>NC_090929.1:841733590-843053263 GCF_040938575.1 Ambystoma mexicanum | reverse complement strand
CTAGAGCAGGAACGTGGATGTTCACTTTTGTGCTTATGCCTCCCCGGTTTTTCGGTAGTCTTATGTATGCTTTGGATCCACATGCCCAGTAATGATACATAATTACTGCGGTTCTGTGCGTCATTCCGGGAGCTTCAAAGATTCATCCGCAGTTTTTGATTCCCATCTTCTTTGTGCCATTGTTCCTGGAGCACTATCTGCAAGGGTCCTCCTCTGTCTTCGACCCAGGTCAGTAACTTTACCAACTTTGGCCATAGAGGTTTGCACAGTCTTTGTGAGTTTTCTATTGCCTCTTTGCAGGCTCCAGGACCATCCAAACTCGGCAGATCACCACTCCTTCTTCCCATCCGTTTGGGGAAACCACTATCCCCCAAATCTGCATTTGCCTCTGTTCTTCCAAATTTGAGCCTCTTCTGGAGTCTTTCCTTGGACGTTCAGCCTCAGGTTTATTTCCTATCTTGTTCCTGATCCTTTAACTTCAGGCTTTTCATACCTGATCACGTGATTCTTAGTATGAGCTCTGTTTCTTGTTTTCATATCCTGGACGTAACCGTCTTCATCCTGACCTCTTTGAGGTGTTGGTACCAGATGTTTTTTCCTAGATGTGCTGTGCTGTCTAGGTAATCGTTTAGTTCATTGTTATCTTTATGTGGGCTTCTCTTGATTCTTAGTGTCTTTCTGAAGTTAGCTATAACTACATCTCTTAATGCGCCTGTGTGACTTTTCCTTGCTGGGGGTCTCTTGGGCATGCTGGTCGGTGAAGCAGGTTTCTTCATCTGCATCGATGTGATGGGTGGAGGTTTTGCAACTCTCTTTCCCTCCTCTTGTGCTCTTTTCCTGCCCTCCATAAGTGCCTTTATCCACCACGTGTCTGGCATCAGCCCTACATACGGCTGCATCATGGGCCTGGTGCTTGTTCTTTGTGTTGGAACTCGTGTGCTTGTCACTACAGTCTCTGCGGTTTTATTTTTCAGTTCCTCATGTAGATTCTTCGCTCTGGCTATAAACGGGAATAAATGATCTATCAACATTTGTGTCCTTGCAGTGAATTCTCCCGTAGCCGCTTCTGCCTTTTTGAGGGCTTTTGCTATATCTTCTTTAGTCAGCCTTTCACTTGATTCTTTTCTGTCACCTTTACTATTTTATGGGACTGGTTGTTCATTAAGCAGTCTCGTACTTTCTGTTGTCTTCGTTCGAGGTTCTGTAGCCATTGACAATTGCCCTGCTTCGTGTGCATTCAGTGTGTGTCTGCGTGTAGTGGTCAGTGCTACGTTTTCATTCATTCCGGGCTGACCCTGTCTCCAGCTTTTCTCTTAATTTGTTACCTCAAGTGTGTATGTAAGTTTGTTTACCTTACCATCAGATTTTCTTGGAACTGGAATAACTATATAGGGTCTGGGTGCTTTCTTGGTACTCATGCATACATTATCTGGTGGGTGCACTGAAATTGGAACGCTTCGTGCTCCAATAAAGAATGCAATTCTGATTGTTAATGACAGAAAGACAATGATAATCACTATACATATACACATAATCGTGCTGTATGATAATTGGCAGCATTTCCTTCCAGGGAAGCGGGGACGCCCATCTGTTTGTGGGAGGACCAGGTTACTGTTTTGGGCCCCCATTTCAATAATAGCAACTGTTAAAGTTCTATTCTTTTCACTTACTCCATTATTGTTTCTCAGAAAGTTTGTATCATAAAGTGTCTTGTGCTTTGCAAGTATCCCCCCTCTTGCTGGTGACGATTGTCTCTGGTTATGGAATACAGTTTCCTTGCTAGACTATGGAAAAAGGTTAGACTAACACTTTTGGTGAGGCACATTCATTGTGCATATTCAAAATAGGTCAGTTCCCAGTCCACCCCCCGAATATGCTTCAGTCCTGAAGACATTTTGGACACTGTTCAATGGAAAAAATGGAAAAAAATAGCAATCGATCAAAATCAAAGTAAAAAAATAAAAAATAAAATGGTGATGCTCTTGTCTCTGCTCCACGATCTGTCCCTTGGTGGAAAGATGAAGAGCTTTGACTCTATCTCCTAGATTTGTCCCTTGGCAGAAGGTTTCACTGGAATCTCCTCAGATATTCTCTTTGGAAGTTGGACAGTTCCACTTGGAGCATAATGCCATGTAGGAGCGTTCCCAAATGCGCAACATTAGCTGGATCTCTGATGAAGATGATGACGTCAACCTCGGCAGGTCTCCCCACCATTTCTGGAAAGTCAGTGACTAGATGAAACCGGATGTTGTGCACCAGTCAGCTGTCCTCGGGAGACAGGGACATTTGTCCTGCTTTGCTGGGTTGGGGATCACAGGCCTTTCTTTTGACGTGAACAGTCTCTACAATTTCCTATTGCGTGGATTGTGACCAGGTAGTTGAGCTTAGCCCATAGCTGGTGCACATGTTCAGTGTTTCTTGGATCTCTAATGTACGTAAGAGTATCAGTGGTTCTCCCGACGAGTGAGGGGCACTCCTCTATATTGCGAAAGAAAAGCGTGTTTGTGAGTTCATCTACTATCGCCTGTGGTGGAAGCATTTGTGTCCTTATCACTGTATTCGGGTAACACAGCAAAGGCATCTGTGAGGACAGTCAGCAGTTGCCAGATTACTTTCTTGTTGGCAAGATCTTGAATAAAGTCTGTGACACTGGTGACTCTCCCTACAAGTGACGGATATGCCTCTAGTACTAGTTGGAAACAGGACAGTACATCCCTTGTGATATTTCTGCTGGGGGATACCATAAGTTCTGCGAAACAAAGTCTTAGTGTTGGTTGCTTCAGGATACTGTATTAGCTCCATTGGGCAGAGGTTCTTGATCACAGTCTATTTGGGTCTTGTTGTTCAACAATGCTTAAGTGTGGCTTGGTTCAAAAGTTTGTATTACCAAACGTGTTGTGGCTCTGATGTACAATTCTCTTCTTCACCCTGCAACTGGGATGCACAGAGTGTCTATTATTGTCCTTATCCCCTTTTTGCTTAGAGGAAATGTCCAGTTTAAGCCACAACTTTCAACTGTGTTCTTTGTCTTGGCTTTGCTGTTCATGTGACCTTCTTCCTCATCATGGATCTCGTCTGAACGTGCTGAGGTTCTTCCCCGTTGTCTGTAATTTCTTCGCGGGTGGGTGCAGCTTGAGGGCTTTCTCTGATATAGGGCTTAATGTCATTGAGAGAGATCCATGCTCTTCTGCCGTGCAGTTTGACAGCTGAAGGAGTGCAGTCCTCTACGATGAAAGGGCCGTTGAATCTTGGCTGATCCCACCTTTTTCTTGTGTGGTTTTTCACCAACACAACGTCTCCAGGGAAGATGAGTGCCGTACGTAGACCTTGAACTGCGTCTGTTTCAGCATCTCCCCTTGTGTTTTGTGCTGTGCTGCACCCATTTCGTCGTCGCTGCAGTTGGTCTGAAATTACAGTAAGGCTGGATGTCATGCAGTTCAAGTACTCTTTCATTTCGGATCCTAGGACCTCGCGGGTTGGCTGGGTATCACATCTATCTCTATCTCGGGGGTAAGTGGGGTGTTCATTCACCTTCCTGAGACTATCTTGTGCAGCGTAAGATGATGGTCGGAGCCTGGTTGGTTCAGAAGCGCATACAATGCCAGTGGAAGACATTGCAACCACCCCCTCTTTGGAGTAAGCTTCAACTTGGCTATCCTTTCCTTTACTAAGCCATTGAGCAGATATCATTACCTTCCGGATGATACGCCAACGAGAACTTGTGCTTTATACAATGCAGCACGCTGATCTGCTCAAAGACTGCGTTAACAAAGTGAGCCCCGTTGGCTGATCTCATCACCTCACATACCCCCCATCTAGGGAACACTTCCCTCACCAGGAATTTGGCAGCACAGGTTGAGTCTGGGTGTGTGCAGGGGCCTGCTTCTATCTATCTAGAGAATGGACACACCACTACAATTAAGCACCTGCACCCGTTACACACTTGAATCATGTTGACATAGTCGATGTGTAAGTGCTGAAAAGGCCCATTTGGCCGGGGGATGACCCCTCTCACTACTTTTAATGTGTGCCCAGCGGTGAATTGCTGGCAGGTTATGCAGTTCACCATAAAGAATGCAACATGCTCAGCTAAATTCGGTATAAGCCAGTCTTCTGCGAGCGTTGCTGCTAGATTCTCTTTTGACATGTGAAATGGGCAATGCAACTGCTCCAATGCTATTTTTAGTAGGGCTACAGGCATTGCTGGTTTACTAGTTCTATCTGGCCGCCACAATCCGTCAGAGAGGTTTTAAGAACACCCTTGACACTTCCAAAGGTTCTTTTCGTCCTGAGGTGCCTCCCCTTGGATCTCCATCAGTTGAGTCTGCCCCATATTTCTATAGGCTTCTGGTGTGGCTCGTGCTATCATCATTCGTTCATGGGTGCACGCCACTTCCACTTCCATAAGCATCTCACTTTTGGATGCCATACGCTTGGCCTCCGTGTCTTCCGTGATTTCCGCACGACACAAAATCTGTCACTTTTGTATGGGCGGCGCATTTCACGACCGCTCTGCCCACTGGGAGCTGTAGTGCCTTAATCAGCCTGTCCAATAAGGCTGCGTGCTGCACTGGGGTGCTGTCCGCTCGGCGGTAGCCCCTCCTTTTCCAGCACGCTAAGCCTGTGTGCACTGTGGATGTCACATAGGTGGAGTCACTGTACACCATTACTTCCTGGTCTGCGTGATTCTTAATGGCGAGTATCAACGCCAATAATTCTGCAGCTTGTGCTGAATAATGAGATGGTATTCGTGCACTGACGAGTACTTGAAATTCTCTGTTTGCTATGTGTTTTATTACGGCAACGCCTCTGTACCTTTGACCGTCTTTTTGGTCGATTCTCTTAGAACCGTCAATGAAAATGATCTCACCACCCGCCCGGGCATTTTCTTTCACCCTTGGGATTTCATCATAGAATTCTTCATAGTTTGCACAGTCATGTATCGGCTCCCCTTCCGTGACTGGCCCAGATATGAAGATAGCTGGGTTTACTGTTTTACATCAAACTATTTTGATCGATGGATTAGATATGATCACTTCGTAGGCAGAGGCTCTCTGAGATGTCAATGTGCCTTTTGGTTTCTCTAAGATGGCAAATAATGAGTGCTCGACGTATAACGTCATGGAGCATCCTATTACAATGGTTTTCACCTTCTCTATGGCGAACGCTGCAGCAGCCAAGCTGTGTTCGCATGGGAAGTGGCCTCTCATTACTGAATCCAGGCTCCCACTGTAATACGATGAAAAGAAAAATGGGCGGACCCTCTTTTTTTGGGGCTTTGACTCAGGAGGGTGAATAGGTACAATGGGACAAGAGATGAGTCGAAGCTACCCTGACCAGTGGCGTGACATAGGGTCACCAAGATTTGCAGTGGAGCTAGAAAGCTGCTAGCTCTAGTGGACAAAAAACCCAGAGGAGGTGAAGGATAGCAAAAACTGTTTTTTTTATTTTACACTAACACAGAAAAAAGAAGAAAAACAATTTATTTACAAACTGCACCGTGGCGCTGAAGATATGCATATTAAGCACATTGGAGTAAGCATTACTTTGTGAGTTAGTATGCAATGTGAAAAAACACAGTATTTTACATATGTTGTTTCAGAAGACAGGACGTGTCGCCTTGTCTTGGACTTGTCGACACATTGTTTTGTGTTTCTGGTTCGTTGTGACTAGCTGGTGGCTGTGGCTGAAGAGATGGAGGCAGCGTTGATACACCAGGTACTGAACGGTCTTCAGGACAGTTTGATCAAGTCAGGTAAGTAGTGGGATCCGTCAGCCTGTTGGGTTACAGGGGACTAGTTAGTTCAGTGAAAGAGGTGTCTTAGAAAGTTAAAAACTGCAAAAAGAGGAGACCTACCATGTTCAATTTTGATGGCGCCTAGGTCAAGTATTGATGAGACCAGAGAGTTGGATAGGGCTGTCTGTGTTAGTCAGAGGCCTCGGGCTGAATGAATGAGGGAAAAATATTTAATAATTGGGATCTTATCAGCATATGTGACGTCTAAGGAAGACACACTAATGTGGTGCTAAGTGAGCGGTCCATCATAGCTATGGTGAGATAACCAATGAAGGTGCGCAGGACAGCAAAAGTGCGGTATGCTCAGTGGAATTTAAAACGGAATTCACAGTGGAATCAAAGTTTTGTTGTTACCGCACGTAATATAGTGCCATTAATTATGGGACAGATCTCTACAGAGAGTGTGAGGCATAATGGAAGCCAGTTGCAGAGTCATATTAACAGTATTGTTTACATGTGAGGCTGTGCAGGCAATTCGAGTTAGTGCTCCGTGATGGTTACAGAATGGCCGTGCAAGCGATGACAGTGGCTATTTATATCAGAGACTAAAAAAGGGTTAGAGATCTGAGCTGGCATTGCAATACTCGGTCCTTGCGAAATGACCTTGGTCCCAGGCTGAGATTCGGCGTGCGGCGGCGTAGAGCTCGTTGGCAGAAAGAGCTGTGCCACTGAGTGGGACTACTGCGCATGAGCGGTAGATAAGTGCTTCGTTATTGAGCTTGTCTGAACTGCGCATGTCAGGAGGGAGAGTGACCAGACTAGATAGATAGGACCGTAGGGAAATGTATTGTTGTAAAACAGAGCATATACTGGCCGTGAGGCATAATGCTCTTGTTGTTTTTAGTCACAGTGAAGAACTTGCGTTTGAAAACAGGAATATATTGTCGTCCATGCTTTAGTGTTGGCGACCTTATGGACACACTTGCAAAACTTAGAAAACAAATGAACAAAGCATGAAAATGAAAACACAATAGTGTGTTGTTTTACGAGCAATCGTGAAACAAAAAAACAGCCTTAATGAGTTGTTGGTTACAGTAACAAATGAGCAAGTTATGCATTTGAAAACACGATGGTGTGTAGTCATATCAACACAAGATTAAAAGTCCTTAGTGGGTAATGGAAAGGACTGCTGTTTTTTTGTTTCACGATTGCTCGTAAAACAACACACTATCGTGTTTTCATTTTCATGCTTTGTTCATTTGTTTTCTAAGTTTTGCACCTGGTCCGAGTCAGAAAAGGAGATGAATAAACAACATCTTAGTATACTTAGTATACTCAGCCTCGGAACAAGATCATGTCAGGCACGTTCGTTCAGTCCTCACCAAGCTCCGTCAACATTGCTTGTTTGCAAAGCTTGAAAAATGCTTTTTTCACGTCACCGAAGTAGAATTTCTTGGTTTTATCCTTATTCCAGGAGGCATCAGAATGGACGTGCTCAAGGTAGATGCCATTCTGAAATGGCCTTCACCAACGTCTCTGAAAGGGGTACAAAGCATGCTGGGCTTTGCGAACCTCTACCGCCGGTTCATCCCAGACTTCTCTCAGGTTGTGCACCCAATCACAGTACTATTACGAAAAAACAATAAAAAGTTTGCTTGGACCAAAGAAGCAGAAGAAGCCTTTCAGGAACTTAAGCAAAGGTTTACCTCCGCTCCAAGCCTGTGACATCCTCGTCCAGACCTCCCTTATGTTGTTGAAACTGATGCGTCCAGTCTCGCAATGGGGGCTGTCCTTTCACAGAGAGACCCGGAAATCGGCCAGCTACATCCTGTGGCCTTCTGGTCGAAAAAGTTCTCACCTCCAGAGATTAATTATGCCATAACAGACAAGGAACTCCTGGCTATCATATCCACCTTTAAAGCCTGGAGGCACTACCTTCTGGGGGCCAGACACAACATTACAGTCATCACAGACCACCGAAACCTGCAATATCTCAAAACAGCCAGGGCCCAATCCTCGCGCCAATTACGGTGGGCCCTTTTCTTCACCGAATATGATTATGTAATCACATTTCGACCAGGAGTCAGAAACGGAAAGGCGGATGCCTTATCTCGCATGGGCATAGATGAAATAGTATATACAACTCCAGACCCAGTACCTATTATACCTGAAGAAAAACTCTTGGGTATCACGACAGCCTTAACACAAGCAGAACTACGAAAATAAATCCAACGGACAATGAATCCTGATGCGTACCTCTCATGGCAAACTCAAGGAGAACAATATACCATCAAGGACCACCTACCCTTTTTTAGGGATCGCCTATGTGTACCCAAGAAGGAATTACAACAGCATATTATTTCAAACTATCATGATTCACTGATCGAAGGGAATTCTGGGATCGCCAAAACCCCAGCTAAGGTGAAAGAGAACTTTTGGTGGCCTACCTGCGTAAGGACATCATTCAGTATATTCAGTCCTGCGGTGTCTGCGCACAAAATAAATCACAGAAACCAAAACCATCTGGTCTCCTACAACCATTGGACATTCCTCCAGTTCCATGGCACACTCTTTCCCTTGACTTCATTACTGATCTACCTCCAAGCCAAGGGTTCAACACCTTCCTTGTAGTTGTGGACTTATTCCCGAAGATTGCCCATTTTATTCCTCTCAAAGGCCTCCCAGACGCAGCCACTTTAGCAGTGGAGGGCGTGGTTAAGCTACATGGCTTCCCTTTGGTTCTGGTCTCTGATCGAGGCAGCCAGTTTGTTTCAGACTTCTGGAAAAAATACTGTGCAATGGCGCAGATCGACGTTCGGCTATCTACCAGTCACCATCCCCAAACGGACGGCCAAACCGAGAGAACCAATCAGACACTCGAGCAATATTTACGGTGCATGCTGCACCATGAACAAAGGAATTGGAAAGACCTACTATGGATAGTCGAATATGCATATAACAATTCTTTGCATTCAAGCACGGGACAAACGCCCTTCTATACCCTTCATGGCAGACATCCACGTACCTCTGAACCAGACCTTCCAGCCAGCTTGGAAATGCCAGCGGTAAAGACTCTACACACAACCATTACTCAGGCTTTCAAAAGGGCAAAGGAACACCTTATTCATGCCAAAGAAAGACAAAAGAGATTTGCCGACCAACACTGGAAAAAGGCCCCTGATTATCAAGTAGGAGACAAAGTTTGGTTAGCCGCTAAATTCATACCCATCAAGGGAACCCGGACCTTTCATCCCAGATTCTTAGGACCCTATACCATGAAGGCAATTATCAACCCAGCAGCCATGAAATTGGATTTACCACCTAATCTACAGATCCACCCGGTATTCCATGTGTCCCTCCTGAAACCAATGCAACCCGGCACATGGATTTGGACACCACCTAAGCCCATACTTGTTGACAGAGAACCAGAATTCAAAGTCAATGATATCTTGGACTCTAAATGCTCTAGGACCGAGCTATATTATCTCGTTGATTGGAAAGGATTTTGACCACAAGATAGATTCTGGGAGCCCAGTGAGAATATCCACGCACCTCGTCTAATCAGGAAATTCCATCGGAACTTCCCAACCAAACCTGGGCCAGACAGAAGGAACACCTTGGGAGGGGCCTTAGGGGGAAGTGCTGTCACGACCCTCGCCCAAAACCCCCTCTAGCAAACCCATTGGCCAGGTGGAGTCAGGACTCGGGCCTCTAGAGCCTGGCATCCTCTTCAAAAGCCCTCATGGGGCCAGTACTGGCGCCTATGGCGTCAGGCTCATACACCATGAACAACAATGTGCTTAGGAACTACTTAATTGTATTGTCAGCCAACATGGAAGCATCCACATAGCTTGGTTCCTAAGAACCAAGCTGTGTGGTCTAGTGTTTTGTGTGTGGCAGGCCTGGAACTACTTTCCCTGGTACTACTTTACCTGGGCTATATAAACCACACCCTGACTGCAGAACATGCTTCATGTTACTTTGCAGCTTGCAACGTGACGCTCACCGTGTCCATCTATTCCCTCGAACCTCGGAGAAGCAGAACCTGCAAGGAGACAAAAGGAACATCATTAGCAGCAGTATCTTACCTGCAGTCTTCATCTTTAAACACTCGCAGCTACTGAGAACAGCTTCCTCGAATCTGCATGCCTCCCGGACAGAACGACCTGAAAGAGGAAGATTGAGACAACATTAAAGAAAGCTGTAGAGACATTTACAAATTACGAACTGCTCAAAAGGCTTACCTGGCTGGTTGCCTCTCGGCTGGCACCACTCTGGACATTCCACTCGCGCTGAAGAACACTGCGACCTACAAGGAAGGAAAACACAGGTTAGCAAAGGCAAGACTTTGCAGCGCTGCGCATAGCACTTACGTATCGCATCATAGCGCTCTTAATGTGCCATCATTTACCAGCGGGGCTCAAGCAAGCCAGTTCGCCGCATACCTAAGGGAGAAAAAAGAGACATTTTAAACAAAGAAAGGCATGCAGGATAGCAACAAAACTAAAGAACAGCAATAAGACCTACCAGAACAATATCAAACGGGCCGGCGTCAGTGAAGTAACTAGACCGCACTCGCCCATGAAAGACAACTTGCCCCTGCAAAGAAGGCAGGATGGAGAGCATGCCTAATTCTACCACAAGGCAGAACCTTCCCCGCAGACCACATCAGGGCAAAGCTGAGAAGCATACCAGCGAGTAACCCAGCTGGGTGGCGTGCCTGTGGATACCAGGTGAGCGTAACAATAGCTGCACCTTGAGGAGGATGGGGTGCAGGATTCTCTGACTCCAACACCAATCAATAAGGACAAGTCAATGGTTTGGCAAAGGGAAGTCTGTTTAATAACAAGTACAAAAAACTGGGAAACAAATGGAAATCAACAGTGATGTGATCGCCTGTCTCGCTTCAACTTCCAAATTCTTCACTTAGACAGCAATAGTTATATTACATTCTCGTCATCAATGAAAATTGTCATGCAATTCTATTGGTCGGGAAAGGTAACTTAAGTATAGGTGCTATATCTGTATATGGTAACAGAGTGTGAGGATTGGATAACTCTTATCGGGTGGGCATCTACGCCCATCCCTCTACACCACTCGTGATAGACATCACTACAAGTACGACGTATTATTGGTTCTACTAGCTATAGGACCCTAGATTATTTGGTCCATTGTGATTGGGTAGGTTACTCCCCTAGGCATAAATCTCCACTTTAATTAGCAACATGCAAAATGGACACCCAGATGCGGTGTGCCCCAAGATTCACCCTGCCTCCCTTCCATCAATTAGTACTTTAGGGCTATGTGTCAATTAGTTGGCTGAGGATGGCCTCGAAACTGTAGCTTCTTATCAGGAAAAGTTATGGCATCCTCGGGTTCTGGGTGACATCAGACATTAGTACCTCTTATCGCTTGGCTGGTCACGTGTCTGTTCACCATGAATCTGCTTCATTTTCCTTCTTTTTGTGTATTTGATTCTTCCTTAGCCTTGCCACCTGCCTGGGGCCTCCTTGTCTCGACCTTCACAGGGCAGGCTTCTATGCTCTGAAGTTTCGATTCTTCGAAGTTGCTGTTCTCCTCCCTTCCTTGAGTTGACCTCGAATTCCCAGGCATGAGCTGCTTTGTGCTCAGTTTCGATTCCGCTCCTTCCTTCAGGCTTTAGCTGGAATGTGAATCTCGGCCTAGTTGGCCCCTTGCAGCCGGGGCTTAATTCTGCTTTTACAAAATGGAGTCGCACTTGTATAATGTGCTTCATTGAGGTAGATATATAATTGGCGCTTGCCGCTCTATTCTTCTACTAAGCATTGCAAGCAGTACCATTTTCTTAGCTTCTTGCGTTCCAAGCCTATTTACAGGCATTTATTAGTTGCCTATTTTCATCTCACTTCATGGTTACGTTTCTTTATATATCAACATTGTTTCTTCTTACACGTCCATTACATCATTATTCTTTACATTTTGTCCTTGTGTGTCATCTTGCGATTGCCGCTTATGTTCATCTGTACCTCTGTCCAGGCTCTTATGTCGTCACCATTTGCCTTCCATTAAGGCTCCTTGGGTCTCTTTGGGGACAGTCTGTAGGTAGTCTTCATTTCATGTTAACTGCTGGTACGGTTGTCTCAGCGCGTACCGAGCTGACCATGGGTGTCTGGTTATGGGCACTTCAACAGGGATTGCTCTTCTGATGGGCACTGGGCAGATCCTAGTGCCGCTCTATGTTGGTTTATTTGTTCCTCATACGTCACATATCTTGGCGAGTATGTTCCTGCCACCTCAAAATGGGGGGCTGGAGTGCAGGCCGTATCTGGGACCTCCTCTACAATTCTTCCAAGCATTTGCTCTGTCTTAGATTGCAAATGAATAATGAGTAATTATAGGTCTAGGAGCTTTGCAAGGGTACATTTTCAGCTTAAAACTTCGTAGATCAAATATAAATGCAGTTTCAAACTGTTTGCAAAGCACAGACCCATTCTCAACATGACATCATACCGCGAGTGAGCGTGTGGTCACGTGACACTGTGCGGAAAGTGAGCAATGACGTCAGACGTTTGCGAATGTCGGCAAGCACAAAATGAGTGGGAAAAGTTGCAAAACATTTGTAGAAGTGTTCAAAATGTTGGTAGGAGTTGGGGAATGGCGCAATTTTAAGGTCAGACTTTCCACATCAGCCGAAAATGCTGCTATATTGGTGGTGCGTATGGAAGTTGTGTTAAATTAGGGTGCATTGGTAAAAAGCCATGAATTCAGTGAAAAAAACATTGTTAAAGGGACGTTATGGTTACAAGTAAAACCGAAAACCTGCAGAAATTCACCAGTTATGGTAAGCTAAGCAACCATAACTCACACCACCACCGTGCACTGCTAAGACTAACACCCAGGACATCAAAGATGACAAAATGTCATTGACGACATCACTGATGATATCACATATGACATTATTTTGTCTGAAAAGTTCTTACAAGGGTTTCTGTTTACAATGGTGGTAACACAATGTCAGGGGTGAGCAGAAGACCTATTATGAAGTATTTAATGTATTAAAGAAGGTACTCATCTAAACAAAATATTATATTGGAGTGTTGTTGTTAATACAGGAACCTAATCATACATACACATAAGCAATGTAGAAGTGAAATATTTCTGGTCATTTTGGCTAGTAAAATCATAAATGCTACCTTATCAGAGTTTTGAGTAATGTTAAACATGGAATAAATACCTAACAATTGAATACTTACTAAATACTTGTGTTACTACAACAATAAATATGAAGACCCACAATGCATACACATTAGAGGCACATACAGGGAAACTAAAGTAAGGAAGAAAGAAACAGCATCACCAGAAAATGTCAATAACATTAAAGTTCATCATCATGTATACAAATGAATTGTGTGTTTGAGGCCTGCTTATTGCACCATATATATGCACTATGAGTTGAGACCAAACCGTGAGGAAAGTACTTTAAGAACATACAAGAAGGTTAATGTCTAGATATAAAGCACCGTTTCGATTTTCATATTTTGACTGTCCGTTGTCGCAGTTCATTAGGCGGTCACCATCAATTCAGAGAGTTTCTTTCCCCTTAACCAAGGTGGTGCACAATAAAGTGCTTTTCAGATTCAAATCTGGTGAGGTCTTCTACCCATCTCACACAACCCCCCTGACAAGCACACTACCAATGAGTTAGGAACCTAGCCCGTGTACAGTCAGAATATATATTTATTTAAGTTATGACAAAGAATAACAAGACAATCACAACTCAGCCAACAATGCCGTGGCTCGACACAATATCACAAATTCCAATTGTCTCTACCAATTGCCTAACATATATTTCTTCTAAAAGTTTTGTTACAACAACACAGAGATATAATTTTGAGATTTGCATTCAGAATTAAATTCAGGTTTTGTTGTAAAGGAAACTATATAAAACATTCACAATATGATACAAGATACACAGGAACGGCTTAATTTGAAACAATACTTTTCTCCCTGCAACCCCCATCCTCCAGGCCTCAATTACATATGACCCCTTTGATTTAAAGGCAAGATGCAGGGAGTGAGAGCCCAATGGCAAAATCGTTTTAGCTTCTTTCTAAAAATGCAATATTATGGAAAGGAATACAGTGGGGAAAATCGTTTTTGCAACACACATGAAATGAAAGGCAGGGCATTGTGATTTTTGTCAGAGAAAAATGGGAACAAAGGGGACATTTTGTTTTGTAACACACCCAGATGAGATGCAATGCTTTGTAATTCTGATTTAAAATTAATGGGAAATGTTTTTTTGTACATTCACTTGAAAAGTAGTGTTTAGGATTACTTACTTTGGGATTATGGACATCCCCCTTCAGGACAGGAGTCAGGGGTTTCAGAAGGACAGTCACCATGGGTGTTGCTAGGTCGGGAATAGGTCCGGGGCTATGCTAATGTTGAGACTGTCAGGACTTGGGGCTAGCTAGCCTTTTGGTTGTAGCTCCTGGGCTTCTATCCGGGGCTACAACCAAAAGACCCGGGTCTATAGCTCCCTCAGCCCCCCCACCCCACTAGCAAAGCCTCTGACGGTCACCCAAGTCGTTACGGTCTATACCAGCTCTTACACACTGGGCATGAACTTTATTAGTTTCAAATTCTAATAACACACTGGGCATGAACTTTATTAGTTTCAAATTCTAGCAACACTCATCCTTTGATTTTCTTTATGGAAATGAATTGATTTAACTTCAATTCAATGTGCTAAGGGTCTACACAGCTTCCCCCTCCTCACAATTTAATGGAAAGGATTAAGGCGGGCTGTTCACACCACATTGCAATGGAAATGGATAGGGTGATTTTCTATAGTTGAATTAATTTGAATTGGATTGAATACAATATGCCAAGGGCATACCCAGTTTCACCCCCCCCCCCGCAACGCCCGGACCAACGTAAAGGGATAAGTCAGGTAGCTCTACACACAATTGATGGCTTTTGGATTGATCTACTTACATGGGGTGCTTTGGTCAGGGAAAACAGCATGGCTCATCTGAGGACAGCACAGATCTGGTCAAGGGCTTTTTGTCAAGGATTTTCTCCTGCATCCAGACTCCTTCTGCTCCTCTGATGGGGTCCCAGCTAGCTTCTAGATTTCCCTGTCATTGTCTCCAATGCAAGGATTGAGGCCTCTCTGCTAGTTGTTCCTCGCAAGAGACCGTCAGCAAGCTATCTCACGAAAATAAAGTGAAAAAGTCCTGTTCTGATGCAAACATGCCCTTTCATAGGGCTGATGACACTCCAACATTGTCTAAATTCCCACGGTCAGGATTGGCTAGCAATCTCCATTCACCTCCCACCAATATGCGCATTGGCTGCTGATAGGACCATAAATTGGTAAATATGTATGATGTAGGCTGAGAGAGGAGAAGGATTTTCATCCAAAAGTGACATGTGGGTTTTACATTTTGAATTCTGAATTCTGAAATATCTCACAATGTGGCAACTACCTTAATCTCTCAGATAACCACATGAAAATATATATTTTTGAGATCTATATTTTATGGTGAGTCAGACAATACAAATTTTCTTTCGGCATGCCCTTCATGGGCGGAGCTACCATTTTTCATGTTTTGTTGCTGCGCTGAAATAGTTACAACTCTGACACTACAAACTTTCAACATTAATTTCACAATCTATTAGTCTATCAATATTTCCAGTTCCTCAAATTTATGAAATTGCCAGAAACATAACTTTGATCATAACTTAGGTTATGTACATCACACAAATTATTTTTTTACATGGTCCCAACTGGCTCTTTATCCCCTTTAAAATGAACCCGGGGTGATCACACTGGGACACACAATGCTCTTTTTATTTAGGAAAATGTGTTCAATGTTTAATCAATGGCACTGCACGCTCTGAGAGGTAGTTTAATTTCTCTTCTAAGTTTCCATTTCTCCATAAGCATGTGACCAGCCATCTTCTGGAACCAATGTTTATCTTACCCTTTCCCCCTGAGCTTCAAAGGGTCTTTGTTCAAAGCTAATGCACATGTTATGTGAAACCTTAAAAGTCATTTCTGTTGGTCATGTTCTCTGTAAGTCCCATATTTTCAATTTACTTCTTTGTATATTTTAGCATTTACATTGAAAACCAGACCTGTTTCCTTGGTGAGCCCAGTCCTAAAAGTTTTGTGTCAAAGTTTCATCTCAGCTGAGAGAGAAAAACAAGTTGCAGTTCACAATTCTGAAAGGCTAGCATACTGCATTTATCCACTGTGCACATGTAACTTTCAATACTGAACCAGGGCCTGTTGTTCACAATATCATCTTTCTTTATATACTGTATAAACAGAAATAAGTTCCCTCTTGGTATTCTTCACACATTTTCCACAGTTACAGTAGAAACCAGGGTTCATTTATGCAAAACAAAATAGTCCTTTCCTCATAAATGTTGTCATTTTTATGTGCTTAATTAAGTCTCTTTATTCCTGAAAACGCAGTCTGTCCATTGACTTTACTTTCCCAACATAAGGCATCATTCCTCCTTTTTAGCTTGTGCACTGTTGCAGTTTTGGATCTGTAAAAGTGGGAATTTACACAAAGTCAGCATCTGAAGTGCCCATGTCTTTTGGAACCCTTTTGACACAGTTAACAATATTCCAGTTCTAAGTTGCACTCCCTTCTGATGAGTGCCTGTACATTGGAGGGATGCCCATTTCTCGCTCTTTCAATAAGCCCCATGTGGAAATCACTGTTTTATACTGGCGTTTATATTTAATTGAAACGCCACACTGAGGGCCTCATCACGAGTTTGGGGGTAACCCTTAAATGTGGCGGTAGCACTATTACTGCCGCATTTAAGGGTCCGCAAGATCATGACCGTGGCGGATTTTCCCCCAGCTCTGAGCTGGGGGGAAATCCGCTACAAATTTGGCGATTCTTGGCGCATTCTACTGCCGGTGGGGTTTGGCGGTAGGGCTATTAGTGCCGGCGCTAATAGCACTGGTGTTACGGCCCAACTCGTGATGAGACCCTGAGCCAGATTCACTCTCACAATGGGCCCTAGCAGGGCCTCTCCATCGCTGTCATTCTGGGGCTGTCTTTTTACCCCACACAATTAACAAAAACCACCTGACTTACATAATTCAGTGAACAGAAACAATTGGGCCAGATATGTGATGTCATCAATGACATTTAAGATGTCATCTTTGATATATATATATATCATATATATTCATATATATATATATATATTCAGTGAAAACACTTTGTTAAAGGGACGTTATGGTTACAAGTAAAACCAGGATATATATATATATATATATATACTCACTGATTTTCATATTAAATCATTTATTTTATCACACCATAAAGGGAAAGAGAGGCAAAGCCACAGCATCTCTGGAATTGCTGGTAGGCATTTTATGACCAGGAAGTGAAGTGGGCGCTTGTAGGGATATGAGCACTAAAGTAGGGTTTTGTAGATAAATTTGTTGTACACCATAAAGCAGCTTTCCTAGTGCTTGAAGGGTGTAGTGTCATGGCAGAAATAGAATGCAGTCACACACAAAAGACTAATAACCAATCTGCCTCGACACCTGGGCCATCACATCGCCCCATGCGCCTCCTGACTCGCTAGATGCCATCTACCCCTCTCCTCCCCGCCATCCACTACAGCTGTACCCCTCCTTTGTGCCCCTCTGTATCCCACCCAGCAGTATATCTGTTCTGTTGTTACCTCAGAAAAAGCGCTCCGATATGCATCTGTTCTCTTGTATACCTCAGTAAAGGGCTCCGTTGTGTATCTGTATTGTTGTATACCTCTGTAAAGCGCCCCGTTGCTTCTCGAAGCTAGGTCTGCGCTCAATAAATATAATAATAATAATAATAATAATAATAATAATAATAATAATATTACATCCAAGTTCTCATGTAGCTCCGTCCAACATTTCATTGTTGGGAGAGCAGTGGGTTAAGCTTATCCCCCAAATATGGAAATATAAATAATTGATACTGCATTGTGTTTCCAAATAGCTGAACAGTGATATTGTTGTTTGAAAAGGCACAGTGATGCACTGTCATTCCACAAGCATGCCCGCACTGCCAAATATACATGCTACAGTCAACATGAATATTGCAATAATGTACAAGGCACCAGATGTTGTTCAAGGAACTGTACAGCAGGCCGCAATCCACATAACTGCATGTCAAGTCCTGTCTCTCCTCCCCTCCCTCTCCCATTGAAATGTCTTATTGTGTTTATAAAATAGCACGCAGGAAGATTGCAATAATATATTACACAGCAGCTGGTAACAAAACTCCATTAAAAAGCCACCCCCTATTCAACATTTTTATGTCCTTTGTAACAGCAAACATAAAGATAACCATAATTATAATGCATTGTACCATAGAGCAGCTGCTTGCAGAATTGTATAATAAGCCCTTCTTCCTTAATTTACAATTCGGTTTTAGTTAATAGAGCTCACAAACACACAGACACGCGATCTCTCCTGGCGGGACAATTTCTTTTACAAGGCAGGCCGTAAACACGTCCCTATTCTACCCCCCACCCCCGCACTCCATCGGCAGCTGCTCCACAGCCACCAAAGCTGCCCCATGAGCTATGTCTACCCCTGGTGCCTCCGTTCCTCCTGGACCAACAAACGGATCCCTGCCAGCCCTCCAAACTCTATCATGAGGGTAATGAGTTTTCCGAGTTGGACACACCTGCTCGCGATGAGCTTCCCATAGCTGGAGATTAAACTCGTAGAACTGCTCCCACACAAGTCTCCTTTGTAGGGACATTCTCGGAATAAACACAGAAACTCTGTGACAAGACGACCTAATCTTATTGACATGTATATGATCACATGCTGTTGTACAGGAGAGTGCAGAATATTAGAATACACTTGATCAAAACTACAGTGTGTGCAGTCTATGTAGATCGGAGGCACACAGGGCTGGGCTGTGCTGTTGAAACGTTCTACCAGTTCAAGTGCAATTTTCACTAGGGCAAACATTGATGTAGTTTATAAACATATTCTTTCAATGATTGTTGCAGCAGGGTAATGTTTGCAACAGCACCATCATTTGTCCTACTGCAAAAATGCTTTAAAAGACATATTTTTTGAAGTAGGGAATTGCTTGCTCTGGTTTTAATTGCATTTACACCCAGGCAAAGTTTCTGCATTATCACCTGAACTCGATATTATTAACAGGCAAGGCACTTCAGCACAGGGGCTACATTTAAGATATACTCTTCTGTCCAAAACCACATAACTATGAGAGTTACTACCATCCTAGTGCAAGTTTAAACTTTAAATATAAGCTATACCTGAGTTTAGGGTATGGTGGCTAGTATTTCCCATAGTTATTAAAGCCACACTCTAATATGTATCATACGTGTCAATACTGTGGCCAGCCCAGTCATGGACAGGCCATGTTCATGCCCTCCAGACTGGCTGCCTCTGCCGCACCCAGTAGCACCATAGCCAGTAGGGGAGGCCTTCTTTTGATCCTTTATGAGGTCGGGACACACTTCTCTGCAGAGATATAGCCCCCAAACCAGGGTTGTCCTTGGAAACAAGAATGAAAGAGCAGAGCCTATACAAAAGGGCTAGCTTCACAAAAGGGGATTGTATACCAAAAGGCTTTTGATGCTGTGGATCTGAGAATGGGGCAGGATTAGGGCAGACAGAGGACGCTCAGCGCAAAAGGGGAAGGGATCCATAATCTTGTTTCTCTCTCTACCTATCTTTCCTTCCTGTCTCCTCCACTTCCTTTAAGCACAAAGCACTTTGGGTATGAAGTCACAAGTCAAGGACCAGTAGTCACAAGAACAAGGATTGGAAACCTTACATAAAGTAGGCTTGCGTTTGTAAAACCAGCTGTTGACCATCCACTCTTTCTTTGATTTACTTTTGGACTTTAAGTCTTAAGGAAGAGTTAATTTAGCTCTCTTAAGGCAGAGTTGATCCTTCCACCTTTGGTGAAGGAGCGCTCAAATTTAATTTTATTTATTTAATGTGATTTAGTCTGAGAAAACTCAAACTTTACACATATTATACAAAAAAACAAAAAACAAAATATACAATATATTCAACAATTCCATATAACAAATACAATAAATCTATAATTCACATAATACTTAAAAGAAAAAGAGAAATCCTACATCTACTGAGTGGCCATTTACCTTCACACTCGGCTACCAGCCTTTGTACACATCACAACTCAGACATTATCAAAACTTTCAGCTTTCTTCCCTAGGCTGATCACATTTATCTCCTTCTAGTCAATAGCTCGTTTTAACATTTCTATCTTAGATTCCACCTTTAACCATACATTATAAAGGGCAATTAATAGACTCATATTCCCTGAATTTGTACAATAACACCAGAAAGACAGATCTTTCAAAGTTTCCAGGTTGTGCACATATTTACCAAGTAATAAACGAATAGTATTGTCCATTTCTTGGCACTCAGTTAATAAATGTCTAGCTGTCTCCAATTTGCCCATTTGTTTGCTGAGACGGCAAACACGATCCTTAATAGGAATTTTAGATCTACTCCCCAAGGTCGTCATAGTTGGTAACTGTTCCATTCTAAAGAGAATGATGAATCGTCTAAGTCTTTTAGCTGGGCAAAGATTCACATAAATCTGCGATTGCATAAAGGTATAATTTCTAATTTGTACAAACTGATAATTCTTTAGTGCTCTTAAATGAACAAAGTTCTCAAGCCAGTCCCACAAAGCAACTCTCTGTCCGAGTGCATTAGTAACAAGCTTTGAGATGCTGGCTCCTGTGTGATTCCAACCTATCTCCGCTAGATATTTCATCATGGGTTCAAATAATTTACCACTGATATAGCTTTTATTGAATTCCTGGTGGACTGCAGTTAATAGGGGATTGGAGGTTGTACTCATCATTCTTAAAAATAACACAGCACACTTTTTTAACACCACTGCTTTTAAAGAGGGGAGTTCTAATTCTAATCTTATAAGAGCCATCATCACTCTGGGGGGTAGCCCCAATATCCTTCTTCAGAATTTACCTTCAATAACTTGTAACCATGCAACCAAGTCAGATCGAAAGTTAGCAAAGCCTCCAGTCAATAGGTTATCATGGGAATGAACACTTGCACATATAAGTGTTGTGTTGCCCACAGCGAAAAGCCACCCTGCTTACGAGTGAAATTGGCCATTAAGGCCGTGACTTGGGCAGCTCTGATGGTACGTGTTTGCCTGCAAATGTTTTAATCCCCATACGGTTCAAAATCTACCCCTAGATAGCAATACGAAGGAGCATAAAGAATAGTAGTATTGCCTACCAGAAGATTGACGCGGGTAACTCTTTTATGGGTATATCTCAGTACTTTAGTTTTCTCTAAATTAATGGTCAAGCCATTATTACTGACATATTCCCATAATGCCATGGCCGACCTTCGTAATCCTCCTGTGATGTTGTCTAATATAACCAGGTCACCTGCATAGGCTAGGACCACACAGGGGGATTCTCCAACTTTAGGGGGACAATTTTCCACGGTCGCTAGTACTATAGGTATGTCATGGACATATAAATTATAGACTAATGGTGCCGTGACGCACCCCTGCTTCACCCCCCTGTTCTGCAGTACCCTGTCAGTCAAATGTCCTTCCTGATCTAATTTAAGTCGGACTGAGGTGTTTAGGTGCAAAAGTCTAAGATAATAGAGTAACCTTTCAGGGCAGTCCATACCTTCAAGTTTCGCCCATAGCCGATCTCTAGAGATAGTGTCAAACGCCGCCTTAAAATCAATATATAGTGCAAAAAGTGGGGGCTGCCCTTTGATACTTGCTCTAGTACGTAGTATAACCTTAACTATCAGATTATGGGTAGTAGCCCGTTGGAATCCGCTCTGGAATTTACACAGAATGTTAGCTTCATCTACCCACTTCTGGATTTCACTAAGCAATAGTGAAGCAAACAGTTTTCCAGTGATGTCTAACATGGACACTAACCTATAATTATAAGGGTCTAGTCAATTTCCCTTTTTAAAAATAGGGATCAGGATCGCTGTTTGCCAAGTATGAGGTATTTCCCCTAGGTCCAAGATCTTCTTAAACAAGATAGTAAGCAGGCTAGCCCAAAATTCAGGATGGTTCTTAATAACGGCATTAGACAGTCTGCTAGGGCCAGGGGCTCTTGAGACTTTCAGCTCTTTAATTTTATTAAGTATCGCCTCATGTGATACATCAAAAGGAGGCTCGGATTGGCTCCGTCTTGCTGGCATATATTCATCTTCCTGACTTTTTAAATTCAGGGTTTCCAGAAATTCTACCCAAACTGCTCCACTTATGGGATTGACTAGTTGGCCTTTACTCTTCGCCTTAGCCTCGCTTAGCAGTGCCCAGATGCTACGCGAGTGTCTAGACCCAATCGTCTGGACCAATCGTTGGTATGAGCGAATACTCTCAGCCTTTTCAATATTCTTAATGGTTCTCCTATATCTATTTTTTATTTTCCTAGTCAATTCACCATATTGTGGCATAGGTAATTTCATAGCCTTCCTTCTTCGAAGCTCAGCTCTAAGATCCCTCTTAGCGTCTCTTATTTCTTTATTAAAGGGCCGCATAATGCCTTCTATTCTTAGCATTACCCCCATGGGGTTGGCAGCGTGTTTACCGGAGAAGGCCAAGATCCAGTCTCCGATAGCATTAATGGACATAACCTCAAGGTCCAAAGAATTTGAGATATCAAGGTGGATCAGGGATTCCGTTACTAATCTTATGTTCTTATCTGACCAGCTTATTCGTGTTCCGGCATTATTTACTTTGATTTTTCCCATGCTAGATTGTGGAATAGAGTCCCTAGGGATATTGAGTTCACACAGAAGGATTGCGTGATCACTCCAATTGTTGTTAATCACTTCCATATCCATCACCTGTTGTAACAATATTGGGCTCATAAAGATATCGTCCAACGTGCTTGCAAAGACACCATTGGACCATGTGTGTTTACCTGGGGAGTCACTGATAGTACGTCCATTAATCATTTCTAGTTCCCAACTGTCAAACAGACTAATCCAACCCTGTCCCTCCCCGCTCTTTTTCACATGTGTCATAGTACATTTCACCTTTAATTTGGGATACTGCATGCCACCTCACTCAACCTTCATATGACAATTAAAGTCCCCCAGGACAATTACAGCTGAGTTCCCCGATTTTAACATCCAGGTTGTCATAAGCTCATGGAGCGCATTCTGGATTTGATCCCTAAATATAGCACCCGGAAGGTTATAAAGACTTATGAGTAGAAATCTTTCAAAGCTACACTCTCTCCCCAGCTCCACTTCAACCGCGATAAGGTAATCGTCTAGTTGACCATAAAACCTTTTCGAGACCAGTGAATTTACCATCCCTATAATTAATCCCCCATAAGGACGACCTCTTATACCCCTTTTAGCAAAGGTTTGATGAATAACAAAGCCATCTAATAAAAAGCGGTCAACTGCCCATGTCTCTTGTAGGCAAAAGCAGCTGTAGTTTGCCAATAGAGCAGTGGACCCCTCAGATCTTAATAAATGTGTAAAAGCACGACAGTTCCACGACAGAACAGTAAAATCTCAATGGTTCTCTAAAACCCCCGGCAATGATTCCAACAACCATTTTAAGACTAGCTTTTGCCTCGGCAAGTTCAAGTTTTTTTCCCTCCATGAACTTGACACTGTCTGTTTCACTTTCTGGAATGATATGTTTTTCTTGAACAATATTCGGATCTCTCTCATTCAAGTCCACATCGATATCGATGTCCACTGTTCTCAAATCTTCTTTATATTTTCGAATAATCTTTGCAGTTGCTAAAAATTTACAATGTAACGCAGAGACATTGGGATTAGGGCCATTTAGCGGCTCGACGAACAGGAAATCTTCGGATGTAAGCACTCGAAGTTGAGGAACACAATTAAGCCTAGTTAGTAACTCTGAGCATGTTAGCCATTTATTTTTACCACTTTGGTACAAGTTCTTTATCAGGCATACCCTGTTATCTGATGGGTCTTCCCGATCTTCAACCCTATACTCTGATGGATCTTCCCGATCTTCAACCGACTTAAACAGTGTTCTCGTTGCTTTTCCTTCGTTCAGAGTTTTCACAGGTTGTTCAATCGACTCTATTTCTCTTATGTCTTCTTCTTGATCAACAATCTCCGAAGCTTCCTCTTCTTCGTCCACTACTTTCATCATTTCTTGTTCCTTAAGAAGCTAGCTAGTTAGTTGACCCTTAGCTGGCAGATTCTTATTCCTAGATTTGGCTGTTCTTTTCCTTGCTTTTTTTGAGCGCATCTCTAAAAAAGGTGAATCTGCTACCAATACAGGTTGATTATTCAGTTTAGTGAGCTTTTGCGCTTTCTTTGCCAATCTCTGCTGCCTCCGCGAGAAGAACACATGCAAGCTGTGTTCCTGGTGTGTCTCCGTCTCTTTGTCTAGTTGTTCCTCCGGCTCTTCGGGAGTTATTGTCTCCGTCTCCTTGTTTAATTGTTCCTCATATTCTTTAGAAATCTGTATTGCTTCCGCTAGGTTGGCTTCAGACTCTTCTCTTTCCTTTACCTTAAGTTCTTGCGTTGCAATTATAGTGTTAGTGTTAGCCAAAATGCTTCCAGACATTTGTAGGAGAAGCTTGAGTGCAAATTGTAATGCAGCTACTGAGGATTGAAGCTCTGCGATCTCATTTGTCATACTTATTTGACAACCCAGGTCTTCTATTTCTTTATCTGGCTCGTCCTCCATGGAGGTCATCACAAGGTTCGGGGAAGCAGATAATCTCCCAGTGCTCTCTATAAGTATAGGTATACCAGGCGACACACACGTCGAACTTGCTGTCTGATGTGGTCCTCCATTTTCTACTGTCAGTCGAGTTTGTGAGGACATCTCCTTTTGTATACTTAAACAAGCTCCAGTAAGGAGTTGTTGTCTATATCCTCATAATTAGATGAACTCATTAACACGCTACTTCTAGTTTCAGGCACCTCATCTTCCTCAATTATTGTTAAATTGATGTCTGCTGGAGGGTTAGGTGGGAAAAAACCTGTTAGTGTACCTTGGCCTGCTACAACAGGTTTCCTATTTTTCCTTTTAGTCTTAAACTTGTTTGCCATGGTTGTCTCTTCAACACTCTCCTTATCTAGCTATGTTCTTAAGTTATGGAGGCAGTATTGGTTCTTCAGAGCCCCTCGTTCCGGGTGGCATTTCAATCACCACCACCACCAGAGAGGCTGAGTAATGTTTAGAATATTACTTTCCACCTATTCTTATTATAACAATCTTTCACTCTCCACTTCTCCAGTTGCTATATCGAGCTGAATGGTACTCAAAATGGTAGGATGTAGTGTTGCCACAGTCACTCCTGATAATTATCCCCAATTAAATAGTAGAGCAAACGGTGGATCACAGGTATGGGATCAAAGGCATTCAGCCCACAGTCTCCCAGATGATTTCCTTCACTCCACCAATAGAAATCCACCTATATAGTGCTTAATACATCACTAAGCGCCTGGTTCAACCAAATAACTCTAGTGTAGCCAGAAATGGTTAGTGAAGGTCCACACTTATTCACAGGCTCTTTTCTAAGCCTTAAAGGGGCTCACCCCACAAGTTCTGAAGCAGATCGTAACTGGGCTGCTAGTAGGGTAAAGTAGGGGAGGCAGACAGCTAATACCCAGCTGGCACTGGGTAATGGTGACACTGAATGGGCAAGTTAGCACCCATTCATCAGTATTGCCCCCAGCCCCTACTCATACCTTCCGCTCTTAGGCATGCACGTTTCACCAGCCAGGGCCCAGGGCACCGTAGAACTCAGAGGCGTCTCTACTTTCCTCGTCTGCCGTTTCTCAGGACTCAAGGAGTCTCAGGGCTCAGCAGATGCCCGGTCCCACTTGCAGACTGCCTGCCGTAGTTCCTGCCGCAGTTCCGCTGCACAGCAGTCCCTCCAGGTGCACACACACACGGCACGGTTCAGAGGTTAAAGCGAACGCACTCTCCGATTCACCAGCGCTCCAGCTCCGGCTCTCCGACAGTACAAGGCTCCGCAGCTCGACAACTTTCGAAGAAAGGACCCAGCAAAACATCTGGTCGTCAAGTCGCACCAGCTCTGAGCTGCGTGGGGACACGCACTAACACTCAGTGCTACACTCAGTGAAGGAGCGCTCAAAGGATGAGGCAAGCTCCACTCTCTATGCACTCCCAGGGCACATTGGGGGGTGATGTTTGCTGAGGACCAGAACCTGACACTCTGCACCAAACCTCCGTAGGCCGGGAGAACAGAACCTGAACAGGCCCATCTTGTCCCAGAGCCCCTGGAGTGGGTCTCACAACATCTGGGTGACCAAATCAGTTAAAACACCCTGTTCTGCTGCATTATCCTGTTGAATCTCATTTCAAACATGCTCACTTCACTTAAACAAGAGGTACTTGCTGGTGCTGCTATTGGCACTCCATCAAACTTCGATCCACTGCTGCATTGGGTTATATTATGAATACTGTTGGAAGATTCATACAGCCAAAGAATGTATAAGCAGAGAGCAAGAGAATGTGTAATGGAGAGGGATTTGGATTTCAAGAGGAAGAGGAGGAGGTTGGAGAGACTGGGACTGATGTACTTATTATCTAATAAATAAAGAGAGACTGTTTTACTTACCAGGCTTCTTACTCTTCTGTATACTGGCGATGAGGTGAACGAGGTGTACGACGAGTGTGCAGTGGGCATTGAAGAAACAGCAGCACCAGGTGGTCCGTACTGCTACCATTGGACCCATCAATGGAGACCTGTAGAGCACTCTAGATGTGTTCACTGGCTGTTGTTGTCCGTGGCTACATCACTTCCATCTTGCTCCCCCCACCAGGTTGGCCGCTGCAGCCTGGCGTTACCCTGCACAAGACAAGGTGGTGAGCAGCCTGCACAGCCCATCAAGGCATTAGCAAACGTACTCTGCCTTCACTGAAGCAATGTTGGATTCACGTTTTGGATCACAAGGCCGGCTTAATGACATGTTGCCTAGCAACTACGACACACTGTGGCAGTGCCTGTGGTTTCTCTCTGGTAAGCCCTGCTGCGGTGGAGAAGCTGAAAAGGAGCACTGTGCGCAGCGGTCCATGCTTCCAGTAGTGATGTGAATGATATACTGACATGTTATTCAGAACATTTTTACAATTGGTGCAGGAGCTCTCTCCACTTAAGGCCTTTACTTTGAATGATACTACATTTACTTTGCATTATATTACTGCCATTACTTCAACATTGTGTTGAAAGAGATGCACCATGGCCAACATCCCAGGGCCACCTCTATTCCTTCCTGTTCCTGGAGACCCATTAATGAAGTGGCTATACTGGTAGGAGTATTTTCTACAGTACCTCCATGGAGTATATGGGGCTATTTTTGCAGCGGACTGGAAGAACCCCTTATTGTACCTCTGTTTAGGGCATGAAGTGCAATCTACATAAAGGAGGTTGCCAGAATTGTCCGATGTGTAGAGAGAAGGGTTGAACTCATTTGAAATAAGCCGAAAAGGTAGCAGGCTCCCCTCCCTCGAAAGAACATGGAATGATAACCTGTTCTGTGGTTTTTACTGTGAGAGTCCCCAGCCATCGCTTTTAGCTCACTGTACTTTTCACAAAGGAGGAATATCCATTTGCTTAACAGTCTTTGTCCTGCCCACAAGGGCAGTCCAGCTCCCAAATGCTATGGCAAACCTCCTTTGAACATGAGCACTAACAGCAACCCCATACAAGTGTTTCCTCTGTGGGATGTATTGACCCACTCCGCTATGCTATGCGGCATTACTCTGATAGTATGGTGCATGGAACTGCAACAATGGCGCCAAACACTTGTGCGTGCCAAAAACCTATAAAAACCGTGTCCTGCCACACACAAAAGAATGGATGCACAACCTGCCCCCCATGGTGCATGTGTGGTAGGATAGAGCACACACTGCAGAAAATGTGCCAGTGGGCTCCATGACCAGCCAACAGGGCAGAGAAATAAGCAGCGCTTTGCAAATTAAACTTCAAAAGGTGCCTATGAATAACATTTGCTTTGTGCTAAAAACTCCAAAATGCCTATAACACAACACATCTCAACATTAAAAATCTTGCTTGGCGCTAAAATTCATGTAATTCATTGAAGCTTTGCGATCATACAAATTCCTAATGTGAAGAGCAAAACATTCATTAGAAAATGGGATAGTCTGTAAACTGACAACCCCTGTCAAAATCTGGGTGCAGTACCCTGAGCTACCTGAATGACAGCTGTCAGATGAGTTACTGATGAAACTTCAAAGTGATCTAAACTAAAAAGTCTGCCGGATTAGCAAACATAAAAAGGATTGTGGCTAAAAAGGATACAGATCTAAGTTGCTTTTATCCCACAGAGTTAAAGCTAAGAAAGTAATGTATTTATGTTTGATGCAACGAGTTTGGTTTTTCCTGGATTTTTAATTAAGAATAAATTAGCTTGGCTGAGCTGCAACCCTTTGGAAGTGGACAAACAGGTTTCTCGCAGGGGGAGGGATATCCTCTCAGCTGAAACTCATGGGGAGAATATAATGTGGGTTAACTCAGACTTTTGTCTACAGAAAGAGAATGAACAATAGCAGGCCCTTCAGCCCAGGAAACGGAGGTGTGAGAGGGTTGTAAATGGCTCCTGGAAGGAACAAACAAGGAGGGGGATGCTCCTGGACTCCAGGGAGAGAAACAGGGGCGTGCAATTTGCTGTTAAACATGAACAAAGAACAATTCTTAAAGACTCATCACTTGTGATTCAAAGGGGTGAGAAATATACCAAGGACATATCTGTTAGTCTAATTTCTGGCTGCACGTTTTAAGAGGCGGCAAAACTGTGTGACATGTTCTGAACAGGAATGGCAATATATGTGGTTTTCTTTGAAATGTATTAATATTAGAATTGTGAAAATTTGCACACACATCCCTGTGTTAAACACACTCATTTGTGGAAATTTTCGTAAAGTTTGGAAATTACGTTCATAGCAAAAAGGACAAAAATCTTTAGAAAGTGGAAACAAGATCCTACAGCTTCTGGATTTTGAGGAACAGCTACTACATAAAATATTGCATCTTTGTGTGTGATTTGTGTAAAGGGGATCAATGTAGAAATATGTATTTAGGATGAAATCCGATTTTGAGACCAGTAGCTAAAGGGAGGTTTTAGCAAAACCATGACATTATCCGGCCTTGATCCAATCACTCAGTTGCAAGGCGGAGATGAGGTTTTGATCCAATCCTAGCTCACAGGGGCAGGCTTAGTTAATTTTGGAATTACCCATTTTGTGATGTCATTTTAAAGGATAAATAGAGATAGCTGACAACACATAGGCACTCACTGATTCACTCACTTTCCTGATTCCGGCGAAGCACTCTGATCCAGGATTATACATCCAACTTTAACATCCTACCAGATCCAGATGCCAAGACTCTTGCAAGCAGTAGAGAACTATTGACTTTCTAAAAGTCCTAATCCTCAATTTATTCTTGCAACCCAGTGAAGCGCTGTGGTGTGAGAAGGCCTTTTGAACTAGTATCCAGAAATTCTCTGGCTTGCTCCCACAAGGCTTACCTGAGGAACTCGCTATCCAGCTGATTGAAATATCCACAAACAAGGAGGGCAGATCTTGTGCAAATCCGGGACCGGCCTAGCTGATCCAGTCCCATGCCTGATGTGCTGTTCTTCCTAGACCAGATCCAATCCATGACCAGAACTGACGGTCCAATTTAATAACTTATGCTGTGAGTATTAATAGGAAGAAAAGTGACCCTAATATATCTGCATTGTCCGATCCCTATCTCAAACCCATCCCATTTTTAATTCAGAACCATAGTGTTGCTAGAACTATCTTTGCGCTGACTCTTTTCTCATCTGAGGAAGTAGAGTATCCACAACAGGAGGGTTACGCTGATCATGTGACTGTAAAATCGATCTGTGACATTTGCTTTTTCACAGTAATAATCTATTGTAGTCAACCCATCTGTCATTTTCAAAAGTGCATTTCTGTTTTCCATTCTCGCGCCTATTTTGCAAAAACGACTCTTAATAAAAACTCTATAACTCCCTCAGTTTTTATGATAGAAACGAAATTTGAACTCCTACTTGTACCTAACATCATTAGCTATACATAGAACCCAAAATCATTGCGATTCTCCCGTTACAGCGAATATCGGGTAAGGAAAAGTTTGTCGCAATTTTATATTCTGAGAAATTTTACACGTGTGAAATAGCTTTAATTTGTTCCCGACTTGGACTTTGAGCTTTCAAATGTTTTCTCTTGACTAAATCATTCTTGGTGATTGTGTGCAACTGTTCAAAGCAGCTCCCATAGGAATTTATAACAATATAAATATGTTTGCCCACATTTGGTGTTTTTGCCCAGCCAATTCCAAAGACAATTGCAAAGCCATCCTGACAGCTGAAAAGTCAATTCCGTTTTCTCTTGTGTTTGAAGGGGGAAGGTGGGACTGATATTCTGTTTGATTTGTGACATTCCTGAATACCTGCTCCCTCCTCCCATCTCTTTACATTGTCTATTGGGGGGTTGAGGGTGTTGCAGGGGGAACCTCTAACCATAGTGCCATCCGTCCAGACCAAAACAAAAGTATTCTGTTCTGTGCTGCATTTGTTTTTGTGCTCATTACTTGATTCCTAGTGTATTGAAGATATTATTCAGTGTTCTGTCACCCCATTGGTGATTGTTGTTACCTATTAAAATATATTGTGATCAAAATTCTAAATACATAAATAAATAAATAAATAAATATTTACCTTTGCAAACTAGCCTGATTCCTGGTTCAGTGTGACCAGGGGGTTGGGGGTTCCAGGAGAAGGGTGTGATATGAGTGGTATATCGTTCAGAATATTGAACTTATAGATAAGAATAAATAAAGGTTTCAATTGCGCACTACACGCTGGGCTTTGACTTGGGTGTGTGCCGGATTGAAATCACTTACACAGCCTTGTTGGGCCTCATCAGTGAGGTGGAGCTGTGCCTTTTTGAGCACAGTCCACGTCTGGGTTCCCCCAGGTAACTTAGGGTGACCAACCCCAAGTGCCTTACAAAAATGCTGAAAAGGTAGCAGGCGCCCCTCCCTCGAAAGGACATGTCATGATAACCTGTTCTGTGGTTTTAACCCACTGTGAGAGTCCGCAGCCATCGCTTTTAGCTCACTGTAATTTCCACAAAGGAGGAATATCCATTTGCATATCAGTCTTTGTCCCGCCCGCAAGGGCAGACCAGCCCCAAAATGCCAGGCAAACCTCCCTTGAACAAGAGTAGCAACAGCAACCCCATATACATGCTTCAGCCTTGTTGGGCCTCATCAGTGAGGTAGAGCTGTGCCTCTCTGAGCACATTGAGCAAGGGGTCCATGTCTGGGTCCCCCCAGGTAACTTAGGGTGACCAACCCCAAGTGCCTTACAAAAATGCAGAAAAGCTAGCAGGTGCCCCTCCCTCGAAGGAGCATGGCATGATGACCTGTTCTGTGGTTTTTACCTACTGTGAGCGTCCTTGCTCACTGTGCTCAGAGAGGCACAGCTCCATCTCACTGATGAGGCCCAACAAGGCTGAAACACGTGTATGGGGTTGCTTTTGGTATTCTTTTTCGGAAGCGAATTGCCATAGCATTTCGCTGCTGGACTGCCGATGTGGGCGGGACAAAGAATGATATGCAAATGGTTATTTCCAATCAGTGAAAGGTACAGTGATCAAAAAGCGATGGCTGCGACCTCTCAAAGTGGGAATAAATCACAGAGCATGTTATCATGCCATGTTCTTTCTAGAGAGGGGCGCCTGTTACATTTTTGAAAAAATCATTTGAAATAAGAGTTGCCAAATTAGATAAACACTTCATTGTGAATTGAGAATAAGATCTTGGTGAGGTACCACTTCGTCACGAGGGAACAAAAGAAGAATGAGTCAATTGAAGAATTCATTACAGCGCTACAAAGATTGGCAATCAAATGCAGATTTGGACATTATAGGGAAGAACACCTACGAGACCAGCTGATGATAAGGCAAAGCAATCACAAAATAGTGAAGCATTATGCAGATACGGGGATATTGGGTTGGACAGGGCCATTGAAGTGACAAAGATCACATGAGCACATGGAAACGTGGATTAAAGCTCTGAGTGCGGAGCACGTGGGCAGTACGACAGAGGGCACCAACCAGTTGAGCGAGGTGCCAAACTCAAAGATGGGAAGGTAACAGATGACAGCAAACCACAAGCAAAAATGAGGATGGACATGAAACTAAAGAATAAAGGGTGACCAAGTGGAAGTGGAAGGAGATGTTTTTTATGTGGTTGCACTGAACATTTCGCTAATGACAAGGAGTGCTTCTCACAGCACATCATTTGTTATGAATGTACCAAAAACGGACACCCGGTAAGATGTGGTAGACATTGGGCAAGCTATGGAACCATGAAGTCGGTCCAAGATGCAACATCATCACTGACTGGGACGTTATACGATCCTGAGGATAAAGTGTGTGTTGGGAATGCAGTAGATGCAAATCCAAAGAGAGACAAACCGCATGCATTAATTGAAGTGAAAGATGTCTCGTCAGTTTGTTGATTGATAGTGGCGCAGACTATATATTGATGAATGTGAGTACTTGCAAGAGTACGTTTACGTGTTGCAAATTGCAGGAGACGTCGGTAGCACCTCAAACTCCCCCTCTATGTCAAGGGGAGGTTTCCATTGACATAGTGGGGGAGTTTGAGGTGCTTTTTAAATTCAAGAGGTGCAGATCAGTGGGATTGGTATGAGTCATGAGCAAAGGGGGGAAACTACTGTCATGGGACACACAGCTAGATTTGGGTAGAAAGCTGTATACGGAGCATCAAGCACAGGTATTAGTGATAGAAGGTGTATGAGAAGATCAAATGAAACACATGAAGAAGAAATGTGGTTTCCCAGCATTTTTGAATTAAAGACTGGGTCTTGAAACAGTTTTGTGCATTACAAAAAGCTGAACGCAGGTGCTCTGATGATGAGAGCTACAGCAAGGACGATTGGCTTTGAGGGTGGAGATAGAAGTAGACCTTAAGCATCTGGTGAGGGAGGAGATAATTGAAGAAGCAGCAGAGTGGATTTAGCCTTGTTGTGGTGGTGTGTAAACCAGGCTGGTGGTGAGACTTTGTATAGATAATTTTCAGTTGCCTAATATTAATACATTACTTGCAGAGATTTTCAGTGCAGGTGTTTTCCGTAATAGATCTTAGAGCGATGTATCACCAAGTCTGATTGCATCTGACGCCTGTAGACCTAACCACATTTAGAACTCCTTCTGGCCTTTATAGATGCATGTGTATGCCGTTTGGGCTTCAAGTGTGTTCCAAAGTTTTATGAATACGTTGTTGGTGGCTTAGATGGTATTCACTGTTATCAGGGTGACATATTGGGGGAAGAATCAAAAGGAGCATGCTGAAAGGTTGCAGAATGTTTTAAAGACATTGTGCTAAGCAGGGTTGACCATATCATTGGAGGAGTGCATGTTCCTGAAGAGTAAAGTGCAGTGCATGGGCCATGAGCTTTAAGACCAAGGCATGAAAATTAAAGTGGACACTTTGGAGGCCATAATGAAGATGAAGACTCCAGCAGTAAGAGTGTTGTGTCCTTATTCCTGGGCATGATTGAGTACTATGGGAAGTTTGTAAATGGTTTGGTGGAGAAACCAAGTGCATGAGAGCTTTGACTAGGGAGCATTTGAGCTTTGTGTTTGATGATGAATGTGACAGAGAATTCCTAGAAATAAAGAAGAGCTTGAGTGACACCCCAGTATTGAAAGGTTTTAGAGATTAACTTGATATATATGTGTATACAGATATCAGTAAAAATCAGCTTCGGTGTGTTCTGATGCAGCAAGAGGGGGCTGTGGTATTTGCGTCACACACTTTGCAGGATGCAGAGAAAATATTTTCTGTGATGGAGAGAGAGAAGCATTGGCTTGTCTTTGGGGAGTGGATACATTCAATAGCTATATGTGGGCAGGGAAGTTTGTTATTGTGTTGTGAAAGATCACAAGCCTCTGGTGGCAATATTCAACAGGAAAGGATTGGAAGGAATATAAAGAAGGATATTCCGATGAATTACTGAAATGCAGGGGTTGAACTCTGAAGAAGAGTATATTAAGGGAGAGTGTAATATGCTGGTAGATGAGTTATCCAGGAATGCTGTTGAAGATGTTATTGTGGTCGAAGAAGGACAGGATCGAGTACTGAATGAGGTGGAAGGTGAAATATTTATAAATTCCAAGATGTTGAGGAAAAATGATCGGATTTATTGCTGTGAGAGTGCTGAGATGTACAAAAAGGTGATGGAATGTGTGCAAAGAGGTTTGCTGCATCAACTAATGGGAGAAGTGTATAAGGCATTCAGGAGGATAAACATATTAACTATGCATAGGGAAGGGAATGTTTCTTAGGGGGCATTTTGCAGTGATGCCGGTAAGAAAGGGAAGTGGTCATGAGGATTGTCCATGATGGGCATTTAGGAATTTGTGAAACTAATGGATTGATCAGACAAGAATATTGGTGGCCAGGATTGGATTCCGTTGTAGAGAAATTGTTGATGGAATATGAGAGTTGTCAGAATAGTGACAAGGTGCTACAACCTAGGGTGTGTGGTGGGTCAGAAGAAGGACGCGGACAGTGTAAGGACATTTCTACTGTTACTTTATTAAATAATACATATAAAGCTTATCTCTCCCTATGGCTGTGTGGGTTTTCCCTGTCTACGTAAATAATTAAGGTGCTTGTCAGTCATTGGAAAGTCTCAAATGAATCAGTGCTGAGTCCAACAACTAGTTCTATATGGCCCTACCACTATTCTAACCAAATTAAATAAGATCAGGAGAATGTTTCCCTTCTCCTGATTGTATTAATGGCAATGTCTCCTCTTAATAGTCTGTTCTTAAATACTCTCTTGTTACTGTGTCTATCAGTTCTTGCCACTCTTTCACAATGTCATTGGGGCTTTCTTCCCCTTTTGGGATAGTTTCCAATACTTTCTTTTGGTGTATTTATTCTTCTCTGATATGGGTTGAGTTTGGTACCATGTACCTTCCTAGCAGTAAAATGTATTCTTGGCTCGTAGGGTTCCTCCTCTTCTTGGGTGGTTTACTCTGACAGTAAAGTTATTCAATTAGCTTTTCTTCCCTTTCACATAATTCTCTCTCTGATATTCTTCACTCTTTGCTTCTTTACTTATGGGCTATTTGATACTCTTCCCAGGGTGTTTGTACCCTGGTGGTAGAGATCTCTTTCTACTGTTTAGTACAGTTCCACTTTATCGACGTTAAACTCAGTGTCTGGTCAATTCTACTGTGACAAGTTTCTTTTGCTTCATTACTATTCACAGACAGCCTCTCAGTTCTCCCGTCATTATCATTACCTTTGATTCTGCAGGTAAATGTCACTGGAGCTTGAACTTACGCAGCGTCTCCTCATTTGTTTTGTTCCTCCATCTCCTCGACTCTGCCAGTGTCACCCTTTCAGTCCTCTTGTTCCCCAGAATCTGGTCTGCCTTCGGGTAAGCAGATGTGTCAATGTTTCCACTGTGTGTGGTTTTGGCATTGTTGCAAGGGTGCTCTGCCCACCACGAAAGGGTTGGGGTCATGCCACCATCGGGATTTGGATTCCTGTCTCCTCAGCTTCTCACTGTGTGCATACACTGGGCCTCCAGTGTTTCAGTCTCATGCTTGGGCCAATTCTGTAAGTTGTGGGCTCCATGGCTCTCCTCTGCTCCATCTCTCAAAGATGTGACACCGTAAGGGGGATTCACCTGCTTACACTGTCTGCTTCCTCTCTCAACTTGACCTCTCCTCTGTGTCTGATGATGTTCTCTCTTCAGTCTACTTGTCACAGATTTATGGAGGTCTCTCATTAAAGAAACAGATCCTCTTTCTTGTTCACACAGGCACATTTTTGTTTGTCTTCTGCTGAATACCTATCTCCTATACTGTTCTTCATATTTGACGGTCCCATATCTGTCACTATGGGAAATGGCTTTGCGTGTTCCTCAGCAGAACGGGAGTCCTTGTCCCCTAAGGGTGAGTCTCTCCCAGTGAGGTCTCACTTGCAAAGATCCCCAGGGAGTGTCTTGCGAAGCGGGCTCTCCTCCCTAGCCTCAAAGTGGGACGCACCCCCTTGGGGAGAAGGGGCGAATATACTTTATTGGTTAAATATACTCTTTCACTGACTCTGCAGCTCTGCACAGCTCCACCCCTCAAAATGTGATCTACAGCAGAGGGCTTCACCTGTGTACTTGTGTCTCTCCTCTGCCAGGATTTGCTTGTTCCTTTTATGGGCTGATTTGCATTCCACACAGCTTTACTTTTCTCTTCAGATGTTGTAGTCAGTCCAGCATTACCTGAAATCAATAGAAGGCCAACCACTTTACTGTTGTTTACCGGCAGTCCCATATTTGCAGACAGTTTGATTTGCGTAGGGAGTTCCTTGTGGTAACTGGAGTCCTTGTGCCCTAGAAGGGAGTGACTCTGAGTGAGGTTCCTCATGCCCAGACCCATAGGGAGGGTCTAGCTGAGCGGGCTCACATCCATAGCCTCACCGGGGTTGGCTCCGCCTTTGGGAGAAGGGATAAATAGCCATGATCGGTTAAATACCCTTCCCCTTAAGTGTGTGCCTTCTCCTTCAAGTGGGAGTAGAAATCGACTTAAAGGGTCCATGTTTACTTGTTCAATTCCCTTCCTGTTTTCCACAGAAAAGCAAAAGTGTTGCAAGTCTACGAACATCTCATGACTCAGGGCTTAGAGTCTTTTCTGAGGCGCATATAGATTAGTGCTAAATGGTCCATTACTAGCCTGAATGATTTCCCCATCAGGTAGTACCAGATATGTGTTACCACCCAATTGATAACCAGAGCCTCGAGTTCCTTTGTGGCATACGATTGTTCTTGAGGAAAGAGTTTCCTACTGGTGTACTAGTTAGGGTGTTGAATCCCATTGTATTCTTGGGATAACACCTCTCCTAATCTAACTTTGGAGGCATATGTTTGCAGGATAACATCTCTGTTGAATTCGAGTATTTTAAGTATTGGTTCCTGACATAGAATGTGTTTTAATCCTTCAAAACTCCATTGTTCTTCTTTTCCCCAGATCAGCTTTTGGGGTTGTCCATTTTTCATTTTGCCAAGATAGAGTCATTACGGATAAACCACTGGCAATATCATCTTAATCCCAAGAAGGCTCACAGATCCTTTTTTGATTTGCGTGTTGGTGTCTGCTGCACAGCTTTTACTTCATCGGTCTGGGATTGGATAAATCAATTTCCAGCAAAGTAACCCAAATACTTGACTGCTAACTAACCTAGATAGGATTTCTTTGGATTATCTTTTAATCACCTTTCCTGAGGGCATGGGTGATGGTAAATAGATGTTGTAAATATTCCAGCAATGTGTTACTATGTATCACAATATCATCTAAATAGGCCCCACAGAAAGCAGCATATGGTCTCAAAACTCTATTCATGAGGCGTTGGAATGTTGCCACAGCCCCATGTAGGCCAAAAGGCTGTACCTTGAACTGAAATAAGCCTTGAGGTGTAGAAAAGGCATTCTTCTCCCTATTCTCCAGATTCAGGGTGTTCCTGCCAATATCCTTTTGCCAAGACACGGGTGGACATTTATTTGGCTGTACCCAGTTTTCAATTAGCTCATCCATTCAGGACATGGGATAATTATCAATGGTAGAAATTGAATTGAGTTTTCTGTCAGTACAGAGATGCCAGGAGTTATCTCGCTACTAGAACAATAGGGGAGGGCCAGGGAATCTCATAGGGTACGATGATCAGCCTTAAGCATTTCTTCCAGGCCTTTTTCAATGAACTTGCTCCCAGCCTCGGGCATCCTGTATGGCTAGATTTACTACTTTCCTTGCCATGGTTCTGACACAGTGAAATAATGTAGTCACCCTACCCGGTTGCTGAGAAAACACTTCGGGGAAATTGTGCCTGTAAAATGTCAGTAGTTTCCTCTTTGCTTCTGACTGATCACATGTTTGATCCTAAACACGTGGCTGTGCCACAGTGATAGCAATTTGATGTCTGTTTAATGTCAGCCACTCATTCTTAATGTTTTACCTAATTCCTTGTGTGATCTTGCTGCAGACACATTAACCGTTTGTGTGTTTGATTTCAGCATTTTATTCATGTTTCCTGGCAAGCATCCTCTGTGATCTTGGCTCTTCCGCAGACACTGAGTGCCTCTCGTTTCAATAACTCTCACGGACGTCTCTGTGATGGTGTTAAGCCTGTGCTTTATTTCAGATAGCATTAGGCATATAATGACAGCATGTGCACGTGCCAGGGTGTACCTCACATATGGTGCAGACAAACCATTATCGGCTATAATAAGGCAGCTCTTGGCCAGAAGCTACATTTAGATTATGACAGCAGCACTTGGATATTTTAGACTAAACCTTAAAGGTATGACCATATCTAGCATGTACACCTTTAACTGGAATAGACATGGTTTTATTCCCACGTTTCATAGCATAGTTGACTTTTTTTGGCAGCATCTGGGAATATGTTGCTGTATTTCATTGTTGATTACATGTATTGGCCATACTTTGCATTAGATAGCAGTAACCTTGCATATGAGGTTTTACTGGCATTGGAAGGCAGTGCCTCTGGCATATGCCCGTTCTGCCAGGGGCAATCTGTGCACGTCATGTCCCCAATAACGACATATGAAGACAGCACTTAAGTTAAATGTGGTTGGTAACTAAAAGAGTACATTTTAGTTGTTATGTATCATTTTATTTATTTTAAGATTAAGTAGTTTTGGCATCTGCAATGCCACTTCCTGTCATGCTAAATGGCTGTGTGATAGCACTTCCGGTGATGTCATCAGGGATACAGGTTATATATGGTGTTACTTCCTATGATGCCATCGTTTGTACTATGTTACTTCTGCTATCACTGGCATTTCGGTGAATTGGCGTCCCTGTCAATGACAGGCAAAATAACCGTTGTCAAATGCTGGCAGCAGCAGAGATAATGAAGACCATTAGAGATGTCAGTGTGTCATTCCCTATCACCAAAACAGTCAGGCAGCAGAGTTAAATATTTGATATGGCATTGGCAAAGTCGTGCCCATGTGTCTTGTGCAGGTGCCCGGGTCGGGTTGTAAACTACTGGAGCCAAACTTGAAGTATCCTTTCGAGGGTATGGGAAATTGCTATGAGAACAATCAGAGAGTGCAGCAAAGAGGAATATGAGACTTGACATGATTCTATCCGTTTTACTCTTATTTGGCAGGGGATTTCTTAAATTGATCTGCACAGTGTTGCTTGAGGTTTCTAAGTCAATTCTATTTCTTCACTTCTTCATTCCAATAACTTTATGAGCAAGCATAGGGGGAGCCTGGTATGTGCATAAATACATCAGTGAGTAGGACCTTTCATCAGACGAGTGATATGTTGGCAGATGGGAACTTTACAGACCACAAGACTGTCATCACTGACTGGGTGCTTGTCGATCAGGTTTGACAGCAATAGTTCTGGAGTGGAAATCTGGCTTGTCATTGGCAAGCAATGATCAGCATTGGAAAAAAATCGATATGGAAGGAATACTGTGAAGGAGTGTCCATCTGTGATTCCAGAGCAGGTTACATCTCCGTCACTGGAAATTGATTGTGTGTGTATTGACAACACTCCCAATATTGTATATGCTCCATGAACACAATAAAAAATACACAACCCGTTATGCAGAATTTACATGAGAACAGCAGCCATTTAAAGGGTTCCATGTGTTTTAATGCTTTGTTTCAGTGCAAATTGTTTCATTTTTCCATTGTCAACATTTTTCAAATCAGTGTAAACCCCTCGGACACCTCTGATTAATCCCAACCTTCTCTTTCAAACACTTTCTTTGCAATGATTGGTATGCACTGTAAAATGTGTGTGTTGAATATTCAGCACTGAAATCACTGGGCATCCTTGGTAGAAACCTTGACACACAGTCGATGGAAGTTACACATCTGACATGTGTGAAATGTCCTGTGGCTTTTTCACAACAGAACATGTGCGGCCACTAGCAGGGATTAGCCATTCACTTTCATTGACATTATTCGGGAAATATCGGAGAAGCATTGATTAGCCACGAGAAGATGGGCAGGAGGTTCAGATGGTGAGAGAAGACGAGCTTACATGTTAGTTCTCCTAGGCACACATTATATACATTTAAAAGGAATACTTTCCTTGTTTCGTAGACAGACGCTACAAGGTCACTATCTTGGAAATCATGCCAAAGTACACTCCAGAAGAGTGTATTGCAGTGAGCAGACACTAGGTTATGGCAAGAGTAGATGCAAGTCTCTGCAAGGACTCAATGAGGCAAAAAGTGAATTTGTAGCATAAAAGGATAGGGCTTGTCATATTTGCAGCAGTAGCTCTCACACTGATGGTGTCGGGTAGCCAGAACAAGTGCAGGAGTAATGCAGATGACAGCTTGCCTTCCCTGCAGTCTGCAGTGCTCAATTTGTAAAAAAAAAAAAGTGCCCGGACTCAAATATTTTCCAACACGCACATGACATGTCAGGATGGGCAGCTCCACGCCCACTGTTGCCGCCACCCATGGCTGCTGATTATGCGGTCAACATATATGGGGTTAAAGCTGAAACTCCCACCAGTTTATTGTGTTTGGGAGATGTACTCGCTACGGCAGATGTGTGATTTACAAATAACAATCAACATACACATAAAATAACATAACGCATGTTCAAGTGTATCTGTAAACACAATCATCATTTACATTTTGCCCTGATTCTATAGGTGGTTATGATGTCACTGGCAGTTAAAATAATAAAGTTGCCAAAACACCACATCTTAATGAACTGTATCTGAGACAATAAGTGGCAGAGCTCAGAACTAAGTGCCAGGACTGAGCCCTGTAAAACACCCCCACAAATTAAGCAATGCCGGCAGGTCCTTCTTTCTGAATTTATTTTGGGTCCAACCACTGTAAAAGATTTGGTGATTTGATGAGCCTTTGCATCACCTGAAATGTGGGTCATTCCAAGCATTATTGAACTAGTTTGAGCAGGACTGTGTCTGAAAATACATCATAAAAAAGTCAACCAAGGCTAATTTTTGCCAAAAAGTGAAGCTCTTTCTTGCGAATTGAAGGAGGGTATGCCTTTGGTAAAATCTGAAAAGCATAATTTGTTTCCTGATAATCTGTGCATCCTATACCATGACCCACAGCTGACCCTCCTATATATGTGCCATTAAGTATAAATCTGAATCACTTGCCAAAAGGAAGACTCCTCGCATTCAGCCGTAAATAAAGGTCATCCCTGGTTATCTGTGGCTTAACGATCAGCCATTTATTACGAGATATTCAGATGATCTATTCATCGATTACACTCAATTGACTTTCATCTACAGTCAAGGGTTCCTACCTCTAACCAAAAAACAACCAATCCTACTCCCCATCCATTAACATGTAAGTAAGATGCACTGTACTATTGTTGGCTTCTTTGAGTTTAAGGTTGTTTTTTAATATCACACAGTACAAAACAAACAGTTATTTAATAAAACATCCTATCATCTTGTTGAGCTTATGGCCCTTAGGAATGTGTATATGTAATGGATGGGAACACACCAGAATAATTCTGAGTCCAAAAAACCAGACAAACTCAAGAAGATTGCAAGTTACTGTTTTATTAACAATTATCTAAAACAGGAAGGATAGTATGAACATCAACAGACGTACGCTCAGTCGCTCAAGAATTTCCAACAAACATATACTTCATATACTTAATTATGCATGAGAGTGACCTCATACTACGTGGCAATAGTGAAAAACCTATCAAGTTATGGGATTGGTTAAGGGAAACATCTAGATATACAATCATATAGGAGCTAGGATTATTATTGGCTGTCCTTTATCAGGTGGACAATTTATGCCTACCTCTTCAAACATGTCATTTCAGAAACACTAGTTACATTGTGTTTCATTGGTCTTCTAAACTATAAGGTCCTTTGTTATACAGACTAATACATGCCATTTCTGGAACATTTGGTTAATTTAGCAGCACATACGCCCTGACCCAGGTGCAGGGAGATATGACATGAAGCTACCTAAACACCCAATTAGCCCAGAATCTCTCACCCATGCCTTCTGCCATGAAATTGTCTTTATAACTGGCCTTGCAGTGTATACATGTCTTGGGAATGCACAGGAGTGAGGGCACTCGCTATCGCGTCTAGAACTCCAAGTTCAAGCTCTATTTCCATCCTTGGCTCATGTGACAAGAGATCATGGTCAGGTCCGTTTTGCAGTCTTTAAATGCTCTAAATGAATTAAAACGTGGCATCCTTTGTGTTCTTTCTTGCACCTTAACGTAAGAAGATTCATCCTATGCACACTTGTTCTTCACAGTAGATGGCTGAACTCGATTTCTAAGATCTTGACTTCAGGCCTACAGCCCAGCAACGCAGCGCCACTAGCCTGCTATTCTGCTGGATACAGCTTTCCCTTCATGGTTTCTGTCTTATTTATTTCATGATACCAATGTCCAGTTTCTGTACAATAGCAGCTTTGCCTGCTTTCTATTCACTACCCATAGCTAACCTATATGATGACTTGCATTTCAGTGTCTGTACATGTATTGAACTCCTTATGTGAACATGTACTCTTCTTCTTTTCCATGTTGATAGATCACTCAATTCTTTACTTCATCATTTGTCCTCTGGGATCCGTCCATTGGGCCTCATCACATGGTTGCCGGTACGGATACAACAGTACTGGTAACCTTACCGGTACCGTTGTATCCAGACCGGCAAACTCTGAGTTGTGCTCGCAGGTGCCTTTCATTCAGCCAGGTCTGCCTTGGGGGAATGAAAGGCACCCGCGAGCACAGCAAGCCTGTAGCACTGGCACGGTAATGAACTGTGCCGGTGCTACAGGCATTCCCATTCCCATTGAGCCCTACGGGGCTCAATGGGAATGGGGATCTACCGGCTCCGGCACCCACAAAAGGGCAATTACTGGGTCCGACGGGGACGGAATACCCTGGTAATTGCCCATTCGTGGGTGCCGGACTTTCTTGCTGGTTTGGAGGTAGGCTTGCTAGTTTTACCAGCGAGGCTACCTCCAACCTTGTAATAAGGCCTATTGTCTTCAATCATTTTCTCAGTCCATCGTGCACACTTTCTTATGACGTCCTTAGTTAATTTTCTTTGCTCTTTCTCATATTCCTTCAGGGAGTTCCTCCTGGAGGTTGTCCTCAATTTGAAGGTACAATAGAAAGGGTTGTGTCAATGGGTAGGTCCTTCCAAATATTTGCTGTGATATTGGCCGAATAGCTGATGTCAGGAAAAGCATTGTCTAATGTCTCCAATACAAAGGAGGTAGGGGTTCAGGATCTCCTGCGTATGTATATATGTGCCCACTCTGGTCGAGTACTCAACCACCTCCTCAAGTTTTCCTGCTTCTTTGTATTTTCTCTTGAAGAAGTGTTTCTTGTAATTGTAATTGTTTATTTGTACAGTGCTTATACACAGGTGGAGTGCTTCAAAGCGCTTCAAGGCAGGAAGGGAACAAGCGTATACAGTAATCATTCTTAGGCCTTGAAGTTTCCAAATGATCAAAACAGAAAAACTAGCATACTAGGCCTGACAGAATTTCTCCTAGTGCAAGTGCATGAAGTGTTAGAGCTGTGACCAAGCTAGGGAGGGGGCCAAAAAAGGGGGGGCAGGGCAGGCAAACTTACTGGTCCTAGTACATTTAGGTCATGCATGCATACTGACGGAGGTGCGAGGAAGGGACCTGGGGGGAGCAAAAGTGTCCAGTCCATCTGTGCCCAGAGATAAGTGCAGAGAAATTGCCCCTCTCATGGAGAGTACGCTGAAAGTGCAGTAATTGTGAAAATAGTGCAGTGACCCAGAGGCAAGTACAAAAGACTGGCGGGGGAGCCTGGGACCTGTAAGGCTCTGGAGGTGAACCAGGCAACCAGTCAGCAAAACTGAACAGAGATAGGGAGGATAAGGAGGAAGGAGGGTGGAGAGAAAAAGAACAGTGGTTAGCAGGGGACAGGGAGAGAGAAGGAGGATGAGAATAGGAAGGTTGTAAGGATTTTCCAGAACTTAAGGGGTACTGGCTCAAAATGGAGAGAGGCAGGAAGGCTGTTCCACTGAGAGACACCTGTAGAGGATAAGCTGTCTACCCCAAATCTCTGTTTGTGAAAGCACTCACCCACAGAGTGTTGGAGGAGGCTGATCAGAGGACTCTAGAGGGAGAGTATTTAGGAAGAGAGTGTTGAAGATAGTGTGGGCCTCCACCCCAGAAAGCCTTGTGGATTATGCAGAGGGTCTTGGGCTTGATCCTTGCAGCCAAGTGGAGCCAGTGGAGGGATTTCAGCACCGGAGAGATGCAGTCCCCGGGCTTGAGGCCAAGGATAATTCTTGAGGTTCTGTTCTGGATGAGTTGTAGAGGAAGGAAAGTAGAGTAGGGTGCATTTGCACAGACCCCTGCTGTTGTGCCTGTTGCTTTGTGGCACCTGTGTCTGATAAGATGTGTGATCCTGGTAAAAGCCCTTTCGTGTTTGTGAGCTATATGGTGGTGGATAAACTGTGCCCCCTCTTAAAAGTTGTCAATTTAGTTGCACGTTTACTCGGTTTACACATACAAGAGCAATATGCCCTGTAATTCCACAATTCCAACATACTGGAGGTGGCCCTCTTGCAAACTCTCCATAATATCCTCTTTGAGTATTGTGACTTCCATTCTGGGCATTTTGAAATCCACCTTGGGTGTTCTGAAATCTGCCTCCTCTTCCTCTGAAGCCTACACCTCTACCTCATGGCAATAATTCATACCCAATTGGATCCACTGGGTGTGAATTATTCACCTGTGACATACCAATTATTTCTTGTGTGCTTACTCCTTCTCTGCTTGTCAATACTGGCCGTTCAATAGAAAACTTTGACAATGTATTCTGAACTAACTTAGCTTCCTCAATCTTTCTGTTCTCATCTTTCTTTTTGTACTTTTCTTGTAATAACCCACAATGATGCACAATAGTTAACTGTAACTCAGCACATGGCTTCACTTCCATCCCATCTTGTTTTTTTATCTGTCTATGTACCTGTTCTTGCAATCCCTGACACAAAATATGATAAAATAGTGCCCCTGTTTTTTCCCCATGGTTCATGTGTTTCAAGCTGCCATCACTCTTGAATATCCAGAATATAAGAAGTAGGGTCCTCATCTTCTTTCATTTTACGTGTCAAAATTGCACCCATATCTGATTTATCAGGATACTGCACCCTGAGAGTCCTTCAAAAGTCTGCCCTGCAATTACTAAATGGTTCTCCATCATGCACTGTGTTTTGTGCCGTCACATCTGCATATCCTGCTTATCTCCAAATGTCAACAGCTCTCTCTCCAGGAATAGCTGCCAGTAGACCTTGTATGTCTCCTATGGCCAGCGTGTTTCCTCCTGTCATTTTCTCTAATTCGTATATCCATTTCCCAGCCCCTGAAGTCAAACTAGGGAGCTTCATTTTTAAGTTAGCCTTATTCATCTGAGGGAATGGAATATTTTGTGGTCTTGATCCACCCTTTTCTAGCAAGGGGAACTGTGAGAACCCCATCCCATAATCGGATCCCACTATTCGTTTACCTAATGCAGGGGTAATCATCCCTATTCGTCTTTGTGCTGGTAATGACCTTAACCTACTCACATAAGGTGGAGATTCTCCTCCCTCACTAAACATGTTTTACTCCTCATCTCGTAGCCTAGGTATCAGGGTTTGGTTACCGCTCCCTTGAGTTCCATACTCACTGACTTACCTTATTTGCTAATAAAGCTTATCAATCCCTTCTCCAATACTTTCTGCATCATATCTTTCCTCATCCTTTGCTACTTTAGGTGTTTCTTTACTCTTTTCTCTCATTGGGAGAACGTCACTTATCGTGTCGCATTGCCCCTGGATTTCATTGCTCGGTCTTTTACGTTCTTTAAGAATAAGATGGTCATCAAAACCTCAATGCCTTCTATTCTGTTTTATCTCTTGGTCCACTTCGCTTCACTTTCTTGCATCCCTTCTTGCCCTATCTTCTTCTTGCTTTCGTTTTTCCATTCTCACTTCCTGTCTTTGTTCTTTTTCTTCCCTCCTCCTCTGTAATAATTTTTCCTTCACTTTTTGCGCCTCTTCTTCCTCTCTCTTTCTTTCTCTCCTATCTCTTACTGCTATCTCTTTTTTTCTAGTGTCATCCTTCCTTTGTTCCTCTGCCCATTTTTCGTCTTTTTCTTGTTCTTCTCTATATATATCTGTTCCTGTCGTTCCATGCATTTTCTTCCTTGCTCATCCTCCATCAATCTCTTTTTCTCATTCCCTATCCTTCTTTTCTTGCTCATCTTTATCATCCTTTCGCCAAGCCTCCTCAATGCTTTTTCATGTAACATGAGTAATATCTGTCCTCCCATCCATTCGTTCTGTACGAGCGTTACCTCATCAGCCCTATCCTTTTCTCTTTTCCATCTATTAATTTCTCTGTCTATATCTGTCGATATATTTGATCTGTTGCCTCTTTCTTCTTTATCTGGTATGACCTTACAGGCATCTCCCCTCCTTTTTCTCTCTTCTGGACTGTAATTACTACTATAAGCAGGGGGGTTCATATGTTTGGTTACATTACCCTGCCGCTGCTTTTACTTCCTTTAAAGGATAAACTCCTATCGCTTCGGTATCTACGCTCATAATCTTGGACAAAGAAAGAGGAGCTGAGGGCTCAATGCCCTCCCCTTTATGCTGGTTAAGCATCCACTCCTCTTGTACTGGGTCTTCCTTCTCCTCCTGGTACATTTTCCAAAGTACTAAAACTGACAGTCTTTTCTCTAATTTCTTTCCCTTGTACGCAGCATGCACATATGTGGTCATGTGTTGTAATAATGCTTTTGGCAGTTATCTCCCTTGTGGCCATGGCATGAACCTTTTATCCTCTGTGCCCTTTAACCATTCTGTGCTGCACTGTTTGAGCTTGGGCGCATGTCTTGGTAATGTTTTACAAAGATGCTTGAGAGGAGTGTCCTCCATAATGACAAGTCACAATTGTCTGTTGATACTTAACAGATCGTTAATAAATCTCTATCTATCTCAAGGGTTATTGCTCACCACTTTTAATCTTAACACAACAAATATGAACAAGCACCATCAATTGCTGCTCAATCCTCTTTTGTTTCAACAACCTATTTGTTTTCTGATTGGCGCCAATCGTTTACTGCACTTTAACGCAAAACAACATCACTTGTAACCTTTACAGCTTACTACCTCTCGAGACTTCACACAACAAATAACACTTAAAACAATAAAACAATACACATGAATAACTTTTGTGATCCCCTTCGCTTTTCCCTATCATTATTTATAGTAAGAGTCAGGGGCGTTGCTAGGTCTGGAAAAGACCTCGGGCTACGCTAAAGTCGGAACTGTCGGGACAGGGGGCTATCTAGCCTTTTGGTTGTAGCTCCTGAGATTCTATGCGGGGCTACAACCAAAAGACCAGGGGCTATAGCCCCCTTAGCCCCCCCCAGCAACGCCTATGGTAAGAGTTGTTCTCTCCTCGCCTCCAATTATATTACCCTGTACAGGGTTTAAGATATCACCTTTCACAGTCCTGACTGTGTGTATTCTCTCTTAATATTCTGACTGGAATTTGAGAGGTCTTCTTCTATCTCCCTTGAAATAGGTTTACTTTGGTGCTCCTTCATCTACACAAACTTTCCTGTTACCCAAAAATATCACAATACTACCCCTTTATATTGTCATTTCCCTTAGTCTACTTATATCCGTTAATAAACTCTTGGCCTTTGGTATCGACACCTCCTCCAATCCGCCCACTTTGCCTTCCGTCAGCAGAGCACATGTGGAAACTCAGCAGGATTTCCTTCAAAGAGGCACCTGCCCACCGTCTCAATTCTTCTTGCAAGTTTATTTTTATCGGCCGCTCTCCACAGGAATCTCCACGATCTTCCAGTTAATGGTGGAGGATGAAATAGTTTGGTTCTGGATCCATCCCACTGCTACCACGTGACCTATGACCCTTTGGAACTTGTATATGTAATGGATGGGATCAAACCAGAATAATTCTGAGTCCAAATAACCAGACAAACTCAAGAAGATGGCAAGTTACTGTTTGATTAACAATTATCTAAAACAGGGAGGTTACAACCAACATCGACGGATGCTCATTCTCTCAATGATTTCCACCAAAAATAAACTTTGTATACTCAATTATGCTTCAGAGTGACATCATACTACGTGGCAATAGTTGAAAACCTATCAAGGGTCGGGATTGGTTAAGTGGAACCACTAGATATACAATCATATAGGAGCTGGGATTACTATTGGCTGTCTTCTATCAGGTGGACAACTCGTGCCTACCTATTTAAACATGTCATTTCAGAAACACTAGTTACATACTGTCTCATTGGTCTTCTAAATTATAAGGTCCTTTGTTATATGGACAAATACAATTGGTTGGCACACTTGTGCCATGTCTGGAACATTTGGTACCTTTAGCAGCATGTAAGCCCAGACCCAGGTGCAGGGAGATCGGACATGAAGCTACCCCACCACTTAATTAGCCCAGCATCTCTCATCAGCCATGCCGTCTTCCATGAAACTGTCTTTGTGCTTGGCCTTGCAGAGTATTCTTGTCTTGGGGATGCACGGGAGTGAGGGCACCCGCTATTGTGTCTGGAACTCCAAGTTTAAGCCCTATTTCCATCCTTAGCTCACGTGAGCTCTAAATTAATTAAAACTTGGCATCCTTTGTGTTCTTTCTTTACACCTTAACATGATGAGATTCATCCTCTGCACACTTGTTCTTCTTCAGATTAGATAGATGACCTCGATTTCTAAGATCTTGACTTCAAGCCAGACAGCCTTGTCATGCAGCTCCATTAGCCTACTACTCTGCTGCGACACAGCATTCCATTCCCCCTTTATAGTTTCTGGCTTATTGATTTCATGATACCAATGTTCAATTTCTGTACAATGGTGGCTTCACCTGCATTCCATTCACTACTCATAACCTATACGATGACTTGATCCACCTTGCGTTTCAGTGTCTGCACATTTATTTAACTCATGTTTTCTGCAGCAATTTGTGAACGTTTATCTTCTTTTCCACGTTGATAGTTCAGTCGATTCTTTACTTCATCATTTGCCCTCTAGGATCTGTACATTGTCTTCAATCAGTATCTCCAGAGGTTGTGCACACCTTCCTATTAAATCATTAGTTCATTTTCTTTGCTCTTTCTCATATTCCTTCAGGGAGTTCCTCCTGGAGGTTGTCATCACTTCAAGGGTACATACGATAGGGTTTTCTCAAAGGGTATCTCCTTCCAAATACTCGCTGTGCTATTGGCACCCTAGCTGGTGTCAGGCAAAGCATGGTCTCATTTCTCCAATACAAAGGCGCTAGGGGGGTGGTATCTTCTGTGGATGTATACATCTGCTCCTCTACATTATCATTACAAAGCTCCCATCTTCCTAGCTTTCACACTGTAGAAGAAAAAAAGAAAGAGAACCCCATCATGTACTAGTCTATCAATTTAGTACTAGACGATTATGGATGGTAATAGGATACTTAAGTTATACAGTATTAGCACCTCAATGGAATGAACTTCAGCCAAGTAGTCAAGCAGAGTGAGTATTGTGAAAGCAGCTGAGTTGGCTCATCCATACAGCTCTAAAAAGGAATACAGATTGCATGGAATGTGTCTAAATCTCCCTTGCTATTGTATATGACCCTTTGAAAGGTTCACAAAGTTACCGGTCTTGGACCCACTCATGAATGTTCCGAATGTTCATAGATTTCCAGGCCCGCATAACTCTTTTCTTCGCTAACATGCATTCCCAGCACAGCCATGCCTTCTTGCCTTTTGATAATTAACAAATCAGTTTATCGTCACCCAGATTAAATAAGGAGACTTTCACTGGCACATCAGCCTCCAGTACCAAATTGATTCTCTTCAATACCCTTTTCCAGAATTTGTCAGTCGTCGGACACAACCACATTAAATGGGTCAACGTTCCCTGGCTATCTAACACTTCCAGCAAGTATAATATTCGTGTCGTTTTTTTGTATACATCTTTTCTGGTGTCGAATATACCTGGTTTATTGCCTTTATCTGTCACACCATCAGTCTCCAATGCAATTGCATCAATGCAATATTTTTGCAGCATGTCCTCAAGCTAACAGATGTGAAAGGTTTATTTATTTCCTAAGCCCATAGTTGTAAACCCTCTGTGATCCTTTTGCCCTTTGCTGCTAGGCTTCAATAGAAGGCTAAAGCCAGATGGGTATTAGTCATATGCAGTTACATTTTTGCCAGGCCTCATTCTTGGAGAGCGAGCCACTCGCAGGTAACAGGTTCTCATTTACGATTCCTTTTAATAGTTTGTATTCTGTGTATATACAATCACTCTAGTCATATCTCCGGCACAGCTGGGTTTAGGGGAATCAATTTCCCATTTTTAGAAAGGTCTATGATATATCACATAAATACCAATTGGGCTAGAATAACGAGGAGTATAGATCAGGGGCAATGTGTTTGTCTTGAAAGCAAGACAATGCATAGTAACACAGGTTCCAATCCCATGCTAGTGCTTGGAAACTGGTCCCTGCTATTAAGCGTGTTATAAAAGAATATTTATAAATATGCTCTTATCTCCAGACTTTAGTCTAGGATTTTGCCATATCGATGTGTGAAGGTATTATGCTCAGCATCAAATGCACACAAACTAGTATACCAGCTTTCTCTTAAGAACACTGTTAGGGGATTCATCTGGGACATAGGACTCATTACGGCATTGCCAGTCCGGAAACAAGGGTGCCGCTCAGCTTACCGGCACCCTTCGTTCTGGACCAGCAAATTACAAGTTTGCCAGCCAGGGTCGCTGCGCCCGACAGGTCTGACCCTGCTGGGTAAAGTGCCACAGTAGGCAGACTCTTCTTGGAAGAACCGGCACCATTAGCAATAGTGCCAGTGCTTCCATTTGCCCACTCCCATAGAGTTACTTGTAATGTCTAGGTGGCCCTGGGAAGTCAGGCAGTTAGATGTTTCGAGTCCGGCGGCAACCCGCCAGTAGAACCGGCAGGGTTACCGCTGGATTTGTAATCAGGCCCATAGTGTTGGATTTTGAGGTTTATAAAGCAATAGGTTCCAGCCTTGAGTTCTTACTTGCTTCCATTTATACTCATACATCAGCATCTGGTCTTGTCATGTTATGGATGTGCCTCAGTGATAAAACCAAATGATAGTTCGAGAAGTTGGAAACATTCATGCCTCCCAGGTAAATTGGTAGTTGCAATTTCCAGCTAATCTTGGGAGTTCACTTTCCCAGAGGACGTTCTGCATTATAGTGTTCATTGCTTAAAAAAGACAATTGGGAAGTTTAAAAGGTAGCTTAGATAAGATGTAGGTGATCCTCTGTGCAATGTTCATTTTGTTGCTATTAACTGTCCCGCATAGGGAAAGTTTCAAGAGCAACGGTCTCTCTTGATCTGATTTGATAATAGGTAGTTAAGTCATACAGTTAATCTGCATCATATTGCTCACCTTGAGGTATATATATATATTTCCAAGTTTTTCATTTTAATTGACATCACATCAAATCTCATTGGCTGAACAAATGTTTCATGTACGATGGGGAGACTGGCAGGACTTCCAATTTGCTCCAAGTAATCTTGTATCCTGATGTCCTTGACAACATATTCACCAACTGCATAAGGAAGAGCATGCTCACCTCAGGGTTTTGTAATACCATTAGAAGAATGTCTGCATATTCTCCATTTTTCCATACTCTCCTCCATTGCCAATTCCTTTGCTGTCTCCATTTTTCCTTAGCATGATCGCTAGTGGATACATTGCAATGATGAATAGTATGTGTGAGAGGCGTCAGCCTTGTCTGGAATCTCTCTGGAGGCTGAATCATTTTGAGATGAGGACATCAATGAGAATGCTAGTGGCGGGGTCTGTATAAAATAGGGCCACCCAACGTATAAAGCTTGGTCCAAAACCCAGTCGTTTCAGGGTCCTAAACTGATATACCCATTCATTTCAATCGATTGCCTTCTTGGCATCCAATGATATAGCAGCCAGTGGTTCCAAGTCCCGATATCCATGTTCCAAAACCAGTAGTATCTTCCTCTTATTGTTTGCAATCTGCTTGCCTTTAACAAATCTGAGTAGGTTTTCATGAATTAACAGGGGTATCACATTTTCAACCCTTATAGCCAATATTTTTCCTAGATTTTACCATCAGTGGTGATAAGGCGTATTTGTCTGTAACTAGTGCAACATGTTGGAGATTTGACTTTCTTTAAATAGACATTAATGAAAGCATGTCTAAGGATATCTGATAAAATGCCTATTTTCAAAGATTCAATGAACATTCCATGAAGGGGTTTAATGGCGGAACCAGGTAAGAGATGATAATATCTATTGGGAATCTATCCATTCCAGGTGTTTTAATCGTGTTCAATTTTATAATAGCAGAGCACATTTCTTCAGTCGAAATTTCTTGTTAAAAAAAAGTACTTGCGGCATTCGGTATTTTGTGGCAGGTCAAATTGGTCGATGGCACCTGTTATTTCGAAACACCACATTCGGTCTTTGAGGTATAGAGATTCTCATAAAAGTTCTTAAATTCAAGATTACTATCTTTTGAGGTGATACGCATGGCATGCTCAAAGGTTTTGAAATCTGCAATCATTCTATCACTTTCCTCAATCTTACGTCTATATGCAAGGAGGTGACTGCCTCTTCCCCTCTGTTCAAAATAATTCACCCGTTCCTGAACATGGCATATTCTACCTTTTCTAAAATAATAATGTACAATTGATATGTCTTCTTTCCAAGCTCAGTCTGAAGAGCTGGGTCCTTAGTGGCTATATACTGCTGTTCAACTGTTTTGACTTCTTTGGACACGCTATCCACCTCCTTTTTATTCCTTATTCCCTTTTCTGTAGTGCCCAGCCATGTTCATTATCACACCTCTCATCTAGCACTTATAGACTTCCCAAATGGTTGAGCTAGAAACGACTTCTGTCCGCTTACATTCAATACAATCATCTGATTCCCTAGTCACTTCATACTACATAGTCTAATTGTGTAGAAATTACATTTTCATCCTCCAAAGGAATGATTTGACAAGTGTACGATTTAAAGCCGCAGAGATGGATATTGGAGCAGGGTCTGTTACTGCAATTGTGCCAATTTCTGCATCATAACTATTTAAGGTTACTTGGCCCTGCATCAGAGAAAAGTACTGTCTGGAGAAAGTATCATTACATGCAGAGGAGATGCTATAGAGCCGTCCGGATGGATGTTCTAATCTCCAAATATCGCTTAAATGAAATTCTTCAATTAACTTAAATTAAGAGGGATCATAATTGGGGGCATAAATACAGCACAATATCATTAACGAGTCTTGGATCTGAGCCTAGATTGAAACAATTCTACATTTGGAGTCCTTATTGCATGATGTGCTTTGAATAGGAGGGTTTTCCCAATTAGGATGGACACAGCCTTTTCGTTCGTTTTGTATGTGGAGTAAAATGCTTGGCATGCCCAACCACACTTAAGCTTTCCTTCCTCTATGAGTAAGTTGCATTTCTTGCAATATGACTATATCGCAGTACATAGATTTAAAGCAGGACAGAACCTTGTTGCATTTGACAGGGTTATTAAGACGATTTACATTCTAAGACACCAATTTGAGGTGTTTAATCACAGTAGCAGCGCTATGAGCTGCCATTTTGGTTTGAAAAAACAGATTTACCTTATTACAAGTTTCCTGCAAAAACACTAGTAATTCCAGCGTGCTGGTATTACCGTTAAAGGCATGCTGACTGGTGGAATCACCTGCACATTATAGGTCTGCTGGTGTGCTTACACCCCCTTGCCGGATGTGGTAATACTATTGCGCAAGAATTACTGGCATCGACATCAAGGGGTCGGTGTTTCTGGCAGAAATATTCCAGAAATACAGATGGCAGCATCCTAAACTGGCGGAATCACCAGGGCCAGAATTACTGGCACCGGAAATAGCATCATCGCAGCAACAGGAAACTCGCCAGTGGCCATTTTAAAAACTCATTCCATTTTAAACCCCCCACTTCCTGCTGCCATCAACTCCACCTGACAGTGCAGACACGCCAGGAAATGGAAAATCACGAGTCCCAGAGGTTCGGCTTCAGAAGCCAGGGTTCAGAGAGCTGGAGCTGACTACCCTTGTGGAAAATATGGTCAGCAATGCAGATGACCTCTTTGGGGCTGGGAATCGCAGGACCAGCCAGAGGAGGAAGGCAGCCTTCTGGCAGGAGGTGGTCAACAAGGACACAGCTGTGGGGACTGTCAAATGCGCGCCACAGGACTGCCACAAGCGCTTGGTCGACTTGCAGCTGGGCGTCCGGATCATCCTGCCTCCCATAGGAGGAAATCAGCTGCTGCAGGAGACAGGTTGGAGGCACCCCTGACCCTCATTCCTTAGAAGGAAATGTGAAGAATGGCTGCCTGAGTTAGAGCTCTGCGCTGGGAATCCTCTTTTTGCTCAATACTTGTGGTGGTACGGCAAATCTCTTACAAAAGAACCTGAAGCCCTTCCCCAGCCACTGCCCAAAAATTGGACTGTGGGGGTATACTGGTGCGAAGTTCCTGCCGCTCCGTGGGGCCAGGGGAGCTGCCTCACTCTGGCCTGTGCTTCTTTTCCAGCTGGGTGGCCCTCTGTGGACATGGGTACAGTAGCTGCAGAGGCCTGTTGAGGGGGAGGGGCGCTCCTGCTGCCCTGTCTGCTGTGGCTTTCCGTCGTGTGCAGAAGCGGCGATCAATATCTACTTGAGAGGGTTTCGGGGAACTGACACTTGCTTATGTCACCCATCGCCCCCCCACCCCCAACTCCCGAGCCGCTGCCCTATGAACTGGAGCACCAGGCTGGTGTGTGAGGAGCCATCTGGCAATTGGGGGCATGTGCCCTGGGCTGAAGGGAGGAATCGCTGGGCTCAAATCGTATGCGGTGGGTGCCCCCATCCCTGTTCCCCCTTCGAGCTGTGGCCCCTTGTGGTGGAGTGCGTCCACCTGCTCCCCATTGGAGACCAGCCACCCAAGACCCTTCACTGTGTGGATCCCCTTGGTAGTGTCACGGCGTGGCTGCAGGTCCACCCTTCACCCGGTGGCATGTGGAGCCGGCTGGCGGGGTGCTGGAGTCCCTGCTGGCGTGCTATGCACGACAGGCACTTTGGGTTTTCTCAGTTACTCGTGGCCTAATATGCCAGCAGATGGTGCGGCCCCTGCTGCGGCTTGCTTTGTGGATGTTCCACGGATTGAGCTCACAGCCGCACTCCCCGCTATAAGTGGGAGAACACAGAGGGGCAGGCCTGAGCAAATATTACTGATGGCACTAGTTCCAACGTTGGACTGAATCTCCCCTGATGGACATTGATTCTGTGATGGCTTCCCCTCTGAAATCCACAAGGGGGAATGTGATGTCTTGCCTGGCTCCCTAAACCTCCCCCCAGTGTTAAATGGTTCTCCTGCCTACTACAGCCGGTCCGCCTACTACAGCCGGTCCGGGACATGACTGTGCCCTTGTGCTGGCACACTGCTACATGAAATACCAGCACTTGGTACACTAAAGGGGCGATAGATTGAGACTGTCACGTTGCTTGGTGCCAAGGTGTAAGTGGACACTTTAGGACTGGCCTGCCTCCATACTCATTTATGCTAACTATCTTCCAGTGACACTGGGGACTGCAGCTGCAGAATCAACAAAAGCTGCACTCCTGTGGGCTCACTTAATTTCCCTCTTGAGTGTGACAACCCGTGCTCAGGCCGACACAACTCCTCCCCATCAAACTAGGGCGTTCTTACCTACCCTGTATTCGATCTATGTCACACTACTCAGCCCTGGTGAGCACTGCGAATCACTCCTTCAAGGTCCTTGCTTATTGCGACCACCTGCTAGATGTTCACGCATGGTCCTGGGGCCCTTGGCCAGGGTCTATTTATTGTCCACACTACAACACCAAGCTCAGGCCCATCCACCACTGTCATGACCACTGTGAGAGGGCACAAGTTGTGCCACAAGCAGGCTCCCACCAGAAACCTGAGGACCTTAAAACCACTGCAAAAGGGCTCCTGGAGCCAGTCCTGGCGCCTTTGGCACCAGGCTCATATGTAGGAAGGAAGGGCTGTTCAGACTAGGTCCTATTTATGTACAAGTGCCTTTAAATCCAACATGGAAACACCCACACAGTCTAGTTCTAAGAACCAAGCCATGCAGTCTAGTGTTTTGGGCGTGGCAGGCCTGGAACTACTTTCCCTGGTACTACTTTACCTTGGCTATATAAACCACACCCTGACTGCAGAACATGCTTCGAGTTATTCTGCAACCCGCAGCGTGGCGCTGTCCGTGTCCAGCTCCTGGTCTTCAGCATCTTTGTGTAATCCTGTAAGAACAAGAACAAGATTATTATGTTTTACCTGAGAAAACACCATCCAGCACTCAGCATCTCAACTGGGCTGCAATCTGTGGAAACCGAGAGAAGAAGAAACATCACTCACCTGTGAGTACTAGCTTAAGGACTTCTGGCGAACCGCTACCACAGCTGCTGTTCGAAAATTGCGACCTGCAATAACGAGAAAGGGAAAAACAATATTAGAATGTGTGGTTCCAAAACATCGAATTCCATCAGTCTTACCTGAAATCCATTGCGCTACGCTACGCTTCCATCCGGAGCACCACAGTAACATCTGCAAAGGAAAAGAGACATATTCAGGTTTGCTTTCAGTATTAAACAACCGTACAGCTCTGTACTTACCTTAACGGATTCCGGGGTCCTGTTTTTCATCGCGCTCTCATCCACTCGCAGCACCACAGCGGCCTGTGATGAGAAGAAGAAGAAAACACAGGTTAGCTTCAAAAGACAATAAAGGCGCTGCGCTTTGCGCTTTCTCTTACCTAGAAAACGTGCCTATCCATCTGGCACTCCAGCATCAAGACCTTCGCACCTGAAAAGAGGAGATAAAGACATTAACAAACTCCCACTATAAACAGAACAAAGCCTAACAATTAAAAAACCTACCTGCCTACCAGCAGATTCGGGGTCACAGCAGGCCTGGGCCCAAGGAAGGCGAAATGCACCAGTGCACCACTTCCCTCAATCTGCGTCGACTGTTCAATATTATTAGCCAAACTGACTCAAACACACAGGCAGTGTCAGCCACTCTAGACATGCAGAAAGCATTTGACTCTGTCTCTTGGAGTTACCTTTGGCGAGTTCTGGAGAAGTGCAATTTCGGGCCTCGCTTCCGGTCCTGGGTCAAACTACTCTGGTGACAGGGTCCGCACTGAAGACAGATGTTCGTCCCTCTTTCAAATAGCCTGGGGCACTCGGCGGGGCTGCCCTTTTTCCCCCTTAATTTTTGTTATATCCATTGAACCCTTAGCGGATAGTATGCATCAGATTCATGCACACAGGGGTTTGAGATTGGCCGGTCCTCCGGACATTATTTCCCTGTATGCCGACAACGCCCTACTGTTCATTCGCACAACTGCAGCAACCTCACCCCTATTTTGGATGGTGCCATTCACTTTGGACAAATTTCAGGACTCAAAGTAAACTGTTCTAAATCCACCCTATTCCCACTCACTAATGCCACACTTCCACTTTCAGACCCTCTAAGGGTCACATGGTCACAGACTGAGATCACCTATCTCGGAATAGTGGTTGCCCGGCAACCTAATTTGGTGCACACAGCCAACTATCAGAAATACCTAACCGCACTCACCAGGAATGTATGGGATGGGCTAAACTCCCAATCTCCCTGGCTGGTAAAATCGGTATTCTAAAAATGATTGTACTCCCCAACTCCTATACCGATTCCTTAATCTCCCCTTGTGGCCCGGTAATGAATTCTTCCAAAGACTTGACCGCACAGTTAACAGGTTTTTGTGGCACTCCGGCACGGTCCGTCTAAACTTGACACATTAACTTCTCCCATGTCTGGAGGAGGTTTTTGTGCTCCCAACTTTAGTAGATATTGGCTGGTTGTTCATGCACAATATGCATCGTACTGGTTCATCCTTACAAACCCTCCATCACACACTAGGCTTGAGTGTCTCGCTGTTGAGAACCGTGATATCCGTTCCTTAGTCCTCTCTCCTCAAAGTGCCCAATGTGACCCACTTGATCCAGTAGGCTCCACAGCGTTGGCTTTATCTAAAATATGGAAGCTGGCCGGCACCTCCCACCCCTTTCACAGCCACCTCCCCCTCTGGAACTTCCTTCTGGAGGCTCCCTGTATCCCCTCGAATGTAGTACGCCTCTGGGCTGATACACGCTTGGAAATTTTTCGAGATATCTTTGAGCAAGGAAATCTCATAGAATGGCCTGACCTACATACATCCTTACGGGGGAAGCCATCCTTCTGGCTCCAATCCTCAGGCCTTCGCTGTACCCTTAAGAAAAGATACCCAGTCTTTCCCGCTATACCCACAGATGACCCTATACTATCTGAAATCCTGAATGTCACAAAACCCAAGGGTAGGGCCTCCAGATTATATGCCTTGCTGCAATCTAGGGCCATTTCCCCCTTTGACAAACTCAGGCGCTCATGGGGAGAGGATCTAGATGTGGAAATCAACACTGGGATTGTATGTTCTTTCGGACTCGGATACATGATCTATTTGTTTAATTCCCGCTTCAAACTAATCTAATTTAAAATTCTGCATAGGTTACACTACACCCCGATCACACTGCATTATATGTCACAGGACCACATCACCAGGTGCCCCATATGCGGAACCGAGGATGCAAAATATAGACACATGATTTGGTCTGGCTCACGGCTTGCGCAATTTTGGGGAGAGATTTGTTCTACTGTATATGAGATCCTGGATCACACTATAACCACATCCCCATTGCAATGCCTCTTTCATGAATTTCATGGTCTCCGCCGGGCCTCTAAATGCTCCTGGCAGGGCTCTGCATGCTCCTCACGGTGCGCTGCATTTTGTTGCGCTGCCTCCGTCCCGGAGCTCCCACACACTTACAATGGCTTTGTGCTGTGACTTAGACCTCGGATACTGAGAAGGCCTGGACAGGACAGCAGTCATTGGTCTCGAGACCCAGGAATATCTGGTCCCCATTCTGCTCTTATTTTTCCTCTATTTCTGCTGACACAAATGAAGAACTGGATGACCCTACCTCCACCATCCCTACCTCCGCTTAATTCAGACACACTGTGTAGTGCTACGATATGTGAGACTTGATTGTTCTTCTGATTGCTGTTCCTTCAGATTTCCCATCTTCTGCCACGTTCCGCCTGTTTATTCCAAATGTATAAATGCCTTGTATTGTATACTACTGGCTCTTCTACTGTGATGTCAAGCACAATAAATAAAGTTTAAAAAAAGTACAACAAACACCATGCAAATGCAAATGTTGAGTCCAAATACATTCATCCCTAGGCATAGAAACACCACATGGGCAAGAGAACAGGTCCTACACATATCAACGACAGCAAATGGGCCAATCACACACATATGCCAGGTGTTGCGAGAATATGTAGCCATGCACAAGCACAGTAGCGAAAGTGGACTGCCCCACACATGGGCACATTACGTGTGCCCATGTGTGCCATGGGAGAACCAGACAGGAATCATAGGCCCACCGCAAACACAACAATAAGCCACATTGGCAGACCAACATTTAATGTGCACTCCCACCACCCACATGTAGAAGTACACATCAGAGCAAACAGACCAAATAAACAGCATGACAAGAGCAGGACACACACAATGTAGCATGGGTGTAATGCAAGCCTGAAGATGTGGCTCCCAGAAGACTAACTGCATGCTCATCTCACCCCAGGAGGCACATCCTTTGGAAGCGACACACCTGGACCATTGTCAAGCCCAGCACGTGCAGGCATGAAGGTGCACCACCTCCTCCTGCTGTGCCAGCTGTGCAACCACCACCACCAACCCTGCCAGCTGCCGGCAACAGCACCCCTGTGGTCAGTTGCCCCACTGTCACTCCTGTGACCTTACACAACACCATTGCCACACCAGCCACTGCCTATCGTGGCAGGTACAGCTCAGAAGAGGAGAATGACCACTCCCCTTACCCAACCCCGTCATTTAACCTGGCAAGAATGCACAGCCAGTGTCCTCCCACCCATGCCCAATATGCAGGACATGTATGTGCAAATCCGTGCAATGGAGCACCGGCACGGGGCAATGAACAAGCTTGCCCAGCAGCAGCTCAATGAACTGCAGCTGCTGTGGGAGTGCATTCAGGTTAGCAGTCACAGGAGTGACGGTTTGCCCTGCTCATGCTGGCACAAAGAGTCTGTGAGGGGAATGCACGTATCCCCACCATGGCTGAGTCCATCTCAAACACCATGCAAGTCACTCCAGAGCAGGTGGTGGCCCATGTGTCTGACCCAACATCGACCATGTGGGAGCTCACAGCAGGGAAGCCGAAGGCTCCACTCCAGCGGATTCTGTCAACAGCTGGGCCAGCCAAGAGCCCTGTGGCAAAGAGGCAGTGAAAATGGCTTTTGGTGTGCCCCTTTGGTTCACTTAGTGACTATGGGGTTTTGGGGAGGGGTGTGTTGGGGGATTGGGACGGGGGGCCTAGGGAGGGTTAGTGGGGACAGGGGAATGTGGGGAGGGGATGTGTGGGGATGGGCTGTGTGGAGAGGGGGTCAGAGGGTGTTGTATTTTGAATTTATTTTTCAATATATACTAGCTTTCACTTGAAGCAATGACTGGACATTCCTTATTTTGGTGCAAGTATTTATTGTGTGTGCGCCTCATATGCAGTAATGTGCAAGGGAAGTGCAGATTGAAAGGGGTGCTCAGAGAAATGATATATGAGTTCTTGACGGGCCATGCACCCATCCCTGTACTCCATGCACTTGTTCATGGGCCTGGCTGACACTGCATCATCATCATCATCTGGTGGAGGAATATCCAGATCTGGGGGTAAGGGTAGGCTGATATTAGGCAAAATTGCACCGGCCAGGATTATCTGCCTTACTTAATCTGGCCTGTACATGAGCACACCCCTAGACGGTGTAGGGATCTGAAACGTGCCTTCAAGAGCCCGGAAGCTCACTTGATGGTCACCCTGTTCCTCACATGCGCCCTGTTGTATGCAATTCCTCCTGCATTTGGGGATCCCTCAGAGGAGTCATCAGCCATGGACGCAGTGGGCATCCTGAGTCACCTTCTAGGGGTAAGGACACATATGTGGGTATTGATGCTCAGCACTGGTGTTGCCTGTGACAGCAGAATCGTAACTGTCAGTCGGTGTATGCATGCCCCATGGCTCACCAGGGTATCAGGTAATAATATCCCCAACAAAAATATCGCCGTAAATATGGCTGTTTGCTTTGCCATAGGCGATATTTTTATTGGGGATATTATGTGGGAGCGGGGGTTGCGGGGGTGTCCCCCGCACATTAAAAAGTGATGCGGGGTTGCAGGGGTATCCCCCGCATGGTCCATTGTGAATTTTGCCGCAAAAATATGGCGATATTTTTGTATGGCGATATTTTTGCGGCGAAATTATCACATGGAACCCTCACCAGGACATACATCCTAGGGGCCCTAGGTGGCCTAGTCCATAGATTCATTGTCATTAGAAGGGCGGGAGGGAGGGGGGGTGTTGCATCATTCTGGTGCCTGTAGTGCATTACATGTGGATGTCCTTTTGGGTTTGTATTGGCCTGGTCAGTGACTGAGACATCTCCAATTATGTGCTACTCCTGTGTGTTGTGTCCTTTCAATTGAGGCGTGCGCTGGTTGGTCCTGCATGTGCAGGGTGCTTGCTGGACATGCATTTATGACACAGTCCCCACCTTTGCCTGTGGCCCATGCTGCAATGTAGGTGTAAATGTACAAGTGCTCACCCAACATCCAGGTCCTTTGTCCTCTGTGACGCTCTATGTAAACTGGCAGTGTACTGTTCCACAGGACCATCGAGTCATGGGTTGATCCTGGGAACCGGGCACAACAGGGCGTGATGGTCAAGTTGGCATCACAAGTCACCTGGACATTGAGAGAATGGAACTGCTTCTGGTTCCTTTAGGGCCTCCAGTACCTGCAACAGCACTCTGGAGAAGGCACACTGCGAAATGCCATGCAGATGGCTTACAGAGTGCTGGAACGTACCAGTTGCCAGGAAGTGCTGGACTGACAACAGGTTCAACAGCTGTAGTATGTTTGTCCTGCTCCCGATGTCATACTGGATATGGGTCAGGAGTTCATGAATGGTCTCCCTATTTAGGTGGTACAGGATGTGTAGCTCACTGTCTGTGAGGGCCCAGGGTGTGGCCCTTGTGTGAGGGATCACAGCACACCTCCTCCTCCTTCTCCTCCTTCTCCTTCCTTCTCTGATATCCTGTCACCATTGCTGCTGCTGCTCTAGGACCAGCAGCTGGACATCAGCATGGAGCAGCTCCAGGTCCATGGTCCAGGCAATGAATGGCAGCATGGTTGTGTGGGAAAGAGGTACTGGGGACGGTGTGGCCCTTAAGTACTGTTCCTGTGTGTATTGTGGCACCTGGTTTGATTAGGTGCACCTGTGGCCTTAATACCCTCCCCTGTGTGCCTTTACTGACTGCTCTGAGGTGATGTCAGTTCCACCTTGATTTTGCCAGTATTTAAAGCAATTATCTGCCAGTATTACCGCCAAATCTGTTCTTGTAATACTTTTGTGCCGGTATTACCGGCATAGTTTTCCTGCATTACTGGTATTTACCTTGACGGAATTACCTGTGCCAGCGATTCCTAGTGAAGTGCTATCAGTAACGGTAATTCTGGTAAATGTCGTCTGGCAAACTATATATACTTTGCTGGACTGGTAAAAGTGCTGGTAGATGGTTTTACCAGCACTTTTACAGTTTTTCTGGCAAAGTTATAAGGAGGGCCCTTGTACTCTCTATGTGAAAGTTCAGCTCTAAATCAAGAGTGAAGAAAACCAAAAGAAAAGAAAGATAACCAATAATTTAGCAGATAGATTACCAAATAAATCCCTTGACCAGTAGAAATAATAATACAGCATTTTTGCTGGGACAATAGGTTCAAGGATACCAGGAAAGCCTGATTAAAGGTTACAATTGGATGAACCACCAGAGAAGACTTGCTCGAGAAGAGAGAGGGAGAAAAGTACAGTGTGGACAAAGCAGAGCAACACACCACCCCATTATACATTATCAACAGGTGATAAAAAAGAACAACGACAATCTCATATGATATATCATATTGTATTTGTAACGGGGCAGGTGTCCAAAAGTGCAGGTAGGGGCAACTGTAGGGTTACAGATACAGTCCCAAGTGCAAGGGTTGCCAGGAGGCAGTGCGGGTGTGCAACTGGGGGGGGACCTGGGCCCGAAATCAGAGGGTAGACTGGTGCCCAGGGCAGTATCAGACAGGAAATCAGCAGGGGAGAGGAAGAGAGAAGGCAGAAGCAAAGACAAAGGTTTAGAGATTTAGAGGTGCTTCCGGAACCAGAGATGGTTCTCCTCGAGTTTCAGAGAGGCAGGGAGGCTGTTTCAGAGGGAGGCCCCAACCGAAGAAAGAGATCTACCACCAATTAATTGCTTGGAAAAGCGACTGACCCTGAGGGAGTTGGAGGTGGAGGAGCAAAGAGCTTAAGTAGGAAGTTATTTATGAAGAGAAGGTTGGAGGTATTGAGGAATCAGGACCTAGACGGCCTTGTGGACATTGTAGAGGGTATTGAACTTAATCCTTGTGGCCACTGGGAGCCAATGCAGAGATTTCAGTGCTGGAGAGATATGATCCCGGGGCTTGAGGCCAAGGGCAATTCTTGCAGTCCTGTTCTGGATGAGTTGCAGAGGCCGGAGCCTAGAAGCATGCAGATTTTAAAAGAGGCTGTTGCAGTAGTCCAGCTTAGAGAGAACCAGAGCTCTAGAGACAGTGAGCTTCTGGTGGAAGGAGAGGAAACGAAGAATACCTTTGAGGAGGTGCAGTTGGTAGTTTGACTTTTTAGAGACGTCCAAGATGTGAGGAGAAAAGGAGAGCGTGGAGTTGAAGATGACCCCAAGGGTCTTAGCCTCATAGGTGGGAGCAGGAAGAGGGCCAAAGGAGCCCGGCCAGAGAGCGACAGGAAAGGAGGGTGCAGGTGTGCCAAAGAGGAGAATCTCTGTCTTACTGGCATTAAGGCAGAGATTGTTGGTGGCACACCACTCCTGGATAGCAGACAGACAGTCAGAGATGAGAGAAGGAGAAGAGGTGGCAGAGGGGAGCCTGTCATCTGCATAACACTGAAAGTTGCAGCAGAGAGCAGCAATGCGGTGGGCGAGAGGTGCCAGATATTGGTTTTACAGCCTGGGAGCGAGGTTAGACCCTTGGGGAACACCACAGGTAGAGAGTGAGATAGAGGAAAAGAAGGACCCAAGTTGGACCTGGGAAGGTCGATCAGAGAGGAAAGAGGTCAGCCAGGCCAGGGCCTGATCGGTGATCTGCATGTAAATATCATAGCATCTATAACAGAACATTTGTTCCACAAATCTATAGCGCTGTATACTTTCCTAGGTTTGTAATCCATAAACATGGGGTCTCATTATGAGTCAGGCGAGAACCCTGCCGGACTTGTAACATTTTACTGGCGCCTGACTTCCCAGTACCACTGGGAGATTACAAGACTGGCAGCCCGAGAAGTCAGGCGCCGGTAAAATATGAGTCCCTAATCCCATAGAATTCCATATGACTCTATGGGAGTGGGGACTCGGAAGTGCGAGCACTGTTGCTAATGGTGCTGTTGCTTCCGTGAACAGTCTGCCTATCGTGGCCACTGCACCCGGCAGGGTCAGACCTGCCGGGCACAGCGGCCAAAGCAGGCAAACTCATAGGTTGCCCGTCCAGAAACAAGGGTGCTGGTGAGGTTACCAGCACCCTTGTTTCTGGACGGGCACACTTGTAATGAAGCCCATATGGCTTACAAAATGTTTTTAAAAAATGATAAATAAACAAAATAACTACCACATTGCATGAATGGCCCAGCGTTTTACCTTTTCCCTATCTCTACCTTTTCTCTCCTTTCCTTACCTTTATTCTTTCCTTTTAAATCACTATGATCAAATAGTCAATTAAACAATATAAGCCCTGTAAAACACATAGGTTCTTATGTTAAAAGTACAGTAATATCCCAAAGCTGTGTATAGTGTCGATATTGCAAGATATGACATTGCTCTCGCAACCTTACATTAGCCCTTTTAGTTTATAAAAAAAAGAAGTCCATTACAGAAGAAGGCCATAGAGAAACGAAAGTAAGTTAAGCGGTGTTTGGTATGCAGCACCAACCAGTGTAATTATGTACACTACACGTTCCAGATTAGACAACATAATATATGTCTACAATTCTCAGCCCTCAGCAACTTGGCGAGGGGAACACTGTAACAACCAAAACAGTACAAATGAAATACAATCAAGAAGTTCCCCTACTTACGTGCGCTCAGTTGAACCAACTATCAAAATAAGAGCAACTCTATGATGCCATAGTCATATGGTTTATTTATTATTCATCCCTAGTATTTACCACATACAAATGATACTTATAAGCTTCTGCACAAATGTGTTTGTGCCAGTGGCACCTAAGGGCGTGCGCACAAAAGTATATGATGCAACATCAACCCACTGGTTCATGTGCAGATGTTTCGCCAACCAACTCATATTTTTCTAGACTAGACGCAGGACCTCATTACGAGTTTGGAGGCAGCCATGCCATTAATAAGGGCATGGCTGCATCCAAACTCGGGTCCTGGTCTAGGTTTCCTGAATGAGGAATTACTGGGCCATTCCGACCTAGGAGGGCCTGGTATTTCCCCATTAAGGGAACACCGACCCGGGCAAATCCCCAGTCCTATTCGAGCCCCCATAGGACTGAATGGGAATGGGGATAATTCTAACAATGGGCCCGTTAGTAACGGGCCCGTTGTTAGCACGCTGGTCCCCTCGCGGGACCTACAAGGTCTGACCAGACATCCAGAGCGGGTCCTGTGAGGGAACCTCGTAATGAGGCGGAATGGGTTTAACGGTGTTGGCACCTTTACTGGCACCGTTAAACCCATTCCGCCAGGGTCGTAATGAGGCCAGCAGTCTTGCTAATCTACAGCATTTCGTAAAAATGTATAAACACATTTCAGAAAAATCCATTACAATTCCATAGATGTTATTGGTCCACCTTGTGGTGTAGTCCTGTCTGTATATGATATGGGAATTTCTTCCCAATTTCACTCAGTGTGGAATGCTGAGCATGTATTCAATCATTCGATCGCCTCATAATTGAGCTGTCTCTGGTCAGTACTCTCTTCCCAGAGAGATCCAAATGGATTGCACTTCAATGTCTGTTCAATATCAATGTGTTTCATCATTGAATCCTGAATTCGTGTGCCAAATTTCAAAATGGCGCCTGCGATTGAAAAAAGCAAATGTTTCATGCGGCGACAGTGTTCCGCGTGGGTCTTAGAGAAACTGTCTGTAATTCGAATTATGCGATTCCATAACGTTCTATGAGTCTGAACCACTGTGTATCATAGCTCGCTGGTCAGGACATTGAACGTAGTAGGAGTATGGGCTTTCCGCAAGCCTGGACGCTCCTACGTGACCCCTATGAAGGAAGTCAGGCATGGGTTGACAAGGTTGATTGCTCCGTGGGGTTGTAACACCAAAGTAAGAGGAGCTTGCGGTTCAGAATCATTACAAAATGGCATGCTAACCACTATGGACCAATTCATTAATTAAATCATTCAATAATTAAGCCATTAAAGTCCAGAAATCAATGCAATGTGGATTGAATTGATTCCAGGACTGAAAAAAGTACTCAGTGGCAGTTATGGATGAATTGCAGTCCCAGCTCCCCCTCCCAAACATTCATTAAGCCATGTACATGCTTGAAGAGAATCTTGGGTTGGTTTACTCCAGCAGTTAGAAATAGCGTGAAAGATGGTGGTTTGACAAGGATAACTTTGGTCCCCTTTTCCCTGGCAATCTTTTTAGCCTCTCTGCATGCTTTTCTTTTGGCTTCAATAGCCTGTGGACAATCCTGATACACTTGGGAGATTGGCGTCATGCAATAAGTGCAGCCAATTTCCTGAGAAAAAAGAGAAAAATAACATTTGCACCCCAGATAAACTCGGGGGGGGGCGGTGAATGGCTTTGACCTCTGCGTCGGTGATCAGACATGGTCGGTAATGTCCCCACCCCTCGCTGACGCCCTCACTTCATTCGGGCCTACCTAGGATCAGGCGTGCTGGCTGTTACCAGCTATGTCCTCCCGCCGATGCAGGTATGAAAGCCATAATGTCATGTTTTTGCAATGTTGGTTGCATTATTTCCATCTTTGTTGGAAGCCCATTGTTGTTACCAGTCCCGAAAAATCGAACATTTTGATTGTTTATTTCTTTACACCAAACTTACGTTACCTAACTTTTTCTTTTTTTGTTCTACGTAGGTTTGGGATTCAACCGACTGCCATTTTTCATAAATTCGTTCTTTGACTTATACCTCGTGATCAATGAGGACACGCCTGTGGGTAAGTAATCAATCTTTCCAATTTAGTTTAAGGTATCCCGCTGATTTGTGTTCTGTCTGTTTTTGATGTTTTCTGGACAACTGCATTCTTGGATATTTTACAACAATTTTGATGTGGAATCTGCTATCTCTTCATCTTGTTTCCTTGACATGAGGACTCTGGTTTTTGTGTTTGAGAGGCTCCTATACGTTTGGGTTCCCCGTAATGTGAACTGGACAATGTATTGTGGCAATGAACAGTGTGGGACCCAGATGCTAATGTACAGAGATGGAACACAGGGCAGAATACATGTTTCATGCCATGTGCATGCCAGTGACTATGGGGCAAAGACTAATATGCATGCCTTTGGTCTGCAAGAAAGACCACCACATTCTGAATACTTAACTAATGGAGCCTTCCTTCATGTGTGGTCAGACAGATGCTCTGTTCTTTCTCTAAACAAGCCTGCATGCCACACCATCCACCTGATCATCTAAATGACCCTAACCCTTCCTCCGAGTGGTCCAAGTGTTTTTTTCAAAAATGCATGCCCCATGAACATGTATAATCACCATTGATCGTTTTAAATATACACATTCCCTTTTCTTATTGGGGGTGGTTTCAAACCTACCACTGTTCCGACCTTCACCTTCTTCTGCCTTCTACAGAAACCTCATCTCCATCTGTGTTTCTCGTGTGCCAATTCTAGGATTTGTTTTGCTTTTTACTGAAATGCATTTCTCGTTTCGAAGCAAGTTTGGCCCTGTTTATTCTGTTTTTCCAGTTCACTGATTTACAGGTATGTATGGATTATTGTGTATGATTATACAGTGGTACACTGCATCCAAGTAAGGCTAATCCCCCGCCTGAAATTGGCACAAGATGGGGCCTCATCCGCCCACTGTCATGGCACTCTGCAAGCCACCTTGCTATCCAGAACATCTCGTGTTAGCTAGCATAGCCTTAAAACCACAACCTGCCATTGTTTTATCTTCCTTAAAACCTCTCAATGGTCAATCAAGTGAGACTTACTTCGCTCTGTTTTGGAGGTTTGCGAATGAAACACACTAGAGACAAGAACTGATTGCCTTCTGAAGCTGATTTTGTTGAATGCATTTCTCAAAATAAATTCGTTTTCAAAACTCTGCTACACACTAATTGACATCACAGCACTTTAAACATAGTTTCATGGTTTATTAAGTGCCGAACGCCCTGCCCGACCTAAAGCTACAACATTAACTTTCCTATATTTCTGATGGAGCTTGGGACACTGTAATGAGATGAAATTGGAATAAACACTTGTGATGCATACATGATGTTTCAAGACTCTTTCCCCAGTCTCACCTTAGGGTAGAAATATGTGAACTTGGGGTTGAGGGCTCCCACTAAGTAAAGGGCCTGTGGTCAGTAGGTCAGTCATGGGGATGCTCATTATAAATCACTAGTGCCTCCCTCTCAATCTCAATGTTTGTACTGTGAATACTTAGAACGCCACATTTGGAAGATGAGCAGGAACCCCATACCCAGGGAAAGGCTTATTTAAGAGACTGCAAACTTCCATTGTATCTAGCAATGAAAGATAAGAGACAGCGTGACCTCATGAAAGTTGTAAGGTAATCATGTCAGACAAGTACCCCAACGGAAGAGTTGCGCAGATTATTCTATAAAAAAAACTTTCTAGATTCAGTGTTTCCCAATGGTCCATTAAAATTCCCAAACAGCACTGAGACATCACAATCAATCTGTGCTAGATAATTATGTAGGGCTTATATGTAGGGTTTATATGATTCTGACAAGCCAAAGAGCATTCTATCAGGCAGTAACCATATTTTCTGCTTTACTATGTTAGGGTTTCAGCTCTGTTTCCCTGGACTTGTGAATGAATGAATTAATTAATGAATGAATCAACCCATAGCATTGCATGGTGTCAAAATGCTCTTGCCTAAATGTAAACCCAGAGGCAGCAATATTCACTTATCCAAGTGTCATAACTGATGACTTCAATCATCAAGTGTAAGCCACGCCCCTCGCTGACTTACGCCTGCCCGGTGCCCTCATTCATGCCGAGCGTGAAGTGTGTGTTTTGGACATGATCTGGAGAGCCAAGGTGAACAATGCTTTAATGGTAAACATTAAATGATATTCACAATTGTTCCTTTGCAATGAATTGTGTTAAGACAATGCAAGTTGTAAACACCTGTCTTCATATCCCATAGCCAAGTGTGTGTCAAGTCCGATCTGAAATGACCATACCCCAAACTGAAGGCTCATAGATGCAATCTATCTATAGGTCTTGGGTTAGCGCTTACCTCCAACATAGGGCCAACCTGCACTTCTAAAATTCGAATCCCAGCAGGGCCATAAAAGCACTTTTGCACTTCAGAGTTTGATAAATGGGGTACCATTGCATTAAGTAATGATGACGTGAATTAATACAGGACTTGGAAGATCAAGGAATCTGGGCTGAGGTCCTTCATATAAATGTGCTGCCCCCTACATTCAACAAGGTAAAAAAAACATTGAACTACTGTGCTAAATTCCCTGATAAAAAACTGAGAAGCATGATCATGAGAGCAAGACTCAATCTGTTACTGACAAGAGAGATCATATCTATCAGAGGAGCTGGAGCCGAGAAACAGTGCCGACTGAGCAAAAAGGAACTATCCATCGAAACTTTGAAGCACCTGGTGATGGAATGCACAAGCATGAACGAAAACAGAAATCTTTACCTCCCCCCGCTGGCCGATAACTTATGGATATTCCAAACGGACGAGCTATGGGACAGATTAATCTCTGGAGAGAACACTAAATGGACCCAAGCGTTAGCCAAACCTATCGAACTTGTGCTCGGCCAGATTAACCATCCTGGCATTGTAGGCGCCTGGACACCGGACTAGGGTGCAGCTTAAAGGGAAAGGAGCTTCCAGGGATTGCTAAAGAGATAAGTAGAACTACATGTGCCAGGTTGTGGGGGAGGTCTTTGCCTCATTGTTTCGGCTGTCTGGAGAATCTTATTGACGACGTAAAAACTCTTTTGACAAAACTTAGTTGTAACTGAGTAAAGTTCAATAAAAAAAAAATGTGCTATTTGTATTACTTTAATTATTATAATAATTTTTATTATCAGCACCCGGGCGGTGAAGTCATGGGACCTCCCACCAAATCACAGAGCTCGGTAGGTGAGCTTTACCTCACGGTATTGCCTGCATTCCAATCCCCTTGAACTGCAGAGGCCAACATGTTCACCTACCAAGGCTCTGGATTCCAGCCACCCTCTGCTTCCCCTCTTCCCCCCTCAAACTCGTCCCCTATCCCATGTCGCGCACAAACGCAACCTGCCTCCCACCATATTCCCACACCTCCCAATAGTTGCTTCCTCACCGGAAAATGGCCACCATGGAAAGGGACAAGGGACTGGGAGTCGTTTTTTTTTAACTTGAGAAACAGCAACCATTTAGTTTCTCATCTTAAAGAAAAAAGCTTTAAGCACCGAGGATACTAATAGCTATACTAATAATTGATTTTTTATAACGCGCGTAATACCGAAGACGTTTCTACGCACAGACTGAGGATTCAAACCTGTGTTGCCTTGCTTTCAGCACGAGCGCGTTGCCACTGACCTATGCTGCCTGTGTCTAAAAATTCCGTGGTGGGGAGAGGGCCAGGAGGCTTCAGAGTAAATCAAATCAAGGTTGTCAGATATGTGGCTAACATGTAGTTCACTTAGGCCAACAATTATCAGTTCTTAGTGGAAAGTCCTGATTTCATTACAGACCAGATGACTTCCAGGCTCACATACATATCCTATTCTGCAAACCTATCATCTGACATAAACATTAAATATATACATCTCCTTTAAATCACTCGTCCGCCTCAAGCACATGCACAGTTGCAAAATATGGATCTTATGAAAGCCAAAGAAAAGGGGGTTCATTTTGCATTCTGAGCTTTGTGGTCACCGAAAGCATGCCTGCTGATGGCACAGTGATTAGAGCGCTCGCAGGTTCGAATCCCGGCAGGGCCAATATTTAATCCTTTCATCAGCCTTTTATCCTTCCAAGGTCAATAAATGAGCACCACGCACCCTGTGTAATAATAAGCAGCGCCTCAGGGTTTGTAGCGCTATATAAATGCTAAATTATTATTATCATTATTCACAGCCCTTAGGATTGGTTGATCATATTACTCGTCCACTCATAAGGGGATTGACTCGGACTTTGTCACTTGTACTAATCGTGTTGATATGTTCATCGAATCCCAGGTGACCTTTGAAGGATATCCACTTAAATTAAAATGGGCATGTTGGATGCACGTCACACCAACATAGGTCATATCCGTACCTCCAATGTACCTGCGTATACGTTTCAGTATATACGTGTTATGCCATGCCTACTGTACTTGAAAGGTAGGACTCTGGTTTTGCATGCAGCACATTCAGGATGTGGTGCCTCTGTCATTATGCATGCATAATGTGGCCTGTCTGTCTCTCGCAAATGTTTTATCACTCCAGGGGAAAATAGCTTGTCAATGCGGGGAGCAGGGGAGGGGTCAACGCACCTGAAAATGGTTCTCCCGGGATCTGAACGGAGCAGATGGGCATTGACGGTGTTTTCAGAGGAATTAATCAACATGGACTGTTGGTAATGCCAAGTGCTCCAGCTCCCCATCCATCCTAGTGTTATTTGAGATCCCTGCCATAATCAGTGATGACAAGCCTAATATCCCTGTGTAAGTTATTAGAGTGGGGGTGATCTCTTTAATTGTTGCTTATAATGCCGGGAGCTGAGGGCCTTGAATTCCAATCAGCAAGCAGGGGAAGTTGATGAGGTGGGGGGAAGGACAAGCCCCTATGAGGGGCTGCCTAAGGAGACATAACTACTACACTGCCTTTGCCCTGTATCCACAACAGAACATTTAGCAGCCTGGAGTGGCCGAGATTTGGGCGGTGAAATGCAGTGCAGGCATCAACAGAAGGCACAAGCACATCAACAGAAGCCATAGGCAAAGGGTTTAATGAGGAGATGGCACTGTGAAAAGGTAGGATTTGAAACAGGTACAGGAGAGTATGTTGGGAGAGAGGCGGTGCTCGCAGGGAAGAGAGCGCTCCCCACCCTCAGAGCCAACCAACCAAGAAATACTGTATAAATGACCCCTGGACTGCTTGGTGTTTGCCATTCAGCCGGAGGAGGAACGTGCTCTGAGTGTTGCAGAAAATGTGGAAGTTGGAGAGATTTTGAATGAGGTGTGACGGTTATTCTTTGTATATGAGTGCAGGACAAATGACTATAGGAAAATGTAATGAACCCTCCGGACCACCTCTTACTAAGCAAGTGTATCATCCCTAGCACAGACGTTTCCAGCAAGGGAGGACCCAATGCAAAACCTTGTCTGTGGGAGTGACAATACATAAATAAATAAATAAATAAATAAATAAATAAATAAATACATATAAAATGTAAAATATGTTGCTAAAAGAGTAGTACACAAGATACACCCTACTCTTCACAAGGTGAATCCTCTGGGGCCCTTTTAGACAGTAGGCACACCAGTGTCCGTCTCAAGGGACATCACCAAAGCAGGGCAGTTCTAGCACCCCCCCCCCCCCACACACATAGCAAATGCATGCCATCTGTTATGCATGCAAACTCTTCTTTTAGTGTTTGTAATACAGCAGTGTGATGCTTTTCCTAAACTTCCATCATTGTTCTGTATGTCACAGCCATCACCTGAATCAAGGGGCCACTGCTTCCATTGAAATTAGTGGAATTATCACCAGGATTAATTCATGTACTCTAGTTTTCAAAGGAAATGTTAACCCGCTTCACTTAGCGTCTGCTGGAGAATATGGCCCACAAGGTGGTTGGACAGTACAATGGGATACTTCCCAAAGAGAGTGGACACGTGCTTTTTGATTGATGAGCACAGGTTCTTCTTCCTGGTTGAATTCTGCTGAGTTTGCTCCCTAGGGCCCACCATATTTTCTGTTTAAGTTTACTGCATCGGCTATACCAATCAGAACTCCCACATGCATTGCTTGTCAACTTGTCATTATGGTATTGTATGGTGCAGTATTTGTTAAACGCAAACATTCACCTCACCAGGAGGTATCATGGCTCTGAAACAGTGGGTACGGAGTGACCCAGAACAGACAAGAGCTTATGGGACAGATACCCCTACACCTAACCCTCCTAAGGCATCCTAATCAGGGAAGAAACAAGAAGGTCTTCAATGTATGCTGGAAATCTAGGTGATGTTCAATCCCCAGCAGATATTTCATTAGTGAGTTCCATAGCTGGGCTGCTAGTACCAACAAAAACAAAATGTGTTCCCCTCCCCCCTTTTTACCCATCGAAATGTAGGCACAGGCAGTAGGTTGGCAGATGCAGAGCACAAATAGCTCCTGGAAACTGTGGTGGGTTAGTAGGACATGAACACAAGGTGGACATGTTTACTTATTGTATTTAAATGATAAGGAAGAACTCACCAAACTCTCCCTATTGCCATGGGGTAGCTCCCTGCCTCACCAACTAATCTAAAGGTGCTTGTCTGCCATCAGGAAGTCCAATACAGAAATGTCCTCCGTCCAAACCGATCTCTATCTATTCCTACCACTAATAACTGATAACTAAACTAGGCCAGACACATGTCTCTCATTATGTGGCCTCCTTTTGCCTTTTTATCTTCTGGCTTATTCTCAGGGTTTCTTCATTGAACAATGTTCTTGCAAACACAAATGTCTCTCTTCCTCAATGGGTCTCTTTAGGGTGATCTATTAAAATAAGACGGGCAGGTCTGATCTGAGTTCCTGTAACTCATTCCAACAGTCAGTATATCAATATTCCAATTCACATGACACCTGTCCTTAATGCTTTCCCCACATGCTCTCCACCTTCTTCCTCTTATTGTATATGGTTTGAGCTTTTGATAAACTTTGAGATTTCTCCTCTCTTGGGAGTGCTTTAATATATCCCGTTTTCTTTGTTTTATTTCTCTCAGCACTTGCCTTATCATTCTTTATCAAGTGGCTTATCCACTTGTCTTCAAGTAACTTTATTTGCGTTCTCTTCAGGGTGCTTCTGACTCCAAATGTCTTTCTCCTCCGTGTTAATACTCATCATTATTCTTGAATATTCCTCTGATGTCTCAATGACTTGGGTTTCTCTTCCTTTATCACAATTATGGCTTTTATCATCCCAACTATGTAGTATGAGTCTTCCCTGTGGCCTCCCGCCACTCCACCATACACCAGTACCTGTTATCCTCAGTGTTACGCTTGCACGGCTCAACACTCACTAATGTTGCTTGGTCGTCTCTCTCGACTGCTCATTTGCTTTGGTTTCTTGCTAGCCTCACTCCAGTCTGGATTCTCACTCACCCCTGGACCAGCATGCTTCTTGGCTGCGCCTTTACTGTATGGCGGTCGCTGAGAGCAGCTGCCACTCTCAGCAATGCTGCTCTGACCATCGTTGGAAGGGCGGCCGGCCCACCATGGGAGGTCTGTTGTCACACCACCACTTCAGACGTAGCTTGCTCATCGGCTTGGACAACAGTTTCCACAATGTCTGGTTCTCCAGCCCAACAGAATCTCTGATGGAGTTAATTCACTTCCCAGAGTGCCCCGTGTTCCATGGCCTTGCTAGGCTCCACCTCTCCAAGGTGCTCTGACGCAAGAGGTTTTCCCCTGCATACTGTTCTCTTTCCTCCTTTCAGGCTTCTTCCTCCTACTTTCATAGTGATTTGTTCTTAAAGAAGTATGCCCCTCTTCATCCCATGGCTTGCTTGAGCCTGCATTATCTGCATCAAAATGGGACAAAGACACATTGGTTTTGATATAAAGCAGTCCGATATATGCAGAAAACATGTCTTCCAAAGGGAGTTCCCCCTGGGAATGGGAGTCCTTGTCCCTTAAGGGGAATCACTCCCAGTGAGGTCCCACTTGCCCAGACTCCTATGCAGGGTATTGTGTAGCAGGCTTGCATGCCTAGCCTCACAGTGGGTGGCTCCCCCTTGGGGGGAAGGGACAAATACTCACGATTTGTCACAGAACATAACAGCAGTATCTGGCAGTGATGAAATCTGGTGTTCCAACATGCAGGGCGTGATGCACCATACACAGTGCCTTAAACTTTATCTGGTCTCCACTGGGAGTCAATGGAGAGCTCTCAAAGCTGGAGGGATATGCTTTGTGTGTCCGGACTTCAATAGCACCCTCGCTGCTGCATTCTGTATTCTTTGCAATCTGCCTACTGGTATCTTTAGCAGGCCAAGATATAAAGAATTACAGAAGTCAAGCCTGCTGGATATGAAAGCATTCACTATCTGTATCTTATGCGCAAAGATTAAAACATCCAGAAGCTGTTTTGAACTCTGCAGCTGGAAGAAGCATGTGCTAGATACTTCGACTGTCAGACTCTCCAAGGATAAAGAGGAATGGAGCCAGACGCCCAGGTTCTTAGTTTTTGGGAGCGGTAAGGGACAGCTCCCAAGAGAAGAGGGCCAGTAATGGGACATCCTTACTGTGGACTCCTGGGCCCCGAAGATGCCGGGCCCAAGACTAGCCATAGGGTCAGAGCAAATTACAGGTATCCAGTAAATTTACCGAAAGCATTCCTCAGTGGTACATTTCATCTAAGACCATAATACAGAAAAACACTGAAAACATAAAATAAATATATAAAGGGGAATTGGGTAAGTGGTTGAAATGAGTCGGGATGGGGTTGGGTTAGCGTAATGAGGGTAGAAAATCAGGGGTTTGGGCGGCCCCCTCCAAATTAATAAAAAAGAGAAATTCTGTGTTTTTTGGTATTTTGGGCACAATAAAATGTACAACTCTGTAATGTCCATCAGTAAAATCACATATAACCCAAATTAACATCTCAGTTGTTTGGATGTTAAACTTAAGCCTGTTGTGTTGCATCCACTGATTAACCTGCTCCAAACACAGTCCCACCCTGCTACCAAGACAGTCATCGTCCTCATCTAATTGGAAAATTAACTGAGTATCGTCCGCTTAGATGTAAAACCAGACGCCAGTGAACCTTATAAGTGAGGTAAAGGTCACATGTAGAAGTTGAACAGAAGGCACTCCACAGGGCACTGGTTTTGACGCATACTTAAAGGCAGGACATACCACCATCTGAGATCTGTCTGATAAGAAAAAGGAGAGCCACTGAATTATAACCAAACCACCAACATCCCCTGTCATACAAAAGCAGTCATCCAACCATGCAGCTCTAATCTTGCTGGCATTTCATGCTATCTTTTACCTCTCAACTTAAACCTCTCTACCAAACGTATTCCCTCCTCCACCGCAGGAATTCCCCCCTAGCTTGTCCATTTAACAGCAGATATTTTAAAATATCCTGATTGAGTAGCCCCCGCCAGGGACTGCCACATCACTACCCCTCTAGCCTGCAGCATCAGAGAGGCTTTTTGCAACTGCTTCTTCTCCACCTGGCTAATCGGTTTTTCGGGGATTTCTCCTCTGCAAACAACTTGACATACCTTTTCTTTAACCATTAATGTATATGAAGATGTTGATCTCCAAATGCTGGTTCAGTAGTTTCGTACAAAACGATGGTTGCTGTGTCCTTTAAGCAATACCTGTTGATAGGACACACAAATGTGGCTGACGGGATGATTCCTTTATGAAACAGTGTTACTTAATTGAGCAATGTGTTGTGTCCAAGTCTTCCTGTGTGGTGCATCGGTGTGTCTTCCCTCTGTCAGTGGAACACCTTAGAGTGTTGCGTGCTGGGGATTCTGAGGATGTCAGTTGATGAGACACTGGGCGTCTAGTGAGGGGGTTGGTGGATGTTTCTCCCATGTACTTTACCTACTTAAAAAAAATAATAATACAGCATTTATATAGTGCTACAATCCCTCAGGCATCTGAGAGCTGCTTATTATTACCCACTGTGTGTGGTGCTCATTTATTGATCTTGGAAGGATGAAAGGCTGAGTTTGACCCTGCTGGGATTCAAACCTACGTCTGCACAGATGTGAAACTGAGTGCTCTACTCGCTGTGCTATCGTACCGGACAGGCCGGACTTGTCTCCGATTACGATTCTCACAGAGTGCTGGTTTATTGAAGGTGCAATACTGTGTAATGCGGATCACAGTGTTGGTTGATGTGGCTGATCCCCTGGCAACACATGCTTTGGATGCTTCCTTTTTTCGTGGCTGGGTGGCATAAACCGCATTCCCTGCGAACCACCAACAATGAAGAGGGTCCCTTTTGACTTCATTTGACCACTTAGGGTATCTTTAAAGGTGTTCACATGCATGCATGTACCATGCATGATGCAATGTGGTCTTCTTTATGACTAAATACATTGTTACACATGACTTAATCCTGTATTTTCAGCATACTCTGGAGGAGGCTGTAGTAGTGCAAAAAGCAACCTCAGAGTTTCAACAATCTGTAGCCAGCTCCATCCCTTATGTAGAAGAAAAGAGGTCAATGTGCCTGGGAACCCATACACCCAAACCATTCTCACGATCTAAATCCAGGATATAGAAGCAAACATTATGGCAAACTATCACTTAAAGAGAGAACTCAGGAAAACAGGTTTCATTGGTGATGGACTAGGAAGGATTCAGACTTTCATCACTGGGAAGAGATAGAACTTGGGAAGGGGACATTGTGGTCATGGGAACTAATGGTGACACCAGAAATGAACTTTGTAAAAGTTCACTTTACAATGGATCCAGAGGCACACACTGGAGAAGAGAACTACAAGTTACAAGCAAGCTTGCATTTGAGTAACATGCCGAAGGAGCTTGGTAGCAGCTGCTAAAACTCTAGGTTAATCATTGCCAGAAAAGTTCGTTTTTTTCTAATAATCATTAACCTAGAGTTCATGCCAGATCTTCACAGATGTTAATCCAGGATAGTCAGGCTTGAGACGAACTCTTAAAGTGATGGACCCTAATAATGAAGCAGCCAAAGGTAGATGTAAGGTTTTCACAGGTTATATAAAAAAAAAAAATAAAGATTTGGCAGCACTTAAAAATGGTGTCTTGTACATTATTTGGGAAAATCTGGAAGGAGTAGGTTTGTTCACATAAGTGTATTTACTTTGTATGTTGCCCCCTCCATTTCCTAGATATCATTTGTACGGTCTGCTCAAGAATGTTCTTTTGCTTGAAATAAGTTTGCAGTTTAGAAAATGTTTGGTTGCATATTTAAATAACCCTAGCACATGGATTGAAACAAAGGACCTAGTGCACAGAATGTTTTCCAGTAGGATTGAACCATTATAACATGCTTCTGTGAATCAGGACCAAAGACTCTCAGTTGATGCACACTCCAAGGCAATTCTTAATATGCGGACCATTAACACACAAACAGACCAGTTACAAGAAGCCGTACTAATACAGCAAAGCTCATTTAAGCGATTACACGGAACAATCGATGGCCAGTGCTGCGCGTGGGACTTGGACAGGAAAATGTAAAAGTGTGCTTATTGCCAATTCATGTTGCTCCATGGGGGTGAGACTCCATAGGGTTTCAGCCTCCCTTTCATGGTTTGACATTTTATATTGTTTCAAGTGTAAGGATTACATAAACAGAAGCTTTTCTCTCTGAAATGTTTAATCTTTTTCAGAATAAAAATTGATCTCTATGTAAAGAGTGAACATGAGCTTTTGGCAGAGTTTGAAGGGAGGCTAGCTTTATTTTCTGGTTCTTTCAGAGGTCATGTGGCTTGTTGAGTTGGTGGACGCCATTACCTTTGCTATGGCCTATTCCTACCTATGTCTTATTGTATATCTATTACTCAGAGCTTTTGGTGCTAAAGCACCAGTTTTGAGACTACTCTAACCACTTCAAGTGTTGGTGATTCGAGGCCGCTCAATGTCCGTCAGCAATTTCTCTGAAACTATTTATACTTCACCCAAGCAAGGGATCAAGCAAGGGACCAAGCAAGAGACCTGTGAAAGTGCATTGGCCTAGCAGGCATGCGGGTGGTAGTAGGTCATGTTTTGGAAATTGGTCCCTGGGGTTAACACCTAAATGAAGTTATTGGATGTTTAGGAGTTGGTCGAGGTGTAATAGGCACCTTGAGGACTTTCATTTTTTAGTAATAACAAATCACCTTGACCATTCATTATTACTATCTATAGGTACACAAAACACTCATAGCCTAGCCTTAGTTCAAAGATTTCACTTTGTTTACACTGCCATTGATTTTGAATCAACACGCCTCATTTTTAGTGAATTGTAGTTCTGACACTGATTTATACAAGTTAATATCTGCTTGAAAGTGCATTAAAAGCTCTCTTTGGAAAGGGAAAGCATATCCTTGAGGGTATTTCCTGACAGCATACACCTAATTGCATCACTCAACTTAATCACTGGCTACCACCCAGTGGGCCTGATTTGAACACTGATGTTCCAGCGGGTTGCTGGCGGTATTCTGACATTATTTGGATGATGATACTGTCTCTGCATCTCCCAAAGACGGAGAATTGCGCATGTTCACATCTGTCCGTTAATATTACAGAAACTTTTCATCCGTGCATGGGCAATTTTGCACAGCGAAGTACGGCAGAAGGTTTCCTTTTTTCAATTGCTTTTTCACACCGGCCTGCTGCAAACATGCATTGAAAGCATATGTTTTTGCACTCTGCCATGTTTTGTCTTACTGCCAATACCCTTTACAGTTTCTGTAACATGCCTGCTAATTCACAAGGATTGTGCATTTCCTGTTAAAATGATAATGCACATAATTACACAGAGCAAATTCTGAGCTCAGAGGGCCATCACGATAGAATCATTAACCTAAGCTAACCCACACCTTCTCTGTCTCAATCTTCTGATTGCAAAATAGGCACTATGATGACATTGCCATTATTGAAAGTTAATGTATGCTCTTGCCACTGTAATAGACTCGTCAGTTTCAGCTCTCTTCCTGTCCTCCATGTCCGATGAAGAAGCAGTAAATAACAAGGGGGTCCTGGGGGACTCTCTGCCAGACATGAGTCCTGGTTACAAGAGCCTTGTAGTAAATTCACTGGTGATAGGACTCTGCAGCTTTATAGCTTTGTTTTGAATCGCAGAAGAAGCCAACGAAGAGTAAAAGTCAACTTAAAGTGTCATGTTGTTGACAATTAGTTTACTTTTCTTTCATTGTTTCCTTATGCCACAATTGATTAGTTTAACATTGGGTATATTGTAGTTTCGAACAACTTGAAATGATTTAAGCTTGCATTGTGAAACAGAATGTGATCATTTTTGGCTTCCATGATTCTTCAGAAAGGTCTGCAGAAACTCGACAATAATCTAGTTGATGAGGAGAATCTATAGTCTCTGCAATAAGCCATGCTAGTAGCGACTAAATCACAAAAGTCAAAGATTTGGGATTTCCTTTCACACTGCAATAACTTCTTATCAATTCCTGATTCATCCCCCTTTCACTTCTCTTCATACAGTCTCCATAAAGACTCTCCAAGTCTTTCCAATTTTTTATGTCTCTTGACTCCTTAGTGTAGTTTTCAGATCTGCTTTTGTCACTGGTTTCAACTCACACCCCAGCCTTACTTTTCCACTTCTCCTCCAATAGTGGTGGCTGGTGAATATGTTTATTGGAGCAGTATGAACGTTTCCCCTGAAAATACAGGAGCAACCAGGCATAGCAAGGGAACCTGAACTAATCAAGAGGGATTTTGTATGCACAATTATGTTAAAAGCTACACGGTTTACAAACAGGTCTGTGGGGTAAACAAATCCATTAGATGCCAAGTAACCAACATTGCACAGGAGCGTTTTCCAACACATTTCTTGATGCCCTTACCTACTATATGCCAGTATAAAAATAATATGTTCATGCTAGATGCACCCATACATGCCTGTATCCCCACATATAAACATACTCATGCTTGCTTTGGCCACAATGCCTATAATAATACTATAAGAAACCATGTCAACGATGGCTCTACCAATATATGTCACCATCCATAGTAAGAACATACTCATGTTGGCTTTGCCCTTAATGCCAGTAGAAAATGCCATGCCATAGTAAGAAAATATGTCGAGACTGGCTGCACTAATGTAGGCCAGTATGGCATGTGAGAACGCTCACCAAATTGGTTTTATCCTTGATGCCAGTAAAAAAGAAAATAGATTGCTATGCCACAGTAAGAAAACCTATCCTGGCTAGCTTCACTAAAGTAGGCTAGTATTGCCATGTAAGAACATTCAACATGATGGCTTTTCCTGTTAACGCCAAGTAAAAATGCCATACCAAAACAAGAAAACACATTTTTGTTGGCTGCTCAAACACTCCCCCTATGTTATAACCATCATGATGTTGGCTTTTCCCTTCACACCTGGTTGTGCCCTGTCACCCATTATGGACAACGGCACTGTTCTCTCCCATTTTGCTTTATTACAATTTCCGTTTCTCTCACAATACATTTTCCATTCTCTCTATGGAAAAGAAGTTGTTTGAATTGCTATTAATTGCCATTAATTCTTTCACTCAATTAATAACATTTTAAATGCTTAAGCATATGGTTTATTTTTGCCAGAACTAGCTAGGAGAGTAATGATAAATTACATATTCCAAATGCATTGCTTAGCCAAAAACACATCCTGCTTATGAAATGAAAAAGGTGTTCACTACTGTACCCACATACTTACAGTCTAATTCTTAGACTGTGAAAGCACACACAGCTGTAATAAGGCCCACATTGTGATGAGTTCTATGAAAGTGGTATTTCACAACTAAGACCTGCTGAACTTCCCCAAAAGGAACCAGAAGATATGTGTGGGCACTGATCGAAAAGTATGATGACCCGTACAAAGTTGCTTGTCACTTTTACAGGTGCCACCCATCTTTTTCCATCCAAAGCATGTCTATGCCCCTGTAAACACTTACAGAGCACCCAAACCCAACCCAAGAGCTAAGGATGGTTTAAACCTGTTTCCTATTTCAAACTCCAGATCACTGGAACGTACATATTGGCTTCATAGCCCTGCTCCTTAGATGTTCCCATGACACCATGGAAATGGAAGACAGACGGCCATGTTCAGTAAGTGTTTGCTTGGAAAAACAGGTTGCATTGGGTGTGTGACCTGCTCTTTCAAACAAGTAAATTGCTATCAGCATCCTGATTTTTAAAATGGATAATTACAACTATCCATTTGCTTGGGCCTATAACTTGGGCTGTTACAGGCCAGAAAATCCCACAGGATCAGTTATTATTGCTATAATAGTTGTAATTAATCTTGGCATGCTATGGTATGGTATTGTTAATTTTAAAGCGCCTTTACACAAAGCAAGTGTTCCAAAGTGCTCAAGGAGGAAGGGAACAAGTGGAAAAAAACAACAGTCATTCAGCGCCCTTGAATTTCTCAGCGATACAAGTCTGCACGGCCAGAGTGGGTGCATGGAACAAGTGCATATAATACAATTAATGGAGTAGATAACAGCAAATAGGTCTAATGACGATTCTGCAGTTTTGGCAAGTGCATTGAGGGAACACCATGCAAGGAGGGCAGACAAGGGACACTCAGATAGACGATCTTCAAGGCATGGTGCATTCAGATCCTGCAAGTTAGCCCATTGGTGATAACACATATGGTATCCGTCTTTTCGTTCTTGAAGACACTATAGCTATGGAAAGACGGTTAGAGGTAAACTCAACCCTTGTAAGTTTGATGCTGATGCTCTTATCATGAAAACTTATTGAAAATAGACTATTTGCTCTGTGAAAACCTGGTCCATGATTCCAGTTAAATGAGCCAGGATTTCAGTGGAATGAACACTGAGACGTTTCTTTTAAGGCATATGTTTGTATACTCTATTCTGCAGAAATGGATTAACTTGATTACTGTTCACAATAAAAATTGTATCATTACTTTCAAATAATCAATTTCTGTCTGGGTCCTTGAAAGTGGTTAAGATCCTTTCCAGTTAATTCATTTTACAAAAACACCTTCCATTTTAAAACACCCACACCAAAATGTGTTGGTTTCACGTGTTTCCTGTGAAAATGTAAGTTCTGCCCAAACTTAATATTTTGTATTTACTTTGTTTAAGACTTTACAAGATTCGGCACACTTCATGTCAGCCCTAGTAGAGCACTGCCCCACTCAAGAGTACTCACACAGCATTCACTACAAAGCTCAGTGAGCAGGCCCCATGACGGGAGAGGTTAGGAATCAGGAGTACGAAGACATTTTATGCCAGAAAAGCAACAAGCATTTTATCACCTGCTTATGTGCAAATGTTGTCTCCCATAGTAAGGTGGGTACTATATTGGGCACCACTTCCCAGTGGGCCCACATGAGGCATTACTATCTGCATGCCTTGCAAAGGGAAAGGCAATAGGCAGCCTCCCACCCCTCAACTGCAGGCAGTGGATACATTGACACTACCATTCTGCACCACTACGCCAGAGAAACCTTCTGATTCACATATGTCACCCAGCTCTGTTGGAGCAATATATTTGCTATGAGGAAACTGCAGACTAATTGCTTCAAAAGCCACACAACAAATGTGTCATTTGATTAAGACCTGTGTGCAAGTCAGCTAAAGTCACATCGGTGGAGCAGCACAGTGAAAGATGGGAGACTTTGACTCCGATAGTAGTAGGTGAGTACATTGCAAAATTTAAGTTTTAGTTTTGGCTTCATCCCCAAGTTATTTGGCTCTTATCAACTAGCTGAGCAATTCACCAAGTCCTAGTACCAAGCTCACAAAATGGAGCTACTGAATTAATTTATTTGGCTCTCCCAGCCAGTAGCTATCCTCTACATGGTGTTAGAATCTTGACTTCTGCTGTCTGGTTAACACCAACATTAATTTCAGTGGTGGATCTACCTTAATGTATTTGGCCCTGCCAACCAGGAGAACCACTAATTTCGTTTTTTCTGCACTCTCCCAGTGCACCATGCACTCTCTTTATTATCTTCCTGCTCTTACATTTAGATGAGGGAATGGTGGTGCAGGAACATATTCTTCTGCATGTCACCCACCACTAGCACAACTTTCAACTCACACAGACGTACAGGGGTCAGGCAGTGCACTCAGTGTATGCCCACATTGCTCATGGCTCTATCTCACAAGTTCTGCCCAAATGGCACTACAGCCTGGATTCTGCCACTAACAAAAGACTGCACTGAAAGTTGTGATAATGTGGCACTGGTAGCCAATGGTTTGATGGGGCTCCTTTGACATATCATTGTACCACAGTCTAAAGTGCTAGTGTATTGAGAAGGTGCCCAAGATTACTCTTACATGGATTACCCCAATTAACTGTCTTCTGCCAGAAGTTGCATTTTACACTGCCTGCCTCCCAAAAAGACTGTCACACACTCCAGGAAGATCAGAGAGATGAATAACTCTCAAACCCATGATCAGATGGGTGGGAACTTCTTCTGACCTGACTTCATCCACTTGAGGAAATCCTGAACCTGTATTCTTGCCCTCTACATAGAGGTAGACAATAGTGCAATAGTCCCAGTCTCCTAGCCTGAGCCATCCACTGGGGACCAACTGTTGCTCCTCCACCTAGAGCTCTTTGGTCTTGTGCAGCACCACTACCCCCACCACTCTCCCCTCTGCCTTATGTCCCCAGGCACCTCTGTGGCTACCTCTACCTTCTGCTCTTAAAGTACCTCTTCCTCACTGCCAAATCCAATGTGAAGCTACTCACCCATCTTCTGCTGGTACTCCTTGAGTTACTCTGCAGACACCACAACCTGCTTCAAATTGGTGGTGTGAAGGCATCATGAAGCAAGACACAGACAACATATTCAAAGTTCAAAAGAAAATGGTTTATTAAAGCAATATGCCCCGAGCAGCGGGGGCATTACCGACTCAGGTAATGCCCTGGGGCCCATAGTTATGGTAATGCCCCCGCCGCGAGGGAATATAGCTATTAGTACCCTGGCCTGCAAAAACTGCGTGACCGGGGCACTAAAAGCTTTTTATTTGTCCCAAAATGCTGTGGCGTTTCTAAAAAAAAAAAAAAAAAGACAAATAAGAAAATGGCTTTGGTGGCCATTGGGAGCAGACACGCTGGAAACAGAAGTGTTTCCAGTGCGTCGGCTCCTGGAAAAAAAAGAAGGTAAGTGCGGTTGGGAGGTTGTAAGGGAGGGGAAGGGGGAAAAAATTAACACAAAAAGAACATACCTGTGTCCCCGGCGGGGGACGATGGAAGCCTCCAGCCGTGTGGAGGCTCGGAGCAGGGATGTCCCCGGCGGGGGGTCAAGGCAGCCTCTCAGCCGTAGGGAGAGTTGGAGCGGGGAAGGCCCCACTTCGAGCCTCCTCATTGGCTGAGGAGCTGCCACGCCCATGCCAAGTACAAGGTGGCTGGAATCCCAGCCAAAAATCAAAGGATTCCCGGCTGGGTAAGGACCAGGTGAGAGCCAATCAGAATGTGTGTTGCATTCTGCTTGACTCTCGCCGGGTACTAATAAATCAAACATCAGGATTTCCTTACCTGAACAAAACTAAGGAAAGTCTGAGCCAAAGAGCTGAACGTAAAAGTCTGTGTACCCGGCTGGGTAAGGACCAGGTGAGAGCCAATCAGAATGTGTGTTGCATTCTGCTTGACTCTCGCCGGGTACTAATAAATCAAACATCAGGATTTCCTTACCTGAACAAAACTAAGGAAAGTCTGAGCCAAAGAGCTGAACGTAAAAGTCTGTCTGTGTCCAAACCTATCCTTGTCCTCATAACCAAAGCTAAACAATTTGTAGGATTGTCAATAATAACAGACATGGTGATCAACACAAAGTTCTGTGCTTCCTCCAGCTCTTAGCTTCCTCTTCAGCTCCCCTTCCCCAAGTTCAAGAAAGTTCCACAAAAAGTCTCAAGATTACCTTTCCCAATTTCAATGAAATATGGTTCTACACAATCCTCAGGGTTCCCTTTCCAAAGTGCAATGCAACACAGTTCACACAAAAAAGGGGTCTTGAGGCTCTGTCCTCAAGACAGTATTCGTAGTTCATCAAATCTAAGGGGTCCCTTCCCTCAACTTAGCAACTTTTACTGGTTTCAATCTTTCAAAGCTTAACAGAAAGATAGGTCCACTTGAACCTCCTTCTGGCTTGTTTTATCAGTTCACTCATAGTTCTCCCTCTTGGTTTATTTCACAATATCTTTGACTGTCACCATTTATGTTCACTGGTCTAGGTGCAGTTGTCAGACCACATGGTCCACACATCACTGGTCCCGCAACCAGGTGCCCTCTGCTCTCCAGCACACACTGGTTCTTCTGTACTTGTCCCAGTGTACCGATTCACTTTCACTTGGTTTCTATTTATCAGACTCCTGGCTCTCTGTGCAGTTTCACACTTTCCTGGTTTCTCCTGGTTAGCCTCTTGGCATAATATATAGCACACTTCTTGCCAGTCTATGTCCTTGCCATACTGTATCTATTTATAAACTTCAATTTGTGGTGGTCTTTTTCACCCCCCACCTTTCTGTTGCATTCTTTCACACTTGTTCCCCATTCCGTAAATTGCATTACAATGGGCACTTTCCCTTTTGGCTTTTATCCGCTATTAGCTGTGCCCATAAAGTTTTATTCAGTTCCCTATGAAATAACCTTACTTTAGCTCGGTTTCAAGTTTTTCATTCAGTTTGATATTCAATAAACTTAATTCAGCTTTGTTTCAAAGTTTCATTCAGTTCTGTATTCAATAAACGTAGTTCAGCTGTGTTTCAAAGTTTCATTCAGTTTGGTATTCAATAAATGTAATTCAGCTTTGTTTCAAGTTTTCAAACAATTCGGTATTCAATATAACTCATACGGCACTTGATTGCCTATGGTTAGCGCCTTGCTGTTGAGTGACTTTCCCCAACACTCACCGGCCCTCAGCGATCCTCTCCAGTGCCTCAGCTTCTTATCTTCTGCATCTCAGGTTGGCGGGCCGGCCCCTATGAATCCCGCTCGCATTCCGGATTCTGTCCATCATAAATCGGCGACTCTGCTGCTTTGGCAGAGACTCGGATGTTGTCCTTTCTTGTTCCTTCTCGATCACAGTTCCTTCAGGAGGTTCCCACGCCTATGGCAGCTTAAAAGCCCTGCTTGCCCTGGGCTCTTCAGGTCCTCTTGAACATCCTCCGGTATCCTGGCTTCCTCTCAGGTCCCACCAGGGCTGCCTCCTCACAACACAGGTCCCCTGCTGGTCTCTTCCACACAGGCCCCCTGTTGCTATCTCTGCTGCTCCTTTGGGCTTCCTTTATACACCAGCAACCACTTGACAGGTTGCAGATGTCCTTTTTCATTTGGGCTTGCCTGACCATAGTTAAAGGGACATGCCTGACCTGTAAAGCACTCTACAGACATCATATTTATCCCAGCACTGTCAGAATTAAATGGTGGGGAAAAAGACGCAAGCCTATAAAGGCTGGGGGAGGGTTAGGTTGGTCTTCAATAGGGAAGGGGTGAAACCATGTCTCGTTTGCTGGCACCCTCTCCCTATCCATAAGGACCCTTCTTCCAGGTGATCCTCAATTGCTTCTTGACCTGCAGAGTCAGGATCCAAGAGCGATGGCCTTTCCCTAGCCACCTCAGAAGAGGATCCAGGGGACGTAGGACTGAGGATACCCTCAGGTTTCTCACAGAAGCTGCATCCTCCCCTTCACCTACCATCTCTCCCTCCACAACCACTGTCTCCTCCCTCCTCAACAACCATCTCCTCCTGCTCAACCACCATGATCTATCCTCAACCACTGTCTCCCTCTCGTAATGCTCCATCTCAACCTCCTCTTCAGGTTCCTTCTAACGCAACCTACTCCTGCTTCTCATCTTCTCTCTGCAAACACGGCCTACAAATAAAAGGACAGTTTGCATATGGTCTCAATGTGCATAATGCAAAAGAGCCTAATGTGTCAATGTACAAAACATAAAACAAGTGATGAATACAATCAAATGGATTTGTTTAAGACTCAGGCAATGGGAACGGGCTTGTACAACACACAAACAGTATGGAAATATAACTACACTCAGCACAGGAAGACTTCTTGGGTTCAAACACAAATGTTTCAGTACATACACAGGAAATGAAATGTGATGGCAAACTTTTTTGTTTTTTACATTTTTGGAATGGCACAAAAGGGAAGGGGGACAGTACAAGGGGAACGTTTATCTGTTTTCTTTTCCTTTTTTTAAATGGAGCATGTATACAATGGCGAAGTTTAAATAGAGCATTACACTTATAGTGCTTTAGTGCTCCCACAAAGCTTTTCTTGTTTATTAACTGATTCTTGTTTTGACAGGGCATATATCTGAGATGCATAAAATACATAGATTCCGGGAAATTAAATCGTGATATGGGATCATGATATGCGATATGCTCTGAAAATTGGCTCTATTAATACTTCACCTTTCCAGGTTTGATGCTGATAATATTGACATATTTTGAGTGGTGCATCATCCCTCCAAACCTAGCTAGCAGGAGATCTGTGCCTGCAAAACTGTGCTGCTTTCAATAAAGTATGTCTCCGAAAATCTATAATTTATGAGCATTCTTTTGCAAAGATTTCTGAGAGTGTGACATCCCAAAACATCAAAGCATATGTTTAACTATCTCATTTAAGTGTAATCCTCTTCCTTAATGCCCTATCTTAGGACCCTGCATAGAGTGAACATGTCAATATAGTTGGATAGTTCATGAGTAAGGCACTCCCCTTCTACATGGGTAAATACTACACTTCAAAAGTTTGAATGTCAGCAGGGTCAACAAAAGGGTCATTATAATTTTGCAGGAATGGTAAAACTGCTGGTAAAATTGCATTTAATTCCGTGACCAGCAATTTTCCATGGCCGGCAAGCTACAAGTTTGCCAGTGGGGGTTCACTGATTTACCTCCAGCCAGAGGCTGGAGGTAAATCAGGCCACCACCAGCAAAAAATTGCTGGTACTTCCGGCACTGGTATTGCCAGTGCTGGAAATACCGGTAATATCCTGCACGGAGTCCTATGGAATGGGGATTTACTGCCATTTCCACCACCTGTAATATCCTGACCATTCCGGGATATCAGGCGGCAGAAACGGTAGGTTAGTTCGCCATTTTTCTGCCAGAATTTCCAGCAGGATACCAGAAAGCTTGTAATGAGGGCCTTATCCTTTCTAGGTTGATCAATTGAATGTGATTAAATTGGGTAATAATTTAAGAGATAGGTACGCCCCAATGCTCGTTTTAAGGATATTGCAAGTCACTGAGGAGTCGTGGCTTTGTTCCTTCATAAGGTAATGAATATCCCCTGAATTTTAATATCTTTATAACATACATCAGTTGGTATTGTACTGCTTCTAATACATGATCACATAATCTTCCCACTTGATATCTGATCTTCCAGTTGTAAAATGGAATAAATGCATAATGTGCTTGGTTGGGAACAACAACAAAAAAGTATGCAGCTTGTAATGTATTTGCAAACAAACATTTTAATTAGTGTAATAAAACTGTGTTAATAAAGAGCATTGCGGTTTAGAAAAAGTGGTCACATGAAGATAGATTTCTGCTCTATTGTGACAAATCCCTGCATTGTACTAAATAACATAAAACCATGAAAGTCTCCTTATTATTCAACTAATGAATGTGACTTGAGAAAGAATTTGAGTTAAAAAGAAAGTAATCAGAGAAGCTAGCGATTGTTTTCATTATTTGTTTTAGTAGCAGTTGGAATTCTGCTGCGAGAACTGGCTAGCACCCATTGTGCAGACTCTGGCCGCCGGTATTGTGACCCCATGAATCAACTGTTTCATATTAAGAGTAGTGATTTTCTTTACCTATTACACTACAGTTTACCTGTAATAACAATATTGACAAGATTAAGTAAAGGCTTTTACACAGTTATTGCAGGCGTCCATGATAACCAGTCTTGTGTCCCCTATTCTGGAGGCCCCAGTAGGGTAGAAACATGTACATGTCGTGTTAAGCAACCTTGACTGGCCTTTTTTTTCTTTTATGGTATATGAACAGGGTATACAAATAAAGAAGATATGTATAAAATGAAGAATTAGGCAAGTGGCTATTTGCATTTTGCATAAAAACATTTCTCGCCGTTCAGGAAGTGATTTCCATTGAGTATTTTGATGATACCTAACAAAGATGATACCAGAGGGTCTCTCCTCCTTTTTTCTACTCTTCAACTTTCAATTTACTGGCAGGGACATTGGCCCTCACTATAAGGTTGGCGGAATGGGTTTACCAGCACCGGTAAAGGTGCCAGTGCCGGTTAAACTCATTCCGCCCTATTACTAGGTTTCCTAGCGGGACCCACAATGGGCGCCTGGAAAAACCAGGCGTCCTTACCGGGTCCCGCGAGGGAACCAGGGAGCTAACAACGGGCCCGTCATTAACGGGCCCCACTGTTAGCTCCATCCCCATTTCCATTGAGCCCAAGGGGGCTAGAATGGGAATGGGGATGGACCGGGTCCAGGTTCCTCAGACGGGGAATTACCGGGTCCGCCAAGGTTGCGGTGGCTCGGTAATTCCTCATTCGAGGAACCCGGGCCCGGATTGCGGTATGGAGGCAACCATGCCGCTAAATGCGGCATGGTTACCTCCAAACTTCTAATGAGGCCCATTGTCTGCACCAGCAAATTACATTCTGCGTAATCTTTTTGCTTTTTCTGCATGAATTTGGGGAGGGAGGGGCACATCTGCCTCCCAGATCTGCATATTGCAGGACATTCACATGAACATCTACCACATTGATTTTAATATGGGAAGAATGGCTGGAATGCCACCATGAAAACCAGGTGAAATCCTTTGGTAATCAAATAAAATTTGGCCTGCCAATAATGGGCATGTCAGGCAGCATTTACAATTTGTTTTAAAAATGGGTGTAGAACTGCATGGAAAACAGTCCGCGTGGTTTTCCCTGCATAAATAGCACCCACTCATGAAGTCAATCAATAATGAAGAAAGAGGGCTATTTGCACTTAACTTTATATTTACGCAATCCTCTCTTTGCAATATATGGACAGGATGAAAATGGACCCCAGAGTAGGACACTCGAACCTGGAGATGACAGGGATGAAATGTGAGTGGAACATATTTGTCAGGTTTAGTTGTGGGGTTTAAAGTTGAAAATAATTATGTCTTTTGTTTTCTGGATGGACCATAGTTTGGTGATGGATGCCTTTGGGAGGCCAACGTAGGGTGAGATAACATGATTACTTTGAGGGAGAATAACTAATGCACTTGGTAATTGAGGCAAGTAACTATATCAAGAATAATATATTCTTTGAGAAAAAATAGACACATGCATTTTTTTATTTTATTTATCTAAAAATCTTGTAAAAATTAAAATGAAGTAGACATTAACATGTGTGAAAAAATGTGTCAAGAGCAGCTCAATGACATGGTGCCTTGAGGGATCTCTAGGGCCTTAAGGGAAACAGTGTTTCTTCTTTTCTTAGGGCAGGAGAAAGCAAGTGAGGACATCACTGACACAGTCCTAAGGACCCAACAGAGCAGTTAAGAAGGTCAGATTCTGTGAAACTGGCAGGAAACTGGCACAACTGAAGATCTGCCAACACATTTATCAAGACACTGTTTACCTTCACTCCAAAACCTGTATCATCTGCCTTAAAACCTCTGTATTCACCTCTCTATATATAATTCCAACCAGACTTTTAACATTCTAACTTTTTAAGTGTGTGAACATTACAGTGCCCTGTTGCATTATCCTCTTGTTGTGCAGGGCTTGTTTGCTTCATAACTAGGTACATGCTAATTAAAATGCAGTACATACATACAGATCAATGATGTCTTGGGGGAGACAAGTCCCACGAGAGGAGGTGATATAAGGCATGATATTCTGCAGCCGTTTCAGTTGGAAGTTGCATGATTTGACTGTATTGTTTGATTAAAGAGGGCATTTTATCAAAATGAATTGAGAGCTTAAGGAGAGGAGTTTAGGGGAGGAAGTCTTTAGGGGCATTCAAAAAGAATGGAATTATACTACTAGTCTTTCTTAATCTTGTTGCTGTTGTGCTATGTAACTGGAGACTTAACTGAATGTTTTGTCAGCAATAATGTTGGTATATTGCATTTAGCAGTTCCTTTGTAGAGGATAATGTGCTTCTAGATCTGGTTCCAGAAACATTTCACTTGCTCTCTTCACCTAGTCGGAACCTGTTCCATTTAGAGCAAACAGCCGCCAATAGTGACATAATCATCTATTGGAAAATACCATAAAATCAATTTGCAAAGAAAATTTGATCAATTTACTGAATAGTTTATTTCTGAGCCATGGTATCAGTTGCTTTTCATTACTCTAGGTGGAGCATTTAATCTGGTTCCCATTGTATATAATATTTATAATTATTATAAAATAAGCCATGAGATTACTATGATATGATTCATTTTGTTTTAAAAACCAATGCATTTCCACGGCCATTCCATTACTCACAAATAATATATGGCACCGTTTGGCCCCACCTAGGAGTGTCTCTTGATTCATATTCCCAACCAAGCCAAAACTGCCCTATCTAAAGAAATATTCCCAGTATTTTCTGGACCGAGTATTTCCACAGACATACCTAGTTAATCCTGCTCTAGTGCCCTTTTTAAAAAGACTTCATATCATATCATGCCCTTCTCTTATCTGTCCCAACCCCTTGCTTTAACAATCTTTAAGCTAATTTCAGCTGCCTTCACTGGCCCTACATGCCCACTTACTTCTCACCATAGGCCAATAATGCAAAAGCAGGCATTTAATGCTGATATAGTCCATTGTCGCAACTTTTAAGGTTAAGATGGACTTTCCTTGAAGCAGTGTTTGTTAGAATCCCAAGCCTAGTGATGACCCATGCAATCATGTCACCCTCTAAAGTTACTGGAAATTGTAGTTGGAGTACATATCAATCCATGTTGGAGGTATAAGCCAGCAATTCTATTGTGACAAGGGAGAAGATGGTGACAGTTACTTTAGAAAGCAGTAGAGGGTTATATTTTCATTGCTGAGGTCGTACAGTTTTCTTTAAATATCAGAAGCCTTTCCTCAATGAGCATTAACAAACCTGAAATATTATACAATGTGAACATGCAAGAGCAAATATGGCCAGAAAGCTTTAGTGTGAAAGTGTATCTACCAAATTTATAAACCCCTAGATGTCATGGGTTAATTGAGGACATATTGAGTGACCTAAACAGATGATCCATGACTACTCTGGAACCAGCATATAAGATGCCAGGCAATGCCTTGCTTCTAGAATATATCAAGACACCACACTCACTATTGCACATGCACACATTGCTGGTGCTCTTTTTATTACTGCCTCAAAGGAAGATATATCCTTACAACAATGCAATCTCTGATTGATGATCCGCTTTTGGACACCAAGGATTTGTGACAAAAGTACTACATGATCACACATTCAGGTCAAGAAATTATATCCTTTGCCATTGTGTGATTAATGTGTTCAAAGTGTGCCTCTCTCAGGGCCTTAGCATGCAAGCAGACACTGTAATACAGCTTTGTTTATTAATTTGAAGAATTAGATTGTAGTTTGTACTACCAAAAGCCATGATAGTATAACATGTCAATTAAATAGCCTTGATAATATTAAGAAAATGCTAGTCTTGAGCAAAATATTGTAATGCACTATGGAAATTCATATATATAAAAGTTCTTAGTGATAAACACCTCCAGATACTGTTCACACTCAAAGACAAATTATCCCATTCTAGAAAGAAAGTAAGACAGGCACGATCCAAAATTCCAATCAGTACATATCTTTTTTATTGCATATGAAAAGACTAACGCATGTCACCCCTCTGGGCTTCTTCAGAGTATTACAGTGTTCCTATTATTGTCCATTATTTATTTCCATTACCCCTGAGATAACACTATTTCTCTTACCATGAATGTTAAAAGGTCTAAACATCCTCAGTCATACATCAACGCCATCTTATACTTGCATGAAATTGACAGATATATACATATATATGCATACATATAACCATCCACAGTTTACAATAGATGAAAAACACACAAAAAAGCTCACTGCATTCACCATTAACCCATCCCCAACGTAGTCCCAGCACTTCTTTGTGATTTCTGTAATATTTTTCATTCCTCCAAGTCAAGCCACAGGTAGGAAGTAACAGTGTTTTCATTCTTAATACAAGACACAGATGAACACAACTCTACAGCAGTCCTGCATTTGCTAATAGTTTTCATTTTGAACAATGGCATGAGCTTCCTTCTCCATCTACCGTAGCATTGACAAAAGAGCTGGAAGTGTCTCACATATTCTGGGGTAATATTACTACACTCACAAACTTCCAATTATGCTAAGCCCCATTTTTGGCATCTATGAATGTTTACCATTATATTTTTTGCCAAACTAGTTTTGGGCAATTTATTTTGCCGTTTTTTTTCCAGAAACAGCAGGGAAGACCCCCCACACGCCCTTCCTCCCATCGCTACCCCCTTTCTATATACGTTTCCCCAACTTACTATCTATGGGCCTCATTACGAGGTAGGAGGTAGCCATGGTGCTATTAGCTATTAGCACCATGGCTACCCCCTTACCGCATTCCGGTTCCGGGTTCCCAAAATAGGGACTTACCGGGTCATTCCAACCTTGGAGGACCTGGTAAATCCCCATTCCGGGAACCATTCCCCATTCCCATTCGAGCCCCCATAGGGCTCAATGGGAATGGGGATGGAGCTAATAACGGTACCACAATTTGCGGTACCGTTATTAGCTCTGAAGTCCCTTAACAGGTCTCATCCATAACGCCTGGTAAAACCAGGCATTAAGGAAGGGACCCGCTAAGGGACCTCGGAATAGGGTGGTAAGGGATTACCTGCACCGGTGTCCTTACAAGTACCTGTAATCCCTTACCACCTACCTCATAATGAGGCCCATCTATTTCTTTGTGATAGAAGATGCAGTAAATCAAATTCAGTGAAGCTGGCATTCAGCAAAAGTGGGTAATACCCCATTTTGCAGGCAAGACCCAGGGTGGGCGACCAAGACTTTGCCACATAAACAATGTCTTGTCCCCTTTGGAATATTAGCTAACAAGTACCCTTACATTCACCATGGCTGCTGATTTGACAACTAATACATATGCATGGGGCGGTGGCCAACTGTCTTGATATAACTTGAAGCTTAAAGCAGCAGAATCTCTCTCTTAGATCATTCATATATTATTCTATAGTGAATGCCAGAAAATTGCAGAAGGCTACAAGCTCTAAATGGGACTTTTCTTAACCCAGGTAAGCCATTTTAATTAATGTAGACATGTCCATGCCTCGAACGTCCTTCAGTGAATATGGTAGAAACCTGATTCCGGGTTTTACCACAACTGTATACAATATAAAACTGGAGAGAGGGCAATAGCATACATTATGGGATTCATCCCTACTTCTAGGTGCAATAATCCAGATGGGGTCCCCTTCATGAGCAAAAATAACCCCTTTAAGAAAGAATATTGGCCACTTCTAACTTAGGTTATGCAATTTCGTATGCTACCGAACGGTATGCTTTCAACCCGCAATCTGTATCTCACAGAAGGGAAACACATACTCAGGTCACATCGATTCATTGTGCTTACTACAGTGACATGGCGTTTTGACAAGAAAAAGGTACATAAGAAAACATTACAAAGAGCAGAACAGCCTCAGGGGCTGTTTACCTACATACGATAGTTAGCAACATGAGGACACACTGGTCAAGGAGGAGAGAAGTGTGAATAAAGCCATAGCGATAACATTATTGCTCATGGGACAGGAACACACACACACGTGAAAGAGTGCTTTACAATCATAAGGGAGCAGGGAGCTAGCAACTACTGAGGGGTAGAGTGACCAATGTGGCAGCAGTGGATCTACAAGAAACCAGGGGAGGAAACAGTGGGGAGAGGATGATCTCAGGTTGGGTGGGAAGTGTATAAGCATGAAACACAAGAAGGGAACCAACCTCAAAATGCAACGATGTAAAAACATTACTATCCCGAAAGAAAATACAAAAGACAATATGTAAAGAAAATTACAAAATCATACAAATATGGGGCTCATAAAGAACAAAATATAAATCAATTGGATGACTTCATTATAACATAGACTATGTATATTATAGAGTGCATATGGACTAATCATTATAATGGGAGTTCTGTAAGGTCATTAAATGTATGGCTTGCAGAACATATTAAAGGTTTTAGGACACAATAGAAAGCCAATGCATTTGCTATCTATTGGAGAGAAACACATCAAGGTGAAGAGCTGAAGAAAATGAAATTTTGTGGTTTGAATTATGTACACACAAAACCAAAAGGAGGTACCAAAGAATTACAACTGAGGGAAGAGCAATCAGTTATTAATAATAGAAGCAAGGCAATTAAGAAAGGTTTAAATAAGACAAAAACATAGGATTTTTTTTCATAGGAACATAGCGTTACTACTATCCCTAGTTTAACAGGAATATGTAAAAATAAGTATAGATTTCTGCCACATTTCAAATAAACTACACATTTTATTTCTCCAGGGAATGGTCAAGATTCAAAGGACCATTTAATCAATATCTTTCTAAAACAATATTACTAGTACACATTCAAATTATTCCATAATATGATTTGATTGAAAAATTATGACTCTTTAGAAAAGTAATTCAAATTAGAAGAAGTTTGGCATTTCCATGGAGACCACTTTTATAGAGAAAATAGGCAAATGACACAAACAGTTCTAATCAAAATTACAAGCCCAGTGAACAAGGGAATAAAAAGTGTTTAGCAAGGACAGTGTGGCAGTGTTTCTTGTTTTGAACATTATCTCAATGCGTGTTGATATAAGTCCATGTTTTCAGTTTACTGCCAAATGCACATTTTCTAAATGGTGTTCATGTTCATTATCAAAATTACATTCATCAAAATTATAGCAATGACTATTAAGACGACAAGACCCCCTTTAAAATGGCGTCCATTTCTAAGACTAAGGCGCAAAGAAAATGAAAGACTAATATATGTCCTCCTTCAAGCATTATCGCCGTAAGTAGAAAAACAGTTGCCAAATTGCAACTGTGGCAATAGAAACTACACTGCTTCTATGATTATCAGGACGACAAAACCTTTTCAAAATGAGGTTTGCATAAAAAGAGCAGTCCTTTGTCTATATACTGGGAATATGGCCTAAAGATAATTAGGACCTGTCACACATCTTCTTTCTACGATTATCACTGCAAGCATAAGAAACTGTAAAATGGCTGCTGCTTTTTTGGGCATGAAAGTACAATGCAGATACAATGCCTGGGAAATCCAGGAATACACAAAGGTGAGTTTTGTATAACAACTGTTTTACATAGTAAAGCATTAGTGGCAACATAGTAGTAATAAAAGAAGAACTATACGGCTCTGTATATCTTCTAATTCTATGATTGAGGGCACAAACTGAAATGACTAAATAGCGTAAAAATAGAGAAGAAAGAAGCAGGAAGTGCTAAGCAATTTATTAATTCAATTTTTTTTATATTATAAAGGTGTACATTAGTAACAAACACCCCTAATGGTTCAACCAATTATATTAGTTATGAACAAACACCCCTAATAGTTAAACCATTTTTATTAGTTAGGAACAAACACTCCCAATGGTTCAATCAATTAGATTTGCATTTCTAGGAAGCAAGAAAGTAAATATGTATGACCATTAATTCTCAATATGAGATCAAGAATCCATGAATGAAAATAGAATGTAGATAACACAAAAAAAGAATACACTAATAGTGACAAAATAAACAGACAACGAAAAGACAAGACCAATAGACAAAGACAAGTCTCCCAATGGCAAAAACACATAAACATTTTTCCTGTGACATATAAAACCAATTAGGCACACTTTGCATTGGAGATTAGATGGTCTTCTCATAACACAGGAAGCCAACTGTCACTTATCAGCAGCTTAGCCAACTATGGCTTAATACAATTTAGAGGTTTTCAGAAAAGAGAATATTAAGTTATTAATTAAGACATTTAGATGATTCCCATTCCAGAAAAGTAATTATGAGAGTAACAAATGGAACTATCCATTCTTTGCAAAATCTCCATTACCTGAAAAAGATTGCAAAAAATTAATTATGTTTAAATGATTGAATATAGCACAGAGAATGACTAATATCATCAAAATGACATTAAATAACAGAACACTTTAACAAATGACGGAACTATGACTGAAACAAAGATGTACAATCAACAGGAGATACCAAGATACCACAACAATATTTAGAAAAAGTAACCAAGAAACAACACATCCATGGGAAACACAAATTATATTCATAATTTGGACATTTATACAAGTTTAGGGAACATTATATACTATTGTTGTAAATAAATTCTTAGATACCTAGTTACATTGCTAAAACACTTGCTTAAAATAACAACTCTAACTCGTCCCAAATAGACCTTGTCCCATATTGCTTGTTGGTTGGGGGGAATTAGGGGATTCATAATGTGCTAGGACAGGTCAGGAGTGCATACAACGTGGAGGAGATGGATCTTGTGGGAAGCATTGAAGGCAACGATATTGGTAATATTTTTGAATTGTGGAGGTAGGACTTTACATTCATGGTGGTGAGGAAAGAAAAGGAACATAAACAGGAGGATGTATAGGATGGGTGTATGGCAGAGGGATTAAGGAGGGACTAGAGCAATGAGCATGGTGAGGGGTTTTGCAGGGAGTAGAGGTGGTTAGAAAAGGTGTTCTAGACCATGAATTGTTTTAAGAACAAGTAGCAGCAATTTAAAACTAGACCAGTATTGTGGCGATGTGTAGAGATCCCATCAGCGCGGCAGATGTGGGGAGAGGTGGGGGAAGAGCAGCACATTTTGTACAGAGTGAAGTTGCCCAGTTGACAACTCTGTTAAGGAGGGAAAACTAATCATGATGAAAAGCAATGACGGGCCCACAAAAGTAGTCACAGTAACTGACTACTGGGCTGGAGATAAGAGTTTCTTTTGGGTTGTATGGGCATAGAGTTATGTAACGTCAGTCCAGGAGGAATTAAGTATGAGACCATGAAGTGTCTCCAGTGACAGATGGGCAACACACGGTTGGAAATCCCCATAGAGAGGTCTGAAGTGAATGAGGGAAAAGAGAAGGAAATAAGATGATCATCAGCAAAGATGAGTTGAAGTATGCAAAGGAGCAGTTGAGCTTGCCTAGATAGAATATGTAGTGGTTAAAAAGTAAGCGTTCAAGGATAGAGGCTTTGCAGAATCCTGCTGGGAGAGTTGTGGAAGCAGAAGTCTACATATTCCAGGATATTGAACACATCTATCAGAATGGCAGGGGACTATCCAGATAACTGAAGTGATCTAGATTCAGAGGAAAGAGAGGGTGAAAGGGAGAGAGGGATGGTGGCAGTGTCAAAGTCCACATAAATGTCAAAACAATATGCATGGATGAGAGTTTGCAATTATTAGGCATTAGTGAGAATATTGGAGATGTGGGTCGATGCTGTTTTTGTAGAGTGATAGCTGTGGAATCCAAATCTCAGGGATTCAGTAGCTTATTATCCTATAAGAATATGTTGATCCATTTATAGAGCACACACTCCAGAATTTTAGAATAGTGGGAGAGGATATAGAGGGCAAACATTTGCCTGAGCTGTTAGTGCCATCTCAGTGCTTCTTGGGTATAGGTATAACAGATGATATTTGAAAGCAAACTTCACAGATCCCAGAGAAGTGGTTGGAGAGAGAGATGCAACAAAATCACCTTTCAGGACTGCCATGAGTTTCCGAGGGCCAGGGAAGCCAACCAACTGGACAAGCACCTGCAGGTGGTGGTACATGGGGATCCACCAGAACCTCTACCACCTCCTCAGCCTTATTAATAGGAGGAAACAGAGAAAGGTTGGGAAAAGCGGAGCCATAATAAGTACCCAATTCAAAGACTGGCGCCTAAGGGGCTGCAACATAAGCAGTTAGGTAGATGCTGATAGTAAACATACACACAGTGAGTGGTTCATAACTGTGTGCCTGCTCCCACACAACCATAGAGAAGGCAGACAACTCACCCAGCCATTCACATAAAATAATTTACACCATCATGGAGCTTAGGCAGGTCAGAAGCCAGGGACGTTACAAGACACAAATGCATTTAGAACTTCAGGTCCCATGAACACACAGAAGGCAGGGGGCTGACATGTTGAACCATGCATATGCTTTGACAGGTATGCCTGAATTCAAGATGGCAGATGACATTGTTTTAACCCCTTGGCCAGTGATTCCTACATGATGATTGAATGTAATTAGGACTGAGAGTTTCACTGCTTGAGATCAATAAGGGAAAGAAAGAGAGCCATTGGCTGGGGGTTGGGATTACGGGGCCCAGACAATGTAAACCACCCTGAGATAATAGAACAATTAGTCCCAGGCCATATTAGGGTGCATAAGACCTGCAAGCCAGTATAAAATGTGGCAGAAAGGGGAGGAGAGTGTTTGATTAAAGAAAGGGCCATTGGTGAGCTTGCACAGATGTAGTGAGATTCAGGGAAGTAGAAGAGATCTATTTGCTTAGCAGGACAGCTCAGTCTTTAAAGTGCATTGCCAAGAGCCTACTAGAGACAAAAGGGGTAATAGAGCATTGCCTAGCTGAAGTCAGAGGAGTACCGATCTGACTTCCAAAGGCATTGGGGTTTGGAGCCCAGAATTTGGCTGAAGCCAGATCCAACCCCGATTTGCCAGCTGTTGCCAGTTATGACTAGGGACTAAAATTGTGGCTGTGCCTAAGAAAGGCTGATCCAGTGCCTACGAAAATGCAAACATCACGTGCCTGGGGTTATTGATGATACTCTTGTTCAGTGGAGAATTGCCTAGCATTTCAGTCCTGGACTGCCCTTATGGGTGGGACAAACACTGACATGCAAACGGATATTTCTCCTTTGTGAAGGGTGCAGTGAGCTAAAACATGGTTGTAGACCCTCCTGAGTGGAATTAATTCAATTGAACAGGGTATTTGACCCATGTTCGTTCTCAGTCGAGGGGCTCCCACACTCCTTTTCCATTTTGTAAAACTTGGGGTTTCACCCTAAGTAACCACGGGTAATTCAGACATGGACCCCTTGCTCATTGTACCTTAGGGAGGATCAGCTTCACCTCACTGAGGAGGCCCAACAAGGCTGAAACACGTGTCTGGAGTTGCAGATGGTTCTCTTGTTCAGAGGTGAATTGCCTAGCATTTCGGTGCTGGACTGCCGTTGTGGCTGGGACAAAGACTGATATGCAAATGGAATTCTCTCCTCTGTGAAGGGTGCAGTGAGCTAAAACGTGGTTGTAGACCCTCCGGAGTGGAAGACATTAAATAGAACAGGGAATTAGACCCATGTTCGTTCTTACTCGAGGGGCTCCCACACACCTTTTCAATAAAATACAAACCTATTGTCATTGGAATGCTTGTTGGTTTTTGTGGTACTTTCGTAGAGAGGAGAGAAACGGTTAAAGTGTTTTGAGAAGGGAAAGAATGATGGGAAGCTCAGCTGAATGTTTGGTTGCTATGCAACTGACAATGCTATTGATATGCATTGTTTGCATCAGAGATTGTAATATTTTCTTTCTGCCGCTTTTCATGCATTCCGCTGCCAGCATGTCTCTACACAGACATGCGTAAATAAAATCAAATTACAGAGCCCTGTAATTTAGGGATTCTAGGTCACAGTTGGAGTCTAGGGGTCTTCAATCTGTGGCTCTCAAGCTGTGTTGGACTATAACTGGCAAGTTCCCCCATCATTGTCTATGCTGCCTATGGGTGATGGAAGATATAGTGCAAAACATCTGGAGAACCAAAGGTTGCAGACCACTGTCCTAGTACCTCATCCTAATCCCTCATTCTAATCCTAGTTCCTCAGCTCCTCTCTGAACCTTGTCCCACTCTCTCATTGCAGTACAAGGAACAAATCCTAGTCCCACTTGTAGTCTCTCATTCTTGTCCTATTCTCTCATCCTAGACTCCCGTCATTATCTCTCTTCATAAGCACTCATCATAGCCCCTCGTCCTAGCCTCTCATTTCAAATTCATCTGATTGCATGTAAGGATTTCACATGAATATTATGCCTGGAGTTTTCCTATCACTGCTTGAAGGTGTGACTGTCTTTTCATGATCACCTGATCACCCATGAAGTGGAATTGACTTAATCTTATGTGCATGAGCCATAATTATGTTATTCCAAACCACCATTTTTTGGCGGCCCTATGTGCTATAGTGCTGGCTAGTCAATAACCGAAAATGGTAGCCGTACATTTTTGTTTCCTTAAACCTTACTGATAAATTAATTTCTGCAGTACCCACAAGGGAGTTTGGGGAACTCAGTCCAGGGGGGGGGGGCACATGCTCCCTGATATGATCGATGGAAGTGGCAAACGGAAGATCCTGAATAGCTTCTCCCATCAAAGTTAGGGTATGTAGAGGACAGAAGGGGTTCAGCTCAGCAAAGCTCCTTCTTGTTATTAAACTGAAATGTGCCTCCAAACTCCTGGTGAGCAGGGTCAGAATCTGATCTAGGGGGTACCATTGCTGTCCCCAGAAAGAATCCTCAAGTTGGAGCATCTCATGGAAGGGAAGAAAAGTCTATCAGGTCAACAAACCATTTCCCAAACACTCCATGTCCAATTTGTGAGTCCATAAGTGGAGTGCGACTGATATAACAGGTGATGATCTGTGTGAAGGCCTCAATCATGGATTGCATACTGAGGCATGAAGCAAACCCTTTGGCAAAGAAGAAAATCTCACAGGAGGGACGCCTACATTTAGCATGCAGATAATGATACATGCAGATTCCAAATACCAGCAAATGGCATGTCAGCACTGGAAGCTGGCAGTGGCATAATATTCTTGCCTGGCCCGAACATGGCTGACAGGTACTATAACCGCAAACCAAGAGCCTAAGGAGGGAACGGGTATCTCTCATTAAATCACATAGATCTCAGATCAAGTGATAGAAAGGCATTCAAACAGGAGTTAGGAAAACTTTGAAAATCAGAACTTGTGTGAGCTTGGTGTAACAGGTCAATTAGAGACAAGGGGCCTCATTTCGACCCTGGCGGTATGGGGTAAACGGCGCCGTAAAAGGTGCCAGCGCCGTTTACCCCGTAACGCCTCATTACGAGGTCCCCTCGCGGGACCCAGGAAGCAACGCCTGTTCAAACCAGGCGTGCTTACCGGGTCCTGCAAGGGGAAGAGGGAGAAAACAATGGGCCAACTCGTAATGGCCCGTTGTTTGCTCCCTCTCCCATTCCCATTCAGCCCTATGGGGGCTGAAATGGGAATTGGGAAGGACCGAGTCTTGGTCCTTGGAGGGAGGAATTACCGGGCCTTCTGAACTCGGAATGGCCTGGTAATTAATCATTCTGAGGACCCGGACCCGGACGCGATTTCGGTGGCAGCCATGCCGCCAATAGTGGCATGGCTACCGCCGAGGTCGTAATGAGGCCCAAGGAGTTGGCTATGTCAGATAATACACAGCCTGAGAGGTGTGAGGGCAGGGGTCTTTGTAGATTGGAAGGCCTGCTGTGAACCTGGCCTACTATGCCAGCAGAATACCATCTATAGGAAACACACTAGCCAAGTGGGGGCTATAGCATAGGCTATGATGGTAACTTAAAGGATCCAAGTTAAAGCATCTTGCACCACCTTGAGGTCCCAGGTTGGGCGGGTGCATACAGTCCTACAGTAATTAAGCAGCAATGTGTTTGGATACCTAACTGCGAAACCGAGAAACCCTCGGACGCCTGGGCTTGCCCAAAGTAAACAAGCTAAGAGAACTAAGGGCAAAGGTTTTACGTCAAAGGTCAATCCCAGGAAGCAGATGCAAAATCGTCTCCTCATCATTGCAGGGATGTAAGGACCAGCCAAGGAAGTACATCAACATAAAGACTAAAGACATTAAAATGGGCCTGGATCATGACAGTGACAACGATAAAGAAGTGTTCTGAGGCAGTAGAAACCACCCCCAGACAGTGAGCTTCCCAGAGGACATTTTCCTGGGTGAAGAAACCCCAGGAACATTTTGATTTAGTCTTTAGTGCGCAGGAAACTAGGAACTTTACACTAGGGTTCACTAGATTTTGGTACCTCTTACCCTGACACAATTTGCTGTCGAAAGTCCTTCTGAGGTACTTCCTTCTCTGCCAAACCTCACAAAGAGAAATACATGACTTGAAACCTGGTTCTGTGTGGACGTGTGCTGGGGTACTCACCTGTGACAGCGGCACGTTTTATAAGACGTTTCTCATATTTCCTCAGCATCCAGGATAAAAAGGGAATCCATTCTATTGGAAAACACATTTTTATTGTATTCGATTCTTACAAATACAGAGATGCCTCTGAAATAAAAACAAAGGAAAAGGTGGTTGGCTCCTAGATTGGAGTTCTCCCCCCCATTTCCCTAGGGCAGGGATTAGAAATAGAAAATATTAAAAAAAAAGATTTATGAGAATCCCTGTACCTTGCCATTTCTGTTTATATTAAAAATAGCTGCCAGATATTTTATCTTTCATGCTTTTTATTGCAGAAATCCTTTGGCATGTGTGACATGAACGAGTTTCCAAAAGGTAGGGAGAACTATAACACATATTTCAATAGCTGCATCCGAAATATTTCACATTCATGACTGCAGAAAAAGGTGCAATAGGTGCAAATAGAGCATAACACCAATGATAAAATGGATGCTGTATTAACCTCTGGTGGGATGAGGACCAGGTATCTGATGTACGTGTTTTTGGTTCTGGGAGGTCCAGCAGTAAAGTAACATCTGGAGAAAATGTCATATGTATTTTTGTTCTTGATGGGACGTGTTGAAGGAAGCACATTACAGGTCACACAATAATAAATGAAAAATAAACAAGCATGAACCATTCTTACGTGCCACAAGTGGAATCAGAGCAACATATTAGTGCAACTCCGAGTGATAGGATTCAAGAGACGTACAGAGTAGGAGCAACATTGTGAATTTATACAAAAATGTCAAAGGATGCTCACATAGCGCTCCAAATATGTCAGGCAACACTTTTCAAAATAAAGAGCATCGAAGTGTAAAATGCATTGACAACATCAATTTTAGAGCCAAGCAGAGGACCAGTGTTGTGATAAAGTAATTAAATTACTGTTAAAGGCATGGTCTAGTAAAACATTTTATTTATAAAATAGATAGGCAACATAAAAAAAAGAATACTAGCATTCTCTTTTTTAAAACTTCCTATGTAAAATTTTGAGCTATTCAAGCTCAAAATTCGCAAAAGCAAGCACATGGGCGCATCCATTTTGTGAAATGGATGCCCTCCTGTGCTGGCTTTTGCTTTTGCGGCACTAATGAAGGAAAAGCCAGCCAGCTGTAGTAAACAAAAGCTACCGCTGGGTGGCTTTCCCTTGATTAGTGCTGTACGTGGAGGACGGGGACCGGAGACCAGAGCAGGAAAGCTGCAGCTGAATCTCGGTAAGTGTTATTTATTTTTTTTAAAAAATAAGCACTAGCTGCAGTTTTTTTTCTAAGTTTTCTAGGCTGGAGGAGCCCGGAAAACTTAGAAATAAAACCGCAGCTTTAAAAGCGTTGTATTTATGTTTGCGGTCGCTTTTGAAGTGACCGCAAACATAAATACAACGTTATTGTGGTGGAAAACGCTGCGGTTTTTCTTTCCAAGTTTCTCAGGCTCCTCCGGCTCGGAGGAGCCTGAGAAACTCGGAAAGAAAAACAGCAGCGTTTTCCAACACAACCGCTTTGTGTTTCTGCCTGAATCTGCTTTCCCATTTGGGGCACTCGGGCTCCCGGGGAGCCCGAGAGCCCCAAATGGGAAAGCAGATTTAGGCAGAAACAACGCAGCATTTAGCATTTCCCATTTCGGGCTCTCCGAGAGCCCCAAATTGGAAATCAGCTGTAGGCAGAAACACTACGTGGAATGTAAACACAACCGCGTTGTGTTTCTGCCTGCTGTGGCTTTCACTTTGGGTCTCCGGTGCTCCTCTGGGAGCACCGGAGACCCAAAGTGATAGCCACAGCAGGCAGAAATACAACGTTATTGTGTTGGAAAGCGCTGCGGTTTTTCTTTCCGAGTTTCTCAGGCCCAGAGGAGCCTGAGAAACTCGGAAAGAAAAACCGCAGCGTTTTCCAACGCAATAACGTTGTATCTATGTTTGCGGTCGCTTCAAAAGCGACCGCAAACATAAATACAACATTTTTAAAGCTGCTGTTTTATTTCTAAGTTTTCCGGGCTCCTCCAGCCTGGAAAACGTAGAAAAAAAAACGCAGCTAGTGCTTATATTTTTTTTTTTAAATAAATAGCACTTTCCGAGATTCAGCTGCAGCTTTCCTGCTCTGGTCTCCTGTCCCCGTCCTCCGTGTACAGCACTAATGAAGGGAAAGCCACCCAGCGGTAGCTTTTGTTTACTACAGCTGGCTGGCTTTTCCTTCATTAGTGCTGCAAAAGCAAAAGCCAGCACCGGAGGGCATCCATTTCGCCCATGTGCTTGCTTTTGCAAATTTTGAGCTTGAATAGCTCAAAATTTTACATAGGAAGTTTTAAAAAAGAGAATGCTAGTATTTTTTTTTATGTTGCCTATCTATTTTTTAAATAAAATTTTTTACTAGACCATGCCTTTAATAACATCCGTTTTTTATACAGCGCTTAACGTGTCACGATATATTATGCAGCACAAGCAAGTCAGGGACCTTTTTCCCTTGCAATGAGTGTGCATACATTAAAATGATTTTTACAAATCCCAAATCGTTTTTTTAGGAGCCCTCCAACCCGTCCTGCACCCTACCTCCACAAGCACCCTGTGTCACAGAAGACGAGGAACCAGGCCGGTGGGGTATCAATGAATATTTATTAATTTGTGATTTTAATAGAAAAATTGAATGAACAGTTACAAGAACCACCAAGGCGTGGTAGTACCGGCTTCAGGGTATTTCTGGTCAATTAGCACATCCAGACAACTCAAAAGTGGAACACTGATTTTTTATATAGTTTTCAGAAATGCTATGAGGCCAACAATGAATGGAACAATTTGTTTTCTACACCAGGTATAATTGGTTTTCACTTTATTTCGACTAAGGTTCTTCATGCTGCTTAGACAAGAAAACAAATAGGGCTTCAGAACAGACCAGCTAGAACACCATAGGAAATTCGATTTTAATACATGCAACACATGAGCAATATAAAAAGGGAATGTAATTGTAAATCCGTGATCAGAGTACAGTAGGGGAAGAGGAATAGACTAGGAAAAACAGATTTAAACAGGTTAAATGAAATGTACAGGAAAACGAACATGCAAATGACACTCGTTTTCTAAGGCTGTGAATGGCAGGCAAGCTCTAGGCAATGAAAAATTATGCAAATGCAATTCAAAATCCATGCTCAGAATACGGTAGGTGAAAGCGGATAGACTAAGCAAAATGATTTTTCAAAGGTTAAGCAAAGTTTTTAGAAAAATCGAAAATACACTTGTTTTGGCTGAGGCTGCAAATGACAAACACGCTTTAACAATGGGAAAGGCACATAGGAAAAACGGTTTTCAGTTACAATGGCAGAGGTACATAACAAGTAGACATTGGGCAAAGTGATTGCTCACAATAAAATTGGTGTGAGTTTAAAATGAGAGATGCAGATAGAACTTCAATTTGTAAAACACCATTTAAACGCACTGACATGTTCGTTTTTATCTCACAATGACTTTTATTCTTTGGCGAATCCTTAGTACTTATAACGGCTCACAAGACACTGGGAAGGAATGATTAGTTTTAAATGCCAAATATTACAATCCCATGTAATAATGTGGACATTAATTGATTTACTGAGACAAAATATACTAGGGATCTACACAAGCACTGGGATTCTTTCAATGGGAGATGAGTGCAATGTGCATGCAAACAATGGATTTTCATTGGAAACAATCACTATAATGTGCAGAAAAGTGAAATATCTTTCAATGGGAAAATGACTGAATTACACAAACACAAAGAAGGTAGGGGGTTTTACCATAAAGGAAGCTCTATGGCAATGCTGCAGAGGATAGGACTAATGTAATCTATTGCTGGGGATGTCTATACTTACAAGAGAAAATGGCTTTATGGTAATCAAGGCGCACCATGGATTCACTGCAGGGACTATAAAAGGGTCAGTCAAGGCCTCTCTCTGTCCTCAAAAAAAGGTCCTACTCCAGCTCCTGCCTTTACTCCCAGATTAGGCCCAATTTTGCAAGGATGGATCCAGATTTTGCCAGCTGGACATCGCAAGATTTTTTGGGAGAGTCATCATTTGATGTGGAGTAACCTCATTATAAGGCAAATGACATCCCAGATGTGTGTCATCCTTCTCGCACAACTGATCGGGCAGTGGTCAAGGGTTCCCTCCCATTTGTGGGCCAATAGGTCCAGAGAAAATAGGCATTTTCTGCGAAGCCAAGGAAGGTAACCCCATCCATCATCTGACTGGGACAGGGGGTTGAATCTGGATTTGGCACATCGAAATCTCACACTATGACAGATGCCCTTTCTCATCATATTATGCTACATATGCCTGCATTTTTGGATACTATATTTTTCAGGCAGTCACATCAACCTTGTTTGATATCTGTGTGACCTATGGGTGCAAAGCTACAGCTTTCCCTCATTTACGTCTCAACTATATTACTGATAGATCTGGCATTCGGTGGCCAGAATATTTATCGCTTGTTACACATTTTCTTAGATTTTCATGATAGTCACATTTATGCAGCGGTCCCAATCATTTTTTTTCTTAGAACTTTTGGTATGTTGGTGTCAGTAAAATCATTTTTTGGGCCCAACAGATGCAGGTTTCTGACAGCTTTCCAGAAATCCTAACATTAATATTTTAGGATTAATATTATGGATATTACACAATGAAACGTATGTCTTCCAATTTACACAAAGGGAAATCAGCTCCCTCCTTCAACCTACCCCAACCTTTGCCATGTGTGGCTGTGACTTCAAGAGGGGCACTGTGTTGAGATTAGCCCACATTCAACAAGCTTTAAAGGGCCAATTGCCAGCTAAGGCAAGTTTTATGGGGCCTTAAGTGGTTTCTGGTCATAAAGCCTGGAGAACAAAAGCATTCCTCATCTCATCTCCCTGACAATGGGCTTGGACAAGCTAGTTGCACACTTGGGGAAAATTGAAACTTAAGACGGGCCTTTTCCCTGTTGAACATTATTTTACATTTAATCCACTGTTAGCAAATGCACACAATCTGACAGGTAAACCATTGCACAAATAACTTCCTGCAAACAGTGATTCCAGAAAGGCAACCTAATATATATTTAAAGACTTAAGCTAAACATGTGAAAGCGCCAAGTGTTGATGTTTAAAAGCACAATTGCAATGTTCCTGAAGAAAGGTCCAGCCGTGAAACCCTTCATTCTGTTGCAGTTTCACATTACTCCACATTGATTCTGTGAATTATTTTGTCTTTTCATGATGGGCGCATGATGAACACACTTACAGTTTGTTTATTGCATTTTTGCCCACATTTTGAAGAGAATGTCTTTACTATACAGAAAAAAACAGACTTTGAAGGCAAGGATTTCGGTCTTAGTGAAAAGCTCCATTCTGATATGCCGGCTTTCACACAATCTGGACATTTTTATTTGCACGCTAGATGCCGCCGTTTCTGACAATTGTAATTTAGCCACTTGAGACCTTTTTCAACTGTAGTCTCGTGTCTTCCCCTTATCTGAGGCAATGAACATTTTTAGGCAGCTCCATGTTTTGATGCCTGAATGCTTTCCTTTTTGTTGTGGCATTGCAGGGCCTGATCTCCATGTTACTCAAAACAGGCCTTTTCCTGTGGGGGCATGCCCCCCTACTGGCTCTGCCTTTAAGTTATGGCGTTTCAGGGTGATTTCACCCCACAAATGCCAGAGGTCTCCCATTTCTAAGCGCTGTAAGGGCAGAAGGTTTTATTGCCCAATTTATTGGGTGTCCGTTTATTGGCCCAGAAAGTTGAAGGTCTTAGTGATCTCTGGCATTTTTGAACATGCACAATTAAGGCTTACCGCATGCCCGAGGGTTGCCCTTAAACAGCAAGCTATCCACCTGTATTTCTAATGCTTCATTACTGTCTATTGTGCTGCTGGCTTGATTGCACAACCATGACCTGCTCTTATTTCACTCCACTTTAACATTGCATTTTTCGAGATATTTTTCATGAAATCAAAATATAAAATCTGGTACTAAGTTTTCCAGACTTAAACAAGGAAAAGTTTTTATTTAATTATTTTACTTACATTATTTTACAAAGCACAATTGCTGCCTTTGTGACCACTTACCTATAGAAATATGGAACATAAGGGTGATTTGTCAAGGCATATAGCTCACAAGTGAACTGCTCTACTCTGACGTGGAGCAATCTTCCACTTCACCAAATTGAATCCTTGCATGGTAGTGTATCAGGGGTCCTCCAAGGCAAGTAATAACAGGCGCAGCAAAGTAATCTAAAAAGGAGCATAGACTAAGCAGGAAATAATGCAATTTATTTGGGCCCAGAACACAGCAAGTAAAGCATGGTTCAAACAGCCCTGTGGAATGAACTGAAGGAAGTGAGCTGTCAATGTCACCCACAGCGAGCAAATGTTTTATACAGAAATTACATCATTTGCATATACACATTTGAAACAATTTTGAAATATTTTATAATGATTGTAATTAGTTCATACCATCCTGATCTCCATTGTCCATCACCACCCCTTGTGATGCCACAAACCTTCCCACTCTGCCCCACAATTATGTTTCTAAGTATTACATGATTGTGCTTACCACTGGAACTTTAGGTATTAGCATACTTGATCGAAAATTATTTGACCTTTTCAATTTAATCAAATTTTTTTAATCATGATTTTGGGAAGATTTGGTCAAATGAAATATATATATATATATATGGGTTGGGATAAGGGAATAGGTAAAGGGGAGGGTGGGGAGGGTGTCCCATGCATTTAGAACAACAACAAAAATGACCACAAAAATGTCAGACAAAAAGGAAAAGGTCAAATATTTTCGATCAACTAGACCTAAACCGAACTTTATTCATCTGCCATTGGGCACCTCCCATTGAGCACACAAAACAACCTGAGCTTGGCAAAGGGGAGACATTCACATGGCATCCGACCAATGAGTTACCCTGCGGACATCAGCAAGGACACAAAACCCTTTTGCACCCTGGGGACACCAAAGCCTCTCCTGATAATTGGTTCCTTGTTGCTCGTTCCCTCACCCCAGGCCCTCTTCCCATTATCATCTGCCAAGGGGTGATTTGAAACTGCGTACCTCACTGTGGTTGAATTTTATTCTAATGCATCTAATTTCTAATTCTCTACAAGTTACCAGTGAGCACCAAATCGCCTAGATCGCTGGCCTTGAAAGTATCTACTGGTCCCATTCCCCTGGCTACATTCCACTGGGAACTGCCAACTTGCTACATTTCTCAAACACACTGCTATAGCTGAGTGCTTCTAGACATTCATGAATGCCCAGGACATGGTTCAAGACCTGCTGTTCTTTTCGAATAGAGGTCTGGATTTTTGTACTGAATGTGTGCCACCAAATGGCTTCTTGTCGTTGAAGATTTTGCAAAGCACTTCTTTCACATTAATCCCTCATTTTGAGTATTTGCTTAGAGAAAAACAATAAAGTAATTCTGTTGAGTATAGCTTTGCAAGTCTGGACAAGCACACCGTGCTGTTGATGCCTGGAGAGACACAACATGAAAGCAAGACCCCACTGTGGGTGGGGTTGGCTGGAAGTCATCTTCTTCAGAGCAGAGTGGACAATAATTTCAGCGAAGAACTGTCCTTAGGGTTTGACCACCCTGACATGCTAATAAATATGTCTTGTCTGGTAAATAGGTTTCTTGACCTTGTTTGATCTCAGTAGAGGGACTTTCACATGTTTGGCACAGTTGGCTTATCGAGTACACTTGTTTGATGTTTTCATGGAGAGTAGACACACTTTCAGTGTCATCAGTTGATAGGTGGTAGAATCCTATCGGGAAACAATCTGGGAGCACACTATGATGTGTATCCCTCTAAAAACAAATAAGAAATTTGTACATCAACATTTTGTAGACTCAGATGAGAGTTGATAGAAGGTTTTGAAAGTTCATGAGATATGCAATTCACATGTTCACTGATATAATTTCCAACACAACTCCAACCACTGTGATCTATTATGTCATTTGGGCTTCAGAAACCTAACAACATTCATAATTTATGTTCTGATTCAGCATATTCTCTACAGAACATTTGCCTAGCCACAAACCTGAACGGGTCTGACCATGCCCTTGTGGTTAGTATTGCACGCTTTCCTCTAAATGCTGTGAGTACTTGGGGAATAGCTTGTTGAACACCCCCCAGCTTAACCCTGTTAGTGCCGAAAATAGATGCAGCCCGTTCCACCAGCACACTTGGAATGAGAGGTCTTCAAGTTGTTCATCTTCTTGTGGCTTTCCAAGGGCCAAGTGGTGCTTCTCTAACACTTATTTTCCCAGCTTGGTCTATAAGATGGGGTGTTGAAAGATTCCTTGAACAAGTACCCCAGTAATACATGGTCCGGACACCTTCATCTTACTGAAGACCAAGGCGTGCGATTGCTCTTTCTAGGGGCTTCCCTCTTACTTTACTTGGAGGCCAGGAATGAAGGAAGTATTCACAAGCCCCGAAACTGAGCATGGGCAGCATGAGAAACAGGCAGTGGAACTGCAAAGTCCTTTGCATATTGGGGGTGACACTCTGATCGCATTGACTCATGTTGACTAATTGTGAATTTGATGTAAAATTCTGTAACCCATATATGGATCTAATATCCACTATGGGGAATTTTCAGTGGCAGAATTACTGAGTGGTAATTTTGCTGATTTTTGGAGGAAATGTAGAGGATTTAACTAAATCCTCCACTTTTCCACTTTTCCTACCAAAATCAGCAGGATTACCACTCAGTAATTCTGCCGCTGGTAACTGTGCCAAAAATCCCAAATGGAGTCCATTTAAATGAGGACTAACACCACCTTACCACCACTTGTAATTATGTGGTAAAACCAATGGACCATGTGGCAGTAACAACACTACCACACTCGCAATGAGGCCCACAATTATGCAATTTACAAATTCTCCCTTTTAGGAATGGGATATCACCCCCAAATTCCTGTTCTTAGGCATTAGAAATGCTGAAAATCAAAGAACAACATTCATTAAGCCTCATAGCCTGAAGGAGGGATACTTATTGTGGGATGAATGCCTGACCCTTCACCAAAGGCCTTCATTCGGGGAAAGGTAATTATCTTCACCGATAATTACCCTTTTTCACGATATATAAGGTTATCAGTAGTTTGCATCTTTAGGTCTAAATGTAAGTACAGGTAAATCCGTTATTAGGCATTGTTCGTTGAATCACACCGTTGTCGTATTATCCCAGTTGCTGATAGTTTTGACTCTCTGGAGCAGGCAATTAAAATAAGGTAAACATTTGGGGGGAATTGCACATTTGCAACAAACTTTCAGATTCATTCTACTGAGATATGCTTCGTGCATATGAAGCTAGGATGTGTTCATTTGCGTTATAGGTGCAGGTATTTTGGGGTTTTGATAAAGGGGGTCCTTGGGGAATTGTAATTTTGGCATTGTTGTCCTGCTTTAATGTTATTTCCTTATGGCCCCCTCAGCCTACTGTACTTGGGCATTGTTGCACTTTCTGCAACAGGCTCTTAATATACGCTGCAGACTAGTGGTCAACATGGTAAAAACCTCTGTAAAATGTTTTAACTTTGATTGATACATGAGCACCTTCCTAAAACATAGTCGCTACTAGTATTGTATTTGGACATTATAAATTGAAATGTTGTGTATTATCTTAATCAAATGGATCAGTTTTATATTATTACTTGCTTGTATTAGCGTCTATTTGATAAATACTTATGGTATTTATTACTGAAATAAAGTTTGCGAATTTAGTAAACGAATAGTAGTTTGTGTTAATAGCATTTCAGGTATGTGAGGTTGGCTAGAGCACTGCATTTTTTGCAGTTGATGCCAGAGTTTGACTGCACTCTACACATTCTGATTCACAGAATGCCATCAATTACTAATGTGTTGTTATGACAATTCACATGAGTGGTGAATGCACATTTATTAAGCTATCAATTCCATTATGCATTATTCTGTTGCATCAATAGGCAACACAGGAACTCATTGAAATTGTGGGTGTTTGCCGTTTTCCGGCTCACCTTTTTTACTTTTATTTTCACAGTTTTGCCTGCAGCAGCATCTCAATCAAGCTATAGGTTTAAAACTTGCAATCGCAGGTGTTATTTGGCACACGGGATAATATATGAGTCGCATGAGGGTAGCTTTCTTTTGTGAAATGTATCCTGTTGCTAGTACCCCGGAAAAATACTCTGCAATCAGTTAGTAGGTCATTCCTTTTATGTTCCATACCTCTGCCTTCTTGAGCAGCACAATGCATATGATATGACACAGTAGGGTGCACATGTTTGTATGTGTAAGTATATCACATGTGGGATTGTTCGTTAACTAGTAGTTACTCTTAACAGGTAACTTCTATGTTGAACCAATTATTTCTCTGCAGAGTCCTTTGAATGCGATTCTCTGGGGTATTGGTTGTCAGTTGAGATGAGAGCGAGTTGGGGTGATGTGCAAGTGTTTGGAGATGTGTAGAATGAGTCATGCCGCTGTGTTCTGTATGGCTTGCAGGCAGCGGCAGTATTTTTGGGCAGCCAGGTGAGGATGGCGTTTCAGTAGTTCAGCTTGGGGAAACTAGCGTCTGGATAGTGGTATGGAAGTTGACAGGGCAAAGGTTGTTCCCTTTTTAGTGTAGGAGATGTAGCAATAGGTTGCGTGTTTTGGTGACAGAGGCTATTTGTTGTGTGAAGGATATGTGCGGGTCGAACACGAAGCATTGGGAATTGACTGGTGTGGGTGAAAAGGGATATGTGTGCGTTCTTTGTGTTGAGTTCTTTGATCCAGGGGTTGTGCCCAGTGGGGCAGATGAGGAGGTATTCGGATCAGGATGGACAGAGTTTCAGGAAGTGGGTGGCGAACCATGTGTTGATGGTGGAGGGCTAGTTTCTGAGGGTGTGGAGTTCTGAGGGTGTGGAGTTCTGAGGGGGGTGAGATCTGGAAGTATATGTGTGTGTTGTCTGCTTATTGGTGAAAGTAGATGTTGCCGTTAAGAATCTGTCCAAGGGATTAAACATATAGATTGAATAGAAGGGGGGATAGGGATGATTCATGCAGCACCCCACATTTTACTGGAGTGGGGTTTGATATGTCGAAGGGCATGGAGACAAAATGTGTCCTGGCCTATTTGCTATTTGCGTCCCTTTGTTGCTAAGTTTAGTAGACCTTCTTTGTCATATTTCCATTTTATCTTTACTTTCCATCACCGTTTTATCTTATTCTTTTTCCCTTCGCATCCCCTCCCAAAGTTTAATAAAAAGTGAAAAGAATGTATGTCCCTCTCTTATACCTAAACCGATCTGATGTGTCTGTGTGTTTGTCTTGTTAGGCCTTGTGTGACGTGTTCAGTTCATTTGCATTACCTTGCCTTTAGTCCCAAAAAAGAAAGCAAGATTTTTTTTAAGCTCCTTTTTGTATTTCCGCTTGTTTGTGAAATCAAAAGAAAACCTCCCCATTTGTCTGAGAACCACAGAATCCTTCCTGCATTCGTGAACTTCCTTACTGTGTTTGAAAACTCTCGGTGAATCTGTTTGTTTGCTCCAGTCCTTGGGCCTCATTCCGAGTATGGCGGTAAGGGATAGCGGCCACCGTTAACGAGACCGGTGGCGGTATTCCCTTACCGCCATACTTCGAGTTCCCTCTACGCCCTCGCCCTTAACGCCTGCTTTGAGCAGGTGTTAAAGTCGAGGGCGCAAAGGGGCCTCCAAGCCAATAACGGTGACCGTAATGAACGGTCACCGTTATTTGCATCTTCCCCATTCCCATTGAGCCCTATGGGGGCTCATTTGGGAATGGGGAAGAGCCTTGGTGAATGGGGAATTACCGCCCCGCCAACCTTGGAATGGGGCGGTGATTCCGCCATCCACCAAGGCGCTGCCGGTCCGGGTACGGCGTCAACCAAGGCGTTAATAGCGCCATTGGTTAGCGCCGTACTCGGAATGAGGCCCCTTGTCTTTGTTAAACTGTTCCAATGTCGCAGTCCTTCATAAGAAGTAGGGGATTCAAATCATGAATTGCAGAAAGGGGTTGGACAAGGAAAAGGTGTTTTGACTTCTTGTTTGATATGTATATCGATTGTCCATTAGAGGTCCCAGGGGGGAATAGTGTGCCTGGTGTGGTTGTAGGCACTGTAGATGCCAGCTGTCCAGAGCCAGATTAGTTGTTGCCCGAGGTGGGAGTGTTATTTGGGGATGGCTTAGGAAGAGGAGCAGAGGCAAGATTGACCGTGGGTTTGACACTCCCAGAGATAGAGGAGATGGAGGAGGAAGGAGCAGGACTGGCAGCAGAGGGTTTACCATGGTCACATAGGAAGCAGGGCCAGTTAAGGGAGTCCTTATGCCAGAGATGCTGGATGGGACTCAGGAGGCCTGGCAGGTAACCCTTGATTTAATGCAGGAGAGGTGCATTGTAGTTCAGGATCTTCTAGAGATGTTGCTGGACAATGGCTTAGACATCTTTGTACTTGTAGAGGAGATATGGTAGGGTGCAAAAAAGGTGTTGGGCTTGAGGAAGCCAGATGGGGAGAATGTGCTGGTTGTGGTGCAGGGTGAGCCAGAGAAGCAAGACGTGGAGGAGACAGAGGCAGTCGCTTAACAGATGTCCATGGAGGAGGAAGTGACTGGGACACCTGCATCTGTGCCTGCTCTTGCAGAGGGGTCCAGGCAGGCATCCTAGGTGCCCCTGGCCATGTGTCTAATGGGACAGGGGTGATCCCAGATCAAAGTGTGCCCACCTCATCATGGGCCTCGGAGCTCTATAGGTTGCCAGAGGAAAGGACAGTAAGGAGGCAGAAAGGCATGACTGTATGTAACTTATACAACACAGCAGTGAAGGTGGGGAGATCAAATAAGGGTTGCTCCTTGGAGATCATAGCAGTACACAACCACATGGAAACAGGCTAGTTTCAAGTGATGCCTCATCCACAACCTTCCCCCATCAGGGATGACAGTAGACATACCTGCACAACAATGTTCTGGGACACACCAGCATAAACAACCCTCGGTCCCCAACCCTCTCAGCCTTCCCAAGTATTTCTGCTCTTCCTGTATATTGTGCCAGAGTTAGCATCCACCAGTAGGGCCTTGTTCCCACCGTCACCACCACTGGTGCTTTTAGTTGTTGGTTACCCTGAGGATATGCCATTTTCTAAGCAGGAACAGACGGACTGAAGTATGCTTTGGTCTGGCACATGCAGCGAGTATTTCCATGCTGCTGTCTAGGAAATGCACCTAAGTATAAGCCGTTATTGGGGATATGGGTGATGGGTGAGCCTTGGGGTACAGAGGGGGAGTTTGAAGGGGGGGATACGAGTGCTCTGGGGGGTTGCAGACGTGGGATGGGTCTCACCCCCAAAAGACATCAGTGAATATCATGGGTCACATTTTTGGGACGTGTGCCTGAATTTACTGACAAATACTTTGTTTGCAGTCTCTAGGCAGCACTAAGGTCGGCGAATGGGACTGTGAATTGCAGTACATTGGGCTTCCGGGGCAGGAGACTGGAGTCCGTCTGAGGGGGCAGCTTCGGGTATGTGGTGGGGTGGGGTGGTGCGGACACAAGGCCATGTAGTGGAGGGCAGGAGGTGCAGGGGTGTTTCCCCTGAAGAGAAACCAGAGGAGCAGCGGGACCAGCAGATCAACCGTGTGGGGCAGGTGGGTGGCCTTCACGGGCTGCAGAACACAAAGTCGGTCTTTTGTATCCAGTCTTCGGACACTGAACCACATATTAAGGCCAAAAAAAATTGATATGGCAAAATTGATATGGCAAAGTAACCTGTTAGATCACCATAATCTCCGGAAAGATTTCAGAGATGCATCATTATAGACCTCTAGAAAAGTGCTTCGTGCTGAAACCTGTTATTCCCAACTCTGAGACAAATGATGGAAAGATCTTTCCAGTAAAAAAAAAAAAAAAATCAAAAACATGATTTGCCATTTTGGAGCTAATCCAATAACGAGATATGTTGCTGAACAGTGATCCATGCACAGTATGCCTTTATATTTTGACACTTGAGTGAGGACTGTGATGAGAAAGGGAGGCGAGGTGGTAGTGCGCCGATATGTCATCGCTTCTTAGCAGTTTTTCTTGAAAGGGATCTAAAACGTGCGTTCTTTAAGGACAGGTTTTTTAAGAGCAACTGCATTGGGAGAAAGCAAACCCATGCTGTGCAATCTAAAAGCCCTCCTGATGTGAGCAAGGACCAAGAACAACTCACCAGACCATCGCGTGCGCATAACAAGGGCAAGTGAAACGAGCGAAATTGCTTGTGAGGCCCCAGAGGAGACATTTCTGATGAGAAGTTATCATCCGAATCGCCGCTGTTGCTGCCTCTGTCATAGATGTGTGATGTCGGACAGGTCGCAGGCGCATGGAACACGCGCTTATGTGCTCCCCTGGGTGACTTCCCGTGCACATCTGTGTTGTTATTCACAGTGGAAGAAAGCTATTAGAACCACAATGCCATGATGCTGCCACATAAGTGAATGTTTTTACAGTATGTGGGTGTGTTAGTCCTAAAAGGGTACAAACAGCACTTGTCAGCATAAGGCAGGTCGGTTTGTTTGCTTGTATAGCTCAACAAGCCCAAATGTATCTGGACGCTTTTCTTGAGGTACATGTTACAGAATTATATACAGTAGAATAAAATGCAATGAAATACACAACTATACATTGGTAGGTGAACAATTGATAGTGGTTTGCAGATACATACAGGTATTTGACAAGTTTTACAATATGTACAAAAGGATCAGGTTCAAGATTAGAGCTTGCTTGAGACTGTGACTGGCCATAAATGACCTAGGCCTGGGTCCTGACCAAGCTCTAGGCATAGTCGCGAGAGTGGCTAGGGTCTAGTAATCACGATAGGGCAGGGTAGCTGTTTAGTTGGATTGCGAGAATAGCATACTTTTTATTTTGTACCGAAATGAGAGGAACACATGGTCAGTTTTAAATGCAAGAGGCAACTTGTTCCAGGTCTTGGCTGCTAGAACCGGGAAGCTGGAGCCACCTGCTTTGTTTAGTTTGATGGTAGGGATGTTTGGAGAGTGGGCGTAGGTAGATATGTTAGGTTTGGAGGACTCTTTCCTAGAGAATTTGTTCATCATATACTTGGGAGCTGAATTGTTAAGGCACTTGTGAGTGACCATAAGTGTTCTGAAGGTATTCTTGTCTTGGATTGGGAGCCATTTAGCGTTTTGCCCGGATTGTATTATGTGGTTAGACCGAGGGATGTTGAGGGCAGCGCTTAGGGCATTGTTTTGTAATACTTGAAGCTTGTGCAGATTCCTTTGGCTGGTACCCAGGTAAAGAGCATTACAATAGTCCAGTTTGGACATTATAAGGGCTCTAGCAAGGTTAAGGCAACTATTTGTGTTCAGGAATGGTCGACAGGCATTAATTAGTTTTGATGTATGTGCCGTAGAGGACGCCATAGCATTGATTTGTCTTTGTAGGTTTAATGCATAGTCTGGGTAGAAACCTAGAGTTTTTGCTACCTTGTCTACTGTGATGATGTTGTTGTCAATAATGAATGAGGAATAGTTTGGGCCTAGCTTATTGAGTCTTAGTTTAGAGCCGATGAGGAGGATCTCGATTTTGTCATCGTTGAGACAAAGGCCATGATTGGCCATCCAACCCTGAATTTTGCTGTAGATTTCATTGAGAAGAGTAGTGTCGGATTGGTAGTTGCCTGATAAGGTGATGAGAATTTGTGTGTCATCTGCATAGTTTGTGTATGACACAACTTAGTCATCCAGATGATCAAACAATAGCTTTGTGTATATGTTTAATAAAGTGGGCGATACACAGGATCCTTGGGGGAATGTATATTTATGCTATTTACGTTGTACGCTATAGTTACTTTGTAATAATTGGGATTGCACGAAAATATGGAATCTAAAATGCTGAATGCACGTTTAGTGTGAATTCGGCATGGTATATTATATCGAAGCCCATAATACCGAACAGGGGAGCAGAGGTTGCAGGGGTGTCCCCCGCTCTCCCAGTTCGGTATTATAGGATTGTGGGGGTGTCCCCTGCATACATTGATGGAAGTGCGGGGGGCAAACAGGCAAAATCCCAAAGGATCGAATTACAAAATGTGGGCAAGTGGGCTCTGCAATTTTGTAATTTGATCTTTTGGTATACGTTATTTTAACATACATCCATGGTAATTCACTTCGAAGCAATTACGTTGTGGCTTTTTTGTATATAATGGGGGGACCCCCGGGTTACACCCATTTTCTCTGCACCAACTCCCCACTCTCCCTCTAACCTTCATTCTCCCCATAACCCCTTTACCTCAAACTATACCTATATACATTTCTTTGCCACAAAGTGCAGCAAAGTGAATTACAACAAAGTAATTTACTTGGATGAAGCCATGTCATACAAGGCCTTTCCTGGAACATGAAGTTGTGAGACTTTCAAGCAAGTCTGGGAGTACACACTGCATTAAATATTTATAATGCCATGAAACTGCATTGAATAAAAGGAATGACCTATTAGTCAAAGCGTTTGAGTAATTAAACAGTACACTACATTATGGAGGTCGGGGGCAGTAGAAATGCCAAAATAGGGTGAGCATGGGGATCATGTCTTTCTTGTGTGTGTCGTGACAAGGGATGGGAAAAATTACAGGTGGCATTGCGAAATCCTCAAAATACACCCTATGTTTTGCTTTTGTCTTTTTTAGTCTGAACATGGGATTCCTGCCTCAAAACCTGGAAAAATCAAGCCTACTTCACGAGCCTGTGTGAATATTTTGTGATTCCACTGATTTTGTGGGATTTAGGCTTGGGAATGGCAACTTTACTGTGACAAAGGTGGGAAATCGAACCCCCCAAAAATCAGATGCCTGTTTTCTCCAAATGATTGCAATCCGGTTCTGCAGGTTTTTTAAAAAAATGTTTTAAATACAATCAGCCCAGGACATAAGTGATAAAGACGAAGGGCTGACCGGATGGCCTGTAAATCCTTACATGCAATTTAATCAAGTTCCACTGCTTCTACTAAGCCAATGTTTCCTCTTTTCAGCTTTGAATGATTGGTGCCTCAGACACCATTCCAATTTGTTGACTTCTACATTGTGGAGGTATGAGGAGGTTGACTGGACTAATTAAGGTGTACCAAACACTGTAAAAGTGCTGTGTGCACTCTGCACCAGGCAAAGTGTTATACAAGGTACACACAGTACAGTATACTGTTGAGTGCATGCTCCCTGTTGTAGGGGAGGGCTACGGTCCTACCTTACATTGTTTTTTTTTGATAAACAATTTTATTAAATTTTGACATAACCAAAACAGCCACCAAATCGGGGGCCAAAAACAACAAAACAACGAAAAAAGAGGGAACAACACATTAAGAGCACTCCAGTACAGCTTCTTCAGTCGTGTGTTTACATGGTATTTTGGTATCTCACATCGCTGTGGGTCGCGGGCCACTCATCCCGCCCACCTTCTGTTCATGTGGAGACCACCACTGCTTAGGACGTCAAGGCCCAGTCCTCTTGCGCGGTAGACTCAGTGCTCCGTCATGGCACATGAGTCCATGTCACGTATCCATTGTTTTAGTGTCGGAGGGTCAGGCGCTCCCCATTTTTGAGCAATGTTGCGTTTCACTAGGGCCATGGCAGTGTTCAATAGCAGTTTTTCCCATTTATTGAATTCAGACATGTCCGGTACCCCCAATATTAAGACTTTCGGATCTAGTTCAACAGGACAAGTAAGTGCTCTGGACAGTTCCGTACAGCATGCAGTCCAATAGTCATGAATCCGAGGGCATGCACAGAGGATATGAAAGAAGGTGCCCTCCTCCTCTCAACAGCGGAGACAGTTCGGACTCACTATTATCCTCCAGCCATATACAAGAGTTTGGGGGTAGTACACCCTATGCAGGATTTTAAGTTGCACCAGTCTAAGTCTGAAGGAGATGGCTACCTCCCGTGGGTGCATTAGGACCTGGATCCAGTCCTCAGGGTCTATGTCCCCCACCTCCCTTTCCCATTTGGCCTTTAATCCCAATAGCTCAGGAGTAGTGAAGGAGGTGATAGCGTTATAAAGAGTGGATGTACATTTGCTAGGGATGTACTCGGGTAGCATATTGCATTTGATTGGGGTGTAGTCGGGGATTGAATCACCTGGGGGCATATGGGTTCGGAGGGCGTGGATCAGTTGTGTAAAGTGGTACCGCTCGGTGTTGGGCAGTTGGAATCTACCCTGGATGTCTTCAAATGAGGTTAGTTTCCCGTCTTTTAGGACATCTTTGATTCTAAGGATTCCCGCTCTTACCCAGCGTGGCCATGGTTCAAATTTCTCGATTTCCTTCAGGTTGGTGTTGTGCCATAGGGGTTGTGCGGCTGTTATTTTGTCTTCCCACCCAACAAACATGTGTGCCTTCCTCAAGACCGTAGTAATGTGAGCCTTAGTTGTGAGCGGGGGGGCCTGCCCGGAGGTTGGTACAGTTCCTGCAACAGGTCTGTACCTTGTATGGTTCCACTTCTGCCCTAATGTGAGGTAACACCCGATCCCCGTGAAGCAGGTCGTTGACCACTGAGAGTTGTGAAGCCCAATAGTAAGTTTGGAGACATGGTACGCCTATCCCACCCTCCCACACTGCCCTCTGCAAGATACTTAGTGTAATGCGTGAGCGCCCTCCCCCCCCCAAATGAGTTCCCTAAGAAGGGTTTCTATACGATGGAATTCGGGGGCTGGGATCGCAAGCGGGACATTCTGCAAAACGTAAAGGAATCTTGGCAATGACATCATTTTAAAGAGCGCGGCTCTCCCCATGAGGGTCAGAGGCAGGAGTTTCCAATGGTGGACGTCGTTGACCAACCTATCCACAATCGGCTGGAGGTTGTGCCTTGTGTATCTAGTAAGGTCAGGTGTTACCCAAATCCCCAAATATTTGAAGCCCTACTGTTCGAGCCGGTATGGACAGCCTGGTAACTCTGCCTGCTCCCCCCCTTTCACCGGGAACATTACAGATTTCTTCCAATTGATTTTCAACCCGCTGAATTCCCCGCAGGTGACTAGCATTTGAGGTACTATGGGGCAGCTCCGAACTGGCTCAGCCAGGTACAGTAGAAGATCGTCGGCATAAAGAGATATGCGGTCGTCATGCCCTTCGGGCCATTTGAATCCCTTCCAAGCTCCGCTTTGACGAAGCCACAGTGGCAGTGGTTCGATGGCGAGGGCGAAGAGGAGAGGGCAGAGGGGGCAGCCCTGCCGCATGCCTCTACCCAAGGGAGCGGCCTGGGAGGTCCATCCGTTCACTTTGACTTCTGCCCTGATGTTTGTGTAGAGCAATTTCACTCACCCAACCTAGGAAGCTTTTCCCAAATCCCATACGGGCCATGATTTCCCAGAGGCAATCCCAATGGACAGAATCAAATGCCTTCTCAAAATCTATTGCCAGAAGTGCCAATGGGGTGTCAAGGATGGGGGCCCGTTCTAGCGCCAGGTGGAGTCAGCGTAGATTCATCCTGGTTGATTAATGAGGCATAAAGACACATTGATCTGGATGTATAAGTGTGTCCGCTACCCGTTGTAGTCGGTTAGCCAAGAGCTTGGCCAGGACCTTGGCTTCGCCGTTGATCAGCGAGATCGGCCTATAAGACGCGCATTGCTCTTGGGGTTTATCAGGCTTGGGGATGACCACTATGGTGGCCTTACATAGGTCATCCGGGAGGGAGCCCCGCTCTAACGCGGCCAGCAGCATCTGGTGCAGGGGAGGTGATACGTTATTGCCTCTAAGTTTCTGCCATATCTCTATGAGGAATCCGTTTGGGCCTGGGGTCTTTCCCGGTTGCAGCTGTTCCAGGGCTTCTACCAGTTCGGCCTCAGAGAGATCAGAGTCTAACATTTCGCGCTGCTGATCTGATAGGGAGGGGAGCACCACCTCATCGAGGAGGGTCCGGTCTAGCGGTAGCTCCGAGGCCTGGTATAAGTCAGCATAAAATTGGGCGAAGGCTTCTGCTATATCGGCGTCTGACCGACAGATCTCTCCCTGAGGGGTGATGATCTCACGGACCAAGCGCCGTCTCTCATCCCTCCTCTCAAGCCAAGCCAGCAGCTTACCGGCTTTATCCCCAAGCTCATATATCCGGGCTCTGGATTCCCAGTGGGCCTCTTTTGCATTGTCTAACGTAGGGTTTCGGAGGCGTTCACTGGCGCGTTGAAGGGACCTATGGGTCTGTGGGGTAGGGTCTAGGGTGTGCTTGTTTTCTCTGTGGATTACCTCCTCCTCTGCCTCAGTTATCTTCTGGAGCCTCTCCTTTCTTTTGTTCGCTGTCCAGGAGATTATCTCTCCCCGCAGCATGGCCTTATAGGCCTCCCACAGCACAATCGGGTCGGTTTCGTCAGAACCGTTAATCTCGAAGTATTGAATTGAGGCCTCTGTGAGGCGATCCACCAGATCCAAGCTGCCGAAGTAATAAGTGTTCAATCGCCACGTTCTAGGGGGGGCCTCTCCATGCAGTCGCCTCTCCACCAGGAGAGGCGAGTGGTCCGAAACTCCCCGGGGGAGCAGGTCCGCTGAGAGCATATTGGACAGGTCTGTATCTGGAACAAATAGGTAGGCAAGCCTGGAAAGGGAGCCGTGCGCCCCGGAGTGGAACGAGTAGCCTCTGGTTCCCGGATGCAGTTCCCGCCACACATCACCAAGATCCAGGACGGACACAAAGTTGAACAGCTTCGTGGGGAGGTTCAGGTTGCGTTGTCTAAGATGCGAACGATCTAAGGTATTGCACATGACGTCATTGAAATCCCCTCACAGGAACCACTTGTCTGATTGGTGCTTACCCAACAAGGAGGTCAGGTCATCAAGAAGTTCTTGGCCCAGCCCAGGTGGAGAGTAAATGGAAACAAGGCCTAGTGTTTCTTCCTGCAGTGTCCCAAGCACCATCACGTAGCGTCCGTGAGGGTCCTGCTCTAGTGCATGCAGAACAAACGGGACCCGTTTATGAATAAGAATAAGGGTGCCCCTGGATCCCATGGTGTATCCCGCATGAAAGGCGGTCTTGTAATTGGTGCGTAGAAAGTATTTACACTGTGCCCCCGCAAGGTGCGTTTCAGTGAGCAAAGCCACGTCGGGGAATATCTAGAGAGTAGCTGTTTGACCAGATGTCTTTTGATCGTGGAACCCATCCCATTCACATTCCAGGTGAGAACCTTAAGAGAGCTGGGGCACGTGGACATAGGTGGGTGAGATTGGTCAGGTGACATCTGGCGGAGGCATAAGAGGGATAGGCAGGCAGCCCCTAGGGGTACAGCCCTGGCGTGTGAGCATGCAGTGTGAGAAAGATAAAGATTCAAGTCTGAAGCGCTGATCCTGTGTGGTGTGGTCCCAACCGGCCAGGAACTCCACCATCCCTGGAGAACTACCAGGGAGGGTCGGTCCTGAAATAACAAACAAAGTTCCCCAACTAACTCCTCCCTCCCCCTCCCAATACTCCACCCCAACTTGAAGTACCTGTCGACCCAACATTGCTGACAATCAAAAGGAGTGGATTGTCAGCTTTAACTGCCCTTATTAAAGTTTAACTAGAAAGTCAAAAGGGGGGGGCTGTGATGGTGTTGTACCCCCTCTTAAACACCCAAGTGGGAGGGCAGTGATCCCCCGCTTACCGCATTACAAACATGTGAAATCGCCTTTAGTAGTCTCATGGCTTTGTACTGACAGTGACCATAAGGTAGGTACCCCATGGGCAAGGCCCTCAGCGGGTTCAGGGTGGTGACTCATCTCCCCTGTCTTCTGGCGGATCTGGTGGTGGTGGCCTGTTCGGCCTGGGGTGTTGCTCCGGTGATGGTCTTGGGTTCCTGTTTCTGTTGTTATTACCCCAGGTTGCGAACCAGTCTCCTTCAATCTGCTGTTCCGCCCAGCACCACGCTTCTCCAGGATCATCGGAATGGACCGTCGTGCCTCTGTGATACATTTTCAATTGTGCGGGAAAGAGGAGGCCGTACTTTACTCCCAGTGCCTGTAGTTGCCTCTTAACCTTCCCAAAGGCCTGTCTCGCTTTCTGTACTTCCCTGGTGTAGTCGGGGAAGAAGGCCAGTCTAGATCCGTTGAATGTAATTGTACCTTTGGATCTTGCAAGTTGTAGGGGCGCATCCCGGTCTCGATAATTTAAGAATCTCGCGATCACAGTGCGTGGGGGAGTGCAAGGCAGTGGTCTGCCTGCGGGCATTCGGTGCGCTCTCTCGATGGAAAAGAACTTTGAAAAGGATTGCAAGTCAAACAGATCTGTTAGCAATTGCTCCAAAAAGAGTTCCATGCAGGGGCCTTCTTCTTTCTCTGGGATACCAAGGATGCGAACGTTATTGCATCTGGACCTCCCCTCGCTTTCCTCCACCCTGGCCCCCAGCGTCTTGAGTGTAGCCGAGATTCCTTGGATCTGTTGCTGCACATTGTGTAGGCCATTTTCTGTCATCGTGATCCGTTGTTCTGCCTCTCCAGTACGCGCTGACAGCTTCTGGAGGTCATGTCTAAGGAGGGAGACATCGAGGCTTATGCCATCTATCTTCTGCTCCATAGATGAGCGGGAGTCCGCAATGGCCGCCATAACGTCTTTAATCGAGAGCGCGTGTTCAGTTTCCATCTCTTCGGATGTAGCAATTGGGAGTCCGTCTGTTGTGATGAGGGCACAGTATATTGTTCAATTCTGTTCTGCGTGTTGGGCTTCCTCGTTCTTTCTTTACCCATGGTCGCACCCCGATCCTGGGGGAGTAGCTCGATAACAGTGTTCTTACCAGGGCCTTCGGTAGCGTCCGCTGGGTCGGTCCCCTCTCAGTCGGGCGAGGGGTGGTGTGGTTGGGCTCACCGCCTGCCTAGGTGGTGTCACCCCTCAGCGGGCATCCGCAGCTTCGTGGCCCTTAGCGTGTGTCAGGGTGTGTACCGTGGGTTCAGAATGTAAAACATTCTTGCTCTCCAACCACGGCGCCGCTGGGTTCTTCCTGATGGTGTACCGCTCCCACTTCGCGTGTCCTGGGGCTGTGGTCTCAGTACGGGAGGCGTCCGACGTCTAGGCCGGTGTTGGTGGTTCTTCTCCTTATCGGGGGGCCTCCTCTGCGGGCACTAGTTCTGGAGCACAAGGCACAATGTGCCGGATGCCTCGGCCCAAATGATGTATGGATTAGGGTCTCGGCCCGGTCTGTTTTTCCAGGATCTGCACTCCGGACCTTCCTGTTCGTCGAGGCCCCCCCGGTCCTCGAGTGGCCGATTCACCGGATCTATTGCGCAGTCGGGTGGGGAAATAGTTCGTGTCCCGGGGGGAAGGGAGGGGGCACACGTTGCAGGGTCCTGCTTCGGTCGCCTTGACCCGGGCCCGGGTCCTTAGGGCCGGGGCGAGTCGTCCGCCTCCTCTGTCGTTCCGCCCAGCTCCAGGTCTGGTTCGTCGTGAGGTCGCCTCTTAGGGTTCGCCCAGGGGCACACCAGCTCCTTCCGCGGTCTTTCCCTCGGCCGAAACCGTCACGGCACCTCGTCACCCAGTGTGTACTGTTCGTTACGCTTCTTTACTGTGGTGGCCATTTTGGGAAAACGCCAGCCAATTCTCCGTCCACCTTCGCCTCAACGTATCTTCGTGCCTGGCTTTCGAATGTTTTCACCGCTTGGACCGGGTGAGCACCACGGTTCCCTCTAAGCTTAGAGGTAGTTTTGAAGTTTTATAATTAGTGATATCAGGCGTTTTATCAGGATTCATGCGGCGATCGCGGGAGCGACGAAAGGCTCTGTAGTGGCTAAATTAAGTTTTTGCTTCCCATCTTAGCTTTACAATATCTGACAAATTATGTGAATACCAACACAGTTAAGGATTATCGCTGGTAACAGAATGCTCACAGAATGCTCATTTGGACATTTGATGACAATGCTCACAGAATGCTCATTTGGACATTTGATGACAATAATGGAAATGAGCACCCACAGAAGAGGCCAACCAATCATCTGCGCAAGTGTGTGTGCCAAATTAACCACCAATGGGCCACCTTCCACCCTGACCACTGTGTGCCTCTTGCCTCTCCCACATCTCTGCCATTTATTGGCCAGTGTTCTGGGTCTGCATTTTCCATCACACACACTCTGCCACACCCTACCTATCCACACCCTCTGGAACCCTTCCCAGTACGTACCTTCACTTTTGCTCCCTGCTGCCATCTACTTGGGGATGGGACAGCCAGTGAGCTTCCTTCCCTGTTTCCAGAAGTCACATTGATCTGTAGTTTGTTTTTAATATTTGTCAGTGCATTTTGTAGGCACTAAGCCAATTTGCCTTATAATGCCTGAAAGAGCCCTAAATCCTTGGAAAGTCCCTTGCTACACTGATATCTGTCTGCGCTTGCTAGAGGGTTATCAACAGACGTGTAAGCCCCACTGCAGGCTAATAATGTTATATTATAGCAGTACCTGTCATACAATGTGAATATCAAGTGAAATTATGGTAGGATCTGGACACAGTAATTAATTAATTAATATTTTATAACACACCGAATACCTGAGACCATTCTTTAATTGCGGGACCAAGATTTGAACATGTGTTGCTCTGACTTGTCTTGTTTCCAAGACAAGCGTGTTGTTCCGATCTACCCTCCCGGCATATAATAGCTATAGTTTTAAAAAAATAAATCTCTGACAAATGCATATTTAAAAGCACACACTATTGACTTTCTTTGTCTCTGTGGTGTGTTTGCCACCTCATCATGGGTATCATGCATTCTGATATTGAAGGTTTTCTAAGGTGGTAATATTCCTGCACAATACTCTGAATGCCCCTAGACAGCTGAGTTGTACAGAAGCAAAGCTGCTTCAGGTTCCTGTTAGTATTTCCTCTCCCTATGCACTCAGCAAGTCAGTACATTTCCCATCAGGATATCCAGACTCGTTTGCTTGCTGAATGTAAACATTGATCATCCCTTGAAGTCTGTTGTTTCTGGTGCTTTCCGGATATTGTATATTGCTAAACATACTCTTTTTCATCAAATGCTTTTCCTCCCACTCCCGTCAAGGAACAGTCCCTGCACAATTGTCCATTGGCAGACATACCAGGCCGCCCCTTAGGGTACCACATGCCTTTTATTAAAAGGGCACCACTACTGAGACTTTGCAGAAGGGACAACCACCCTGAGACATACTGACACATTGGATGGAAACTCTGAGTCCGCTAACCTCCCCACACTAATATTCTTAACTTCTACCCTCAAACACCCTATATTCAGACCAGCATAACCACTCACACATGACAATTTCTTATGGCAATGTATTTTCCCAAACAGGAGATACCAAACTAAAAATCTTAAAAACATTGTGCACACAATCACCACAGCCAGTGCATCCTATCACCACTGGCACACGCGTTTCTCCTCAAAGGCCTCTATGCTCTTGACATAGAATGACCAGAAACAGACCTGCATGCAGAGCTCAGGGTACCTCTGGTCTTCAAGCATCAATGCAACAGCCAAGCCATCATGCATTTGTCTTGTCTCGCCGCAAACCTAACTCAAACCATACCTTTCAGATCGATCAGAGCACCTGGAGACTATAAATATGGCAGCGGCATGATAGAAGTCACAAATACCTAACATAAGATTCTTGACCATTCTACACCAAGGCTGAAGCAGAGAGTTATGCCTCCTTGGGCAAAGGGCCGAATTCCTATAACACACATTACAATGGTTTCATGGGTCAGGATTTCCTATGTGTTGGATTAATATGATGTACCCTGCATTGCTGTTGCAACAGCTCTGTTCCCAGCACTTCAAGGTTTTGTCTATGGGACGAAGGGGAGGAATCTGGAGGGGCTGGGGTAGGCCAAATTCTTTTCACAAAAGTGTAACATTTCAGTGCGTAGTTTGTGGCAACAGGGCAAAATTTGCACACGAAGGTAGAGCAGAAGAGACAGACCTATGGGAAACAACGAACAAGAGAGAAAATACAATGGGCCTCATTAGGACCATGTCCGGAACCGGAAAACAAGGGTGCCAGTAAGCTCACTGCCACTGTTGTTTCCAGACTGGCATATTACAAGCCTGCCTGCCGGAGCCGTTGTGTCTTACAGGTCTGACCCTGCCGGGCACAGATGCCACATTAGACAGACCGGTCACTGAAGCACCGGCACCCTTAGCAACGGTGCCAGTGCTTCGGTGTCCTCACTCCCATGGAGTCCCATGATACTCTATGGGAATGGGGATTAACAAATTTACCGGCACCTGACTTCCCGGCCATCGGACTTGTAATGAGCCGGTGGCACTGGGAAGTCAGGCACTTGTAAATATTTACAGGTCCGTCGGCAACCCGCCGGTAGCACTGGCAGGGTTACTGCCAGTTCCGTAATGAGGCGCAATGATGCAACACAGAGGTCACATGATGGTCACACAATTAGGATTGGACTGGCAATGGAGCTAAGCCACACTTAGCGAGTGGAGAGACAGCGATGGGGCCCAGATCACAAGTGGCCATAGTGAGTGTGATAGGCTGATAAGTATCATCACAGAGATCGACAAATGGACACCACAAATGAATTGCCAGATTCACTAAAAGATATTGTTAGAGAAGGCACAGAGAAGAGAACTGAGAAGTGGAGTCAATGGACAAACGGACCAGATAAACATGTGTGAAAGAGAGAGCAAGAGAAAGAAATAGAGTCTGAGAGAAAGAAAAGGAAGAGGTGAAGGTTAGGAGGAATGTAGCCAGAGATTGATGGGCTGGAAAATGAACTCGGGAGGGAAGAGTGGATTTAGCAATATATTAGGTCTAAGAACTTTGTACAGTGTAAAGCTTGCATGAGTTGATGTGAGCATGAAGATAGCTATTTGTGTGTGTCAAGAGTTTCTTTCACTTGATGGTAGTCTCATCAGAGTGGGTGACAATTGATTGGGCATGCATTTTGATCTCTTCCTTTGCAGGCGAAAAAAGGACCCTGGCGTATAGTGAGCGAAACTACTATTAGAAATTATGGAAGCATTAGTAAGAGTTGTTCTCCAAATATTTGTAAAGCAGTTCTGCTGAAAAGTTAATGTCAAATAAATCAACCCTTTTTCAATAGGATTGTTATAGATTTCATTGAACAGCACTAGCATGTCTTCACCAACTCTTCTATATTACTAATTGGACAGCACTGGTACTTGCTGGCAGTGCTGTGGCCATGCTGTGTGTGTGTGAGTACCTGCACATCTCAAATGGGACTCCATACTTATATTCAGTGCCAGGGTACTAGCAGTTCTCAGAAGGCCTGATATACTTCTAAAGGAACAGTGTCAGCCCTTCTTATTATGGTTTCCATATACTTAATGACAAAGTAACAGCACATCTTAGCAGGGCTGTGCAATTTTCATAAGACTGCACCAAAACTTTCTAGCAGAGCTGCCATATTTTGATTGGGAACATTCTAGTACTCCTAAGTAAGGTTACTATATTCTTGATAGGACCTTGGAGCAATTACTTTTCAGCAAGAATGCAATACATTTATTGAGACAGTGCAAGCATTTCTTCACAGCGCTGCTAAGTTTTTTAAGGGTCTCTACCAGTATATATCGGGTTGGCTGCTAGTCTCTTATTGTCATGGCACCATCAATGCACAACAGATCCTTAGTACATTTATTGACACAATGGCAGCACTAGTTAGCAAAGCTGTCAATACATTCATATAAGGCAGGTTTGTTTGTTTGTTTCATTTGTTTCATTTGTTTGTATAGCGCACCAAGCCCGAAGGTATCTGGGCGATTTTCTTGAGATACATGTTACAGAATTATATACAGTACAATAAAATGCAATGAAATACACAACTAAACATTGGTAGGTGAACAATTGAAAGTGGTTTGCAGATACATACAGGTATTTGACATTTTTTACAATATGTATAAAAGGATCAGGTTCAAGATCAGAGCTTGCTTGAGAGTGTGAATGGCCATAAATGACCTAGGCGTGGGTCCTGACCAAGCTCTAGGCATAGTTGCGAGAGTGGCTAGGGTATAGTAATCACGATAGGGCAGGGTAGCTGTTTAGTTGGATTGCGAGAATAGCATACTTTTTATTTTGTACCGAAATGAGAGGAACACATGGTCAGTTTTAAATGCAAGAGGCAACTTGTTCCAGGTCTTGGCTGCTAGAACCGGGAAGCTGGAGCCACCTGCTTTGTTTAGTTTGATGGTAGGGATGTTTAGAGAGTGGGCGTAGGTAGATATGTTAGGCCTGGAGGACACTTTCCTGGAGAATTTGTTCATCAGGTACTTGGGAGCTGAATTGTTAAGGCACTTGTGAGTGACCATAAGTGTTCTGAAGGTGATCTTGTCTTGGATTGGGAGCGATTTAGCGTTTTGCCCGGATTGTGTTATGTGGTTAGATCGAGGGATGTTGAGGGCAGCGCTTAGGGCATTGTTTTGTAATACTTGAAGCTTGTGCAGATTCCTTTGGCTGGTACCCAGGTAAAGAGTATTACAATAGTCCAGTTTGGACATTATAAGAGCTCTAGCAAGGGTAAGGCAACTATTTGTGTTCAGGAATGGTCGACAGGCATTAATTAGTTTTGATGTATGTGCCGTAGAGGATGCCATAGCATTGATTTGTCTTTGTAGGTTTAAGGCATAGTCTGGGTAGAAACCTAGAGTTTTTGCTACCTTGTCTACTGTGATGATGTTGTTGTCAATAATGAATGAGGGATAGTTGGGGCCTAGCTTACTGAGTCTTAGTTTAGAGCCGATGAGGAGGATCTCGGTTTTGTCATCGTTGAGACAAAGGCCATGATTGGCCATCCAACCCTGAATTTTGCTGTATATTTCATTGAGAAGAGTAGTGTTGGATTGGTAGTTGCCTGATAAGGTGATGAGAATGTGTGTGTCATCTGCACACCTAAGTCATCTAGATGATCAAACAATAGCATTGTGTATATGTTTAATAAAGTGGGCGATACACAGGATCCTTGGGGGACTCTATATTTACGCTACTTACGTTGTACGCTATATTTACCTTGTAATAATTGGGATTGCACGAAAATATCGAATCTAAAATGCTGAATGCACGTTTAGTGTGAATTCGGCATGGTATATTAGATCGAAGCCCATAATGGGGGTGTCCCCTGCATACATTGATGGAAGTGCGGGGGACAAACAGGCAAAATCCCAAAGGATCGAATTACAAAATGTGGGCAAGTGGGCTCTGCAATTTTGTAATTTGATCTTTTGCTATACGTTATTTTAACATACATCCATGGTAATGCACTTCTAAGCAATTACTTTGTGGCTTTTTTGTATATAATGGGAGGAGCCCTGGGTTACACCCATTTTCTCTGCACCAACTCCCCACTCTCCCTCTAACCTTATTTCTCCCCATAACACCCTTACCTCAAACTATACCTATATACATTTCTTTGCCACAAAGTGCAGCAAAGTGAATTACAACAAAGTAATTTACTTGGATGAAGCCATGTCATACAAGGCCTTTCCTGGAACATGAAGTTGTGAGACTTTCAAGCAAGTCTGGGAGTACACACTTGCATTAAATATTTATAATGCCATGAAACTGCATTGAATAAAAGTAATTACCTATTAGTCGAAGGGTTTGAGTAAATAAACAGTATACTACATTATGGAGGCCGGGGGCAGTAGAAATGCCAAAATAGGGTGAGCATGGGGATCATGTCTTTCTTGTGTGTGTCGTGACAAGGGGTGGGAAAAATTACAGGTGGCATTGCGAAATACTCAAAATACGCCCTATGTTTTGCTTTTGTCTTTTTTAGTCTGAACATGGGATTCCTGCCTAAAAACCTGGAAAAATCAGGCATACTTCACGAGCCTGTGTGAATATTTTGTGATTGCACTGATTTTGTGGGATTGTGGGATTTAGGCTTGGGAATTGCAACTTTACTGTGATAAATGTGGGAAATCGAACCCCCCGCAAAAATCAGATGCCTGTTTTCTCCAAATGATTGCAATCCGGTTCTGCAGGCTTAAAAAAAAAATGTTTTAAATACAATCAGCCCAGGACATAAGTGATAAAGACGAATGGCTGACCGGATAGCCTGTAAATCCTTACATGCAATTCAATCAAGTTCCACTGCTTCTACTAAGCCAATGTTTCCTCTTGTCAGCTTTGAATGATTGTTGCCTCAGCCACCATTCCAATTTGTTGACTTCTACATTGTGGAGGTGTGAGGAGGTTGACTGGACTAATTAAGGTGTACCAAACACTGTAAAAGTGCTGTGTGCACTCTGCACCAGGCAAAGTGTTATACAAGGTACACACAGTACAGTACACTGTTGAGTGCATGCTCCCTGTTGTAGGGGAGGGCTACGGTCCTATCTTACATTGTTTTTTTTTTGATAAAACAATTTTATTAAATTTTGACATAACCAAAACAGCCACCAAATCGGGGGCCAAAAACAACAAAACAACGAAAAAAGAGGGAACAACACATTAAGAGCACTCCAGTACAGCTTATTCAGTCGTGTGTTTACATGGTATTTTGGTATCTCACATCGCCGTGGGTCGCGGGCCACTCATCCCGCCCACCTTCTGTTCATGTGGAGACCACCACTGCTTAGGACGTCAAGGCCCAGTCCTCTTGCGCGGTAGACTCGGTGCTCCGTCATGGCACATGAGCCAATGTCAAGTATCCATTGTTCCAGTGTCGTCGGGTCAGGCGCTCCCCATTTCTGAGCAATGTTGCATTTCATTAGGGCCATGGCAGTGTTCAATAGCAGTTTTTCCCATTTATTGAATTCAGACATGTCCGGTACCCCCAATATGAAGACTTTCGGATCTAGTTCAACAGGACAAGTAAGGGCCCTGAACAGTTCCGTACAGCATGCAGTCCAATAGTCATAAATCCGAGGGCATGCCCAGAGGATATGAAAGAAGGTGCCTTCCTCCTCTCCACAGCGGAGACAGTTCGGACTCACTATTATCCTCCAGCCATATAAAAGAGTTCGAGGGTAGTACACCCTATGCAGGATTTTAAGTTGCACCAGTCTAAGTCTGAAGGAGATGGCTACCTCCCGTGGGTGCATTAGGACCTGGATCCAGTCCTCAGGGTCTATGTCCCCCACCTCCCTTTCCCATTTGGCCTTTAATCCCAATAGCTCAGGAGTAGCGAAGGAGGTGATAGCGTTATAAAGAGTGGATGTACATTTGCTAGGGATATACTCGGGTAGCATATTGCGTTTGATTGGGGTGTAGTGGGGGATTGAATCACCTGGGGGCATATGGGTTCGGAGGGCGTGGATCAGTTGTGTAAAGTGGTACCACTTGGTGTTGGGCAGTTGGAATCTACCCTGGATGTCTTCAAATGAGGTTAGTTTCCCTTCTTTTAGGACATCTTTGATTCTAAGGATTCCCGCTCTTACCCAGCGTGGCCATGGTTCAAATTTCTCGATTTCCTTCAGATTGGTGTTGTGCCATAGGGGTTGTGCTGCTGTTATTTTGTCTTCCCACCCAACAAACACGTGTGCCTGCCTCAAGACCATAGTAATGTGAGCCTTAGTTGTGAGCGGGGGGGGGGCTGCCCGGAGGTTGGTACAGTTCCTGCAACAGGTCCGTACCTTGTATGGGTTCCACTTCTGCCCTAATGTGAGGTAACGCCCGATCCCCGTGAAGCAGGTCGTTGACCACTGAGAGTTGTGAAGCCCAATAGTAAGTTTGGAGACGTGGTACGCCTATCCCACCCTCCCAGACTGACCTCTGCAAGGTACTTAGTGTAATGCATGAGCACCCCCCCCCCAAATGAGTTCCCTAAGAAGGGTTTCTATACGATGGAATTCGGGGGCTGGGATCGCAAGCGGGGCATTCTGCAAAACGTAAAGGAATCTTGGCAATGACATCATTTTAAAGAGCGCGGCTCTCCCCATGAGGGTCAGAGGGATGAGTTTCCAATGGTGGACGTCGTTGACCAACCTATCCACGATCGGCTGGAGGTTGTGTCTTGTGTATCTAGTAAGGTCAGGTGTTACCCAAATCCCCAAATATTTGAAGCCCCCCCGCAGGTGACTAGCATTTGAGTTACTATGGGGCAGCTCCGAACTGGCTCAGCAAGGTACAGTAGAAGATCATCGGCATAAAGAGATATGCGGTCGTCATGCCCTTTGGGCCATTTGAATCCCTTCCAAGCTCCGTTTAGACGAAGCAACAGTGCCAGTAGTTCAATGGCAAGTGTGAAGAGGAGATGGCAGCCCTGCCGCGTGCCTCTACCCAAGGGAAAGGCCCGGGAGGTCCATCCGTTCACTTTGACTTCTGCCCGGATGTTTGTGTAGAGCAATTTCACCCAACCTAGGAAGCTTTTCCCAAATCCCATATGGGCCATGATTTCCCAGAGGCAATCCCAACGGACAGAATCAAATGCCTTCTCAAAATCTATTGCCAGAAGTGCCAATGGGGTGTCAAGGATGGGGGCCCGTTCTAGCGCCAGGTCGAATCGGCGTAGATTCGTCCTGGTTGATTTATAAAGCATAAATCCACATTGATCTGGATGTATAAGTGTGTCCGCTACCCGTTGTAGTCGGTTAGCCAAGAGCTGGGCCAGGACCTTGGCTTCGCCGTTGATCAGCGAGATCGGCCTATAAGACGTGCATTGCTCTTGGGGTTTATCAGGCTTGGGGATGACCACTATGGTGGCCTTACATAGGTCGTCCGGGAGGGAGCCCCGGTCTAACGCGGCCAGGAGCACTGGTGCAGGGGAGGTGATACGTTATTGCCTCCAAGATTCTGCCATATCTCTATGGGGAATCCATTTGGGCCCGGGGTCTTTCCCGTTTGCAGCTGTTCCAGGGCTTCTACCAGTTCGGCCAATTGGTGCGTAGAAAGTATTTACACTGTGCCCCCGCAAGGTGCGTTTCAGTGAGCAAAGCCACGTCTGGGGAATATCTAGAGAGTAGCTGTTTGACCAGATGTCTTTTGATCGTGGAACCCATCCCATTCACATTCCAGGTGAGAACCTTAAGAGAGCTGGGGCGCGTGGACATAGGTGGGTGAGATTGGTCAGGTGACATCTGGCGGAGGCATAAGAGGGATAGGCAGGCAGCCCCTAGGGGTACAGCCCTCGCGTGTGAGCATGCAGTGTAAGAAAGATAAAGATTCAAGTCTGAAGCGCTGATCCTGTGTGGTGTGGTCCCAACCGGCCAGGAACTCCACCATCCCTGGAGAACTACCAGGGAGGGTCGGTCCTGAAATAACAAACAAAGTTCCCCAACTAACTCCTCCCTCCTCCTCCCAATACTCCACCCCAACTTGAAGTACCTGTCGACCCAACATTGCTGACAATCAAAAGGAGTGGATTGTCAGCTTTAACTGCCCTTATTAAAGTTTAACTAGAAAGTCAAAAAGGGGGGGGCTGTGATGGTGTTGTACCCCCTCTTAAACACCCAAGTGGGAGGGCAGTGATCCCCCGCTTACCGCATTACAAACATGTGAAATCGCCTTTAGTAGTCTCATGGCTTCGTACTGACAGTGACCATAAGGTAGGTACCCCATGGGCAAGGCCCTCAGCGGGTTCAGGGCGGTGACTCATCTCCCCTGTCTTCTGGCGGATCTGGTGGTGGTGGCCTGTTCGGCCTGGGGTGTTGCTCCGGTGATGGTCTTGGGTTCCTGTTTCTGTTGTTATTACCCCAGGTTGCGAACCAGTCTCCTTCAATCTGCTGTTCCGCCCAGCACCACGCTTCTCCAGGATCATCGAAATGGACCGTCGTGCCTCTGTGATACATTTTCAATTGTGCGGGAAAGAGGAGGCCGTACTTTACTCCCAGTGCCTGTAGTTGCCTCTTAACCTTCCCAAAGGCCTGTCTCGCTTTCTGTACTTCCCTGGTGTAGTCGGGGAAGAAGGCCAGTCTAGATCCGTTGAATGTAATTGTACCTTTGGATCTTGCAAGTTGTAGGAGCGCATCCCGGTCTCGATAATTTAAGAATCTCGCGATCACAGTGCGTGGGGGAGTGCAAGGCAGTGGTCTGCCTGCGGGCATTCGGTGCGCTCTCTCGATGGAAAAGAACTTTGAAAAGGATTGCAAGTCAAACAGATCTGTTAGCAATTGCTCCAAAAAGAGTTCCATGCAGGGCCCTTCTTCTTTCTCTGGGATACCAAGGATGCGAACGTTATTGCATCTGGACCTCCCCTCGCTTTCCTCCACCCTGGCCCCCAGCGTCTTGAGTGTAGCCGAGATTCCTTGGATCTGTTGCTGCACATTGTGTAGGCCATTTTCTGTCATCGTGATCCGTTGTTCTGCCTCTCCAGTACGCGCTGACAGCTTCTGGCGGTCATGTCTAAGGAGGGAGACATCGAGGCTTATGCCATCTATCTTCTGCTCCATAGATGAGCGGGAGTCCGCAATGGCCGCCATAACGTCTTTAATCGAGAGCGCGTGTTCAGTTTCCATCTCTTCGGATGTAGCAATTGGGAGTCCGTCTGTTGTGATGAGGGCACAGTATATTGTTCAATTCTGTTCTGCGTGTTGGGCTTCCTCGTTCTTTCTTTACCCATGGTCGCACCCCGATCCTGGGGGAGTAGCTCGATAACAGTGTTCTTACCAGGGCCTTCGGTAGCGTCCGCTGGGTCGGTCCCGTCTCAGTCGGGCGAGGGGTGGTGTGGTTGGGCTCACCGCCTGCCCAGGTGGTGTCAGCCCTCAGCGGGCATCCGCAGCTTCGTGGCCCTTAGCGTGTGTCAGGGTGTGTACCGTTGGTTCAGAATGTAAAACATTCTTGCTCTCCAACCACGGCGCCGCTGGGTTCTTCCTGATGGTGTACCGCTCCCACTTCGCGTGTCCTGGGGCTGTGGTCTCAGTACGGGAGGCGTCCGACGTCTAGGCCGGTGTTGCTGGTTCTTCTCTTTATCGGGGGGCCTCCTCTGCGGGCACTAGTTCTGGAGCACAAGGCACAATGTGCCGGATGCCTCGGCCCAAATGATGTATGGATTAGGGTCTCGGCCCGGTCTGTTTTTCCAGGATCTGCACTCCGGACCTTCCTGTTCGTCGAGGCCCCCCCGGTCCTCGAGTGGCCGATTCACCGGATCTACTGCGCAGTCGGGTGGGGAAATAGTTCGTGTCCCAGGGGGAAGGGTGGGGGCACACGTTGCAGGGTCCTGCTTCGGTCGCCTTGACCCAGGCCCGGGTCCTTAGGGCCGGGGCGAGTCATCCGCCTCCTCTGTCGTTCCGCCCAGCTCCAGGTCTGGTTCGTCGTGAGGTCGCCTCTTAGGGTTCGCCCAGGGGCACACCAGCTCCTTCCGCGGTCTTTCCCTCGGCCGAAACCGTCACGGCACCTCGTCACCCAGTGTGTACCGTTTGTTACGCTTCTTTACTCAGGTGGCCATTTTGGGAAAACGCCAGCCAATTCTCCGTCCACCTTCGCCTCAACGTATCTTCGTGCCTTGCTTTCGAATGTTTTCACCGCTTGGACCGGGTGAGCACCACGGTTCCCTCTAAGCTTAGAGGTAGTTTTGAAGTTTTATAATTAGTGATATCAGGCGTTTTATCAGGATTCATGCGGCGATCGCGGGAGCGACGAAAGGCTACGTCCTCCTCATCGCGCTGCTAGCCACTCCCCTCCCTACCTTACATTGTTAAAGTTTCAGATACTCTGTAGTGGCTAAATTAAGTTTTTGCTTCCCATCTTAGCTTTACAATATCTGACAAATTATGTGAATACCAACACAGTTAAGGATTATCGCTGGTAACAGAATGCTCATTTGGACATTTGATGACAATAATGGAAATGAGCACCCACAGAAGAGGCCAACCAATCATCTGCGCAAGTGTGTGTGCCAAATTAACCAACAATGGGCCACCTTCCACCCTGACCACTGTGTGCCTCTTGCCTCTCCCACATCTCTGCCATTTATTGGCCAGTGTTCTGGGTCTGCATTTTCCATCACACACACTCTGCCACACCCTACCTATCCACACCCTCTGGAACCCTTCCCAGTACGTACCTTCACTTTTGCTCCCTGCTGCCATCTACTTGGGGATGGGACAGCCAGTGAGCTTCCTTCCCTGTTTCCAGAAGTCACATTGATCTGTAGTTTGTTTTTAATATTTGTCAGTGCATTTTGTAGGCACTAAGCCAATTTGCCTTAAAAAATAAAGGCAACTGAAACACCAGATGTTTGCCCACAGGGCTAACACAGTAAATTGCTGGAGTGTAAGTTATAATGCCTGAAAGAGCCCTAAATCCTTGGAAAGTCCCTTGCTACACTGATATCTGTCTGCGCTTGCTAGAGGGTTATCAACAGACGTGTAAGCCCCACTGCAGGCTAATAATGTTATATTATAGCAGTACCTGTCATACAATGTGAATATCAAGTGAAATTATGGTAGGATCTGGACACAGTAATTAATTAATTAATATTTTATAACACACCGAATACCTGAGACCATTCTTTAATTGCGGGACCAAGATTTGAACATGTGTTGCTCTGACTTGTCTTGTTTCCAAGACAAGCGTGTTGTTCCGATCTACCCTCCCGGCATATAATAGCTATAGTTTTAAAAAAATGAATCTCTGACAAATGCATATTTAAAAGCACACAGTATTGACTTTCTTTGTCTCTGTGGTGTGTTTGCCACCTCATCATGGGTATCATGCATTCTGATATTGAAGGTTTTCTAAGGTGGTAATATTCCTGCACAATACTCTGAATACCCCTAGACAGCTGAGTTGTACAGAAGCAAAGCTGCTTCAGGTTCCTGTTAGTATTTCCTCTCCCTATGCACTCAGCAAGTCAGTACATTTCCCATCAGGATATCCAGACTCGTTTGCTTGCTGAATGTAAACATTGATCATCCCTTGAAGTCTGTTGTTTCTGGTGCTTTCCGGATATTGTATATTGCTAAACATACTCTTTTTCATCAAATGCTTTTCCTCCCACTCCCGTCAAGGAACAGTCCCTGCACAATTGTCCATTGGCAGACATACCAGGCCGCCCCTTAGGGTACCACATGCCTTTTATTAAAAGGGCACCACTACTGAGACTTTGCAGAAGGGACAACCACCCTGAGACATACTGACACATTGGATGGAAACTCTGAGTCCGCTAACCTCCCCACACTAATATTCTTAACTTCTACCCTCAAACACCCTATATTCAGACCAGCATAACCACTCACACATGACAATTTCTTATGGCAATGTATTTTCCCAAACAGGAGATACCAAACTAAAAATCTTAAAAACATTGTGCACACAATCACCACAGCCAGTGCATCCTATCACCACTGGCACACGCGTTTCTCCTCAAAGGCCTCTATGCTCTTGACATAGAATGACCAGAAACAGACCTGCATGCAGAGCTCAGGGTACCTCTGGTCTTCAAGCATCAATGCAACAGCCAAGCCATCATGCATTTGTCTTGTCTCGCCGCAAACCTAACTCAAACCATAACTTTCAGATCGATCAGAGCACCTGGAGACTACAAATATGGCAGCGGCATGATAGAAGTCACAAATACCTAACATAAGATTCTTGACCATTCTACACCAAGGCTGAAGCAGAGAGTTATGCCTCCTTGGGCAAAGGGCCGAATTCCTATAACACACATTACAATGGTTTCATGGGTCAGGATTTCCTGTGTGTTGGATTAATATGATGTACCCTGCATTGCTGTTGCAACAGCTCTGTTCCCAGCACTTCAAGGTTTTGTCTATGGGACGAAGGGGAGGAATCTGGAGGGGCTGGGGTAGGCCAAATTTTTTTCACAAAAGTGTAACATTTCAGTGCGTAGTTTGTGGCAACAGGGCAAAATTTGCACACGAAGGTAGAGCAGAAGAGACAGACCTATGGGAAACAACGAACAAGAGAGAAAATACAATGGGCCTCATTAGGACCATGTCCGGAACCGGAAAACAAGGGTGCCAGTAAGCTCACTGCCACTGTTGTTTCCAGACTGGCATATTACAAGCCTGCCTGCCGGAGCCGTTGTGTCTTACAGGTCTGACCCTGCCGGGCACAGATGCCACATTAGACAGACCGGTCACTGAAGCACCGGCACCCTTAGCAACGGTGCCAGTGCTTCGGTGTCCTCACTCCCATGGAGTCCCATGATACTCTATGGGAATGGGGATTAACAAATTTACCGGCACCTGACTTCCCGGCCATCGGACTTGTAATGAGCCGGTGGCACTGGGAAGTCAGGCACTTGTAAATATTTACAGGTCCGTCGGCAACCCGCCGGTAGCACTGGCAGGGTTACTGCCAGTTCCGTAATGAGGCGCAATGATGCAACACAGAGGTCACATGATGGTCACACAATTAGGATTGGACTGGCAATGGAGCTAAGCCACACTTAGCGAGTGGAGAGACAGCGATGGGGCCCAGATCACAAGTGGCCATAGTGAGTGTGATAGGCTGATAAGTATCATCACAGAGATCGACAAATGGACACCACAAATGAATTGCCAGATTCACTAAAAGATATTGTTAGAGAAGGCACAGAGAAGAGAACTGAGAAGTGGAGTCAATGGACAAACGGACCAGATAAACATGTGTGAAAGAGAGAGCAAGAGAAAGAAATAGAGTCTGAGAGAAAGAAAAGGAAGAGGTGAAGGTTAGGAGGAATGTAGCCAGAGATTGATGGGCTGGAAAATGAACTCGGGAGGGAAGAGTGGAATTAGCAATATATTAGGTCTAAGAACTTTGTACAGTGTAAAGCTTGCATGAGTTGATGTGAGCATGAAGATAGCTATTTGTGTGTGTCAAGAGTTTCTTTTCACTTGATGGTAGTCTCAGCAGAGTGGGTGACAATTGATTGGGCATGCATTTTGATCTCTTCCTTTGCAGGCGAAAAAAGGACCCTGGCGTATAGTGAGCGAAACTACTATTAGAAATTATGGAAGCATTAGTAAGAGTTGTTCTCCAAATATTTGTAAAGCAGTTCTGCTGAAAAGTTAATGTCAAATAAATCAACCCTTTTTCAATAGGATTGTTATAGATTTCATTGAACAGCACTAGCATGTCTTCACCAACTCTTCTATATTACTAATTGGACAGCACTGGTACTTGCTGGCAGTGCTGTGGCCATGCTGTGTGTGTGTGAGTACCTGCACATCTCAAATGGGACTCCATACTTATATTCAGTGCCAGGGTACTAGCAGTTCTCAGAAGGCCTGATATACTTCTAAAGGAACAGTGTCAGCCCTTCTTATTATGGTTTCCATATACTTAATGACAAAGTAACAGCACATCTTAGCAGGGCTGTGCAATTTTCATAAGACTGCACCAAAACTTTCTAGCAGAGCTGCCATATTTTGATTGGGAACATTCTAGTACTCCTAAGTAAGGTTACTATATTCTTGATAGGACCTTGGAGATATTACTTTTCAGCAAGAATGCAATACATTTATTGAGACAGTGCAAGCATTTCTTCACAGCGCTGCTAAGTTTTTTAAGGGTCTCTACCAGTATATATCGGGTTGGCTGCTAGTCTCTTATTGTCATGGCACCATCAATGCACAACAGATCCTTAGTACATTTATTGACACAATGGCAGCACTACTTAGCAAAGCTGTCAATACATTCATATAAGGCAGGTTTGTTTGTTTGTTTCATTTGTTTCATTTGTTTGTATAGCACACCAAGCCCGAAGGTATCTGGGCGATTTTCTTGAGATACATGTTACAGAATTATATACAGTACAATAAAATGCAATGAAATACACAACTATACATTGGTAGGTGAACAATTGAAAGTGGTTTGCAGATACATACAGGTATTTGACATTTTTTACAATATGTATAAAAGGATCAGGTTCAAGATTAGAGCTTGCTTGAGAGTGTGACTGGCCATAAATGACCTAGGCGTGGGTCCTGACCCAGCTCTAGGCATAGTTGCGAGAGTGGCTAGGGTATAGTAATCACGATAGGGCAGGGTAGCTGTTTAGTTGGATTGCGAGAATAGCATACTTTTTATTTTGTACCGAAATTAGAGGAACACATGGTCAGTTTTAAATGCAAGAGGCAACTTGTTCCAGGTCTTGGCTGCTAGAACCGGGAAGCTGGAGCCACCTGCTTTGTTTAGTTTGATGGTAGGGATGTTTAGAGAGTGGGCGTAGGTAGATATGTTAGGCCTGGAGGACACTTTCCTAGAGAATTTGTTCATCAGGTACTTGGGAGCTGAATTGTTAAGGCACTTGTGAGTGACCATAAGTGTTCTGAAGGTGATCTTGTCTTGGATTGGGAGCGATTTAGCGTTTTGCCCGGATTGTGTTATGTGGTTAGATCGAGGGATGTTGAGGGCAGCGCTTAGGGCATTGTTTTGTAATACTTGAAGCTTGTGCAGATTCCTTTGGCTGGTACCCAGGTAAAGATATTACAATAGTCCAGTTTGGACATTATAAGAGCTCTAGCAAGGGTAAGGCAACTATTTGTGTTCAGGAATGGTCGACAGGCATTAATTAGTTTTGATGTATGTGCCGTAGAGGATGTCATAGCATTGATTTGTCTTTGTAGGTTTAAGGCATAGTCTGGGTAGAAACCTAGAGTTTTTGCTACCTTGTCTACTGTGATGATGTTGTTGTCAATAATGAATGAGGGATAGTTGGGGCCTAGCTTACTGAGTCTTAGTTTAGAGCCGATGAGGAGGATCTCGGTTTTGTCATCGTTGAGACAAAGGCCATGATTGGCCATCCAACCCTGAATTTTGCTGTATATTTCATTGAGAAGAGTAGTGTTGGATTGGTAGTTGCCTGATAAGGTGATGAGAATGTGTGTGTCATCTGCACACCTAAGTCATCTAGATGATCAAACAATAGCATTGTGTATATGTTTAATAAAGTGGGCGATACACAGGATCCTTGGGGGACTCTATATTTACGCTATTTACGTTGTACGCTATATTTACCTTGTAATAATTGGGATTGCACGAAAATATCGAATCTAAAATGCTGAATGCACGTTTAGTGTGAATTCGGCATGGTATATTAGATCGAAGCCCATAATGGGGGTGTCCCCTGCATACATTGATGGAAGTGCGGGGGACAAACAGGCAAAATCCCAAAGGATCGAATTACAAAATGTGGGCAAGTGGGCTCTGCAATTTTGTAATTTGATCTTTTGCTATACGTTATTTTAACATACATCCATGGTAATTCACTTCTAAGCAATTACGTTGTGGCTTTTTTGTATATAATGGGAGGACCCCTGGGTTACACACATTTTCTCTGCACCAACTCCCCACTCTCCCTCTAACCTTATTTCTCCCCATAACACCCTTACCTCAAACTATACCTATATACATTTCTTTGCCACAAAGTGCAGCAAAGTGAATTACAACAAAGTAATTTACTTGGATGAAGCCATGTCATACAAGGCCTTTCCTGGAACATGAAGTTGTGAGACTTTCAAGCAAGTCTGGGAGTACACACTTGCATTAAATATTTATAATGCCATGAAACTGCATTGAATAAAAGTAATTACCTATTAGTCGAAGGGTTTGAGTAAATAAACAGTATACTACATTATGGAGGCCGGGGGCAGTAGAAATGCCAAAATAGGGTGAGCATGGGGATCATGTCTTTCTTGTGTGTGTCGTGACAAGGGATGGGAAAAATTACAAGTGGCATTGCGAAATACTCAAAATACGCCCTATGTTTTGCTTTTGTCTTTTTTAGTCTGAACATGGGATTCCTGCCTCAAAACCTGGAAAAATCAGGCATACTTCACGAGCCTGTGTGAATATTTTGTGATTGCACTGATTTTGTGGAATTGTGGGATTTAGGCTTGGGAATTGCAACTTTACTGTGATAAATGTGGGAAATCGAACCCCCCGCAAAAATGAGATGCCTGTTTTCTCCAAATGATTGCAATCCGGTTCTGCAGGCTTTTAAAAAAAATGTTTTAAATACAATCAGCCCAGGACATAAGTGATAAAGACGAATGGCTGACCGGATAGCCTGTAAATCCTTACATGCAATTCAATCAAGTTCCACTGCTTCTACTAAGCCAATGTTTCCTCTTGTCAGCTTTGAATGATTGTTGCCTCAGCCACCATTCCAATTTGTTGACTTCTACATTGTGGAGGTGTGAGGAGGTTGACTGGACTAATTAAGGTGTACCAAACACTGTAAAAGTGCTGTGTGCACTCTGCACCAGGCAAAGTGTTATACAAGGTACACACAGTACAGTACACTGTTGAGTGCATGCTCCCTGTTGTAGGGGAGGGCTACGGTCCTATCTTACATTGTTTTTTTTTTGATAAAACAATTTTATTAAATTTTGACATAACCAAAACAGCCACCAAATCGGGGGCCAAAAACAACAAAACAACGAAAAAAGAGGGAACAACACATTAAGAGCACTCCAGTACAGCTTATTCAGTCGTGTGTTTACATGGTATTTTGGTATCTCACATCGCCGTGGGTCGCGGGCCACTCATCCCGCCCACCTTCTGTTCATGTGGAGACCACCACTGCTTAGGACGTCAAGGCCCAGTCCTCTTGCGCGGTAGACTCGGTGCTCCGTCATGGCACATGAGCCAATGTCAAGTATCCATTGTTCCAGTGTCGTCGGGTCAGGCGCTCCCCATTTCTGAGCAATGTTGCATTTCATTAGGGCCATGGCAGTGTTCAATAGCAGTTTTTCCCATTTATTGAATTCAGACATGTCCGGTACCCCCAATATGAAGACTTTCGGATCTAGTTCAACAGGACAAGTAAGGGCCCTGAACAGTTCCGTACAGCATGCAGTCCAATAGTCATGAATCCGAGGGCATGCCCAGAGGATATGAAAGAAGGTGCCTTCCTCCTCTCCACAACGGAGACAGTTCGGACTCACTATTATCCTCCAGCCATATAAAAGAGTTCGAGGGTAGTACACCCTATGCAGGATTTTAAGTTGCACCAGTCTAAGTCTGAAGGAGATGGCTACCTCCCGTGGGTGCATTAGGACCTGGATCCAGTCCTCAGGGTCTATGTCCCCCACCTCCCTTTCCCATTTGGCCTTTAATCCCAATAGCTCAGGAGTAGCGAAGGAGGTGATAGCGTTATAAAGAGTGGATGTACATTTGCTAGGGATATACTCGGGTAGCATATTGCGTTTGATTGGGGTGTAGTGGGGGATTGAATCACCTGGGGGCATATGGGTTCGGAGGGCGTGGATCAGTTGTGTAAAGTGGTACCACTTGGTGTTGGGCAGTTGGAATCTACCCTGGATGTCTTCAAATGTGGTTAGTTTCCCTTCTTTTAGGACATCTTTGATTCTAAGGATTCCCGCTCTTACCCAGCGTGGCCATGGTTCAAATTTCTCGATTTCCTTCAGATTGGTGTTGTGCCATAGGGGTTGTGCTGCTGTTATTTTGTCTTCCCACCCAACAAACACGTGTGCCTGCCTCAAGACCATAGTAATGTGAGCCTTAGTTGTGAGCGGGGGGCGCTGCCCGGAGGTTGGTACAGTTCCTGCAACAGGTCCGTACCTTGTATGGGTTCCACTTCTGCCCTAATGTGAGGTAACGCCCGATCCCCGTGAAGCAGGTCGTTGACCACTGAGAGTTGTGAAGCCCAATAGTAAGTTTGGAGACGTGGTACGCCTATCCCACCCTCTCAGACTGACCTCTGCAAGGTACTTAGTGTAATGCATGAGCACCCCCCCCCCCAAATGAGTTCCCTAAGAAGGGTTTCTATACGATGGAATTCGGGGGCTGGGATCGCAAGCGGGGCATTCTGCAAAACGTAAAGGAATCTTGGCAATGACATCATTTTAAAGAGCGCGGCTCTCCCCATGAGGGTCAGAGGGATGAGTTTCCAATGGTGGACGTCATTGACCAACCTATCCACGATCGGCTGGAGGTTGTGTCTTGTGTATCTAGTAAGGTCAGGTGTTACCCAAATCCCCAAATATTTGAAGCCCCCCCGCAGGTGACTAGCATTTGAGTTACTATGGGGCAGCTCCGAACTGGCTCAGCAAGGTACAGTAGAAGATCATCGGCATAAAGAGATATGCGGTCGTCATGCCCTTTGGGCCATTTGAATCCCTTCCAAGCTCCGTTTAGACGAAGCAACAGTGCCAGTAGTTCAATGGCGAGTGTGAAGAGGAGATGGCAGCCGTGCCGCGTGCCTCTACCCAAGGGAAAGGCCCGGGAGGTCCATCCGTTCACTTTGACTTCTGCCCGGATGTTTGTGTAGAGCAATTTCACCCAACCTAGGAAGCTTTTCCCAAATCCCATATGGGCCATGATTTCCCAGAGGCAATCCCAACTGACAGAATCAAATGCCTTCTCAAAATCTATTGCCAGAAGCGCCAATGGGGTGTCAAGGATGGGGGCCCGTTCTAGCGCCAGGTCGAATCGGCGTAGATTCGTCCTGGTTGATTTATAAAGCATAAATCCACATTGATCTGGATGTATAAGTGTGTCCGCTACCCGTTGTAGTCGGTTAGCCAAGAGCTGGGCCAGGACCTTGGCTTCGCCGTTGATCAGCGAGATCGGCCTATAAGACGTGCATTGCTCTTGGGGTTTATCAGGCTTGGGGATGACCACTATGGTGGCCTTACATAGGTCGTCTGGGAGGGAGCCCCGGTCTAACGCGGCCAGCAGCACTGGTGCAGGGGAGGTGATACGTTATTGCCTCCAAGATTCTGCCATATCTCTATGGGGAATCCATTGGGCCCGGGGTCTTTCCCGTTTGCAGCTGTTCCAGGGCTTCTACCAGTTCGGCCTCAGAGAGATCAGAGTCTAACATTTTGCGCTGCTGATTCGATAGGGAGGGGAGCACCACCTCATCGTGGAGGGTCCGGTCTAGCGGTAGCTCCAGGGCCTGGTATAAATCAGCATAAAATTGGGCGAAGGCTTCTGCTATATCGGCGTCTGACCGACAGATCTCTCCCTGAGGGGTGATGATCTCACGGACCAAGCGCCGTCTCTCATCCCTCCTCTCAAGACAAGCCAGCAGCTTACCGGCTTTATCCCCAAGCTCATATATCCGGGATCTGGATTCCCAGTGGGCCTCTTTGGCATTGTCTAACGTAAGGTTTCGGAGGCGTTCACTGGCGCGTTGAAGGGACCTATGGGTCTGTGGTGTAGGGTCTAGGGTGTGCTCGTTTTCTCTGTGGATTACCTCCTCCTCTGCCTCAGTTATCTTCTGGAGCCTCTCCTTTCTTTTGTTCGCTGTCCAGGAGATTATCTCGCCTCGCAGCACGGCCTTATCGGCCACCCACAGCACAATCGGTTTCGTCAGAACCGTTAATCTCAAAGTATTGAGTTGAGGCCTCTGTGAGGCGGTCCACCAAATCCGAGCTGCCTAAGTAATAAGTGCTCAATCGCCACATTCTAGGGGGGGCCTCTCCATGCAGTCGCCTCTTCACCAGGAGAGGCGAGTGGTCTGATACTCCCTGCGGGAGCAGGTCCGCTGAGAGCATATTGGACAGGTCTGTGTGTGGAACAAATAGGTAGTCAAGCCTGGAAAGGGAGCTGTGCGCCCCAGAGTGGAACGAGTAGCCTCTGGTTCCCGGATGCAGTTCCCGCCACACATCACCAAGACCCAGGACGGACACAAAGTTGAACAGCTTCTTGGGGAGGTTTGGGTTGCGTTGTTTAAGATGCGAACGATCTAAGGTATTGCACATGACGTCGTTGAAATCCCCTCCCAGGAACCACTTGTCTGATTGGTGCTTACCCAACAAGGAGGTCAGGTCATCAAGATGTTCTTGGCCCAGCCCAGTTGGAGAGTAAATGGAAACAAGGCCTAGTGTTTCTTCCTGCAGTGTCCCAAGCGCCATCACGTAGCGTCCGCGATGGACCTGCTCTAGTGCATGTAGAACAAACGGGACCCGTTTATGTATAAGAATAAGGGTGCCCCTGGATCCCATGGTGTATCCCGCATGAAAGGCGGTCTTGTAATTGGTGCGTAGAAAGAATTTACAGTGTGCCCCCGCAAGGTGCGTTTCGGTGAGCAAAGCCACGTCGGGGGAATATCTAGAGAGTAACTGTTTGACCAGACGTCTTTTGATAGTGGAACCCATCACATTCACATTTCAGGTGAGAACCTTAAGGGAGCTGGGACGCGTGGACATGGGTGGGTGAGATTGGTCAGGTGACATCTGGTGGAGGCATAAGAGGGATAGGCAGGCAGCCCCTAGGGGTGCAGCCCCGGCGTGTGAGCATGCGGTGCGAGAAAGATAAAGATTCAAGTCTGAAGCGCTGATCCTGTGTGGTGTGGTCCCAACCGGCCAGGAACTCCACCATCCCTGGAGAACTACCAGGGAGGGTCGGTGCTGAAATAACAAACAAAATTCCCCAACTAACTTCTCCCTCCCCCTCCCAATACTCCACCCCAACTTGAAGTACCTATCGACCCAACATTGCGGACAATCAAAAGGAGTGGATTGTCAGCTTTAACTGCCCTTATTAAAGTTTAACTAGAAAGTCAAAAAAGGGGGGGGCTGTGATGGTGTTGTATCCCCTCTTAAATACCCAAGTGGGAGGGCAGTGATTTCCCGCTTACCGCATTACAAACATGTGAAATCGCCTTTAGTAGTCTCATGGCTTCGTACTGACAGTGACCATAAGGTAGGTACCCCATGGGCAAGGCCCTCAGCGGGTTCAGGGCGGTGACTCATCTCTCCTGTCTTCTGGCGGATCTGGTGGTGGTGGCCGGTCCGGCCTGGGGTGTTGCTCCGGTGATGGTCTGGGGTTCCTGTTTCTGTTGTTATTACCCCGGGTTGCGGACCAGTCTCCTTCAATCTGCTGTTCCGCCCAGTGCCACGCTTCTCCAGGATCTTCAAAATGGACCGTCGTGCCTCGGTGATACATTTTTAATTGTGCGGGAAAGAGGAGGACGTACTTTACTCCCATTGTCTGTAGTTGCCTCTTAACCTTCCCAATTGCCTGTCTCGCTTTCTGTACTTCCCTGGTGTAGCCGGGGAAGAAGGCCAGTCTAGATCCGTTGAATGTAATTGTACCTTTGGATCTTACAAGTTGTAGGAGCGCATCCCGGTCTCGATAATTTAAGAATCTCGCGATCACAGTGCGTGGGGGAGTGCCAGGCAGTGGTCTGCCTGCGGGCATTCGGTGCGCTCTCTCGATGGAAAAGAACTTTGAAAAGGATTGCAAGTCAAACAGATCTGTTAGCAATTGCTCCAAAAAGAGTTCCATGCAGGGCCCTTCTTCTTTCTCTGGGATACCAAGGATGCGAACGTTATTGCATCTGGACCTCCCCTCGCTTTCCTCCACCCTGGCCCCCAGCGTCTTGAGTGTAGCCGAGATTCCTTGGATCTGTTGCTGCACATTGTGTAGGCCATTTTCTGTCATCGCGATCCGTTGTTCTGCCTCTCCAGTACGCGCTGACAGCTTCTGGAGGTCATGTCTAAGGAGGGAGACATCGAGGCTTATGCCATCTATCTTCTGCTCCATAGATGAGCGGGAGTCCGCAATGGCCGCCATAACGTCTTTAATCGAGAGCGCGTGTTCAGTTTCCATCTCTTCGGATGTAGCAATTGGGAGTCCGTCTGTTGTGATGAGGGCACAGTATATTGTTCAATTCTGTTCTGCGGGTGTTCTTTCTTTACCCATGGTCGCACCCCGATCCTGGGGGAGTAGCTCGATAACAGTGTTCTTACCAGGGCCTTCGGTAGCATCTGCTGGGTCGGTCCCGTCTCAGTCGGGCGAGGGGTGGTGTGGTTGGGCACACCGCCTGCCCAGGTGGCGTCACCCCTCAGTGGGCATCCGCAGCTTCGTGGCCCTTAGCGTGTGTCAGGGTGTGCACCGTGGGTTCAGAATGTAAAACATTCTTGCTCTCCAACCACGGCGCCGCTGGGTTCTTCCTGATGGTGTACTGCTCCCACATCGCGTGCCCTGGGGCTGTCGTTTCAGTACGGGAGGCGTCCGACGTCTAGGCCGGTGTTGCCAGTTCTTCTCCTTCTCGGGGGGCCTCCTCTGCGGGCACTAGTTCTGGAGCACAAGGCACGACGTGCCGGATGCCTCGGCCCAAATGATGTATGGATTGGTGTCTCGGCCCGGTCTGTTCTTCCAGGATCTGCACTCCGGACCTTCCTGCTCGTCGAGGCCCCCCCGGTCCTCGAGTGGCCGATTCACCGGATCTACTGCGCAGTCGGTGGGGGAGGCACGGGAGCCGCTCTCGACGAGGCCTGGCTCTTCTTCGCAAATGTGACGGGTGGGGAAACAGTTCCTGTCCCGGGGGGAAGGGAGGGGGCACACGTTGCAGGGTCCTGCTTCGGTCCCCTTGACCCGGGCCCGGGTCCTTAGGGCCGGGGCGAGTCGTCCGCCTCCCCCGTCGTTCTGCCCAGCTCCAGGTCTGGTTCATCGTGAGGTCGCCTCTTAGGGTTCGCCCAGGGGCACACCAGCTCCTTCCGCCGTCTTTCCCTCGGCCGAAAACGTCGCGGCACCTCGTCACCCGGTGTGCACCGTTCGTTACGCTTCTTTACTCAGGCGGCCATTTTGGGAAAAAGCCAGGTGATTCTCCGTCCACCTTCGCCTCAACGTATCTTCGTGCCCAGCTTTCCAATGTTTTCACCGCTTGGACCGGTTGAGCACCACGGTTCCCTCTAAGCGTAGAGGTAGTTTTTAAGTTTTATAATTAGCGATATCAGGCGTTTTATCAGGATTCATGCGTTGATCGCGGGAGCGACGAAAAAGGCTACGTCCTCCTCATCGCGCTGCTAGCCACGCCCCTCCCTACCTTACATTGTTAAAGTTTCAGATACTCTGTAGTGGCTAAGTTAAGTTTTTGCTTCCCATCTTAGCTTTACAATATCAGACAAATTATGTGAATACCGACACAGTTAAGGATTATCGCTGGTAACAGAATGCTCATTTGGACATTTCATGACAATAATGGAAATGAGCACCCACAGAAGAGGCCAACCAATCATCTGCGCAAGTGTGTGTGCCAAATTAACCAACAATGGTCCACCTTCCACCCTGACCACTGTTTGTCCACTTGCCTCTCCCACATCTCTGCCATTTATTGGCCAGTGTCCTGGGTCTGTATTTTCCATCACACACACTCTGCCACACCCCACCTATCCACACCCTCTGGAACCCTTCCCAGTACGTACCTTCACTTCTGCTCCCTGCTGTCATCTACTTGGGGATGGGACAACCAGTGAGCTTCCTTCCCTGTTTCCAGAAGTCACATTGATCTGTAGTTTGTTTTTAATATTTGTCAGTGCATGTTGTAGGCACTAAGCCAATTTGCCTTAATAAATAAAGGCAACTGAACCACCAGATGTTTGCCCACAGGGCTAACACAGTAAATTGCTGGAGTGTAAGTTATAATGCCTGAAAGAGCCCTAAATCCTTGGAATGTCCCTTGCTACACTGATATCTGTCGGTGCTTGCTAGTGGGTTATCAACAGACGTGTAAGCCCCACTGCAGGCTAATAATGTTATATTATAGCAGTACCTGTTATACAATGTGAATATCAAGTGAAATTATGGTAGGATCTGGACACAGTAATTAATTAATTAATATTTTATAACACACCGAATACCTGAGACCATTCTTTAATTGCGGGACCAAGATTTGAACATGTGTTGCTCTGCTTTGTCTTGTTTCCAAGACAAGCGCGTTGTCCCGATCTACCTTCCCGGCATATAATAGCTATAGTTTTTAAAAAATGAATCTCTGACAAATGCATATTTAAAAGCACACACTATTGACTTTCTTTGTCTCTGTGGTGTGTTTGCCACCTCATCATGGGTATCATGCATTCTGATATTGAAGGTTTTCTAAGGTGGTAATATTCCTGCACAATACTCTGAATGCCCCTAGACAGCTGAGTTGTACAGAAGCAAAGCTGCTTCAGGTTCCTGTTAGTATTTCCTCTCCCTATGCACTCAGCAAGTCAGTACATTTCCCATCCCGGTATCCAGACTCGTTTGCTTGCTGAATGTAAACATTGATCATCCCTTGAAGTCTGTTGTTTCTGGTGCTTTCCGGATATTGTATATTGCTAAACATACTCTTTTTCATCAAATGATTTTCCCCCCACTCCTGTCAAGGAACAGTCCCTGCACAATTGTCCGTTGCCAGAGATACCAGGCCGCCCCTCAGGGTACCACATGCCTTTTACCAAAAGGGCACCACTACTGAGACTTTGCAGAAGGTACAACCACCCTGAGACATACTGACACATTGGATGGAAACTCTGAGTCCGCTAACCTCCCCACAGTAATATTCTTAACTTCTACCCTCAAACACCCTATATGCAGACCAGCATAACCACTCACACATGACAATTTATTATGGCAATGTATTTTCCCAAACAGGAGATACCAAACTAAAAATCTTAAAAACATTGTGCACACAATCACCACAGCCAATGCATCCTATCACCACTGGCACACATGTTTCTCCTCAAAGGCCTCTATGCTCTTGACATAGAATGACCAGAAACAGACCTGCATGCAGAGCTCAGGGTACCTCTGGTCTTCAAGCATCAATGCAACAGCCAAGCCATCATGCATTTGTCTTGTCTCGCCGCAAACCTAACTCAAACCATACCTTTCAGATCCATCAGAGCACCTGGAGACTACAAATATGGCAGTGGCATGATAGAAGTCACAAATACCTAACATAAGATTCTTTACCATTCTACACCAAGGCTGATGCAGGGAGTTATGCCTCCTTAGGCAAAGGGCCGAATTCCTTTAACACAAATTACAATGGTTTCATGGGTCAGGATTTCCTGTGTGTTGGATTAATATGATGTACCCTGCATTGCTGTTGCAACAGCTCTGTTCCCAGCACTTCAAGGTTCTGTCTATGGGAGGAAGGGGAGGAATCTGGAGGGGCTGGGGTAGGCCAAATTCTTTTCACAAAAGTGTAACATTTCAGTGTGTAGTTTGGTAGTTTGTGGCAACAGGGCAAGATTTGCACAGGAGGGTAGAGCAGAAGAGACAGACCTATGGGAAATAACAAATAAGAGAGAAAATACAATGGGCCTCATTAGGACCATGCTGGTCCGGAACCGGAAAACAAGGGTGCCAGTAAGCTCACTGCCACTGTTGTTTCCGGACCGGCATATTACAAGCCTGTCTGACAGGTCTGACCCTGCCGGGCACAGCTGCCACAGTAGACACACCGGTCACAGAAGCACCGGCACCCTTAGCAACGGTGCCAGTGCTTCCGTGTCCTCACTCCCAGGAAGTCCCATGATACTATGTGGGAATGGGGATTAACAAATTTATCGGCACCTGACTTTTCGGCCGCAGGACTTGTAATGAGCCGGTGGCACTGGGAAGTCAGGCCCCTTTAAATATTTACAGGTCCGTCGGCAATCTGGCAGGGTTACCGCCGGTTCCGTAATGAGGCGCAATGATGCAACCCAGAGGTCACATGATGGTCACACAATTAGGATTGGACTGGCAATGGAGCTAAGCCGGTTGTAGGTCAAAGGATCAACAACCAAAGGATTGAATGCTCAAAGGGTCGACAACAAAGGACCGAAAACAAAAGGATCGAAAATGTTTTTTTTTTTTTTGACATTTTCTGTTTTGGGGGGTGTCCCCCCTAACCCTTGTTTTCTGTGGTAAAAACCACTTTTTCCATAAACGAAAACCTCCAAAAAAATCTCATTTAAAAAAAAAAATGTGATTCTTTTGTTTTCGGTCCTTTGGTGTCGATCCTTTGACCATTTGACCCTTTGTAGTCGACCCTTTAACCGGACACCAGCTAAGCCACACTTAGCGAGAGGAGGGACAGCGATGGGGCCCAGATCACAAGTGGACATAGTGAGTGTGATAGGCTGATAAGTATCATCACAGAGACCGACAAATGGACACCACAAATGAATTGCCAGATTGACTAAAAGATATTGTTAGAGAAGGCACAGAGAAGAGAACTGAGAAGTTGAGTCAATGGACAAACGGACCAGATAAACATGTGTGTAAGAGAGAGCAAGAGAAAGAAATAAAGTCTGAGAGATAGAAAAGGAAGAGATGAAGGTTAGGAGGAATGTAGCCAGAGAGTGATGGGCTGGAAAATGAACTCGGGAGGGAAGAGTGGAATTAGCGATGTATTAGGTCTAAGAACTTTGTACAGTGTAAAGCTTGCATGAGTTGATGTGAGCATGAAGATAGCTATTTGTGTGTGTGAAGAGTTTCTTTTCACTTGATGGTAGTCTCAGCAGAGTGGGTGGCAATTGATTGGGCATGCATTTTGATCTCTTCCTTTGCAGGCGAAAAAAGGACCCTGGCGTATAGTGAGCGAGACTACTACTAGAAATTATGGAAGCATTAGTAAGAGTTGTTCTCCAGATATTTGTATAGCAGTTCTGCTGAAAAGTTAATGTCAAATAAATCAACCCTCTTTCAATAGGATTGTTATAGATTTCATTGAACAGCACTAGCATGTCTTTACCAACTCTTCTATATTACTAATTGGACAGCACTGGCACTTGCCGGCAGTGCTGTGGCCATTCTGTGTGTGTGTGAGTAACTGCACATCTCAAATGGGACTACATATTTATATTCAGTGCCAGGGTACTAGCAGTTCTCAGAAGGCCTGATATACTTCTAAAGGAACAGTGTCAGCCCTTCTTATTATGGTTTCCATATACTTAATGACAAAGCAACAGCACATCTTAGCAGGGCTGTGCAATTTTCATAAGAGTGCACCAAAACATTCTAGCAGAGCTGCCATATTTTGATTGGGAACATTCTAGTACTCCTAAGTAAGGTTGCTATATTCTTAATAGGACCTTGGAGCAATTACCTTTCAGCAAGAATGCAATACATTTATTGAGACAGTGCAAGCAATTCTTCGCAGCGCTGTTAAGTTTTTTAAGGGTCTCTACCAGTACATATCGGGTTGGCCGCTAGTCTCTTATTGTCATGGCACATCAATGCACAACAGATCCTTAGTACATTTATTAACACAACAGCAGCACTACTTAGCAAAACTGTCAATACATTCATTATTATATTAACTTGGCAAAGCACTACACACTACCCATTGTTATAGAGGCACAGAAAGGTTCCAAAAAAAGGATAACACAGAGCAGAAGAGTGTTAATCCATATCCTTAAGGAAACATGCCATAGTATTTATAAGGTAAAACCTATTAAATTGGTCTCCTTCTCAACAAGACTGCCATCTTAACGGACAGTACTTACACTTTGTGTCAAGGTTCTTATACTTTTCATGGGGTGGCACTGTACTATCACAACAGGATTGCTTCACTTTTAATGGTACAACACAACACTTCTCAAGACCGCTGTCAAACTTTAAAGGCAAAGTACCAACATTTCTCCACCAGGGAATTCTGTACATTTGAGAAGACAGTAGCAGCCCTTCTCCACATTGCTGCTTTACTTTTAATAGGACAGTCCTGGTACTTCTCTGCAGGGCTGATTCACATTTAATGTAGTGTTATTTCAGCAGGAACCATTTAATGGATCAGTGACAGCACTTCTCCACAGTATTGTTATACCATTATCTTCAGTTAGAGGTTCAAGTGCTTCTTTATCAGCAACGTGGATTCTTGGGACTTGACCAGTGTCTACAGAAGATCAGGCTTTCTAAATGTAATAACAGCACTGCCTTGAGGTGCTTGCAAAATATAAGCTATTCATCAAGATGTTGCATAAAAAGGGGGACTGGGAGTTGCAAGCCACATGGGCAGGGCAAAGAAACCTCAAGCCAGACATTGTTGAGTAACGGTCCACAACATGGCATTATTAACCCATTCCATGGGCTACACCAGGATTAAAGGCCCGGCAGCCCGAGTTTATGACCTGAGCGAAGCAAGTGTTCTGGGATGTTAACCCCCAGTGTTGCCAGTGGAACAGGTTAATAACGCCATTAGCACCGTAGGTTACCACAGCGGTGACCCTGGGTGGTAGATAAAAACCTCTTACATTCATTGAACAGGACGCCATGCACGTCCCATTAAATGAATGAAAATACTTTTGCAAGATGGCCGCCATGGTTGTAGAGGCGAGGCTCTGTATATAGCCCCTCTTCTGTTACCATGGCAGCCAGCAAAACGTCATGCAGTGAAGAAAGTGGATTTGGGGAGGGTGGTTGGGATTATTTAAAAAAAAAGGAAAGGGTGGGTGGCTAGAAGATGGCGGAGCGGGTGGCGGAGGCAGCCTGCAGGTTCCGTGGAATGCAGGCTGAGTGCAGAGGTTTCAGCCCACGATAAATGGCAACTGATTGCCTGCGCCCCACACCTCAGGTTTTAATGAAAAATATGTCTGAACCAACAGATAGAGGCTGTACCCCTCACCACTGCTGAATGGAGATAGTATCCCTCCCAATCACAGCTTTGACCTTCTACATACAGACTGAACACATTTGCTATGGATCTAAAGATCAGAGAGTCCACCCGAGGGAAATTTCAGAGTGTATGAACCACTATTAATTTTTTAATGGAAATATGATACTTCCCAGGTGTGCCTTAACATAATGGGAGTAATTTGAGACTGGCCAAAAACGAAGCACATGTGTGAAATTACTACTCAAAGAGTGAGCCTATGGTCCAAGCTGTGAGTCTCACACCCAACACATGTCACATTTTCAAGTTGTGAAAGTCAGAGTGCATGAGACTGTCCCCAAGTGTAAGATGCACACCCATTGAGCCGAGGTTTGATTTATAGAATGGACTAGATAGTCTGTGCTCAAAGGTATGCAACACACACACAGGGGGGGTCCTGTGCTCGGATTTGGGAGATTTGCATGGAAGGAATGGCCTTGTGCTTCAAGGTATGAGACATGTAGTCTTCACTCTGAAGTTTGACAGACACTGACTGTCTAGGAGATTGGCCCAAGGTTTGTGATTCGCACCCAATGAGTGGGTTGGTTCTCCCGGGTGAGACTCACACAACCAATGAATAAGACTTTGTGGCAAGATGTTCTTTGCATTAACTGAGGTGAATTCACTAAATTATACTAATGGCTCAATATTAAGCAGATGATCTCACAGGAATAAGACTCGAGAGAGACATTTGTTTTGATGGTTGAGACTTGTATCCTGTGTGCCATTATGCTCTTAAGTGTAAGGTTCACACTGTGGTCTCAAAACCACCCAGAAAAGGGTGTGTGGTGCTTAATGTTGGGCCTTGACCCCAATTTATGTGACTTTTTCGTACATTGTGATATTTTCGTGAGACTCTACTGTCAAGGGTGTGACTCACATCGAACATTTTAGACATTACTTCCAGAAATAAAGACACAGACCTAATGAATATGTGTCTTGAGTTGTGATACAAATCTACAGAGTGATACTGCTCTAAAGGTTTGATACAACCAGTGAATGATAACCAGTTTGCCTGTGTGAGTCACACCAAATGTGTGTCACTATGCTACATTTTGATCAACTCCAAAGCAGTGTCACCGGAACCAAGATAAGGCAATGTATCCTCTTTTTACATTGCAGGTTTGAAGTTAGGTGATAGTGGTGATCTTAACTCCGATGATGTGCTGAGCCTTCTGGTAACGGCACCGATGCCCACGTTAACTTGGGCAGTGGGCCATTGCAGGAGGGGTCTTTGATCTGCCTCAGTCAATATCGCCTCAATAATGCCTTCTGTAGCACAATCTGGAATCTGCAGGTGTTCTGTATCACAATAATAGCGTGGCAAGCAATGTATGCTTCGTAACTGGTGGGAAACATATCTCATTAAGCTAAGTACTTGCTTCAGATATCTTTACTCAGCTTGTAAAAGACAGGCTCAATTCCATGCAGGAAAAACTCAGCCTACCACCCTTCCTAGGTTGATAACATGACTAGCCTTATTTAATAAGAACAATATATATTATTACAGCACTTGGAAGGAGTAGTAAGCCGTGAGGATGTGTTAGATAAAAAAAGTGGTATTAAGTGCATATTGAATGAAGATGAGATATTTGGTGACACAGTTACTAGTGGATATGATTTCCCGGGCAGATAAACTGAATGAGATATGTCTGTTAAAATATCTTCTGGTCAATGAATTTAGAGGTAGAGTAGCAGATGGGCATTTTGCGGCCCTTTGACTACTAAGCATATCTTATGTGGCTGTGAGGAATTTGACTATCCGCACGGCGGGTGTGCGCTCGCCTGTGTTATTTTGAAATTTTAAAAGAAATCGAGTGATGGTAGATCAACCTCTGGAAAATGTGTGGGGCTAATTCGCACACATTTTCCTATGCTTACCAAATGATATACATATAGACCTGTGTACTCTGGGTGGACACAGCCTACACACGCCATCCCCCCTGTCACATTTAGTTGGGATATGACAGCCAGGAGTACATCAAGACATCTCAGAATGGGGAGGGCAAAATCGTCCTCCTGCCATGGCCAGTCTAATTAACTAACAAAGGCTCCATGGAACCGCCCTGTCCTTTGTAAACTGCTGGTGGCAGCTTCGCATACTAATCAGAGTTAATTCAAGTAGGCCCACAGGAGGCCTGGTTGCGGACAAATAAAATACAGGCAAACCCCAACAACCCTTGATACGCACTGTGTCAAGATAAAGCCAGCTCCGACCTCGCAGTAACAAGCACAGTGACCTGTCAAGTCTGGGACTATGAATTTACAGTAGTCATCCAGCATGGTGACCACATTCAGAAGAAATGAGTATTTGCTTTGGTGGAGACAAAAAGTCTGGTCTTGCCCCAACTTCAAGGGAGATCTACTGCTTTAATCAGGAACCACAGAGAGCTCAATTAACAAGAGAGATCCTTTGATCCACAATAGACAGGAAGATGGGGGGACTTAGTATTAGATGTTTTCACTCCTTTAACTTTTCTGTTGCAAAACACTCTGGTTATGACCACACACAAGCAGGAGATTGTTGTTTGGGACCTAGGATTGGTTCATTAAGGTAGGCTCTGCCTACACCTATCACTGGTCCCCATTTTGCTTTAAAAGAGGGTTGAGCCCCTCTTGTTCGGCAGATCATCTGAAGACTTTGCAAGGAGTAACAAGAAGAACTCATTTGGACCCTGAATGAAGGTACAGTCTGCCTTACAGCTTTTGCCAGTGAAGGAAGGCTAGGATTTCCAAAGAGGGGAGCAAGATCCTTCCCCTAAACATCTTCCAGGGAACAGACGGAGATACTGAATCCAGAGGACCCTCCAGCAGCTCCGGAATGGGTACCCATTCAGCACACAGCGTGCCCTGCTAGGCTCTGCAAGCAAACTCCCTTGGTGGGAAGTGCCAGAGAGTCTCTGAACCAAAACCAGGACAAGGCCAATGCCTGCAGCACTCTCCTCAGCTTTGGTCCGTCCGCCTTAAAGGATGACAAAAGCCCAGTGAAGAAGCTAGGAGGAGTGCATCATCAAGCATAGACCATCATCCACTTTAAAGGACATTTTTGAGCCAGTCAAGCCCCTCGAGCTGCAACGTCTGTACCGCTGACTGGTGTCATGCGCAGTAGCAAACATCAAACGCAACACCTCGACCAGTGCTTTAAACCCACCAACCAGCACTGAGACGATTTCTGACCCCGTGCCGCCATGTACGCCAGCCTGCAACTGTCTGTCCAGCCTCGCTCGCCGAACTGCCTGCTGCCTGATACCCGCAGCTGTCTCCCATCTTGAACTCTGCCGCAGGAGCTGCAAAGCACCCTGAAACCGACTTGAGCCTGCCGAGCACCAAGAAAATCTAAAAGCACAATGTACAATGTGATTCTGTCACGCTGGTCCTTCTCCAAAGGCCCCTAGTGACATTTTACGACTCCTTGCTCCCTTTGTGCTGAAAACAAGTATACTTGAAGTATTGTGATTGATTACTTTACCGACTTCACTCCTGTCAGTATCCAGAGTGCATCCCTTTTCCTTCTTAAAACTGTTTGTTCTCTGCATTCCCTTACAGGGATGGGTTGTTTTTTGTAGTGTGCTAGAACTGTCTGTTGAATAATAATAAAATAGATATTTGTATACAACCTTGACTGGACAGCCCCTTTTATCATTGGGTAATAATTGTATTTTCGTTGTGTTGCAACTATCCAACGATTCACGACCTTGTGGAGAAAAGCCTTCCGCTCTGTCCACTTTACCAAAATTTGACAAGGAGATTTATAATTTGCCTGTCTTTCCAATATGTTCCAATCCTTTCTGGTGTACTAGAGCTGTGGGGGCAGATTGATGGTTTTGAAACTGATGTTCATCCCTGGACCACTGCTGCCCCAGAAGTTGATTTGTCACAGTGGCACAGATGTCGGGACTGTGAATGTTATAGCAGAGCAACTTGTTCGCATGCAACGTGTGGTGCTCCAATGGTAGGTATTCTGTCAAGCTAACATTTGCAGATGTTAATTTCTTTTGGCTTTATTATGTGTATACGACATCATTACTTGACACTACTCCCAAGAAGTGGTGCCATTGTTGTCTTGCCCACAATAACTCAGATGTGCACAGCACCGGTACAAACACACACAATGCGATTTCCTCAGACATTCTGATGGACATACCTTTCTGGTACCTGGACTTTCATGGATGTTACTTATAATGAGCAATAATTGTGTTTGATAGACAACTGTTTTCTGCAGCAGCGTTAGATTGTAAAATGATGACTTGCTTCATCAAAGACACTTTTTATAAGTGTGTTATTAGCCACAAAAATGTTTTAAAATACGGTCTGTATAATGAAAGACATTATCCAGGGGTGGGGACGGGATTAGTTGGCAGGGGGTCATTTCATTGGGGGTCAGGGTTCATCACATTGTTTATATGCTTGCTGTTACTGGAGGGCACTACCCCCCACCCCCGAAAACAAATAAAACACACTTCGTGCTACAGGCCTTTTTCAGACTCTGCTCCAGCCTGAGGGTATGTGCGCCTTTCCGACACTTCCCAAGATCAAAGAGAAGCCCCCCCCCCCGACCTGACCAAGCAGGTGATTGTGGGTGCTTTTCCTGACAGTTGCAACTAATTATATGAGACCACTAACAATCTATCAGTAATATTAGGAGGCTAGGATCTGTCTTCTCGCGGTGCAGTGCAGTGCCAAGAAGCACTTCAGTCTGCAGTAAACACTACACTGTTGATCACAATAAATCAGCCTGATCTTTTGAGCCGGACAGAGAAAGGGACCTTTCTCTACTTTTCGCAAGAGACACTATGCAGAAGACAGCTTTGATTACCACACATTCTCGTTTTTTTTTTTTTTGTGCTCAGTGCTCAAACAAGGCGAAGATTTGGATCACTCTGACATTTCATGAGAATAGGGAATGTCTAAGTCCATGGGAATGCCCCTGGCGCAGCATCACTTTCAGTTCATCACTGGCTCCTGTCGAATGATCAGACCTCTCATGCAGCTATTCCTTGATTCCCACCATCAGCACTTCTTGCTGATGCCCAGGTTATTCCCCACTGAGATGGCCACGCCTCTAACTTGAAATACCGTGACTGCAGTCTGGAGCCGCACTCAAGCGGGCAGTTGTGTTTAAAGCAGCCTAACGGAAACATGGTGGCACTCAAAAGAATGTCAAGGGAACTCATTTCATCATGGCTCTGTGGGAGTGCTAGTAGTTTGATAATCATGTACATAATTGGACTTTTCGCTGTTTCATTTATTTATTTAACTGTTTTTTTTTTATAACGCGCCTTACCTGCTTTGGTTTCTAAGCGCAGATCCTGGATTCGAACATCTGTTGCTCTGCGTGGTCTTGCTCCTAAGACCAGCGCGTTGTCCCAGTGCTATCCCCGATCACCATATTAAACACCCGTGTACTTCGCTGCTCCCAAAGCATATCACTTGATACAGACCAATGAGATAGAGAGTGGGACAAAAGTCTGTGATTGTTGCACAGCTTTGGGGGGTATCAGCTAATAGGCCCTCCCACTGGATATTGGGGTAGCTCAGTGATTTGGTCACTTACCTCAGGTGTGTCTATCTATGTGCAACCTGATGTCACAGGTTCGGATTTCAGCCAGGCTGAGTGACTCAGCCGCCCTTCTTTCCAAGGTATATGCACACAGACCCGTTAAATGGTGGAACAGGTCATGTTACAGTGGTCAGAACTCGAATCACGCAGCTGTCAGGGGCTACGTTCTATGACAATGTGATAATATTGCTGTTTGTGTTTATTTTAACTAAAAAGGAAGCTGAACATCCAAAACTTGGATCTGATTTATTGCATGAAGTGACATTTATTAATGAGGATGTGAGGTAGCTATGTGACGTGCAGACGACCACGGGGCAGGTCTAATGGTTACAGTGTTGACCGAGGAGCCATGCAGCTAAGTTCTAATCGTAGCTTCACCAATTACCCCCATTATGTGATCTTTGGCAGGCAAATTGCTAAAGAAATGAGTTGAATGCTGGCATCAGTGCTGCATGAAAAGACATCGGGAAAGCTGTATTTCCAATTCGGGGAAGCCCAGGGGACCTCCAGGAGCCAAGAGGAACCGAGGGCTCGAGTGCGATCCCTGCGTCCAAATGGAAAGGCGCCGGTGTGTGGCTCGACCAGAATTTTAACTATTCTTCTCTTGCAAAAAGCGGTAAATATGAAGTGCCGTCGTTTTCGCAACAAATAGAAGATGCTTTCACTAATCCTCCCTTGCACTTTGAAAACTGCCTTAGCTTTAAAGCCATTCAAAGAGCAAATGCTTCATCACTATTTCTCCATGGGTGATGCCTTTATCACGCGCACATTGATGCAGAAATTCGTAGCAGTCTAGTGGTGGTTACTAGCCAGTGGAGTAACTTTGCTGAAAATGTTGGGGGAGACATGGCATCTGAAGAAAAGGTGCCCCAGCCCAATGAATGGGGACAAAATGGTGTGCCATGAAAGTTGGGGGGGGGGCAAACACCCCTGTCCCCCCTAAAATTACGCCCATGTTACTAGCCCACATTTCTGTTTGCATGACTAATGCGTGCAATTCTCATAAGGCGCATTTTTTGTCATTACAGAACGGCTTTTATGCTGCACATCTATGATCCCAAGGCAAGATTTTACCATTGAAAGGCTCTGTATTGCCACAGTTTTCGTGTATACAGAATATTGAGTAACATCCTAATTATGGAGTACAATAACAAGAATGGAACTTGTAAATTCTGTATGCAAGAACTCATTCAATTCAGACGCCCAAAACACATTAATGACATGTTTGGGCCCTTTGTAGCACAGCAACCTGCACTAACGTCCATGCCGCCCTCCAGACAGAGGCGCAACACAGACATATGGAACTCAAGCACTAGTTGGTGCACAATAAGCGCCCTCATTGTGCGGGCCACTAATTACATTTGAATTGGGCCCACGAGGATGGATATGTTCGCTCGTTATTTGACACAGGGTCTCATTACACAAAAGTTAGCATTAGTGGAACTTCGCATTTGCCTGGAATTAACCAAAAGGAAAACATTGACAAAATGCTAAATCTTATTCTCTCAATACATTTTTGTACCAGAAGAAAGTGTGGACTTCTGCTGATATGCGATATTGTTATTAGCACACACTATGGAAAATTTTACTCTTACCGTAGCACTCACTAGGGCAAACTTTTCTCTTACCATAGCACTCACTAGAACAAAATTTCCACTTATAAAAGTTTGGCCTACTGCTAATACGGTAAATTGCTTTAGCATTCACTAGAGGAAAGTTTGGCCTACTGCTAATACAGGATATTGCTTTAGCATTCAGTAGACAAAAGTTTGGCCTACTCGTAATAGGGGATATTGTTATTAACACTCACTAGGGCAAACTTTGCTCTTACCAGAGGAAAGTTTGGCCTACTGATAATACAGGATATTGCTTTATTATTCACTAGTGGAAAGTTTGGCCTACTGGTAATAGGGGATATTGCTTTAGCATTCAGTAGACAAAAGTTTGGCCTACTGGTAATAGGGGATATTGTTATTAACACTCACTAGGGCAAACTTTGCTCTTACCAGAGGAAAGTTTGGCCTACTGATAATACAGGATATTGCTTTAGCATTCACTAGAGGAAAGTTTGGCCTACTGGTAATATGGGGTATTGTTATTAACACTCACTAAGGCAAACTTTGCTCTTACCACAGGAAAGTTTGGCCTACTGCTAATACAAGATATTGTTATTAACACTCACTAGGTCTATCCCCCCCTTAAATCTTATCTCACATCCTTCTTTAATATTTGTCTCCTAACCTCAACGCTCCCCTCCTCCTTCGAACATGCTTGCATCATTCCTATTCTAAAAAAAACCTTCTGCTGACCCCTCTCTTGTTTCTAACTTTCTTCCAATTTCTCTTCTTCCCTATCTCTCTATACTACTTGAAGGTCTTGTCTATTTACAAGTTTCTACATTTGTGCAAACAACTCAATTCTCGCTTGCTTTGAATCTGGTTTCTGTCCAATGCACTCAATGGAAACTGCTCTTTTGTCAGTCCTAAACTCGTTACTCACAAAATGTCACTCTAAGAACTCTTCCATTGTTATTCTACTATAATTTTCCGCTGCCTTTGACACTGTTGATCACTCATATTTGCTAGCTTCTCTTTCATCCTTTGGTCTTTCTGGCTCTGTTCTTTCCTGGCTCAAATCCTATTTGTGCCAACTGACATTCTCTGTCTCATGGGGTGGGACAACTTCAGACCCCCATCCTCTTGCCCATGGTGTCCCACAAGGATCAATTCTGGGATTCTTTTTTCTCTGTATACCTCTCCTCTAGTTAAAGTGATTTCTTCTTATGGCCTGTCCCATAATTTCTATGTTGACAACACCCAACTGTTTCTTTCTTTCTTTCTTTCTTTCTTTCTTTCTTTCTTTCTTTCTTTCTTTCTTTCTTTCTTTCTTTCTTTCTTTCTTTCTTTCTTTCTTTCTTTCTTTCTTTCTTTCTTTCTTTCTCAACTGACATACATACTCAGCTGTCCTCATGTTTATTGGCCATCAAAACCTGGATGTCTTCCTACTAAAGTACTCTTTTTCCCGTCTACTACTATCCCTCCCCTACCCCTCCCTCATTTATATAATTTCCCCCTTGCCAACTCCCCATTCTGTCTACTGCCTGAAATCTGAGACTCTAATTTGACTCAGCACAATCATTTAAACATCACATTTCAATCTCCTCTCCTGCATGTTGATATCATCTATTCAATATTTGCAAAGTTCACTTTTCCTTGACTTTTGATTCAACTAAGCTACTGATAACTTCATTAATTTTCTCACGTCACTTCTACTGTTCAACAACACTTTTCGGCCTCCCAACCTCTCGATTCGCTTCCTTAAAACCTGTTTTCGATGCCTATATTCATGTACTTTTCTGGCTGACTTCACATGATTCTATTTCCTCTGTTCTTCTCACTCTTGGTTGGCTCCCCTTCTATGCTCAATTCAAATTCAACTCTTTAAAACTCTCTACGCTCTTACCCCGGATTACGTCTCCTCGTTTGTCTCATTCTTTACTCCCTCCCGCTCTCTTCAATAGAGTTCTCCATTTCGTCTTGTAGTACCAGGCCTTCCTCCCCCTGTGCCAAGTCACGTTTTTGCAAATTCACTCACCTTGCTCCTATGCACTGGAATGCTTTTCCTCTTTCTCTATGCGCTATCACTGTTTACTCCTTGCTTCGTAAATCGTTGAAATCTCATCTGATCCAGCAGGGTTGATTTCAGGCTTCACATGTCATTCTTTCATTGTATACTAGTGTACCGATTTTATATTGTTGCTAAGTACGGAGTTTTGGATTAAGGCACTATATAAGTCCCAAATAAATACAAATACAAATCATAGGGCAAACTTTGCTCTTACCAGAGGAAAGTTTAGCCTACTGCTAATACAGGATATTGTTTTAGCATTCACGAGAGGAAGGTTTGGCATACTGCTAATACAGGATATTGGTTTAGCATTCACTAGAGGAAAGTTTGGCATACTCTAGCATTCACTAGAGGAAAATTTGGGCGACTGCTAATACAGGATATTGTTAATAACACTCGCTAGGGCACACTTAGCTCTGGTGGAAAAGTGCATTGAAAAATGTTTTTATTCCTTTAAAAATACACTGGGCCTCATTACATGGTAGGAGGTAACCATGGCACTATTAGAGCCATGGCTACCCCCTACCGCCTTCTGGATCCGGGTAGGCGGTATGGGGACTTACCGGGTCATTCAGACCCTGGAGGACCCGGTAAGTCCCCATGCCAATTACCATTCCCCATTCCCATTCGAGCCCCCATAGGGCTCAATGGGAATGGGGAAGGAGCTAATAACGGTACCGCACGGTACCACACGTTAAGGACGGGGCCTACTGAGGGACTTCTTAGTAGGGCGGTAAGGGATTACCGGCACCGGTGCCCTTACCGGTGCCGGTAATCCCTTACTGCCTACCATGTAATGAGGCCCACTTTATTTTAGCCCTTGGCAAATATTGCCTAATGCACATTGCCCGTATTATCACTAGGCAAATATTGCCTTAGTGCTAATGCGATTCAACATTGCACGTGCATGGTGGGAAGTTTCTGGAGTGAGCCCCATAATACCCTCACACGTGTATACACGATACCCTAAAGATTATGCTGTTTTAGCCCAAGATCGTCCATTAGGAGAAGGCGTGTTCATTAGACAGGAGCAGTGCTTTAAGTGGGCCGGGGCCTGCCGGGGCCGGGCCCCGCCAGTCTCCAAAAAGTGGGGCTGAGCCAGGGCCCTGCCGGGGCCCCCCAATCGCACCACGCCATGGCAGGACGCATTATCCCGCCACGGCCACAGCCGCGACGGGGGATGCGCCCGCCAGTGTAACGTTAGGCAAGTGGACAGAAGTGCCAGCCAGCCACAGCGTCGCTGAGGCTGGCTGGCACTTCTGTCAGTCACTGTAACTTCCCTGATGACCCCCCCCATCTGAGGGGTCATCAGGGAAGTTACAGTTCCTTTGTTGGCCATCGCCAGGTCACTGACCCTCTGTGAACCCGCAGGCTCCATGATTTAATATGTAGATTAAATCACGGAGCCCGCGGGTTCCCAGAGGGTGAAAGACGCCTTGGACTCTGTGATCTCTGCTCAGAGCAGCGATCACTGAGCCCGAGGTGCCTGTCTCCTTTGGCACATCTTTATAAAAGATGCCTTGAATTGTGTACGTTTCAAGCCATCTTTTATAAACGTAGAAATATTTCTACGTTTATAACAGACGGCTTGAAACGTACACAATTCAAGGCATCTTTTATAAAGCTTTGTCGACGGACAAAACCACCTTGGGTTTTGTCCGTCCTCAACGCTTTATAAAAGATGGCTTGTACGTTTCAAGCCATCTTTTATGAACACAGAAATATGTTACAAATGTCTATGTTTATAAAAGGTGGCTTGAAAAGTACACAAACCGTAGTAAGGTAAGCACACAAGTGTGCGCAACTTACTATGGTTTGTACACTTTCAAGCCACCTTTTATAAACATAGAAATATGTAACATTGCAATGTTTATAAAAGAAGGCTTGAAAAATACACAAACCATACTAGTACGCATACAAATATATAAATGCTCTACTACATTTATATATTTGTTTGCGCACCCTACTATGTTTTGTGCACTTTTAGGCCACGCCCACAGCGGATGCCACGCCCCCAAATGAGGGCCCCCCCTCAATTTCTTACCCCACTTAAAGCACTGGACAGGAGTGCGATCTGCACAGTCCTTGTCTCCAGTCATGTACCAGCCCTTTTTATCTCTGAAGCCCACTGCGTAGTAAAAGCCAAATTGGCCCCAGGTGGCGGGATAATAGCATCTTTAATTGTGCGCCGAATGAGATTAACTTCTTATCTGACAGCTTGACATCTTTATTGTTATTAATGTGCAAATAACACATTGTTATTTTTATAGGCACAACTGTGCCAAGTATGCCCCTTTTGTTTGGAATAAAAATAGACATATCTGTTCCTTCAATCTGGCTTTGCAAAAGTGTGTAGGGAAATATTTTGGGGCGCAATTAACTTTTGAAAAATGTTTTAGTTTAATTTCCATTACTTATTTGTTGTCTCGCTGTGCTGCCATGCTCTGTAAAGATGCATTTTTAAGGGATACAATTGTCAGTTGCATCTTGCTTTAGTTGCAATTAGCGCATTTATTTTTTTGTGATTTCCCACGATGGTAAACGTTATAAAAAAGAAGTACATCGCAAAATAAAGGCACCCTGCGACACCATGTAGACTTGCATATTGCTGCTACCTATCGTATAACCATGATTATACATGCTGTCTATTAGAATTGCTAAAATGTGCACTATTTGACAACAGACGCCTGTGCAACATGCAACGTTGTAATGTGTATTGTATACTCTGAACATGTTTGCACCAATATGGTGTTCTATGCGTAACCCAAGGTGTATGCATAACCCAAGGTGTGGGTGTGTGGCGAAATGACTTCCGGGGCACCAGTGGTCCAGGGATGAATATCGGTCTCTAAACCATCAATCAACCCCACACCTCTGGTAGACCAGAAGGGATCCGAACATTTTAAAATACAAGTGAATTATAAGACCTCCTTGTCCAATTTTGGTAATGTGGACGGAACGGCAGGCTTATCTCAGCAAGGTCGTGGATCGGTGGTTAGTTGCAACACCGCAAAAATACAATTATTACCCAATGATAAAAGGGAATGTCCAGTCAAGGTTGTATTCAAATATTTACTTTATTATTGCTACAATAGACAGTTCTAGCACACAACAAAATTACCACCCACCCTTTAAAAGGATCACAGAGGACAGACAGTTTCATGAGGGAAAGAGATACACTCTGGATACTGACAGGAGGGTAGGCGGTAAGGTCATCAGTCTTACTGTTCAAGATTATTCAGTTCCAGCACCAAAGTGGCAAAGGGTCGTAACTGTCTCCTGGGGCCTTTGGAGAAGGACTGGGGGCAGAACCACAATTTACCTGATGCTGAAGAAGTTCTTGGTGCTCAACAGCGTCAAGGTGGTTCCAGGGCACTTTGCAGCGCTTGAGACAGAGTTAGTGGTGGGAGACAGCTGCGGGTACCAGACAGGAGGCAGTTCAGCAAGCGAGGCTGGACAGACGTCGGCAAGCTGTCTGGTGTGGCAGATCAGGCCAAGAATCATCATCTTTGTGCTGGTTGGCGGATCTGGAATGCTGGTCGAGGCGTCCATGATGGCTCTGGAGACTGCATCATGACAACAGTCAGGGGTGCAGCCAGATGCGGTTTGAGGACTCAATTGTCTCGAAATAGTCCTTAAAAAGATGGAAGCTGTATTATGCTTGTGTGGCACTCCTCCTAGCTTCTTCGCAGGGCTCGTGTTTTATCAAGGCAGACAGCCCAAAGCTCAGGAGGGTGTTAGCAGGTAACATCCTTGTCCTTTGTCTAGAGACTCTCCGGCATTTACGGCATAGGTAGCTTGCTGTCAGCACCTAGCAGGGCATGCTGTGTGCTGGCTAGGTACCGACTCTGGAGCTGCTGGACGGATCCTCTGAGTCCGGTATCGCCTTCTGCTCCCTGGGAGATGTTTAGGGGCGGGATCTTACTTCCCTCTTGGAACTCACAGCCTTCCTTCACAGGCGGAAGATGTAAGGTAGGCTGTACCTTCATCTCGGGTCAAAATGAGTCCTTCTTCTTACACCTTGAAAAGTCTTCAGAGGATCTGCTTAGTGAGGGGTTCAACCCGCTTTTAAAGCCAAATCGGCACCAGTGATTGATGTAGGCTAAGCACACCTTAATGAACCAATCCTGGGTCTCCACCAACAATCTTCTGTTATGCATTAGGTGAGGACAGACACTGGGTGACACATTGCACACCAAAGGGGTGTTGGTCCCGCCTTTCTGTTGTCTCTGCGGCAACCAAGCCCACTCGGCAGGCTTGCCTCAATTATCTATCATTAGTATGCAATGTCCCCAGCTGGAGAAAAAAGGAGTGCGGATCCATAGAGCCTTTCATATTTTAATTAGGCTGCTCATGGGCAGAGGAAGGTGTGCCTTCCCCCTTCTTGGAATGCTTTGATGTACCCAGGGATGTCACATTCCATGTGAATATGATAGGGGACGATGACGCCTGTAAACTGTGTCTTCCCAGAGTACAGGTGACTATGTGTTTGGTGCAGGAAGCAGAGGAAATGGGTGCGGAATGGCCACATTAATTTCTCAGAGGTTGGACTCCCATTATTAATTTTAATGTATCAAAAAATAAAAAATGCCCAGGCAAGCACTCTCTCCCTGTGCAGATGGCCGAATTCCTCACAGGGTGTCCACATTAAATGGAGGTTCATATGAGTGAAATCAGGATTACAACCATATATTGTTTAAAATGCAACTATGGTGCATTCTGCAGAGCTCTGTTAAACATTCCTGTATGCAATAACTGCAGATCTATATGTGATGATGTCCCAAAAACCTGTCGCTGCTTGTATAGCACACCTGACACACAACCTACCAAATACAGGATACCACAGTAGCAGCATGGAGTACACTTTATGTTGTAAAGAGGGACTCAGGGGTGGACTGGCCTATTGGGAACTCTGGAGATTTTCTAGTAGGACCCTGCACCCTGGCCCTCTTATGTGTGGTATTTCCAAATGATCCCATAGGAAAACGGTTGGGATTGCTGAAAATGTGTAAAATGGGGCCACTTTGAAAATTATTTCCAGGTCCTCCTTTGTTTCCCAGACCACCCCTGCAGGGACTGTACCTTATTTAAGGAAGGTGGTTGATGCAACGAAGCTAGCTAAGACTGTGACACTCACAATCTCCCCATACAATAATCTTGACACAGAAATCTCTGCAGAGCTTGCTGCACAATCTACCAGTCCGATCATTTTGTCATAGAACTTCCTCCTGATCTTAATACATACAATCACCCAATAACAAATATTGAAAACAGATCTCAGGTCTCAGTAAGACATTTGTTGATATGTGACTCTTTTACACTAAATTGAAATCCCTGATCTAACATTGCCTAGTATACACTCCCTGCCCACATTTCTGGAACAATAAACAGGCTGTGTTCATAGTTACAACTTAAATGTAATTAAATAAAAGAAAACCAAAGGTTATACCCTTACTTTATGCAGGGAAAATCACCCACAATATGCTACATACATTTTGATAATTTCTTTACACAATAAGTTGCACTGCCTGTGGCATCTAATTAAGAACTTGTGCACACATGCAGTTATACCATAAATCCAGTGAATATATGCCTAACATTTCTAATCCTAAATATTAGAATGTCACCTTTAAACAGCACCCTTAGTTGTACGACAACCTTGTTGCTTGTCAATCAATATGTTAACTTTCTTCAGTTATGGTTGCGTGAAATTAGATTCTGTTAATAAATAGCACATCAAAACATTTATTTTTTCAGTATCAAAATAAAAGTATTGGTATCATAGAAAAGTGGTGCAGAAAAATAACATTTGTGCAAACACATTTAAATGGATTCCCCCCAACCCTTGTGTAAATGTGGTGTTGTGGGTATGTAGTATATGCATTAAAATATAATACAAACCGATAGGTTGCATTTGGATCTACAGACATGTGTTCAGGGAAAATGTGCTATCACTTTAGAACACACAGTGATGATTTATCTGCTCTTTGTAACCACCCCACATTCTGACTTTCTGAAAAGACAACAACTGTGCCCCCCTGCTCCCTCCCAGTTCCATTGATTTACTTCTGTGTATTTAGTTAGAGGCCTAATCACTTCAACACAAAATCATTTCTATTCTCTAGGATTCAAAATGATAGATGCCCTTCCACTCCAAGTTGTTTAACAAAAAAATATCTATGGCTTTCACAATTGTTGATTTATCAAATCTATAGTTAGGCAATGAAACATTGCCATCAATTCATAGTCTAAGGTGTTGAATTATGCCTTCAGTATTCAGTTTATGTTAACTTTCATTTATAACATGCTGCACTCTTGTAGCTGCGAAATGCTTTCTGTTTTGCACAGCACAGAGAAAGCATTTATTCATATAGAAATGTAATCTCATGCCTTGAAACACTTGTGTATATGTGTGTTATAAATGCCATATCATATCATATATCTCACTCAGGTTTAAGTACCATGAAAGGAGTATATAATTCCCACTGACAAACTACAAAATTCCATTCTCATTATGTAAGTAATAATTTCTCAACCCACGTGCTCTATGCACAGGAAAATAGTATGTTTTCTACAAGAAGTCAAATCTCACTTGACTTTAAAAATAGTGGGAAGGCACAGTTGCATTTCCTACTAAAATATGAATGTATAGTATTTGGAATGAGTTCTCCCTAGTTTAAACCTACTTCCAAGTTCCCTTCCACTCCAGGCACCAAACATGGACATTATTCTAGGGGACATATCCAATTACATTTGGGTAGTTTTCATACTCACTTTTGAATAATTCTTTAGGAAGTCCCAGAGCCAGGATAGACCCTCAAGTGTTCCGAGTGTATTCATAGTGAAATGTCCTTACCTTGCCAATTCTCGCTTTTTCATGAAAGCAGGTCTGCCTCAGGATAATCTGGTTCAGGTTACCTCATGGACAGGGCCTTTCAATCTCCAGATATTATCTAAGTGCAGCACTCATACATTGGGACAGATGTCATCCTTCTATACCACCTTTGATTCAGGGAGTCTTTTTTATTCTCTGTGTGTTTCTTCTTTTATAATGATAATTTATTCCACGCTGTCATTATCTGACATGGTGACTGGTCAAACCTTTCTGCTGTCATGCTCAATAGTCAGGCACGCCCACAGAATTAAACACACCCAATCTTCACAGGCTGAACACATTTTCAATTCATCTGAAAAGGGTGAGGGTGCCTTTCCTCTATTGAATTTGAATAATTTTTCAAATAATTTTGATTACACTTTGCATTCTGACAAGATATTGTATTTTCAAAATCAATAGACTATTATTCCAGTAGTGTTTCAATTAAAATGACCGTCATGAGTGCAGTGATCTTGTGTAATGTGATGTGTTTGAGTTTAGGGCTCTTTAGGAACGTGCATATAATGGATGGGCTCACACAGAAAAACTCAGAGTCCAAATACCCAAACCAACTCAGGAAGACAGCAAAGTACTTTTTTATTAACAATTATCTAAAACAAGGAGTTTACAATGAACATAAATGGGGTTCCATGTGTTAATATCCCCACAAAAATATTGCGATACAAAAATATCGCCATATTTTTGCGGCGATATTGACCCATGGACCCTGTGGCGGACACCCCCGCAACCCCTTGCATTATTTAAAAATGTGCGGGGGAGACCCCTGAAAACCCTGCTCCCACAAAATATCCCCCCCAAAAATATCGCCTATCTTAGACAAACGGCCATATGTACGGCAATATTTTTGGTGGGGATATTTTGTTGGGTTACCGATCAACGGACGTACACTCAGGTTCTCTCTGCGATTTTTACACAAACAATAGCTTTTATCTCAAAACTACGTCAGAGGTGACGTCAGTCTACATGGAAAATAGTGAAAGAACCTATCAAGTGTCAGGATTGGCTAAGGGGAGACATCTGAGTATATCTTCTATAGGGACTAGGATTGTAATTGGCTGCCCACTATTAGGTGGACAACACATGCCTACCTCTAAAACACGTCATCATCAGAAACATTAGATACACAGTTTCTTATTGGTCTTTAAACTATAAGGTCCTTCAATATATGGACTGATATAATTGGTTGGCATGCTTGTGCCATGTCTGGAACATTCAGTTCACTTAGCAGCCCATAAGGCCAGACCCAGGTGCAGGGAGATGGAGCAAGACATTACCTCCCCAGCCAATTAGCGCAGCATCTCTCATTGCCCATGCCTTCTGCCATGAAGATTGTCTTTGAACTTGGCCTTGCAAAGTATCCCTGTCTTTGAGAATATACGTGATCGTGTTCTGGGACTCCAAGTTCAAAATCTTTTTTTCATCCTTGGCCCACGTGACAGGAGAGCACGATTTAGTCCATTTTACAGGTTTGAAATGTTTTAAATAAATTAAACTTGGCACTCTTGGTGTTCTTTCTTTGCACCTTAACAAGGGATGAATCATCCTTTGCACGTCTGCTCCTTTCCAAAATAGATAGCCCACCTTGGCTGCTTCTGTCTTGACTCCAGGCCAGACAACCTCACCATGCAGCTCCACGATTCTGCTTATTCTTGCTGTGCCACAGCCTTCCCTTTCCTCCTCATGGATCCTGGCTTACTAAATTCATGATACCAATATCCAGCTTCCATACAATGGCAGCTTTACCTGCATTCTATTTACGACATATAGCCAGCTTCTATGATGACTTAGTCTATCTTGCATTTCAGCATCTGCACAATTATTGACCGGTTGATTTTCTTCAGCACTTCGGGCACTTGTAATCTTCTTTGTATTCAAAAGTTTACTTGATTCTTTACTTCATCATTAGGTTCTTTAGAATCCTTACATCCTCTTCAGCCAGTATCTTGGGATGTTGTGTTATCCCTCTTATGATGTCACTAGCTTCTTTTCATTGCTCTTTCTCATATTCCTTCAGGGAGTTCCTCCCTTAAGTTGTCCTCACTTCAGGGATACATCCCATAAGGTTGTCTCAATGGGTATCTTCTTTCGAACACACGCTGCGGTATTGGCACAACAGCAGGTGGCAAACATGACATGTCCTCTTTCCTCCAACATATGAGAGGAAGGGGGCGGGGTCTCCTGCAGAGGTATAAAGTTGCTCCTCTACATCTTTCAAACCAAACGGTACTCGCCAGACATGATCTGGTCGCAAGGATGGGTAGATGAATGAGATGGAATAAGTTGTTGGCTCACGAAGGCATATGGACATGCTGTTCATTCAAAATGATTGGAAATGCCAGAGTCCAGATAAGGTACGCCTATGGAATCCATCAGAGAGGATCCCTGAAGTATAGTTATCATCGCTCTAAATCCTTTGCATGCACGCTGTTCCAGATGATAGACAGATCACCAGATGTAATGGCCTGAGGGAAAGATTACAGATGCTAACTGGTGCCCAAAGAGGTAGAATCAAATGTCTGTATAGTAAGGCAGGCACATTGGTGCATATTCCTCACAAAGGCAGCAGGTATGTGACAAATATGCCACTTTCTGCTGTTCTCTTGAAGGTAACCAGTTATGATAGTTATATCCAACATAGACTCCCCTCTGCACAGCACAGAACCTGGCTCCCTGAGCTCCTCCATTCCAAGCTTTTCACTATAAGATTAAGTCCCTCTTTATGGCAAATAGCCAAGCCTTCCAGAAAATTAGCAGCCCTGCACCCTCACCTGGGCTTAGAGGTGAAACTGTGGGCAGGCTTTGGATCTTTGTGGTTTGAGAGCACATTACCTTTCACCATTTTGCTTCTTCACCTGGTACTTGGAACCCTGAAGTTTCTTTCATTTTACATTAACTTTACACGCTTAGTAGATTTGCAAAGCTGGTTTAGACCCGAAACAAAGGACCCACCTTAAACTGTGCTCTGTGATGGACATGTTCCGACATAAGCACCTGTAATGTTATATGTTAAGCTTGGCTACATGTAACATGTTGCAGCAGGCAAAAAGAAGGGTGATTTTGCACAATTTTGCACACACAAACATAGGCTTACATAGATGTCAATGGACTTCATTACGAGTGTGCCGGTTCGGTAACAACGCAGCGCCGTTGTTATCGGACCAGCAAACTCTGAGTCTGCGGGCGACTGCCATCCCGGCCGCCAGGCAGGACGCAGCCGCCCGCAGACTTTCTGGGAAGCACCAGCACCGTTATTAATGGTGCCGGTGCTTCCCTCATCCCCATTCCCATTGAGTCCTACGGGACTCAGATGGGAATGGGGATTCACATTTTTTCGGCACCTGACTTCCTGGAACACCGGGGAAAAATGCAGGAGTCCGGCAGAAGCCTGTCAGCTTTAACTGGCACGGCTATCGCTGGACACATAATGAGGCCCAATGTCTTAGATTGGTGAAAATGGAGCACTGTATGTCATTTTTCCATTCTGTAAGAGGACAAATATTGCAACATCAAATTACTCAATTGTTGGCCATTGAAAAATCCTCCTTTGTGCAGTTATTTTAATCAATACTGAACTGCTGTCATGCAGCTCAGAGAGCAGAGGTAAATTATAGGTCCTTCTTCCACTGTCCGCTTGCTATTTGTCTGTGTTCAGGCTGGAGCGTATGGGCCTTAATTGGCCCCTTTCTTCTACTCATATCATAGGGTAAAGTGGGGATCTTTAAATCAGGCTCGCCAGATCTGGATCTACTCCAAATTTTTTGCAGAACTACACATACATATTTTAAAACAGTGAATTTAAAATTGGAATATATTTACATAGTCATTATCCTGAACATCTGGTGTGCTTGGGGGGCTCTCGTTGGCTACACTTGGAGACACCAAGTCATAGTATTGATCTTTAGAAGAAAATAGCACATGATAATGACACAGTAACCCTATCGATGGCCACAAAAGACAGCAACATATGTCTATGAGACAGAGAAACAAGAGAAACAAAAATTGAGAACATTACATTTTGCCCCATTGTCTGAGAATGAACATGGTCAAATGTTTGTGTTTGCATTTGTATTAATTTGAAGGACGGGGATGTCAATTTCCATCAGAAATTGACTTACAATAATACATTTACAGCAGGCAGAGTCATTCACACAAAGGGTACCTCTGCAATAGCACAAAGTTGAGAACTAGTGGTGAGACATTTTATGAGGGTGTAAAAAAGTGGGATATACACTTGCATCGTGTTGTTTTCTGGATACTGCTCCATACCTTTATATGCTATTTGATTTGATGAACATTTTTATTGAATAAAAGCACTATATCACATGTTACTTTATACATATGTTAATCAACCAAAGACAGACATGGTGACTTAGAGGTAACATTAATCTAAGGTGGGAAGTAGTTCAAACTAAAGAGGGGCACTATATAAATATACATCATTGTATTATTAAGTGTCACTGGATGCAGTGCTGGGGTCAGGCAGGGAGGATGGGGGGGCAGAAGGGGGAAGAGGGAGCTGCCTCCTTTAGCAAGTAAGTGAAGTTTGAGCCAAGTTTTGAAGAAATCCACAGTTGTGCTGGCTATGAGTGTTATGACCATTGGGTTCCAGTGGAGCGGGGTGAATAGGGAGAAAGAGGAGAAATGAGAGGGGGCACATGGAGGGAATGTGACAGTGAGGTTGAGTGCAGAGCGGGATTGGGGAGAACAATCTGAATGGTATTGAGGAGCAAAACCATTGATAGCTTTAAAGAATAGGAGAAGGAACTTGGCCATAATAGCAGTTTTACATGGAGAGCCAACAGGCAATTTGTAGGTGGGTAGGTAGAAGTAGGGGAAGGGGGATTGTTTAGAGGTAGGGAGGAGTAGAGAGGAAGGCCAAGGGCTAGGCTTGAGAAGTAGTCAGGTTTGCTGTGCCCGGTATTGGAGATGAGAGTTTTTGTACAGTGGTTAGTAAGACATGGACACATTGGGCCTCATTACGAGTATGGAGGCAGCCATGCCCTTAATAAGGGCATGGCTGCCTCCATACCGGGTTCCAGTACTAGGTTCCTCCAATGAGGACTTACCGGGCTATTCCAACCATGGAGGACCCGGTAAGTCCTCATTGGAAAAACCCATCCCCATTCCCATTTGAGCCGCCATAGGGCTCAATGGGAATGGGGAGGGAGCTAATAACGGGCCCGTTAATAATGGGCCCGTTATTAGCTCCCTGGTCCCCTCGCGGAACCCACTAAGGACATCTGGTTTTACCAGGCATCCTTACCGGGTCCCGCAAGGGAAGCTCGTAATAGGGCGTCCCGTAATCAAGGGTGCCGGTCCCGTACCGGCACCCTTCATTACGGGAGCGCCATGGCCGTAAGGAAGCCCATTGTCTGAATGTTGAAGAGGTTAATTCAAGCAGCAGAGGTAGTGGTATTGATGAATTGTTGCAGACAGGGATCACTATCAAAATGACCCCAAGACTGCGAGTCTTGGGCAAATGAGCAAGAAGGTCACGAGGAAGGATTTAGGAGATGGCTGGGAAGGAATGGCATTGAAAGCCATGAGAACAATGGCTTACGTTTGTTCAGCTTGATGCACTGGAGAACGTACAAGTGATGAACTGCATTGAGACAGCTTGCAATCTGTTCTGAAATTGCTGGAATGAAAGAGAGAAAAGAGAAAAATATTTGAGTGTCATAAGCAAAAAAGTGAGATAAGCCAAATGATGAGATAAGTGTTCATAGGGCAGAGGTATCGAGGGTGACGGGCAGAGGTCCTAGGACTGATCCATGGGGGACACCGACAGGGAGAGGTGTGGGGTAAGAAGTTTGCGAATTCTAAGAGATTTGAAAGGATCAACCTTCCATGCAGGAGTCGATCCAGTGGAGAGCAGGTTTGCAAGGACACACATCCAGGGTCGAGGAGGAACGAGGAATGGTTAACAGTGTCAAAAGTGGCAGTAAGGTCCAAAAGGATGAGTACAGAAAAGAGTTTGTAGTGGTACGCATTAGTGAGAAAGTTGGAGACATGCATTGGGGCAGTCGTCGTGGAGTATTTATGACAGTAGTGTAAATATGGGTACTTCCCAATTGTTTGTTATCGGGGGACCAGTTTAAAGGTGGGAAGATAGCCAATAGTATGCAATGAACAAAGAAAACTGGTTACCCCTCCCTTATAACCCTGTGATTAGGTAGAGAGTGACATTCTTAAATACCGTATTTTATTTTGGTATTATATTCATCCATGTACACTTTTTATAATCAATGTTACAATTTATTAAGATCATTTTTGTAAAAAACACATAAACTCAACAGATTTCAATGACATTTAACACACTTGTACATTTAGGTATTCATTGCTACTGGTACTGTGGGGTTAGTAAAGTATGTGACTTTAGATCTCTTCGCACATACACTTTCTACTAATGGTCAACAAATGTGTCCTTCCTTGTCTGATTCACAGTGAAGTGCTAAAAAAAGGCCTGTCCCTGTGTTTACTCTCCACTGGGATGCTGGAAAAACAGCATGCCATCTGTCCGTTCTAGCCTGGGAAAAGGGGACATATGTTTCAGCCCCTCTGTCTCATTGCGTTATCCCTAACGCTTTTCAACATTTGTTGTTGGGCCTTCTTCAGGACAAAATTGTAATGATTCTGTGGTTATATCTAAGAACCCACTTAGATGTATAGTACAAGAGCACTTGATTATAGTCACTGGAGGAATGGGCAGCATAAACAAAGAGGTGATGGCTGGAAGGTTTAGAATGAATCTTAATCACTGGAATTGCTCTGGGCAACCCTCCAGACCACTGTTCTTCACCTGCCAAGCCATTACAGAAGGGGAAAGACCATATGTAAATCAGGCTTGGCCCCACCCCAAAAGGCACAGTCCTGCCCAAACTGCTAGGTCACATCCCTTCTGCACGAAACCACAAGCATCCCCAACATGTTTCCCCCTTGTTGGGGCTCATCAATGAGGAGTAGCTTGGGTCTCTAGGCCCGGCAGGCACGGGACCCATATCTGGGCATACCCGTCCCACTCGGGGTGACAAAGCAAAAACAAAGAGGTGATGGGTGGAAGGTTTAGAATGAATCTTAACCACTGGCATTGCTCTGGGCAACCCTCCAGACCATCGTTCTTCGCCTGCCAAGCCATTACAGAAGGGGAAAGACCATATGCAAATCAGGCTTGGCCCCACCCCAAAAAGGGGCAGTTCAGCCCGAACTGCTAGCCCGGGCAGCATATTCAGAGATATTCCTTCTATCTGAAAACAGGACTGGACAGAGCTTCTTTCAGTCTTTGTTTCTTATTCCTGTTTATTCGCTCTATTTTGAAAGTCTCTTCTCTCAATGTTGATCTTTCAAACTGTAGCTGTACGATGTATTAGAGCATTCTCCCGCTCCACCCCTGGAACAGCGTGATATCGCCGTCCTTGTCTTCTGCCTAAACCGCAATCATGTATTTACTACAGTAGCCATATTGAAGTGGATCTCCAAGGCCATTATCCTCAAGGTACTTAGTGATCTGGTTGAAGTCCACCCACTCAAAAACTTTTAAATAATGGGGAGGCAGAGACATTGGGTGTTAATTTACTGGGACATTTGGCTCAGTGCAGGGTGTATTCAATAGGGTAAGCTAATTGCAGATATGAAGGAGGCAGGGAAGAGTCTGGCCAGGAGAGAGAGGTTAACAAGCTCAGAGATATAAGTGCAAGTGATGTTTACTAATTCTTTGATCATTTGGGGAACAAACGGGTCAATAGGAGCACAAGATGGGTTGGCACTGTGAAGGTTAAGTGCTAATACAATAGGAGAGGTACAGGGAGAAGTAAGCAAGAATAGAAGGGGCAAAGGGTAGGAGTGGTGGACAAAAGGAGGGTTGGGGAGGTAGAGAGAGAGAAGAGGTGTGAGAGTGTCATGTATTTTGGACGTTTTAGATAAAAGGTAGTGAGTAAAATCATTATCAGAAATGGAACAGGCAAGAGATGTTGGCCTGGGAGGTGTGAAATAATATTTGAGGGTAGGATGATTTGGCAGAGTCCAGGACAGCAAGGGAAGGTTTGTAGGCTAGGAGTAGGGTTGCTGTCCGTAACTGTTGCCAGCATCATAGGTTCTGGTGCATGTTTGCTTTCAGGATCTGCATTTCAGAGGCTATCCAATGCTAAGGACAGGGATGGTAAGTGTGAATGTGTGATAAAGGTAGTGTTGGTCAAATAAGTGCATAGTAAAAGTCAGAAAAAACACAGTCAATTGAAGAGGCATGAATAAAGAAAAGATACAGGGAAAAGTCCTCACATCATCAAGGTAAGGGGCAAGAGTCCTACCAGAATGTTCTCTTAGTCTTTGAAGAGGGGAGAGGAGGAGCAGAAGATGATGTGGCCAACATGTTCAATTGAACAATGGAGTGGTGAGAGGGAGAATGATAACATCTGAGGAGGAGAGCCAAGTAGAGGGAAAGACAAGATCAAGAGTTCCCACATCATGACAATGGCGATGTCAGTAGGAAGTGACTCAACTTTACTTTCATATTTGTACTGCGCTTCCGGTTTCCTGTAGGCTTAAGGGCGCAACACAAAAAGAGACATGACATACAGAGAGATTGGAGTGATTATTCATTAAACTACAAGCTGGTGTACTGAATGTATTGGTCTTTAGCAAAACAGGAGTGTTTTCAATTTCTTCTATAACATATTTGTCTATTGTGTTTCTCTAATGTTCAATGGTAGTTTATTCCAGGCCAAAGGGGCAGCTACACTGAAAGCTCCCTTAAGAGTTGTAGTTGTTTTACAATGACAAGTTTTTAGCAATGTTGTGTTGCTGGATATAAGCTGTTTCTGGTTCTGCTTCTATACTATGCACTCCTTCAAATATGCTGGCATTAAGCCTATCAAGCATTTGTGAGTGATCAGCAACATTCAGAAAATGATTCTTGATTTCACTGAAAGACAGTGTAAGCTGCTCCTGGCCTCTGATATGTGGTGCCTCCATTTTAAATTCTTAATCACTCTAACTGCACTACTTTGAATGACTTGCAGGCAATTGATCCCAGAATGGGCCATACCAATTAGGAGGCTACAGCAATAGACAATTGTTGAGATTATAATATCTCTGACTATCCTCTCTGCAGAGTCTTGTGAAATAAACGGGCAGAGGTGTGCCAGCAGTTTTATGTAATACGTTGATGTCGGGACAAGACTGCTCATCTAGTGTAATGCCTGATGTTTTAACTTTTTTCTGAGTGTCAAGCTTGTGATAATCTATGGTGAAACTGCTAAACAAAGGGCTTAGCTTGGCTAGTTTATTTTCCGAGCCAACCACCATGAGTTCAGTTTTTGCACTGTTAAGTGCCAGGCCATTTGCCCCATCCAGTTATGTATGATGTCATAAATTCTGTTCATGCATTTTTCATCCATACTGTGTGATCCGGTAAGTGGGATGACACACTGCGTGTCATCGACATAGTTAGAAAACGTGATGTTGTTAGGGCCAGAAGGTCGAAGAATGGTACCATAAAAATATTATATAAGGTGGGCGAGACGCAGGCTCCCTGCGGCACGCCAAATGTCAAAGTGACTGGTTTGGCTTCAGCCTCCATACTTGCCACTCTGCATTGTCTCCCACTCAGAAAGGATACCATCCACTGGGTCACCTGATCTGAGAATTGGGTAACATCTTTTAATCTGGTGGCCAGAATACTGTGGTCCACTAGGTCAAATGCTGCTGAAATATCCAAGATCATTAGCAGCGTGATCGATCCACCATCCATCAAGGAGAAGGTGTAGAACAAGGAAGGAGTTATGAGGACAATGGGGGTTAATATAGAGCCAAAACAGTGAGGGGAGAGGGAGGGACGAGTTGAACAGTGACATATTCATAAAAGGAAGAGATGATGTCAGATGGGGTAGAGGGGCAGTAGTGAGGGCCTAATTGATAAGAAACACTACACTGTCGCCCTTCCCAACAAGTCAGGGACAGTGGGAGAAGGTAGCAGAGTCAATGCAGATTAATGGATAGTCAAAAGGGTGGAAGGATTCCTCTGCAACAAAGCAATAGTCAGCTAAACGGTAAGCTTGGAGAAGGCTTGGCTTGAGCAGGGGTTCTGACCCAAGGAACTTTCCAGCCATCACAGGCTCAAATAGAATGAACCCTCGTGTCATATGACCATCTAGAAGCCCATCACAGTGCTCCAGATATCTTTCAGACTTGCACACAGAGACCTGGGTGTTGTAGACTTGGGGAGCTCCATTTTGCACACATAGCCCTCAGATGGTGCAAAGGGGCCTTTGACAAAGCAGCAGGGGCCAAGAAAGGTAGACAAATGAAAAATAACACCCACACAGTCAAATGTCCCTTTGGAAGCCATCACGGTCCCCCCGTATGGCTTCCAGATATGCAGGCAAAGTCCTGGGTGTTGTAGACCCACAAAATTTCATTTTGCAGACAGGAAGCTCAGAACATGCACAAGGTCCTTTGGCAAAGCAGGGTGTGGCCAAGAGAAATACTGTGTTCTATTGGTTTATTCCCATTCAGGAGGGTCTTTAACAACTAATGTTCATCAATATTCAACCTTAGGTTGCTCATGCTTTGATATGCCACATAATCCACTGTGACAGATAGCCATCTGTGAGGTGTGAAAGCCCTGAACCTTTGGGTTTTTAATAAATAAAACGATGCAGGTAATTGTGTTTCTGAAAGGGAGGTCTGCTAATTGCTGCTTCCTTTAGTATTTGCTCAGTTCTACAATTATATTGCAGACATGTGCTGTCATTGAAATAGCCTTCAACAGTCATGTGTTCATCCCTGACAGCTGTTGGGACACACAATCCCCACAGGCAGCAGTGGTTGTTTAATTATCTGCACTTCTGATTGAGATAATAATACCTGCACTAGTTAGTCTAGTAGTATGTAAATCTTTAAATACAAGCCATGCCTGGTTGTGGAAAGCACACAATTATACACCCAGAGCAATTTGATATCATACTAGTGTCAACTCTGTGAGCAGGGCTTTGGCTATGACAGGATTGATGTGTATGTGTGTCTGGTTTGATTGTCTTCACTACAGCCGCATGGAACCATAGCCAGGATACTGAGCCTTTGATTTCCCTACATGAAGCACAACACATTTCTCAGAGCATAGAAACCTCCCCAAGGGCTCCTAGTAACCAGTGTTTCAAAGGCAGCACTGACATAAAAAAGCCACACTCACACCATAGTGCTGACCACTGGGGTTCCTTTGAAGTTAGTAGACACAGGAAGGGGGAAAGGTTAGAGTAGCCACAGAGGGAAGGTAAGCCTGGAGAAGGGCCCCACCATCGTGCTTTCCGTTAAGGGTCTCTTCATTTTCCCATCCCCTGCATTTCCTGCAGGCAAGGTACTCTGTGGGTGATGTCATAAGGCAATGGGCTTTTGATATAACATGGATTTGGACCCCTTAAGCAGCCCTGCTTTGGTCAAAACCCCTCTAGCTTTTTGCATTTAAAAGGGGAGAGGCACACCTTAATTCTTTGATTCATATTTGGAACATCCAAAGAAGAAGAATTCACTTTGGACCTCTTTGGGGAGTGCAGTTTATTACAAATTACCCAGCCAGAAAGGTGAATACACACAGCATTCAAGACAGACAGAAGAGAGCTCTGTCCCCTCACCTTTCTCAGGAAATGACTGCTGTTGGGCCATGACCTCCATGTTGGCTACTATGGTACCAGGACACTGTATCTGGAGGTGAAGGATTCCATGTTGTTGCCAGCCAGGCTCCCTGGAGTGGGAGAGCAACAGAACGACTCACCTTTTTCTGGAGGCCCTGGATTGGGACTCAAGGCAACCTAAAGTTTGAAGAGCACCTGGAATATTGTTTCATAACCTTGAGAAATCTTCGAGCCACTTAAAAAGTGCTCAATGCCATTGGAGTCAACACAGGACCAGTGATGGTGCTTTTTACCAACTGTGAACTTTGGGATGTTTACCAGTTTCTTAGAGTCATCTGGATTCTGTCTCACACCAGAGAAGAGCACTTATGCTGTGGCTTGCACACCAGCTCACCACTGGGGAAGCATCCAACTCCCTGCCTTCCCAGTGCCATTTCAACTCAAAAGAAAATCCCAACCCCACTTGATTGCTTACTACCCCCTCTGGAAGCCATCATTTCACACCTCGACTCAGCCCAGCAGTAGCATCGTGCTGACTGGATTTAACTGCTGACTTCGAACTTCTAGAACTCTTTGACTCAGATTGTCATGACATCTCACTTGGTCCACACAAAGCTTTGGCTCTCTTTTACTTTGGGACCATTTCACTTATGTTGTTTGGGCAGCTACTAATATCCCTTGATACCCCTGCTGAAGGGATAGCCTACCCTTTGCCCATACTACCAAAAGAGGCAATGGAGGTATACCTTTCAGTCTTTTCCAGTTTCACCTTTAAAATTAGGATCACTTCCGGTTTAGTGATAGTGTGGACCTGAGGAGGCGGCTTAGTCACTTCTCACCCGTGTACTCCTGCACAGCAGCAATCATTTCGTCACATCCTTTCATCTTCCATGTTCTCTTCGCTCCAATGTTTTTGCTTTGACTTTGTCCCATATGCATTATATGTCATTCACTGTAAGTAAAAGAAAGCAAATGCTATCATTGCAATAGTCTACACTTACTCTGTGGTCTTCCATCTGTTATTTCATTGACCATGTTTTATTGAAGAATCTTCTCACTCAACTTCTTGGGTAGCTTCCACTGTTGTGAAAGGTTGGGTTATGACATGCTTTGTTACGAAAGCTCAAATTTCCAAATTATTGTAATGTGCTCCTGCTAATGTGCATACCGATTGGTTTGCAGGGGGGGGGGTTGTTTAAGGTTCAAATGCAATACAATGCAATTCATTGTGTTAATAAACAAGCTGAATATATATTACTGTGCAAACTGCTGCTCATGGGCTAAAATTCGAATGGATGTGTTGATCTCTACTAAATGCATACATTTGAAAGCAAGCCTGTCGGGCAATATGAATATTGCTTTCATTAATATTCAAGACATTTTCCTATTTGACATGGGATTATCAAGCGATTTACAGATCTAAAGGAGTTTGCTGTGTTGCTAAGGCTGAGGGAGAGGTGGACTATAGCAAAATCAAAATGGCAAGGGATAGCCAGAACATGGAATACACGTTGAGTAGCTGATAAAGAAGAACCTACTGAATAGTCAACCTGATGGTTTGTAAGGGAGAGGATGCTATTTGTTTCCAATAGGTTCTTCCCACAGATTCATCAGCTTTTTTAATAGCTACAGCCACCATTAGGCATTTGACCAGTTTCAACCTCATTGACACCATTTCTGACTTCCTCACATGCTACCTTTGCCCTTGACTTCACAAAACACTCCATTGATATACTCGCCATGTTCAAACTATATACATCCCAGTTAATACATGTGTAAACCATTTTTAACTGGTAACTACCTGCAAGGATCTCAGAAGCCAGAGATAGAGATAATGGTGTTTAGATGTGGTATGGCAATAGTCACCTGCAATTCTAAAAAAACAGTCAACATTCCTATCTCAACCTGTCTGACCATCATTATATTGTCTCCATCTACCTAAGGGGGAATTCGTAAGCAAGACCACTTAGAGAGTGACTATTTTGTGTCAGTCACCAATCTCTGCAAACATAATTGATAGGCAACACATGCCAACGGGTTTATAATGAATGGTAAACAAAACTGCTAATCACTCTTATGATTCATGTCAAATAAATAATAATGTTTTATGCAGGGATTACAATGTGTGTGAGGCATACACCTATGTACACAGATCCAAATAATTGTGTGCACAAGTAAATTAATGATGGTTACTCAGGGCTATGTGCATCCATCACCCAGTCAGTTATTGCTCACAGGACAGTGGTTTCCGCAACTTCAGTTGATCTATATAAACAGACCAGCATTTCTCCACCATTCTTCTAAGTGGTAAGAGAGAAACCTGTAGGCCATTTCCTTACACCAATAAAACTGCATGTTTAGTAGACCTGTGGACCATCACAATTAAAAATGAGGTCACAGCAGAGCTAATTTGCAACTTTGTTTTCACTCCGGTGAAAGGGTGATCATTGATGTGACAGTATTACTGAACCTGGTGAAATGCAGTGACAAACAGGGCTGAATCTCTCCATACTTTGAAGGGGGATGTTCTTTACATACCAAGCTGGTCACTCCATTCCCCCTTAACTACTAAGTGGTCTTTTTTTTAGAGATTTAACTCCTTTTGTATTGGGGACAATCCTTAACACATTTGAGATATATAATCATTAAGGGTTTCTTTTGGGGGTTTGTGGAGTCTCCTAACCCTCTTTGTTCAGTAAATATATTATGCTGTGACAAATCGAGTTCAAAGATGAGAAGAGGCTAAAATGCCAACTCAGCCCTTACACTTCTACAAACCAAGAACCAATGCAATCATACAGATAAAAAAGGCACAGTAAAGATATATACTTCCTTCACTTTTGTGATAACGTGGGCCGGCGGAAGGCTATACTTTTAAGAGGGGTGTGAATATGGTTCAGTAGCAACCCGAATAGCAAAGTATAACAATCCAAAATAAAGGAATGTCCAATCTGGTTTCACCATGTACAATACTGACTAGACAACTCTGTAGCCTCCCACTCCCTTGTAGAAGAAACACACAGTGTGCACACATAGAATAGATGCAGCACTCTGGGTGATGAGACAAGGGGAAAAGGCATTGAAAAGAGCACACTGTTCAAAAGGATATTTCTTCAAGTTGCAAAAAGGTATACAAATGTCCTAGTCAGTCTCTTGGGCCCAAAGATGGACCAGGGGGGCAGATATCAGCCAAATACCTTCTGCAAATCTCTTGGAGGTTCGACAGTGTCGAACCAGGCTTCTCAGCATTGAACATTGTCAGCTCAGGTCATAGATGTGGCAGTCACAATGGTCTAGCGGAAATATGGCCTCCAGGTGAGTTTGAACGGAAGGTGAACTGCAGTCTCAAAGCATCTAAACAAGCTGTGTGGTAGAGCTGGTACCAAGATGAGTAGGTGAGTCATTTCGATGTGAAGGCTTGGAGGTCACGGTCAGGGAATACAAGGGTCGAGTCAGTTGACTCCCAGGAGCGGTGGTGAAGAAGCTGGTGTTGCGGATGACGACTCGAGTAACGCAAGGCATCAGTACTCCGAAGTTTGAGCCAGAGCAACAGAGCGCTTTTGCTTTTGCGTTGTGGCGGTCAATGAGGTCAAACAGCAGATGGCGGTTCAGAGAACAACGGATGCCAAAGGGCAGTGGCGACTGTCCAGCTAGATCGCTCAACATTGAGGTTCCCTCGAATCACAGTTCAGAGTTGGTCGTCATTGACAACAGGGAAGCTGGCTGTTCTGGCTTCCAGGTGCTGTTAGTCCCACTTCAGGGTATCAAAGGCCAATGCCATCCCATTTCTAGGGCTCCCAAACATGGGGGAGACTGGCACACAACATCAGGGCACCTACATGGTGAGGTCCTAGGAATAGAGTAGATGGTAGAGAGGCAGGCATATGGTCTAGCAGCAATGTTTGTTCACCCCCCAATGGCCCCTGGGGATGCTTAGGGGACATATCTGTTGCTTGTCCGATCTTGGGAACAGAGCTCTGAGTTTAAGGGGGAATTCCTGTCAGTTTCCAGCTTAGCTAAGATTAAGTTCTACGGCTCTTCTATCAGACAGGTAAGCTACCAGTTATTGAAATGCAATCCAGAGGACGTCTCCTCTCATCTCTTTCAGTACCCAATATTATGCTCTTGCAACAATGATTTATAATTGGGTTTGGGGGGCTCAACATTCATTTCCGTTCTCAACTTACTTACACATCTCTATCAATGTACAAACCTTACACCTGATACCTTACTTTCTTGTTCTGCAACACGTCCACAATTGATCCTTGTTGCTCCTAATCCACATATTTGTAGGGATAGAAAGATGACAAAACAGAAAGTCTTCATGGAGAGAGACATAATGCATTGCATAACACAGTGTTGTCAATTATCATTTCACTGTACCAACGTCTCAGGGCCCTATTCTCCACTAGTGTAAAGTACTGAAAAGGTTGTTAAAAGCGTTAGCAACCTTTTTGGTACTTAAGACCTATTCTGAAGGTGGTGCATTCTTCCGAAGTCGGTAGGAATGTGCTACTTTCGGAATACATTTGGCGGTTGCTAGGATGGTTTGGACAACCAATTTAGCAATCAACACATTCGTTACCTGCTTCTTTAAATTGGTATTCTTGTTGCACTTCTCCAGTTTTATATGTGCGCTAAAGTGGTGCACATATACATTACCATTTTGGTGCCGTTTTTCTGGAGGAGTGCCACAAGAAGCATTGTTGCAGTGCAGGGGGTATATGAACACTTTCATATACACCAAAGGAAGCAGCTTCAACGTTGCAGGATACAACGTTGAACCTTCTTACTTTGGTGTATATGAAAGTGTTCATGTACATCAGATGGGTATATATGAACACTTTCATATTCAAAGTAAGCAGCTTCAACGTTGTATCCTACAACATTGAAGCTGCTTAGTTTGGTGTGTATGAAAGTGTTCATATACACAGTTTTCTCGGCAGCAGTTTTGTAAAATAATGAATATGTTGTTACTTTACAAAATTGCTGCCGAGATTTTAGGATTGCACCCGTTAAGCTAAAAACAGGCACAATGCTGAAGGTGCACTGTCATGCACTATGAGGAGCTCCAGGCCCACTTGAGAATAGTGGTGGAGCCTGGGTGTCCTGATTTGGTGCAGTGATTTGTGCTCGTGGGCACGTTCTCTGCACTAAATTAAGAATCGGCCCTCAGGGCCAAGAATGACTAACGCTGTAGCTTTTATTTACACATACAAATCCCTCCTTACATTCGCACTATAATAACTCAATGTTCCAACATATCATAAACTACCTTCCAATTGGTTTTCCTCTGCTTTCACATAGAATTCAAACACATTTGTTTGGTAAGTAACAAGTCTCTTCTCTGTAATCCATCATTCTACAGCAATTCACAATCAAGGGCCTCAATCACGTAAAAAGCCCTTTCCAAGCCCACAAGGGATTTAAGTCACAGTTCTTTTTGACAAAGAACAAAGCCCTGTCCAACCGTATTCTTTCTGCTAAGGAAACTCAAACTCAAGATTCACTGCTCAATTCACTTCACTATATAAAGGAATTGAAACCTACTCCATGGTTATCAAACAAAACCAAAGCTTCAATCATTAAGGCAAACAATGCAATTCAATATATGTCATCTCCATACACAATAGCATAAAGGAGTGGCAGGTCACTCTTAGGAGGTACCTCTGATTACCAGCAATAGGGTATTTGGGCCACAACAAAATCCCCACCGCAAGAACGGAGACTCAACCATAGAGCAACGTTTGCTCTCTTTATTATCAATCAAAATGACAGGCATCACACTAGAACAGCATCTCGTCCAGAAGTTCTCATCCTCCAAAGGTGGGTTACACCGTTTTAAAGGCTAGTGATGTCGTAAAACAAGTTACTTCCTAAAAAACCTACCAGGGCAGGGAATTGGTCAGTTTAGGAAAACTATATATGTAATACATAGGCGTTATTCTGGTTATTGGATCGCCATATCTGGTGGCTTCTCCTAGCACCACCTCTAAATGTTACAATTCCAAAGTTGCAGGTTTAAAGGGAAATTATTGGCTACTGCAACATAGTGTACTTACCCTGAAAGCTAGCTAAGGATTGGACATAACCGGTTTTCTCAGCCTTGGGACCTTGGACAGATACCAGGCTGAGTGAAACTGTTCAATGCAATGGGAATGATCACAAAGGTGATGTGTGTTCCCAATAAGTTGCCATCTCGGATTGCCTAAGCCCTGAGAGCGCACATCCAGCTTTGAAACTGTGTAGCAATTGCATCTTTACACCTCTGGTTCGATGGGAACAGCTTTCCTCCATTTGTCTAAAATGAATAGGTACTTTCCTAGTCTTCCTGGTCATGTGTGCATGGACCACGAAGTGAAGCTCTCCTGCTTATAATTATGAGGATTTTAAGCTATATTCCTTGCAGGTGTCTTATCACCTTGGTAAACTGGAAACCTTCCATCTCTGATTGTCCTTGGCTAGGATTTGCTGGAAGATCTGTCTGTTTGCCTTTAGCTGAATCAGGCTGTCAGCCTCTCCATGTATTTGAAGACCATCTTGCTTTCCCCATTAACTTAAATGCACCTATGGCATCAAACTTTGTTTGTATGGCTGTCCATATTAGTTGCAATTAAGCATGTGCAAGCTAATTGTACATATTCTTGGCATCTTGCTGTAGTCGCTCAGCTAAGGGTATATAAATATCTGTAGGTGTATGTGTCAGTCCTCTATCTCCGCGAGTCATAAGCATTTGGTTTGTGTCTAGCAGCAATAAACTAGAATGTCTTGAGAACTTCATGCATGGATACCTATATGCTTCATGTCTAATGCATCTACATCGGGATATCAGTAGTGACGCCATAAAGCTTTTCAAGGTTGCAGTCAGTCAACTTGTTTGATCAATGACAACTGTGTCTCTTCCATACTGTCATTCGGGTACGGTTTGAATGGCTGTCTGAGCGAATAACTTTTCTCACATCTGTGATACATCACTGATGGCAATGAAGGGCCCTGGAGTGATGTACATCTCTCATATCTCTGCTTTCGGGGTGCAAGTCAGGTGGGGGTCACTGGGGTGACATTTGGATCTTCTACACAATCCCCCGTATGGTCGACAAGTTGATCACACTCCCCAAACAACCTTCTTGATTCACGTCCAGTTTCAGGATCCAGACCTTTGTTACTCCTCCTAGATGTCTATGATACTTTGCAAGGATACTTTGCATAGATACTTCACATAGCCCCGGAATAGGGCTGCAAGACGTATCCTTGGCCTCAAGCCCAGGGTTCCTATCTATTCAGCCCTAATATCTCTGTACTGGCTCCTGGTGGCCGCAAGGATCACATTCAAGAACCTCTTTATCATACACAAGGCTTTATGGGGCCTGGGAACACACTATCTCCAACTTTCCCCCACTAAATACTTCTGTGCTATAGCTCTCCGCTCCTCTAACTCCAACTCTCTGCTTGTCAAATGCTTCTCCAAGCACAGAGTAGGAGGCCGGTCTCTCTCCTTGGAAGGTGACTCTATTCGGAACAGCCTCCTTGCCCCCTCAGAATTGAGCCGCATCTCTTTAAGTTCTGGAAACTTCTAAAAATTTGACTTTTCTCTATCTCTTTCCTTCTTTCCTTTCCCTGCTAATCACCCCACTGCTGCTGAGACTAGCAGACTGGTCCTTCATGAATCTCACAGGTTACCAGGCTCTCCACCCAGTCAACAGCAGCACCCCCACCACTTAGCACTGCCACTGAGGGCCCCCAGCCTGGAGGCTCTGTATCCCAACCTTGGGAGTCTTCTGCCCTAGCACTTACCATTGGCCCCCACCCTGGCTGCCCTTGCACTTTCCTCCCGGGCTCTCACCAGCCCTTGTCCATACCTTGCTCCCTGCAACCCACCCTCCTTTCTGTATCTCCTGCACTTCTCTTCACAGCACTTGCACGTCTGAATGTCACAGGGCCTAGTAGGACCACTATTGTATGTTGACTGTTTTTTGCCACTGTTATTTTGCCCACCTTGCTCCCTCCCCATGTTGTCTTGTGGTGCATGGAAACACCATTTTTGTATAAATGCCTAATAAATGCTCAATAAGTAAAATAAATACGTAGGTTGTCATCCAAACTCCAGGTCATATAGCAGCAATCTCCACCGGGGTTGCACCATTTCCATTTTCCCCAATAAACACTGTGCCTGGCAGGAACAGAGGACACTGCTTCAGTTGTGACTGCAGCGCATTACGAGTCTGTGTTTCTTCATCCTCTTCTTTCTTTACGTACAGTAATACGTTCATTGCTATAGTCTTCTCAGTAGTCTTCTAGCATTGTGATATTGCTACTCTGATGACACAAAAGGTGAACTAAACTAGTATCAGTGCTGCTACCAATACTTTCAGTACATTTGCCATCCATGATGGTATCCATGAAAAGATGTATGATAACCAGTCCTCGTCTGGCCCTATAGCATTCGTCTCTGCCTCCATTTTAGCATACAGGTCTGATAGTGGGTGATAGCTTCTGTTAGGGTCCTATTTTCTTCATCATGGGTGGGATTGTAAGTACAACAAGAAGGCCCGATCTTGGCGCAAACACCTCCTTTCATAGCTGTGAGAAGGTCTAGAACGTAACTATTTTGTAGGGTCCTTAACTTGACAGCTCTCAGATCTTCTTTGATGGTGTTGAACCCCTTAACAGTTGAGTTTATTGTCTGCATCAGCTCCCATAGTCTGATCTGGAGTCATTTGTCATTCACATTTGCTTGAACTGCATGAACGATGGATGCAAAGACCATCTCAGTCATTGTGAACAGCCTATGCTCTGGTGGTATTGTGTCCAGTGCATCTTCCATCTTTGATGATCCCTCTCTTCATCTTGTCAGCTCCACAGATCTCTTCTTCTTTTGATCAGCATCCATTTTAGGGAACCTGTCTACTTGTATGTCCTTCAGAGTACTACTAGTGCTGGTGTGTTTATCTGCACTGGAGAGCATACACCTCCCCATTTTTGTGGCAACTGCATGTATGACTTTGACCCGCAGGCCCAGTAGAGGTCCATTAGTACTGTAGTGCCGACCTTCATGCCTGGTTTCTTCGATACTCGCCTGATCCTTTATTCTCTCCAACCTTCAATGGACCATCATTCTGGAAACACAATGAATCACTCTCAATCCATAGAATTGGCATAGGACCAGCTTAATTCTCCACCCAGGTGATAAGTTTTGCACTTGCTTCCCATTCCTAGACACACACATTGTTTTCCTTTTGTACTGCTTCTACTGGAACTGCCAGGAGCACATGTGCTTTGCTCCCTCCCATTCCTATGTCCATCCTTCAGTTATATATACTTGTCCAAATGCTAGTAAATAAGGTCTTTCCCAGCATCATGGCATTCCTCCTATCAGTGTCTGTCCTGTTATGAGGCATTGTAGTTCTCTTTTTTTGTCACTATTTTGGCTACCCCTTTGTGTGGGCCATCAGGGATGTACTCTATTGTCTTGTTGGTGCTCCAGTAGTCATCTATCATCTATTGAGTCTTGAAAAAGCTGTCTTCAAAGGGGAGCTTCTTCTACATCCATCTTAATGTAGCCTATTCAGTTTATTTTATTTTATTTATTTATATAGTGGACCTGACCCTCGGTCTACACATTACATTGCATAACGTTACATAGTTACAGTGGTTGCAATAACAGGTTACACAAAAATTATATACATTACAGTGGAGCATCATACACAATTTGTACAGGCAAGGGTAGTGTGATAAAGGATAAATCATGGATAGCATTAGTCATATATACATCATATGTGCAGCTGCGTCTAGTAATAGGTTAGCGGAATGTGGCAACATAGCATAGGAGGGAGACATTTATTGTGTTTCCTGGGTGATAAGCCAGTTTTTTGTATTTTTACTGAATCGGGAGAAGAATGGTTCAGCTCTTAAGGCTATGGATAAGGAGTTCCATAGTTTGGATGCTAAAACCTGTAAGCTACTGCCTCCTGATTTTTGTAGATTAAATCTTGGGACTCTTAGGCGGTGTAGCTGTGAGGCTCTGGTAGGTCGCTCTGATTGGTTTTTAGTAAATGAACATGTTAGGTAACTCAGTGCTGAGTTGGAGAGGCATTTATGAGTAAGAGTTAGTGTTTTGAATGAGATTCTGCTCTTGATTGATAGCCAGTGAGCGCTGCATCTGACATCTAATATGTTGTGGGATCTCGAAATGTTGAGGGCGGACCTGAGTGCATTATTTTGCAAAGTTTGATGTTTGTTTAGGTTTATTTTGTTGGTGCCAAGGTATAATGCATTGCAATAATCCAATTTGGAAAGAATAAGTGCTCTGGGTACCATGCAGCAACTAACTGTTGAGAGGAAGGGTCTGCAAGAGTTTATAAGTTTGCAAGTGTAAGCTGTGGCGGAAGCTGTAGCATTCACTTGCCTGTTCAAGGTTAAGGATGAGTCAAGGTAGAACCCAAGTGTTTTGAATTCCTTAAACACCAATATGTTGTTACCATCTATGATGAAAGATTTGAATTTGTTGTCTAATTTATTCATTTTGGGTTGGGTGCCAATGAGGAGAAGTTCAGTTTTCTCATCATTAAGGCAGAGGCCATGTGTGGCCATCCATGCCTCTTGGATGAGGTACATTTTATTTAGAAGTTTTGTATTGAGGTCGTCACCAGTGATGGGGATGAGGCCTTTGGTGTCATCTGCATAGTTATTGTGGTTGACATCCAAGTAGTCAAGGTTGTCGAACAGAGGCTTGGTGAAAATTTTATACAGCGTAGGTGAAACGCAGGATCCTTGCGGGATTCCGCAGGTTACCGGTGCTGGATCGGCTGAGGCTGTTGGTGCAAAAACCCTCATCATTCTGTTGTCGAGGAAAGATTGTATCCAGGTCGTTGATTTGTGTGCTGAAGAGGTAACGGGATTGCACAAGAATTTGTGCTTCATGAGGTCGAAGGCGGCAGATAAATCTAACAAGTGAAGGAGGGCTATGTTTCCTTTGTCTTTTTCGTCATCCATTTGTGTTTTCAAGTCTATTAAGGCAGTTTTGGTGTCGTGTGTAGGTCTAAACCCAGATTGTTGCATGCCCAGGAGATTGTTAGTTTCAAGATGGGCCTGGATCTATAGGTAGGCAGTCCTGTCTAAAATGTTCAACAGAAAAGACACAATGGTGATGGGTCTGTAGTTCGTAATTATGTCTAGGTTGAGATTAGGTTTTTTTAACAGGGGGAGAACCGAAGCATCCTTCAGATTGGATGGGACTATGCTGGTTTCAAAAGAGGTGTTTATATTTTTTGTTTATTAAAAAGTTGTTTCTAGTTTGATTAACAAACTTTTACAACACACAAAGATAGTGTACAGAGCATAAAAACATTTACATATGTGGTTACTATAAACATGTATTCCAAAATGTTCTTAAGCAATTTTAGATAATAAACAAAAAAATATATATATATTACACTCTCTAAAATCAAGAGACAATTCACCAATAAAATTTTTAAGAAGATTAGTGCGTGCCAGCACAGATTTACATAAGTTACCCCACATCAACCTCAACCAGCACCATTCTCAAGCACTTTGTGTTGTACCTAGCAATGCACATCCCAGAATAGCTATACAACAAATTTAAAATGGGTACAAAAAATTGTCAGATGTTACAATGTTTCTCTTTGCCCTTTTAAATTACAAAAGTGACAAGCTTCATTATCACCAGTTTTACATGCGTTGTCTCATTTTACTATTTTCTCACCAGTGTGAATTTAATTGCACTTAAATCTCATGTATAGAACTCTTAGCACACAACATGGAAATTTCACAAGATATATTCTATGTAGCACCTTCTTTGCTGCAAAAAGTATTGCTTCATAATACAGTTTCTTGTTGTGCATCTCCGTAAGCGTCATTGCCCAATCGTACACAAAAAGTCATTTTTTAACTAAGGGAAGACGAAATTCCAAATCACATGGGTGCAAACCTAGCTCAACAAGTAATTTTGCCATGGAATCATAGAAAGATGCCACCAAAACTGGATTTCTTACTTTAATCATAATGCAAAATTCCTCGTAAAGTGACTCATCCGGGGGAAAGAGCATTTTAGCCAGATTTGCAAGTTGACGTCAGTGAAATCTGGCAGATAATGCAGTTAAACCAAGTTCTTGACAGAGCACACAATTAGGAAGCGAATTGGCCATATGTAGGGTATGCTTCCACAACTTGCCTTGTATCTGGTTAAGAATGGTATCAATGTTTAATATATATAAGTCTAAACCATATAATAGAATTGCTTCTACTTTGGGTGTATAAAATTCTGATCCCCCTGTCGCCTTCTTCACTGGGTGCACAGCTTTATTACACTGTGACTCTGAAGGGGCTAGAATACCTTGCTTACTAAAGTGGCGATTGTCTCATAAATGCCTTTGTCTACCTCCATGGATAGGGATATTGTCTCGGCCTTGGTAAAATAGCTCCTGGATTGAGCTTTATTTTGAGAGCTCGTATCCCCTTTAACAGGCGCACATCATATGGACTGCTAGTCCTTAGAATACTGGGTACTCGCTCCAAGTCTTCCTCAAGAAATAGTGCTAGTGCCTTCTTCAGCAAAACCATTATCTGTGGTACTTACCTGTAGTCTATCCTCACCCAATGGGTAATGCTCATGAGAAACACTATCTCGTGATCTGAACAATCATCTCAAAACATGTCCTCATCTGTCAAATCAGTCAGTCCATGCTTCTCTCTTACCGTGATTACTGCCCTGCATGCTCGTCCTGTATCGTCAGTCCCATGCAATTCTACTGTCTTGTCCTTTACTCTAACCGGCTCGAGTTCTCTTGACATCAACTGCCCTTCCTTCTCATCTAGGAGAACCTCTGGTCCGAACAAGAACTTGTTGGGTATATGTAGCAGTTTGCCTTGTATCCATGGGAGCCATGCTATCAGGACTTCCACCACATACTGAAATAGCTTGAGGTTTGCTGGCACCCCTCTCTCTACAGTCTGTCTACAATATGCCTGCATCAGTTCCCTCATGTTCATGTAGTGAATTTCTGGAGTTGAACATACTATCCCCTGATCAGTGAATGGAGGTCGGCTCATCATATCCCTACCCATTATGTTTACTGGTGTCTGTTGGAAAATAACAATGGCATATCCAGGTCATGTTGTCCTCATAGAAATCGGAAGTGCGTCAATGAAAGGAACCAAATCTGTAACCCTGCGCATTCTTGGCTATGCCTGACATTGGGTATCTCCCCTCCCTAATACAGGATTGAGTCACATCCGTATCCACCCCTATAAGTGGTTTCTCGTTCGGATTGGGTGTAACAGAAAGCATTGAACACATCAGGTTTGTCTGTGGCTGTCCTATTGTGGATACAACATGATCCCTGTTCTGGTAAAAGCATTGCCCCCCCACTACAGTTACTTCCAGCAACTTCCATACATGAGTCTAATTGGGGAGTCTCTGTGTGTTGTGACTTCAATGTTCTGCTGCATCAGTGCTGGCTGTGCTTGTGGAGGTGGCTGAACACACCAGGCCGTGTGGAGGTGGCTATGTATGTTCTTATGCTTTCTGTGCATGTGTCATGGGTTAGTATGGCTGAATTGGCATGCTCTGTGATTGTGCTAGTTGTCGCACATATGCCTGCGCATGCATCTGATCTTGGGCATTATAGTAGGCTTGCTCTGTCTAGTATGTTGGCTTCGGTGACCTTCCCCATTCTGTTGTATTCCACCCCTGTTCCTGCACATTCACAATATGGGACCTATATTTCCACATAGCCAGCACTGCATTGGACCCCCCCATTGGTCTCGGCTGCCCCCATTATATCCGTGTTCACCCCGCTGCATCGGGTATCCTTTCTCTCTTCCCCGGGGCAGTCCTCCCCATCCCTTTGGCCAGTGGTTTGTATCGCCCCTTCCTACGAAGCCTCCTCCTATTGTCTGCAGTCGATTTTGTATATTCTGGGCCACTACTCACTCTTGACTCATGAACAGCACCCCTTCCACTGTGTATTTCGATAGCTTCTTTGGCATTCACTTTGCCTCTTCCTGCTTTCCCTTCTCATGCTTCTTTCTAGCATTCTCCTGCATTAACCGACAAAAGTGCACTATAGTTCGCTGGATCTCCGACCATTGCTTAGCCTCCATCCCCACTCATTTCTTTAGTTACTTCTGTACCTGTTCTGGCAACCCTTGACATCATATGTGATAAAAATAACCCTGCTGTTTTGTCCTACAGCTCTCTCGTCTGAAGACGCCAACGCTCTTGAATCTCCTAAATGTATTGGATTGGGTCATCGTCCTCATGCGTTTTGCCATAATCATGTTTATGTCAGATGTGTCCCCGTACTATACGAATGGAGCTTGCCAAACAGCTGCTCGGCAGTTATTGAAAGCTGTGCCATCATGCGCCGTGTTCTGTGCTGCCACTCCGGGATATCCTGCTCTTTTCCAAACATTGTCCGCTACCTCCCCAAGAATGGCTGCGTGCAGACTCTTCATGTCGCCCACTGCCACTGTCATCCCTGCTATCAATATTTCTATCTCGTAAATCCATTTCTCAGCCCCTGCAGTCAACGGGGGTAGCTTACACCTCAAATTATCATTTCATTTTCCATCTGTTGCCACAGTATATACTGTGGTCGTCCACCAACCTTCTCTAGTAACAGTTTCTTTGTGTCTCATTCCACTGTCATGCCTCCCCATATCTAGTGACTGTGAATGCCCTTGTCATTCCTGACAGTTTCCGTCCTGGCACGGGTCTGAGCCTCTGCACATATGGAGTAATTTCATCTGCACTATGCAGCCTGTCACTAGGATGCTCCAGTCATCCCTCGGGTTCTCCCTCATCTACTCCTGCATCTTCCCCTTCCCGCCACATTGTGTCTCTGTGGGGGTTTACTTCCCTAGAGAGGTGGCGAGGCATCATCATCACTTTCCTGTCAATCTTCGACCCCATGGTCCAAATACTCTTGTGACTGTCTCCTTCTCTTTCGTCCTTAAAGCTGAGCCTCCTTAACACAAGTTTCTCGCATTGTTTCCCCTTCCCTTTATCTGAAAAATTATGTTCTCTCCTCAAGAAGGTCCCTGTTGTACTTCTGCTCGCATTTGGGGCAACTGAACTGTCTCTTCTGCTCCTATAAAACTCCTGTATTCTTCTTCGTATCCCCTCTACCTCATCATCATTTATATGTGTCAGGTCTGTCTTAGTGTCCGCTGTTTTCTTAGAATGTCTCTCTTTGCTTTTGTCTCTCTCCCACTCATGCCTCCTATCCTTCTCTTCTTCTCTGCATCGGCATTCTTTAATGAGTCGCTCGACTTCCAACCTTCTCTTTTCCCTCTTGATTTGCAACTGTCTCTCCTTCTCTTCTTCTGCCTTCCTCATCGCTGTGTTCTCTAGCTCCCTGTGTCTTTTCTTTTCTCCTTCTTCTCTTTCTTCTGCTTGCTCTCGTTCTCTTCTCAACCTGTCATAGTTCTTCTTCTCTTCCCTTTCTCTTCTCTTTACTTCCTTCATTATCTCTGTCCATTCTTTAGCTTCTTCCTCTGCATCTTTATGATTAGTAGCTTCATCTCCAATATGTCATAGCTCGATTGTGGTATTCCCATCCAGTTTAAGCAGTATCTGTCCGCCTACGGTCAATTTTGCATAGCGGTCAATTCAGGTCTGTAGAATATTTGGTGCAAGACAAGTTGTACTTTTTCAGCATTTAAAGTGGTCATGACAACTGAACGCCCACCCTGGGAACATCACCAACATCTGAGAGGTGTTCCTCATTAATATATAAGATGAACAACAACAGAGTTAGAACGCAATCTTGACAGACCCCACACATAGAAGAATCAGTGAAGACAACTCACTGGTAGGGTCATGCCTTAAGTTAGCTTCTAGATCAGAGTGACATTCTTTTAAAATATTCAGAATAGAAAGAGGTAAGTCCTTCAGGTCAAGAATTCCCCCTAGGAGGACATGGTTAACACAGTCAAAGGTGGTTTAAATGTCCATGAAAGCCAGAAAGATAGGGAGTCCATACCCAAAAATGTACTGACTGACAACCTGGGACAACTAACGTACCTTGATGAAAGATGTGTCATGCAGTCACATTCCTGTATGTTAGCCACTGCAAACTGATCAGAATCATCATCTTCCTATCAGGTTGTACAAAGACCAAAACCTAACAATCTTTGAAATTAGTGGTAACATTTGACATTTTCAATGTTCTCTCCTGAGCATTCAGTCTGGCTACTTTCAGAGGGATCTTCTAGTTCCTATGATTTGTTGCAATTTCAGCGCTGTTTCTTGGATAAACCTTCACAGTTTGTAAGAGGGACTGCTTTTCTGCTTCACAAGACACGTTGAACCACTTAGGCTCTGCCCCAAAATCCATCTGTTTTCTGTGTGGTTTGTCAGACAACAATATAATTATAATTGTTCTTTTATAACGCGCTTAATACCAGAGACCAATTCTTAAGCACAAGACCAGGATTTGAACCTGTGCTGCTATGCGCTGTCTTGCTTAAAAGACAAACGGGTTGCCCCTGAACTATCTTCCTAGCCCTAGTGGTCTGTTTGATTCCCAAACACTACCTAACCTTGTTAATGCCAGCCACACATGAGCACTGCTTGCTTAGAACAGTTATTCAGTCCCTAGGTTCTCTTTGAGTTGAATTAATTTAGCAGCAAACACAGCTTCGTCCCATCTGGCAGTCCTTCTAAATGTGACCTTATTTTCTGCAACAGTCCTAGTTGCAGAACACATGCTCCTACAAGACCTATAAACATAACAAAAGCTTGAGAGTATGATGGTATCTTTACCTATGGGTGATAACTTCCAAACCGTGTAGGGGGAACAGTATTGAACAGGCACTACAAAATAACCAACAATGGTGTATCCCTTCCTTGAAATTATAATTCCTAGGCTGACCAGACATTAAGTAAACATCAATAGATTTACGGATAACATCATACAGATATGCCAAGAAAGCCAAGCCCTCAGCATCTTTTCTCGTCTAAACCAGAGTAGACTATGGTAACGTCAGGGCTGGGTCTCTTCTAGGTCGAAGGATCTCTTATTCTTCTCCAGTGCCTACTTTAATATTAAAATACCCACACATGGTTACTTGTGAAGAAGCTTTTGAATTAAGATCCAGGAACCCATCCGCATGTTCTTTAAAGGTAACAGTGAAGTCTTAGACTTACCATAATCAACATCATTACAAAAATAATTCATTGTGAGAGAACACTCAAATAAAAAACACAGTTCCACAACAAGTAATACGTTAGAAGAAAAGAGAATCCTAACTGATTAGAAATTAAGCTGTGTGAAAGTGCGATTACCAAACAACCTTCGGTTTGCTCTCTCAATCATTCCACAGCCGTGCACTGATGGCTGAGGAAACCCTTTCCATTACGAGCTGTAAGCATCCAAGTCTCTGGAACCAGAAACATGAGGAACACAGTAATACATTCCAGTATTGTCTAATCCAGCAATTTAGGGGCTGGACCAGCAATATTCCAGGAACCTATAGGAAGAGCTTTTGATGCTGTAGCATTTTCAGCTGATGATTTAAGGATGGTGCTGGAGTGAACATTGTTCACACCTGTCATCAATCCATCTCATCAAGAGGCAAAGGCCAAGAATGTATTACAATCATAGACGAGGGCAAACATCTCCCGTGAAAATTCAACTGTGTGCTTTAATGGAGTCACCTCTTGGCATGCTAAACCCTTTGAGCTCAGTCCCCGCCTGACCACTTGATCATGGCATTAAGTAACCTAATGTAGTCCTCATTAGCCAAAGTTGTCCTTCTTTTCTGGAAGTTCCTTGAATCATGGGCCAAAGCCCAGTAATGCATTAGTTAACCCTTACACGAATGTTAATAGAAGAAGTCCAAAGGGACAGACTCTATTAAACTCAAATTCGTGTTGGTGCTGTTGAAATATTGTAAACGTGTACATATACAAATTGAAACCCTTTAAAAAAAATCTCCAGCAATCATTTAGCCTCTGAAAGTAACTAGTAAAGCCAGCTTCATGGGACTACTGAGCATACCAAACCCATCCCACTCTCCTTGCCATCAAGCTATGTAGTCCTGGTTCACACGATGAGCCAGTTCGGGTGCTGATCAAATAAAGGGACGAGAGTATTGCAGAAGCTTTGGATTACACTTTACCAGCTCCTAACTCGGGAACCTGCGTTTGGACAAGCACCAATGATGGTGTCTCTTCTGGAATGTTTTACGTGCTGGTCCTGGAACCTCAGAACTTTCTCCCAGAGGATGGAGCCACTACCATCTTAGTTACATCACACACTCCCCCAAAGATTCAGTCTCTGTACATGTAACCAATTGGACAGACAATCCAGTTCCCCATAAATTACATTGATCCATCAACCCTTTGGTTTTTCTTGTAAATTATCTTGTTGGGGGCCACAGGATATTCACCACCAGGATGACGCGGCAATATAGGAACAGCCATCTCACATGTAACCATCTCCTCTCCGACTGTGTATATTTAGTGCAAGGAAGTCCTTTTATTATTGGCATTATCCATGGATGCTTTCAGCAAATTGCTAACTTTATTTATGATTGAAAGCTGGTTTGCAGAGAGGCCCCCAGCTTTCCATACAGCTAGCATGGCCCATCATCCACAAGACAGCTTTAGCCTGTTGGCCAGTCTGTTCCAGCTCATTTGAGGAGCTCAATGAAAGTCTTTGAACAATTGGAGCTATGTCATGGGCGTCGGAAGAAACAAAAAGTGTTCCGGAGAACGATTAGCTCCACTGTGCAACCGTATGGACCCACCTTGCAAATTTGTAAGTGGCGAGTTAAAGATTGTGAAGTGACCCTTTGTGGAGTCTGTGAGACGAGATGTGCATACTTGATGGATACTCTTCCAACCAAAATGATAAAGACGCAAACATTCAACACCGAAATAGGGTGGTGATGCTTATGACTGATCGCAGTAAGCAGGGTGCTTTGACCAGCTTATTGTTTATTGATGTTCCACTCTGGATAATTCCACATAGCAACAGAATTGATTGGTATCCCCTCTCCTGGAGAATACACTAACAGATGCTTGATCCTTGTTGGCACGCCTAAACTTTAACTGGTCGATTGGATCACACTGGTGAGATTAGAGTGAGCTGAACTGTTCTATTACCCGAGTTACCTGCACCACTGCATTAGCGATAGGGTGCTTGTCACGGCCTCCCTGTAGTCTGCAAGCTTTAAATCTCCCTCGTAAGCCTTGGAGATGTTGTGTTGGCTTAATTCACTTTCCCTTTTCTGCTTTTCCCTAGTGGAGTTCCCGACAACCACACAGTGCTTATCCACAACCATTGCAGCACAGCCTTCCAACCCAGGTGTCTTGTGGAACTGTTATTACAATATTATTTCTGTATTTCCAATATGCTCAATGTATTTCCATGTGCTCCCAGATCTCTTTGGACAAACACAAACCTCGAACCTCAGACTGTCAGTCAACCTGTTGTACAGAGCATGAACACCCAAAACAGAAATGTCCAGCAATGTGCCATTCCATCAGAATATTTCACCTGGAACTCTACAGTATTGCAATCTTTTTATATTTTTTTGTTTTTTTTATTTAAACAGATTGTGTGGTTTCCTTATTTGAAACCTTTAACCTGAGCATGTCCGTTCTTTCATCATGATTCTTCGTTTGGTATACAGTATCTTAGTAGCAGTGCTTGGTAGCATCTTATTAATCCTGGGTTATGTTGTTGATCTCCTCTGGTTTCCTAAGGATTAAAATCACTAATTTTATGAGTGCTAATGTCGTTTTCATTTTTTCTCCTTCTACAAGAGTCCTCCACCACTCATCGACATTCCTTGTCGTGTAGCTTCTAAGGATGTCCCCCAAGCACTGCTCTCGCTCTTTCCTTAAACCGGTACACTGTAGTATGAGGTGTTTCAGAGATTCTATCTCTCCTTTTTTTTGCACATTCTGCAGCTTTCCCTGATGTCCAGCCTTTTTCTTCTTTGTAATATTTCTCCTGTTGGTAAAATTTTCAATCTGAATCTCAGGAAAAGGTCTCGGAAGTACCAATTGGGGAATAAAGTCAGATAGCTCGGGATCAGATTCAGTTTTCGTGGCTGGGCCCAGAAGTCTTTGTAACCTTTATATTTACAGTTATCTTCTTGGGTTTCGATCCAATCTGCCATGTATAGTTTCTTTTTAGTTTTGTCTGGGTTAATCCATAAGTCATCCTCTGACTCGCTGAGGTTCACTAGGATCCCTCGACATGACTTTTGCCAGTCTGTTAGGATTACATCGGATTGATCTTTTAGGGCTTTTTTCAACACCCCAAATCCGCCCGTAGTGTTTTCCTCAAGACATTTCCGATAGAAACTTAGTGTTTTCCATACCACTATTGTTTTGAGTGATGTCAAAGCCAGCTCTCTTCTTATCTGCTGTATTGGGGCTGATTTAGGCAGCTGTAAAGCTTTCCTCCAAAACAGACCCTCCAGGGTATTGCAATCGCAGGGTGCAGTGCAATTAATTGGCGTTTTTCAGCTATTCGTTTGTGATGTTAAAACCGGAATAACAACAGTATTTTCATCTTAAATGTATTAGTCCGGATTAGGATTTAGATATGGAGTTTGCATGGATCAGTAGATAATACACATTGCATACTGCCTGTGCGTACTTAATATTCCATCCCCATCACCTCATTGACTCCTGACATAATCACCCACACCCAATTGACCTGTGGACTAACATAAGTACCCACGCATATTGAGCCGAAAGCCACCCACAGACCTAAACCCCAGTCATGGCCTAATCCCATGACACACTCCTTTACAAACTGTTAAATGGACGACAAGGTCAGCGATGACTGCGCATCCAAGAGCTCTTGCCAACACCTTTGTCAAAACCAATATTAATTTTCACTAATTAGGTCCTGCAGCTAATGAGCATCAACGATAATTACTTCATTTATTATGCAGAAAATTGGCACCTCGGTCCCAGAATGAGAGGAGGGAGGCTGGCTGCTCCATCAGCTTTTATGGAGCTTGTTTTGGATGTTATCGTTTATCATGTGGCTGCTGCTGCTGTTGTTGCAGACTCTTCTTGTTTATTGGCCCTGTGTGGATCATTGCCTAACTCAACTGTGTGCAACATTTGCACCTGATACCAGCCGGTGCTGAAATTACTGGAGGATGGGGGTGAACGTACTTGCAAATGCACTACACCGCAATGTCTCATGAAATGTCAATTGGCCTCATTTGCAAAAGCATTTTACAATGGTACAATCCCATTGACAAATATTTTGTCACTCATTCCGAATATATGTGTAGGCATGCAAAAAGTAAAATTGCACCTTTTTTTGGGAACACCCTGCAGAATGATCAAGTTTGCTTATCCAGCTGTTACCAATGCACCAAGCCACATCCATATGGGTATGGCATTTAACCAGAATGTTTGGTTACATGTGAATTTACCGATCACAATTACAGAGTGGTACATTTCATCGTATTCGAAACACCGAAAAACAAAGAATTGTGTTTATTTTTATTTTTATTTGTGGGGTCCCCCTCAAAAAGCCCCCCGATTTTTCACCCTTACAACGCCACCCCAAACCCATCACGACCCATTTTTACCCCTTACCCCACTACCCTTTATATATTTATTTAATATTTTCTGTGTTTTTCTGTGTTATTGTCCGCTATGTTATGTACCACTCTGTAATGTTTGTGATAAAATAACTGGGTGCCACATTGTTTACATACTGAAACTCTGCAAACTGCATCACAAGCAAAATGTATTGAAAGTGCTTTTCAACCTTCTCTTAAAGTGAATTGTCTTCAACGAAATACTGTGGAAGGTTTTCCAATCAGAAGGGCCATGTAGCGAAAACAATGTAATCCCACTACACACCACCACACCACTGAAAACAGGGAGGATACATTCCTCAACTGGTTCGCGCTATGGAGGAACTCGATGAAACAGGGCACTTTTTACATGATGCCTGAACGATACAGAGCAGCAGATGCATCGCACTCACACCACATTGTGCTGTTTGGTCAGATTATCTAATTGTATTATGCAAGGTTTTGTGGAAATTGGATGCAGTGCTGGGGAGATTATTCCATGGTATTATGCTAGGTTTGTAGGTAATGCCACGCAGAGCTATGTGGATTTGTTAAAATTGTGTTGCTTTCCGCTGTAGTATGATGTGCTGTGTTATACCATGTATGTTATTGTGTGCTCTGCTATGCGTTTTTGCTCTGTTCCATTACGATATGTTTGCTATGCTTTGTTGTGGGCTGAGGTACATTTTATGTTGTGGTGTGCTCTGCCATGCTATGTTTTAGCTAAGCAGCTTCATTATCTTAATATTATGCCATATTATGTTACATTATGTTATGCTGATTTCTCTAAGCATTCCTAGCATTTGAAGGTATGGCATCCATAGCATATAGTAACTTTCCCTCTATAACAGACCAGACAAGGACCACTCCCCTTGACTGGGTGTGTATCTGCTGGCTTGCTGCTAATAAGGGTGTGGTCCAGTAATCAAACAAATGCACAAATGCAACATGTTCTCCTTTGCTATATTTATGTCTAGAGAGTTACAGGCTGCCCATCCAGCAGCGGATAACATTTAAAACACTCCCCATCGTCCACAAGTGCCTCTCCAACACGGCACCCGCCTAGCTCTCATAACGAATAACCAAAGCCCACTCATCAAGGCCCACCAGGACCCCTTACACAGACAGACTTCTAGTGCCCAAAGTGAGGAGATGCAAAGCTGGAGGCTCCAGCTTCCCCTACCGTGCTGCCAAACTCTGGAATGACCTCTGCCCCTCTCTGAGGGTTGGAAAACCCTACTGGATCTTTCGCAAAGCCCTCAAGACTCAGCTCTTCAGCGAATCTGCCCTCTCTGCCCATCTCGCCTGCAAAGTCACCTCGCCCACCCACATCACTGCTTGCACAGTGCGACTAATGTGTACTTGAATGCCTTGTCTCACTATTTCTGTAACTCCACCTCTGTTCACTCCTGTCGTTGTTACAATTACTTGAATGTATGACTAAGCTTTCTCCCTTGACCTGAACCTGCAACAGCGCCTCAATGCCCCCGGGCTGCCTGTGCACTTTAAAAATGAAATAATTAAATAATGTCTGCATCTTGGCCTGTTAGACACCCCATTCATTTGTTTGCCTACCAAGAGACAGAGGGGCCCAAAAAATAAAGCATCCATCATTTTTGAGGACAGGGCTCTCGCCGACCCGGAAAACCTCAAATTCAGAAGACCAAAATCATAACTAAAAAAGAATTAAATTAAAAATGAGCCAAACACGCTAATTGCGTCAGAATTGAGCCATTGAAGTTGCATTGAACTCAAATAATATTACCACCCGGGGCCAGATTGCAGGAACTTTGCACCGGTGCAAGTGCAATTTTGCACTGTGATAACACTAGGGTAAACATTGTTCTGGTGCAAAAACACTGTCCTTTTAATGCACTTTTTGCACCAGGGAAATGTTTACCCATGTGACAATATGGAACAGTATTATCAATAGGGTGTGCTTTGCCCTGGTGTAAAAATGCTTTTAAGGAACAGGCATGTTGCACCAGCAGAATTTGCACCATGGAAAGATAATTTTCACTGGCTATCTGTGCCTGCATCAACTTCAAATCTCTTTGGATCATTCACAGTCTATTCTGGAGTACTGGTCAACCTTAGAGAAAACCGGAAGAAGCATCTTCCATACAGGCTCCTGGGTAGCTGGCACCATGTCATTGGTTGTGTCATGTCTCCATTCAAGAAAGAGAAACTGGGCCACAGCAGGAGTGTGCTGAAATCATGTATTTTGCAGCAATTGCTTTTAGAAAAATTGAATAAATAGTCATACAATTTACAATCTCTAAGGAAACTTGAAAAATATCGACTACATTTCATGATTTCTGAGTAGTCATGCCTGGTGAATATTTTCAGTGAGGGGCCTAAATATTTACTCAAATGTGCATGAGTGACTGTGCATAGCCAAGGAGCCCAGAATAACCAGGGAGGGTTGCGGGGGGAGGGGATCCCCAAAGATTCTTTTTTTTTAAATAATGTGCTGAAATTATTCATTTTGCAGCATAATATATGAAAAAAATGATGTCAAACCCCTCATAATTTACACTTGCTTTTCAGAGGTAACACATGATAAAATTCAGCAAATGCCGTGTCACCAACTGTACATCACATAAGACCAGTTTCTAACATGTTCATGAGTCTCTGGCCATAACATATCTAAGCCAGTTGTGGTCACTGTAAATCCCAGGCATGAGGCTGCATTCACAACCTACATAGCCAGTACAGGAAGGTGAACATCGCTTGCACGAGGCTGCTGCTACGACTTATCTATGCCAGAAATGGTCACTACAAATCACATTCTTGAAGCTGCTGACACAACCTGTCTATGCCAGCAATATCTACAAGTGGTTTAAAGTGACCAGCCATACAAACACAACGTGCACACACACACACACATCCTCACAATGCATTGCATTCACACAAGCAGTCATACATACACATAACACAGTCACAAAATACACCATCTTAACTTGGGGTTCTCCTCTTTTGTCTTCTCTTGAGAGGGCAGGGGCAAGGCCAGGCACACAACAGTCAGAACTACCATGCCACTGACACCACATGAGACAAGTTAAGGCAAGCAGCGACAACGCACCCCGGAAGGACTTTAATATCCAGGACTCACCGGTAGTGTATGTCAAACACAATTGGAAAGTTGGGCAGCCACCCAAGAATTGCTCTAAAACCTCTCCTTTATGGCTAAGAGGTGTTGTACCAATGTAATTGATTTCATGTGCTTTCTGTTTAGCCATCTCAACTGAAAGCAGATGCTCATGATTTTCCGATATTAAAATGTTCCAGTGGCAGATGCAAGAAACGATGCAATGTAAGAATCACAGGTTGTCCATGATTTAACCAAATCAGAAATGTCAGAGGGAGAAAAAAAACTAAAATCATTTGAACGAAAATGACTTTCGGTTTTCTCTCCTCAGGACATTTCTGGTAACCCACACCCGCTACTTACCTCTTTTGGCGGCACACTTCGCTGTGTGCCGTAGACTCCACCATCCCTTTGCGATGCAGTACCCTTCACTTACGTGCATGAAAATTACGAACAGCCTAATATTTTGAATAAATAACCCATTTGGTTTGACTATAGTGAACAAGGGGAGGGGAGGTTGCAGGGGACACCCATAACCCCTGTTGTTATTATAGTGAACAAGGGTGCAGAGGACACCCCTTCAACCCCCCACCCTCCCCTTGTTCGCTATAATCAAACGGAATGGGATATTTATTCAAAATGTTAGGCTGTTCGTAACTTTCTTTCATCCGAAATATGAATACATATCCAATTCGTTTTTTTTTTTGGTAATTTCTACAGATTCCAGAATCACAAGAGGTTACACTTAATTCTCAACTCACCCTGCACTAACTGCCCCCACACTTCCTTACTCATCACCCCAGAAATATCCACTAATCATCCTCAGCTCTGTGCTGTAATGTATTGCAATTGGATCATGAAAAGTTCCACCGCTGCTGTTTTGTCAACTGAGGACAACTTCTTTGGACTTGTGTGTTTGGAAAATTCACAAACTCTCTACAATCAAAAACTCTATACCTCTTCTACAAGAATTAAAATGATCGGCTATGATGAGTAATACTCAATTACAAACTAGTAAACCATGGGAACCTGTTAATGATAGATGTGTGGGTAAAGCTATTGATGTGAATGGCTAATGATGAAACCTAGTCCACATGTTTGGAGAACAACAGTTAATGTTTTAGACTAGATAGTTCCAATCTAAGTGTAACATATAATAACTACGGTTTATAGTGAAAATGTCAAAAACAAAAATGTTGGATGTTTTTTTTTATTTATTTTTTTAATGGGGGGATCCCCCCAACCTCCCGTTTATTTTTAATAGCTAAACCGAAAAAAAACATACAAATAAAAAAAACATTCGATTTTTTTTCAACATTTTTTTTCCGACATTTTTGTTTTCGACTTTTTGCGGTCGACATTATAACTGCACACCAATAACTACCTTGCAAAGCACTCTTCCTTGGTGCTCGGGAATCTACACTGTTGGTTGCCAACGTTGGTAGTGCAGATTCCAAGCAGCTTTTCTCAAAGTGCCCCTACTTTTAGGCTTTTAGAAACAAAACATGGTGGCGGTCTTCTTGCTAAAATGCAAGCCATCACAATCCTCTTTCTGGCATGACAGGAAATAGCATGCTTTTCGATCTTTTAAGGCCTTTGTTCTTCCTGTTGTCACCTTGCCACTGTCATTCTTTCTCAACTACCACAGGGACACCACACCCCCCCAGCAGTGCAGGGGCAGCCTCCACCAGGCCCCCACTCATGTCCCCTATCACCCCCACCCCCCAGCCACCATGGGCAGCCTCCACCAGGCCCCCACTCATGTCTCCCACACCTGCCTTGATGAAAAAAAAAATATCTACACGTTTCCAAAATGCCATGATCCTATGTCGAAACATACTAACGAAGGAGCAGCTTATCGAGCTGAAATTCCAAAGCGTTCACTCGTTTATACTGCCAGTCCCACAACTTGCTCTGCTTATTTCACATATGCATACCTACGGGGTAAGCATTGAACAAAAAACAACACCTGCCCATCCAGGAGTGCCCTTGTCCCTAACTGTTACTAATAAAAAAATAATATTGATGAAACTTTCCACAAAAGGCAGCCAATCAGAGTGGCCATGCACCATCTAAACGCTAAGAGTCTTATTCTCGTTTAGGCATTGAATGCATCGGGAAGAACTTGACCACCTCTGCTTCCACGGTGCCAGCTCTTCCAGACCGATTCTTCTGATTCTCCGCATGATGCAGCCTGAAGGATGGAGATTCAAGCATATCCAGGTTTTCATTTCCTAAAACAGCATTATCCTGAGAATTCGCTTCGAATTCCACAGCATGCGTGCAGGTGGACATCAATAATGGCGCCGTCTATGGAAAAAAGATGATGGCCGTCATTACAATGAATTCACACAAACTGAGCTTAATTTTCAGGTGGAAAAAAGACACCCAATCCATATGGAGTTCGCCTTGTCACTGGCATCAGCATACATATGCCTTGGACAGTTATGCAGATTCCCTACACAGAATGGGATTCCCCACCAGTATTTCTGCTCTGTAAAGGCAATACAATTAAATATGTTAACAACTCCATTCTACTCCCCCAAAAGAATGAGGGTCTACGGCCTCGGTTTAGTACAATTTCTACTCGGTTTCCATTATGCAAGCAGGAAGGGAGGTGGAAAAGCCACCTTATGTAAAGAATGAGCCACCGAGTGTGGAGTAGATAAGGGACAATGTCTGGATGCTTTGTACCACTTGGCTGTGTAGTAGATAAACAGATCACCAGCCTGTTATAGCTAGGGTGATCAGATTCAAAATGTAAAAAAATAACAGGACAGGGCAAGTAACATAAAAGTAGGACTAACGCTTGAAAGTGGCTGTCATGGCACTACGCCAACGTAGTGTTTGGGGAAGAAGGGGGTTTGAGTGTTACTGTTCAAATAAACATATAATAATTAATTTATCACAACCGTACCCTATCTTAAGTTGTAAAATGCAGCACTTCTTCTGTGCGAGATTGTGCATTCCTGCCTGCCAGCCATGAAGACCTACTACATAAAACAGCACCACTGCAGTTTCCAATGTGAACATAATCTTGAGAAAGGGGGGGGGGGCAAAGCAACAATTGCCGGGACAGTCTCGGCAAAACCAGGTTGTCTGGTCACCCTATTTACAGCAGCTCCGAATCCCTGGTTTAGGGATTCCCTTATCCTTGCCATGGCCTGGGCTCAAGGCACCTGTAGGACGTTGAGAGGTGTAGAAGGGAGCTCAATGTTAACCGCTCGGTGATAATAGATGCACCATTGCTACCATTATTTTTCAGCTCCCTCTCCCACCCGTGAGTGTTGCTTTTCTGCAGTTCATGTTAGAGAGAGCAGTGTTGTGACAGAGCAGAGGCAGAGGTTCCAACAGCTGAGTCTATATCAGGTGGAGGGACCGAGTGCGTTGGAAGGAAGGAGAGGCCTCCTTCTACCTCAAACTAAAGCAGCCCCTGAAGAATGAGGAGTAATGGGGATGGAAGAGTGATATTGACATCAACTACTTTCAAAGCTCTGACTTCCATCAATTTCTCATTTTGGCTTGCATGTAATCCAAATCTTTGATCTTGAGGAGAGGATGAGAAAGCAAGAATGTTCTGCTCATGATAACATTTAGCAAACAAAGAGGCAGCTTTGGACGACCCCTTCTGTGAAGATGGTCTGTGAAGATCTGTGCTACAGCAATTTACTTGGCAGCCATGACTCGAGCAGCAACACTGAGGTCAATTTGTGAAGGTAGCCCCTTCCCAGATCTTCTCAACTTGGCGAATGTTGATGGTATGCCATTTGTGTCCCTTTATTCTACACGTTTTCTTTATATGTGCATGGAATTGGTGCATTAAAATGTCCGGGCAGTATGTGGCTACTACATTGAGGCCACACTCAGTGCTTTGTGTCATCACACACTGATGCTCGGGGATTTAGGTTCTGAAACTGCTGAAGGAATTCATTGGTGGACGGAGAGAGGCTGGACTACTTTGTTAGCTGAACAAACCGTGCAGGTTGTTGTTTTTTTGTTTTTTTTTATAAAGGAAAACGCTAACAAAAAACACAGGTTTTCCAGAGATGATAGCTGTATTAGGATAACTCCATATTGTTTTGCGAAGGCTTTTAAGAGCACAAGGATCTCTACCTCGGACACCATTGCTGTCTGAGGAAGTGACGGCTACCATGCTTGTCTTGAAAATTACCAGACATACACATGAAGGTATCTCTACTTAGCCAATAACTGTTTGAAGGTTATTATTTTAAACACATTTGTTGGCATTTTTTTTTTTATCTTAAGAGGGTGTTTTTGATATCCTTAAACTGCACCCATCTTCACTGTATTCCATCTGAAAATGCAATATATACATGATGAAGTAAGTCAGCCGCACAATTAATTCAACGTGCGTCACCTTCTCCGCAAGACGCAAGAAATGCACCAAAATATAGAGAAGGGGAGGGGAGGCTATGGCGAAAGTTTAATATGACTTATCACCCAGGTAGATCGACCTTCAGACTCTGCACTTCTTGGGAAAAGTCTCCCCATCCGTGACAGATTTGACTATAAATCTCCAGTGTTAATACACAGGTTCCCAAGGTCTGTCATTTTGCATGCTGCCGAGACATGCAAGTTGCTTGAAAACAGCATCCCAACTCATCTGTCATTTCGGAAGCACGGTAGATGCTTTTCCTGCGGCAGTGAAGTTTAATGAACACCGCAGAGTTTTTTCAGCAGATGAATGCTATTGGCAATGGGGCAAGATGGTAGTGACTGGGCTTTGGATAGAGCTGGGGACGCCATGTATGCACAGCCTCTGGAAAGTTAGGGGTAACCCATTCCACCACCTGCCTCGATTAGACGGTGTTTTACTGGCTTTATCTGCTTAATCCCCAGGCATTTAATCTCTGACTTCGGAAACGTGACTTCAATGCCATCTTTGTGCCCAGCAGGAACACAATGTATGCATTAGACCAGGGTTGCCACCCGCAGGCCACTTGCCATCAAGCTTGTCCATTTCAAACCAGTCTTTTTAGGTTGCAACAGGAGGGTTTTTGCTGTTCAGGCCCCCACACTCTCTCATACATTAGGCTATCGTTTATACTCATCTTCTGTAGGAAATCTACTGTGGTATTGACACTTTTGTATGCTGAGCACCCCCTTGAGTAAAAACATTGATGGCGGGCCCAGCCTGATTTGAAATATTGTTGCCAGACTCTCCCAGGTTTTTGCTTATATTTTCTATTAAAAGGAGTCAGTGTACTCCCTTTCTGACAACCCTTGCACAACCCCTTGGACATTGTTTGGGCCCCTCTTAGGGGCGCCAGCCCCACAGTTTGAAGAGCACTGCCATAATCCGTTATTCTGCTGACTTCTGCAGCTGCAGAGCATGCCCCATGCCAGGACATACCCAGATTACTTACCGGCAGTCATACTAACTCTGAGGTCCTAATTCTGCAGTGGGCTGAAAAATGGGCTTTACGTGCATGAATGTGAATGTAGCATTGTGCCAGTTCAGGTTGTTTGTGCTGCACTTCGATTCTGATGGCCACATGGATGTTGGTGCTTGATAGATTGCTGCAAATGGTGGCTGCAATGTGACTGTGTTCTTATTTGCCAACAGTATAGGCACCAGTTTCACTATTTCGCTCCATATTTGATATTGTACTCGAAATGTTGTATTTTGAAGGGAAAATGGTGCTGGCACCCTCTTAACCTTTTTGGTGCGCTTGGACGCGCTCTATGTTTATTGAAGGGGAGACATTGATCCGGGAGTTGTAGTTAAGTTTTTTCATGCATTCACATGTTCAGTAAATGCAGAGACATAGGTCCTATGTAATATAGGCTTGCACAGAGGGCAGGGTAGGAGGCAGAACACAGAAAATTAGGAAGAACAAGGCAAAATGTGGGAGTTACGAGGGACGGCCCAGAGGCAGTTAATCGCACACCCATTATTTTGTGGAATGATATGTATTCATGGATCCGAGCACGCAACCTCTTGGTGTGAAAATGGCCATGCAAAGCCCTCATACTATCCACCACCCAAAGTCAAGTGTACAGACACTTCTGCATAGGATTCACCGTGCAGGAGTAAGATCGGGTGTCGGATTTAGGGGTGTGTGTACTCAGCCGTGGTTCCGACCAGACCTAGGGGTGCGCATATGCAGTGTAGCGCGGTGCAGGGATGGTTTACAGGGGGTTGAACACAGATTTTTTGAGTTTTACCCGAGATATGATAACTCGTACGCATGTTGTCGGGGTGTGAGTAACAGTTACGGGGGACCCAGCGTAAGGTCACAAAGATGCAAGCCTGATTGCAGGGTACCCCACACACTGTTTGAAAGGTGCGTGCAAACATGCCCGGGAGAACATGAATACATAGCTGTTCTGGCTGTTTTTGCTTTGTGTGGGGGCGTGTTTGGATCGTTCCGGGCTTGACTAGCGTATATGATTACTTTGCACAGACAATTCCATGAATACGTAGAGCGCGCATTTTTCATTCTGCAAGCAGGTTCACGCATTGTCTTTCTCGGCGCATGGCCTTGGCGGGCTAAATGCACACTTTTCCATGAATCGGGCCAAAAGAGTGATTCTGTATTTCACATCTTCATCCGAATAAGGCCCCGACTCAAGCTCATCCTCATTCACTAGTTTCCATCTAGAAAAAGAAAACCTTGTAAATTCGCCCCTGGACTGAGTGATTTTTATTTGCTGTTATGTTCTAAAGCCTCACCATCATAACAAGGAGTTCCATCTGCCAGGCATAATCACCTGCATGGTAGCAGAGCTATTGATTAGGACTGTGATCAGGAAGAGTGGAGCTCAGAGATATGATGATTGCTGTTAGGTAATCTGGCCATCTCTCCTCAGCATTATTCCTTCATCCCTGTTCCACTTCTCAGTTTATAATCATTTCAAGGTATAAGAAGCCATAATAAGATGCATAATAAGAGTACAGTTGGCCTAGAACGATAGCTATGTTGGATCACAAAACCTGTGGAGAGGTCTTTGTATATAAAGCTGCGTTTTGGAACCCTTCAATTAAAACATTTTACGAAGAATTGGGCAAGAAAGGGAGATGTTGCCTGTTCTATGTGTGGATATACAAAGGGGCATGTCTATCAATTTATGTTTTTATGCCCTCACCTGTAATACCACTTTTTTAATCAAATAACATAAACATGATACTTGGGGTTTGGACTTATGTAAAAGCCCAATTAGTATCTGTGTGGTTTATGATAGCTCGAATTATCTTGCAAACGCTTGGAGGCAGAGACAAAGAATGATTAAAAAATAGGCTATCATGAACTGTAATGCAGGTGTTTTTGTATGTTATTTATTCAAGTAAATGGTAGCCATTCCAAAGTAGGCCAGTCCAGAATTAACGTGGCAGTAATAACATTTACGGGCATGTTTCCGAACTGCCAGTGTGGGGGCCTGATTTACCTCCAGCCAAGAGTTGGAGGTAAGTTAGGCACCCCACTGGCGAAAGACAGCCGGTATTACTGGCACTGATATTACTGGTGGTGGTTATACAATTCTCTGTTGAAGTCCTATGGCACTCCATGAAATGTGGATTAACCTACCCTTACTGGCACTCGGAATATGGCAGTAATTCCAGCAGACCGAGTGTCGGTAAGGGTAATTTCGTTTGGTGGTATCCCGCAGGATTTACCGGCGGGATACCACCAAACAGGTAATGAGGCCCAATGGCCCTCATTACGAGGTTGGAGGTAACCATGCCGCATTTAGCGGCATGGTTGCCTCCTTACCGCATATCGGGGCTGGGTTCCTCAAATGAGGATTTACCGGGCCATCCCAACCTTGGCGGACCCGGTAGTTCCTCATCCGAGGAACCCAGACCCGGTACATCCCCATTCCCATTCGAGACCCCATAGGGCTCAATGGGAATGGGGAAGGAGCTAACAACGGGCCCATTTATAACGGGCCTGTTGTTAGCTCCCTGGCCTCCTCGCGGGACCCAGTAAGGATGCCTGCTTTTACCAGGTGCCCTTTGCGGGTCCCGCAAGGAGACCTCGTAATAGGGCGGAATTGGTTTACCGGCACCATTACCGGTGCCATTAAACCATTCTGCCAACCTCGTAATGAGGGCCAATGTCTTTTTAGTTTTTAAGTATTTTTTCTGCTGTATTGCAATGCTCTTACTCATTGTTTTATCTATGTGATTAACATCTGTAATGCTGCTTTATGTAAAAGGTATTTTAAAGAAGCATTGAATGTGAATATTTGTTATATATGATTTTTCATTAATGTGTTAATGGAATTTTTACTGAAAGCGTAAATGGATTTATTTTATATTATTGTCTGCATTAAGCTTTTATGGTTGACTATTAACCAGCATAAAGCTTATTATTACTACTACTAAAGAAGCCATATGCCAGGTCTTGACATAGAAGAGCCATCAAAAGGCATACATTAGTGAGAAACAGAGCACAAAGTTGACCAATATAAGGACACTGGCTCAATCAAAGATAATTTGCAATGTGTGATAGAGGCTTAAGGAGAAAACCTCATGGCTGCCAGACAAAATGGATACATAGAGCCGTAACACTTTAAATGCAGTCTAAGAGGTTATGTGATCTTGGATGTCCACAGGGAGAGGAACCTGAGCAATCTCATAAGTAATGGAACTTGCCAACCAGATCTGTCTACTCCGGGTGCCAGGTGAACCACAACACAACACATGGCACTAGATGACTGTACAGCAGATGTGTGAACCATGTGTATATCTAATGGTTTACTGACACACAATAGTTGGACAGAGGTGGCCATCCAGACATCTGTAGTAAGCACAAAACATTGAGAAGAACAATCTCTCGAGATGATGTTAAAAAGGAAAAGCAATTAGAAAAGTTATGAAAGAATATCGTCCAAAGCATCAACAGGCACAGCTTGAATGACTTATACACCACCATGGAGATCCTATGACAAAAAAGGTGAATTAATTCTGGGTCTTGCAACATCAAACTCTCTGATGTGAGATGCATAGATCCTCGTACTGTCAAGATCATCACACAACCCCTTGGGAGCTGTGATTGTGCTCAATTGACCCTGGTGAAAAAACAAATACGATCACATGTTGAAAACCTCTCTAAGAACACCCAACATATCAGAGTTTTTCTTTTAATAGTGAGGTACCTTACCGCCTCAGATTCAGAACACCAGGCAGGGAAGGAATTCCAGTTACATGTACATAATTAAACTGCATCTGCTCTCTTAGATTGTCATATGGTTTCTGACTTTATGTTCTCAGACTTATCTTTACTCACTAGACATTCTCATCCAACCTACAGACCATCAGGCATAGCCTCTTTTGTGACTGGTTGAATAAAAAGTACAGTGGAAGGGATGATTCCAACCAACCCTCACTGGTTTTGATGACATTTGTATAAGTATGGGAAAACAAGGTGTCCTCCCAGGGTGTATACCGTGATCACTGAGGCCCTCTCCTTCTTGATCCTCAAGGGTATCTTGGTAAACAAATTGAATGGGAGTAAAGACAAATAGACAATGCCAAGACTAGGGAAAAATATTATCCATCCCCGACGCTGTATTGTGCTTTAGCCTTGAATGATAGCAGGTCATTCTGAGTAATGTGTTATCTCAGCGTGTAAAGTAAAGTAAAGCTCTTGGGTCTGAAGTACTGGTTGAAGCATCTCGGATGACGTTAGCGACTACAGCCTGACAACAGTCAATAGAGCTCCAGTCGGTTGCAGCTCGAGGGGTTTGACTGGCTCGAAAATGTCATTTTGGACGACTGCTGATTGATGCTTGTCAATGCACTCCTCCTAGCTTCTTCACTGGGCGTGTGTCATCCTTTAAGGGGGACAGCCCAAAGCTGAGGAGAGTGTTGCAGGCAACAGCCTTGTCCTTGGTTTGGTTCAGAGACTCTCTGGCACTTCCCACCCAGGAAGCTTGCTTGCAGAGCCTAGCAAAGCACACTGTGTGCTGGCTGGGTACCGGTTCTGAGCTGCTGAAGGGTCCCCTAGATTCAGTATCCCACTCTGTTCCCTGTGAGATGTTTAGGGGAGGGATCTTGCTTCCCTCTTGAAAAGCCTGGTCTTCCTTAATTGGCAGAAGCTGTAAGGCAGACTGTACCTTCAGCCACGGTCCAAATTAATTCTTCTTGTTACTCCTTGTGAAGTCTTCAGATGATTTACCAAAAAAGAGGCACAACTCTATGTTAAAGACAAATGGGCCCCAGTGATTGGTGGAGGCTAAGTCTGCCTTAATGAACTAATCCTGGGACCCGCCAACAATCTTCTGTTATGCGTGAGGTCATAACCAGAGTGCATTGCACCAGGAAAGGTAAAGGGGTGAAAACATGCACTACTAAGTCCCACCCATATTCATGTCTGTTGTGGATCAAAGGGTATCAATGGTTAATTGATCTCTCTGTGGATCTTGATTAAAGGCAGGTCTCCCTTCAAGTGGTGGTGAGAACAGACTCCATGTCTCCATCAAATCACATACTCCTACACTATGAAAGGGGACCTCTGCAGGGGCTGCCTATTGTAACTACATATACCAGACATGACAGCTCACTGTCATTGATACTAAGAGTTGGGAGCTGGCTTCAGGTTGACACAGATGTTTATCAAACGTGTTGGGGTATCCTGTCTTTTGTTAGCCCTGCGACCAGGCCTCTCGTGTGCCTGCTTAAATTAACTCTTATCAGTATGCTTGACTGCCACCAGCAGGGCCAATGAAGGATACAGCGGATCCATGGAGCCTTTGTTATTTAATTAGGCTGGCCACGGCAGGAGGAAGCTTTTGCCCTTCCCCTTTTGAGATGCCTTGCTGTACTCCTGGGTGTCACATTGCAACTAAATGTGACAGGGAGGACTGCGCCTGTAGGCTGTGTCCACCCACAGTACACAGGTTTATGTATAGGTCATGTGGTGAGCATAGAAAAATGTGTGCAGATTAGCCCCACACATTTTTTAGAGGTTGATATACCATCATTCATTTTCATACAAAATTTAAAAAAAGCCCAGGCGAGCGCACACCCACCGTGCAAATGGTCAAATTCCTCACATTCCCCCCAGCCTCAACATGGGAACCACCACCCTACTGAGGATCTGGTTAACCATCAAGGTGAAATTATCTGGGAGCCTGGCTTGTGCTCGATGTCCATATCTAATCCCTCTAGCAATATGGTGCAAAAGCAAAAGCTTAGGGTTTTCCTCTTGCATGGCCATTAACCATTGAAGAGGCTGGTGGTCGGTCTGGGTCGTAAAGTGCGACCCAAAGATGTAGGGTTTCAGCTTCTTTATGGCCCACACAACCACGTAAACCTCTTTTTCAATGACAGCCCAATTAATTTCCCTTTTTTATCAGTCACCTGCTAATGTAGCCAATCGGCTGCTCTACCCCTTGAGAGTTCAGCTGTGCTAACTCTGCTCCAATCTCTAAATCACAGGTGTCTGTCTGGAAAATGAACTCCTGACCATTGTCTGGCACTTTCAGACCTAGGGCCCTGCACATTCCATCCTTTAAATCCTGATAGGAGGTTTGACAGGTGGGGGTCCACGTTATCTTCCTCAGCATTTTCTTGGAAGTTACATCATTCAGGGGCATGGCAATGGTCCCATACCCTTTGATGAATGACTGGCAGTACCCCAGGAGACCTAGAAGGGATCTAACCTGCGTCTGTGTGGTGGGAACGTCCCAATCCTTCACAGCCTGTACCTTTGTTTCAAGAGGATGTTTCTAGCCTCCACTGACCAAGTGGCCTAGGTAAGTCATTGTGCCCTGCGCTATCGGGCTCTTTGTGGCCTTGATAGTCAGACACACATTATGCAGTATCTGAAGCACTTGTTTCAGGTGGGATATGTGATCCCCCAGGTATTGCTGAACACAGTAATGTAATCAAAATAGGCTGCTCTGAGGTTTTCCAGCCCAGACAAAACCTGATTAACCATCCGTTCTTCTTCAATCCGAAGGGCATCACAGTGAACTGATATGTCCTTTTTGGATTGAAATGCGGACCTCTATCGCACTCCATCTGTCAAGCTGACCTGTCAGTACGCTGTTGTGAGGTCAAAGGTACTCATGCACTTGGCAGCACCAAGTTTGTCAATTACATCATCTGCCAGAGGAATGGGGATGAGCATCTGCCTTCATGACATAATTGAGCCCCCTTTATTCCACACAAAAGCAGACTTCAGTCTTCTCACTACTGATCTTTTTAGGGACCCGTACAACTGGGATAGCCCTGGGGCAGTGGGATGGCTCTATCGCTCCTAGGGACAGCATCTTGGAATCTTCTTCCTTGATGGTGTACCTGACCTTATCGGACATCTGGTGAATCCTACTCTTTACTGGCTTACTGTCTCCAGTGTCCACATCATGGGTGCACCAATCTGTGCGACCTGGAGTCAGTGAAACCACACCGGCAAACTGTCCTAGTAAGCGACACTGGGTTTGGCAGGCTCCTTATTCCACACCCACTGGCCTGGAGAATTGACTGTCACTGTGGTCTTCTTGTTGTGCCAGTGCTTTATCAGCTCCTGACTGGCCTTTAGGTTTCTCGTTGAGTGTTCTATGTACTTTGTTATTCTAGACCGAAGGCCAAGTACATAGTCCCACCACATCTTATGTAGGGGAAGAGACGTTGCCCTCCCATCCCTCTTTCACTAGACTGAAGGGACCTCATACAGGGTACAGAAGCTCAAAAGGGCTAACCCCTACTCCGCTATGTGGCACCTCCCTGTAAGCGTACAGAAGGCATGGCAGGAGAATATCCCATTTTCTCCTCAGGTGCTCTTCCAAGTCACCTATCATGCCTTTCGGGGTCTTGTTGAACCACTCAACAAGCCCATTTCTTTGTGGATGGAAGGATGTAGAGAACCGGTAGGTGACTCCACACTCTTCCCACATAGCTTTCATGTACGCTGATATGAAGTTTGATCCCCTGTCAGAAATAACTTCCTTGGAGAACCCAACATGGGAGAATATCCCAATCAGAACCTTCACAACCAATGGGGCTTTGATCCCCCTCAGAGGGACATCCTCATGGTACCTTGTGGCGTGGTCTACCACCACCAAGATGTACCTGTTCCCTGAGCTGGTTTGAGGCTCTTAAGGACCCACCATACTCTTGCCTATTCTGTTGAAAGGCCGCCCAACCATGGGTAGTGGAATTAAGGGGTCCTTTGTGGCAACACCTGACTTGCCAAAAGCTTCAACTTTATGGCAATCTGCAGCCAGTAAAAGTATGCAAACAACTGGTCCAATGTCTTAGTCACTCCCAAATGATGCGCTAATGGAATTTGGTGAGCCAAATCCAAAAGGATTTTTCTGTGGCATTGGGGAATCACCGACTTTCTGGTGCCCTCGCCCTCTGAGTTTTTTGGCTCACTGTACAGGGGTCCATACTCCCAGTACACTTTTAATAGTTCAGGGCCTCGCCCTTAGCCTGCTCCTCCGTCTGCATCCACAGACCCGCCAGAGTAGTACACTCTTTCTGGGCTGTGAAGAGGTCAGTGTGCTCTGGACCCCCAGCTAATGCTGACTCATCCAGTTTGGGCAGACACTTCAGATCTGCACCTACCTGGTCCTCCACCTCAGGTTCCTGCGCTGCATCAGGAAACTTTGAAGTCAATGAGTCCCCTGCTACCAAACTAGTGTCCTCAGTGGCTCCTGGCCACTCTCCAGCCAGAGTAGATGACTCAGCAGTCTGTGGACCTGGACTAGGGACTACCGGTCATGCCAGTCTTTCCAACAAGCCCTCTGGAAGCACTGCAGGCCCAAAGACTCTTAGAGTGTTCAATCTGGCAATCTCTTTGGTCCTTGATCGAGTAGCCGATGTGACTATCTCAGGATCTATAAGATCATTACCCAACAGACGGCAGCATTGGAGTCTTTGACAATTACACAACACTGGGTCGTTTCACCTCATCAGCTGAACTCTACTATCGCCAAGGGGCACTTACTCTTTCCCTCAAATCGACCGACGCTACAATCAGACCCATCAATATACAGGCCTGACTTTACCCACTGCTGGGTGACAGAAGTGAGGCTAGCCACAGTGTCTCAGGAGTTTTGTGTCCATTGATTTACACATGTTCTAAATAGAGTTGAGTATTATTGGGAACTGGGATCTCTTCTGGAGACCCGGTACCATTCCCACTCAGTGTAACCAGTCGACATTCGGCCACTCCTTGGCCTTATGGGAAGTCCTCCTCTAAGAGGCCTCCTCTATGATGGTCTTTTCCATCAGTCCAACATTCACTATGGCTTGCTTAGGTAAACCCTTGGATGCAGGATCCCTGTTCCTATAGCCCAGCTCCTTGCAAACGAAAAAACCTTCGGGTGTTGAGAACACAGGTGGACCAGTGTTTGGGATGCCTGTGCTCTTCTTTTCAGTGTGTACAGTTGGACTAAAGTTTTGGGATTTCCCTTCATACTTTTGGGGACCTGACTTGGAAGAGAAGTAGATGCTTCCCATCCTTTTTAACTTTTTTATCTGAATGTTTCTCTTCTGGCTAGGTGTGCTCGCCTGAACCTTTTCTCTGGATTCGAGCACTCACAAACCCACTCAGATATTTCAATGACAAGTGTGCAAACACTTCAACTGTCTGCCAACTGTTCTTTCTGAGTTCTTTGAAGCTCTTGAGATGCTGTTCTGGTTTTCTTTCAGAACTTCCTTAGGAGGGCCTCCTTCATTCTCTCATAAACATGCCTTTTCTCAGGAGTTAACTGAAGAATTGCATCAGCTCCTGGTGTCGGTATGCGACTCATCAGGGCTGCACCCCACAGTACCACATCCACCTCCTGTTGCTGAAGAACAATCTAGAGCACTTCAAACCAGTTGTAAATATCCTTCCCCACTTCGTAAGCCTGAATTAAGTCTTTGGGGATGTGCCGCCCGGGCTTATCCTGGGCACTCTGGTTTGAACCACTACTGCTGTTTTCGCTAGAGGTGGATCTGTTGGGTCCTTCTTCTCTTCAAGTACCAGCTTGCTCAGCTCTATGGTGACCTTATCCCCCGTTTCTCTTCCTCTAACGCTAGTATCCTGTCCCCGAGCAGGAGATTTCTAGCCGCTACCTCATTAATAGCCCGAACAATTACTGGGCCACTTAGAGACTGTACTGATGCCTGGGACCTGAGGGATGCCACGTTAGTACCTGACTGTACTGACACTCTACAATGTTGAGAAACCACGCAGGATGGTTGGCAAAAAACACTGCTCATGCTGTCTTCCTCACCATCTTCCACTTTCCCCTCCGTAAGTTCTTTGCCGTTCGGGCACACAGGGCCTAGCAATCCTATGGGGTTTCCTCCTAAACCACCAATGCTTCTATCCAGCTTGGAGAATGGTCAGCAACTCAGGTTTAATAATCTTAGGGCTGTGGGGAAGTACCCTCTCTTGACAAAGGACATGCAGGACATCCTTGTCCATGCCTTTCACAGTCACTATGTCAAGATCCATGACTATTACAAAAACCTAGCAGTGTCTAAACATTGCCTGCAACAGTACTTTTATTGTTCGGTGACTGAGCTGTGCACAAGGCTTCAAATGATCTGACCGCTTGCCACCAATGTGACAAATCAACTTCCGGGTCACCAGTGGTTCAGGGATGAAAATCGGTTTCTTAGCCATCAATCAGACCCACACCTCTAGTACACCAGAAGGGATCCAAACAGATTGGAAACACAAGTCAATTATCAACTTCATTGTACAATTTGCTGATGTGGACAGAACGCAGGCTTATCTCTGCAAGGTTGTGGATCGTTGGTTAGTTGCAACACAGCGAAAATATAATTATTACTCAATGAAAAAAGGGACTGTCCAGTCAAGGTTGTATACAATTATTTACTTTATTATTATCACAACAGACAGTTCTAGCACACCACAAAATACAACCCACACTGTAAAGACCGACAGTTTCAAGAAAGAAAAGGGATGCACTCTGGATACTGACAGGAGGGTAGTTAGTAAAGTAATCACAATAGTTCAAGGATACTTGGTTTCAGCACAAAGGGAGCAATGGGTCATAAAATGTCACTAGGAGCCTTCGGAGAAGCACCAGGGGGACAGAACCACTATGTATCATTTGCTTGTAGGAGTTCTTGATGCTTGACAGGGTCGAGTTGGTTTCAGGGCGCGTTGCAGCTTCTGTGACAGAGTTCACAATGTGGGACAGCTGTGGATATCAGGCAGCAGGCAGCAGGCAGTCTGGCGAGCTAGGCTTGAAGGACGGCTGCAGGCTGGCTTACACAGCGGCTTGGGGTCAGGAATGTGTGTCTCAGTGGTGGTTGGCGGGTCTGAAGCACTAGCCGAGGCATCTCGGAGAACATCAACGAATGTGGCTTGATAACAGTCAGTTGTGCTGCCGGTTGCAGCTCGAGGGGATCAACTGGCTTTAAAATGTCCATTAAGGCAGACAGTGGTTGATGCTTGTCGATGCACTCCTCATAGCTTCTTCAATGGGCTTGTGTTGTCCTTTAAGGCAGACGGCCCAAAGCTGAGAGAGTGTTGCAGGCAACTGTCTTGTCCTTGGTTTGGGTCAGAGACTCTCTGGCATTTCCTACCTAAGAAGGTTGCTTGCAGAGCCTAGCAGGGCATGCTGTGTGCTGGCTGGGTACCGGTCCTGGAGCTTCTGGAAGGTCCTCTGGATTCAGTATCTTTGTCTGTTCCCTGGGAAATGTTTAGGGGAGGGATCTTGCTTCCCTCTCGGAAATCTTGGCCTTCCTTCAATGGCGGAAGCCTTACGGCAGACTGTACCTTCAGACAGGGTCCAAATGAGTTGTTCTTGTTAATTCTTGTGAAGTCTTCATATTATCTGCCAAAAGAGGGGCTCAACACCCCTTTAAAGCCAAATGGGCCGCAGCGATTACTGGAGGCTAAACCTACCTTAATGAACCAATGATGGGTACCCACCAACAATATTCTGTTATGCGTGAGGTCATTACCAGAGTGCTATGCAACAGGAAATGTAAAGGGGTGAAAACATGTACTACTTTGTCCAACCCATCTTCTTGTCTGTTGTGGATAAAAAGGTCTCTCTGATAAATTGAGCTCTCTGTGGTTCCTGATTAAAGGCAGGTCCCCCTTGTACTTGTGGTTAGAACAGACTTTCTGTCTCCATCAAATCAAATACTCTTACCGTCTGAAAGGGGTCCCCCTCTGAGGGTTGTTTATTGTAAACACATGTACCAGACACAACAGCTCAATGTCATTGATACTAAGAGGTGGGAGCTGGCTTCAGATTGACACAGATGCATATCAAAGGTGTGTGGATTTCCTGTCAGTTGTTTGCCCTGCAACCAGGCCTCTCGTGGGCCTGCTTAAATTAACTCTCATCAGCATGTGTCACTGCCAAGAGCATGGCCAAAAAAGGGTAGGGTGGATCCATGGAGCATTTGTTATTTAATTAGGCTGGCCATGGCAGGAGGAAGGTTTTGCCCTCCCCCCTTTTGAGATGCCTTGATGTACTCCTGGGTGTCACATTGCAACTAAATGTGACAGGGAGGACTGCGCCTGTAGGCTTTTTCCTACCCAGAGTCCCAGAGTACACAGGTCTATGTGTATGTCATGCAGTGAGCATAGAATAATGTGTGCAGATTAACCCCACATATTTTCCAGAGGTTGATCTACCACCATTCAATTTATTATACAATTTCAAAAAAGGCCAGGCGAGCGCACACCCACATGCAGATGGTCGAATTCCTCACATGGACATCGCCCAATAAGCAGATTTTCAAGTCACACAGTACCAAGGATTTAATAACATTGGGGAGCTTGTCCGTTACCTCTTTTCAAAAGGACTCTACTTTAGGGCAGTACCAGGAAAGGTGAGAAAAGTCAGAATTGTAGTATTGGCTCTTAAAGCAGGTCAAGCCTCTTGCTGTGTCCATCTTAACAAACTTAAGTCGGGAATGATGTTTGTTGTGATTATATACAGTGTGACATTCTATTTTTTTTTATAGTTTAAGTACCCTATGAGTTTGTTTCCACACATTATTCCAGGTCTTTTCTGAAAGGGGCTGCTCGTATTTTTGTCCCGAATCTCCCATGAACTAGGAGCAATAACCCATTTAGAAGTAACTATGTTGTATAATATGGGAATGGAATGTCTGTGTGAAGTGGCTGTTATAAGTCAAGGTAAGTAACTAAAGGGTTTCTTTGGGGGCAGAGGCGTTGCTACGGGGCCTGAGGGGGGTTTAGCCCCGGATCTCTTGGTTGTAGCCCTGGATAAAAGCTCAGGGACGCCAACCAAAAGGCTATAGCTAGCCCCGAGTCCCGCCATTCCCGACATTAGTGTAGCCCCTGATCTTTTCCAGACCTAGCAACACCCCTGTTTGGGGGTTCTGTAAACTCAGCCATTGTGATGAAACGCCCCCTCCAAATAGATCTTGTAGTTTAATGTATCCAAGTTTGGCCAGTTCCCTCTATATACCTCTAAAGACTCCATCAGCCATATTCTATTCTATTATTATATTAAGCGACAGGTGGGGGCGCGGGGGCATGCCCGGTCTCTTTCAGTTGCTTGCATGGTGTGGTGTTGGCATACTTACCCATACTTAAGGGCAAGTTCAAGTCCTTAGGCGGAATTAGAACGTCTGACTCTCAGGGGCAGATAAAAAGCAGGTGGATCCTTAACGGGTGAATCTAAAACGTTGTCACTCCATGCATTCAGTGGAGTTAAATATGTTCTTTTTTTTAGGAGACAGTAATTGGCTGTATCCGAGAATGTGTCGTCACGCTGACGAGTTGGACGGATTTAGGAGGGACAATGAACCAGTTTGTGGTTTGTGTGCTGCAATCACCAAAACACAACACCGGCCAAGTGGAGGGTGCAGCAGGCACATGCTGCAGTGAAGGGGCCTGCTCACAAGTCCCGCCACATAAGTATGCCACGTGCAAGCGAAATATCAAACCTCTTTCATGGCATTAGCTCGGCCATAATGTTCACATTGCACCAGCAGTATATTATCTGTCTTTAGCAGGGGTGTTGCTAGGTCTGGAAAAGACCCGGGGCTAAGCTGATGTCGGACCTGTTGGGACTGGGGGCTAGCTAGTCTTTTGGCTGTAGCTCCTGAGATTCTATCCGGGGCTACAACCAAAAGATCAGGGGCTATAGCCCCCTTCGCCCCCCCCTAGCAACGCCCCTGGTCTTTAGGAAATGACCAAGTGTTGCGCTTCATTGAAAGAACACAGTGCTGGAAGGCGCGGAGTGGGTACTCGCCATCCTAGTGATGCGAATTGGGAAGCTTCTGGTGTGATTGGGCGTCCGCTTTGACTTCTGCTTGAGTTGTAAACGTGCCTCTTGATTATCCAATCTGTAGAATTTCGCCGGGATTCACGTGTGCTGTTGCAAATTAAACATACGATCCTCGAAGTGGGTTTTGTTGTTCGACGCGGGGAAGTCGGTTCAAAGCGCTCAAGCTTCTGAATCCTGTGACGCAGCAGACGGCTAGTGGGGCTATCACGGGTTTTCAGTAACACACCAGGTGACTGCCGGAGCAACCTGAGGCAGCTTTAATTGTGCAGACCCCACTCCCTTCCTCTTCATTGAGCCGCGCAGCCACTTGTAAGGGAGCGCAGAGTCGGGTTTCTGCCACAGCCGGGTAAGGTGACAGCTGTTGGACTATCATGGACCCCCCTTTCAACCCTGTTCACGTGACTGTGTTGCGTAAGTGGAGCTGTGTCTGACACACATGTTTAAGACGGCGAACACTTTAAATATCCATCAATCGATGTTGAATGTATTTAAGGTAAGAGTATATCCATAAAACCTTATAATGAAAAGCAATTACAAGCATTCATAATCTATTTACAAAAAAAAAAATAGCACCTATGACACATAATAACATCAAAATGTCCGTAATTTCGGGGCCTATTTCTCTTAGTTTACCTAGCTGGTGACTTCTGAACACCTGTGTCTACATACCGGTGTTTTTCACTGCTCTGCATGTTTCCAAGCTAATTGCGTTAACAACGCGCATACAGTATTTAAAGACTACGCCTGTTTGGGCATTTCTTTTGTTCATTTTGATAAATTATTACTGTACCTTTGACCTCCCTCCTGCACTCACGAGAGGCTTCGACCGCCAATTGCTAGGCTAAAGACAGCTGAAAAGCGCCGCATACGTAGGTCATGGACAACGCCAGCCTCTACAATAAAGGGCGTAATTCATGGAGCGTTTAGAGCCGTGCAAAGTGACTCTGCACTGCATATAAAAAACGTTCCACCGGGCCCAATTCACAGAGCAGTGCAAAGTGTATTTCTGCACTGCAAAAGTATTCTTTACACTGTGCTAAATGAACCTAAAAAAACACTAAATAGGCCCATTTAGCGTGGTGCAAACAGTACGTTTGCAGTGCAAAGTGACTTTGCTCCGCAAAAATACACTTTTCCCTGCTCAGTGAATTAGGCCTGGTGGAACGTGTTTATTGGCAGTGCAAAGTTACTTTGCTCTGCTCTAAAAGTCATATGAATTAGGCCCATAGACTCAAAAATAATCCTGACAACTGTACCAGAGCACCATGCCATGCACAAAAGCCATCCTAAGTAAATGGTAACCCAGGTATGTGTATCACTAATAACATTGGCTGAAAAGAAGTCAAAAGCCTGTTACCTCGTAGGCCAGTGGCTATCTTCAGTCTGGCCAATTTAAAAAAAATTTGAGGACATTTGAATATCAGCTGGATTTTACTCTTGTGTATATTACACATCTCAAGTGGGTGTGTGTTTTTTGAGGGAGCACGTTTATCTTTTGTGACTTATCGCCTGGTTTTATACATTTTTTCAAAAATAAACTGAAAGCGGAGCACACCAACTTAAGAAATTGCCCTTAACTAGTGGATTAAAGTGGAATAACGATAATTTTTATGGCATAACATAAATTGTATTACATGTTTATATAGTGTTCTCTTACAGATTCTGACCACTTGTAATTGCTATAATATGTATTGCAACATTTAGATGGCATGTTATGCCATTTTATGTTACAGAGCTTTTATACTGAGGCAATCACCACCATAGCCATCACAAGGCGCCAAGAATTTGTCTGAAAACTTGGCAAACATTTACCAGTGGCAGACAAGGAGAAGAATGACATGCAGACAAGGAGACGGGGAGAAGTGAGAACAAGAGAGAGACACACCAAACAAACAAAAGGGAAGAACGATCTGAGGGGTTGTTGGTAGCGTGAATGTTACAAGAATGGGAGCATGAGTGGTGATAGAAAGAGGATTTGATGATATGTAGAGCAGAAGGAGAAAACATGTGAAGTTTGCGGTAACCAGCATAGTCATGTGAAGGCAGTTTCTGGCACCGTGAAGGGAAGTACTAGAAAACTGGTGAACGCATGGTTTTATGATAGAGCCGAGATGTCCTCAGGTGTGCCCTTTAAACGTATAGGCCATCTTGTCAGGCAGCATTTATTAATCACCTACTACCCAACAGTGTGTAAACTGCGATTGTAGGGCCAAATATCAAAGTTGACAAAGCCAAGAATTTGCTGTGTGGAAAGGCAAGTGTGGGGACATCACAGCGGGAGAAGGGATAGGGGCAGGAGAGAATGAAGGCTATCCTCCAAGACCATACACCAATCATCCATGGTCTCTCAGTGAAGGAAAGATAATTAATAAACTCTGCTGGCTGTGTGAGGAATATTAGGAGAAACATGACTCTTACTGCCAAACTGGATGAGAAAGTACACCCACTGTTTGGAAAATAGCAACATTTTTATTTTTTGCATTTTTAAAGCGCTCAGAGGCACTGTTACAGAATGTTTTTGTTGTTGTCTTAGTTGCATATTTATAACACGCTTAAATACCCATAGGTTTCTAAGCGTGGACCTGTGGATCGAACCTGTGTTCCTTCCTGTCGTCTTGCTTCCAAGGCGAGCACGTTGCCACTGACCTATTCTCCTGGGACATGTTATGAGAGGGCAACTATTACTAATAAGGAGTGGTAGACACTGTGTAAAAGGTCCATGGAACTAAGCAGAAAGCCAAATTGGTGCAATGACATAGTGCGGGCCATGTCGAGTGTAATCTATGATCTGGCAATCCAAGGCAGAAAAAAATCACGATTTTATCAGATATACAAAAACTTAAACTAAAAATAATTCTGTCTGATCAATTCTTCACTCTGTTGGAATCCACACTACACAGAGTCACTTTCATTGATGGCACATCCAACTCAACGGCTGACTTAATGAACATTACACAAAAGTATAGGCCTCGAACAAATGCATAATTTGTCAACACACCAATTTACCTGGCACAATGATAACTAAAACATGATTAATATGAGACTAACCAATGGTAGTAGATTAATAATTACCATGCCAAGCAATCAGCAGCTATTTACAACAGAGGAGACTTGGACTCTGCTATTCTGAAAAGATATATGTATGTTGGCGTGTAGAGAAATCATGAGTTATTAGGACACTATAAAACCATAATAAATTTAACAAAGCTAAGAATTTACTTAAACCAAGGAGTCCCTTTGTAAATGTGAGAAGAGCCATGGTTTTCTTTTTTTAATACCTCACTTTTATTGAGTTTAACACTTTACAGCACAACAATCGAGATCAATATCAGGTGGTACATATCGATCAACACTTGAACCAAGAAGAGATCAACCCCCCCCATTCGTTGCACCTCCCCTCAACTCTACTAAACCGACCCGTCCAAAAACCTCCCCATCAACCTTAATTCCAAACCCTTCCCACACCTTCCCAACCCACCTCACCCCTTCTCCTACTCGGCCTGAGCATCCTCCACTCCACTGCTATGGACATGTCCATTTCTTCACCTTTTCCCAGTTCAATCTTCTTCTTCTTCTCTCCGCATTCATTTTCCTCAAACCTTGGTATTCTTTTGTGGACATCCCCTGTTTTTGTACACCAGTTTCCCCAGCCACATTTCCCTCCTGCCCATCTTAAACAACCTATGGGGGGCTATAATGCATCCTGTGGAGAATCTTGTAATGTATAGAACTCAACTTGGAATCAATCATCAAACCCTTTGTTGCTACGAGCGCACTCTCCCAGTCGCCCAAATGCCTTTCGCATGCCGCCCTCAGATTCAATAAAGGCTTGGAGGTGGCACGTGTGAGGCACTTCCATGTCACATAAATCAGTCCCCCTTCAAACCTTTCACTCACCACCGCCTCAACAGTGGAGAATCACATGACAAAGGCTCTGCCTCTATGCTTAGGCATACAGCCAACGCATGCCTCAGTTGCATATATCGATAGAACCTATTGGGCTCCAATGCATGACTCAACCGTAGGTCCACAAATAACCTAATGACCCCTTCCTCGCCCACCAATCTCACCTCATGCTTCCCCACCTACACCCTCGCTGCACCTCTCTCATTTCTGGTATCAACCTGTTGTGTAACTCCACCCATAAAGAATCTGGTCAAATTCCCACTCCTCCTCGGCTCCCTTCTACCTCTCGATCACTGGGTGCCCTCCCTCCAAAATAAAAACAGTTGTTCACAGCCACCAAATGGATAGCCCAGAAGGATATTTGTAAGTTAGGAAGGCTCAGTCCCTCCTCCCAGATTGACTTCTGCAGTGTGTTCAAAGCCCCCCTCATCCCTTTATTCACCCCATCAGATTCACAGTCGGTACCTCGTATGGCAAGGCCAGAAGTGTACAGAGGAATTTTGGGAAGGATAGCATCTTGAACAACTCCACTCTGCGCAATAGGGGTAGTGAGAGATTCACGCACCACTCTTTGTAAAGTTGGAGATATTTATGCAGCAACCATTGATGCAGGAAATTCTTCACCTCCGCAATCAAAAGCGCCACACCAATATTCCTTTCTGTTCACTCTTACCCTGTCTGTGATTCATGTAGAACCACTTTGGTCCCTCACCCTTTAGCAATAGCGAAGTCAAGAACCAGGCCGGCATATAGAAAGAATATATATTTATGAATGAATGGGAAAATTAATATTTGATTAAAATCACAAACAATACCACCTCACTCCGTGGCCCAAATGCTTTTCTTTCCTGACAATTTTTTTTACACTTATTGAATACACTAGTTGGTTTAGGATAAAACTGAACACAGTTGTTTTAACCCCACAACATGTACAGTCAAAACGCTTTGCATGGGGTACACTTTTAATAACATGTAGCACCTGGAAACATGACCGTATCATACACTTATCAAAACACTTTGCATGCATTTTGATTTGAACAACATGAAATACTTTCTTATTGGCAAAAGCAGTTTCATGCATGCAGTACTCTGTATTTTTAATCTCCCTGCGCCACACTTGGAAATGCTAGCAGGGTTGGAGCACAACAGACTTTTAAAAACAAACATATTTTATATATATATGTGTAAAACCCTTCTTCCTTCACCACATTCCTTCACACTTCTACCAAGAGTCACTTTCCCACTCTCAGTAGAGGGTATGCTTTTCAATTAGAGACTTCACTTCATTTAATTTTGGCAAGACACAGCACAAAACGAAGATATTCAGTTTACATTCAGCATCTCTGGTTTAGGACAGTGTCTGTGGAATGGTAAACAGTTGAAAATTTCATTTTGTATGCACCTCTCCCTTTAGGGAATTTTGGGGTTGGTAATGAAAAACAAGAGTCCCCAAATACTTTAACAAACTATGTTTTTTGTTTTGTATTCACACTGGAAGCAATATTGTTGATTTCGAATTTCAAGAAAATCACCCTGTGTTAGGTGGCTATAGGGGAATACATTACATTAATATTAGGTAAGAAATTGCTAGGGGTCTACTTTGTATGCCCACCCAATCAATAATGGAAAGATATTAAATCAAACAGATCCCTACAAGTCTTGATTTGGTTGGACAAGTTTACTTACATGAAATATCTCTGGGTTTCATCTCCTAAGGAAAACTCTGCATACTCAAGAAACATCAGGACTTGGTTAGTGGCCTTACCAGGTTGAGTCAAGAATGGACTCCAGCATTAATCCCTTTATTTGCTTCTCCATGTCTAAATCGCATTGTCTGTCTCTGTTCCTGGTCAACTCCAATTCCTGTCTCCCAGGCAATGTTATTTTTCCAGTAACTTTGCAGTAGTCCCACTCAAATGAGAGCGAGCAGCTTTCCTTGATTTCCATTGTGCGACACTTTATACCATCTAAACCACACCCCGATGTATTAAAATTAAGATGTGACAGTGTAATGGCTCTTGACCTGGATTGGACATCTGCTGTCCTTCCCTTGCAATGATTGGTTTCTGAAGTTAATGGATATCATCCCTATGGATCCAGAACTCCACCTTTAGGAAATTTAGTTTTTTTTCTTCTGTTATGCCTTTAAAAATTACAACTTGACAACTTTCTCTAATTTCTAGACAAAGCTAACAATACATATATTTTTCACTTATTTTTGTCATGCCAGACTTAATACAATGAGTCCTGTGACTGCACGAGGTTGCAGGTTTGAACGACAGTATTTTGTTTTTATACAAAATTGATCAAAATCAGTGTCATGCATTTTTACATACAGTTAACTAATTCACTAACCTACCATTTCCCCAAATCTCAGCTCTATGACATTTTCTGGGACGCTAGAAATACATTTAAGGTTGTTGCTTTAGTTTGTAAGGTTTTTATGAGAGTTGAATCAACAGATAGGCCCCTTTATAAGCTTTACAGTGATATTTGAATGATTTCTGTGTGCCTTATGGTTCCTGAGAAATTCAGCAGAATATGGTGATCTATGTAACCCTACGTCAAAATAATGATACACATATTTTTCCTTCAATTTGATATTACATTTTTCTTCTTCAAATGGAACATGTGATCTGGTCGCCTGTTTCCTTTGTGGTTTTGGCCTGGTGTAAGCCCAGAAACATTCTTGCAAAGTCAATGGCCGGACCCTGGGTCTGCTTATCTTCTGATGCAGATGAAGACACTCCACCCCTGATTCATGGAGCACCTTCTGGTGTACATCAAATGTCATTAGGGAGAGGAGAGGGACCCACTTTTGAGTTTTTGATTCAATTATTTTAGAAAGGTCAACCCATTAAGGGCTGCCTTTATTTACCCAGTTGTTTGCCCCAACCCACCATAAATTCCATCCTGGTCACTGCTGTGGCTTTAAAAATATATTTTAGATAGAAGATATGGTGATGTGTACAGTCCTGGGCTTGTGCATCTCATGAGACAATGACATTTGAGGCTGAACAGAGACTTTCTTCAGACACTGAAAACGCACACTTTTAAATGCCACAATTTCTTTACATGTGAGGACTTTTTTGTTTTAATATCTCTCATCAGCCATTAATGTTCATCTTTACATCCTGATACATATTCACATTACTCTGGCAATGGAGATTTGTTTTCCCGTGTGTTCATTGTGCTCAGCTGCAAATGCATACCTTTCCATGGTAACTGTTGTTTTTGTGAAAAGCTACCCTTTTTATTTGCTCTCTGTGTCAGCAATGGCGCACATTAGACATCAGTCACATGTAATGGAAAGTAGTTTCAGGCGTTTGGCCTAGTCACTCAAATGCAAGGCCCATTTAATGTTTGTATTTATCTTGCTCTGAAAACAGTATTCTTATATCTGGCAGATGCTAGTGAAAAACTGCCCTTTTGTATGTCAGCTAACAGTGTGCTCTATAAAATTCCCTTCTGCTTTGCAGTCTCATATTCCATGGCCTCTCTGTTTTATCCAGGGAAACAGCGTCTTTCTTTTTTGCAGTTTGAAAATGAATTGCTATCCACTTTCCTGCCAGTCCACAATGTGTTCAATGATCTGCACTATTAGGTCCAACGTGGCTTTTGTTTTGGGGCTGAATCTGAACCCCACAGTCCTGAAGGAAGCCCATTATCACTGGTTCCCAATTCAGTCTGATAAATTTCACGCACAACCATGCTGTCACTACCCCCAAATATTTAAGGGTTGCCAAGAAGTCTTGAGCTCTCCCCATTGCTCATACTCCTATAAATCCCCCTGGAGAACGAAATATGTTGATTTCCCCAATTAATCCTCAATCCACTCATTGCACCAAATCTTTGAATTAACTTCCCTACCTTTGGCACTGTCACTTCAGGGTCACTCACATACAGGAGTACATTGTTGGCGTAGAGTGAGACTTATCATCGCGAACCTCCAGTCCCTCTATACCGTTGAACAACCTGTCAGTCCTCACCGCCTCACCCAACAGCTCCATTACCAGCATAAATAAAAGGGGGAAAGAGGGCAGCCCTGTCTTGTAAGCCCAAGAGAGCGGAAGGTCGGCCATTTACCCTCACCCTTGCCATGGAGGTAACATACAATAGCTTGACCCATGAAATGAACATCGGCCCAAACCCCATCCTTTTCAAAACTGCCCACAAAAACCTCAGTCCACCATATTCATGGCTTTGTACAAGTCTGAGGAAAGTATTACCTCCCTTCTATTCTCCCTAAGATCTGCAAAGGTGACAACATTAAACAGCCTTCTCACATTAATATGTGTCGCCCTGCCCGGCGTAAAGCCATTCTGATCTATGTGTACCAGATGTGGAAGTGTCCCCAGTAGCCTATTTGGCAATGCTTTTGCCAATATTTGGACCTCCCTGTTGAAAAGTGAGATCGAATGATATGATTCATATCAGGCGTTGTCCCTTCCTTTTTTGTGAATTACTGTGATCACTGCTGCCTGCAAATCCAGGGGTAATTTGCAAACCTCTCTTCTCTCCTGGAACATATTTAGCATGTGATTGCTTACTTTACCCCTTAAAATCTTTCATAACTCTGCCAGCAGATCATTAGGACCTGGGGTTTTCCCTGATTGTAAATGTACAATGCCATGCTCCATGTCCGCAGATGGCATTCTTGCTCCAGGGTCTCCCTTTGCGCCTCTGTGACCTCCCTTAGCGGGATAACCTGCAAGTAATCTGTTGCCTCCTCCACATCTTGGCTCAGTGGTTCATTGTAAAGTAAGGTATAAAACTGCAAAGACATTTGCAATCTCTTGGTCCTGCACCTTGAGCATTCCCTGTTGGACCCTCACCACAGCTACCCACCGGTCTTGCTCTTTATGTTTAGCTCACCATGCTAGCATTTTGGCGCTTTTGTTCCACTGTTCATACACCCTGCCCCTGATCAACCAACTAAAGTGCTTGCCTCATCCAAAGCCAAACCCTGTGTCTTATCCCGAGCCCTTCTCAGCTCCCTGTTAAACTCTTCCATTGTGTCCCTATTGTGCCTCTCCTTCTGCTCCATAACTTTATCCTCTGCTTCTTTTTCCAGACCTACGCCATGGCTTTGCCCCTTATTACCACTTTGTAAGCTTCCCATAGAGTTGTTGCGCTCCCCACTGATCCTTCATTTTCACTGAAGTAATTATCTGTGGTCTCACCAGCGGGGAGTGGTCTGTAGTTCATCTGGAGATTATCAACCCTCTTCATCCTGCAAACCCCTTACCCGGTTGTAAAAAAGTAGTCAATACGTAATAGTGATCCATGAAACCCTGAGTGAAATGAAAAGCTCCTCGCTCCCAGATTTGTGTCTCTCCATACATCCCTCAAACCTAGCACTAAGGTTAATTCTGGTAACTTTGTGGCCCTCCCGTGGTGCACTGTAACCCTGGTGTGGAGGTCCTCCTCATTGTATTATTGAAGCCATCCTCAATCTAGAATAACTCTTCCTCTGCCTCCACAATCTCCTCCCGTACTTTTCTCATCAACTCATCTTTCTCTGGGGGGAGCATATACATTGACCAGGGTGGCCATCTGCGTGCCCATATTGCCCATGATACATAAATAGTGTCCTCACTCATCCACCACCTGTGTGCTTTTCCACTGCACCACATTTTTAATGAAGATTGATCCTCCTCTCGAGCCCTTCCCATAGCCTGCATGAAACACTCTGGGGTACAAAATCCTCCCTAAAAAGTGGCAGATTTTCCCCTGAAAAGATTTTTCTTGAAGCATTACGACCCAGGGACCGTGTCTCTTTGATAACTGAAAAACCACAGCTCTTTTAATCTTGTCCCCCAACCCATTCATGTTCCATGACATATATTTTATTACTGTCTCCACAATTCTTCCTTCTTTGCATCATATATCACCCACCCTGTCCGGATGGGGATCCCCTTGAATGGGACATTTCCGAGAGCCCTTTCCCTCCTTTCTCCTCTTCCGAGCCCCTTAGCCCAACAACTCAAAAACTGCTGTCAACCCAACAGCACAATGTAACCAAAAAGGTACAACGTCCTTTCATCGCCAGGCATTTCAAAGCCTGCAATTTAAACGTGTACAAAATAACGTGAATTTTCATCAATTTTCTGGGGGGGAGGGGTGGGAAAGGGCAGATAAGTGGTTGGGGGGTTTGGGTATAGTTAGCGGGGGGGACTGGCAGGGGATCCCCCAACCAAAACAAAAAAATGTGATGAACTTTTTCGTTATTTCATACACTTTTAAATTGCAAGCTTTGAAATGCCTGATGATGAAAGGACATAGAACCAACCGAAAATATCTGCTTTTCAGTAAGGGAACCAAAGCCTCCGGCGGGGGCAGCATAGCACCTCTACCATCTTGTAATGCCCCAGCCCTGGGCCCCCTGTAGACCTCTCTTTTAGAACCACCCACCGCCCATTGCCTGAATTGCTACTAGCACTCCCTCCCTCTCTCTTCTTGGAGCCAGCAACCCCCCACAATTCCACAGCTGGATTACTGCCCTCCTTAAATCAGGACCAGGCCTTGAACCCCCTTCATCATCCCTGACAGTCTCATCGCTCGTTGCCGTCAACCTTGCCAGGACTCGTCTCCCTGCTCTTCCCTGCCCATAACATGTACTTGCCCCAGCCGCATACAGGGTGCGATCAGATTTTACCAAAATGTGCTTCAGCGCATTCTACCTCTTCTTCACTCCTAGCTGGGCCCATGAGCGTTCACCCCAAAATGATTTTGAAATGTCACTTCTCTGTCCACAACCCCTCCCAGCGTGACCACACCTCCTCCAGTCTGTTGAAGAAGAGAAATTTTCCTCATCCAGGATCTTCAATTTAGCTGCGTAAAACATCATGGATCTCATCCCCATGTCCCGCTATTGCCTCTTGACTGACTCATAGGACCTCCGTTGTCACTGAACCTCCCGCGTGAAGTCAGGGAACAGAAGCATCTTGACCCCTACCAACCACATCCTTTGTCTTGTGTCTTGAAACACTGCGGCAATGTCCCGGTAGTTGAACAATTTTTCAATTATGGCCCTGAGTGGCGCCCCACCGGAGGCTTCCTCCCCGGCACCCTATGAGCTTGCTCAATGGAGAACCATTTTGAGAGTCCCCTAATGGCCAGCATCACCACCAGAGATTTCTCCACAAACACCTCAGTGCTATGCCCTTCTTCACCTTCTGCTACCCCCAGGATCCTTAAGTTGCAGCACCTAGAGTGGCCCTCCACTTCCTCTGCCCTTTGCTCCAGAGATCTGTGTCATTGTTGCAAATGCCCTCAGGTTGCTCTCAAGCATCACCACCTTGTCCCCAGTTTCTCCTGTCCTTTGCTCTATTTCTGTGACCCTTTTGTTTACCTCCTGGAGATCCGCTCTCAGTAGGCACACTTCCACTCCCACCCCTTGTTCTTTATTCTCCAGGAGGATCTCAAGTCTCTTATGGCAGCCATTAGGTCTGCCAGGGTCGTTACTTTCCCTTCTAAAGTGATCCACAGGATATCATTTATGTATGCGTTGGTGCCTTCACTTCCTTCCCTCTGCCCCCCATGACGTGTTCAAGCGTTTGCTGCTGCTATTTTCCTTTCACCATCCTCAGCTCTAAATGCCCTCTATTCCTGATATAGCACTGTCAATTCCCTGGTGTCACCAAGGAGCCCACACTGCTCCTGCTCTTAGCTGACTGTGGCATTGCCATTTACCCGCGCTCTCTCTTGTCCAACGTTTTCTTACCTCACTCAGTCCTCACTTTTCTATTCGGAGAGGCCTCCTTCTCTCCCCACTTTCTGTGGATTTTGACTCCCACTGGTACATGACACTTGCCTGCTGTCCTTGGCTGGGCACCTGCACCACCCAATGCTCCAGGAGCATTCCCTTGTGCCCATTACCCACCAGCCTGAGGCACCTCGCCGCTCAATTTCAGGCTCCCCGGCTGCCTCCCAGGCAACATTCCCCCGAAGGATGATGGGTCCTCCAGACCGGGCCCATCTGCATTTCCAGGCCCCCCCTGTCCTTCTGGCTCTGCTCTCTCACAGCTGGGCTGCTACCTTTTCTCCTACTATGCCTTCCCAGCCGGAACTGCCACTTGTGTTCCCTCTTTTGCAGCCGCTGGGAGTGATCACCCTCACTGCTGCTCCGCTCCTTTTCCTTCTCATGGCGTGATCTGCACCACAGGTGCTTGCAAAGATGCAAGCCACGTATCCCGGTTGCCCGCAGCTGTCAATCGTACGTATCCCAGGCCATCCTGCTGGACACCTGCCTTCCATCCTTCTAACCACTGCCTAGCCATATGCCATGGCACAGCAGGCAAGACAGCGGTGGTGACGTCCGCTTCGCTTCTCTTCCTTGTTACCTAAACCAATTCAGAATATGGTGCCGACAGCCATGCTTTGGACTCTCTAGAGTCTCAATATTAGATAAGCTGGAGTGCTGAGGTATGAGATTTGGTGTATTCAATCCCTGAAAGCATCATATCAATCATCATATATGTTCATGAAACGTAATGAAAGCAAAAATATTTCTCTGGGTTTCTAAGTTTTCCGAAACCCTGTTTAATAACCAAGCTGGTCTTGGGTCCCATGCAAAGATAAGGTGTCCATGATAAAACCACAATTCTTGATTCTGGTTTACATATTCAGGTTGATTGTGTGGTTATTAGTGTCTTCAGGGAGACTGAAGATGAGGGTGGATTGCCAGATGTAGAAATGTCTGTATTTTCTGGTGTGTGAAGGCATCATGATGCAAGACACAGACTACAGATTCACTTTTTTTAACAGAAGTATTTTATTTTTAAATGTCAAATGTGATAAACCTCGGGGTATTCTCATTCCTTAACTCCTTGGATCCTCTGCACAGGTGGCCAGAGAAAGGCCTTCGCTATTGGATCCCAGCCCTGGAGGCACAGAAGCAAAGGAGAATAACCTGGGTGGAGGATTCTTGGAAACAGATAGTTGGGTGCTCTTGTGCAAGGGATGGCAGCCCCCTTTCCCTTTTGACAACCAACCCAAACCATCCCACATTTCTCCACCATTGACACTTGACAATACTGGGACGAACAAGAGGCAACTAAGAGCAATGAAGACTGTGCTCTTTTACCACTCTAGTACTGGGAAGAGGAAGATGCCTGCTAGGAGTAGTAAAAGTCAAGCATGTCTTCTTAATGGGAGTCAGGTAGGACTGAATAATCATTCACACCTGTAGCCTGCCAAGGGGCTGAAGGTGTATACATGGATCCCAACCCAGTGGCAGAGGGAATCAACGGGAGAAGCACCAGGAGGCCGGTGCATGCAACAGAGGACCGTTCAGCATGGGAGTGAGGACTCCCTCGAGTGGACCAGGAAAGGGGAAGGGAGCCATGCTGGAAGGCCACCCTGTTCCTTTCTTTTTAAAGTGCTTGTTCCCCTGTGGTGGAGGACCACCCAGGAGTGTCTGAGGGGCAGAAATTGCAGCCCCAGCACTAGAGGAAGAAGGCTGTGCGATCCACGCTGCAGCCCAAACATCCTAAGCGACCAGTAAGTTTCTGGGGTTTAAGAAACCTGGTGTGCATTTGTGAAATTAAGCATTTAATAAAATACAGTGTTTTGGAGTGGTCGCATATGGCAGAAGGCACATTTTCAAATTAAAGTGGAATGAAAATGTTTGCTTGTTAAGTATACAAGAAAGGGGAATACTTTGTAGCAGAGTGGACGTGTGTGGCAAGGATCATGTTCCCTAAAGTCTCTGAACATCAAACTATACAATTAAATCAAAATGAGCAGTTACATTTGTCTACCATTAAATAAAAAGGAATATCTTGCATCAGAGTGGTCACGTGTGATGAGAAGCACACTTTCGAAGGTCTCTGCACATTGAATAATATATTTAAAGTGAAATGAACATTTATCGGACTTTATATGAAGGGAAAACCAACCTTAAGACAGAGGTTTAATTGTTGAACACCAAATTGAATTCAGACTTTGTTGCCAAACAGAACCCAAAGCATTGAAACCAAAAGGTAACTAGAACAGGCAGACAAAGCACACTGCAGCTTCATACACAGAGTCAATTTCAACCTGTGGGAAAACTACATATTTTAGACAATTTCAACATGTGGCAAAATGATAAAATCATTTGACACTGTGCCTTTGAAAACAACAATAACCAAACGTTGGAAGATAAAGACATTTGGGCCTCATTACGATCATGGTGGTAGCCGTGCCTGTATGGCAGGCACGGCTACCGCCATGCTTGCTACGGCACCACCTCCAATGATTGGGTAATAACTGGCCCATTACGAGATGAGTGGGCTGGTAATTGCCCATTTGCGGGTGGCGGCAATGGGGCAGAATGGGGGTGGGGAGCATGGTTGCACCGCCACCGTTGTTAATGGTGCTGATGCAATCATGAGTTCTGCTCGTGGGTGCCGCACAGCCCAACAGGTAAGACCTGGCAGGCTGACAAGAACCTGCGATCAGACCTTGTAATGCGGCGTCACGGTAAGAACGGTGCCAGTCCCTTACCAGCACCGTTCATACTGTGGCTGCCAGCCTTATAATGAGGGCCATTTTGTGTTTCTTTTGGAATTGTGTTTTGTACTTGGGGAGGGGAACCCTGAGCCCTAACTTGGGGAAGGAAAACCCTGAGACCGGAAGAGACTTCTTTACATTCCAACTCTAAATAAGTGGATTTTGAGACTTTACTTTGTTGAACTGTTTTATACTTGGGGAGGGAACTGAAAGAAAGCTGCAAGCTGGAAGAAGCTCAGGACTTTGTGTTGAACAATGTTTTCTGTTCATTGCTGACATCCCTACACTTTGTATAGTTATAGTTGTGAGGGCATGCATAGGTTCTGGACTCAGACAGATTCCTAAATTGAACTCTTTGACTCAGACTCTCCTTAGCTTTATTTAGATAGGGAAATCCCACCTTAGCATAGGTAAATTAGACCTTTTTCCATCCTAACATTTAAGTTAATAAAAATGGATTGCTTGAATTTGGAATCTGTTATCTGTGTCCTTCTTCATGATGCCTTCACACTGGATAGAGTAAGGCCTAACTTGCCCTATGCGAAGGTTGGATTTCCCTACCTAAATAAACTAAGGATAGTGTGTGTCTGTAAATTCAATTTAAAGGTCGGCTTGTGTCCAAAATCTATACTTGCCCTCACAACTAAAGATATACCAAGTGTAGGGATGTCGCACCAAAGAAACAGTGTTCAGAATGAAGTTTTGAGCTTCTTCCAGCTCTGGTTTGTTTCAACTTCCCCTTCACCATATTCAAATAGTTCCACAAAAAGGCTCAGGGTTCTCTTCCCAAAGTGCAACACAATTCCAGGATATCTCAGGGTTCCCTTCCCCAAGTTCAACCCAGTTCCGGGATGCCTCTGGGTTCCCTTCCCTAAGTTCAACACAGTTCAAGTCTCTTGACTTTCAATAATACTTCCAGTCTCACTTTATAATCCTTTAGACTTTGTAACAGTTCAAAGAGATCCTTTCTTTGTACTTCAACACTTATACCACAGAGCCATTGCCTCTTGGCTCTTTCCTAAATCAGGTCACTCGGTCTAGGTGCAGTTATCAGACCACACAGTCTACCCATTACAGGTCATGCAATCGATAACCCTTGGTACTTTGTGATGCTCTTGGTTTTCCTTGATCAACACAGGTTTTCCACCTTGCACTTGTGTCTCATTGGCAGTCTTTTGGCTTTGCCACAACTTGTATTCACTTTATTCTGTGGTGTATCCTCTTCCACCAACTTGCTTCCACATTGTCCATTCAAGTTCAACAACTTGTTTTTCACACTTGCTTTTCACTTAATTCATAAGTGTTCAATCTGTCTCTCCCTTTGTTCATCAATGCTTCTACAATAGCACATCATTCACTTTCCATGAGTGCTGTAATTTCACATTATTTCCATATCTTCTCTTTAGTTCGGTATTCTATACATTGTTGTATTTCACAAAATACTTGGCAACTTGTTCATGATTCAATGTTCTCTCATTCGGGTTCCAAACCCCATTCTTATGTGTTTCAGTTTGGTCGCTACCAACAAATGTCCAATTGCTGCCTGTGGAACGCCCCGGTACAAGTGTTCCCTGCCTCGCACTCACCGGGGCTTGTCTGCTCCTCTGGGGGTCTTCCTTCTGTTCTCCGGCTTCCACTTCACTTCAGGTATGCGTCGAGAGCTCCAGCAAGCAGCGCTCGCCACCTGTAAACCTTGCGGCAGCGGCCCATGGCTCACTGGAGGCTTCTGTGTTTCCCAGCTCTAGCTGGGAACACGTAGCATAGGCGACTGCTGGGGCTCCGACCTCCTTGTGGCCCGTTCGGGTCATAATGCATCTCTTACCCCTCTGACATGCACTGCATCCTCTCCACCGACCCCTCCCCAGCATGCTCCTCGTCTACAGCTGCGTCCTTCACCCAAGACAGGTTCTCCTTTCCACGCTGCTAGGCTCTCCTTTTGTGCCCTTTCAATGGGTTGCAGGTGCAAGTCCTTTGCCTGACCACCCCTTACTTCAGAAAATTATTCAAAGCTCTTAGGATTTACTACTGATCCCAGCACCAAAGCAAACATTTTAGGCAACCCAACAAATCTGTCACTCACTGCTCCTTTGTTCACTTGTTAGCGCCTCAATACCTTTAGACCGCAAGATGAAGAATCATGGAAATGCGTCAACACACTCCTCTGTACTCCACAGGAATACAGAACCCAGAAACACCTGACCTCTGATGACGAGTGTCAATAGGGAGTAAGTGAAGAGATCTGAGCCGTGTCTCCAGTGCAATTGGGGAATCTTGAATGTACACGTAGGTTTCTCTGTGTCCAACTGACAGGTCAAATCTTATTCCCCTTGCCCCTCTGGCCCTGTACGGACCACGGAGAGGCTACTTTAGTAAAACCACTTTGCAAACTGCACTACTCTCTGCACTGTCGCAGTGGTTTTGTAGTGTAGCACAGCGAGTTGTAGAGGCTCCTCCTTGTTCACAGGTAATGGTAGAAAGACTTTGCTGCAGACCACAGACAGCCCACTTTAGCAAAACCACTTAACAAACCGTGCCAACTGGTGTTGAACACAGGAAACTCCAAACATTTCTGCTGTATGGTTAATCAGCAACAGTGCACCGGTCGACTGCACCGGTGAGTGCTGTTCGGCCGGGGGAACTGCTCTTGATACTATTGAACAATCACAGCATTTTTGGAGCTTATATTTGTGTGATTTACCTGGCAAAAGCCACACTCCCCGCCACATGCAGTAAATAAATACAGCCATGCGAACGTGCTATGCACGTGCACCATGTGTGTGCACTGATCGAGTGCACAAGTGAGTGCTGTTTGGCTGGGGGAACTGCTCTTGATATTATTGAAAGATCACAGTGTTTTTGGAGGTATCAACAAAACTCTGTCCATGGATTCACACTGTGGACTTATACTCATTTACCTCTCATTAGAGATAATTATATATTTATACTATTTTGTATTTTGTCTTTTAGCTTATTTTTGTGTGTTTTACCCGGCAAAACTTTTAGCCATGCTCCTGCCACCTGCAGTGAATAAATACAGCTATTCACACGCAAAACGTGCACACCGATCGAGTGCACCGGTTAGTGCTGTTCGCGGTGAGCGTGGAGTGGGTGGTTGTCTTCCTTGTTATTGTTTTCCCCTTGTCTGTGAATACTGACTGATATAATTACATTTTCGTCTAATCTATGTTAGTCTAGTTTTAAAAATGTATTTTTACCATGCCTGCTGTTGAAAAAAGATATCAACTGCGGAGCAATGTTAAATTGGCCTGCAAGTGTTCCAATGGGGTTCTGGCTGGAAAAAAGGCAATTATCACCAGGAAAAGAACACAGGTTTGTGTTCCTATGGAGGCAATGACACAGGGGGCGGGGGGTTGAAAGCTTTATGGGAAAAAAGAGGGCAGCCAAATATGGCCCAAGATAAAATAACTACCTACCTTAAACTGGTTTCTAAATTGGGTAGTCTTGCCTCGTGTTTGGAGGTAGAAGTTCAGACAAGCAGTGAGGGGCTCAATGATATTGTTCTATCCGAGGACCAACACATTTCTAATAATTCCCCCCAAAAAATGTGTATAAAGTTAAAAAATCCATTGGTTAATGCACAAACTAAGGATTCTGTTATGGTTGATCCTAAAATGATTACTAGCTCATTACAGGCTACAAACTTAGAAAAATCTTCTGACCTGGAAAGAATTGCAGCCAGAGTTCATGCTTCCTCGTCCTGTCTGGAGGCAGAGGTGTTGCTAGGGGAGACTTAGGGGACTACAATCAAAAGACTATAGCTAGCCCCGAATCCCGCCAGTCCCGACCTTAGCTTAGCCCCTCATCTTCTGCGTTTCCTCAGGAAGAGTCTAGGAATGAACCAGAGAATACACACATTCTGAAGACTTTATTTACTATGTGTAGCTCAATTTATAAAGAAAAGAAAAACACATTTTGAAAGATGATATGAGCAAATTGGTGGATTTAGTACTAAATGATATTGAATTTAGGTCTATTGGCACTCTGGCTGATCGGTCCGGTTCACAGAAAATCCATTATACGGTCAATGGATCCCAGTTGAGTGTAATAAATGTGGTTGATTCTATATTGATGGTACATGATGAAATGGAGATATCATTTAAAGAATTGGAGACTCTACCCACAATAAGTAGGGACAAAAATAAAGAAGAAGCTGAGTATTTAGGGATGGAAAGGAAAACAAATAGGTCTAAGAAAAATGTAAAGATGAACCATTTGAAAAGGGGAAGAAATAAAAATAAACCGGTAGCGCAATCTTTGGCAGCAACGACGATGGAGAAGGTTCCATGTGTAGAACCACCTGACCACTTTCATCTGGCAGAGGAGGAATCTTGGGGTTCCCAGATAAGATCCAATACTCGTAGTAGAAAGAAAAGGCAGGAACATGGGAAAGGAAACAATTCCCTAGTACATGAGAACGCAATGAAACAAGAAATATTGGAACCCCAGCTGGGAAAGAAAAATGAGAAAACAGACCTACCAAGAAATAAAGTTACCTTCTCCAAAACTGAAGAACAGGACCTGACTTTAGATGAAACATGCTGGAATAATAATGACCGGTTTGGTTTATCTCCTTGATTGGATGTGGAGAAACCTAATTTGGTGGCGGTACATTCTCAAGCATGTCAAGTTAATATACAATATATATTGTACCATCCTAAATTGCAGTAAAAATAAATTTGAATCACTGACCTGTGTGCCTCATCACATAGTCCATTCTTAATTAGGACCCATGTACTGGAATTATTCCATCATATATTGGATCTGAAAGCTATCAAGACTCAGGATCTAACAATAGTAGAGATTTAAAAGTTGATGTATGACCCATATTGGCCAATAGTGCAATTAGTCTCACCTATTGTTACGGAATGCATTCTATCCTATGCAGTGCAATTCCTTGATCTAGGACATGAGCTTATTAGAATTGAAGGTACTGCGCCTATAAAGGCAACGAAAATGAATAAGAGCAAAGAGAATATGAAACTTCACCCAGGTATTGATCTAGAAAAGTTGGTCCACCAAATTGTCAAGGGATTTAAAGGGGAATGTTACAGTCGGGGGTACAAAAGATTCAGATTCACTACATGGGATACCTGGGATCAAATGATTGATGGAATGACCAGGCGGGGGCTAGGCTAAGAGTTATCTCATGGAACTCGGGAGGGTACCATTCTTTTGTTTCAAATGTGTTAGGGATGTCCTTCTTATTGAAGGCAGATATGTTTGCTCTCCTGGAAACCTGCATGATTAAAGAATTTAAGTTCATGGCTTTCACATTCTTCAACAAAAGGCCAAATACAATAAAATAGGGAGGCCTTCTGGTGGTCTCATTTTGGGTGCCGGATTGAATGTATCTCTACTAGAATATGACCTCTCTCCGGTTCCACCCTAATATTGAGTGCAGTCTTGGTATGCAAGATTGAGGATTCTTTACAAAATAATGCCCATTCTGCTAAGATTATTGCTGATTTAGAGAACCTATTGGATTAGTGGACCAAAGTAAATATTGGGGCGCTCCTTATGATTCTGGGTGACCTTAACTATGCAAGATTCTCCCAAAAGGACATAGCTGAGAATTTTCAAAAGGTGATAAATTGCAATGATGCATTATTTATATCAGAAGGGGAGGAGTTGGTAAGTGGAGAGAACCCTTGAGATATATTCATTAATTCTAATGAAATTTATTTTGGAGAAATTGGAGTTTGATGGCCATCCATACACTTGGTGTGCTAGGAACAGCTTGTTCTTGGATCAATTACATTTTGGTCTCATATACAATGTGTCAATGTATCGGAAAATTGCAAACTATACCTATAATAGCAAGTGATCATGTGGTAAAGAAATTCACTCGATGTTCGCAGATACATCAGAAATAAAAGATAGTTGGTGATGTTCGTGTTAACCCGACTGGTAATAGAACACAATGGACGGTGAACAATATTAAGCTATATACACATTTTTTTTTAAATTCATTTTGTCCTAAAGATGTAACCAGGGATAACATGTCAGTTGCTATGTTCCAGAGTTTGTCTGAGAATGCTGAGCATTATATTCAAACTTCTGAGAAAAGAAGCAGGTTAAAACCCGTATTGAAGAGGAAGACATTTGTCAAAATTGTAGCATGTGAACAATGGAAACATGAGAGGTTGATGAGAAAGTTAAAGACGAGGAATGAAAACAAACTTTAGGCTGGGGAAGGAAAACATGGCTCAATTGTAGATAGATATACAATTGCCCTTAAAAGACATAAAGCTTTTTCTCCTCCTAATGTTTTCTCAATCATAAGGCCTTATGTTTTTGTGATGGTCGTACATTTTGGAATTTTTACAAAAGCCACATGAATACTCAAGATACAGTGGAATTAGAAATGAATCCCATATTGGAAAGAGAATGGGAGATGCATAGAGCTGGTCTTTATCATAGAAATAAAGGGCACCTAGGAAAGTTGTGTATGGTAAGGGTGGCCTATTCTCAGGGATAAATATCGAAGAAGATACTTTAGACATTATAATTAAGTAATTGAAGCCTCCTAATGCGACAGGTTCCGACAGGATTCCAAATTGAATCTATAAAAATAGACCCAGATATTGGGGCAAAATTTTAAAGCATCTCTTTGGAAATTGTATGGACACTGGATTTATATCTCTTAGCTGGAAGCTTTTGATTCCTGCTTTCAAGAAGTGTGCGAGAGGGAATCCTGAAAACAATCGACTTCTGGCAATGACAGACTCATGCTCAAAAATATTTGCTCAGATTCTAATGGTCGAATTCAAAATATGGATAAAAAAATGGAATTTCTTGTCAAGGTTTCAAACTGGATGTAGACAAGGGAAGGGAACCCTGTCAAACTTTTGGACATTGACATATCTTATGTGTGAAAGTATAAAGAAAAAACAAGGCGCCCTATATATCTGTTTTATAGATTATAAGGACGCCTTTCATACTGTGTATAGAGAGATACTATGGTCTAAACACTGTGATTGGAACTTGAATCCAGTAGTTTTATATTTTATTCAAGAAATATATACAGAGACGGTGACTCAAGTGCGGTTAAATCAGGGGTGTACTCTTAACAGAGGAATTAAAACACATTCTGGACTTAAGAAAGGCTGCCCATTATCTCCGATACTATACAATTTATATGTAGCTGATATGGGACAGTATTTGAGGGACATATGTAATTTTCCTCAAGAAATTGGAAAAGAATGATTAGTTGGCTTGCTTATGCGGATGATACTCTCCTGATTGACCACACCCCGATTGGACTACAGCATAGCATGCATAGGCTGTGTGGGTACTCAACTATGAACAATTTGAGTATTAATTATTTAAAAAATGTATGATTATTGGCCCAAATAAAAGAGGACGAAGAAAATTCAGATGGATTATGGACAATGAAAAAATTGAAGCAGTTCAGTTGGATCATATATATATATATATATATATATATATATATATATATATATATATATATATATATATATATATATATATAATTTGGGTGTGTATATCTCTAGCTCAATGAGTACAAGGTCATTAAAAAATGTTGTTTGGCAGAAAGTTGAAAAAAGTTTTGTAGCAATATTGAATGTGATTAAACGTGATATGGGATATTCAATTGACGCCTTAGTCACATTATGTACAACCTGCATTGTACCCTGTCTAGCTTATGGACTTGAGATACTCACAAATAAAGAAAGAATGTGGGTAAAAAAAAAGGTGAAGGTAGGTTATGGAGAAGAGCTTTGGGACTGCCTAGCAAACTCCAATGGAGGGAATACATTGTGAACTGGGTTTAATCTTATTGGACGCTCAATTGAAAATAAGAATGAGTATATTTTATCTCTGAATGTTGGATAAGAAGGAAGATAGGGAGTCTCTATTTGCAGATATGTTATGTTTACACACTGGATCCATGGATCATGATCCCTTAAAGGAAAGGGTTTTGGATGTTAACACTTTTTTGGAGGCGATTGGGTTAGAAATTGCCTTGTAAATCTAGCTGCAATATGGGACCGAAACACCAACATTTCCAATTTGGGTAAATGTAAGACATGTGATTCTTCTGTCATGCAAGGCCTGACTGTGGATTCTCCTTGTATCTATCTCATTAAGCTATATGATAACAAGGTGAGAAGGTTCATAATGCCCTTTAGACTATGTGTACCTCCCACCTTATCCCATAGTGGGGCTTGGTCAAAGATCCCGTACACCCAAGGATATTGTAGATTTTGTAACCAAGAGGTTGAAACCCCCAGACACCTGCTCACCAGTTGCTCGAGGTTGATGGATATCTATACAAAAGGCTTTCTGGGACTAATATATGAAATTGTAAATGTTACCCTTGACCAAACATGGGATTTTATATGTTCTGGAAGATAAATTACATTAAATGTTGCGGTATGTCACATGTGGATAAAAATGCAGGAGTTATTACAAAAACCCCATTTTGAGGTGCCATTGACATTATGATTATCTGAAAAGGAAATGATGTTAAATGATAAATAAATAATTATCCAGAAGATGTTGTGTTTGTAAAAGTGGTAATACGATGAGTTGTAATATTTGAGTTTTAAAGATGTGCTCTATATAAATACATATATAAGATATATGTTACCCTTTTATCTATTTGTATGGTATTGTTATTGCTTTTGTATAAATATGTAATGAATTGTATCTATGTATGTTTTATCTCTTTTTCATATGTTTTGTAAGGTTTATTTAGCCATAAGAACCCAATAATAATGTTTTTTAAAAAAGAGTTTACTCAGGGATTTCCCCAGAGCAATGAAGTCCCAGAATCTGCTTGTGTGAAATATATTGGAAATGTATTTAAGGAGTCCAACCCAGTGAGCATGGAGCCATTTATTGAGACGCCATGGATTTTATAGCTAGACCAGAGGACCATTGAATAATTAATAATTTGATTCTAGGTCAAGTGCACCAAGCCCTAATGGGCTGACTAATAGGATCCTTAAGAATGACACAGCAGCATGAGCACACACATTGCTGCTGATGTCCAGACTCCTGGAAATGGGCTATCATAATTCCCATCTATAAGAAGGACGATCAGGCAGATTCTGCCAACTACCGCCCCATCGGCCTCCTGGATGTTGATAGTAAAACATTTTCTGGAATGATCTTGAAGGAAGTGGAAGAATGGGCAGAAAAGAAGGGCATCCTCTCAAAACATCAGATTGGTTTCCGCAAGAGTTTATCTACAACACTGAATGGCCTGATAATGAATATTATAAATGATCAATCTTGGTCAAATAACATTCTTATTTCATATGGAGAATGCTGACATCCTTCCACACAATATCTTTCTACTCTCTCAGTGTGAGGATACATTTGATACGGTTGTCTGAGTGCATATCGTCTATCATACACTCGATGCAGTATAGGCAGAACACATGGAGTCCCATTTAGGGCTCCACTCCGGTTGTTCCAGAATGAAAGTGGCGAGGGAGCGGGTATTAGGGAAAGTACATCCAGCTGCTACTCTACAGCCACTTGGCCTGAACAGTCACTGCAATGAAGATGGTACTCACATTCCTCACTTCTCACAATCTCTAGCAGTAAGTAAATCACTGCAAGAACCACTTCAGCGTTGAATCTGAGGAGTATATCGGGGATGAAGGGAGGAGCGATTCAAAGGGCACTTGGTCCGAGCAGTCACCGCAATGACAGTGGTACTCAGTCCTCACTCATCACAATTTCCAGCAGTAAGTACTTCACATCAAGTGCTCTTCAGCACTGCAGCTGAGATTTATATCAGAGGTGGAGGGATGCATGGTTCAAAGGGCACTTTGCCGTAGCAATCACCGCAATGAAGACAGTACTATCTGTCCCCACTTCTCACAATCTCCAGAAGTAAGTAAATATGGTAAGAGCATTCCTAATTCAAATTCTAAGGTGATGAGCTAATGCTGTATAATACAATCCAATTCTAATATTAACAATAATGTATACAGCCATAGGGTATGCTTTCTCTCATGTAGTACAAAGATTGCTAGAAGAATTTGCACTGAGCTTAGATTAGTAGTTTGTGATGGACACATTTAGAAACTTCACTCAGACACATGTTGACAGTTTGGTTTGTGAACAGTTTACAAAGTTCATTCACATCAAAATTCAGGGTTGTGATTAATGGATATTAGGCTGAAAATGTTGCTTCTGACATCCATCTTGGGTTTGAGAGTTTGCAAACTACAAAACATCTGATGGGAAGTCGTTTTGAGTGTCCAGATGTACCCGATGCTGTCTTTGGTGCCTCCTCTGCTACCCCTGTAACCGCCATTGCTACCCCTTGTACAGGAATCTAGGGATGTGTCAATACAAAAGTAAAGATTGATGTGATGAGAACCCTTTTTACTTTTTGAAATGTCCACCTATTATCTTTTCCTCGTCCATTTAGCAGCCCGAGAGCAGCACATATTGACTCAATGGGGTTAAGGAGGGAACAAGGTGTAGGAATTCCAGTCCACTCCCGAAGCCCAAAAGCAGAAGATTATTTACATCTTAAGGTTAATGATAATGTTAAAGGATATTTGCACTGCACACTGTCACCACTGGAGTGGTCCCCTGGCGCATGTTGTGCAAGAGAAGAGACGTGGCTAGCAAGCAAAGACGATGAAGAGTTGTCCCCTTTTCCTGAAGGTGGAGACATGCTTGTTGGAGCAAGGGCTTTGAATTCACACAGGAGGGAGTGTGCAGGGATGCTGGCGTATGCTTTTTATATGATGACAGGGAGTGGACCAGTAAGGTCACACGCTGTTGTCACTATACCAACTAAGTGACGTATTAACTGGAAAATGTGCACATTGCAAATCGTGATGAACAATGCCATCATCACAGGGAATTAATACCATTTCTGCCATCCACCTGGCAAATGATGCAATCACAAGGGATGTGAGCACATATGTTGAAAATATCACGCATATGAAGTATTACCTGGCATGGGATGAATTACTGGGGTGTTTGAGTCTCTGATTTGCATATGATGGCAGCCTCTGGGAGTGGGAGGATTCATAGTACATACAATGATTATACCATACATATGAAGAAGTACCTTACTGTAACTGGTATTGGTTAGCATTACTGGGCTGTTAGGAACTGCGCCTGCTGTATGATGCAGTCACTGGGGCTGTGAGACAGCACCTTGCTAATTTGGACTATGACATGCATATGTTCCATTTGCTGGCATTTGGTAGCATGTCGGGGCATTTTAAGCTGCACTAACATATTGCAGCACTTGGAAATTAGAGTTAGAGTATGGTGGCCAGCATCTCTCAGAGTTATCCCAGCGTCATTAAATTGATATCGCACACGTGTCAGGCCTCTGGGCCCAGTTCAGCTGTGGAAGGGTTATGTGTATTCCCCCAGACAGGATGCACCCTACTCTACTGCCAGATAGGTGGGGTGCAGGTAACACCCTTCTTCCTCGGACAGCCTCTCTACAAGATGCTGGACTGTGATCAGAAATCAAGAGGCACACTCATTCACCCTCTTTGCAATAGTATATACAATATTATATCTATTTTGATATTCCATTGTGCCAATCGATATCTACTTGAGTAGCGTATCACAACCTTTCAGCCTTGTTACAAAGGTATTTTTTTCTCAGATTTACAAATGCTATTTTCATATTTAATCTGTTTATCTCATCTCTTAACCTTTCTTTTATCTACTTTAGTATTGTATCTCAACCTTTCATCCTTGCAACAATGTTTTTTTTTTCAGATTTACAGATGCTATGTTCATATTGAATTGGTTAATCTCATCTCTTAACCTTTCTTTTATCATTTCATTAGAATTCTTTCCATAACATTAGTCATCAGCCATATTTGTCAAGATCTCACCAACGTTCACGTTTGTTTAATCCCTTTGGCGTCTTTGCCGTTCCCCGCTCCAAATGGCACCTTCTCACAATGGGCAACATCTGTGAACCACTAGTGAGGATATCACGCACAAGCATGCATAGCATGCGTGATGACATCACCCGCAGTCACAATATCTGCAGGCATTTCCCAGAATGCTGCATCCACCAGGAACAGCGCAGATTTTTCTTTGAAGACTCCTGGATTCACTCAATCCAGCCGTGTAGTCACCTACAGGTAACAGCATAGGTGACACCATTTTAAGATATCTTGACCATTTTGAGCTTTCAATTTAGACCTTGCATATATGTTTAAATTTGGTTTGTTTAGGATATACCACCTAACCAGGGGAATCCGTACAGTTATCTGCATACAACCACTCAAGGACTCCTGTGGGTGAGTCTGGCCAACCACCTTTGTTTTTTGTAACCATTCCTTCCTTTATTCACAAGTTGTCATTATTATGCACTAGTTCACATTAAATTATATCCTTACAAGTGTTTCACATTTGTACCATGTATATTTTCTTAACAGACACTATGATCACGAATGACCACAACACTATAATCACAAATTACCACACCCTGAAGTAACCCATGCAAACGTTATCAAATAAAATTTTAAGCAATTACACAATCCCTCCTGATGAGCCATGAAATTGGAGTGGTGAAATACGTGTAGAATGCAAGAGGTAACTCTTCAAAAATATCAAAGAGGACATAACAACCACCATATGTAGATGACAATTGTATCTTATTGAGGAAGGACAACCCCAACAGGGATAACCTCAACAAGCAATTTTTCTGGACTTATTGGGGAAGGATAACCCCACCATGACTAACCTCAAGTAAACATAAGGACAATTATTCTATTGGCTTCCATCAATAACTTGAAAACATTTAATTTTGGCCTGAAATAGTTAATCCTAAATGATATCAATTCAGACTCTGAATGAAGTTAATTTAGACAAACATTGGCACAAGTCTAACCTGTAACCTTTCAATAAACTTATAAGCAACACAATTAATTGCTGTCAGAGTTGTTTCTTCTATTTCAAACTTCAGTCACATAACCCACACTAAGAATTAAATCTTCTGGTGCAGCATTTGAGCCCAATATTTCTTTTAAATCATTCACAGAGAGCCAGTTCTCACAACAGAGTCCTGCATTTCTAAAGCCCTGTGATCCTTTTGAGAAGGGGGGGGGAACAGGCTAGCCAGAGAGGGATCTGTACAGTTTTGGGAGGGTTCTGCTATCTTGATTCTTCCAGCCTCTCTTTCTCTTTCCTGTCCCCTGCACTTCCTCTGGAGCAAAGCACTTTGGGTGCAAAATCATAAGGACAAAGTCCACACATTTCATGAGCAAAAGTTGGCAGGCTGGCTTTAGTCCAATCACCTTGGGACCTTTTCGATAAAAGACAGGTTTTGCCACCACTTCTTGGAATCATCTTGGGAATCATCTTGAAGCATGTTTGGATCATCACTTGAGAAAATTTCATTGGACCCTGCTGAGATAGCAGTCCTTTCTGAAGTCCTCCAGTTGTGAGGCGAAATCAGAGCTCCAAGATAGAAGCAAGCTTTGTCACCTAACTATCCCAGTGACCATTGAGGGAGATCAGCTGCTGCTGGGACAGGACGTGTGGTACTTAGGACCTCACCATATTGGAGGAACCATGCAGTTGTGTGCCATCCTCTGCGTGTCTGTATGCCCAAGAACAAGGACCCATCTTGTCCCTGAGTCCCTGGAGTTGGACTCACAGCAACCTAAGAAGTAACGTGCTGCCTGAGCAAGACTGCCCCTCTGCCAGCCGCAGTTGTACCCAGGACCTCACCATGTTGGAGGACACCTGCAGTTGTGTGGCAGCCTTCCCCCGTGTTTGGGAGCATGATAAAAAGACTTATCTTGTCCCTGAGCCACTAGGTTGGGACTCACAGCACCCTGAGAAGCCAAGACAGCCAGAATCCCAATGTTTTCAACAACTGAACTGCTTGGAGCGGGTTTCAAGGACTTTTCAATACATTTGAACCAGCAGGACCCTCTGTTGCCGCCTTTTTCTCGCTACCGATTTTCATGCAGCACCAAGAAGTCTGACTCGGCACTGCTGAACCACCAAGAGCTGCATGAAAGGTACTATTTACTGCTAACTGTCGCCGCAGTCCATTTGTGGACCATAGAGACTGGTTAGGCCACTTTTAACCATTTTTTAGTCACAAGTACATATCCTTTTTTGTTGATTGTGCTTTTCTTTCACCCCTGATTCATTACCCAGAGTGCTGCATCTACTCCCTTTGCTTATTATGTGTTCTTTCTTCAGGGGTGGTGTTATGTAGTGTATTTCTTGTTAGTTATTATTGTACATGGTGTGTTCAATTAAAGTGTATATATTTCTATAGAAACTTGATAGGACATTCCTTGATTTTATCCTGTTATACTTCGCTGTTTTGGTTTGTACTGATCCACATTCACGTCCCTCTTAAGACTATAGCCTTCCCTCAACCCATCTTATCACTAAAGGTGAAGTAGGTATATCTCTTGACTGTGCCTGTTTTACCTTTATGGTTGTGTAGGCTCTTGGTTTGTAGAAGTGTGAGGGTTGAGAGGGAGTTTTAAGCTCTATTCATCCTTGTATTCCTGCAGGGCAGAAACCAGTTTGTTACAATGTACTGCTTTTGGTCACATCAGGGACAGAGGTCACATGACATCACTTATTGTGATGAGATCAGCCTTGTGATGTCACTTCCACTACCCCAGACATTTTATGAATTGTCATCCCTGGGAATATTTAGCTTAAAAGAAAGAAATGTGAAAGCTGGCAGCCAATTCTGTGTATTTTAAAAGCATTTCTAATCAATGTTTGGCTAATACTCCATTGAGCTCTGGACTTGGGATGGAAAGAAAAAGGTCTCTTGTTTAGATCAGTGTTTCAGTCTGCAGTGGTCATAACCTGTGACATTCACCCAAGGTCACCCCAAGGAAAATGCATCCTGTAAGGTGTTATGTATAAGGAATTATATAACCACAGGGCTTCACCTTAAATCACAATTAATCAAAATTCAAAAATATTCATTGACTTGTAATTCCAATTCTGTTTTTTATGGTTAGAAAACACATGTTTCGACACATACACACACAGGTCTTCCTCAGGGTTAAACAATCCCAATCATAACACATATTAATAATACATAAAACATGTAACATATATGAACAATGAGAAAAGAAAGGAAAAAAGAGTATGGTTTGCCAGCAATACTTTTGATTTACGCCAACCTTTGGTCTACATATGAACATATACATGATTAATAATAGACATAATTGTCTTTGCGTACCTGCTTGACATTTTAAACGTATTGTCAGTGTCACTGGTATAATATGGTTCTTTGGTGTCTTGTGGCAAGGGTGGCGGACGCATGTACATTGACTTCAATAATGGAGAAGATTTGTAATAAGAAATAGAGATGAACCCTTGTTTGGGTAGTGCTGTCTATGAAAATATTTGAATAATGATGATTATGCAGTTAAGTATTCCTTACCTTCCTCTCTCTACAACACTGTGACCACCTTTGCTTTCCTGCTTTGTTCATTTTTTATATCGTTGTTGGGTGTTTTTAGCTCCATATATCATTTGAACACAACAGTATTGGTAATGAATCATACATTTCTTTTTCTAACATTTTTTGATCATGTATCATACGTTACATAACACCTTACAGGCTACTTTAAAAGCAGAATGACATGATGCTTTGGGATAGTATCTCACGCTCAAAACCAGTCTTTTCAATGTGACTAGAGTATTTCAAACAAATGTTCCAAATGTCCAAATCATAAAGCATGTGATGTTTTTATTCTCCAATGATAAGAAAAAAGCCAGCCGACAGGTGTTTCGACCCCTGGTCGTTGTCAAGGCTGTACATTCAATAATCAAACATAAATACATCAATGAAATCCATAACATTCAAAACGTGAACACACATTCATAATAGTAAATATATTGCAAGAGAACATAGAATTGGATGAGTCATACCATATTGTGTCACACGTCAAGCCAGGTTTGGAGGGATGGAGTCAATGGTAGATGAACAAATAGGTTCAGAGAACAAAAGAAAGGAAAAATTCATTGAGCAATATGACAGGTTTTGTAACCACCCATTATGTTAATTTCACATCAATATTTGGTTGTTATGTATCACACCTTGTGCCCTTGATATAATAGTGCACAGTTAACCAGTATTTGTGAGATTGTGAATTGCACATACTCCAGCACCCGATACAGACAGTATGATGTGCGTCTATGATAGATTTCAACCTGCTTAAGTGCAACAGAGAGATTCTCCAGTGAATCAATGCTAAAATAAATGTTTATGATTGTAATAGTGGGTCAGACCATGGTGAAATAAATCTGACATAGTAAGGAGATTAGATCTGACTCACCCTAAGGTTAATCCAAGGTCATTGTACCTATTCACAATTGTTGATTTTCATAGACCTCAGTTATCTTCACAAGTGCTTCCAAATACGGTGACTATTTAACAGTCTGATATACCTTATACCTAAAATAGGGGAGAGTGGTTGTAATAACCCACTAAAAGGCAGTTGTTATGGTGAGACAGAATTGTGTGCTCCTATTTAGATGGATCTCTTACCTTAAAGTCATTGATTAATGCTGTGGATTCTAAACATGTTGAGGACAATTAGTTTGAAGCTTCAATTTCAAGAACACCATTTCTGGTATGTGTGATATTATAGGTATATGATATATCAGACTTTTAAATAGTCACCATATTTGGAAGCACTTGTGAAGATAACTGAGGACTATGAAAATCAACAATTGTGAATAGGTACAATGACCTTGGATTAACCTTAGGATGTGTCAGATCTAATCTCATTACTATGTCTGATTTATTTCACCTTGGTCTGACCCGGGCACAAGGTGTGATACATAACGACCCAATATTGATGTGAAATTAACATAATTGGTGCTTACAAAACCTGTAATATTGCTCAATTAATTTGGCCTTTCTTTTATTCTCTGAATCTATTTGTTCATCTACCATTGACTCCATCCCTCCAAACATGGCCTGACGTGTGACACAATATGGTGTGATTCATCCAATTCTATGTTCTCCTGCAATATATTTACTATTATGAATTTGTGTTCACGTTTTGAATGGCATGCATTTCATTGATGTATATATGTTTGATTATTGAATGTACAGCCTTGACAACGACCAGGGGTCGAAACACGGGTCAGTGGGCTTTTTTCTTATCATTGGAGAATAGAAACATCACATCCTTTATGATTTGGACATTTGGAACATTTGTTTGAAATACCCTAATAGTCACATTGAAAATACTGGTTTTGTGCGTGAGATACTCTCCCGAAGCCTAATCTCATTCTGTACATTTATCTACAAACTTTGTGGGAAGTTTGAGGGGGTTGGACCATCTCGCTGCCAAGCATTTATATTCAGTTTTCAGGCTCTGAATTTTGGAACTATTTTAGGGTGGTTATTAGCGCACCTACAGAGATCGATTCCACAGATTTAACTCATCACTACTTTAAAAGCAATCCTTCAAATTTGGGGCGTGGCTATCCAACGTTTGCATCCCATGAAATGCTTAGCCTGAAATTGGACCATAGGAAAAGACCATTTTAGGACTTGAATTAATTTGACCAAATTTGCTTGGAAGATCCCTTAAATTATAATAATAAAGTACAGCCAACTTTTAACCATTATAAAAAGATAAAAAGATCCTTGAAGCGCCATGGGGATGGAGGGAGGGGGGTTATTGGGGATATCCAGAAGAACTGTTTCTCTTTTTTTTCTGAGTGGCGCTGCATGAAACTTTCCAAAAATCATGTACAGTCGATGATGATTTTTTTTCAAGGGTTTTGAGATGTTTGGTTGTGGAGGATTGGAGTGAAGTATAAAATGGGGGTCCCAAAAAGCATTTGCCCTTCAAATTCCTCAAGTTCATTCAGCCAATTGAAGCCCTGCAATCTTGTAAAAGACTTTCAAGGGATCTTCATCAGCCAATCAGATCTCTAGAATCTCCTAAACAAAACTTCAGGCTCTATAAAAGTGACAGCACACTGTAATGAAATGACTACACAGGAGTACAAGGATGAGTAGTGGCTAAACTGCCTAATCAGCTCCACACTACTAATAAACCAGCAGTGGTTCCAAAGGTGAAACAGGCACAGTCAAAAAGGCATACCTCTTTCGCCTCTTTTGGAAGCACAGTCTGAGGGTAGGCTATATGTTTGGGGGGAGAAGGGGATGACATTAGCAACCCAAACAATTTAAGTACAGTTGCTCCAAAATGTTAAGAATGTCTAACCAAGGTTCTATAAAAATATAGACTTTTAATCAAACAATAAAATGCAATGGACTAATTCACTAGCAAAATCCCAGCCCTTAAACAAAACACAGAAAATGTAAACTGTTGTAAAATGTCAGTCTTTGTACATGACCATAGGGATTCAGGCAATTCACTGACACAATGTTCAAGACTGTCTTAGCAAAAAAAGGCAGAGAAAGGGAGGAGGGCTGAAAAGTTACAATGGTCTCAAATGTTGACATGGGGGACATGGGCCTTTTCACAAAACCTTATTATCTTTGGGGGCTTGCCAGTGTCAGAACATGCTTTCAAGAGCTTCCTGAGGAAGTGATTTGGGGTCAGGTTGGTAAATTGGTTGACTTGGTCCAACACACAGTGCGGTCCAAGTAGCAATGGCGAGTGGCACAAAGAAGCTTGAGGGAGGCAGGCAATGTACAGGTCAGTTTATTTCTCCTGTGGCTCAGAGCTGTTCCATGACTTCATGGATGCTAGAAAGCCCAATCAAAGGTCATATGGGGCAAGGAGAGTTTTGCTGTTCTTCAACTGTATCACGGGGACCTTGGCTGGCACCTACAGGGGATACTTCACCTCTGGTGAACAGCAGGCTGGTTCCAGGGCATCCAGTAGAGAGGTCTTGGTCCAACAGCAATCACCCCAAATCCTCAAAGGATATGGTTAGGAAACTGAGCTCTTCCCTGCCTTGGAAAACCTTCCATCTTCACCTCTATTAAAGAGAACTTTGGAACGGACTGCACTCCCATCGGTGGTCCAAACATATATCCTTTTTCTTCTCTTGACGATCCAAAGAAGAATCAAAGAATGAGGGATTCCCCTCTCAGTTTAAAGGCAACATGCAACAAGGGATTTGCCCAAAGTAAGCCTTTTGTAAGGGGTCAGATCCCTATTATTATAACAAGCGTCATTTGCCTTATGACATCACACTCAGAGCACCATGCCCACTGGAAATGTAGGAGATGGGGAGGGGGAGGTAGAGACTCCTAACAGCAACCAATAACGTGGGACTTTTCTCCAAGTCTATCGCCCCTCTCTGGCTGCTCTAACTCCACCCAATTCCCATACCTGTTGGCTTCACAGGGACTCTAGTGATCTGCACCCTGGTGTGAGGCTGGCTTCATTATGGCAGTGCTGCCTCTGAAGCACCATTCCTAGGAGATCTATTCCCTCATGATGTCTACTCCACTGCCAGTCCCAGATCCCTGGCACTGTCACCACTTGATTTGTTTTACAATCACTGCCTGCTTTCAAGGATTGTGCAGGTGCCAAAGTGATTTCGGTGGTTGTGTGCTTATTATAATAAAACAATTATACTTCTGCAGTCGGCAATGCAGCTTTGGTCTTATTTCGCCAAGAGATTTGTTTTACTGGTACAAGGCATCAGTTCCACCTTTGTGCTCATTTTACCACCCAGTTAAAAGCCATGGCAACCAACTACACAACTTATGCTTCATTGGACTAGCAAGGAGTCAAACAAACATTTTGATAGTGTCAATCCAAGAGTGATGATTGACATTTCTTGAGCCTCCTGTCCAGTTGGTGGATAAAAAATTAGAGGAAGTTCCCTGTGGCAGCACGTCTTCTATGAACGCAGAAGAGACATAGTCACATAGGAAGATCTTTCTCAATTTATTTCTCGCTCTTTTGGATTTTTAACGTAGTATGACCCACTGAGTGTGAACATTGGTGATGAGGGACAGTTTTCTCTTGCTGTCCCTATTAGATAGGCGGCTCACCACCAGTCATCTAGGGAGAGCATTCCCTGAGAGGGTCAGGGCATGCTTTCTGCAGGGACAGCCTGTATGTGTTTTATATGGATGAGAATGCTACATTATGTGAACATACTTGCTTCGTCTGTTGTGTTACAAACTCTAGGTGTGCAATTGAAGCTCCTATATCCCGAAGTATTCCCCCTGGTGATTTTGTGTTCATATCAATGGGAATTGACCAGACTGCGTACTCCCTCAGCATGTCTTGAGATGTTTTCTAGCTGCTGGTTGCTGTGTGCCATGTTTCATGTACTTCTAAGCGCTCCTGTTTGACTCGTGCCCACACTGCGCCTAGATCAGCCCGCGTCCAGCTTTCATGAGCGGTCACTTCTGCGGTTAGTCAATGGAGACTCTGGATGCAGCTGAAGGCTTGTTTATGGCATCATTCATTTCGCGCAGGTGGCAGCCACTAAAGAACACTCATTAAGCTGGCTTAGTCATTCCTCATGCAGTTTGAGGAAGGACAACTTGTCATGTGCAGATCACCAGGTCTGGCCTTTCCTGCACGCATGAGGTGGCACCCTTGAATATTCAAGTAGCTTCCTGACTTACTTAATTCATTGGCTTCTCCCACTCTCGCGCATAATGTGTTTGCTAACAGCAGATAGGTACATTCCGTGTATGGCGCAATGAAGTGTAAGACTAGAGCAATCAATCACTTCTTTCATACATTGCTATGCTAGGGTTTGGGTCTAAGCATGTTATGGAACGTGATTGTTTTCGAATCCCAAGTGATGAAGAAGGTGTTGATTTGAGTCTCTATGTTGGCAATATATTAAGGGCCTCGCTATGAGTTTGATGGTAATGGCAAAACATGTGGTATTTCTTTTTTGTGTTTAAATATTTTTTATTAAGAACAGTAAGTATATAAGGTTCATACAATAAGTGGAACGGCTGATAAGAAAGAGTGAACGTTACATATTGGCTAGGGCAATACGTTCATGTATAACAATATAGGAACCATATATAGCGTAAATAAATGTGATGCTCTAATGCATGGAATGCAATTCAAAGTTAAGCTAATAGTTATATAATTTATTTAGATAGACATCAAAGACACACAGGGCTAACATAAAGAAAAGGAGGGCAGGGGGGGCAATATTTATCAAGGTATATGACAAATAATAAATATGGTCTATATTATTAAACAGTCTTTACATTTTCCAAGAAGTCTAAAAATAACTTCCATTTCAATTCATGCTTGTGCAGCAAGGGTGAAGACAGAGCATTGCATGTTTCCATTTTATGAATATTACAAAATGAGGTATTTGTAATAATACTTGGTTTTAAACCAGTTAAACATGGGTAAACCCCAATGCAGTAAATAGGTCATGAAATCTGAATTCATAATTAGAGGGCATTTAAAAAAAATAGGAGGTGTTTAAAATATAATTAGTATAATCGGTTATTTATAGTGTGCTTAATACCAAAGAGATGTCTAAGCAACAGACTCGGGATTCGAACCTGTGTTGCTCTGCATGGTCTTGCTTCCAAGACTAGAGCTTTGCCACTGAACTATACTACCCGTTGCCACCATAATCGTAATGAGACAGTAATTGCGCCATTGCATGTTGCTTTGTATTTTATGCAGTAAAAGATTTTTATTTTTTTTATTACCCCAAAGGTTTCCACATTTTGCTGCGTTTGCCTTAATCAGGTTATGGAATTGCTGTAAATTAAAGAAGGTCATGTAGTAGCATTTGTGGTAATTGTTCGAAAATATTTTGTCGAAACATATTAGGAAAGAAAACGTGTAATTGCATTTTTGTTGTGATAGAAAGACCATTCAGCACATACATGTCAGTATGTGATAGTTAAGCTCGTTTAGGTTTCCATAGCATACAAATCTGACTCTTGCTGAAGTAGGTAACATTATTTACATTGTACCATTAAGATGAGCTCTGAAATACCTATGCAATGGGCATTGCAGTGCGCTATAGTGGATGGACCTTACCATCCATTTCACTGATGCTTATGTTGTGGCAAGGGCCACATCCTTGAAATACGCACTGCCACTCTGGCCAATTTACAATGAGGCATTTAGCGCGCAAATTCTCTAGGATCCGATGTTTGACCCGCTCTCTCTGGAGTAGGTGGGAAGCATGATATCTTAGCCCGGAGGATGGGGGCCTCCGACTGTCCCATTCTACCTCCAAGTAGTTTCTGCATATTTCCAATCAACCGGCGGTGGGAGCACTCATGGAGAGGAGCAGTACAATGTGACCCTCACACGCCATGATGGCAGAAAACCACATGCCACCATGGAGAAGCACAGATTTCCACAATTAGGTTCAATGTGAATATTGGTACACATATATTGGCTGTTTGTGCATAACAGATGATATGATATGATATGGCATTTATAACGCGCCAATACACAATTGTTTCAAGGCACGAAGAGGCAAGGGGGGGAACAAAGGGAGGACAGACAGCGATCCTACTAGGCCAGGTGTCATTCAGATCGCGCAAGTGCATGGGAAGGGGGGAAAGGAAAAGTGAGTGGGGGAAGGGAGAGGAAAGTGCAGTACATGGTATAGTAGAACAAATAAGATAAATAAAACAGCCAGCTAGTGGCAAGTGCAAGGAAGTGCAGACATAAGTGCTCGTAGGGGACTGTAGGGATACAGAAAAACGGTCTCCAGGTGCAGGGGTTGCCAGTGGGGCAGTGTAGGTGGGCAATTGACGGGGCCTGGGCCAGAGATCAGAAAAGGTGGCCAAGTAACCAGTGCAATTTCGGTCAGGAATTCAGCAGGGGAGAGGAGGAGCAAAAGCAGAAGCAAAGAGGAAGGTTTTGATGTGCTTCCGGAAACAGAGAGGGTTCTCCTCGAGTTTCAGGAAGGCAGGAAGGCTATTCCAGACCCTGCCGAAGAGAGTGATCTGACACCAACTCGTGTCTTGGCGAAGCGACTGACCCTGAGGGAGTTGGAGGCAGATGAGCTAAGTGCTCGAGAAGGAAGCTATTTAGGAAGAGAGAGTTGAAGGTATTTCGGCCCCAGGGCCCAGAAGGCCTTGTGAACAATGAAGAGGGTTTTGAACTTAATCCCCGCAGCCACTGGGAGCCAGTGCAGAGATTTCAGTCCTGGAGAGATACGATCCCTGGGCTTGAGGCCAAGGACAAGTCTCGCAGTCCTATTCTGGATAAGTTGCAGCGGGCGGAGAGTGGAGGCAGACAGATTTAGATAGAGGCTGTTACAATAGTCCAGCTTAGAGTAAGCATATTGCTCTTTGTTTGTGCAAGGATAGCTCAGTATTGTGGGTATCAGGTAATAATGTCCCCATACATAAGGTCACCAGGAAAAGCCACTGGCAACATTATATATGGTAATATTATGTATGGGGACGGGTTGCAGGGATGTCCCCTGCTCCCCTTGTAAAAAAAAAAAACCTGCATGTTCAATGTAATAATGTCTCTGTAAAAAACGGTGACTTTTTTGTCAGGAAACATTTTTGCGGGGACTTTATTACATGGAACCGCATTGTGTAGATCGGAGAAGGGTACACAGTAATGGAAGTCCCCGCCCGCCTCCCCATGGCAGCATGGTATCCTTTAGATGCTTCCCACTCTACTTTCTCTTGAAGTGTGGCAGGGAAGACAAATGCTGATTAAAACTGGACCCTCTCTAAGTCATGGACTCCTTGATTGGGGAAAAAGTAGCCCTCTTCTTCTGCCAGTGACAATGAGCTGTCATCTACTAGATACACAGTCCAACAAGTTGCTGGAACCTCAATGCCTGGTCTGATGGCAGCGCATGTGTGATTCCTCTCTACAGCGATAACAATGCTGTTTGGGTGACTGCGCTGTAGAGTCTCCCTTGGCAGAGGGTGTCTGGCAACAGCTCTGGTCACATTTGGACATGTTAAGACTGCGCTGTAGAAGCAGGCCGCAGATTGCTGGCCTTTCCACTCAAGATTGAGGTACAGCTTTGCACGGGGAGGGTCACAAACGAATACAACTGCCATGCATAAAACCTGAAACTAAAGGGCAGGAAAATACAGCATGTTAAGTGACCCCCATTAAAATGCTGAAAGGTCGAAAGGTAAGCATACATTTCATAAGCAAATCCTTATCCCTCCCCCTACTCCTGAAACAGTATGCCCAACCTTCTTGGCCGGTGCAGGATTAAACCCTGTGGAGCCCCCTAGGCATTCGAAATGTCGGAACCCCACCTCGCAAATCTCCTAATACTTTTTTAATTTTCTGCACCACTTTATTTTGATCTGTTGTAAGGTCGGCCCCTAAAAGGAGTGGGGCCCATAGGCCGGTGCCTACTTGCCCTACTGGATAATGCGGCACTGTCCTGGGGTATGGCTCATCACTATCGGCGCATTCTCCTGTACCCCCAAACTCACCAAATGCTATGCACCTGCACATATCACCAATGGCCCAGCAACATTCCCTTTGCCTCGGGGTTTTGTCCCGGTCTGTGGAACGCTCAAACAAGGAGTGAACTCTGACCCAGGAAGTGAGTGAACAGATGTACGCTGAGGGCTGCTTTGTAAAGATAGCTGGGAGGGACAGGATACTGAACGGGACAGGGCTAATGGGGTTTTTGAGCAGACTTCTACCCCATGTCATAAGAAATACTAAGCGAATACAGAGGTGTGCCTAGCATCGCACATTTTCAAATGCAGGCATGTATGGTAAAGTTTACTGTTCTGGGTCCAAGGGAAAGTGCCACTGGTTACACATAATAGATTCATACATGCCAACATTATCCATTTGGGAGACACTAGTCCAGCCCTGGTTTTAACTTTGCGTTCGGGGACTTGTGGCCCTGGATTAATACTGGGAGAGTCAAATACAAGAAGTCCCAGAATGCAAAGTTAAAACCAGGGCTGGACTAGCATCTCCTGAACGGAATAGATAATGTTGGCATTTCTGTAATCTATCGGAGATGTGTAAGACTGTGGCTTATAACATTATCTGGCAGCATCTGCGTACATTGCAGAAAAATTGTACATAATTATTTTTGGCCGAAGCGTGCTTGCTATTGTCAAAGTGCCAGCCCTCCACTGTACCTTACTTGCGCAGTCTCTATCTCTAGTAAACTTGGATTTTGCCAGGTTCTTCTCAGGTTTTCTTCACTGGCATGTAAACCCAGCTTCATTGTACGCTGTCACATGCCCACTGCCCCTTCATCGATGCAGTTTGACAGAACAGTTGGTTAAGATACTTTTTAATTCCTGATTGCCATTGACTGTGAGAATGTGTGGGGTACTCTCTACCTCATACAGCCCCGCATTCTAGCAAACATCATGACCGCCATGTCCATCCTTTCCTAACTCCCTCTCAAATAAGCCGTGCTAGTAACCTCTTTCATGCATAGGCAGGCATGCTGTTCAAGGATACTTTGATCAATCAACCACACATTTTACCCAATGGCTTTCAGGACACAGTCGCCACCGCACAACAGTGAAGGCCTCATTATGAGCTGGGATGATTTTCAAGACACAAATACCACTTGAGGTAATTACCTCCTGCGCCCACTGTATTCCTTGAAATCTGCCCAATACAGAGTTTGCACAAGGCCCTGCGGTAATGGCAGTGGTATTTCTGGAATACCACTGGCAGTATTACAGTAATACCGTTTACCACGTGATTCCTTTTATTTTAGCCATTTCAACTATCATATTAATGGAGGAATGGATGCTATATAGTAGTGGTTCACACCTCTGCTGCGTTCCTCATGTTATGTTTGCGGTACACAGTAACCTATTTGTGCGTGGTGTGTTCACTCACAGGGCAGCACCATGTACTGAGCGGCAAGCGTTTGCTTAAATGTACTGTCAGCCAAAGCACTGCATATTCCTGTGATTCCGTTGGCAATATATTTAAGCAAAACATAAATATCTTGGCACTCAGGTCCCTGCGCCATACTGTCCGCAGCCAACAGGGTGCGCCCAAAAGGGACCTGCTCCCAAAGGACAACCCCGAAATGGATTGTCCGGCTTCGTAAGCCCCATGCTTATTCATACCCTGACATTAATGTCTTCATTTCTAATCACCTTTCCTTCCTCCTTACAGCAGTCGTTCAACAGGTAATTAGTCCTGAGTATACTTTCTGTGTCAAACAACTCTTGTCATAGTATTGGAGGGTTAAAGCAGAACTGACCTATCAAGATTTGAGTCTTTGGTGTCTGTTGACCTTTGGACATCTCTGCTCGGTGGCACTCTTAGCTAACCCATTTGTTAGACAACACGATTTGTGTGCACAGCCAAGTGCCACAGACAATCACTCAGTGAATGCGAAGCTGGCAGATGACAGCAGTTAAGGATTGCATGTTGTCAAGAAATGCATAATAATATTACAATGCATGCCAGCCTGCAATATCCATATACAAGATTGGAGATAACCTTCATAATACAGGCTAGTTGTGACATTGCAACTGACCAGTAATACTAAAATGACATCTCAACTGCTCTGTAATCAGTCATTGCGCTTAAATTGTGACAACACAATGTCTGCAGCCTGAGCCAGCACAGAGCAGAATTTAAGCTGTCACTGCAACACTTAGCTAAAACCATGACAAACTGTTCTAAATCCTGGCATGTAAAATAGTTTTCGGTGTCTCTTTACAGCCATTCATTGACAAGGAGCTGTTTATGATAGAATGTTTCATGTGTGCACTGCTGAAGTTTAATACATGTTAGCAAGATTCTGCACTTCATTACTTATTATAAAGAAAATGAAAACGTGTTTTCGATGCAGTTTATTAAACTGCTGAAACAATTTTTGTGCAATACAGAAGCTGCATTTTCGTTTTTCTTTTTTTTTAATCCAAACAGATTCTACATTGTTTATGTTAATCAGCAAATGGAAGACACCTTAGATTAAGGAATAGGTCAGGTATTGAAGGGAATGACAGTGTGTGGCCATGTATTAAGGAATATTAGTACCCGGCGAGAGTCAAGCAGAATGCAACACGCATTTTGATTGGCTCTCGCCGGGTCCTTACCCGGCCGAAAATCCTTTGGTTCTCGGCCGGGATTCCAGCCGCCTTGTCCTCGGTGGGGGGCGTGGGAGACCCTCAGCCAATGAGGAGGCTCGAAACGGGGCCATCCCCGCTCCGAGCCTCCCCAGGGCTGAGCGGCTGCCTTTGCCCCCCACCGGGGACTCAGGTAAGCTTTTTTTTCTTTTTTTTTCTTTCCCTTCCCTCCCTCCTTCCTGCCCTCCTCACCCGACTTACCTTCTATCCCTTGGACCCCGGTGGGGGACGATGGCAGCCTCCTGCCGTGTGGTGACTCGGAGCAGGGCCTGAATAAGTTGGCTCGGTCCCATCTAGTTGACAAACTGATGCAAGACCAACATTCTCGAGCACTGCGATCTGTCGATAAACTTTTGTTAGCGGTCTTGCCTTCTCACTGTGTTTCCAGAGGAGATAGACAGTTCGCAGTACATGGCCCCAGATTGTGGCACAGTCTTCCCTGTGAGTTCAGAGGGAGGAATCCCTGCTTCAGAGGAATCCCTGCGTCAGTTCAGTAAGTCCCTTAAAACCTCTCTTTTTAAATAATTATTTTTAGATAAGTGATGGTTGTTCGATATGTTCAATTTCTGAAGATTAGTGGAGTCTTTCCTTTTATTTTGAACCATCGGCACTTAGATGCGCTTAAATTCGTTCAGTCTGCGCATTACAAATACTCCAATCCAATCCAATGGTGATAAAGCAGCTCACAGAAAAGTGTACAAGTCATGTTTTGCGGTCCCAGTTTTTTAAAGCACATATTATTTTGCATTTGTGTACAATACATGTGCATTTTTGACATTATGAAGTGAGGTCTGAAAGTACCATAGTGGACTATGAAGTATGCATTAAAGCCACCCCTTGCTATTTCACACTTGATATACGACAGCTGATGTTGCTGTGAACTTTCCTATGGGTTAGTCTACTTTTAAAATATAAAGAGGCAGAAGAGCACGTGGGATTAGGTCACCTGGATTTAGTCATTGTTTGACAAGCTTGTCGCTAGTTGCTTTGAATGCAGTGACAGACATGGTAAATGCACAAAAAACAGGTGTACTTTTTTCTGACATTCGAAATGTCTGTCACTGCATTGAGGTGAGAAGACTAACACGCAATCTTTCCAGTTAACACGTTGCACATGGATTGAAACCATGATATGACTGTTTGAACTTTGTTTGCCAACCAATCATGGATGAATGTTAAGGAGCCCTGATTTGAGAAAGGCTAACCAGCCGAAACACGTGTCATCGGAAAGGGCAGTTGGTCATTTGTGACAAATGAACAATTTGACTAGCTACCTCAATGTGGCGCAAGTCTTCGGGAGGTTCTTTCATTATTTCTGTACACATCAAGGTGGTTCCTGGCTTCCCCTCCACCTACTCCGGGGAGACGCAACAATAGTTCTCAATTATATCTACAATTAACATTGCCAATTGCATAAGAATACCAGTTAAACTCTGAAGTCGCCAGCAGAAGACCAGTCTCAGGGGGAGCAGCATTTGCTTACACTGCATTGATATAGTCAGCATTGAAAACTTCAAAAAGAGGTTTTACGTTGTGGCTCATATTACTTTGCAGAAAGCAGGATGGGAACCAAACCTTGGGATTTGACATTACATAAGGGCCAATGCAGTGCTGCTAATTACCAATCCTTTATACTCAACCGACGTTTCAGAGGCTCAGAGAATAGCACGTCTCCCATCTTTCATCCAGCGCTGATCCAGGTGTCTGATGCAACCCTGTGTTACAAAAGTGTCACTTTAATTGAGTCTGCCTGAAAGACACAGTAATGCTTCGCAGCAGGAGTGTTGCTTATGGACCAAGCTTGCGGCATCCCACGGTGGCTCTGCCCAGGGCTCTATTAACGTATGCTAGTCAACATGTGGGGACTTCATCCCTCAATCGCTGCAAGCCCATTGGCCATTGCTGCCACTGCACCAGTTGCTTAGAATCCTTTCGCTAATGGGGTGCACAATCTGGAAGAGTGGGTAATACTGTAGGGCAAGTGCAAAACGCAGACAAACCAAAGAAAATACAGAAGATTGAACTCTCATTCCGAGTTTGGCGGTTACATTTTTAGTGGTGATTCTGTAACTACCAGTTTTTGGGCGGTAGTAGAATGACTGATTCTGAGTTTTGAGGTAAAGTGGAGGATTCCACTATGTTTTGGGTCCTGGGCCTCATCAACAAAAGTGACAGCCCTGGCTGTATGCAAACACCTGCTGTCCAGAATACACACCAGAATTCACTTTAGGTAAAAGCAGAAAACTGCAAATGTACACACATATTAATGACAGAACATGACCACCACGCCCCACATATCAATCACACGTGATCACTCCTCGTCTTGTGAGAAGAATGGCTCACTGATGACGCGGCTGCTCCTTGCGCCTCCCACAGTCGCGGCTCTGGTGCTAACATCGCAGCGAATGCGTCTTTCTAGATTTCGGAGCCGTGTGATTACTCGCCCATGCTTTATTTCTCTCTTGATCTCCGCCAGGCGGCAAGGGGCTTCTTTGCAAGGGTCACGCTGAGTTCAATGCGGTATTAACATCCGCCGGCGCCCCCAGAGCCCTTTATTTCACGGCACACAATTGTATTCCAATGCAGATTGATGTGTGAAGCTGCCCCATTCATGGTTTTAGGAGCAGGACGTGCGGGGATGCACAGGGTAATGTATTACTTGTTAACCTAAAACTGTTGGGAAAGAGAAAGGGAGGGAATGCTTTTTTTCCCTTCATTTTTTGCTTACACATCCGACGGTCTATTCGCTGCCGCCTTGTGTGATGTACGTTGCCCGTGTAATGCACACTGCAACGAATAAACTCTAAGTTCTTGCGGCAGTGTGTGGGTTTTTTGTTTGTTCTTTTTTACGTATGATGAAAGGTCCCAGATTGTGACAACCCTTGCCATTAAAATCCAGCTCCAGCCGTTTGAAATCTCCAGAGATCCCTGAAACTGTGTGCCAGGCTATTTCCTGGCAGGGATCTCAAGTTGAACCCCTGGCAGAGCTAGCCTTAGCTCAGACCAGTGTGTGCTTGGCACACCTCGCATAGGTGCTGGGTGTTTGCACTTCCTGTGCTTCTCCAGCAGGATTCTCCCCTTAACCCCTCCCCCCAGCCTCCAGCCCCTGCTGTGCACCCCCTCACCCTACCAGGACGCTGCACTCTCTGGAAGTCCTAGAAATGGTCCAGTGTGCCTGCCGTCCTAGGACAGCAGTGCCCACACCCAGGCCTATAGGGCAATAAGCCCATGGAGGAACCAAAAATACTAAATGCTGGTGTGAGACAGGTTTTTTAGTCAAAATGGGCCGCTTATTTGGCCAATATGGGCCAGTAGATGAGTTAATTCACTCTGCAGCTAGTAGTTTTGACCAGTATCCTGAGTAAATATTCTTTAAAATGCACAGTTTGCAACACACTTTATCAAAAAACGACCTCTTGGTTAATATTCAAATCATGTCACAAAAGGAATGAATAGCCATGTGGACTGTGGGCCATTTTTGCATTGGTACCCAAAACAATTTTATGGCCCACTCTGACCCTGGAAACAGCTAAGTGTTCACAGCTTATGGACACTGCCGTCCCACACACACCTATATATACTGAAGAAACTCTTCATTCAAAATGTAATGTTACTTATAAGATTTGATGTTTCAATCACTGTACAGTTTGCTTTAGGAATAGTGTCAACAGTTTTTCAAGATTAGTTTTCCAAATAATGCGATTTGATTATACATGCAATTTGTAAATCTCATGTTCAATTTTATTCAATACAAACATTTAGTGTTTTCAATGAATTACATTACAAAATGAATACAACACAATAGAATATTACAATCTTACAGTTGTCAATAGGAAATTAAAAAATGTTTTAAAAAATGTGGATGGGGAGGGCGGCGCTTTTCTAGAAACAATCTCTTCTTCAGGAGCCAAAACAGATCCTCTTCTGCTTTCAACACACTTTCTACAATAAATTCAAAAAGTTTTAATCAATATTGTTGATTTTACATCTTTTAGAGTATTTCTACCTTTTAGTTGTATGGTATGTCACATTATCGGATGTCTATACTTCACCTATTCTTTCATGGAATTATGCTGACTAGGTCATCAGTTAATTGAATATCCTCATAGGTTTCTTCAGCTTAACAGGCTCCATGGGTGATATTCCTAAAGAGTCAGTTTATTGCATATTAGGAAATTAAACCAACCGGTTGTGACTTATTGAGCTCTATAATAAGGAAAACAGGTTTTTAAGTTTGTCAGATTACCTTCAAACGTGGTATTGAAATACACAGGTTGTGTTTGTCTTGAAGTTATTTGACCTTTTTCTCATCTGCCAGATTTTTGTCCATGATTGCTGTACATAATAAGTAAGAAACTTACCTCTTAGTATGATATAGTAAATATTCTATGCTTGTTATAGTGTTTAGACTTGCTTTTGTTTATATTTACGGGAGCTGTATGTGGTTTTGTGCCACACTTACCCTGCCCACAAGATCCGCAGCGGACTTGCCTCACTACCTCATCCAGGCAATTTGACCGTCAGAAAAATGCGACAGACAAAGACGCCACAGGCTGAGTGATCTAATCTGCAGTTCCGGCTGGAGGCTTCTTTGTCCATCGGCGAAGCTGCACGCTCGGTCATCTATCTGCCCTTTATGGTTCACCTGGGAATGCATCTCCCTCTCGTGACCCTCATGCCAGGTTTGTAAGCCTCCAAGGGGTCAGGAGAGAAAGTTACAGTCTGGAGCTCTAGATGAAAGTCAGTCACTGCTGCCTGACCAGCATGCCTGACTGGATTATGGTGGGCACATCTCCATGCCCTGGTGGGAGCGGTGGACCCCATCAGGTCCTCCACTCAGCCCCACTTCTTGGAGAGTGCCGGGGCTTGGTCCCGGCTGGCCCCAGCCCACTTAAAGCACTGGGTAGAAGGTTCAAATCTGAGATGCTTGCGCCCATCTCTCAATCTCTGCCTCTCATGATAACGGTCATGATCATTTCAGGTGGACTATATTTTGCTGGGCCGAAGATGCACCACTCCCGGACCCTTTTCTGAATCACAAATGCGGATTTTCTCTGTCCTTCTTTCATATTCAACCACTCACTGCCTTGATAGCATGGAGATGGCTCCGCGATTAATTAAACAGGTTCACATTACTCATACTTCACTTAAGCTCTGTGAATCTGTCACGTGGATCATGACTGATGTCTTTGCATTTTTAAACAGATATTCCATCACTGTTCTTAACAGAAGCAATTGGGCCAATTCACAAACAAAGCCAGGTGTGCATTCAAATTGATGCAATCACAACGTGGATCCATGAGAACCTACAAATTGCACATTGTTGATCATTTACAAATAAATCACAAGGTGTAATGTATACCTGATGCACTTTGCACATAAAGATGTGTCTGATTCACAAAAAAACCGAATCACCAGGCACAAATCCCTTGAACGAGGGAAGCTGGACAGGGAGAACAAGGTATAATGTTTTCCTTAAAGTTACTTCAAAATGTGGGAATGTCAATCCCTTCCTGTGAGACAAACATTTTTGACAGTGTTTTTGTGACTACGAATATGCCCATTTCCCTGCTCTGTCCTATGCCATGTTGAAACATGGGCATATTGCTAAAGAAGCAGGTTATTGTTTGTAAATCAGGTTGTTGTGTTTGTGTAGGAGTGCCCCTCACTTGTATTGCCCAGCCATTAGCATTCGTTCAGTCCTACCCATTTTGCAAATTCAAGGAGGGTGTTACTGGAGGTACACACCCCCTGCCTTTAAGTCAGAGGTGCAATTTATTTTCTTCGTGACTGTTTGTAACCAGCCTTTTCTCTGTTCTCTAAATCAGGGGCAATTTGCTCCTGGAAACATTCTTTGAGAATCAGGCCAACTTTTTCTTGAAGTGTCTATTTTCTACTGTCTGTTAGTCAGTTAATTACTAGCCTGTTTGGAAAACTGCCAACATGTCTATGCTTTAATTCAGTCATCTCCTTCCTACAATATATTCTCCTGGCTACACAAATCGGATTCATGTAAGGCATGGTCAATTCCAACAGTTTGTCTGGGCCGTACAACGAAGGTTCCAACCCAAGAAGGAAGGCATTTTTGAAATCATGTAAACTGAAAGCCCTGTCACACAATAAAGATATTTTCATCCCGAACTATCTGTGACATAGCAGCGCCCATTGTTAGAAATAGAGTGATTTGTAAATATGTACTTGATCTGAGACTACCATATTGCCATTAGAGGTACTGGCTGCCATATTTGAGAATGACATAGAGATTGAGCAAGAAGATGAAGGTTTGAGCTGCTGTACTTAAATATAGTTTTAGTGTCAACTAGTTACTGTGTACCTGGAGAAGGGAAACTGTAGTCTGCAGACCTGCTAGTGCTCAAAGTGGGCTCAGTAGCCATCGATATGAAGGCTAGGAGCCCGCAGACCCTGGACATGCTTAAAATGGCCCCAGCCAAAATGTTATGTGAAGCGGTGCTCCTGCGCTTGGGGGCATGTCTTGATTGGTGACCATTGTGAACCATGGTGTCTTTGCAGTGGGTTAAGTTAATAATGTTTTTAAAGGTGGAATTTCCAACCGGTCACCAGCAGTCCACCAACCCTGTCTGTCACCCTAAGTGTGAATCAATGACAGTATGTGTGTTATGTTTGAAAGTATCAAAGTAAGCTCGCAGGCAGTGATTGTCCCAACCTGAGTTCCAATGTACTTGACCATTATGTGCGCCCGGATGAGAAGCATTGCTGTTTGTGACTGATACTTGATTTAATGTCCAGTGGTGTCTGTCATTTGTTTGTTCGTTATGGAAAAAAGAGGAGTGTGGTGTGTCACCCCTCCTGGGAGCATGGTATCTCCCAGGGCTCGTGCCCATGTCACCTGTCAGTGATCATGTGACCAAAACAATAAAAGGGACGAGCCAGTTCTGGCTCGTCAGTCGATCCAACCTGACTCCTGCCTCCTGTGTGTGACCTTGTCTGCAGCGCGATGCTAGTGCTGCATATGAGGCACAGTGCCTGCTGGGCAATTCTGCATGGAGGTGCCGGTGTCCCTGCTGACCAACTCTGACGCTGTGTACGGTGTTTGGCCTGGGTGTCCCAAGGCCATGGAAGAGCCTTTGTCCTCACGGGCTGAAAGGGTGCCCCCAGCAAATCCCCAGGCTGGCCTGTGAGCCGGTGGGCCAGCCTGTAACTGATCCGGCCTAGTTGTGTGCCCCCAGCGAGGGACGGACTGGCTTGCAAGACCGCAGGTCCAGTCACAACAACACTCAGCCTGATTTACCTCCAAACATCCAAAATAAAGGGCCTCATTACGACTTTGGCTGTAGCCATGCCGCTATTGGCGGCATGGCTGCCGCCGAAATCGGGTCTGGGTCCGGGTTCCCAGAATGGGGAATTACCAGGCCATTCCGAGTTTGGAGGGCCTGGTAATGCCTCCCTCCAGGAACCCGGGCCTGGACCTTCGCCATTCCCATTTGAGCCCCCATACCATAGGGCTCAATGGGAATGCGAGAGGGAGCAAACAACGGGTCGATAACGAGCGGCCCGTTCTTTGCTCCCTCTTCCCCTCGCGGGACCCGGTTAGGACGCCTGGTTTGACCAGGCGTTACTTACCGGGTCCCGCGAGGGGAGCTTATAATGAGGCAGAACGGGTTTAATGGGTCCGCCTCCTTTAGCGGAGCCCGTTAACCCGTTCCGCCTCACTCGTAATGAGGCCCAAAGTCTTTAATCTTCAAAATCCTTCCGTTTCTCTTGTAACTATTTTTCTGACCATATTGAAGCAAACGTACATTCAGAGCTTCTCTCTCGCAAAATAGCTACCGTCTTTTCCCATAACAGAAAGCAACTGAGAGTCAGAGGCTCTCTTGTAAGCGTTTCCTCGAACAATGACTGGTGAGGAGATTCCCTTCCCTGCTTTTCCACTCCCAATGCCTTGGCAGTTTTTTTTTATCTCTGCCTCGTTTCCCATCATGCTCTGCTCCCTGGACTCTGTAATATGACCACAGAAAGTCAGGTGGAAAAAAAACAGTCAGCCATCTAGATTTTGTCAGTTGCTCTGTGTTTGTTGTAACCACTACATGGCATGTTTACATTTTGGGGTGAAACGTTAGTGCAAAGGTTTTGAGGTAATTAACTATTTTGTTTTCTGGCATAAACAGAACAGCACCCATGCTTTGATTGCCACAAGCCTAAAGACATGTGCACTTATTACTTATGTAAAGCTGCCTGTACGTTTGTCTTTTTTACAAGGCAGGCTTTATAACAAAGCCCAAGCTTGCGTCTCCATTACAGGTCACAGAATGCAGCTTTCAGCCAACCCACTGTAGAGTTGCCTAACCTCGGTTGTGCTAAGTCTAATGGATTTACACCTCAGGATATCATAGTGTTTACTATGTGTTTAGACTATTTTAGTTTTATTTTATTTTCCGTTTACAACCCATTTAATAGTATGAACCCTGTGAAACACCCCATGGCTAATGGTGTACCTGTTAACGAAAATCATTCTTATCCTAATGAAGTGGCCAATTCATTTGGCAATATATGCATCATCTTTTCTACGTGGCCACTAATATTCAAAAGCCCCTTTTCTTACTGGATTCCGACAGATTCCATGACGAGGAATGCCACTGCAGCTCAAGCAAGCTTGAATAAGGAGGGCAAAGCGTAGCCGAAGGGTTTGGTTGATTTCACTTTCCCAAACTCTACGTCCTAATATTGTATATGGAATACATCCTTGTTCCTGAGGAAGGCGTTGCCCCGGAACGATATATGTACATTGAAACAACTGAGTTGCTATTTTTTTTCTTGATTTACACTACATTTCACAAAATCGTACGATGTTGCAGTCAACAACTCTGCACTTCTTAAGCGTCACACTTCGGGAGCTAAGTTGGTAACCAGTTCTGTCTAGGATATTTTTACATTTGGGGATGCTACTGCACCCCTCCAGTTTATGATTTGAAGCTTTCTATTTGTTTACATTCGATATGCACAAGTTGGGTGATGTGTTGTTTTCCCAGTTATGTTGTTAACTAAGTTCCTTTTGTTGCGACCCTAACAAATTGTCAAACCTATTTTTTGTCATTATTTTTCATGTACGTAATGGATGATGTTGGATTTGCCCAGTCATGTTGCTGAGTCCCCTTTGTTGTGACCTTAACACATTGTTAAATACAAATTATTTTGTCTTTTTTGTGAATTTGATTCGTATTCTCTTTGTAACGGAATTCAGAATGGTTTAGTTTAAAAACAACTGTCCTCAATCACGTTTATAGTATTTTTTCCACACACTCATTAACTTTCTTGCAATTGTTTGGAATTGTTTTAAAAAATGTAAAACACTAGAATTTTGTTAATTTATAATCACTCTTTAATCCATGGGCCGTGTTTTGACTGAGTTACATGAATTGTATATTGTTTGTAATCTCACGAAAATAAGCAAATATTGACCCCAGAGAAGACATTTTTCGTTTTGCTTGTGATGTGTTTAGCCCCAGTGTTCTCTGAGGTACATCACGTACATCGTGTTATTGATGTCTTGACTGCTCGTGTTTATTTGAAGGTATGTTTTACTGTTTAAATGTATATGGAATTTTGTTGTCTCTTTTATGAATGTTTATATTCCGAATAAAGCTGATTTACTACTTACTACTGCATCGCCGATTTTCAATTCCCCGGTGATCTCTGCTTGCACTTGAAATATTTATGGTTTGTATTTTCTTAGCCTGATCTGTGCCTATGTACTTTTAAATATGTACATTGGTGCATTTCTCCCAGATGTTTTTCAATGCTATTATCGGGCTTGACAAAAAACCATGAATAGAGTTGAATTTGTCGATTCAACAAACAGAAACATGCCAATTGGATTTTCAGTATATCTACAATTGTCCGCTCCACCCTCTTTTTTTGTCGCAGTCCTTACAGACTGAGGAATACAACCTCTTGGTAGAGGCCACCAATTGCTTGACAAAGTAAGGCAGATACGTGTATATGGTCCTTGACCCCCTGTCTGATATGGAGAAGTTTAGTATGGCACCTAGCTCCTATATCCACCTATGTTTCCTTGTCTCAGGACTAGAAGCCCGAAGCATGTTCCTAACTTCCTCACATTTCCTCTATAAAAGAATGGCACTGGAGGATCATGGAACACAATGGCTTTTGAAGGACAGAAACCAGATTAGACATGTTGAGACCCTGATTAAGTGGATCTATGTGATCACTGCGCCGCCCATAATGTCGACTTACAAAAAGCCGACTTCCATTATGGCACAGCGCAGTGATCACATACATCACTGTGCCCCGCATCACCTAGCTGTCTCCGTCCTACCCACTTACCTTTTTGGCGGCACACACTGAAGTGTGCCGCCGTCTCAACTGTATCCCTGCAGCGTCAGTTCTGTCCAACTAACGACTAACGTGGGTCTGAACTGGTGCTGCAGGGTCCTTTTTTTATTTTTTACTTTTATCTTTATTGTCACTCGCCACCATGCAATGGATGCGGGAGACACCCTTGCAACTCCTGACCCCCATTACCCTGACTAAAGGGAGCAGGGTACATCCCCGCAACCCCTGCTTCTATTAGTCAGAGTTATGGGGGTTGGGATAATAGTACGGCCAAAGGCACCGTATTTGGTATAGGCAACATTTTTAAGTCGCAGTATTTGTATGTTTTCCGATTAAGTCATCTTCTTAGCAGATAGAGTGACAGCATCTTAACCCATTCCCCCACTCTGTGGCCCACACATGCTGCACTTCGCACTTGGGGAGGCCTATTTTCAGAATTATGTGTTCCCTTTAGGTCATCCCCATTTTGAACATGAACAAGGGTGAGCGCAGACCCAGGCACAAAATGAGGAGGAGAGATGGTGTTGGCACCGCTATAAGGATTTATGAATTGTGTGCTGGCATTTTATAGTCATTGATCTAGACTGTGCTAAAGCAATATGCTCTCAAGCAGCAGTGTGCTCATAGATGACAGACAATGCTCCAGAATTTGTGCTGTGGGAAATGCAGTCTGAAGCTCCTGCTCGAGAGACAGCATGGGCAGAAGATCCTGCTTTTAAGTCAAGGAGCAGTAGCAGAACAGCGAACCGAGACACAGGTTCCTCTGCCACTCCAATTCAATGACAAGCAAGGTCGCTCCCACCCAGCCTGCAAGAACAAGGTATTCCAGTGCGAGCCCTAACCATCACAGGCTCTGCAGGACATCTAAAGCAGATGATCTCTGAGACTGCTATGCAATGTATTCGAGGTGTCACCCTCCTTCCCAGGCTCCCAGCATATGGCCCTGTGGCTACAGAAGTGGGTCCAACACCACCCCAAATCACTTACTTGATCCTGGGACAGTGGGCCCTATGGCATTGACCTTCCTGGAGATGGAACTCCACAGCAGAGCATAAGTCGGAAAGTTCCACAAAATGGAGAAGTGGCAACCCACCTCCACAACCTGAACCTGTAGGACGTGACAGCACCTGCCACTTTTATAACACCAACAGACAACAATAAAAGCCAGTATGTCCCAATGCCAAAATCAGGAGTGCCCTTCTTGAGGTGCATAAGAGTTATCATGAAAAAGAAATGTAGGGAATATGGAAGTGCCAACATACACTCACTTCAGTGGTTTAACCAAGAATAACTAGACCGGCTGAAGGCTAAAGGTTGATCCCTGCGTTGCTTTGCAGGCTATACTTCTGTGGCAGAGGATTCCACTCCAGCTCATAATGTGGACAGAAAGATGGGGATGGCACAAAAAGGGGCACACAAAGCTGAAACCATTGTCCTCAGATTAGTAATGTATTCTGCCTTCACAGTGCAGTCACCTCTTAATGACATCCAGGTACCAACACCAACTCCTGGAGGAATGAGAAGATCGTCTGGCCTCCTGTAATTGATAGAGAAGTAGATCAAGTTGACATTAGATATCACATTTAACATCATCAGAGCCATTACCGTGCAAGATATTTCAAAGGTCTGAAATGGGAGGGTGGGAAAGCCAAGTCCTTAAGCAGACCAGGTAGGCTGGGAAATCCCAGACCCAATAAACGGAAGAGTCAAAATAAATGACAAAGACCTGTTTATTCATCAGTCATGTAAAACAGGGACAGCCACAAGTGCCAATCCTCAGAGCTCTCAACTTTGTCGAGCATGACAGTGGTTTAAAAACAGAAAATACATCATCATCAGTGTCACGTCACAACCTTGGTTATAAAAGCCTACGAGGTACAGGGATTGGGCAAGGGAATCATAAACACATAGGAGCTATAGGGCTTAGTATTTTCATTGGTTATGCTTCATCTGATGGCTCCACCTGAGACCACTTCTAAACTGTTAATAGAGAATACATGTAATTTCTTTACCTCTGGATTCGCCAGTGCACTTACTTATGAGAGTGAATACCGGCTAAGGATTGTTTGGCGTGGGCTTTACCAGCCTTGATTACTTGGTGGGTCATCAAACATGATTAACTGTACCGGCAGTGGGAGAGATATTGCGAGGCCACTTTCCCAATTAAACATACCATCTCTAATTCTCTAGGCCATGAGCCAGGGCTTCCAGCTTTTAACTTAATCTTGTCCCGTATTGTGATTCCAAGAACTTTTAAGGAGTTGCTGGCAGGTGTGTTCCTGCATCTCGCCTTAATGAATCGGCTCTGTCTTCCCTCCTAGGTCACGTGGGGCGAGACCACATTTTGAATCATTATGCTTGCATTTTACTCTGATTTTCTGTCCATTTGGTTATGGGTGTCTTTACACTTCCTGTCCTCTAGAGACTTGGTCAAGCTATTGTCTCCTAATTAATGAGCATCTGGTCTTTGATGAGTTGTTTTTCCTGGGCTTAATCTAAGAGAAATGTCTTCAACCTTGGGCATTATGTTCCTTTCTCCTCTGTGCCGGCACAGGTCTCCCTTCCTATTGTAAACCTGGCAGGGGTTGAACAGCTGATCTCTATGTTGCTCGGCCGAGGGATTTGAGCTAATTCAGCAAGTCTGTCCTTCTTGCGGGTTCCGCATCTCCCCTAGTACCTTCCACTCAATTGACTGTAGCCTTGCCATCCATCTAGTTTTACATGGCCATTCATTCTTGTTGCTCCTATTGCATTCTAAGCAGGCTTTTATGTGTATTTCTCATGCGTCTTGCGTTTCAGCGTATAGAATGTATTTGTTTTCTAACCTATGGGGCATAAGGGTGTTCTTCATGTCTAAATGCAGTTCGACCTATTGTTTTCGTACCATCATGGTGGATGTTTATCTGTTTCGTGTCTAATGCATCCATGTGTGTCAACTTTAACAGTGCTGTCATTTGCTTTGACTCCTGGGTCAGACCAGGTTCTTCTTGATTCTGCACGTTCACGTCTTCGCTGATTGCTTCAGAATAAGGCCGTTATGGTGGTCTGAGTGAATACCCCCTTTTACTACCATGATAAGGCGGCAGGAAGGACAAAGGCTCCATGAATGATGTTCGCCCGTTGGTCCTTCGATATGGAGATGAGGGAGGGGCAGGCACACAGATGACAAATTCATCTGTCTCTCGAGATGTCTTGCTGAGGAAACACCACTATCTAGGACTCTAAAACAGAGAATGTGTGCAGGAGGCAATTTTCCTCTTACTACCTTTTCTTGGTCAAAAGATGTTCAGCTCACAAATCAGTGAGCTTGCATAAGAGGCCAAGAAAGAGAATGCCCGGTCTGGATGCTCAAAACACGGGAGACTCAGGCCAACACCCCATATTGATATCCGTTCAAAGCACCCTTCCAGATTCCTTGTGGGCCAAATAGGGGCATATTTTATGTCAGAGGTGGCTAGAAGTGCTACAAGAACAGGCCTAATCCCACACCTTTGGGCCCTCACTGCATCCTTAATTTGCAGTTCGGCGCTGCGTCCAGAACTTAACTGCATCTGTCAAAAACAGATACAAGACACATGGGTGCAGGATGTAGTTCATAGAGGATACATTATTACGTTCATTTCTATCCCCTGTCGTGAGTTAGAGACACCAGACATCCTTTGCTTGAGGGTGCTGAATCACGGTACAGTTAGATGGTCCAGCCTCTACTTAGTGCACCTACCAGAAGGTGGATGAAGGGGGATACCATAAGCTTGTCTCCTGCTTCAAGACCTAGTGTTATGTTGAGCCCTGGTAAAATGCCAACATTTTAAACTATGCAATTGGAATACAGTCCCAACAGTCTCTAACCCTGACTGGGTCATATAATGGAGCTGAGTTAGATGCTAATTGCAGGCAATTAGCAGAAGCAACATGCCAAGATTCCAGAGAAGAAGGACGATTTCAGATCAGGTACCGAGCAAGGAATGCTGCCCTCATTTGTTCCACAATCAAGCAGCTGTGGAGCACTGTGAACAGACACATAAAGGATTCCTAGATGGGTCAAGGCACGGATTTAAAGTTTAAGAACTGGCAATTAGGAATTACATAGTGAATCTACCACTTAACCATTATGAAAGGAATATTAATAACAGGATCAATAATCAAATTAGAAGTCAACGGAGAAGAACTCTAGGCAATACTTGCAAGGAAAAAACCAACCCCAGACTGGCTTTAAAAGACATCCACTGCCCCAGGTGTATACGCAGGCCTGGAGGAAATGAAAAAAGGGCACAAGCCAGAAGGAAGCAGACTTGCTGCCTGCTAGTATGTTATGTTGATTAATACTGCGCACCACCACCATTTGCATGGTCTCCAGGCACTCACGTGGCTTTGTAAGAAAGTGAGTGGAGTAGGTTTGTGAGAGAAAAGGGATAGGGCAGAGGTTGTGCTCTTCTATGGGTGCTTGCAGACCAGGAGAAACTGGTGTCTGTGCATGTCAGCTTTTTGGGTGTGCTTTGATTCTGTGCACTGGGCTTGTTGCGTCTGGAGGGGTTAGGTCCAGTGTCTGGATTATTTGTTGTTTGCAGTTGTTTGTTGTGGCGGATGTGTGGTTTATGTGTTTTTGTGTGTAGTGTGGCTTGCATTTTTGGGGGTGTGTTGTATTTGTGAGGAAAGCGTGAGAGGAGCAAGGAGCAGGGGTGGTTAGTACAGTGGCAAGCTTCAGAGCACAGCTAGGTTTCAACACAGTAGAAAAGTCCAAAGGGCAACAGGATTCATAATAGTGGCACACTTCAAAGGGCTGCCTGCTTCAACAAAGTGTCAAAATTCTAGGCCTGCAGGATTTAAACAGTGGATAACATCGATGAACAGCAGCATTTAGTGCAGTTGTGAACATCAGGGCATAGCTAGATTCAGAATAGTGGCAAATTTTGAAAGGACGGCAGGATTCAAAACAGAAGCAAACTTCTGATCACAGCAAGATTTAAGACAGTGGCAATTTCAGAAGGCAGCTAGCTTTCACCACAGGGCCACGTTCAAAGGTCATCAGGGTTTACATCAGTGGCAAACAGTGGCAAGATTCAAAAGGCAAGGCAGCAGTACCCTATTTAACCTAGTGGCTGTACTCAAAATTGCAGCCCAATTTACACACAGTGTGTAAGTGATTTCAATCTGGCACACACCCAAGTCACGCCCAGCATGTAGTGCGCAAATTAAACCCTTATTTATTTGTATCGATAAATTCAATATTCTGAACAATATACCACTTATATCACACCCTTCTTCTAAGACCCCCCCGGTCGCACTGAACCAGGAATCAGGCTACTTTGCAAAGGTAAATATTTATTTATGTAGTTAGAATTTAAATCACAATATATTTTAATAGGTAACAACAATCATCAATGGGGTGACAGAACAAAGAATAATATCTTTAATGCACTAGGAATCAAGTAATGAGCACAAAAACAAATGCAGCAACGAAAATAATGATTTGGGGTTGGTTTGCAACAGATAGCATTATGCTTAGGGGTTCCCCCCTGCAACACCCCTCAACCCACCAATTGGCAATTTAATTAGATGTGAGGTGAGAGCAGGTTCTCAGGAATAACACAGATCAAACAGAATATCACTCCCACCTTCCCCCTTAAACACAAGAGAAAAACGGAATTGAATTTTAAACTGTCAGCATGGTTTTGTAATTGGCTGAGCAAAAACACCAAATGTGGTCAAAATGCTTAAATTATGATACATTTCTATGGGAGCCACTTTGAACAGATGCAAACAATCACAAGCAATGATTTAGTCAGAAGAAAATATTTGAAATCTCAAAGTCAAAGTAGGAAATAACTTAAAGCTAATTCACACGTGTGCAATTTTTCTGAATGTCAAATCGCGGCAAACCTTTCTTTGTGCTTTTTTTGCTATAATGGGCCAATCACACTGTTTCGGTTTAGGGTGCTATGGATAGCTAAGGATGATAGATACAAGTAGGAGTTGAAATTTCGCTTCTATCAAAAGAACTGAGGGAGTTATAGAGGTTTTAATAAAGGTCGGTTTTTGCAAAATAGGTGCGAGAATGGAAAACAGAAATGCGGATTTAAAACTGACAGATAGGTTTTCTTATACTATGTTAAGGACTACAAAAAAGATAATGCCACACAGGAATCAGTCATTCACGGCCGCTCATAACTATTCATGTGTGATACTCTAGTTTCCGTTTAGTTTGGGAATTACTTTTCTTAATCAAATCAATAAAAAGTTAGGGTTTAGTAACACAGATGAGAGAATGGTCAGCGCAAGGATAGTTCTAGCAATACTATGGTTCTGAATTAAAGAGGGGATGGGTTTGAGATTGGGATCATACAATGCAGATGTATTATGGGTCACTGTTCTTCCTATTAATACTTACAGAATAAGTTATTAAATTGGACCGTCAGTTCTGGTCATGGATTTGGTCTGTCAAGGAAGGACAGCACATCAGGCACGAGACTGGATCAGCTAGGCCAGTCACTGGATTTGCACAGGATCTGCTCTTCTTGTTTCTGAGTATTTCAAATCAGCAGGATAGCGAGTTCCTCAGGCAAGCCTTGTGGTGGCAAGCCAGATAGTTTCAGGATACTAGTTCAGAAGACCTTCCCACACCACAGCGCTACACTGGGTTTATGAAAAAGTTCGAGGATTTAGGCCTTGCTGAAAGTCAATAGTTCTCTACTGCTTGGCAAGAGTCTTGGCATCTGGAAGGATGTTAAAGCTGGACATAGAATGCTGGAACAAAGTGCTTCACCGGAATCAGGAAAGTGAGTGATTCAGTGAGTCCCTATGTGTTGTCAGCTGTCTCTATTTATCCTTTCAAATGACATCACAAAATGGGTGTATGGGCCGGCTTAGCTAAGCTTGCCCCTATGAACTGGGATTGGATCAGGACCTCATCTCCGCCTTGAATCTGAATGATTGGATCCAGGCCGGATGATGTCACATTTATGGTTTAGCTTTACAGTCCTTAGAAACCTCCCCTCAGCCACTAGTGTCAAAATTGGATTTTATCCTAAATACATATTTCTACATTGGTCACCTCTACACAAATCACACACAAAGATTCCATATTTTATGTAGCATCTGTTCATCAAAATCCCGCAGCTGTGGGATCTTTTTTTCACCTTTCTACAGAATTATGTCCTTTTCACCATTAAGCCATTTTCCAAATTTTCTGCAAATTTCCACAAATGTGTGTGTTTACTATAGGGATGTGTGTGTATATTTTTACAATTCTAGCATTAGCACAGCTCATATAAAACCACATATATTGCCATTCCTGTTCAGAAAATGTTACACAGTTCTACCACCTCTTGAAATGTGCAGCCAAAAATTAAACTAACAACTCTGTGCTTTTTATATTTTTCACCACTTTGAATAACAAGTTATGAGTTTATAAACATTGTTCATTGTTAATTCTTAACAGCAAATGGTCAGCCCCTTAGTCTCTCCCTGGAGTCTAGGAACAACCCCCCCACTTTTGGGGAATTCCTTCCAGGAGCAGTTTACGACCCTTTCACATGTCCGTTTCCTGGGCTGGAGGATCTGCCATTGCTCAGTCTCTTTTTGTAGACAAAAGTCTGGCCTAACCCCAATTATCATCTACCAGTGAGTTTCTACGGAGAGGATTTCCCTCCCATTGGGGGGAAACCTGTTTTTCCACTTCTTGTAGCTCAGCCAGGCTAATTTATTCTTAACTTCTTAGATTCAGCAGAAACCAAACTTGTTGCATCAACATAAATACATTACTTTCTTAGCTTTACTTCTGTGGGATCAAAAACACAACTGAGTATTCCTTTGAGCCACAATCCTTTTATGTTTGCTAATCCGGCAGACTTTTAGTTTAGATACTTTGGAGTTACATCAGGAGCTCATCTGACAGCGGTCATTCACATGTAGCCCAGTGTACAGCACACAGATTTTGACAGGAGCTGTGAGTTTACAGACAATCCAGTTTGTTTGAGGAAATGGTTTGCTCTTTACACTTTAGGACTTTGTATATTCACCATGGTTCATTAGATTACTTGCATTTTAGCATCAAGCAAGATTTTATATGTTAAGAAGTGTTGTGTATGGGCATTTTGGAGTTTTTAGCAACAAAGCAAATGTCATTTATAGGGAAATTTTGGAGTTTCATTTGCAAAACGCTGCTTCTCTCTCTGCACTCTGTTTGCTGGTCATGGAGCCCAATGGCACCTTTTCTGCAGTGTGTGCTCTGTCCCACCATATATGCACCCTGGGTGGCAGTTTGTGCATCCAACTTTTTGTACGTTTAAACACGCAGTTTTGGAGGTTTTTGGCTCACACAAGAGTTTTGCCGCCATTGTTGCTTTTTCTTGCACCATAACTATCAGAGTGATGGTGCATAACATAGCGGAGTGAGACCATACATTCCACATATCCCCCCTCCTGACTTGGTTTTGACCTCCCGTCAAGAGGAAGTCAGGAGATTGGGGTGTTCTTTTATGTCTATGTGGAGAAATTCAGTTGCTTCTCCCGTCAGTGATTGAGGTGACCCGCTCTCCTTGCTGGTTCTGGTTGGGAGTATCGAGCAACACTCCGGGCTCCTTGGATTTTTCCTCCCGGTCCCCGAGTGGTCCTCCTTGGTGATTCTTGGGATGATTCTTAGTTCAATGCCAGAAAATAGAACATAGCATGGTTATGGAAATGTTCCCACTACAGTGTCCACACGTCTTCTGGGGATGTCAGCAGTGGGAAAGACACTTGCATTTCTTAACAATTGGCTATATTCCCCATCTATGTTTACTAATGCCTTGGCAGGTGGATTCTGTAGGTGAGGCCTGGTATGGTCACCTTTCCTCCATTTCTGAAATTCCATTTCCTACCGTAGCACTAGTGCTGATAGGAAGGCTTCCTTTAGGTTTGCCAGTTTCTCCAGTTGGGACGGGCTTGGCAATAACTAGGGTCCAAATCAATCACAAGTTGGTTGAGGAGGTCACGGCTCATATAAAAGACGGAAGGAACACCTCGCACAACCCAACAAGTATGTATTATGCTTTTGTCATCCCTAGAAATTTTGATCATACAACTGCTAAGCAGAGGATGTTTGGAGTGGGGCGTTTCCAGGTCCCGTACCCATTGCTGCACTACAGCGGGTAGGGTCTGGTCTTTTGAGAGTTTTTTGAACAATGCTTCGCTGATGAAGCTTTCCTCGCTATTCAAGTCAACTCGGGCGAGGACAGATTCCTTCCCATCATTCAACTGAATTGGGAGGAAGAGCTGTTCACCCTTTTTCAGAATGCCAGCTAAGTTTTGTGCTGGTTTGATATAAATTTTGGCTATGGAATTGGGATTTTTGGATTGTACATTAGTATAAAATTTCAATGTATCTCCCTCCAGGGTGTTATGCCACTTTAGACTGGAAGGGAGGCTGATTTTCAGAAATGGAGAGGAGTTCTCATCACCGTTTGGTGGTCCCACAGCTATGACGGTGACGTTGGGTGTGTCATTGTTTTGAAAGTAGAACCTGATTTGGTCCGGTTCTTGTTCAACCATGTGGCATGTGCCATTTAAACTAACATGGGTGACACTATGTTTTAATTTAATTGGCCTGTGAGTCTGGGTCCAGAGGACCTTTTTTATACAACCTATGAGGAGAAACAGCCTGCGGAGGATGTCATTCCCTAATAGACAGACGGTTCCCTCTGGCACCACAACTAGGACCGGGTGCTTAATTTTGTGTTGCCCAATTTTAATTTCCAGCTCTGCAGACCCTTCAGCAGGAATTTCCTTCCAGTCAAAGTTCTGAAGTTGTCCAGGAAGAGGGGTGAGAGGGATTTGGTATTTCTCCCCCCTTCCCGAAAATAGCTGCTCAAAGATCATCTTTGACAGCAGAGTTGCTTGGGATCCAGTGTCCACCAGTGCTGGGATTGCACATTGCCCTTGCACTTGGATGGAGTCATAGAATCTACCTTCCTTCTCCTCCAAGGGGCAAAGGTCATGGGTGCTCTGGGTAAGCTTGATGGTCAATTTGCTCATATCTGACTCTGACACCGGAATAGTTGGGTCAAGAGACGGTGTCAGAGTTGAAGAATCTAGCACAGAATTCTGACACACCGCTATTCGGGGAGTCTCGGGCTCCCCTTTTTCTGTTTCTGGGCTGCCCCCGCCCTTTCTGGAGGCAGTCAACAGAAGTGGTGGGTGAGGTTTGAAATTCCTCTTGTGCTGGTTCTGGGTTGCTACCCCCTTCTAGGAGGCGGTCCCCAGAATGAAGTTGGATGGTTTGGGAGTCTGAGCACACAGTTTCACACTCAGTGATTTGAGGAGTCTCGGGCTCCTCCTTTTCTGATGTGGGGCTAGCCACCTTTTTGGAGACAGTCCTCAGAAGGGCTTTGGGGAGTTAGGGACTCTTCTTTCTCTGGTTCTGCCCCCCCCCTCTTTGGAGGCAGTCCCCAGAATAGGTTTGGGCATGATCCTATGTGGGAGCTTGGGGATCTGCAAAAAAAACATGACAGTTGGACATGGGGGGAGTTTTGGGCTCCCTTGGTTCTGATGCTGCCCCCCCCTATTTGGAAGCAGTCACCAGAAGTGGTTTAAACAAGGTGATTTTCTTGCTGGTCATTCTGGGGCTCAATGATGGGCGGTTTTAACTCGGTCCCCACATCTACCCAGTCTTGACCAGGATCTCTTGGGACCCAATTTTCTTTGGGAGGAGTTCTCCCATCCCTGAAGGAAAAGATTCTTTTCCCAGAATCCTATGAGGACCCCTCTCCTTCAAATTGGAAGATTCGAACCTCCTCCACAAAATGGGTCTTTTTAGGCTCTTTTTAGGACTTTCGGGGGCAGGAGATTCTGGTTCCGGTTCCTAGATTTTCCTGGGGCTTTTCACAAGTGGGGAAGGAAGCTTCCTCTAAGGCTTTACACCCCCCTTTCCCCTGTGCCTCCTCCCTGGGAACTGGTGGGTTGTCGGGGTTCTCTCCCCATCATTGCTCTGGACTATCAGACCCTTGATTCAAGAAGTTCTGAGCCGCCATGTTCATCTGAGGGTTCTGCTGAGCTCTCAACATGCGACCCAGATTGTGTGCCAAGTTCTGGACCTGGTGCTCCAGTTGGGACACCTGCTCTGGCTGGTACGGGGTCCTCTGGTCTACCCTACGTTGATCACGGGAAGGGTAACTGTCCCTTCTCCCATAATACCCTTGGTTGGGATAGTTTTGGTACCCCTCCACCCTTGGCCTCCCCTCTCCTGGATTGGGCTGTCTGGGCTCAGGAAAGTGGGGAAAGAAAGAAGGGTTGTTTTGGGGTTTGATGTTTGGTGGGTACCAGGGAAAGAAACTCCACCCAGCATTTGGGGGATTACTACCCTCCTGGCGAAAGTTAGGGGGGATGTTTCCTGGGCTGGCAGCTGTCTGGTTGGATCCCACCCCCTTGGTCAGAGGGAGTCCACACATAGCCCAGGATGGGTCTGCTGCCCTTGTAACGGGGGCTGATGTAGTCAGAGGAGTTAGGGGTCCCATTTGTGGGGTTACCTCCCTGACTACCTGTTTGAGATTGGCCCGAGGGCCTTCTGAGTCTTTGGTTTGTAAGATTTTGCACAGGAATGTTTTTAGGCCCCCCAATCTCCGGATCTAAAATGGGGCAACCTTCACCTCTGCCACCTTAGCAGCAGCAGGGGTGTTAGTTGGTTTTGGGCTTTTATTGACACTTTTATTTTCTACTGGTTTCTGCACTTTGTAAATGCAAGTTGCTTGTTCAATGACCCAGTCTAGTGATCTTTTCTCATGAAAGTCCCTTACCAGCTGGGTCATAATATATGAAAGAAGGTATTGATGAACTGCCTGCTGTTTATGCGCACCTTCCTGGTGGTCTGCGCAAAGTCACGTTTCAGCTCTTGGACAAATTCTTGTGGGGCCTGGTCTTCCCCACATTGCAGATTGTAGGCTGCCTTGCGGGCCTCTTGAGGTTTTTGATGTATTGAGAACTTCTTTAAGATGGCCGCCCTATAGGTGGACCATCTTGAGTGGTTCTGATTTTCCAGCCCCGCAAAGAAGCTGGAGTATTCAGGGGAAAATGTCCACTTGACATACTGAATACAACTATGGCTGTCCTTCAGGTGGAAAGTCTCCATCATTTGCTCACACAATTCGAGGTGCTCCCAAACGAAATATTTGGCATTTTTATGGTAGGGCGTTATGACGCTCCTAATAGCCTTGATTTGCTTCAGGTGATCTTTCAGTAGGGCCCTCTTAATTTTGTTGGCCTTTTTAGTTTTGGTCACCCTTGTCCACTCATCCTCTGACTCTGAGAAGCACTGCTACGTTAGGTGTTTGTCTGATCCTTTAGGCTCCCCCTGATTCTGCGGGCTTGGGAATAGCTGGTAGAATATGGGGGCCTAGTCTCTTGAGACCTGTGGTGCTCAGAAGAGTCTTCTGACTCTCCCTTGCTCCCAGGATTGGCTGAGTACCCCCCCCCACTGCCCTAGCTGGGAAGAGGTTTTTAAGATGCTCTTTGTGGGCCTAGTTTCATGGAATTCCCCACCAAATTGGACTGACTGGACCCTTGGTAGGTGATATTTTGGAGGATCCAGTTCTCTGATTCTCTCCTCACTGGAGTCTCCCTGATCCAAGAGACTGGCCCTAATATTTGTAAACCTGTACATAGATGCCCGCCAATCCATTTCTGGAAGGCGCTGATCTGTCAGTCCCATATTTCCCATTGTGTTGAAGTCTAATATCCTCATGGCCCTTGGTTCATATGAGCCAGTGGACATGAGGGTGGCAGATTCCATGGAACTGAAGGGATTAAAGTCCCTAATGCCAGGGGTCCTGAGGTTATGCTCAGGAGTTTCTCTTTCCCATTTTACCTCATCTCTTTCAGCCCATATTCCCTGATGACATGCCAAAATCTGACCCTTTTGCTCCTCTATTAAGGCCTTACTGCTCTCTATAATTTGTTCTTGCATGGCTATCTGTTTGTGGAGCCTATCATTCTTTTCACAGAGAGCCTCATTGTTTCTCTGTGCTTCCTGCCTGAATTGGTAATATTGGGCCAATTTTTGCTGCAGGAGACTCACCTTCTGAGTTTGGTCCTTATTGGTCTGATAGTTCTTTGCCAAAGCATCCTCCACCCTCCTGGTGTGCTCTAAAAGCTTTTCATAATCAGTTTTGATTTCCCAAACTCCTGTAAGGCCAACTTTCTTTCCTCCAGCTTTGTTTTTAAATGGCTGACTTCCTGGTCTAAGGTGTCCCTCTCCTGACTTAGAGTGCCCCTTTGTGCAGCCAGGTCGCTCCTCTGCTTTTTAAGTTCACCAGCTTTCTGGCACCCCTCATCGAACTCTGCTTGGGATTCTAGGTCTTTAATAATTAATTTATTAGTTTCCTCTTTTAATTTGTCTATGCGGTCTTGTATTTGTATTTTTTTTGTATTTTATTTTTTTATATTGCGCACCTAACCCCTGAAGGGGTAGCAAGGCGCAAAGGCAACAAGATTATTGCAGAGCTTGGTTACATGCTGGGGAATGAAGTCCAGCTGTGGTTACAATGCTGGACAAGTAAAAAAGAAACAATGCACGCCGATGAGGCATAGGTTACAGAAATATACAATATAGGCAATACTATATACAATACATCGGTTGTCTCAAGGAAGGTATCTACACTGAACAGTTGACAACCTAAATATACATATTTACAATCATAGTGGTGGAGCATCAGGGCAGCAAGAGAGCATGAGGTCGTTATATGTCGTGAGTCTTGATCCAGTGGATGGTCTTAGTTCTGAATAGGCGGTAGGGGAGGTCCTCCCTGCAAGGAGGTGGAAGGGAGTTCCAGTATTGTGCTGCTTTAACAGGAAAGCTATTCCCACCCGACATAGAGCGTTTAAACCTGGGCACCAGGAGGAGATTGGAGTTGGTCATTCTAGAGGGGCGACAGGAGGTAGGTCTGGTGAATCTAGTGATAAGGTATTGAGGGGCTGTTTGGTGGAGACATTTGTGGGTCAGGGAAACCGATTTGAGGAATATTTTGTCTTTGGTAGAAAGCCAGTTGACAGACCTTCTAGAATTAGAAATGTGGGCTTTCTTTGGGATACTGAGGGCCGCTCTTAGGGCGTTATTTTGAAGGATCTGAATTTTGTTTGTGATATATTTGTCGTATCCTACATATAGTGCGTTGCAGTAGTCCAACTTGGACAAGACCAGAGCCCTGGCTAGGGTGATACATTTAGACGGAGAGTGAAAAAGTGTGGCTGCTCTGATGAGTTTGCATGTATAAGATGTGGCGGATGCCATAGCATTAACTTGTTTTTTAAAGGTGAGAGTGGAGTCTAGGTAGAAGCCAAGGGTTTTGACCTCCTTGGCTACCGTGATCTTATTGTTGTCAATTACGAGGAGTAGTTTTGGTCTAGTTTGTTAAGGTTATGTGCGGACCCTAGAATGAGGAGTTCTGTTTTGTCATCATACAGGCATAGACCGTGTGAGGCCATCCATGCCTGGATGATGAGGTACACTTTGTTGACCAAGGCCAAATACTTGTCATAATCCCCCGTCAACGGGATGAGGATCTGGGTATCATCGGCATAATTAGTGTAGGTGATACCCAGACCATCTAGATCATCAAAAAGGGGCTTTGTGAAGATGTTGTACAGGGTTGGGGAGACGCAAGATCCCTGAGGCACACCACAGGTGATGGGTGTTGGGTCGGCTGCTGCTAGTAGGGAAAAGACTCTCATTGTGCGGTTGTTTAGAAAGGATTGGATCCAGTCAGTTGCCTCTTGAGAGAAGTGGGCAGCTTTTTGAAGGTGGTCGCATAGGATCTCGTGGTCGACCAGGTCGAAGGCAGCCGAGAGATCAAGAAGTAGCAGTAGTACCACCTTACCCTGATCTCTCAGCTCATCTATCTGTGCCTTAAGATCTATGAGTGCGGACAACTGTAGGATAACTACCTGTTCTGCACAGACTCTCTTAAACGTTAATTGCTGCTCCAGCTTGTGTTGACTCTTTTGCAGAGAGTCCAACCTTTCCTGACACTCTTTTTGCAGTGTCTGTATCTGGGCATCTTGCTCTCCATTCTTTTGCAGTAAGAGAGCCAGATCTTCTTGGAGTTTGGTGGCATACTGCCTAGCATCTGTTTCAGATTTTCTGCTACCCTGGAGCCTTTTCTCTGCATAGTCCAGATTGCTCTGGATTTTCTGTAGTGCTTCCCCTTGCTTTCCCTTGCCTCTTTGTCAAATCTATATAGTCGGTGTGCTTTTCCTCTATGACTCCTATGTGGAGGTACAGGTAGGCCGCTATTTTGGCAATTTTATACTGCTCCTCTTTTTTATTTTTGGGGCCATGTACAGCTCGCTAAACGCTTGATGTAATGGACCCTTTTCCTGCCAGGTTGATTTCAGTGATTTGTTGTTTTATTCCCTGCAGCCATACCTGTTCACCCTGTTCTGGCCATTCACCCCTGACAAACAATTTGTTCCCTAGCAATATTAATTTACGCTGGGGTCGCCATTCCAGAAATATGAATTTTCTTCTGACTTATCTCAGGGTTAATTTACTTTTGCAAACAGGCCCAATTCCTTTGAGTATTTCTTTTGAGGGGTGCTTGTACAGTGTAGCACAGTATGGCAACCCAACAAGGTGCATGTACCCCGCCGGCTAGCATGCTGTGTTAGACTGTCACAACTGGTATGTCAAATTCAGGATCCCCGACCCGAGCCCCCAAGCTGTAAGAGATTTCAGTCTGGTACACACCCAAGTCATGCCCAGCATGTAGTGCGCAAATTAAACCCTTATTTATTTTTATCGATAAGTTCAATATTCTGAACGATATACCACTCATATCACACCCTTCTCCTGAGACCCCCCCGGTCATACTGAACCAGGAATCAGGCTAGTTTGCAAAGGTAAATATGTATTTATGTAGTTAGAATTTAAATCACAATAACCAATGGGGTAACAGAACACTGAATAATATCTTTAATGCACAAGGAATCAAGTAATGAGCACAAGAACAAATGCAGCACAGAAAATAATACTTTTGGGTTGGTTTGGAACAGATAGCACTATGGTTAGGGGTTCCACCTGCAACACCCCTCAACTCACCAATTACCAATTTAATTAGATATGAGGAAAGAGCAGGTTCTCAGGAATAATTCAGATCAAACAGAACCTTAGGGTTCCATGGATAGCTAAGGATGTTAGGTACAAGTAGGAGTTGAAATTTCACTTCTATCATAATAATTGAGGGATTTATAGAGGTTTTAGTAAAAGTCGTTTTTGCAAAATAGGCACAAGAATGGAAAACCGAAATTCTGGTTTAAAACTGACAGGTAGGTTTTCTTATACTATGTTGAGGACTACAAAATAGAGAATGCCACACATGAAACAGTCATTCACGGCCGCTCATAACTATTCATTTGTGATACTCTAGTTTCCGTTTGTTTGGGAATTACTTTTCTTAATCAAATCAATAAGAAGTTAGGGTTTAGTAACACAGATGAGAGAAAGGTAAGCACAAGGATAGTTCTAGCAATACTATGGTTCTGAATTAAAGAGGGGATGGATTTGAGATTGGAATCATACAATGCAGATATATTATGGGTCATGTTCTTCCTATTCATACTTATAGAATAGGTTATCAAATTGGACTGTCAGTTCTGGGCATGGATTGGGTCTGTCATGGAAGGACAGCACATCAGGCGTGTGACTTGATCATCTAGGCCGGTCACCGGATTTGCACACGATCTGCCCTTCTTGTTTCTGAGTATTTCAAATCAGCGGGATAGCAAGTTTCTCAGGCAAGCCTTGTGGTGGCAAGCCAGATAGTTTCAAGATACTAGTTAAGAAGCCCTTCCCACACCACAGCGCTACACTGGGTTGTGAGAATAAGTTTGAGGATTTAAGCCTTGCTGAAAGTCAATAGTTCTCTACTGCTTGGCAAGAGTATTGGCATGTGGATCTGGAAGGATGTTAAGCTGGATGTAGAATGCTGGAAGAAAGTGCTTTTCATGAATCGGGAAAGAGAGTGAATCAGTGAGTCCCTATGTGTTGTCAGATGTCTCTATTTATCCTTTCAAATGACATCACAAAATGGGTGTATGGGCCGCTTAGCTAAGCTTGCCCCTGTGAACTGGGATTGAATCAGGACCTCATCTCTGCCTTGCATCTGAATGATTGGATTCAGGCCGGATGATGTCACATTAATGGTTTAGCTTTACAGTCCTTAGAAACCTCCCCTCAGCCACTAGGGTCAAAATTCAATTTTATTCTTAATGCATATTTCTACATTGGTCACCTCTAGACAAATCACACACAAAGATTCCATATTTTATGAAGCATCTGTTCATCAAAATCCGCAGCTGTGGGATCTTGTTTCACCTTTCTGCAGAATTTTGTCCTTTTCACCATGTACACATTTTCCAAATTTTCGGCAAATTTCCACAAACGTGTGTGTTTGCCATAGGGATTTGTGTGTACATTTTTACAGTTCTAGCATTAACACAGTTCATATGAAACCACATATATTGCCATTCCTGTCCAGAATATGTTACACGGTTCACCCGCCTCTTGAACCGTGCAGCCAAAAATTAGATTAACAACTCTGTCCTTTTTATGTTTTTCACCACTTTGAATAACAAGTTATGAGTCTCTAAAAATTGTTCATTGTACATTCTTAACAGCAAATGGTCCACCCCTTTTGTCTCTCCCTGGAGTCCAGGAACAACCACCTCCTTTGGGGAATTCCTTCCAGGAGCAGTTTACGACCCTTTCACACATCCATTTCCTGGGCTGGAGGATCATTTTGGAGTTTTTAGCAATAATGCAAATGACATTTATAGCCACATTTTGGAGTTTCATTTGAAAAACGCTGTTTCTCTCTCTGCACTCTGTTTGCTGGTCATGGAGCCCACTGGCACCTTTTCTGCTGTGTGTGCTCTATCCCACCACATATGCACCCTGGGTGGCAGGTTGTGCATCCATCATTTTGTGTGTTTAAACACACGTTTTTGGAGGTTTTTGGCGCACACAAGAGTTTGGCTGCTATTGTTGCCGTTTCTTGTACCATAACTATCAGAGTGATGGCGCATAAAATAGCGGAGTCGGTCAATATATCCCACAGGTGGCAATACTCAAAAAGCAACTAAATTCAGTACATTGGCTATACTCAAATATTCTCCTAAATTCAATACAGTGTCTATACTCAAAAATGCAGCTAACTTTAAACACACTGGCTATACTCAAATATGCACCTAGTTTCAATACAGTGGCTATTCTTACAATGTGGCTAATTTTAAACACACTGGCTATACTCAGAAATGCACAAAGATTTGATACAGTGGCAACTTTTAAGATGCAGCTAAGTTTAAACACTCAGGCTATAATCAAATATGCACCTAGATTCAATAACGTAGCTATACTCAAAATGCTGATAAGTTTGAACACAATGGCTATACTCAAATATGCACCTAGATTCAATACAGTGGCTATTCTTAAAATGCGGCTAAGTTTAAAAACAGTGGCTATACTCAAATATGCTACTAGATTCAATACAGTGATTATTCTTAAAATATGGCTACGTTTAAACACACTGGCTATACTCAAATATGCAGCTAGATGTGATACATTGGCCATTGTTAAAGTCCAGCTAAGTTTAAACACACAGGCAATACTCAAATATGTACCTATATTCAATACAGTGGCCATACTGAAAATGTGGCTAAGCTTAAACACACTGGGCCTCATTACGACCCAGGCGGTAAGGGCTTAACGGCGCCGTAAAAGTTTGCGGCGCCGTTAACCCATTACCGCCTAATTACGATGTCCCTTTGCGGGTCCCTACCTTAACGGCTGGTCTTGACCAGCCGTTAAGGATTGGACCCGCAAAGGGACCTTGGAGGTAATTACGGTTCTGCAATTTGCAGTACCGTAATTACCGCCTTCCCCATTCCCATTGAGCCCTATGGGGGCAAAAATGGGAATGGGGAAGGGCCAATGGTGAATGAGGAATTACCGCCCTGCCAACCTTGGAATGGGGCGATAATTCCGCCATCCACCATGGCGCAATCGTTAAAATACCAACATCAACCATGGCGCAGATAGCGTTATGGTTAACGCCAGAGTTGTAATGACCCCCACTGGCTATAAAATGCACCTATATTCAAATCAAGAGTCACAAATACAGCACTGGCCATTCAAACAAACTGTCTCTGGGTAAATACAGAAACTGTTACTTGAGAAAAGGTAGCCTACCTGCTGGAAGTTCGTTAGCAAAGGTTCTGCCAAATAGAAAGCAGAGAGCACACCACTACGGTGGGTGGTGTGAAAGAAGTGGATCCCGCAGAAAGTGTCTACCACAGAAATCTGGAAGAAACAGAAATACCTCCGGACTGGCCTCTTGCAATAGAATCCTGAATCAAGAGAAGCCTAAAACGGAGAAACCCCTGTCAGGAGGGTAACTTCATTTACTGCGTGACAAGGACCCAGATTGAAAGGGGAGAAATACTTGTTACAGCCAGAGAAGACAAATGCTGGATGGTGAAAATAAATGGCCCTCATGAACCTAAGGCAGAGGAAGGAACAGGCACCCTGGGCTGTGAGAAAGTACATTTGTTCAGAAAATACTAAGAGAATGTCACAAAGTCCGGAGAAGAAATAGAGACCTTAGAAAAGTTATGGATTACGTGAAAAGAACCAAGATGAAGTTGAAACCATGAGCACTTCCAATTGGGGATTGACCAGGGAAGGACAGTTGATATTTGTTTGTAGGCTAGTACTGGACATTGATATATTAGGTTCATGGAAAGTATGTTCACCAAGATTTGAAAACATTGTTTTGTGGAAGAATAGTGTTAGCCAGGAGGTTAAAAGACTTGTAAGAGTAGTTTTGGACTTTATGTTGGCCCTCACCTTTGGATTTCATTTTGATAGACTAGAGCATCTAGGGAGGGACAACTGCTTGTTAAAATTAGGGTTAAGAATTGTATGTTTTCTGGAAACAGCATACCACGGTGCTGGAACAATGCTGGACAACTCCTCTTTGTCTTGTCCCATACTTGGCACTGTTTTAAAGATTTACTGGTTATTAATTCTAGGTCATTCCCTTCCTTCTGACCAATCATGCATTACTAGCACATAATCAAACAAAGTTCATCAAAAAAATGTTATCACTTGTGTCATTGCTTGACCTTCCTACTGTGTGGAACCTGAGGGCGCCCTCACTGACTCTAACCCAGGATTCTCTGCTCAGGTGGCCAGTGAAGGTCCCTCACTTTTGGATCCTGATCCTGGGGGTGGAGGATATGCAAGGGAGGATCACCTGAGTGGAGAAGAATTGGGGAGTGGGGAGAGGATGTCCTTGGGTGAGTCATGGTATCCCACATTCCCTTTTCACAATCAACCTTCGGTCCCAACCACCTTTATAGGCTATTGTCAATCCTTCCCCTCCTCTTCCTTTCCAAGTGAACCTCCAAAATGCCAATATTTTACTAGAGCGTGGAAGAGATCCACTATGAGGGCCACTGTTCAAGTGGGCTGGACAAATATACATCAGCCTCCTCGTATTGATATAGAGAAATATCAGGCCAATGTCAAAATATGAAAGAAGCAACTGGTAGGAATGCACACTTCCACTCATTCACACCCCTTTGGTACTGAGACGAGAAAGAGGGCTATGGAGGAGTACTGTTTTTAAAAGTCAGGCATGTCCAGCTAATTGGCTTAATTATGATCAGGCAAACAAAGGGAAGGACCTTCACATGAAACCACTTAACAGGTCCCAGGTGTATAAAATGAGTGACCGTCCAGCAGCTAGAGAGAACTATCTGGGAGAGAATTATCCTGGAGAGAACTGTCCTGGTGTGAGACATCCAGGAAGGAACGCAGGGTTCAGAGGCAGAGCAGGCTGGAGGGGAACTGGCTGGAGCAAAGCCGGGTTGACCAGGAGTGCAGAAAGGACTCGGGCCAGCACAGGCCATGCAAGAGCTGAGAAGCCTGCTGTCCTCTTTCACTGGTGTCCACAGCAAGAGCTGCAGGGCTCTCATCCGTTGCAGGTCATTAGTAGCCTCTGCTTGCGAAGAGTGGGGCTACGTGTAGCTGAAACTGAGGACGACGAGTGTTGCTCGCTGAAGCTCAGAGAAGCCAATTCGAGAGGCCAGGAGAAGCGATAACAGACCAGTGAGTGTAAGAAAAGGGAACACTCATGCCAGGGAGCTCTGGGGCTGGAAAGAGACATATTGGCATAGCGAACGAACTAAGAATCATTACAATTGTTACGGAAACGTGAATCCAATGTTGTTAAATGCCTAACAAGCAGCAAATTGGTATAAGTACTTTTAAGAGTGCTACACACAATACTGAATACCAGATAAAGCTGAAAAGGGTATAGGGTTTCCTGGGAGTGAGTGCTACAAGCATTATTGAATGCAACAGAAATATGCAAAGTATTATAAGTACATTTTGTTAATGCTGCAACCATTGTTGAATACCAAACCAATTTAGAGATGTGATGAGCCTGTGTAAATACAGTACAAGATTAAAGAAAGTGCTGAAACCTTGTGAACAAAGTGAAAGCAAGGTGGGGCAAAGAAGTGAACACCACAGAATGTGTTATGTGAAATACACGTTGTGGTAAAGCCAAGAGATTGCCAAGGACAATCTGAAATCAGTGTTGATAGATATATCTGAAGAATATAGAAGAATAACCAAGTGCCAAGGTTAATCTGTTGCATGACCTGTAATGGCCGAACCATGTGTTCCAACAACTGTGCCTAGACGGAGTGACCCTGATGTGAAAAGAGCCAAGGAAAACAAATTTGAAGAAACTTGCATCCTGACACTTGTGCATAAGAAATACAAAGAGAGCAAAGGGAACCTTAGGTAGAGAAATCACACGTTAGCATAGGGCAAGTTAGGCCTTACTCCATCCTGACATTTAAGAAAAATAAAACATTTATTTAAAAAGTTGAATCTGTTGTCTGTGTCTTGCTTCATGATGCCTTCACACAACACCCACCAGAGTCTGGATTGAGAGTGATCCCATGGCTGAAAGACCCTCTCGTTAAGAGTGCCTTTTGAGAAGGGCTCCAGACATTTCTGTCAAAGCAGCCCATCATGCCTGTCCCTTGGATGGTACATGCCATGGTGGTTTGATAATATTTCTGAGAAATCATCTGGAGAATGGTGTGTAATAGAACTCAAGGGGGCCAACAAGCATGTGAAGGATGTCCCCTTTGAAAAATGACATTGCAGGATATCATCCCAATGATATCAAAGGAGAGTTACAAGACATCCGTGGATCACCAGGACGCTTATCGCCATGACCCTTTCCTACCTGGACACAGGACATTCCTAGCATTCATGATGAGTGCAATCTTTTTCCAACTCTGGGAATTCCTATTCTGCCTATGATCTGCCCCATGAGTCTTCTCATAGGTCCTAACTCAGATTGTGGGGATGTTACACAGTCAGGTGATTGTAAAACACACACACACCTTTAAAACTGGTCCATCCATGCCCCATCTCCAGACAATGCATCAAGGGTGAAGAGCACCTTGTGAGCTGCTGGAGTGGTTTGGCTAGCATCTCAACAAAACAAATGAATTCCTCAGCCTTACTGCATGGAGTTGGAATTTATTGGGCGGGGGGTCTATTTCACATGAGAGTAGGAAGGGTCTCATGCCCCACATACAGAGCCCACAAAATGAAGGACTCTCATCCCACTTAACGATGATAAGAACCACAGCTCATCAATGTCTCATGGGGGAGGGCTGCATCTTTCATTAGTACCCGGCGCTCACACCCATGGGATTACACTGAAAGTTGATTGGCTCATTTCCAAGCCATACCTCAGTGCAATCCCGTGGACGCATGTACGTGCATTGCCCCTTAGCCAATGAGGAGGCTCGAAATGGGGCAATCCCCGCTCCGAGCCTCCCCGTGGCTGGAGGCTGCCTTCGTCCCCCGCCGGGGACTCAGTTAAGTTTATTTTTTCTCCACCCCTCTTCCCTGCAAACTATCCCCTCCTGCCCTCCCAACCCTACTTACCTTCTTTTTAGGGTAGCGAATGCGCTGGGAACACTTCTGTTGCCAGCGCGTCTGCTCCCGATGGCTGTCATGGAAAGGGAAAACGAACTACGTTTTCCCTTTCCCGGCAGCCATTTTATTTGACTTCTTTATTCTGTTCCGAAACGCGCCAGCATTTCGGAACAGAAAAAAATTCTATTAGTACCCCGGTCTAACGGGCCAGGGTAATAATGGCTATAAGCCCCTCGACAGCGGGACTTATTGCCACATTGTTGTTGAATGGGTTAAAAGGCACTTCGAGCTCCTGGCGGACCATCAATTGACACACTGTAATGTGGCAGAGATGGACTACAGCTGAAGGGTTTGAGTGCCTTAGATAATAAAATCCTCCAACGAGGATTGGTTGCAGGAAAAACACCCCCTGAAAGGGTTCTCACAGGAACCATAAGTCACATTTGTTCTGCCAAAAATGTGCAAGCCAGAAGGGCTGGAAAGCAACTGCATTCCACTTCTTGGTACAGGGGAAAGGGCTGCCATCAAAATCAGTGAAATCACCAGTCACCAGCTTGAGGGGAACTATCGGATGTGCTTTACTGGAAACGTGTAATCCACTTCATCAGAGATAAAGGAAATGGTAGCATTGATAAAAAGTGACAAAATAGTAGCCAAGAGTTATGTAAATCACTGGGTGCACCGTGGGGAAGTCGAGCAGTGAGATTACGTAAAACACAACTATGCTGCATCCACGTTGTATTAAGGGTCACAATAGAAGGTGTTAAAACGGATTTCTGAACTCTGTCCTGGAGGGGCAGAGGTTCAGAAGGCCAGCCTAGTTTCTTGGAACAGGGTAACCTCTGGACAAACCAGACCAATCAGGGTAGCGATCGCGGCGGTCAAGATAAGGTTTCAAGAGGGGTGAGGGTGACTGAAAACCCGCAATGAGCACACAAAGCAAGGACACTTACAAATTACTCCAAGCAGGTGTTATATTAAAAATATATACACATTTATTACAAGGCCTTTGTAACATTGACCGTAGCGAGAAATCACAATAAAACTCAAGTAAACCAACACATACCAAACCAATACAATATATATACAAAAACACCTAGATGGGGAGGAAAACAGGCAGTGCGAATAATAACTAGACCCAGTCCGCCTTCAGAGGCACCTAACTAAAAGGAAGTCCAAGCCCTACGAAGAATGGAGCCTTGTGCTCAAAAGTACCTGCACACGCTGGTGCCAACGGGCAAAAAAGGGGAGTCTCTTCGAGGGAATCAGGCAGTTTAGTTCGGTGAACAAAAGAAGATGAACAGAGCTTTGCGACTCAAGCGCAGCCTCCACTGTGGGCAGAAGCAGATCGCGAGTACGGAAAGGCGTGCTGTTAGACACAGCAGGGAAAAGCAATGGGCTCCTGCAGGAGGGCGACCAGTTCCTAGCGATGCTACTCACCGGTCCCCGATGCAAGCAGACCCAGGCTTCTCCGCGTCAGTTTCAGTGCTGGCAGGTTCAGATACGAGCAGGGGACGTCTCGGCGTCGTGTAGATTCCACAGCAGCAGAAGTTGAGTTGAGGATGTCCCAAACGCAGTGAACCCGCACAGTTTGTTACCACAGCAGGGCAACGGAGCGGTCGTGTGTATTTCAGCCAAATGTACACTGCTCACTTCAGACCTGGGAATGCCAAGTGTATGAATCGTGTGAGAGTGACAAGGAATCGTAATACAACACAACCTGACGGCGGTTACAGAGCAAGACTCCTGGGTAGGCTGGTCAGTCTGCTGGATGTCCCAGAGACACTTCCGAAGGCTTACGTGCAGGAGATGGTAAAGATGCCGAGAATAGTTGTTCCCACTATTCCAAGGGTCGAAGTACCAGTACAGGCCTTCTCGTTCGATCAGAGGTAGAAAGGGTTTCATGAAGCGACAGCAGTGCAGAGGAGCAGTCCTTCAGCGGGTCACCAGCGATTCCTCGGTTCAGCCTCGTGGTTGCAGGATACTTGGCTCCTGTATTCCTTTGTTCGTGAGAACTCAGGAGATCGACATGGTAGTGGTGTTACCAGCCCGCTCTTACCCACGGTTCCCTTTGTGCCAAAACAGGGGTGACCCAATGGGAGATCTGCTCACAAAACACTCACACCATACGTGTACCTATCACGGAACATGGAGGTCCCAGGCATTCACACCACCCTAGACTCTCTGGCACCCAGGATGTGTATTGGGACCAGACATCCCAGCCCACATCCTGGAGGCACACACAAGGCCTGTAGAGGCCCGCAAAAGCATCTGTGTTTTGCGGGAAAGTACATGCCCAAATAAGGAAGGCCCTGGGTCGGCTCGACCTGGGGAAGGTGAAGGGGGAAAGACGGTCAGCGGACAGGACAACGAGCCTCGTGGTCTGGCCATTTTGGGAGCCAGGCCACCATTTTGGGCTAAGCGCGAGAAACGCGCTTAAACGCCAAAAGGAGCTCAAAAACACAAAGAAACGATCGCTGCCACCAGTCCTGTCCGTGATTCACTTGCACCGTTCGTTAACAAACCCAAGAGTGTATCTAGGGCCTATAGCAGACTAGAGACCCAAGAGAGCAGTAACTTAGCTTACAGTTCCCTCTTGTGTCACGTTGTGCGAAAGCTGCAACATGATAAAAGAACTATGGAAAACAACATTTCCCAGTACTGACTGTTTTAAGGGCATGTCAGTTTCCCCGTAAGAATGGAGCGAAAGCCCAGAGGAGTGCGGCAGAAGGCTGCACTTCTCTGGCAAAGTCTAGATCCTGGTGAAAACAACAGCAAAAAGTTTAGGGGTTGCCACATGGAAGGAAAATTACCCACAATTAAGAAATCTTTCCTAACACTCGCCCCTCCCAGACTCTGGACAGGGGGAACTAATCCACCCCTGGATGAGTCTCTTGTTCAGGTCGGTTAAACATTCTGGACAACCCATCAGCATTGCTATGTTGGACACCTGGCCTATGCTCAATAGTGAAGTTGAAGCCTTGTAGACTTATGGACCACCTAAGCAACTTTGGATTCTCTCCCTTCATGTTCATTAGCCACTTTAAGGGCTTATGGTCAGTTTTCACAGTGAAGTGGGTCCCATAGAGGTAGGGCCTCAGCTTCCGTAGGGCCCACACAACAGAGAAACATTCTTTCTCCACTATGGATCATCTGAGCTCTCTGTCCTTAAGCTGGCGACTAATAAAACCAATAGGGTGTTCCTTACCCTTCTCATCTACTTGCGATAGTACAGCTCCTATCCCAGTGTCAGAGGCGTCCGTCAGCACAATAAAAGGTCTTTGATAATCAGGGGCCCTGAGGACAGGGGCCTGGCACAAGGATTCTTTTAAGCCATTGAATTCCTTCTCACACTTGTCGGTCCAAGTTACCTTTTTGGGTTTCTTCGGAGTAGTGAGGGCAGTCAGAGGAGCAGCTATGGTGCCATAGTCTGCCATGAAGTTGCAGTAATACCCCATGAGTCCTTAGAAGGCTCTCACTTGGGTCTGTGTAGTGGGGGTAGGCCAGTCTTGTACTGCTTGTACTTTACTGGGAAGTGGCTGTATTCTCCCTCCACCTACTTCATGTCCAAGGTAAACCACTGAGCCTTGTCCAATCTGGCATTTATTAGCCTTTATGGTCAAGTGTGCTTTCTGAAGAGCCTGGAGCACAATCCCGAGGTGTTTCACATGGTCTTCCCAGGTGGCACTGAAAACTGCTATATCGTCCAGATTTGCAAGACAAAATTCGTCCAACCCATTCAACACATGATTCACAAGCCTCTGGAAAGTGGCAGGTGCATTATTTAACCCGAACGGCATTACCCTGAATTGGTAAAGGCCGTCTGGAGTAGAAAACGCTGTCTTCTCCTTGGCATGTTCTGCTAAAGCTATTTGCCAATAGCCAGCAGGGAGGTCAAAGGTGCTGAGGTACTTGGAGGCACCCAAAGTATCCACCAGCTCATCTGTTCAAGGCAAGGGGTGTGCATCTGTCTTGGTCACAGCATTCAGAGCCCTGTAATCCACGCAGAACCTATATTCAGAAGTGCCTGCCTTTGGAACCAAAACCACCGAGCTGGACCAAGGACTGCTAGAGGGTTCAATCACCCCATGGTCTAACATCTTGTTGACCTCGGTCTTAATGTAAGACCGTACTTTGTCTGACATCCTGTATCCCCTACTTTTGGTAGGTACACTGTCTCCTGTGTCTATGTTATGTTTGCACCAAGGTGTCAAACCAGGCGACTGAAAACAGGGGGGAAAACTGCCTAAGCAAACTTTTCACCTCAGCCTGCTGATCAGAAGTCAGGTGAGGGGCCACTCGGACACCCTCAAAGGAGCTATCTGAAGGACCGCTTTAGAACAGGTCGGCAAGAGGTTCAGACTCCTCTTCCTCAACATCTGCAGTCAGTAGCAGTGCTGCTATTTTGACTCTTGGGACGAAAGCCTTCAGCCTATTTACGTGTAACACTTTTGGAGCCTGTTCAGGCCTTCCAAGGTCCACTAAATAGTTAACCTCACCCAGGGGCTCCACAACTGTGTAAGGGCCTGACCATTTGTCCTGTAAAGCTCGAGGCCTTATGGGATTCATGATCAGGACTTGCTGACCAGGTGTAAAGTTGATGAGGGAAGCTTTCTGGTCGTACCAATGTTTCACCAGCGCTTGCACTGCCTTCAATTTATCACTAGCCAAGCCCATCAGAAGTACCATCCATTTTCTGAGCCCCAGCACATAATCTACTACGTTGGTAGTAACAGGGGGAGTGGGCAGCTCCCATCCCTCTTTGACTATGGCTAAGGGTCCCCGTACAGGATGACCGAACAGAAGTTCGAAGGTGCTGAAGCCAACACCCTCCTGTGGTACCTCTCGGTAGGCAAACAGTAAGCATGGTAAAAGAAGATCCCATTTTCTTCTCTGAGGTTCTTCCAGAGCCCCAATCATGCTCTTTAATGTTCTGTTGAAACGTTCCACCAGACCATTGGTCTGGGGGTGGTATGCAGAAAAGAACTTGTAGGTGACCCCACATTCTTTCCACATAGCCTGCATATACTTTGACATAAAGTTGCTGCCTCTGTCAGACACAACTTCTTTAGGGAAGCCAACCCTAGTAAAGATGCCAAGTAACGCTTTTGCAACAGACTTGACAGTAACAGTTTTCAATGGGATGGCCTCAGGATATCTGGTAGCATAGTCGACTAGCACCAAGATAAACCTATTGCCTGAGGATGTCTGCGGGTCAAGGGGACCAACGATGTCGATCCCTACCCTTTCGAATGGTATTCCCACAACTGGGAGTGGTACCAATGGAGCTTGGATTGTTGAGCCACTCTTACCAGATAACTGGCAGGAGGCACACCTCCTGCAGTGACTTTCTACTTGCACCCCCATCTTGGGCCAGTAGAAGTGCATGGATAACCTTTGCTTGGTCCTCTTAATACCAAGGTGACCAGCAAGGGGCACTTCATGCGCCAGCTGCAGGAGGAAGGGTCTTACAGCAAGGGGAACCACCAACCTCCTATGGTCTCCTTCTGTAGACTCTGTGGGCTCACTATACAGGTGTCCACCTTCCCAATAAATCTGATGCATCTCAGGAGGTTCACCCTCAAGCTGGGAGCAGGCCTGTCTCCTTAGGCCTTCCAGAGATGGGCACTCACCTTGGGCTTTAATGAATTCTTCCCTGTCAGGACCACCTTCTTCTAACAAGTCTTTTAGTTCAGGATGGTCATTGTGGTAAAATACTTCAGGCATCGCCACCTCCTTGTCAGGCCCGGGCGATTGACCAACTTCCTCCACCGCAGTGGTAGGCGAGCTTGGGGGAATGTTCTCTTTCCCTCGTCTTGACTTGCTTACACCTTTCGCCTTGGGTTTCCCCTTCGGCTGGGGCGGCGTATTGGTCTTGGCCAATGCTGCCCGTGTTTGAGACCGTGTGCAGGGTCTGTCGACAGTGTCTCCTACGAGCCCTAAAGCTCTGAGATCATTGCCTAACAAGACCTTTCCTGGGACGTTTCTCTGAATGCTCACTGGAATCCTGACTGCTGTACCATTTAAAGTAAGATTTACAGGTATTACTGGAAACATGCGAGGCGGGCCGTCAGCCAACTTAGTGGGCATCAGAGTAGCTCTGGCAACTTCCTCTGAGTCTACCAAGGTAGAATCCACTACAGTTCGACTGCACCCACTATCTCTAAGAGCTGGAGTATCCACTCCATTGATCAGCACACTGTCTTTAAAGTAGTGCTTGGTATTATCTATAATCCTAGCATAAGCCTCTGCGACTTTAGGCTCCCAGGAACCCAGGGAAACTAAAACTACCTCAGCTTCTATCCCGCTGGGGAAGGAGTCTGAGGAGAAGGATGCTCCTGTAATCTCTTCTTCCTCGTAGGAGGAGAAGGCCAGATTAGCGGAGTGGACCCCCAAAGGCTTAACCTTACACCGGGGATCCCCCTTCACATTGTCAGTTGCTCCACAAGCAAAACAAGATCCATTGGGTCTGTTTACATAGGGAGGCCTATTGTAACCAGAGTTCTGTTTCGGAGGCTGACCTCCACTACCCCGTGAGTTCTCTTGTGTCTTACCCTTATTTTTCTTTTTGTGGCCCTTTTGAGAAGAAGATTTATCAGATTCTCACCCTCCTTATCTTTGGACGTTTTCCCTTCCTCCTGCTTACCAGGATGAGTTTTGTCCTTATGGGACACTCAATGTGACACCCATCAATCTGCGGCAATGGCCAGCTTCTTAGGATCTATCTCCTTTGAATCGGCCAAATGCTGCTTAAGCTCTGGGGGGCGAAGATGCAAAAATATGTTCCAGCATGACAAGACTTATCATGCCTTCAAAGGTAGAAACCTTATAACCTTCGACCCAGCCAGTCAAGTTTTTTTAAGGATTCGGTTACATAAGATACCCAAGTACCACCTTCTTTCTTCTTATACTATCTGAATCATTTTAAATATTGGGCAGGAGTCTTTCCAAACTTTAAAATGAGAGTTTGCTTTAACATTGCGAAATCCGCTCGCTCAGCCTTCCACATTTCCATAATGGCACTACAGCCAGAATGGGGCAGTCTGCTGAGTAACCAGGCAATCTTATCAGCATTGTCAACTTGTTGAACTTCGCATGCATACTCAAATGTATTCAGCCATCCATAATGTCATTCTTTTCCTCATACACAATGATCAGATCTTTTGGAAATCGTGGATGAGAGGAGGCCCCAGGCCCATGTCCAGGACCCTCGGATCCATTTGCAACCTGAAGCTTGGCCAGGTCCAACTGGTGATCCCTGTCTTTCTGTTTTTCTGCCTGTTCGATTTTTAGCTTGACCCTATTGAACTCAAGCTCTTCCGGTAGTTTGGCCATATTGGACTCAAGCTCCTTCTGCCTAAACAGCAGCTCTTGCTTCTTGAATTCAAGCATGGCCTCCCCATCGACACTGACAGAGGAAACATTAGACATCTCATCCTCCCTGTCCTCGTGGTCGCGGTGGACCAGTGCAGTGGCAGAACCGTTGGTTCTACCAGTGAGAGCAGCCCCACCTCCTTCCGCACTGTCCTCAGAAGTTATAGCCTCAAGCTGTGCTTCATGCCACGCCACGATTCTTTGGATCATATCAAATTTGGTGCCTTGAGAGGGGACACCTCTCTCCGCACACATCTTTTTCAATGTTTCGGATTTAGAAGCATTTAAAGTTAACAAGGTATTTGTTTGCATACTGTTAGATAGGACTATGGCCTTTTAAAAGTTATACTATGACAATTCACTACGTGTCCTGGTAGGAATAACTTGAAATGCCTTCGCTCGTGCGCAACACTGGATACCTTCAGCCGTATCCCACTCTGCCACCAATTTGTTAAAACGTATTTCTGACCTCTGTTCTGGAGGGGCAGAATTTCAGAAGGCCAGCCTAGTTTCTTGGAACAGGGTAACCTCTGGACAAGCCAGACCAATCAGAGTAGCGATCGCGGCGGTAAAGATAAGGTCTCAAGAGGGGTGAGGGTGACTGAAAGCCCGCAATGAGCACACAAAGCAAGGACACTTACAAATTACTCCAAGCAGGTGTTATATTAAAAATATATACACATTTATTACAAGGCCTTTGTTACATTGACCGTAGAGAGAAATCACAATAAAACTCAAGTAAATCAACACATACCAAACCAATACAATATATATACAAATACAAACGAGTCTAAGGAGTTAGACGCACAAAATGTGTAGACCACCTAGATGGGGAGGAAAACAGGCAGTGCAAATAATAATTAGACCCAGTCCGCATTCAGAGGCACCTAACTAAAAGAAAGAAGGAAGTCCAAGCCCTACGAAGAGTGGAGCCTTGTGCTCAAAAGTACCTGCACACGCTGGTGCCAACGGGCAAAAAAGGGGAGTCTCTTCGAGAGAATCAGGCAGTTTAGTTCGGTGAACAAATGAAGATGAACAGAGCTCTGCGACTCAAGCGCAGCCTCCACTGTGGGCAGAAGCAGAGCGCGAGTACGGAAAGGTGTGCTGTTAGACACAGCGGGGAAAAGCTATGGGCTCCTGCAGGAGGACGACCGGTTCCTAGCGATGCTACTCACCGGTCCCCGATGCAAGCAGACCCAGGCTTCTCCGTGTCAGTTTCAGTGCTGGCCGGTTCAGATACGAGCAGGGGGCGTCTCGGCGGCGTATAGATTCCGCAGCAGCAGAAGTTGAGTTGAGGATGTCCCAAACGCAGTGAACCCACACAGTTTGTTACCACAGCAGGGCAACGCAGCGGCCGGGTGTATTTCAGCAAAATGTACACTGCTTACTTTAGACCTGGGAATGCCAAGTGTACGAATCGTGTGAGAGTGACAAGGACTTGTAATACAACACAACCTGACGGCGGTTACAGAGCAAGACTCCTGGGTAGGCTGGTCAGTCTGCTGGATGGCCCAGAGACACTTCTGAAGGCTTTCGTGCAGGAGATGGTGAAGATGCCGAGAATAGTTGTTCCCACTATTCCAAGGGTCGAAGTACCAGTACAGGCCTTCTCGTTCGATCAGAGGTAGAAAGGGTTTCACCAAGCGACAGCAGTGCAGAGGAGCAGTCCTTCAGCGGGTCACCAGCGATTCCTCGGTTCAGCCTCGTGGTTGCAGGATACTTGGCTCCTATATTCCTTTGTTTGTGAGAGCTCAGGAGATCGACATGGTAGTGGTGTTTCCAGCCTCCTCTTATCCACGGTTCCCTTCGCGCCAAAACGGGGGGGACCCAATGGGAGATCTGCTCACAAAACACTCACACCATACGTGGACCTATCACAGACCACAGAGGTCCCAGGCATTCACACCACCCTAACTCTCTGGCACCCAGGATGTGTATTGGGACCAGACATCCCAGCCCACATCCTGGAGGCACACACAAGACCTGTAGAAGCCAGCAAAAGCATCTGTGTTTCGCGGGAAAGTACATGCCCAAATAAGGAAGGCCCCGGGTCGGCTCGACCTGGGGAAGGTGAAGGGGTCAAGACGGTCAGCGGACAGGACAACGAGCCTCGTGGTCTGGCCATTTTGGGAGCCATGCCACCATTTTGGGCTAAGCGCGAGAAACGCGCTTAAACGACAAAAGGAGCTCAATCACACAAAGAAACGATCGCTGCCACCAGTCCCATCCGTGATTCACTTGCACCGTTCGTTAACAATCCCAAGAGAGTATCTAGGGCCTGTAGCAGACTAGAGACCCAAGAGAGCAGTAACTGAGCTTACAGTGCCCTCTTGTGTTACGTTGGCGAAAGCTGCAACATGATAAAAGAACTATGGAAAACAACGTTTCCCGGTACTGACTGCTTTAAGGGCATGTCAGTTTCCCCGTAAGAATGGAGCGAAAGCCCAGAGGAGTGCGGCAGAAGGCTGCACTTCTCTGGCAAAGTCTAGATCCTGGTGAAAACAACAGCAAAACGTTTAGGGGTTGCCACATGGAAGGAAAATTACCCACAATTAAGAAATCTTTCATAACACTCGCCCCTCCCAGACTATGGACAGGGGGAACTAATCCACCCCTGGATGAGTCTCTTGTTCAGGTCGGTTAAACATTCTGGACAACCCATCAGCATTGCTATGTTGGACACCCGGCCTATGCCCAATAGTGAAGTCGAAGCCTTGTAGACTTATGGACCACCTAAGCAACTTTGGATTCTCTCCCTTCATGTTCATTAGCCACTTTACGGGCTTATGGTCAGTTTGCACAGTGAAGTGGGTCCCATAGAGGTAGGGCCTCAGCTTCCGTAGGGCCCACACAACAGAGAAACATTCTTTCTCCACTGTGGACCATCTGAGCTCTCTGTCCTTAAGGTGGCGACTAATAAAACCAATAGGGTGTTCCTTACCCTTCTCATCTACTTGCGAGAGTACAGCTCCTATCCCAGTGTCAGAGGCGTCCGTCTGCACAATAAAAGGTCTTTGATAATCAGGGGCCCTGAGGACAGAGGCCTGGCTCAAGGATTCTTTTAAGCCGTTGAAGGCCTTCTCACTCGTCGGTCCAAGTTACCTTCTTGGGTTTCTTCGGAGTAGTGAGGGCAGTCAGAGGGGCAGCTATGATGCCATAGTCTGCCATGAATTTGCGGTAATACCCCGTGAGTCCTAAGAAGGCTCTCACTTGGGTCTGTGTAGTGGGGGTAGGCCAGTCTTGTACTGCTTGTACTTTACTGGGAAGAGGCTGTATTCTCCCTCCACCTACTTCATGTCCAAGGTAAACCACGGAGCCTTGTCCAATCTGGCTTTTACTAACCTTTATGGTCAAGTGAGCTTTCTGAAGAGCCTGGAGCACAATCCCGAGGTCTTTCACATGATCTTCCCAGGTGGCACTGAAAACTGCTATATCGTCCAGATATGCAAGACAAAAAAAATTATCCACAATTAAGAAATCTTTCCTACCAGAAGGTCTTAGGTTGGATGAACATCTATAGGTACTGTGGTATGGTTGAGGAAGGACACATGTGACAATCTGACTGGCTGGTTTAAAAAACAGCGTGTATTCAGTATCATCCAGTAAAGGTCTTGTCCAAGTGCATGTAGGAACTAATGGAGCAACTAGAAATAATGAGGATTTTCCTACAGAAAACAGAGGCCAGAAGCATTGGAACACACACGAGGGGGTTCTTCAGGTGTTCCAAACATCTGAAGTGCATTATCCAAATAAAGAAGTATTAACTGAGCCTTACAAATCTTGTCCTCTTAAGGACACCCACATCATGAAAGCAATGGTCAATGCTGAGGCAATCTCAAACGTTCTGAAATCCTAATCCTAAGAAGTCCTTAGCCTCATGCCTAACACACAAATGCCCAATGTGTTGGCCATCAAGTGAGTTCACAAAACCTTGCCCCAAACGTCCAACCCTGGTCTAACAGAACAAAGCTGAAGCATGCCTTTGGGAAGGTGTTTGCAGGAGTCATTCTGGAGCCTCCTTCAGGACTCTCTAATTTGAGCGCAATTCTCAAATCACCTTCCAGGCCTCAAGTTTCCCAGGATACCCTTCTTAGGCTTTTCCTCAGCCTAACAATGCTCTTTCATAGGTTTCTCCCAGCCTTTGATTTTCTCAGCATTCACATCAAGTCTATCCTAGACTTTGGGATTTTCCAGCATTCACAGCATGCTTGAAAATAATTGGTATTTCTACCTCCTCATTCCTAATACTTTCTAGAAAGGCAATTTCACACCCTATTACCGGGTTTTATTTTCCTTCTGGGCACTCTTCTAGTAAGTGCCCCAATCTCAAACCTAGTTTCTGCCATCTTGTTTAGAGTATAGGGTCTGCCCCTAAATTCTCTTTTCCATTTATCAATCAATAGATGCTTTATTTCAGAGAAGTCCTTAAAGGTAGACATGGAAATAACAACAATGCAAATAAATAACAAGGTGGATATTTGAACATATATCAGTATTGCCTTTAAAACATAAACCACAATCCGCGCACTCAATTAAAAACTTGGTAAAATCACACAAACACAATCCAGGGGATTCCAAGGCGAATAAAATATAATAAAACATTACTTTGGTAGTTCACATAAAGGCCAAGCTGCATTACAGTATATAAGGCAGCATTTGTAACATAAGCAGAGCATTTCATAATTATTCCAATCAAATGTTAAAACATATCTCAAATGGTCCATGGCAGTTATATCGCAAAAAACGACATGGTTAATCTGAACGCCAACTAACAGAATTCACAAGGCTCCCCAAAAATCATCAATTTTCCATGTATCATCACCTCTTGAAGTGGGACCTCTGGCACATCTTTGCCAGAGCCACTGCTGAACAACTGATGGTAAGTCTGCTACCTCGTTCGAAATTGCAGTCTCCCTCTATATCCAAGTCGCAGAAGAAAGTGTGCCTGCTTCATCCCAGTGTTTCTCCTTCAATTATGCTTTCCATCCCTTTTTATAGTTCTGGGCTGCTGACTGGATTTCGAAACTAGCCAAGGATCGGTCCTTCCCTTGGGAGGTTAGTTTGCTCCCTGATCGTTTTTTTTTTCTTGAAACGTGGTCTCATTATTACTACTCTGTTGACATTGGCCAGGTCTTGTTTGGGCTCAAACCCTTTAAATTTGGGCTGAAGCATTTGTGCAATGTTGGAACTGCAAATGCATGTGGACGCAGCCCTGCTGTGTTCTGTGGTCTTCCCCATTCTGAAAGCAATCAGGGTCTGCTGTTCCACCATCCCACAAGCTGTTATCTCCACTCTTGAAAGGTATTGTGTCTTCCTAGTGTTCTAGTGGACTATATCCTTGTTTTGCATTCCACAAAACTACTGTGGTTCAACTTCCGTTCAGTATTCCTCTCTGTTAATAGAATCCACTTAGAATGATCTGCACCTTAACTGATCTCTGTTGTTGGGAGCGTAATAATTGTTTAGTCTTGTACTTTGGAAAGCATTTATAGTTGCCCTTTTTAATTTGATCACAATCTGACCATTTAATGGCATGCTCTTACCTGCAGTCCCGAATTGACTTTTCAAGCAACAAACAATCTTTAAGGTTTGAGGAAATGCCGTGTTTCTGAGGGAAGAGCGAGCCCAGGCGATTCTGCTCCATCCAGCTCTTGGGAGGTACATCAAGTAGCGACCAGACCAGGCCACTCACCTGCCACCCTGACCCCCATTACAGCTGTTTGTGGAGATTGTTTTAGGCATCTTGTCAATTGAATGTCATTATTTTTTACCTTTTGTTGATTTATAGTTACAGAATGAAGAATATACTATGTTTAAACGATGGGAAGATTCTCCAAACTAAAAAAAATGAAATCGATTGGCTGCACAGCTTTTACATTACAAACTATCAATAAAATTACTTTTGCACAATATGCTCAAATAAATCAATCTTCTGGTGCCTTGAGCAGATCTTAGCCTACTGGATGAATCATAATTGTGAAAGGTGATCTTTTCCCAAAAGGAGAAACCCAGTAACCATATTGGCAAATTAAATATATTGAATGTATACAATCTCATCTAATTTCCTGTGAATATTTCGAAAGTCATTTAAATGTATTAAGAAATGATCACACAACCAGAAAGGTGTACTTAGCTAATTTATAACCCATGCATGTATGTAAACATTATTATCCAATAATTTGAACCAATTTTCACACAAACATTATTCTTGTACAGATATACAAGCCTTTTCAAACAAGATTTCACCTTAAATTAAATACAATGAAAACACATTAATTGAATGAACAATGCTTCATGTGATACTGAGTAACACTTTTTAAAGATCTTCAGTCCTTTAGATTCTGGCACGTTTCAGATATAACATCTATCCTTCTTCAGAGAAATAAGGACTGTCTTCCTATAAATATAAATAGATACTAGATCAACCTTTAGGCTTTCATTTCTACTAATCTAAACAGTAATGTACACATTTCTAGCTCATAATAAGCCACAAGCTTCAATCTTCTAAAGAAACTACCCACAGGTAACATAAAAATCAGCATCTGGAAACAATCAAGAAGCGCTACCTAATCAATGTCATTGTGACACTCTGTACATTGTTTAGCAATCAAAACCAAACTAAATGTATCACTTACCCATTGGTAATGTGAAAGTGCAGTAATCTGTGAGTCAGTCATATGTAAACAAACTGCATTAACTTCATGAGAGGATATGCAGGAAAAAACGTCCTGTAAAAAATCCGGCGGGCATTGCATTAAAACCTTTATTAAACTTAATGAGGTCCACATCTCTGATTGTACAATCCATTATTTATATTTGCCAAAGTCTTACCTTTTCTAATATTCCTAACGAGCCACGGGACATAGCAGGCGGGAAAACCAGCCTCCTGTCCACAACCCTATTTGTAATTGCTTATTGAGCGTATATCATTGCGCACGGTCCAAGGGCCCCATCTTGAAGTATTGTATGATCGTCAATCTAACCGGATCTACTTCTGTTTATAAAACATGGGTGGTGCAGTTATTTAGCTCATCACTACCTTGGACCATTGATGCTTGCATACCTGAGTTACACCGTTTTGGGCGTCCATTTTGGAAATGTATATGTTCCAGAATCACTCAATACAATCTAATGCCATCACTATCTGTATAAAACTCAATCAATGTAATAATTTATCTCATAGTTAAGTTCTTAATTACTATAGTTAACTATATTTTAAAACCTCTTATGACATCACAAAACAAATACATGTTTCCAAATTGAAAGACATTATCCATTTTAGCAAAAATCATGCGTTCTGTGGGGTACACTGGGCATTAATGGCCCAAGGCCCAAGTTACAAGCCTGAGCAAAGCAAGGGCTTTAATGCTGGGCCCCAGTGACTTTACTGGGCCAGTGTAGCCCCCAGAATGCAGGAATATTGCTATTATCACCCAGAGGCAAACCCTTGAGGCGCTAATAGCAACAATAAAAAAAAACCTGGCTGTGCTGTTTGCAGCAGCTGCCAGGGAGAGGAAGGCAGTGTTGGCATGGGAATGGAAGGAGGAGATCTGCTTGGAGCGCCTCTTCCATTTCCATGGCACTGAAGCAGGAAGCTGTCCGGGATGAGGGTCCCCCCAAGGTAAAGAGTGCTGGATGGGTTTGGGCGGTATTGTGGAGGGGCTTCATTGGGGGGCGGGAGGCAGGGGAGGAGGGAACATGGCAGCATCATGGAGGGTGGGTGTGCAGAGCACTCAGGCTGCTCCGAACCCCAAAACCAAATGATACTATTATATACATCCTTGATATTGTTTGGAAAAGCAGGCATACATTAGGCTGCCTCAATTGTAATTAATCTATAAAACGTAATTGAAACATGAACTGATGGTCAAATTACCATAATACCCAGAGAATTTGTTCACAATACAGATCTTATACTAGCAACTGGTACCAATCAAATTTAACAGTGAATGTTCAAAGAAAGCATGGAATATCCCACTCCATATTCACTCCCCTTTCTGCAGTTGATTACTCCAATGGATCTTTTTTTGTAATAACATTGCATGGACGTCTCCACCTCTCCTCTGACTTACAATCTGTTCCAGAACCATACAATGCATTTGTCCAATACTATGTTTCACTGTTTCAAAATGTAAAGCTACATTTAATTTGCACTTTAGACTAGTGTTTCTTCCACCTCATTTTAGCTTTGGTGTAGTCATACCCATGTAAAATATACCACACAGGCATTTCAGTCCATAGATAACATTCTTTCAATCGCAGGTAGCTGAATGATTCTGAACAATTTGTTTTTATCAGTATATGGATGGTGAATCACAATGCTGACAATTGTTACATAATCTCATTCCTAACCTTGATCTAGAATCACTCGCCTGAGGAGTGTAATCTGCTGTAACTAACTGATTTCTCAGTGAATTGCTTTTCCAATATGCAAACACTGGACAGAAGAGAACAACTGGTTGAAAGCTGGATCAAGTTTTAACATTTCCCAATTCTGTTTAATGATGTGTTTAATCTTCATTCTTTGCAAAGAATATGTAGTCACATAATTTAAACCTGGGGGATCTCATGGAACATCTGTCTCATGAATACAGATTCTCGAGACATCTGATCCACTTTTGCAGTAGTCATTTCAATAACCTCTACTTTATATTGCCTTTGTAGAAACGTCCTTCTCATTTTATTTGACTTCCTCAAATATTCTGCGTTATATAAAACAATCCTTTGGTACCCTTCGAACTGACTAAATGATATACTTTCTAGTGTTCTGTGAAGATGAAATCTAGTCGCTAACAAAATACCATTCTAGTCAGTTGCCTTTGGAAACACTGTAGTTTATAATTGCCCATCTTTCCAGTAAAGCTCCACATCTAGAAATAGAATGCATGAAAAACTATGTTTAGTTGTAAACTTCATGAAAGGCTGTAAATGATTAATGAATTCCAAAAAATATATTAATTATTAATTCTACCATTGTACTGCTTCAGATCCGAAAATATCCGCAATGTATTATAATAGTATTTCAAATGTGACAACCACCGAACACAGTTTAGCACATTTTCTGTCTCACCACACAGTATATAGGTATTTACATAGCTCGGGCCATTGCTGCCCCCCATTGAAGATCCTCAGATTTGTAAGAAGGACATGTCTTCACACCTGAAAAATGTGTTCATCAGAAAAATCTTAAGAAGTATTGGGAGGATAGCTCAGCGGCAACGCGCTGGCCTTGGAAGCACGGCGACACAGAGCAACACAGGTTCGATCCTCGGATCAGCGCTTAGAAACCTCTGGGTTTTAAGCACGTTATAAATAACCTACCGTATCATATCATATCAAGAAGGGACTAGCCAAAAACTTTGTCAGCTTTGCACTGATCTGTTTTTAATAGTAACAATTCCATTGCCTCCAATCCTGCCTCATGTTGAATATTTGTGTACAAACTAGTTTAATCCATCGTGAAAAGTATGTCCTCATGCTCAACACACTTGATTAGCTCTAGTTTAGACACAAAGTGACCTTTGTATCTTATATATGTAAAACTAGTTTGCATTATAGTTGCATAACCTTGTCTATAATGCTCTAGCAAGCCAATTCTTGCCGCAATTATTTGTCTACCTTGTGTATCTCACATATTTGTACTTACCTTCTGTAAAATATATTGTGCAGGCATGTCTGGATATAGTTTCATGAGAAAAGCCCTTGTGTGATGCAATATAAAGCCATTGACTTTTGCCTCGCCTCTACTAAGACATCCTTAATCACAGTGGGGACATTAAAGATTCCCAAGTGTTTAATCACGGTCAGATAGTTGTCTTTCGACCTCTTTTCGAAACTAGTCTTTATTCATAATAACCAGTGCTCGACATTTATCTGCTGGGTTCAAAATAATCTCCTCATTACTCCACAATTTCTTGATTAGTTGATTCTCACCATTCATGAAATTACTCTGCAGTTTTCTCTTAAATGTCACCTTTTCAAAATTGTGACTAACCTTCTTCAATAAAAGAATTATATATTGGCAGCATGCATTTACTCTTCGGTCTCATCACTAATAATTCAGACTTCTCCAGTGTTTCTTGATTGTATACTGCATCAAAAAAAATGTAAACTTCATCTTACGGGTTAATCTAAAGAGATCAATCTTCTCTTTAAGTAAACTACTACTATATTGAGTTACAATTGTCAACCATTTCTGAAGCATTGCTCCCTCAAATTTAGATAACTGATAAACCCAAATAGTGATTACTAAGTCTTCCGGAGAGGGAATGAAGCTCTAATCAAGAGACTTTTTCATTTTTCCTCGTCTAGTTTTCTTTGGTCAAAAAAGAGACCCGTTTGCTTGTTGATGATGTACCCTCTTCACAAATATTATCTTATTCACCAATCTCCACAATCTCACATTGCAATTCTTTATTCTTAGATGTAGCACTTGAAATCTCTGAAAATGTGTTATCAGATTAATTATCTTGTCTACGCTTGGGGATACATTTTTGAAACTTTTGATTAGCACTTTACCATAATACTCTACATGTGTAGACAATGTCAAGCTTATAATCAACCATGACCCTAATGTTTTTCATGTTTGTTTTCAATATGATTCTAACTTTAAATTATTGTCTTCTGAAATCCACCATATTTCTTCCTGTGACAAAAACGTTATTCAACTATTTTTAATATGCCATATTTCTTTATTTTTTATTTCAGTGGTTTAGCTTAAATGAAGCCTTTCACAAGTTATTAAACTTTTAATTCGACACTATGGGCCTCATTACGACCCAGGCGCTAATGGGTTAACGGTGCCGCAAAAGGCTGCGGCACCGTTAACCTATTAGCGCCTAATTACGAGGTCCCTTTGCGGGACCCGACCTTAACGGCTGGTTTTACCAGCCGTTAAAGTAGGGACCCACAAAGGGACCTTGGTGCTAAGTACGGTGCGCAATATCTGGTCCAACGCCTGGGCCGTAATGAGGCCCAATTCATTTAAAAACATTATGTTCATCAGGATCATAAGCATTGATACTTTTTGTTAAGATTTCCAACAATATGTGACCATTCATCAGGGACATTTGCGATTACAACTTTAGTTCATCACAAAATCTTATTGATTGCATTGATGTTTATGGAAATTAACTCTGCGTTGATTATCTTATTCCACATTTCTGAATGGTCCAAATTTCTATATTCATTGAAACATTTACAAAAATGTGCTTTACGCAGCAGAGCTTAGGTTTCACATTGTGTCAATAAATGTTCAAGCATCTCAATGTTCTCATCATCATTACAAAATCTGCATCATGTACACGAGTCCACGTTTCTTTGTCGTCGAGCTAGAACTTGTTTTGTCGGCCATAGGTTAAATCTTAGGTGCATTATTTGTGTACAGTATCCGGGATCTGGGAACTTTTGCAGGTATTTTGGAATCTGGCCCCTTTTTTCAATGAGAATTTCAAGAGTGTGCAGATCGTATATGCTCTGGATTCAGTTAAAGTTTGTAACCAATCATAGTCCCATAATTTCCATTTAGCACTAACAGGATTTGTGATCAATGTTTCTTTTGATATATTTGCTTTTTCCATCAGTATTTCACAGTGGTTCTTCCAGTTTGTTAAATGGGTCCATCTTTCTGTCATGATAAAATCTGATACCAGAATTACGGATGATTTAAATGTATTAGGCATTCGGCATTTTCTGTATAAGGATGTCATATTCCACCATGCTGTCCCTTTTAATGACGTTAGACCAAGTTCATATCTTATTACAATGATTGGTAAACTAGATTGTACAGGCAATAGAGGTTTCCAAAAAAGGCCTTCAATATAGTCCCACACGGGTTGGTATTGGGGAAGTTTAGATTCAGCTCCATATATAACAGTTGGGATCACTTTCTGTTTGTAGTATATGATTGGTGGTGTTATCAAAAATTTGCCATATGTAGTTTATATCATCTTACCTTGAGAAGATAGTGATTTCATTTTTGCTTGAGTCTTAACTTTATAAGGCATGTCACAATAGTTGTTATTGATGTTGACTCTGAGGAATCTATAGTCAGATACTTTATTAAGGGGTGCTTTGCTTAGGAACCAATTGAATCCAGAAATGTTTGATGACCCTTTTTTGCTATCCATACGCATGATGTTGGTTTTGCCGATGTTTATTTAAAGCTTGTTTATATTTGCATAATTCTGTAGTGACAATAGTTGGCGCTGTAGTCCAATAGGGCTTTGATCGATTAATATTAGGTCGTCAGAATAGAGTACATAAGATATCTTATGTTTCCCAACTTTTGGAGGATAAGACTTGGATTCCTTCAGATGTAAACTTATGTCATGAATGTAAAAGTTGAAGAGCGTGGCAGCGTGTATGCAACCGTGTTTTAATCCTCTAGATGTTGTTATCGGTTTGAATATTAGGCCTTTCTCATCTAGTTTGATTCTCATGATGGTATCTGTATAAAATTGCCTTATTGCGTTTGCTATATAATTTGGACATGCTGCCTTTTTTAGTTTGTCCCATAGTTTTGTTCAGCATACTAAGTCAAAAGCCTGTCTGAATACAACACATGTGAAATAAAGGGGAGTTTGTGTTTGTTTTGCTTGCTTTTTTAGGGTTGAAATGATTATTAGGTTTGCACTGGTTCCAATACCTGTCCAATAAATGGTTCAGTTAATTTGGCTATATTGAGCCATTTTTTCATGTCTCGTAGGAAGAGAAACCTGGCGAAAATATTTCCAGCAGTGTCGAGAAGCGCCAATGGTCTATAATTCTCTGGATTGCTCCTATCTGCTTTTTTTGAATATTGGAATAGGTGCAGATTCTTTCCAGGTCGGTGTTATTAGTCTGGTTTTGCTCACTGTCTGATGTTCTGTAATACATCAGCCCACTTCTCTGGATGTTTTTTTAATAATATTATTAGAAATGCCATCGGGCCCTGGTGCTCGAGAAGTACTTTGTTTTTTGATTTCTAGAAGAATGTATAATCAATCTATGCTCAATTCATGTAAATCAGATGGTCCAAATTCATGCTCAATAATTTTGCTTGTATTGTTAAATAGTTGGCTATAATGTTCGGCCCATTTGTTTTTCTTCACTTTTTGCATTGAAATGAAATGACTTGTTTCTGTTCTTGCTTGTTTTTTAAATAAATGCCATACATGGGCGCTTGATTTTGAGCATATTGCTTTTAGCATGTTCTTGTTCTTTTCTTGCTTTTTTTTTCCCTAGTATTTGTTTAATGCAATTTTTATATTTTGACTTACCTTTTTTAGATTCCTTTAGTCTTACCTCTATTGGTATTTTTGATAATTTCCTCAATTTTTGTTTCATTTCTGTTTTTAGTAATTTGAATTCTGGTTCCGAAATGTGTTTATGGACAAGATCAGATCTGTGATTGGATCAAGATTGTTCATAAAAAAGGGCTAGAAAGTGATTATAGGGAACTGTGCTAGATGTCATTTGCTCATTCGTATTTGCATATTAAAATTATATTTCAACTATATTTGCATATAGATTGAAATACCATATTATATATTTAAAAAAAAGGAAATGGTATTTAATAAGTTTAATATGTTAATTTTGTATGAAGGGTAATTCCGACTAGAATGCCATTGGGTTTCTCGTTTTGGTAAATGAGTTTCTCCAAACCACCACAGCATGCAATGCCATTTCCACCTACTGTCAACAACAAGACTTTCAGTGCGGCAAAGAAAAATCTCCATTCTTTGAAGAACCTGAATTCTCAGAAGAGCGAAATATGAGGATATGAGGGCTGACACCCCTCACCCACCAGTAGAATACTTAAGGAGTAGTATAACGTTCTGGGCCATTTGCATCAAGTTTGGGAAATATTTGCCTCAGGAGAAAATACCCCTCTTAAAAATTCCAATAGCCTTTGATGCCCTCACAACCCCTATTTGCTTTCTCTCTGGTTCCTCTTCTACAGATGTTTCTAACACAAATCAGAACAGACAGGGTTTATCTAATTTTAGTCATACCTCGTGGTCCAAAGTAGTCATGGTAACCCTGACTGCTCTCTCTAACAAAACAAACTCCTTTGTCCATGGGACTCATCCCACTCAGGTTGCCACTCCTCACTTCCTAACCCTGTGGAGACTTCAGTTGTTTGCCTAGTAACTGAAAGGTTGAATTTGATAAAGATGCCTTAACCCCCCAGCCTGGCAATAGCTGTACCACGTTCAAGAGGCCCCTCCACTCTGAAAGGGGTTGCCATACACTGGAAGTAATTTTACAATTGGTATGACAAGGAGCACCATGAACACCTGTCCTGCGACCGAGTCAAGGTCCCTGATTTTGTCAAGGATGGAATATCGTGGGCCTGGTGGCAGCCTCACTGGATTCTCAGATAGTAGCAGTTATGGCCTTTAGAAAACAATGGTCTCCTATCAGCCAGGTGGCTGAATAAGCTTCTCAGCAACTGCAGGGCCTTGGGATTTCCCACCCAATGGTCCACTAATGCTTTCCTACATGGGACATAATCTTGGTTCTTAAAGTGATGCCACATTCTCCTTTTGAACTCTTGTAGTCCGAGCCCATAAATGTTCTTCCCTATATATACCTCTCTGTGGTGCTATGGTTTTGGATAGAAGTATAACTAGGGTTACTCTGTTCTACCCCTCCCCAACTGGGGCTTGTACTAGATGGCCTAATACTGCTTCCATCTCTTACCTTCAAACCAAAGGTTGTGACTGAATTGTATCTGCAAAAGGACCTAGGTCTCCTTACGCTCAGCGAGAACACTGAAGTACCTGAGGTCAGAAACCCTCATCCATTAGATGGGGGCAGGGCCCCCAACATATTACCTGAATGCTCCGCAGTAGTAAGACAGTGTGATGACTTCTTTATCAGTTCTTGCCCCAATCTTTCTGCCTGGGAAGCCCACCAATGCTACCCTTTGGCATATGAAGGAGCTGGTTCATTATCACTTGACATGCACAGGGCACATCTAAAAGAGCAACGTCAGCCTCCAGGGGTACCTTCAAAGGAGTGCCATTGGGAGACATTTGCAGAATGATCACATGAGAACCCCTGGTAAAGATAATGAACCTTTGTAAATTGTACATTGACCCTCCGAGACCATCATTTGGTTGAGCAGGCCTATCATGTGTTAATGACCAATACTGCGCAAATCAAGAGTCGTGAGATTTATGCAAATGCAAATGTTGACATGTCTTTTTGTTATAAAATGGAATATCCTTTAACAGCTTTGCATGTCCTCAATCTGCAATGAGTGAGACGAGGATGAGGGAAGAGACGCTAAGGAATAGATTATCTGCCAGTATTCCTAATAATCTAAATCCTACTCTTCCTCGCCCCAGACCTACGTCCACTCCCACCCACTCTGAATGGATCTTGCAAAGATTGCCAAATGACACTGCTGGGGTATGCGCAGGCAGATGGAGGGACTGTCAGCCATTGTATTCTCTTCCTGCCACTGGGGCCAGGTGTCATACACATGTTTTAACTTTTGAAATGTTGAGTAAGTGGTTGTGCCCCCTCAGAGGCGGGAAGCCTCGGTTTGTAAGGTCTGAGACGAGGAAGAGTGGGACTCACAGTAGTGGGAATACCGTTAAGTGATTTATTCCGTCCACGTTCTGCATACTTCTTGGTCGAGAAGAAAACCCACAAATATGATTAATATTGTGCGAGATGAGGAGCCCGGTGTTTTCCTATTTTGCTACAACGCCATTTGCCACAATTCCATGAAGTTGGCAAAGAATGGACACAAAGCAAACCAGCCAACAAAACAACACATGAGCAATGCGGTAAATATTTGCATGATTTCACATTTTGCAAACAAAACATCAGCAGCAGGAACCGATGCTTCTCCGAAACCCCAACAGTAACTTGAGCAAAATTGTACCTGTTGCTAGCTGACAGATAGATGACAAATATAAAGGTGCTTTTCCTGTTCCCTCCACGCCTGGCAAACGTCGCAGTGCAAAGCACACTAAATATTATGGGCAGAGAATCATATGCTAATTGCCACGGCTTGCTGGTGCCTAGAGCGCTATCGCAACGTGTCAATGAAACACACCTTTTCTGGCACCACATGGGCCACACTACACATCATTTGCCAGCTAGAAGTTACTGCGGAGGATGGAAACATTCTAGAAGAACCAGAGCGAAGAAGTAAAGCAGAGCTTAAGTTCATCTGAATGGGTGTTAGTGCCTGGGGGATGGGGGCATGGGGGCGGGGAATGCACAGCCTGGATCATGTATGGGTAGACACACACCCGCCCATATATTTTTAAACTTAAACATCTAACATTTTGATTTACAAATAATTCCAGTAAAATGAGTTTAATGTTACTACTGGTCTTATCTCATCCTTTCACTCCGGAGGATAGCCCAGGAGCAACGTGCTTGTCTTAGAAGCAAAAGGGCAAGGAGCCACACAGGTTTGATCCCTGGGTTCGTGCTTAGAAACCTCTGGGTGTTATAAATAACCTATCATATAAAACAATAATTACATGATGTTTCCTGTCTTTTCATGTTCTATAACATAGGGAAAAAACGAGAGAAGCTACACAGCTGGTAAATAACGAGGTTTTTAGCACAAATCTGCTTGATCACTGCTGCAATTGGTCTGTGTTTGCATGCATAAATGGAGAAGAACTCGGATAAGGAACATCTGACTGGCTGTGTTTACCCTATCTGACAACTGTTTTTGCATGCAAGTATGACTTTGTTAAATAAGCAAAATGTGACAAAAATTTAGATAGGGTAGTGATTTTGCTACTGGACATGGGGGGGCATATATGTATCTTTTTGTAGTGCAAAGTGACTTCGCACAGCAAAAATACAGTTTGAACTATATTATGAATCAGTGTGTTTTTTGGCAGTGCAAAGTCACTTTGCATCAGTGAAAAGTCACTTTGAACCGGGCAAAACATTCCATGAATCAGGCCCTTTGAGGGCCCATTACATAATTATTTATGCACATGGAGTAAATTCCTCCTATAAGTTCCAATGAGCGTATTTTTGAATATCCCTTTAAATAATAGAATTGAGAGACTTTTTGCTGTGCAAAGTCACTTTGCACTGCAAAAAGACACTTTGCACTTCTGCATGAATCAGGGTGGAGCAGTGCAAGGTGTATTTTTAAAGTGCAAAGTGACTTTGCCCTTCAAAAAGACACTTTTCACTGTTCCATGAATCAGCATGTGTGATGGCAGTGCAAGTCACTTTGCACCAGTAAAAATGACTGTCCCATTTTGAAATAACTAGGAAGGAAACTTTCACCACAACAAGGCTAACCCACTTTGTTACAATTAAGCCATTTAAAACCCTGCTGGGATTCACCCCTACTTTGGCTTCAGCAGACATTGAGCAAATAATTAATTTGTAAAAAAGGAAACAAAATTTAAGGACGATTCCTTCTAAGCAAAGTTGCAAGGACATATCTCCAATTAAATTCTTGTTAGTAATACCCTCCTGATAAACCATTTGATTGTACTTTCGTGAAACACGTGTTGAGGGAACCATAACAGCGGGAAGGAGTGACATACTTTGTTGTGAAGCAACATTGTGATTTTGTCAATAAAGAATAAAAATATCAAATGCAAAAATAAGGGTGTATTAGACATCATTGTTTGTAGAGTTTGAGGCGCAAGAACACAGGTGACTCGAAGTCAATATTTTCAAGTTTGGGAAAACCATACAATTTTTTTTGTTCGCTGCTTTGTATATTTGTCCCACATAGTCGGGGCCAATTCATTGAATTTCTCGTAGAAATTGTGCAAGTGCCGCAAGCCGAGAAGTACACTGCGTGAGCCTGCACAGAAAGAAAAATGCGTGCAACGCGTATTCATGGAATTGATAGCGCAAAGAAACTGTTTTCAAAAGTCTCAGCTTGAATGCCCCCAACAGGCCCACACGCAAACCAGAACTGCCAGATCAGCTACCCTTGCACGCTCGACCAGGCGCAAATACACTCATCCTTCAAACAGTGTGTGGAGTCCCATGTAAGCAGGCCTGTGACTAGGGGACCCTGCACGGGATCCCGGTAACTGTATCCGGCACCCCGACAAGATGCATATAAAAAATCGTAACTCAGCAATAACTCGGAAAATCTACATGGGAAACGCACGTAAAATGTCCCAGCACCCTGCTACACTGCTTATGCATACTCCTAAATTACATGAGTACATGCACCCCGAAATCCGATATGCGAGCCCACCTGCGTGCTGAAAATCCTATGCACAGGTGTATTTACACCTGAATTCAGATGGCGGATCGTATGAAGGACTTTCGTGGCCATTTCCCAGCCGAGATGTTGCGCGATCAAATCCATGAACAGGTCTCGTGCCCCACTATTGTGTGCCTGCGAGTCACTGCCTATGGGCCCTCCCTCGTAATGCTCACTTTTTCACAAGTTCTTCCCCATTTTTGGTATCTGCCCCCTTCCCAGCCATCGGTGCAAGTCACACCCACGCTCTGCTTGGAGTCTCGCGTGAGGCCCCTGACGGCTCACACCGACGTGCCGAACCAGCGCAAACTCCACACAAGTCCAGCAAAAGTACTGCGCATTCGATTCCATGAATTGAGGAAGGGGGATTTGCACACAGTTGCGCGCGCAAGTACCCTATTTTCACGCGCCGTTAATTCCATGAATCGGCCCCTTAATTTGCAGTGAAATATTTGCTGCCAGAATTCACCACTTCAGCACTATACACAAGCATATGCATAAGAACTGCCGGTTCCATTAATAACCAGGAACATTATGATTCTGATGTTTTTGGATCCATCAATATAGTTTTCTGGGTGTTTATCAAAGAAATGTTGTAGTGTAGCTGAAGTGTACTATTAGATGGAGTTAGTGTGTATTTCGTGTGCGGAATTGCATGCACGTTTTCAGTATTCTTGCAGCACTACAGCTCCCAGAATTCTGCAGTGTTTTCGTACATCACTTTGCTTTCTTTACCTGAATTTCTGATGTATTGCAAATGTTGACACAGATTGGGATTTCAGCATTTGTCCCTAAAAGGAGTGATTTATGTACATACATGTTTGTTTAACATCGTTGTTGATATACACAATCGCTAGCTTTGGCCCGAACAATTTAAACATGGTTGGGCTGTTAAGCAGCATGTTTCTCTCAATACTAACACATATTTGTAAGAACCCTCTGTACTAGGTATAAGAGCAGGGAACTTTATCATAGAAGGATGATCATTGCCTTTAGCTTCTAGAGACCACGGTCACCTGTATCCGAGGAGAGTGTGCGTCAGTATTGGCCAGCACCGCAAGGGTACCATGTGGGGGCGTGTAACCCGTGCCCCATGGCCAGCAGAGCAGGGAGAGGGTGGGGCAGCTTACCCAGAACCAAGACACACATGGCCCACTCCCTCTCCCTCTCCCCAAATAGCTTTCATGTCGCCCTGAGGGCAGCTGCGCTGCCGCCAGCCCAAAACAGAAGGAGGAAGGGCAAGGTGTAAACAACACCTTGCCCTTCTTCACAAAGAGGTGCTAAAGAGCCCAACAGAGGAGAGCCAGGAAGTAGGCAGGGACTAACTGCAGAAATGCACCCAGGGTGCAATTGCCGTAGGCACCGCTGGCCATGGGGCGGGCAACACGCCCCCCACACAGGCTCAACAAAGACCCAGGGTCAGCCCAGGGTCCAATATAAGGTGCTGCCTTGGCTGCACAAAACCAGAAGTCAGTTTCGGTCCCTGCACAGGGACACAAATGATCGAGTACTTTGCGTATGCAGAGTCTCTTCTTTTTTCCAGAACCCTCCCACCCTAGAAAAAGGGAGAGAAGAAAGAGAAAGAAGACAGGTCACTGTACGGTGATCACACTGTCGTGGGACAAGGAAGGTGTGACGGGCCAGAGGTGGCAACCTCAGGACCCGGTGCCCAAAAGTACAGCATATTATGGTTACTGTAATTATGATCATGTTTGTTATGACCATAATTTGTGAAATGAAATTCCACAGCCTTTTATTACCAACACTCACCCAATGTTTTCGTGTACTACCTGGGGGGAAAAGCGCAGGGGGTTCTCACCCAGGTTGAATTTCTATTCTTCCTGCATATGGGTCCATTGGTTACCTCCTTGCCCCCCGGAATCCCTCATCCCCGGTCTAACTGCTGAGCCTTTCTTCGTTCTTGCTTCTACTGGCGTGTGACGGAGCACGTGACATTCTGTTCAGCGCCGTAGTCTGGGAGAGGCTGCAGCACCGTTAGCCATGCACAACGTGTCACTCGGGAGCCACAAACACACATCCATCGATTTTACTCTTCTCTTTCAAGCAGCTGTTTTAACAGCAGCTGAAGTGTTCTGAAAAGGGACAAGTTAAACGGGAGGTTAACATCTTGCAGTCTATATTTTCTTGCCCGAGTTGTGGTCTTTTCCCCTAATGCTTTAGCTTTACTGTCATAAACCAGCCATGTTGATGTTTAGTTGCTTTTCTAAAAGCCAATCCTATCATGTTCGTAATAAAATGTGTCCGTTAAATTTGGTGTACTATATACTTCATATAAAGTATAGTGGTGGAACAGCTTTTATAAACTTCATTTGTTTTCCTGCTGGAGATGAAATTCAAAAAAATCGTTTTTAATCCCAAACACAAGTGATCATGGCATATGCATTGTCTCCCAACCACAAGTGGAACTCCATAGCATTTGGCACCGTCTCTGTAGAGCGTGATAGAGGACCATTCAAGGTAGTGTGTTCTGCTCTCCAAACCACAAGTCCGTCTCTCCTTCACTCCACAGAAACTCAGGGAGAAAGTGCTCCCAAGATGGAAGAAGGATAAAGAAAGTAGTGTTACGGGGCAGGGTCACAGGGCCATGCCCAACTTACAATACCCTGTTGCAGTAAGTAAAGCCCATTTGCAAGGGAGGACACCAACGCTAGAACCAAATGCCAGGTCGACAAATAGATCTAGCTCATGTTATTTATAATAGCTGTAATGTTTAAATTAAAAATGTTCTTGTCACAGGGGAGATATAGGACGATCCAAGATGAGGATCAAGAATGGCTGTGGCTGAAGCTGGCCATGATGCATACTGGTCGACCGCAGAGGGCATCTTGTTGCGGGGCTCCTGGCTGTAAAACGAATATCCTCACTTATAAATACAGATGTATTTGTAAGCCACTCAGAGAGTCCTGGGCTGTGGCATGCTTAAAATTGTGTATGGGTCGAACAAATTGTAAATTGGTAGCTCATAACACTTGAGGCAATGTATAAACAAGAAGGACTTTGCCTGGTAGTGATGTGGGGTAAGCAACCTCAGGAATGATGGGGTACCCTGGAAGTGAAAAACATTAACTAAGATTGTCCTTGGTAGCATAGGTTCTAGTCAGTGCTCGGATTGCCTGTAAGAAAAAAAAATGTAATTCAAAACAATCAGATTGTTTTTTTTTTATTTCGTAACCGGAATGGTCTGAATTATTTGGTTAATTATGAGAAAGCTGCTTTTGGTGGTTGCAGTGGTAGCAACAGACTTTTATGCCAAGGGGGCATGGGGCACAAGAGGAGGCAACAGATTTGCATCCTATTCAAGGTTAGTGATGGCTGGTGAACATTTTCAGTAGGGGTGGAATAACATTACCCCCAGAATTATTATGAGTAGCTGAGCACTGTGAGAGCCCTAAGCAATGTAAAGGGATTTCAGGGTGCTCCATCAAGAATATTTGTTTTAATAATGTGCTGAAATGATACATTTAACAGCACAATTTGTAAAAGAAATTTAAACTGGGTATTTATTTTATGATTCATTCCGCACGCCAGCCTCTTAAAGCAGGACCAAGTATCCAACCCATGTTGCTCAGTATTGTCTTGTTCTCAAGACAAGCATGTTGTCCCTAATTTATCCTCCCGGTGTTATAACATCAATAAAGATTTGGCAAAATGCCATACAATGTACAATTGGTGCTATAGTGCAACTCATGAAATGATCCAAAAGATGCAAGGTTACCAACAGTAAACAAGAACATTTTACATATTCAAGATGGCTGTGTCCACATTATATGCCAGCATTGCCCTTGTAAATCACTTTCATTATGCTGCATGCATGATATATGCCATTATTGCAAAGTTAAATTACTTTAATTGAGCTGTGCCAATATATGCCAGAATTGCTCCAGCATATGACGCTCATGAAGGTGCACCCTACTAAGTGCCAGTATTGCCACTAGAAATCACTTTCCTGAAGCTGTACTAATATATGCCAGAATCGATCCAGTATATCACTTTCCTGATGCTGAATCCACAATACATGCCAAAAGACAAACTGTAAATCATTTTGGTCTGGCACCCACAATGCATTCCAATATAGCCATTAACATCACTTTCATGAAGCTAGATGACACTGGAAAAATGTGCCTTCTCTTCCTGAGCTGTGTACAAATGGCTGTAAGATATTTGAGTTTTTATTCTGAGGTGGAACTAAACACCACTATATCATCCAAGTATTCTCCATCAAAGCCACGCTGTGGGCCAGTACTTGGTCCATTAATCATTAAAAAGTGTCCAGGCTGCATGGAGTTCAAAGGGTAATACAGTAAATTGGCATAGCTCCTTTGTTCTGGAAAAAGTGGTCTTCGGTTTTTCTTTTTCTAGTGGTACCCTTTGGTAAGGTCGAGGATCAAAATATATTTGATTGGCCCCAGTCTCTCTACCATTTCATCAATCCAAGCCATGCATCAAATTGGCACGTTCCGTTTAGATGTTGGAAATCAATACAGAATCTATTGCTCTTTTTCGGCCTGGTTACAAGTACTACTTTGGACGGCCATTCACTGTGATACTTCCCTAGGACCCCAGTTTGAGCATTTTCTTCAGTTTTTCATGTATGATTTGTCTGATTTGTTTGCATGCCTCTGGCATACAGCATGGTTTCAGACAAATTACCCTTCCCAGTGATTTCATGATTTCACGGACAATCCCCCGTACTCACCCAGTGTTTGGGGAGAAGACGTCGGCATAACCATTCAACCACTGTTGAAATTCTTTGCGCTTTCGAATACTGAGTATGGCTAGGCTGGCAACCCCTCCCAACTCACAAGGTAGCAGACTTTGGCACGTATTGTTTGCCTCTAAGACCTGGGAACTAATATTTTCCTTCAAGCCCTTGAGTTGGGTGATATGGTACAGCTGAGATGGTTGTCTTGGATCTGCTTGTTGTAACTTATAAGTTACTGGGGAAAACATGTGTGTACAAAGTAAGGTCCATGCTTCTGGGCCAGTGGCTTGTTTTTTTGTAGTTGTCAAGAGGACAATTACTTGATCGCCCACTTGAAAAGTACAGAGTTGGAGCTTCTTGTTATAGGCCTTTATTGCCTGTTCTTTGCCACCTCCACATGTGATCTGACTTTTTCCAGGTATTCTGTGGTGTTTTAAATTAGGGAAGAAGCCCTGGTTTGTTAACTGTTATGGCCTTCCCATTCTTCTCCCAAAATGCCGAAGACGTCCCTGGATTTCCACCCATGCAACCGCTCAAAAGGAGAGAATCATGTGGAGGATTGTGGGTTCTTTCTTGTGGCAAACATAGCCCATGAATTCAGTTTGTCATAGTTCTTCCAATTCTCAAAAACGAGATCTTCTGCTTTAGAGACTTATACAACATTTCCACCAGGCCATTCCTTTGTGGGTGATACATGGATTTTCACCAGTTCCTTCATTTCACCCATTAACCAGGGCATAACATTGCTTCCCTTATCTGTCAAGATAGATGACAAGAACCCCATCTTGTGAATAATGGCAGGAGCACCTTCAAGGTGGCCTTTGTGATGTTGCTTCACAAGGCAAAGGTGTCTGGACATCGGGTTGTATAGTGGTTGATAACTAGGATATATTTGTTCCCTGATTTTGATGGTTGAAGTGGTCAGACTGTGTCCATGCCAATCTGGTGGAAAGGTACTTCGATGATGGGTAGAGGTTTCGGAGGAGCCCTTTGTATATCGCCTGGCAAAGTCTTTTTGCATATGGGACAGCATGAATAAAACTGTTTTAACTGGGCATAAACCCTTGTCCGGTAGAATCGAGTGATCAGGTTCTTTTGAGTCTTTTCATGGCTCACATGTCCAGCAGTTAACCAGCAGTAATTTTGAGGGTGCTTGTTCCCTGACTGCTTTCCTGAATTGGTTTGTGACCAATAATTGGATTCACACTGATTCAATACGGTAGTCCTCCTTTCTCAATGACATGCAGAGTGTTCAGGATTTCTGAGCCTGGTCCAAGAGAGGTTCTTTTGTAAGTGGTGCTGCAATCTTCATAGAAGCTGGACTAGTGAATCTTGGAAAAAAAATTCTTCTCCTGCGTTTTCCTCATCTCTCCAAACTTCACCTCTTCCCTGTCTTTGGCATCCAGCACATTCACTTCTTTGATAGTTGGAATTGATAGCTTTTCGGATATCAGCTGGTTCATAGCTTGCCATTGCTTCAGGATTAAATTGTGCTTTCCTAGATTCAACAGGAGCAGCTTGACCTCCCCTTGATAGTCTTGATCAATCACTCCTGCTCCAAACATCTAAGGAATTTTTCAGCACCAACCCATACTTCGGGACTAGTGTCCCATATGTTTGCTCCAGTGTTTCTATCTTGAGGCCAGTCTGGACCATGGCATGATCTTGGGATGCTGTCTCTTGATCGGCATAGAGGTCACATCCAACAGCTCCTGGGGTAACACGAGGTGCCAGATGGGCTGTGATAGATTCTCAGCATCCTCCAGTCATGGGCGACCGACCTCTGTATCGGGGGCTTCACAGGATCCCACTTCTGACAACAGATGTCACAATTGGCCCAGAAAACACTCAAGAGTCTCAAGAACAGCTCAAGGGATTTTGTTAAGGTCTTTGTGGGGCTTACAACCATCTCCCTCTCTCTCTTATGTTGCCACAACCCTTATCCCTAATCCAGGCATCTGTAACCCCAGTTAGTGCTATTGAAAGTTGACCCCTATGTCTCTGTCTTATACTAACAATTGTTCCCTGAATGCCGGCTATATAACTCCTCTCAGGGACTTCCTACTTTTCCCTATTCTGACCAAACATTAGTATTCTAATGGGAATTTATATAGTGTGTTGCATGCTCTGTGGGATTCAGATTGTTTCAATCACGCCATGTGTCCTCTTCTCCTTTCTACTCTGACTACTTCCTTTCCTCCTGATTCCACCCACCATTCTTCTGTCCCTCAGATGTTTCACTCTTCCTGCCTTTTGCCTCCATCTTTCAATGTTAACACTACTCCCACCTCTAGTCCTCCTTCTTCTACTACTACTATTTCTCCTCTGCAAACCAATCGAATTTAGTGTTTTTACATCTGAGCACCCGTATTAGTTTCTCTGCTCAGAATGGCCTGTTTAAAAAATAATTTGAATTTAGGCATTTTTATATCTGTGCAGCCATATTCGTTTCTGCGATCAGAATGCCCTGTATATAAAAATTGAATTTAGGCATTTTTACATCTATTCGCCTCTTATGCTGCATGATGTAGCCCCCTGTAATATGACGTGAGGCTTTGCCAGATTTTGTACACACGCCATTTTAAGTCTGTAACCATATGTCTATCCTTGCACTTCACCAATGTACCTTGCACCTTCTGTAACTAGCACATAAATGCCTCAGGGCTTTTTGGGTGAAATAAATGCAAACATAAATAAATACTACTCCTCCCTCCCACACTACTACTCTCCTCCAACACTACTACTCCTCCCCTACACTATTACTCCTCCTCCAACTACTACTACTCTCCTCCCATAGTCGTTCTACTCCCACTACTACTCTCCCCCTCTCACTACTGCTGCTCATCCCCTTCCTTTCACCCTGTGCCGGTCTGCTCACATTATAATTATTATAATTGTTTTATTTATAATGCCGGGGACTTCATTTCACCAAAATTCCAGGTGTAGTGGAAGTGACATCACACAACCCTTGACCTCTGATGACATCACAGGAAGTGATGTCATCTGACCCCTCACCTCCAAGTGACATTATGGGAAGTGATGAAACACAACCTTTCACCCCTTTACAAAACAGGAAGTGGAATCACATAGCATTATTTCTAGGTACACTATGAAAAATATGTTTAAAGTATCGCTGTTAAGTGATATACATTGCATAAAAGAATAGATGCTTAAGTGCTTCATTTAGAACAAATATGCATAAAATAACACCCAATCTGTGTTCATACTCATTTATCAACCTATGCAGGAGGAAAAGCTGAGCTGATCTTGCCGGGAGTCGAACCTGCAACCTGCAGATCACACACACATTGTTTCAGGGAGTGCTCTATCCACTGAGATATCTTACTGGCTATACCCACCAGAAGACCAACCACTCCAGAACCGAAGAACCACATGCTGCTGGCCCCTGGCCAGAAGCCTCAATGAAAAACATGTATTTTTTCCCGTTTTTTTAGGGGTAGCCAGGGAGACCACAGGGGTAGCAAGGGAGGCTTCAGCGGTCACAGTTGCAACCCCTGGCGATCCCTAAATGATGTCCCTGTATAACGCGCTTAATATCAAAGAGTTTTCTGAGCGCTGACCAGGGATTCAAACCTGTGTTGCTCTGCATCATAGAGCGTGTTGCCACAGAGCTATACTACATTCACACAGAGCTATACTACATGCACGCCCTACTCTCCCTTCTCTACTCACTCGCCCAACACACACATGCACTCGCACTGGCTGCAGAACTCCTTTCACTACTAAGCCAATTCCTCACCTGCTTCATGAACAGGTTAATGTCCTTGTCACAACTACTATGCATACATATTACACGTGATGCCTTTATTGATCCAATTTCTGCTGATTGAGGGGCCCTAGAACTGTATATTCAAGTCTAAGAATTTGGCAGTGTATATATATCGGCAGCCCATCAACCTAATAAAAGAGCTAGGCTTAAAAGTGTTACTTAGGGAGAACAAGACGTTTTGATGGGCAGGAAGACTTTATGTATAGCAAGCAACCACCACTATTAAATGCCACAATAAAAAAATAGCATGAAAAGATTCAACAATGATTAAGGGAAGGGAAGCTCATGTACCTGAATAGGAAGAACCCTGTGAGCTAATTATAATAATTATAAGCATCGGAACATTGAGCGAGTGTGGCCCTTGGCCAGTCCCCCAGTTTGAAAACTGGCATAGCCCAGGGATTGACCAAGAGCCATGCCCCCTCAATGGTTTCCCTGCATTTGCTACCACTGCAGGCAGGGCTCTCTGTGTGGTGCTTCCTGTGAGTGCTGCTGGTGACACCACCCTTATCTACATCCAGGACACTTGTGTCAGACGTGGCCTGGGACTTATTCCTAAACCAGCCCCACGCTCATGACGCTCCTTACCTCCATCCCCTGGTACATACTGACAGTGGCGAACCAGAACCTGTTATCTGCCCGGCCCCATCCAGTGCTACTATCCTTGCCAGGCCACACTTGGCAGGTGCAATATGGGCCTTTAAATGAAGCCCTTCCTCTACCTCAGGCTCCCTCACGTTGCAGGATGGACGCACCTGGTCATGCCACATCAGTTCCCTGAAAGCTCACCTCTATCACTGGGCCGGCGTTTTCCTCTTTTTGAAAAATTCTAAATACGGACTGTGAAAGCTTTAGAAATCCCTCCCTCAGGTTGTACCAGCATTATGGGCTCATATACCCTCTTAAATGTATTTGCCACGCCCAGGCTTTAACTCAGTATTTACGGACCATAACACCAGGTGGAGCCCGTGCCTGCGTCTATAATGCTTAATTCTAATACAGAGAATGCTATTAGAAGGCTTCCATTGGTCATTTGGGCAGACCACACTTGCTGGTATAGCCTGGAAAACATCAAACAGCACACAGATGTTTACAGAACGTGCGCCATCAAGCTCTGCCAGGCCACCATCTCCATTGACTCCTTGTGATGTGCAGCAGCCCGACAGAGGTTGCGTCCTTGTTAATTCCTATCTCACTGCCTGCAGATTGCACTGATCAGTTTGCCTGTCATCACATGCATACCCTCCAGCTCCATGTGATTCCCCTCCCGCCCATCCTGCTTACTGTGGCTCTGGTGCCACCCACTCTCTTGTACTCTACACTGCCAAACACTGATGCCATTCTGTCCAAATCTCCTTTGAGACTTACTGACTATAGATACGCCTCTTGACACACCTCCGAAATGTGAAAATGTGCCAGTTCATACCATGTCAAACATCAGAAACATGCATAGGGTATCTTTTCAATTCCTCAGTGCCAGAAACCTGGAGCATTGGGTAGAATTGTATGATGTAAATTTGACATTAACTGAAATATCACCACCTTCTGCTGACCGAAGCACTGCAGATTGTCTTGGGAGGATAGCTCAGGGGCAACGTGCTCGCCTTTGAATCAAGAGGACATGTAGCAACACAGATTCGATCCCAGGGTCTGCACTTAGAAACCTCTGGGTGTTAAGTGCATTATAAATCACCCATCATCATCATCGAAAAGACTCCATTCTCGATCTGGAATATAATTTAACAATGTAAAAACCAACTCACAAACAGAAACAGCATCGCCTACTGATATTTTGATGAAAGGCTGTCTGAAAATAAACTTCCAAGAAGCTTGGAATCTTTTCCTGCTACTGCACCCAATAATCAGCAGGGACAGCTTTACACCAAAGTGAGCTCTTCGCCTAGACCGCAATATCAAATGGCAAGCATAGTCTCAATATGTGCCACGACCAATCGAGACATAAATAACCCCTTATTGACATGCAATATTAACATAATTCATGGCTAACCTTTTCAGAGGGTCAATCATGTCTCTATTCCCATTATAAAAAAGATGAGACAGATTGGATCTGACTAGGGGCAAACTGCAGATGGCCCCAAGTGACTTACACAAATCGGAAACATGCAGCCTTTCCAACATTGGCCACCCCTTCAATCTCAAGCTCAAGGTCTGGCTTGACTTTCAGCTACATTCTGCCTGAAAAGGTAGAGAAGGCTAATGTTTCCTACCCAAAACCACTTAGCAATCCGCACCGACAATAATGGCCATGATATGCGACTAAAGCATTTAACAAAGCTACTCAAAATCATCAGTCAGTCACCAGAAGAACAGTTAACAACCCCTGCAGAGCTGTGCATGAGGCTTCTGGTGGTGGAAGTGTACACAGTAATCTCACCCCAATTGTACCTACATAAACCTCCTCAAGACGCACCCTGTTTCTTTCTCCATTGCTAGCAAACTGTCAGCCTGGAAGTGGACTCTATGTGGTACAGCAACCATCTGTTGAGAAAGAACGCCAACGGGGGATGATGCAAATGATGAGGAAGAAGGCAAACATCACTACCATTTATACAAACCACTCACCTCGTGTGACAGCAGCCCAAACCTTTGCCAACGCCAGATTGGAAAATCATGAAACAATGTCAATAACTGGACAAAGGAACACACAATCCATTAGCAGCTGAAGGCCCTGCCACCCACTATGAGAAAGTAGTGGCCCACACTCCTGAACACACCAGCAATCCTGATGCCACATTTCCTGTCACTTCTCGTTCTTCTACCTTTCCTGGCAAAGGCCACCACCTTCCACCCACACCCTACGTGTCACAAGCCCTAATATCACCACCCTATTTCCAGCAGGCCAATTCCATAACTGCACCTTCAGCATTCACACCAATGCTCAATGTAACCTGAAACAATGTACACCCTTAATCCTCTCTCTAAAATCCTAATAAAATGTACTGTAACATCATAGTTATGTCTTTGTCATGTGTTGTGCGCTTCTTACAAGGGTTTTTCAAGGATTGCAGCTATGCAGACAGTGCCCTCAGGCTGTACCAAGAGTTATTGACCCGCACATCTTATTAATGGCCTCTGCTGTGCTCAAGCTTTTAACTTTGTCTTTGGGCCCATTGTGACAAAATGACTACTACTCTGCAGGATGAATGGTGAATACAACTCCTACTCGGCCCCACACTAATACTAAACCATTAGTGATCCCAATCATAAAGGTGAAAACGGCACAGGTGGGATGGATACATCTCCTTTTCCAATTTAAGGTACCATGGGTTGAGGGCAGGCTGTACACTTTAGGAGGGATGTGGTCTAGTACAGAAGCAGACACAACAACAACACTCTGATGCCTCAATAACAGAATGTCCAACCAAGGTTCTATAAAAAATAGTACTTTTTGTATGACACTTTATACACACAACTAATAATAACATAAAGGACTGGCATTGAAGAGGATCCGAGATGCAAGGGGTCACTTATTTGGTTCCTGTGTTGGTGAGGACCCTCTTCAAGGTCTCCAGGGTCAAGGTTCTTGTACTTTCGAGCCAGGAAGGTACGAGAACAAGTGCAGGGTTATGTCACATAGAATGAACAGGACCCAGGGTTTAATTGGCATAAGCTGCATTAGGTCTTGTCCAGCCCGCAGATCACTTCAAATGTTATTCAGGGATGATTAAGGAAAAAAGGCTTGGCCCTTTTTCCTGCAGGTGTCTATCCTCACCTCTATGGCAGTGGACTTTAGAACAGACAGTATTTGCAACAGATTTCCAAATGAAAAACATCTTCTTCAGATGTCGAAAGGTGATTTAAGAGGGGAAGTGTTCTCACCCGTTTAAATAGGCAATCTTCTACAGCAGAGTGGTTCCCTTACAGCCTTCTGTAGTCCTGGCTGTTGTTTTATAATATTCTGCCTGGTGATTTCTTCCCCAGAATGCTTTGTCTGCAATGGGGAAAAGGGTACTGGAGGTTTGGCAGCCCATGGAGAATATAAAATGATGGAACCCTTGTGTGGACTGAATCCTCTCTCCAGGATACTCTGTCTGCTGCTTTTCCTATCTACCTACATGAAAAGGTCCCTCTTAATTGCCACCCTGGTGTGATTTCCTTTAGATTGGCCTGGCAGCATATGCTCTTTGAAAAACTGGAGCACTCCCTGATGCCCATGGGTAATTTGTGTCTTCCTGGAAAGTGGCAAGCCTTTCCTAGGTAAGACGAAAGATTTTGCTGAAGCAGAGCCCACATTTTCTGCTGCTTTGGGAGAAATTCGGTCCTAGACAGTGCATACACAGGAGGCCCTGACAAGAAGATCAATGTAAGTCAAGGTAACAACGAAATGACACTAAACAGGTTTGCTAAATGGTTTTGGCCAGAATAATTGTGTATTCCCAGAGACGACCACGTCATAACCAGACATGGCTTATATTTATAGTTGTCATCCTCTAACAATTCTTAGAGCATGCAATTATATGATTTAATTTAGGATCAGGATTGCCCATGGTTAAAGGCAGATCATAGCTGTTTAAACTTTGTGCTCCATCAGTCTGCTAGTAGGAAAGTACATGTCACTTTAAAATGTCACGTTGCCGGGGGCGCCGTTGAGCAGCCGAGGAAAATGGCTGATTAGCCTGAGAGCTCCGCTCCTGCCCACCAGAATCTGCTAACTATCGGCACTAATCCGCAGAATTTCTTGCCAATACTGCCACGATTCTTGGTCTGACATTCTTTTCCATGTGTGGCCGAAGTTTGAAGGGAAATCATTGCCTGGACCCGGCATAGCCAACGCCTGGGCCTGCAGCGTCGCGCGGCCCCCTGACGTGGCCTTGCTGTGCCCGCTCGCGCCGGGTGGCGCTGCTTTCTCCGATCTTTGAGCGCCGCTGTCCGCAAGCTCCCTTGGTCTGTGAAGTGGGGGCCGCCTACACTACACTACACGCTGCTTCTGGGACACCACAAGAGAGAAGCGGCTTTCTTTCCCTAGCAAACGGCTACTGCTTCTTCCGGCAGCAGTTGCCGGACGTGGCCGCTGCCCCCCCACCCCGGCAGCCCTCTACAGCAACAAACCCTCTATCCCAAGCGAGGACCTACCGGCGTGGCCCCCTGGACACTTCTAGTGTGGGAGGCACTCAGCCACCACACGGCTCGGTGGTCGGTGGATCGGGCGCCTGCCTCCGGCCGGCCATGGCCCCCGTGCCTCATTAGCTCCGGACCTGGGCCTGGCTCCGGTGAGCGGGGTGTGGCCCCCTGGGGGTGCAGTTTTCACACAGGAGAACATACGGGTCCAGCCGCCCTGGAGGCTGTAAGGTGGGTGTTGTGGACTAAACTCCATCCCTCCATCCAAGTGGGGGCCCTTGAATCACCCAGCTACCACACCTCATCCAGCGCGCTATTACAAAACCGGGGTGAAAGCGATCCCATGGGGGCTTACCTTGCTCCCCCCCCGGCTCTCACCACCCAAGACACGCTGGGCCCCACGTTACACCCGCTGAAACCTGTATATCACCGCCTCATTGACCAACCTTCACGTGTTTGAAGCACAACATCCTGCGAGGCCCTCGCCCCATGAGGCTCCACATCTCCATGTGCTGTGTTTCACCTGTTGAAGATCTGCGAAGTTGAAGGGGCCACCGCTGGGTGTAATCTCCACTCTAGTAACGTGCACACCTGAGCACAGGGCCACCTCTACAGCAGGTGTGCGGCCCCATTCCTGTCTCCCCAACGGCTCATTGCTATGTACACCCAAGCAGACCTTGAAGAGACACTGATTGCACAGAGCTCGCTGGACCCAGCGCTCTGCGCCCCCCTAGCTCCTTTTTTTCTGCGGCTGCCCCGCCATCACTGCCTCGCTACAAACAGACCTCCTCCGCCCGGGCTGGTCAACATTAATCCTATCGTGCTGGAGCTGCTTGCGGGCTGCACCTGCTGACTTGCCACTATCCGCCCCTCTGAGACCCAATCTCTGGCCACCATCAACCCTGGCTAATCAGACGCTGTTCCCACCACAGAAATGCCCAGCAAGACATGGGCTGCCACCAAAGTAGGCACCATGGACAGGTTTTCCAGGGTAGCGCCTGGTGCGGACCCGGCTTCCTCTTCTGTGGCACATGAGGTTGGTGAGGTCCTGCCGGTCCCCCCGCAACCAGACCTATCCGTGATGATGGAATCCATGGCCAAAAACTTTGCAGCCTTCCATGAAAAGCTGGACGATATCAATGCGAATGTAGCCTCCCTGAAAGCGAAAATAGACCAGCATGGTGCCAGGATCACCGAGGCATAGCAAAGAATAGGTACTAATGAGGACAGCGTTCATACCCTACAAAACACAGTCACATAGCTTGTTCGGGACATGAAACAGGTCAAAGCTAAGTGCGATGACTTCGAATCGAGGTCCCAAAGAAATAACATTCGCATAGTAGGGGTTCCCGAAGCTGCACTAAAAGGTCGCATGGAGCGGGCGGTCGAACAACTCCTCATGGACTTCCTTGACAACCCCGAGCTCTCACCATTCTTCACAGTAGAAAGAGCACATCGCTCCCTGGCACCGCGGCCCAACCCAGGAGACTTTCCCAGACCTATAACCGCAAAACTACTGAGTTATAAGGACAGAGACCACATACTCCGTTTGGCCAGAGAGAAAGGGAAACTAAGGCTTGACATCTTCAGGATTTTCCCAGATTTTTCGGTGCGAGTGTAGATGGAGAGACGCCAATTCGGGGGAGTGAAGAAGATGTTAAGGGACAGAAAAATCGAATACGCGTTGCTTTTCCCTGTTTGTCTAAAATTCAGCGATTGCAACAAACTCTACTTTTTTACGGTCCCTTATGAGGCTGTTAAGTTCATTGAGGCGCAGATCCCACTGGTGGATCCCCCACAGGAGCCGTTGGACGACGACTAATGCCGGACTCCCAGGCTCCTATTGTGAGTCCACAATAGCCGCAGTGAACTGGCCGTTGGCTACCCCGCTGGGCTGAAGGCCCCCCCTCATTGTCCCACTGTGAGCCCACCATGGCCCAACATTAACAAATTAAGAGCACAACTCCCTGAGGGGGGCACACCCCTAGCTCACCTGGTTACAATACCACTCACAGGGCCCGAACGTTGAAAGCCAAGCTTCACTGGCATACACTGGCTTATGGCAATTCTAGCTATGACCTTGCTACCCTAGAATATATGTATCCTCGCTTTGTAACCCAAGTTTGATCAGCCGATCAAACGATTTATGTTGTATCATCGAAATTTGCATTAACTAATGTGGGCAGAACGGCAACGCAGCCCCCACTGCAGCTGCAATACCCTCTGAGGCGAAATGTTTGTGTTCAAGTCGCGGTTGGGTGATTTCTCAGGTGTTGCCGAGTTGGGATAGGCACGCAGTTGTTTGCTCTAAGGGTGGGTATCTACACACTGCTAGTTTGTGCATGGCGGTGAGGGTGGGTGGTGAAGAAGTTGGGGAATATTGTATACAAAATAGCAAGAAGTTTGTGACCGGTTCTAAAGAGAGGCGTTCTTACGCCATTGCAGCACTTATGGCGTTAGTCAGAGACAGATTCTATGCTAGGGATGTCCCATAAATTATTAACATGGCTATCAAAATGATGACATGGAATGTTCGGGGATTGACAAATTTTACGAAGCCTCGTAGGATCGCGGCTTATGCACAAAGACATGGGGTCAAGGTCCTCCTATTGCAGGAGACACACGCTCTGAAACACTTATCATCAAACGTAGCACAAACCTGGGGCCCCAAAAGATACTATACCCAATACTCCACTCAAGCTAGGGGAGTTCTTACTCTAATCCACAAGACGGTAAACTTCATAGTCCACACATCCCACATTGACACAGAAGGTAGATATGTGATTCTACATTGCACTTTAGCTAACGAAGAATGCCTGCTGGTCAACTCATACGCGCCCAACACCGATTCCCCCGAGTTTATTGACGAGGTGACTGCTATCCTTATGAGATATGTAGAAGTCCCCATCATATGGGGGGAGATTTGAATCTGATACTCGATAATGTCCTAGATAGAACAAGGACTACTCGCAGGGCCACAACCCGAGCGGCCAAACGACTCCATACACACATGAACTCCCTGAATTTACATGATGTGTGGAGAACGCTCCATCTCCATGAAAGGGACTATACTTTCTACTCAATGGTACATGACAGTCCTCAATAATAGATTTGTTCCTCATGTCTGGTAACCGAGTGGGCATGGTTTTAGATGTTAGGATCCTTGCACGCACGCTATCTGACCACTCCCCAGTTCTCCTGCAGATCCAACTCGGTAATACAATGTCACCCCGACCCGCCTGGCGCTTTAAATCTGGAGCCCTATCTGACATTGTCTTTAAAGCTGAGATCCTAGCGGACGTAACCACATTCTTTGAAAATAACAATGCGCCCGACACACCTGAAGGGACCAGATGGGAGGCATTTAAAGTTTACTTCAGAGGGATGTGTATCTCTAGGGAAGCTGGGGTCCTTAAAACTATAAGGCAAGCCCTAAACAACTCTGAAACCAAGCTTAAAACCCTAGAACAGGAGTGCCTCTCCACACCGACCCCAGCAACCCTAGCAAAGATCAGACCAGAACTGGAACAATTTGAGTCGCATGCCTTAAGTGAGGTGCGATATGATGCTCGCCCCGTAGCTGCCCAAAAATATGGGGAGGGAGACAGACCGGGCAGAACCTTGGCTAAGCTGGTGCGGGCGGAGGGTGGCAGGACCCAAATTGATAGCATTATTGATGAAAAGGGTTCAAGGCACTTGTCGGACCAATCCATTCTAGACACATTCGCCAGCTTCTATGCCAATCTATATGGTCCCCAGCCTCAACACACAGTCCATGACTTGGATGACCTTCTGGAAAGAATTCCTATGACCCTTATCTCCCAGGACACCAGGGAACGTCTCAACACTCGATTCACCTTAGATGAGATAGTCCAGGTCATTTCAGACCTTCCCAAGAACAAGGCTGCGGGCCCAGATGGGCTCACTTCTGAGTTCTATCAGGGACATGTTGCCATACTAGCGCCTGCTTTACACGGGGTCTGGGCCGAATCACTCCGATTAAACACCCCCCCTCCTTAAGAGAAGCCTTAATAACAGTTCTTCCCAAACCTGGGAAACCCCCAGACAAGTGTGGGTCCTACAGGCCCCTATCCCTCATCAACATAGACATGAAAATCTTTGCCAAGATAATCGCTAACAGGTTTCTCCCATTCATGCCCCATCTGGTCCACGCTGACCAAAGCGGATTCGTTCCCGGTAGCTCTACGGCACTTAACATCCATCGCCTATTTAACGTGCTGTCCAGAATTGATCCGAACGCTGATGCAGTGGCGGTAACACTAGGCACCCAAAAAGCCTTTGATATGGTCTCATGGCAATATTTATGGGCCGTGCTGAAGAAAATGGGAGTAGGGCCAAATATGATTTCCTATATAAAACTACTATACACGGGACCACTGGCCAGGGTGCTAGTAAACTCTGCCCCCTCCTCTCATTTTGCGCTACACAGAGGTACTCACCAAGGATGCCCATTCTCCCCCATCCTTTTTGCACACGCCATTGAACCCATGGCTGATCACGTAAAAGAACGTCACACCAGTAAAGGTATTTGTTTACAGGACACGCCGGAAATTATCTCACTGTATGCAGACGACGTACTCTTGTACGTCAGAAACCCCGTCACATACCTAGACCCGATCATCCATGACATTACCAAAATAGGCACGTACTCTGGTTTCACCATCAACTATTCTAAATCAGAAATCTTCCCTCTTACAATAGCAACTCAGCAACCGTCATGCGAATACCCCCTACACTGGTCCCCGGGTGGTATCAGGTACCTCGGGGTGCAGGTGTCACTAACCAGAGCTTCCTTACTAGCGGACAACTATGAGGCTATGGCACAGCTCATCGAGTCCAAGATGTTCAAATGGCGCAATCTACCGCTATCCCTCGCGGGCAGACTCTCCCTAATAAAAATGATAGTGGTCCCCAAGCTCCTCTACATCTTTGCCAACGTACCAGTTTGGCCCAGGAAGCAATACTTCAAGAGGCTCCACACGGAGTGCGCCCAATTTCTTTGGCACTCTTGATCAGTCCGCAAGAAGTGGCAACATATGACCTTACCCTATGAAAAAGGGGGCCTCACAGCCCCAGACCTCTCATTGTACTGGAACGCGGCACAGGCCCAGCACGCCACCCACTGGTACACTCACCCAAATCTGCCTCCACACGCAAAACTAGAGAAACTGGCCGGGGGTGGGACCAACAGTATGACCTTACTACTGCACCGCACATTCCAAACAGACGCCCCGTCAGACCCGGTGGCCACCACGATCAGAGCTTGGAATAGTATCCTGCACTCCAAGCAAGAGCAATAAGTGGCTTCCCATATGGCAATTTCCTGGACTCCCCCCCACACACAACCAACACCTCTCGTGTCACTGGGAAAACCTGGACTATCTAGCCCTAACTGACCTATTCCCCGATGGTACATTTGTCACCCCTCAAACATGGAGGCCTGAACACTCCAACTCTCTGCTCGAGGTGCTACAATACAACAGGCTTAGAGTAGCGGTACGAGCTATGTGGCCCTCGTATCCAGACAAACCACCAGACTCACCTGAAATCCAATATATAGCAAACTCTGCAGGCGGCAGGGACATAATATCCTCTCTGTACAAAATGCAGCTGGGGAAAATAGAGGATACATACCGCAAACCACGAGAAGCATGGGACAGGGAGCTGGAAACGGAAATCACTGAAGAAATGTGGAGCAAAATGTGTGCACACACACACAAAGTTTCCCTTACCTCCAGATTCCGCTACATACAATACAAACTCCTCAACAGGCTCTATTGCACACCATACAGAATAGTGAAATTCACACGCACCCCGACTCACACATGCCCGAAATGTAAATCGGGCGAGGCAGATCATGCACACATGTTCTGGTCCTGTGCTGCGCTAAATACATTTTGGGTGGCCGTGGCAGAGGCGCTCTCAGAATAATTGGCTCCCCGGTAGACCTGGACCAACTAGCCCTGTTGTTTGGTATCTGGGCTGGGGAAAATGAAAGGAAAATGTCCACATTCTTAAATGTAAGTGCTATTGTCGCCAAAAGATGCATATTGCAATGCTGGAAGCACCATACCCCCCCCCCCCCCCAACCACACACCCTCACGATGTGGCTGAAAGCCCTCACCTAGGTACAAATGTGTGAAGAAGAATACATCGGATCCCTACCCATGTCATCACACCCCAAAAATGTGTGGTCAGAATTCTGCATCTACCTGAACAATAGAGACAAAGTTGAATGGAGTTCTACCACCCCACCAGCCCAGCCCAACACACCATGAGAATTGTGTCTTTCTTTCCCCTTTTTTTGTGCGCCTCTCCATGCCGGCAACCCTCCCCAACCTGAGATGTCTGAAATAGTCATGATGTAATGCCTTTATATGATGTTACGTTACTTGCTTGTCTCTGTGCAATCTGTGCTGTACCTGTCTTAACTTTCTGCCAATAAACAAAAGTTTAAAAAAAACAGGAATGTCACGTTGCCAAACTACAAGGCAACTGCTGAGAGGTGTCAGTAGCCTGGCCCAACAGAGTTACATGCTTGCACAATGCTTTTCAGCATGTCACATCATGAAAGGGGTGTTTGATGAGCAGAACTTCCCTTCATGGAAAGAAATCCCTGCATTCTTTTATTAATAATAATTAAAAAAGCTCAGACTTTTCCTCCCTCACAGATAGTATTTTGTCACATCCATAGCTCCCAGCATGGCCCTCTGGCCATATTCAGAAGGTTTAATGAGCACTTTGAAGGTAAGCGGAGTCTACCAGCTCACTTGGAATGCAGACTTTATCTATCCATGTACATACAAAGGATGCCTCTGTACAGTGACTCACTGCACCTCAATTGTTATGTTCCTCTGACTGCGTGCCCTCTCCAATTCTGCTGCACCTACCCTCCAATATTTGCCAACCCTGGCCGCTCCACTTGGACCACACCACTACCTCCTTGTGCCTCTCATAGCAGGCATGGGCTCCTGTCATGCCTATGATGCTTGTGCCTCCCCAGTCTGTCTGTGCCAGCCCTAGGTTCCTCGCAACACAGCTGTCAACACTCCAAATGAACCGCGTTGTGCAACCCTGCAATTATTCAATTTACTAGTTTTTTACCATTGTCAACACCAGCGGTTTGTGCTAACAGTTAAAATGGCTGCAGTGGTGGGCTGTATCGGCCTTGCAACAGTCAACCGCCCTAATTAATCACCATTGCTTTGCTCATGTCATTACTTTGTAAGGGAAACCATTTACAGCTGGTAAATATATTCTACCCTTAAATCATGTATCGCTATTATATGTGAACATATTTTGTAGACTGATTTCACAGCAATTGAAAAATCACATAATACATACACAATCCTATGCAAATATGAAAGCGTGTCTCAAACATTTCATAACCTTCTGATAAAGAACATGTTCCATAAGCTTAACGCATGCACAATGTATGGCTGTTAACTGGGGGGATTTTTGAGCAGAAGAACTAGTTCATCAAGGCTGCTTAAGCTATCACCATACCGTAAATCAGGGATCTCGCAGTCTGGTATTCGAGAGCCAAATCCGCTCCATGTTTTCTGAGTAGCGAAACAAAATAAATGTCAGATGGAATTAAAATAGGAGTTCTTCATATAAACAGTCAGTGGTTATTCTGAAACGATTTTTGCGCTCAAGGACCGGACGTTGGGGTTTTTGGCAGCTTGAAAGTCTACAAAAGTGATCTCAAAGACAATACCCCTTTCCACTTGTCAATTGATTGACACCCTATTATTTACGTTGGTGCTAGGCATATGTAATGATGTGGTTATGTTATGTTAAAGGATATTGATACCGGGCACTGTCACCACCGGAGTGGCCCCCTGCTGCTCTGGCGGATCAGAAAGGTAAGAGGCTAGGGTAAGTTAGTAGGACTGAGCGGGAAAAAGCGCAAGAGAGCTGTGATGTGCTGTTGGCAAATTCAGTTCGGTTTATACCATTTGCTGAGCACAGGTGTGATTTATTTCAGTCGGTAGTTTTATTGTTGTGGTAGAGTGAAGTGCGTGCAGTTTGTTGTGCAATATAAGCATGGCTGTGTTTTGTTTAGAGTTTGAGAGATGTAAGCAGAGGGATGAGATTTTTAGTGGGTTAGTGGTGGCGCTCCATCTTACCGCTTCTGCTTTGGCTACCTGTGGTACGCGTTCCTCCTAGTGTCGCGTGTTGCGGTGTACTGCAGGGATGGTCACTCTCCTATATTCTGTTTAGGGTCAAATTGTAGTTGCTGCAGTCAAATTATCTCTCAAATAAATAATATAGTTTATGGAAAAGTGTTGATGATAAATGGATTGGGCTGAACTGAAAATACACACACTCTTTCCACTTAGCTAAGGTGTACAGCTCATTAAACATTTACACTTCAATGGTGGCATCTCAGAAAAGACATGACTCTGTAAGTACGACCACCAACAGTTTCTGTATTCAGAAATTGGCCAAACCATGCTATGTGACAGCCCCTAATTCATCTTACTCATATTGTGATGCACTTGTCAGCCCATCCTTAATTCAGTTGAGCATTTATCATAGGCCATAGAAGAACATATGCAGATTACACAGTTATAGTGGCAGAATGAAAACATTGATTTAAGGAGATTGTATAGACTGAGTACCTTAATGAATTGGATAACCTAACGACAAACCGAAGGACATCAACTGCTGTGTTCATAATCAATCTCTACCTTCTAGATAGGCCACTGGAGAGTGTGTCATTGACACTGGCGAGTTGGGGGCAGTGGCAAAAGCTGATGGATTCCTGCCTTTAAAAATCAAAACAATTCTGACACGGTCATTGTGTTGTTTATATATATATATATATATATATTGTAAACTAACAGAAATACCCACAATAGCCACAGGATGATAGGTGGCTATAATTCTATAATTGAGGGAATTAACCAAATGCCCAAGCACACTAGACCAGACTTGAAGTACAAAAGTAATACCTTTAATACATACAATTTAGTGCATCACATACAAGATAAAAAATTATCTTTTTCATATTAGTGCAGACCAGAAGTAGCACAAAACTCACCCTATTGGGTGGATGACGCCACAAGTTTCACAAGCTTCCTCAGGCTAGTTATTAATCCTCTGTTTGTTTTCTTGCACATTTTAAAAGAAAAACGCAGCGAAAATTGGGTGACAACTCCTGTACCTGTTAGGTCATATGACCAAAAGGGATAGTACCATCCCCATAGATCTCTACAGGATGTACGGGTTCACCATGTTGGAATGTGGTAAGGTTACCTATTTATAAAGGTGACAAATAAGGCAGCTAATCTGCGCAGAAGCTGCCAGTGTACAATTACACTAGCAGATGGCTAGGTAAGGAGTCGACCGTCATGCAATGTTTCGCCCGCTTCTAAAAGCATATATATAGATTGATAATGCGAGATTTGTGCACAAGTGTGCCAGTGAATATACACTCGGCTGCATAGATTTAGGAAACCATTCCCATCTAGAAACTGTTCACACCCCAGTCGTGCAAGTTTAAAAAGCCCAAAAGGAGAGTGCAGCATTTATTGTCAACCTAAAATCACCCAGGAATGGCCTATTCCTACTTACAACACATTACAAAGCCGGACTTCAATGTCCAGAATGCATTGCGGTTAACATCACAAATGAACTTTGCATGCTGCTAGGAACGTACTGGCCTCTCACAACAGCTCATAGTGAGCTACAGTATATATTGTTGGCATGTTGTCAGCTAACCCCAATAAGTATTGCAACTATAGATTAGAGACACAACAAAATAGAATACAACAAAGTTAAAGTGCTAATGCTGTCGGGTCTTTATAAGCCTTGCCAGTACCTACCATATTAACAGGGGGGTCTAGGGACAATATTTTCTGCAATATTCAACCAGAATACATTCATTAACATAAGGGGGTTCCAGTTATCTACCTATATTATTGTGGTATTATTACGGCTCCAGTGAGGGTTATTTTGACACCACAACCTAGATAGGTAACCCATGTTGAAGAGCATCCTATCTAGGGTAAAGGAATGCAAAGTAGAATCTTCCGTCAAATAGATTCTCGTGACTACAACAGACGGAGTATACCAGAGACTTCTAAGTGAAAAGCTATAGTTAAAGGGAGAATACATATAGTGATGGAAAAATAAGAAAATAGAAGAAAAAAGAAATAACTGATAATAATAATAAACCATAAGTAAAGATATAGGGCCTCATTCCGAGTATGGCGGTAAGGGATAGCGGCCACCGGTAACGAGACCGGTGGCGGTAATCCCTTACCGCCATACTCCGAGTTCCCTCTGCGCCCTCGCCCTTAACGCCTGCTTGGAGCAGGTGTTAAAGTCGAGGGCGCAAAGGGGCCTCCAAGCCAATAACGGTGACCGTAATGAACGGTCACCGTTATTTGCATCTTCCCCATTCCCATTGAGCCCTATGGGGGCTCATTTGGGAATGGGGAAGAGCCTTGGTGAATGGGGAATTACCGCCCCGCCAACCTTGGAATGGGGCGGTGATTCCGCCATCCACAAAGGCGCTGCCGGTCCGGGTACGGCGTCAACCAAGGCGTTAATAGCGCCATTGGTTAGCGCCGTACTCGGAATGAGGCCCATAGAGACAGAAAACAATAATATATGCCCTGTAGCACCAGGTATTTTTAGAGGTAGAGCGCATTAAGAAGCTAATCTAAATCTAATATATATATATATATATATATATATAGAGAGAGAGAGAGAGAGAGAGAGAGATTTATATATATATATATATATATATATATATTTTTTTTTTTTCAGTAAAAAAAAGGGTTAAATTGCCCTAATAAAAACCTGTGAAATTCAGTAAAAAAAACTTTGTTAACGGGACGTTATGGTTCCAAGTAAAACCGAAAACCCCCTGAAATTCGCCTGATAAGACTAACACCCAGGACATGAAAGATGACATCACTGATGACAGCACATGTCTAGGTCCCTCTTTTTTTGTTCCCTGACATATCTAAACCAGGTGGCTTTCTTCACTGTCAGTCAGGAATGAAAAAAATAAAAAGTACTATATTTGTAGACCTTACCCTTCTCATATGTTCTTACAATACTTTCTTAAGGTACAGTTACATCATATGATACATATACATAGGAGAAGAAGGAATCGTGAAACAGTAGAATATTTTGTAAGCATTAAGTTAAATAGTTTGGGTACGGACACTTTCTAGTAAAACTGCAGTGTTTTTGCTTACTTTATGTTCCCCGTATATGCTTCTATTTGTATGCATTGTGACCTCTTTATGTTTTGTGTGTAAAAGTACAAATATGCAGGATGCAATCGTAGGAACTTATGTTTCACAGTGTGCAAAAAGCTGTAATGGAAGCATTTATTTTTTCACTATTCAACATGGGAAGATTTTCTATATGGCACCTCTGTGCCGCATGCAGCAGACAATGCCTACGTTTCTTCATGAGTTTGTTCATATAATGAAAGAACTCAGTAATGCAATACCATTTCTAGCAATGCATTGCTTATGGAACTATTTGGCATACACTTTTCTGCCAATATTATAATGACAATCCGTTCTGGAGGCTGTCCATGAAAAGTAAATGCACGTGTGATGTCATCACTGATGTCATCAATGACATTTGTGATGTCATCTTTGATGTCCTGGGTGTTAGTCTTAGCAGTGCACGGTTGTGGTGCGAGTTATGGTGGCTTGGCTAACCATAACTGGCAAATTTCAGGGGGTTTTCAGTTTCACTTGGAACCATAACATCCCATTAACAACGTTTTTTTTACTGAATTTCACAGGTTTTTTTAGGGCAACTTAACCATAATGTCCCTTTAAAACATTTTTTTTTACTGAATTTCATAGGCTTTTAGTAGCGCCCCTTAACCATAACGTCCCTTCAACACCATTTTATTACTGAATTTCATTGGTTTCTACGTAACCATTACGTAAACAAACATCTGACTGCATTGCACACCTTGTGGAGAATGCCACATGACCATATGCTGTTGCACAGCATGGTGACGTGTGTGAAAATCTGTACACACTTACCAATAAGATGTATGCCTCGTGGACAGTGTGAAAATACATTTTTTACTGATGTAGGAACTTTCAACTTCAACATTTCCCTTGCACAGCTCCAACACTAATTCGTGCGCATGCATTATCAATGCAGTACATATTTTTAGAAAAAATACTATTTATCTGAAAATGACATGAGCTACGACCATCCCTCCTCCCTAAGAAACAGCATCACCGCTGTAATGAAGGAGCATGAGAAACAGTGCCCCTAGCTTATGAATAACACATGCACAACATTTTGGCCCTTCCACCTAATCCCCCATATTACTGTTTGATGTGTCTTTGCTCATTTCCGTCCGCACCTTTCCTTCTGAGCTGTGTTTTTTAAAAAAAAATATCCTTTAAGAACCACCTTTCACATTTTTAAAAAGTAAAAAAAAAAAAAAAACGCATAGACTCCATCTACTTTATATTCTCAGTAAAGGATACTTCCACCCCTAAAATAGGGAATGAATGCCATTAACAATGTAGGTTTCCCAAGCAGTAATTTGGGGTACTGAAAAAGTAGGATTTTTGGTGTTAATCCGGGACGCAGGTGTCCCGGATTAAAAGCAAAATTCCTTTCCAAGATGGCCACCATAGAAAGGGAAAGCGGTTGTTCCATTCAGGGCCCCTCTTCGCTTTCCATGGCAGCCTGCAAAAAGGAAAAAGGAAACCCTGTTAACATATTAGCATGAGCACTTTTTTCTTCCCTTTCAAAGTTATTGTAATGTGGAACAACTTTATCACAAACCCAGTCCCAGGTGACAGGCCACTGTAATCCTATTTTATCTCCCTTCTGGTCATGGTCAGTAGCCACATGGTGTGGATCATGAGTTTATAACATGAACCCGACATTCTGCCCACTCCCCATAGCTGCAGCCAACCCTTCATGCAATAAATGTATACCGCTAGGTTTTTTTTAACAACATCACAACACTTGTGCAATACGAAAACACTCCCACATCTCGTCACATAACCAACCCTAATGATATTGTACACCTTTTTTGGATGACGTTCCTCTCCTCCGTAGCCAAATGTACCCATAAGCACCTACGTGCCGGGATGCAGAACCTGAAAATGAACATACAGCGGCGTACAACGTAGCACAATACATTTTGAAATAATAAACTGGTTTTTAAAAGAAAACATTAACATTTTAGAATTTGTAAAGTAGTTTTATTTGACAATAAACTGTCTGAGACGATAGGACTATTCCCATTTAAAAAAAAATTGTAACATTGTTTCTATGGGCGTCATCGAAAATGTTAATGGTGAGGCACACATTGTTCTTTTCCCACACACAAAGTATGCGTTTTCGTTAAAGCAGCCACTTTGCTCGCACATTGATTTCCAAGACGTCGCCATGACCTTTGCCCTACACCACCGTAAAAGAAGTTATGTTACTCCGAACTGCCACTTCAGCGTATGTACAAAGGGGGCCAGCGCAATCATCCCAATAAATTGTGACGGACAGGCAGCCGGTCACAAGCAGTTGCATCTGGCATGGAAAAAAGCCATCACTCGGCATTTTGAATCCATGGCAAGCACAGTATGGCAGGATGTAGCTGGTCGGGAAACGTTAATGAAAACACGTATCAGTACTCTAACTTTACCAAACAATTTTAAAATAAAAAAAAATGTATGTGGAAACTAATAGATACATCGGAATAGTCATACATGACATTTTAATGAAATATTAGCGTAGAACATGGGTAAATGTAGTCATAGCCAGCAAACGCTGAGAATCTGCACTCTCCGTAAGTGAGAAAAAAATAACAACTGCACAGAAATGTACTGCTTCATTTATATTGTCAAAATTACTGTTTTTGTATTAAAACTCGGTCTGGTGTACAGTCGTCAAAATTAAACTTACATGATATGTACTGCCTCCATTGTTTTCGGTAAAGTCAGACAGCAATGTATTTGCACCAAAGATTCTTCGTGAAGTGATATTTCATGTGCCTTACAAACGTTTTTGAAAGATAACCTTATCAAATGGTATGTTTTGCAAACGTTCACTCCCTGAATTCTTACTAAATTTTCCCTTTAGCTGAAGGTCAAAAAACAATTGACCCTTATGGTTTAGTTGGATGCGTGGGCCTACTGAGCTTGCGATCAAAAAAGGAAAGCAAGTGACCTTCACTCAGAATGCAAATACATTCTCACTTTGCAACAACATATGAGAATCCATTCATGAGAACCGCTACTCCCATACACTTGTAGAACCGCTGTTTCCATCAAACAGTGCAGGTGGCTGGCTCAGATTTGAAACTCTAGGACGCTAGTTTGACTGCAATATTACTGTAAATGCATTGTAACACAGATGCAGTAATTCTTCGCCGTACATGGAGAACCAACTTCCAATTTACTGTATGATTTTAGTGACAAGAAAACACCACTTTTTGACTTCCTGCTGCCACATCCCATTCCAGCCTCATTAACGCTCACCTTCCAAAACAGTATTTCATAAGGGAAACAAGTGAAGTGGTGTCTTGTTTTATATGTGTTACCGGCAATGTCCGCGTACACCAAAACACGAACGAAACATGGCGGGCGCAGCGAAATAATCTGACGCACTTCACGTTGTTCCACAACCAATCAGTGAAGGCGCTACATGTCCGCGGACATGACGATACGGATTAGCCAATCAATTTCTTGTCCGCGGAGCAAACAGGGAAGTGTGACTGCGGAGCGGACATAGATATCACAAATTTTTAGATACATACTTTTTGGTTGTTTTTAAAAAAACTACTGGACGTATTGTCAGCAAATTTCCAAAAGCACGCTTTCGGGACCAAGCTCCTGCCCCTGCAACAAATTTGGTGAAAATCCGTCCAGCAGCTTGGCCTGTAGGCGTGCGCAAAGTTTATCCCCCATTCAGTCTATGAGAAAAAAAGACGTTTTGGGACCCCCACTGTGACTCCCCCCCCGGATCAAACATCACCAGACTTTGCAGAATAATTCAAAGTGCCCCATATACTTTTTTTGCAAAGTCTGGTGAGGATTCGTCCAGGGGGAGCGAAGTTATAAGCCACCCAAAAAGTGCTCTTAATATGGAAACAGCAAATTAACCATAACTACACGGCCACTACTGTGGCCGTGTAATGTTAGGATTCTACTGTGAAGTCTATTTTAGAAAGTTGTTTTAAGAAATCTATCCTAGCAGGTTCTTACACAGCTAAGCCACGAGGGTAGTGAGTGTAGAGTGCAAGAAATGGCGATGGCCACGTCATGGGCCACAACAAATGAACAGCACAGTGTGTTATGGGATACATTCTGGTACAGATGTGTTAATGCAACCACAGTAGTTTACTGTTGGTGATCTGACAAGGAACCAAGAAATATTTGCTTAGAAATGTAACTTAAAGGGGTGGCCTCGCTGTGCTAACAAGACTTTCTAGACAGGCTGAGTGGCAAGCAATATTAAAAAAAAGGTTCACTTCACATTTCAACCTCTGTAAGATACTTAGCAGTTTGTGCCTCCTTTTGTTAAAAACACACAACCACATTTGACAGGCGGCTCACACCCACATTTGACAGGCGGCTTTTCACTTATTTTTTTAATGTGACGAGAGGATACACAAGTAGATTATGTTGCGACCTCAAACGTACCTCACACATTAATACGAACACACATCAGTAGGCAGTTACATTAATACATGTGGACACTGACTGCTTTTTAATATTACCCAAGAGTTATCCTTGTTACCCTGTCTTGCCCACACTACTCTACAAAGTTGGATGGAATTTGATGTATTGATCTCTGGATAACGAGCTGTTGAGTTGGCCATGACATGATTTGAGCCTTTGACTGCAGGCTATACACATAATTAAAGCAAGTTTCTATCTTTCGGCACAAGCAATCACCAATACATTGAAAAGAGGAGGACAACTATATCAAGCAGTCTAACTACGAAAATAATGTATCTTCGTGGTAGAGTTTTCATTTTTGAAGTCAGCTGATGATTCTGCACATGCATGTTGGACTGTTGACAAGTAAACATGAAGGTTTGTGAGAAATCTTTTGATCCCGTAACACTGCAAGAGCCCTTACTCTGCCAGGGCCAACTCTCCTTGATAGGAGTCTTAATTCTTTAGAAATGAGATTCATCTTAGCCAGTAGGATATACATACAATATGAAGCAGCTTTTTTCGGTCAACAGACTATAAAAGCATATTAAAATGCAAGCATTCCATGAATAAAACAGTATGAAAAATATATAACAGTATGAAAAATATAGTACATTCTTCAAAACTTAGTAACCAGCATCATATGTCATAAAAAGAACACTAATAAAACGACATCAATAAATACAGTTAATGATTTTAAAATTCATAACATAATAGGATGATGTAAATTTAAAAGCTTTAAAAATATCAAATCATGCATGCAGCAAGACATCAGTTAATGACACGTCACACAGTGCATATTATTGGGTACAATCATATCCTGGCACAGGGGGGAGAAAGAATCATACGTTAATTGCCAGTGCGTTAGGGTTTGTACCCATTTTTTTCCTCCAAGCCCAGGTAAGGTAGTTTGCCACTGAAAGCAACGCTAATTGATTGATTTCTGCTGATATTTGTGTGTGATCTGCATGTGGCAGGTTCAAATCCCTGCAAGGCAATTATATGCTTTCTTTCTTCTTTTGTTGTTAAATTATACCATTTTATATGGGGTAATAACATTTGTATATCAAAGTGTTCTCTGCGAATCGCTGTCATGACAGTGATATGTAAATTGTAGATTGTTTGTATTATCTTGATGAAAATTGAGGGGCCATAGGCTGTGAATTGAAATAAAGCGAGGAAAGGCATCCAGCAACTTTCCTGTAGCATCAGCCAACTTTTAAAAACAATATTGAATGCTAGGAGATTAAACGTCAAGACAAGTTGTGCATTCCACAAGTTCAGAGATTGGAATATCTGTACATCTTAAACACACAATTGTGAATGTGTGGATTTCAGGGTGGACAAAGCTCTCTGCTGCTGATGCGGCAAAGCACTTACTTAGCTATCTGCCTAGGGTTATGTGTAAGTTCACGGAAAACCACAATATCTTTGTATAGCTAGCCATACAATAGAAAGTGGAGAAATATCCATCTGTTGCAAAACACTAAGGCATGTCCTCTTAAGGGATTTCTATATGACCCTTTGTTAGTGGTGGCTCTGAAGAATGAAGAAAGAAATGCTTATGTCCATGTGCTTAGCTTTTTGGTAAAGTGGGATTCACATTAGTGACAAGGCTGAGAGGTTAGGACTGGTTTCTCCAGTTTAGGAAAAGGGAGGTGTAAGGAAAGTGTGAGGGCTCATAAAAGCCGGGCAAAATGGCCAAAGTTCTTTAAAGAGAGATGCACATAAAATGCACCGAATCATCAGTGAAACCCGTTTGAGAAAAGTACTGTACTAGTGTAAACATGCACTCAAGGAACATGCACTCAAGGAAAAACACTCAGAGAAAGAATAACTAGAGAAAATACATTGTAGGAAATGTAGATTTGTTGAAGGAAGTGGGATTCCTTCATGAAAAATCTAAAAAAATACTGCCACCAATAACTAGTGGGTGAATCCCACAATCTTTGAACATATATATTTGTGCTGCACCATGGCAAAGGTTTGCAAACGTTAAGGTGCATTAAATCATCATGCAGACGAGGGAGAAAGAAAGACTGACTCGTGAGAGGAGCAAGGTGAGTTAATTTGCAGAGGTAGATTGTCTGCATGATGGTGGCACATTTCCTCACAGCTGCTTTTTTTTATTCTTGGATAGGCTTCTAACACTCGATGACTGTGAACTTGTGATGCGTCTAATGAAGTGTTGCATGATCAGCCAGATAAAAGTTTCAACCGCTCCCTCTTCCCAGTTATCGAGCAGGAATGCTTAGCATTTAAACATTGTTAAATTTCCTCCTGCACAAACAATTAAACAAGAGAAGCCAAACTTCCTTGGAATTGAGCGACACATTCTATCAAATAAGGAAAGTCCTATTGCTCATAAATGCTGAGTTAATAGGGCCTTGGTCCTTTTTTTTTGTGAAACCAATGTTTAGTGAAATGTACCAATGACCAGCAACTCGGTTTTGCCAGGTTTATTTGAAAATCAAAATGTCTGAAAAAGAGTAAAAACTGCATTTCACTAGTAGGTAGAAAAGGAACAAAAGTGATGTTTAGTGGGAGTAGGTATACATGGGGGGAGGGGGGTAAATGAAAGTGGTGGGTACGAGAGGATACCCCATAACAAGAAGGAAGAGGGCAATTTGATCCAACAAAAAAAGTAAACAGAAAGTTGAACAAACTGACCACCTTAAAAACATTGAAATATCCTGAAAAACAGCAATCAGCTGACCTCAAAATATGATCCTCACTACAACACAGAACAAAGGGACGGGGATGCCACTCAGTTCCTCAGGTTTGAGTGCACGGCCAGCGGGGCTCTCGGCGCAGCACTCCCTCTGATCATGGAGCCTGCTCCAAGAGGGTATTCAGTAATATGGTCACTAAGAAATTGCTGTTTTTACGAAAAAGAGCTCTGGGAGTTCCACGCTGAGAGCCCCGCTGCCAGTGCCGCTCTCCCACAGGGCTACCGGCGTCGTGCCCCAAGGCTGCACCTGACAGACGTGACTGAGGTACTAAACCCACATTGCTCCTTACCTTACTGAGGTGTGGGTAGAAGGCACTGCCCCTCCCCCCCATGGATGAAACCTTCAGTGAGCATAAAATCTTCACCGGAAAGGCACTGCCCAGCATCTTCTCAATAACACCCACTGTCACCGGAATACCTTGCTGGATCCTTTGTAAGTCCTGTTCCTCCCTCCTCATCATGTTGTACACATGGTAGCTGGGAATAAGCCAGTTCCCAGCAACCACTCCAGGTTGATTGATTTTTTTAACCCCCTTCCTCCCCCCTCCATTTCTGTTGGAAATAATAGTTTTATAGACCACACCCTTAAGTTGTACTGGGAGTTATGGGCCCTGAAGACAATGTTAAATGTCCTTGCTTACGTCTTTTGGTCTCGGTCTACATGACCTTATGAAATAGCCTACCTCTACCAATGCATTTATTATTTAAGGTTTGCATTAAATACATGTAATTGAACAAATATACTATGCAAAGAAGGAAAATCCCCTCTGGGAATAAACCGGTCGATCTTAATTGCCCTTTTTGTAAAATTACAGAAAGCCACACCTGTAGTGTCAAAGAACCCCTTACGGTGCAAGAGTAGTTGTGAATTGCGCTTTGTGCAAAAACCTCGTTTATTGAGCTTTGCCCAAAGATTTACAATAGCAGGTGACAGTGTGTATGTGTAGTGCAAATGAGAAGGCTTGTGTTAAGGTAATGATTCTGTGAAACATTATGTATTTTATGGGCAGATACATAATACCCCAGTGCAGGACAAAGACTGATATGTTTGGGATATTTCTGCTCTGTGAAAGATAGTGAGCTAAAGACTCTGTGTAACCAGGACTCATGTCTGGCAGAGAGTCTCCCAGGACACCCCTTGTTATTTGCATATTTCAAGTTACTTTGGGTCTCACCCTAAGTTACTAGGGGAATCCAGACGTGGACCCCTTGCTCACTATTCTTAGAGAGGCACAGCTACACCCTACTGATGAGGTTCAACCAGACCGAAACACGTGTCTGAGGTTGCTGTTGGTACTCTTGTTCAGAGGAGAATTGCCTAGAATTTCAGTGCTGGACTGCCCCAGGGCAGGACAAAGACTGATGTGTTTGGGATATTTCTCCTCTGTGAAAGATAGTGAGCTAAAGACTGTGGGTAAAGCTCTTGTAACAAGGACTCATGTCTGGCAGAGAGTTTCTCAGGCTCCCCCTTGTTATTTAGACACATAATACGCCAGGTACGGTCCTTTTGGATTTACCTGTTGAGTAATACATTTAAAAGCCGATGGATAAGATGTATCGTGTGTTTTTGTTTTATCTTGCTTGGGAGGTCTTACCATTTTTGCTGTGCCCCCTTTCTCTCATTGACCATACTGTTTGCAGAGTTTCCCGCCTGCAAACTCTAAGTGAGTTGGTTGCAGAATATGTCCGATAAGTTTGATAGAGCATGCAAACCGAGCAAAGCTTAATTGCTCTGAAACTGAAGAAAAGTGAGAAAGGGGTTATGTGGAGGGAAAGACAAGTTTCCAATGTCTTTCTCACAGCAAGACAACTAAGAAGGGCCTGATGGGTATGTGTGGAAGCGAGTTCCAGAGTTAGGGGACCAGCACAGAGAAGGCTGAGCCTCCTTGCCTTTTCTTGTGGAATGTGGGCACCTCTAATAACAGTCCTGTGCTGGACCAACGTATGCAGAGTCTGAAGACTGTGGAGCAATGTATTTGCAAGAAAGGGGAGTTCTTTGCCACCAGTGGCTTCCCGCGCCACACAGAGAGCCCTGGACCTACCGTGCATCTGACTGGCAACCAGTCAAGCTATAGAGGCAAAGCAGTAGTGTGATCCTACATATGTGCACCGGTGAGCAGACAGGAATACCAAATCTTCTGGATGACAAACTATCATTTCAAATATCACTTTTAAAAACACACATTTTTATTGATTTTTTTTTTCTGGAGCCTGTACATGCTTGACAGTACTTTTGTCCAGGAAACTGTGACAGGTCCCTTCAACATAGTTTTCTTTTCACAGTGCCAAGTGGTTGTGCACAATTCCAAGACATGCATAGGGGCGGGAAAGTTCATTTAAATTTAATCGACTACGGATGGCCAAATTGCTGGTCCTCCTCCAAAGATAAATCTTATTTAGCCTGCACGCCTCCTTTCGCTCTCATTCGGTCCCCTGCCTGTACTGGAGCCGGTTTAAAAGTCATCTAATTGAACTACGCATTACTCACACACGAAGAGACAATCTACAGTCGGGACACTTTTAATGTCTTTGTGCACGCGGGCCATTAATAACTGTAATGCCAGCCTCACTCGCCCTTAAATAGCCTAATTCATCAACAAGCAATTTAGCGAGTGACTGTGCGCCCGGACACTGATAAGCAGACGGACCGGAGGCACCCATCGCCAACTACTGGGGCGGCGCGGCCCGCTCCGAAAGGTATCGCTCTGCCAGAACGAGGAAGCAGCATAAAAGCGTGGGCTATCTGCAGTGGGGAGGGGAATCTGGCATATGGTTCCAGATATGAAATGTCTCCCAGGGTGCCATCAGTGAGCTACACTGTGACCCGGAAGAAGAGGCTCGATGTTGCCTTTATGTACAGGCCCATAGAGTAACTCTGGCAAACGCTGATAACCATGGAAACAACTGGGCCGCAATCATTTCTGCCATGAACAGCCTTTTCCCCAGATGAGAATGTCCACCAGGGACCCAGTATTTAGTATTGCTAATATACAAAAATGCAATGTCCAGTCTAGCCAAAGAGACAACTCCCAGTTACCTGTAAACGTAGGTTACACAAAATTGTTTTCAAGAGAGTCTTTCTTGATTTTTATCCCTTTAGCCATTTCTCACATTTACCCTAGTTGTGTATCTAGCACTTAGTTCACCTGTGAAATGTAAACTGCTCCATCTATAAAGATGGGACCCAGGAAGTAGACGTTGTTTGTACAGCTAACCCTTTTCTCCTCTCGCACACCGTACCTTTACAATTTAGTGGAAGGCATGGGCACAATTCCACACACCTTTCACTCACATATAACACAAACATTATTGCACATAACCTCTGCCAAAAAAGTGGCTACTTTTAACAAGGATTTTCGAACTGTAGCTTCCCACATAACCCTCTATCTCCTTAAACACAACCCCCCCCATTAGTCCATAGTATACCTCTGCTGCACACATACACACTCCATTTAGATATGGGTGACTCGCAGGGTCTTGTCCACCCTTGCATAACTTTAATGACGGAAATGCATAAAGGCATGATCGCACCTTCCGAATTCTCCCAAATGTTTGGATTCTGGTCCCTCCGAGGGCGTTCATTCAAAAGCATGTTGGCACCATAATTATGGGGAAAGGCACTATAACAAATGACAAAATGAATGAATCATAAGAAAGCCCTCTATAATATCACTCAATTTCCTGAGTGTGGACAGGCACATTTCTTCTATAGGTACATCGGTATAGCTGCTCTTCTTCACATCCTCCAAATCTGAGCCCAGTTCAGCAGCCACACATGTATATCTACCTATCTGGACATCCACAGGGTGTATTTTTCCTTCCCCTAGATTTTCATCTGACCTTTCTAAGTCCTACTCTTTAACTCCACAACCCGAGAGGGTGGAGTGAACTGCTAGCGTCCAGAGAACCTAGAGAATGCTATGTTTTAACTGTGAGTCTGCTATGAAGGTGTATTTTGATTTTGCGAGTTCCCATTTTTCCTGCATGATTTTTTGGATGGCAGACAGAAAAGAACTGGGAATTGAATGATAAACACAAGCCAACTGGCCCATGGTGAGCAGATGCACAGGAACCCAAAATAAACATTGGGATGATGTGAACATCTCAGCAATGAAGCAGTTGATCAGCGCTCAAACTACAACCACAGAAGGGGTGTACAAGTAGTGTCCATATCAGATGTCTGCAGCCTTTGGCTCTCCTGATGTTTTGGACTACAACTCCCATCAACAGTCGCCAGAATAGTCAATGGTGAGGGACCATAGAGTGATGCTCCACAACATTTTTGGGGACCGAGATATAGAGATCTGTTTTTTCACCAGTTGAGATAAAATACACAGGGGCCTTCTTTACAGAAATTGTGCACCAGAGAAAGTTCAGTTTTCCAAAAAGTTGTACTGGGGTAATTTGCGCCCTGTTACTATTTGCATTTCAAATGATACTCACCACTTCTGTAATGATGCGATAAAACCCGAAATGTACCATCAGCAATCCCTAGTGAAGGAAAAAGAATTGCCAACAAATGATAATAATTTAATAACAAAAATAAGACCAGAAAAAAGACGAAAACCTGAACTTGCTGCAGCGACTGCCGGTCTAAACCAAGTTTGGAAACTAAACAATCCGAAATTCATTGTGCTGTCTGGGCAAATTCGTGCCATCAGAATTTAAATATGGTCAGTAATATTTTTACTGCAACTTTAGTTTTGTACCTCTTGCCAGAGGCGTTGCTAGGGGGGGCTAAGGGGGCTATAGCCCCTGGTCTTTTGATTGTAGCCCCGGATAGAATCTCAGGAGCTACAGCCAAAAGACTAGCTAGCCCCCAGTCCCAACAGTTCTGACATTAGGGTAGCCCCGGGTCTTTTCCAGACCTAGCAACTCCCCTGCCTCTTGCGGTTCATTGTTGTTACTATGGTAAATGTAGAAACATGCGTTACACTGGTGGAATTCCTACTGCTGACCTTATTCACTACTTTTGGAAAAAGAAGTTTTAACAAAATGTATTGTTCATTTATAACAAGCTTAATGCCAGTGAGTGGTTTCTAAGCGCGGGATCAGGATTCGAACCTGTGTTGCGCCACATTGACCCTGAACTATGCTATCAAAGCATCAGTGTTACATAATTGCAGAACTACTGGGATATATACCCAGTGTGGTAGTATATTATGACATTTATAAGGCATCTTTACACAAGTGTTTCAGGAGTGGTTATTTATCAGTGGTCGTATTGTTATACACACCGAGGACCGGTACAGAGTCAGTGAAATATAATAGGTTCTAATTATGGTTGTTTCCGTTGTACACAATCATGGCGGTAATTCCCCTTGCTGCTCCCTCCTGCCGTCTGTTCAAAGAAAACTAGAATGCTCTTTTTAACTCACCAGTCGCTCAAGTGACATTCTGACATCAAAAACCTTTAAATGTACTTCAATATATGTTCACATGATCGTGAAATGGTGGCACTCCATTTTAACACCATGCTTCATAATTAGGCAGCAATGAGTTCTGCACCTTAAAATCACATTTAAAAAATCAGGGTTTGAAGTCGATACAGTTGTATTTCCTAATATTGAAATAGTTACAGCGGATGAAGCCAACATGCACATTTTTTACAGCGGATGAAGCCAACATGCAGATTTGGTTCATGTGGTTTCATGCCCTAGCTTTATTCACTATCCTAAATAAGAGTTGGGTTGGCATCTGAAAATCCCATCTACTCAGAGAGTGGGCACAGAGAGTAAGGTTACCTGACTTTCATATTTTATCTGTAATATCCCTCTTAGGTGTCTGGCTGGGAGTCACTCCCCTCCCCCGTACCTCCTAGCTCTTTCGTGTTCTGCATCTGAGGCCACTAATATAGCTTTTCAAGGCCCTCCCCCTGTGGTTCCATAGCAACTTGACCGAATTTATTTGGACAGTTATCATTTATTTTACCACAGAAAGTGGGGACAGACCCTCACAACATCCCCGTCTGTCCCCCACACCCCCTCTATCAACCTTTCCTACACTTACCATGTGTGGTCAAATATTCAGCAAGAACCGCAGTCGGTAAAGTTGCCATTCCCCAAAAGTAGGGTATACCACACCTGTGGCCTCCCTCGATATTGGTTACCTTGAAATTGCGATTCCGGTTGCAAAGGAGCCAGGACACTTTCCCAACATGTGCAGGGCTGGCAATGGTGGAGTACACTATGGGCCTCATCACGACCCAGGCGGTAAGTTACCGCCTGGGCCGTGACTTTACCACCATGGCGTAAACTACGTTTACGCCATGGTGGTTGGCGGACTTACCGCCCCATTCGGACCTTGGCGGGGCGGTAAGTCCCCAATCCCCCTTTACCCTTCCCCATTCCCATTTTTGCCCCATAGGGCATAATGGGAGTGGGGAAGGCGTTAATTACGCCACCGTAAATTACGGTGGCGTAATTAACTCCATGGTCCCTTAGCGCCATGGATTTTAACACCTGCTAAAAGCAGGTGTTAAATTCGCCATGGCGCTAAGGGACCTCGTACTCAGGCGGTAAGGGTCGGCGCTGTTTACGGCGCCGTAAACCCCTTACCGCCTGGGTCGTAATGAGGCCCTATGTGTGCATATGACTTCAAATCGAATGTGGTGAATTTAGAGTACATATACTGATATTCTAATCATGAGCAAACACGTCTTCTCAAACACCAGTCTGCAAATTTAGAGATTGGCAGAGGTGTGCAACAGCCTCCTTTCCTCTGATGTTCTGTCTCTGCCCACACTGGCAGTGCCTCCTGCCACCTCCTTTAAGCCAAGGGGTAGTAGACCACCCCTGCATTCAGAGTTTGGTGTCCAGGAGCTTCTGGGTGGTCCCAGCAGCCTCTGCCTGCAGGTGATGGTCATGTGATGGTAGAACTCTCCTATACCCACCTCGGGTCTAAGGAACACAAAGGAATTTCACCTGCGTAGTCACGTATACAGTGTTGAATGGAGGAAATCCCCGTGGGTTATTCAAAGCTGGAGGTCTAGGGGGGTGGGCAGGTGTTGTGGAAATACATACTTATGTGTTGGTTTCTCTGATGCCTACTTTTGTCACTGTCGTGTTTATTTGGGGGAGAGAGAGATGCTTATTATACCATCATCTTGCTCAAATGAGGGGATTTATGTTCACTTGGTTAACATTATTGCCTGTTTCGGTGTCAATCACACTTACTCAGGGCACAATCATAGTGTTCTGTGTACAGTCGCTTATCTATCTTTCAGCAATATATTATGGCATTGCAGTCTGGGGGGAGTGTAATACAACAGGTGTTGTGGGTCCACATCCAATTAATGGGCCTTAAGGAAAAGCTGAGGGTGCATTCCAAGGGTAAACGATCAATAGGTTCGACTCCACCGCCCACCCAAATCTCTCCTAGTCCCCTGCAATACGCATAAGTGTATTATTTCTTGTCTTACCCATTCAACGGTTCCTGGCAGTAGAACAGCCTGATGCCCATCGGTGCCAGCTGAACTGCAGCAGAATTAATGAAGGCATAGGCAGAATCATCATTGAGGGCACACCAAGAAGACTGATGTCTTTTTAGGCCGTTTTCCAGTTACGATTGATTTCCCTGTGTGTTGTCTCGGCTTCGTTTGCTGGACTAAATCCTCTGGTTCTGAGCCACATGGAGGGCACTGAGTGGTCAGATCATTTAGAGCTAATGTATTTAATGGGTGTTTGATCTAATATATTACTCCGTATGCCAGTTGTATAGAACAGGGAGCTGCTGCCTTGCCATCATTACAGAGAATGTTATTAGAGGACAAATTTGCTACTTATTTTGCAGCACAAGCAAATCTGTATTAGATGGGACTATATTGATGTGCTGCAGCTGTTGACATTGCTTGAGCAGTTCGGCCCTTTTCCTTCATGATGTGGATAGCCATGCCAGAGCAAGTTTCTGTTCATCCAATTATCCAGCATCTTCGTTTATTCAGCGTATAGCATTATAACCCTTGTAATGTAAACTGAGGGTTCTCACTGAACAATCTATTGGCAATACAAACCAGTATCGCCCATAGATTGGTTTATATAGTATGCACATTTTTCAGAATGCTACATTCCAAAGCCACCAGCAGCAGAGATCACAACCGTAGCCAAATTCCTGCTACAGCCAGAGTAGATTTATGTATTACACTTTAAAATACCTATATACGCTTAATATTATGTACAGAGATGCAGGTTATACTACCTTTATAGAACCCACCCTCAAGCTGTACCAGGTGTTATGTGCACAGCCACAGGAATTTCAATAACACCTGTCAGCGTTGGAGAAACACACGACAGGCCCTATTTTAACATTCAGAATTAAGTGTTTAGATATATATGTATTTGGTTTCGTTGGTGCTAGGTTCCAGATACAGTGGTTATTTGTTTTGTACCATCAATAGTTTTCATATTATCATTTTGTATTGAAGATGTATGTTTATAACAAAGAAATATGTGCCAATTGATGCATTTCTGGTTCTCATGTATTTATTAAAATACTGTTTTGAATCAATATACAATCGTGTTATCATACTAACATTTATGTGTCTAAAGGTATATTTGTTTTTCCTAGGGCACCATTAAAAGAAAGGTAGTTTAACGCAGTGAGTTCTATACTTATTAGGGTAATTTGCTTTTGGTCTTTAGTGCTACGGGCCCATAATCCTTGTCAATGGCCTTGCTGTGCTGGGGCCTTTAACTCAGTCTTCAGGGAACATAATGCTTGTTACATTCCTTGAACAAGGCCTATACAGCTTAGTTATGTTATTTCGCTGCTTAAGGCAGCAGTGACTCCTTGAGGCAACAGCAACCATTTCTAGGATGAGAGAGGAAGAGGACCATATTTATTTCTGGAAGCATCTCTCATGCCTTCACTTGCAGGCCAGGCCATCTAAAGTTAAGCATATGTAAGAACTCCAACACGGTGATGGGGGAGTTTTAAATAGCCTAGCACAGCATTCCTGAAGAGCAAAGATGTGGGAGAATAAAAGGATGAAAGCAGGGGCCATTGACTCTCCAGGCAAAATAGTGCCCCCTGCACTTTGCGCTATTGCACTTGCACAATCTGAATGACACAAGGCCTAGTGTGATTGTTGTTTTGTCCTCCCTCTGTCTCCCCTCCCTTGTGTTGTTGCGCCTAGAAACACTTGTGTGGAGGCATGTTATAAATAACTTATCATATCTTATATCATATTGAGACTGTGCTGCCTCTGAAGAATCAAGTCCCAGGAGATGTACTGGGGAGGGTTCATATGCCCTGGGAGGAAAGCGTTAGCCTTCCTCTGGGGGATAAAAGTGACAACATCCTGGCCATTGTGCCACATGGCAGTTGTCCAGCTGGCTAATACATATTTCCGTCTCATAGCAAAAGCCCTGCTGACACTGGTATGATATCACATTGGTATGGCTGTAGATATGTTTGATCTTAGTAGCCACCATGCTACAGACAGAAATTACTTATATTTATAGTTTAAACTGCCAGCTGGGTGAGGAATTACACAATTATCATGTTTGGTATTAAAGGTTCAGACAGTTGAAAAACACCTCTTGTGCTGTCACTTTCTTTTCCATCAGCTGTCAGGAACAGACATGTGACCTTTCAGCCTGCCCTGTGCCACTGCAGGACTGGTGTTCAGGGTGACAGGACACTATCTCAGCAAAGACACATGGTTGAGGTATCATTTTGGCATGGCGTACTTAGGAAAGTGGGTTCTGAGAGTATCTAGCTTGATGTCATACTCAGACATAAGCGCTTCACAGCGTTTCATGCACAAAGCCAGGACCGCCAGTCCGGAGGAAGTCGCACCATGGAGTACACCAAATTGCGGAATCTGTTCGCTAGTTCTCGTTTTCCGATAAAGTGATAACAGATTCCAACAAACTCTCACATGAATTGAAATCAATGATAGTTCATATCTTATAGAGGACGTAGCCGTTCCTTTTGGCAACTTGAGGACTTTGGTCCAAAAAATATTCTCAAGAGTAGACTATATCTCCCATGTACAACCCAATGCGTTTTCTGCCCCATACGTAAGTATAGGTATCACCTTTTGCTCATAAAAACGTAAGACTGCTTTCAGAGAAAATTTCCCATATTTATTGTTTGTCACCTGCGCTTGACACGCCAATTGTTTGCATTTACGTTTAATCTTAATTTTCCATGGTTCGTCACTGAGGCTGGAACTGAGCATCATTCCAAGGTATTTCACATTAGGCGAGATCGTTAGCTTTTCTTGGTTTAATGACCATGTTAAATTTTTTGCAAGCCTAGTTTTGCCACTTTTTAGATCTTTCAAGACCAATATTTCACACTTCTTTGTATTAATAGACAGATGGTTTTCAATCACATATTGCTGAATTGCATTGATTTTCCTCTGTAAACCGATCGGTGTTAAATCCAACAGTATGAGATTGGCTGCATACAACATCCAGCTCAGCCAGGATTTATGCATCTTCGGCGGAAAGGTGTTTAAGCCTTTAAAGGAGTATCCAATATCAGAAATGAACAACCCAAATAATGCCGCCGCCAGCGGGCAGCCTTGCTTGACTCCCTTAAAAGTGTTAATTGGTTGAGACAACATACCAGTTTGGTCCAAACGAACCCTGATAGAGGTTCCAGTGTGTAATTCTTTTATAGTGGCAACTAGGTCTTTCGGGCAGCCCCATTCTCTCATTTTGTTCCATAGCCGTGCTCGATCTATTGTGTCGAATGCATGGGAAAAATCAATGAAAGCAAGATAAACCATTGTTTGGGTTCTAATTGCCTCCATTTTAAGTATATTTAACAACAATAGATTCAACGAGCATCCAACCTGCTTGACAAAACCAGTTTGTCTAACATCTACATGTTTCGAGTGAGTTGCCCATTTAACTAGCTTATGCTGTAACATGGTCGCATGCACCTTCCCTAAGACGTCGAGCAAGGCGATCGGCCGATAATTTTTAGGGCATGTTCTGTCCCCTTTTTTGAAAATGGGGACGATCACCGCAGATTTCCAGGATTGCGGTGTCTTTCTTTGGAGATTCACTCTCTTAAAGAGATCCACACAAAAATCTGCCCATAGCTCTGCGTGTTGCTTGATCGTAAAGTTAGTTTTATGTTAATAAAAATCAAACAAGTTAGAGCTTTTACACCCTCGGAGATGGGAAGTCAAAACAAATGTATTTTTCCTCATGTGGCACAACATTAGCAAAGGAAACGACTGCTGGGAAAAACAACACATGCCAAAATACAATGATCAATTGCTTCCTCAACGCCATTGCATTTGGGAAATGTTGTGACACATTGCTGCCTGCAAAAGCAATGGGAGTTCTCAGTGCAGTCTATCAAGGCAATGTGCTTTCTATGATCCTAGGCATGTCTACAAGTTTATTTGTGGGTCATTTACTATCAAAACCTCTGTTTATGTGTTACTAAAATATCTTACTCTTTGGAAAGGTATATATCTTTATTTATAGAATGAACAGATTAATGCATGAATTACTTTTGCTGTAAATGGTGCACCGAGTGAATGAAAACACTTGCAGACTCTCACAAGATATGTGCACAGCTCTCGAAAGCATACACTGGCATGGAACAAGTTAGTATTTTGTGTGCCCTGAATTTACCCAATCAAGACACGTTATTCATTTTACAGGATCTCCTCTAATCTCTGTAGATTTTGATCATAGATATACTCAGAAAACTCAGAAAAACCTAATTTGCTTATCCCTCGTCATGGCAAACCGGTCTCGTTCCGCCCATGGTGCCCACTCGTCCCTGATTGCAGCTGCAGCGGAAGCCAATGAAAGAAATCCAAGAATCAGATGCACACTTAACCAGCTGCACCAGATCAAGGTTCACACATGTATTCTTTGATAAACATATATATTTTAAAAAAGCGCTGATGCATGTTTCATGCTCCCAGGCCGATTCTCTGGTCACAGCATATTGAAATGTGTATGTAATGTAAAGTGCTCTTTTATAGCGTCTTTCTGCCTATAATGTGGGCCTCGGTGTGCATGGCTCTGTTAATAGGCGACACTGTGTGTTAAGTGGATAGCAGAAAGTCAAACCCAGAATCTTTTGCTGTTTATGGATGCATGTTGGAGGTGCACGATACCTGTGTCCCGATATGAACATCTCAATGTTTGTGTTTGGTATCGACCAGGCTGGTTAGCCATATGGGCAGCCCTCGGATTGTGGAGTGCAACAAGTGACAGCATGGTTAAGGTTAGAAGATGGATAGGGTCTGAATCTGCTAAGAACACTAGACGTGGCACCATCTTTGCCCTCTTTGGTTTCTCAAAGTTACTGTAAGGGTTGTTCATTTAGCATCATAGTTTCAGTTCTGTCCAGCATGCAGCTAATTCTGTCTATCAGGGATCACAATTGACAATATAGAGATTAATGGTTGTTTTTCTTTGGAGCACCTCCCATCTACCCCTCTCAAATCCAGGGGTTCTAGTCTGTAGGGGGTGCTGGATGGAGGGAGAACACTTGCTCTTGGCTCTGCCCAGCCAGGTCACGGTGCATGCAGACTATCCACAGTGTTTGGAACTGTAGACCATGGATTTCCCTAGGGCCTTAGATGGACTACTCACGAAAGCCAGCAGCTCAGTGGAACGTGCTTGTAGGGTGGACCAATGATGGCTCGGCTTAGGTGTGGATCACACCATCTCCTCAGGAGGGTGAGTGCGTCCTTGAATGATAGACATAACGGAAGGGCTGCCAGGGATACGCAGCAGTGAACAAGTCTGGCAGGTGATAAACATGGCTCTTACACGACATCATAGCAGAAAGGCATGGTTAGCTGAAGACCTTCTTGTATCTGAAGAAAATAGCCCCGCTTACATTGAAAGCTGATTCTCATTTTCGTCCACCCAAGGGACCAACAAAACAACTTCTGGTCAGGCCCAGGTGGTACTAACATTTGTCACAGGAGTGAACATCAGATTTTAGCGTGCTTTGAATTTGGTAGGAAGCAATACATGGCATGAGAAGCGAGCAGGAAGATTATTTTTTCAGCAAGTCATATGGGGATGGGGAGAGTCCTGGGTCTATTGCCTGTGCAGGAGGCATCACCTGCAGGAGAATCACAAAATGGCGTTGTTATTCAGGAGAACTGTACAGCTAAGCAGAGAACCTTGTACAATAATGGTCTATTACGACCCTTGACAGTTTTAACTTTACAGAAAGGGGTTTGGTCCTTCCAGTTCAGCCTATTTTTCATAATAGTAAATCCTACAGTTGTTCCACATCCCTGCTGTCAGTAAGTGTGGACCACAAATGGTTACTAATTTTCTAAGGGCGAGGAAACAGGTTTTTAATAACTTTGCAAAACTGTATGTCAATTAAAAGGTGGCTGCATAACAAGTTTATGCCTCCTAGTAATTTTTTATAATTTGTATACAGCTTCTCAAAATAAGGCCTACATTTGGGAATGTACTTGCTGTGAAGACAGAGCAGAATCCATGCTGCAAAGTGCAGAGAAGTAAGAAGAACTGAGCTACGCTGTGCATTGTACTGCATAACCGACAGCATCTCTGCAGCAGAGCTCTCGTTTATGATATGATATGTTATTTTATTTATATCGCGCTCATACACAGGTGTTTCAGAGCGTGACCAGGCAAAGGGAGGGGAACAATGGAGAACAAACACAATGATCTTACTTGGCCCAGTGACATTGAGAACGTGCAAGTGCATGGGGAAGGAAAAAAGGGGGAACGTGCATGGGAGGGGGGGGGCAATTGAAAAGTGCAGAAGCACAAGAGAGGACAAGATAAATAATAAGTAAATAAATAAATAAATACGGTGATCAGAAACAGTGGTAGTGCAAGCCTGTACGGGCCAAGTGCAGTGTTTCACTCCCTATCCAGTGCGAGTGGCCGTTGGTGCGCGTGCACGTTCCTTGGAGGCATCCCACCCCGGTGCAGCTTCTGGGCTGGTTTGCAAAGCTTACTTGCTCTCCCTAGGTACTGCATCACCTCGTCGTGGTTCCGGTGGCTCCGGTGGTGCTGTTTGAGGAATGGGGGTTGCTGCCTTGGTCATGTGCCTGTGGTGCATTGTCCTGGTGTCCTGTTGTTGGTTCCAGGCTGGTGTGGAGATGCGGGAGATGCTCAAGCACTGAGGTGTGTTAGCAGAGTTCCGTTGTTTCTGAAGACTGCTGTAGGGTGCTTATGATTCAGGCGGTAGGCACGTTGCATCACTTTGGTAACAGGCTGTAAGTCCAGGTAGTTTGGGGTGAGTTCAGGCAGGTGGCATGCTGCACCGATCTTCAGGCTAAAATCGTGATGTCTCTGTTGGATTTTCTATTCTGAGCCTGAGAAGGGATTTGTTTGCCTGATGCAGTTTTCATGCTGTTTATGCCTAATAAAATGGAAATATTCCATTTAACACTCATTGATTTGAAAGCGTCTACTTGTTTAAGGAGGCTTGACAAGTTCGTCTCCCAAGAGGATCAACATTCAGGGGATCCTAAACCTGCTTTATGTGACATCGTGAGTCCATCCACGCCCTCCTGATTAAGAGGTAGCTGGCTATCAGAGGTCCTAGCACTTTGTGCGAAGCAAAAATTGCCCATGAGGGAACAGGAATGTAGAAATGAAGCGGCCAGTGGGAATGGTATTGAAGAGGAGCCAGGGCGAAATAAACAGAGCAGACATCAACTTATTGAAGATTTTTCCAGCCCATTCAAATTATGGTAATCGCTTGTAGTTGAAACTTTTGTTGGCCTAACGTTCTGTTCTGGAGGGGCATTAAATAAGCAGGGAGAGGCTGCATCAGTCAAAAAGCTGAATGAATTGAGCAGATGACAAAATAATCTGTTGCTGCAAAGCTGCATCTGTTGAGCCGTTTTAAAGAATTTGCACTCTCGGAGTCGTTGAAAAGTGGTAGGGGTAAGGCTGGCCAAGGGTCTGTCAGACTGACCTAGGGGGGTTAAAACAAATCAACTGCTGGAAGAAAAATGAGTCAATAGACAGGATGTCACATTTTACCCTCAAGTCCAATCGCTGATACCACCTGTTGATACTCCAGTGGAGTTAGCACAGTCGTATTGATGTCCCGCTGGCCTTGTTAGCTCCAGAAGAAGATTTTGTTTTTCCAGGAGCTTGCACGTCGGAAAAGCTCACACGCTGGTGATTGTGGATGAGAACATAAGAGGGTTTGTCATGGACGAAAGGAACTTCATTACCGATGTCGAGAAACTGGAAGACAATGAACTAATGGAGCTTCTTAGATCAGAAATGCTGTCATGGCTATGCCAGACAACAGGATGTGAGGAACCTGAGGGTGTCCTCACTTACTATCCGCCAGTCCCCTCTGCTCAGGTGGCCAGGAAAAGGCCATCGCTATTGGATCCTTACCCTGAGGGTAGATATGTGAGAGAGGATCACCGGGGTGGAGGAGACTTGGGGAGTGGGGAGAGGACATCCTTGGGTGAGAAATGGTATCGCCCATTCCGTTGTCACAATTTATCTATCTATGCAATTCGCATATACAGCCATTCGCCCAGGGGCCTCAAGGCGCTCACATGACAGAGACAACAAGAAAAAACAAAAAGGCAACTGCAGAGAGGTAGGGACAGACAGAGAAGGAATTTAGCCTGTATGAATGAACCTTCAGGCCCAACAGTATTTGAAGGGTACTGTCAATCCTTCCCATTTCCCTCCTTTCAAAGGGAGCCTAGAAAATGTCACTGTTATACTGGGGGCAGGAAGAAATTAACAAGGAAGGAGGGCACCTCCTTGCCGGACAGCCAGCTGGCCAATCATGCCAGAGTGCATTCAGGTCTCCTAGGAGACTAACCACAGGGAGTTTCAGGCACCTCCCTCACATCCTGTCCACCGCAGACACTCAGGAGCCAGAGGAGGGCTTCAGCACTGAAGCCTGCCAAAGGCCAATGAATAAAGAGACCAAACCTGGTTTGGCGCGCAGAGACAAACACAAGAAGGACTTTTCCTAAAAGAAATGGTGAAAAAAGATGACCGGAGTCTGTTTTTACAGATGGGTCTGGGGCGCCATATTGAAAAACATGGCTGACCCGATTTTTAGCTACCGTTGTTAGCGGTCCGGAACAATCACAGTAGTTGATCTAAACCACTGACACCAGCCATTTAAAGTAGGAAAAGGTAACATTTGACTGTTACATGGGTGTTTTGACTCTGGGGAAGTTAGGTAACCCCTCCAGCACTTTATAGGAAGATAGTGTGTGGTGGGTCAGTACATTTAAAGAGACTAGCAAAGTCAATTTAACTTTACATGCTCTGGGAGACAGTAGTCAGTCCCAGAGAAGGTATTTAAACCTTGGGAATTCTGAAAGACATCCCTGTGCCACTGCACCGAAAGTGCTGTGTGACACACAAGAAAAGATGATGCCACTGGAGTTGTTTTAAACTCCACAAGCGAAGAACACAAAAGTAAAACACATACAAAATACATGCAAGAGTGGGGAAAAAAGGCTCACACTCTTCCCAGGTAGAAAAATCAAATCCTAGTAATACAGCAAAGTTGCTGGGGGTCTCAATAGGTAAGGGAAATGAGCACATTTTGAGAATTCTCCCTAACACTCTCCCCCCGCCTCACCCCTCCCCTACCAGACTAAGGGACAGGAGGATCTAATCCACTCCTGGATGAATCAAACATCCTGGAGAGTCCATCAGCATTTTGGAGGTGAAACCCAGACCTGTGTTCGATGGTAAAATCAAACCCTTGCAGGCTGATTGCCATCTCAGTAGTGTAGGGTTTTCCCCTTTCATTTGCATCAACCATCTCAAGGGTTGCTGGTCAGTCTGAATCACAAAAGTATATCCATACAAGTATGGTCTAAACTTCTTCAGTGACCACACAATAGCAAAGCATTCACACTCAATGGTTGCCCACCTTGTTTCTGGTTCCTTCAGCTTCCTGCTGATGAAGCAAATGTGGTGCTTCCTACCTTTCTCATCCAGATGACCAAGGACTGCACCTATACCAGTATTTGAAGCATCTGTCTGCACAATGAAGGAGCTCTTAGGACTGGAGCTTGACAAAGGGCGTTCTTTAGGCCTTCAAATGTTGAGTGCACTCCTCATTCCACCAGACCCTTTTAGGGAATTTGGGAGAGGAGACCACATTCAAGGGAGAAGCCATGGTCCCATAGTTCTTTATGAAGTTCCTATAGTAACCAGTGAGACCTAGGAAGGCTCTCACTGGGGTTTGAGGGGTGGCCCAGTTTTGTACAGCTTGCACTTTGCTAGGCAATGGCCTGATTTCACCTCCTCCTACCTCATGTCCAAGGTAGACTACTTTACTCTGACCAATTTGGCATTTACTAGCCTTTATGTTCAGATGGGCATGCTCAAGAGCCTGACAAACATATCTAACTGGTCAACATGTTCTTTCCAATTAGGACTGAACACTGGAATGTCATCCAAGTATGCCATGCAGAAGTCCTCCATTTCATTCAGAACTTGATTAACCATCCTTTGGAGTGTGGCAGGTGCATTCTTTAATCCAAAAGGCATTACACTAAACTAGTAGAGGACTGCTGGGGTTGAGAATGCAGTTTTCTCCTTGCCATGATCTGTCAGTGCTTTTTGCCAATAACCTGAAGTGAGATCAAATGTACTACGGTACTTGGCTGAACCAAGTGTATCTACCAGTTCATCTGTCCTTGGTAAGGGGTGGGCATCAGTATTGGTGACTGCATTAAGAGCTCTATAGTCCACACAGAATCTAAACTGCTTGTATCCTGCCTTTGGTACTAGAACAATTGGACTAGACCATGGACTGGTAGAAGGCTCTATTACCCCGAGATAAAGCATATTGTTGACCTCCTCCTTTATGTGGGATCTTACATGATCTGACATCCTGTAACCTCTGCTTTTAACAGGTAAACAGTCACCAGTGAGACTATCATGCTGGACCAAAGGGGTCAAGCCTGGTGATAGTGAAAACAGGGAGGCAAACTGATTTAACAGAAACTTGCACTCATCCTGTTGTTCAGGTGTCAAATTAGAAGAGAGATTAACTCCTTCTATGTTCTCATCTAAAGGCTGGCCTGTGAGTAGGTCAGGTAGAGGTTCACTCTCCCCCTCCTCTTGAGCTGAGGCTAGAAGGAAAGCTCCTACTTCTGGTCTTGAGACAAAAACTTTTAGGCGGTTGGTGTGAAAGACTCTGGGAGCCTCCTTAGGTTTGCCTAAATCCACCAGATAGTTGACCTCTCCAAGTTTACCCACAACCTTGAAGGGTCCTATCCATTTGTTCTGTAAGGCCCTCTGCCTTGTAGGTACCATAACCAGAACTAGCTGGTCCTGAGAAAACTCAACCATGATGGCCTTCTGGTCATGCCAATGCTTCAACAGGGCCTGACCTGCTTTCAAGTTGTCTGATGCTTCTGCCATCATGTATGACATTCTTCTCCAGATACCTATCACATAGTCAGTGAATCTCACTGGCTTGGGGGAAGGAGCACTCTCCAAACCCTCCTTAATTAGGGCCAAGGGGCCTCTAACTGGATGGCCATAAAGAAGTTCAAAGGGACTAAATCCAACTCCCTCCTGAGGGACTTCTCTATAAGAAAACAGAAGGCATGGCAATAGAAGATCCCACTTTCTTCTAAGGGGTTCCTCTAAAGCTCCTATCATGCTCTTTATTGTAGAGTTGAACCTCACTACCAATCCATTTGTCTGAGGATGGTACGCAGTTGAGAACTTGTAAGTTACTCCACAGTTCTTCAACATGGCCTGCATGTAGTGGGGCATACAATTTGATCCCTTGTCAGAGATAACCTCCTTAGGAAAACCTACCCTTTTACAAATACCAAGTAGGGCCTTAGCCACAGCCTGAGCCATAATAGTCCTCATAGGTATAGCTTCAGGATACCTAGTAGCATGGTCTACTACAACCAGGATAAACCTGTTGCCTGAAGATGTTGGAGGATCTAAGGGACCAACTATGTCGATTCCTATACTGTCAAAAGGAACTCCCACCACTGGGAGAGGCATTAAGCGTGCCACATTCTTGGCTCTACTCTTGCCAGAGGTTTGGTAAGTGTGACAGCTCCTGCAGTACTTGTCTACATCATAACCCAATTTAGGCCAGTAGAAGTATAAAGAGAGCCTTTCCTTGGTCTTCTTAAATCTAAGGTGACCAGCCAAAGGTATCTCATTGGCTAACTGTAGGAACTGGAGCCTGCTTTCAAGAGGCACTACAAGTCTTCTGTAGTCCCCTGGGATATACTCAGTCGGTTCACTGTAGAAGAGGCTATCTTCTCAGTACAACCTATGCTTCCCTGGCTCTTGCCCTTCCAGCTAGGAAGCTGCCTGTTGGTGAAGACCTTCAAGAGTAGGACACTCTCTTTGACCTCTGCTGAAGTCTGCCCTACAGGGTCCACCTTCTGCCAGTAATGACTGCAGCTCAGGATGATCTGCAGGATCCAGATCCCCAACAGGAGCAAGGTCTTCTTCCAGCTCTGATTCCTCAGCAGCTGATTCAACCACACAAGGTTGTTCCACACACTCAGCCTCAGCTGGTGGAGGAGTCACAGGTGTGACTTTGGACAGTCCTCTTGGGGATGTCCTTATTGATAGCACAGGAGTGCTGGCTGGTTTCTTGCTGGAAGTTTTAAGTTTCCTGTTTTCCTCTTTCTTCTTGGAAATTGCAGTCAGTAAGTCATGTGGACTGGGAGTTATAGTAGTAGACTGTAGTTTACTGACAGTAGACAGTCCAAGAGAAGGTACTTAACCCTTGGGAAGTCTGAAAGACATCCCTGTGCCACTACACTGAAGGTGCTGTGTGACATACAGAAAACGATGATGCCACTGGACTTGTTTTTAAACTCCATAGCCAAAGAACACAAAAGTAAAACACATATCAAAATACATGGAAGAGTGGGAAAAAAGGCTGACACTCTTCCCAGATAGAACAATCAAATCCTAGAAATCCCGCAAAGTTTCTGAGGGTCTCAAAAGGTAAGGGAATTGAGCACATTTTCAGAATTCTCCCTAACAAAAAGCATATGAGCACTTATGAATAAAGTGAAAGCAAGGTGGTGGAAAAGGGTGAATACCCCAGAATGAGTTGGGTGAGATACCAGTCATGGAAAAGCCAAAAGATTGTCAATGAGAGTTGGGTTGTGTGAAATACAAGTTGTGGTAAAGCCAAAAGACTGCCTATGGGAATATGGTTAAATATGGTAAAATGAGATACAAGCTGTGACAGAGCCAATAGAATGCCAAGAAGAATCTGAAATAAGTGTGGGCCAAAGATACAAAGGTGTGAGATACACATTGTGGCAAAGCCAAGAGACGGCCCAGGAGTTTCTGATATTAGTGTTGACCAATGACACAGGTTCAGAGAGAGAAAACCTGTGTTGGCAAAAAACCTGAAGAATACAGAAGCATAACAAGTGCCAAGGGTTATTGGTTGGACTGGTCAGTCTGACAACTGCATCTAGACCGAGTGAACCCTTCTTGAAAAGAGCCAAGGAAACCAAAGATAAAGAAGCTGTATTTTATAACAGTTGCTGAAGTGAATGAGAAATACAGAAAGAAAGCAATCTATGTGAACTATTGACAAACCTGGATGATGATGAAGTAAACTGGAACTGTTTTCAAAGCCAAGAGATTTTTAACTGATTGTAGTTTTGAAGGTAGAAGTACTGACTTCTTGGGGAAGGGGACCACACAACTCTGTTGAACTCTTTGGGAAGGGGAATCGTAAAATAAGCCACGAGCTGGAAGAAGCTCTGAACTTTATTTTTGGAACACTGTTTCTTTTGTTGCTGACATCCCTACACATTGTATAAATTTAGTTGTGAGGGCAAGTATAGGTTTTGGATACAGACAGACTTTTGAGTTGAACGTCCTGACACAGATCGTCCTTAGTTGTCTTTAGGTAGGCACATCCCACCTTAGCACAGGACAAGTTAGGAATTACTTCATCCTTACAATTAAGAACAATAAACCATTTATTTAGAAAGTTGTATCTGTTGTCTGTGTCTTACTTCATGATGCCTTCACACAGAGTCCTGGGTTATAAGAACTCTTGACCTGAAGGGTCTAAGAAGGATTCAAATGAACAAGTGGTGCTCACAGAACAAACAGGATTGTGCATTTGCCAGATGGGTTTGAGGTGGCAGAAATGTCACATTTCCTGAGTATTTGTAAATAATTTCCCAATGGCCCGTCCAATCTGATATTGGTCATTGATTGTGTGGAAGAGCTATAGAATTCTGATGAATGTTCTGTTCTGTTGCATTTTTGCTCTGCTGTAATCAGTTTTAGAGTATTTGATTGAATTGATGGTTTTCATTTCACTTGTATTCATTGTATCAGTTTTATCATTTGTTCATTTGTTTTTCACTTAGGGCTCGATTCATAGAATTATTTGCATGGTTCATAGTGACTTTGCACTGCTGAAAAGTGACTTTGCACTGCTGACCCAAACCTGATTCATGGAACTGTGCAGAGTGTATTTTTGCAATACAAAGTCAATGAAAAGTCATGAATTTGTACTGACTTTGCACTGCAAGAATACACTTTGTATAGTTCCATGAATCAGGGTTTGTCTCGGCAGTGCGATGTCAATTTGAACTGTGCATGAATCGGGCCCTTAGTATTTATATTGCAATATGTTGATGAGTCTTTTTTGTTAGTTGTTCCCGTTGGATTCTTTTGTTTGTTTCTTGTATTTGTTTTTTTGTTAGCGCCCAGATGCCTGCAGACATGCTTTGGCACTATGCAAATAATAAAACATAAACATATAACCCCTCCATGTTGACTGCCGGTGGATAAACCAGTTCAATTAAAATCCTGGTTTTCTTGTTTTCTTATTAAGAAATTCCAACATCAGTCGGTCAATTGCCTATGCTGCTAAATTGAAAGGATCCTTAATATGCAAAACATTTCAAGGCACAAACTAAACATATTTTCTTGCTCAGCAAATCTCAGTCTGTTGAACCTGCTACCACTAACGCCCCATGCAGCAGATATGGGTTGAGGTCAACTTTCGCGCCTTGAAACACTTGTGTATAGGTGCGTTACAAATGCGATATCATATCATATATGTGAAGTAGTGAAGGGAGTGTTGGGGCCCTAACCCTCAGTTGGACTTTTGAACATCAGTCAATCATGGACCAGTGAAGACCATCTACAGTTTAAAGGCAACAAAAACTGATGGTCGTAAGAGAAAGTTACTTCTGCATATTCAAATTTCACCTATCTTTGGACTTGAATTACATCAAAGCAAACAAGTAAAGAACCCAGAGGTTCTTTTTGATTCAAACCTGCCACTCCCACCACAATTAAATACAGTCATTAGTACTTTCTTTTTCAACGTTCAATTGTTAAGAAAATACTACCTCTATTCTGCTGGACCTACATCACATGCTAATGTAGTGTAAGCTCTAGTGAAATCATGAACTGGGCCACTTTGTGACGTGTTTGCTGCTTAAGGAGCAACTGACTCGAGCGCCGACCCATCTGCTTGAAGCTATAGACTTGCCCATCTCGAATGCTGACTCAACTCAGCAGAGCCATCTTCTGGCTGATGACTGGATTGCTGCTCGAATCACCTGGACCATACAGGAACGCTGACTCGACCCAACAGAAGCCTGCACCTTCAAAGCAACTTGGCGCAAGCTGCCAGTGAGATTGCTTCATCTCAAGTGTCTCGTCATTCGCTTGACTGCATTTAAACCTCCTAGAATCCCGGTCAACACTGTCAAGCTCCCAAGCCAATGAAATAACATTTTTTTTAAAGAGGACCAACCCTTTAGTCCATTTTAATGACACTACTGCATTTTAAGCACCGTTCAATACCTTCCAAATATATAGGGCCTCATTCCGAGATTGGCGGTAGTCGTGGTGCTACTTGCGCCATGACTGCAACCAATAACGGGTCCGGCACCGGTGTCATTCAATGGGAACTTAACAGTGTACTCCGACCTTTGCGGGATCGGTAAGTCCCCATTGAAAATGCCATTCCCCATTCCCATTTGAGCCTCCATAGGGCTCAATGGGAATGGGGAGGACACAAATAACAGGCTCGCGAATGGCAAGCCCGTTATTTTCCACCCTGGTCCCCTAACGGGACCCGTAAGGTACATTTGGTCCGACCAAACGTACCTTACGGGTCCCGTTAGGGGACCTCGGAATTGGGCGGTAGGGAATTACCAGCCCCGGTCTCCTTACCGGTGCCCAGTATCCCCTACTGCCCGACTCGGAATGAGGCCCATATTGTTGAATTGTTGATATTGTTGCCAAGTCTCTTGCCTGAACATTCCAGCTTATCAGACCAGAGTGCCCTTTCACATCAATGCACTCTGTTTCTTTTACAGGGCATACTTTAGAACACCACAAAACATATTTTCATGATAATTAAATAGTGACAATTGTATTATTTGAAATACGTTAAAGCACAAACTCTACTCAAAATATATAGAAGCAGAATGGCCAAAATGTGTTTTATACATCACTTATTGCTGCAGTTATTATCCTTTTAATCATGTCACACCCTTAAGTTGAATCGGAACCCCTGTTATGTACACGCACCCCAAAATCTGACATGCAAACCCACCTCCCCCCTGCGATTCCTATGCGCAAGTGTACTTACTTTGGTGCCTGACTGGGTCAGGAATTCATCAAGGATGAAATCAAAATGTTTAACTATGTGTTTTTGTACCAAGTGCAACCCCAAAAGTGGGAGAATGTTGTAGAATTAGAAAGCATTTGGCCTTCTAAACCGCATTGCACATTCTGGGCTCTGACCATATTACATGTAAGTGGATCCCAAATAGATCCCAAACTTGATCTGTGCCGCAAGAGGCAGTCAGTGAAGAACCCCCCAAGCTAACGAAATCCATTTTCTGGTGTGCTCTGCAAGTCCTTCAGTATTCCCTATTTTCAAAAATCCAATTTGTAGTGTGGATACTAGGACTAAAACATGTATTGTGTATATAAGTGTAATTGCTAAAGCAATATTGCATACACATTGTGCATATGTAGGTCAGCATCTGTTGACTGCAAGGTAACCTTATTAGCTGGAGTTTGTGCTTGAATGTTTAACTAAAACAAATGCCGATTACACAAATACCATCAAAATAAAGTAGGGGGCATTCTCAAGTAAATCTGTGCAGACGATGACTATTAGCTTTCAATTGCATGTATTGTAGGAAAGCTTTGAATAGCTTGTGTACATTTAGAAAGGCTATTTTTCGAAAACTATGCACATATTTTCAGCTATATAAGAGTGAATAGCTCACAGGTTAAGTGCTCACTTTTGAAATGGACCCAGCCAACATGTCGCAAATTTGCTCCCTGGGAGGCCTGACTCAAACCTGTAACCTCCTGCCATTGATACATTGAGTATTATTACATTGGGTAATAATTGCAGCCATTAATACATCTCCTAGAAGCCAACGGAAACTGGCGTAAAGCACATTATAAGAAACTGATATTATTACTAAATATTATTGTTATTATTATTATTATTATTAGTATGTATATTTTATTATTATTACTCTAGTATCGTTAGCATTTTACCTGATTTGTCTGTGCTCATATGATCACATGTGCTGTATGATCATCGTTGTTTAGTGCTCTCTCTTCAATCAAACCAACAGCAGCTACATTTCCGTGTGGCGGGCGGAGGGGGCATGCACCGGGGAGCAGAGCATAAGGAAGGCTCTCTGTGGGGGAGGGGAGTACAGGAAGGGTTCAACCCTGATCTCAGAGTTCAGCACCGGTATAAATTTAAGCAGTCCTTTGTTTCAAATAAAGGAATGCATATTGCGAACGCAGCACTTGAGATGTTGGAGGCACACAACCTCAGTCCCCCACCCCAGTTTCCAGCTTATGCTCGTTGTGTTGGTAGAGCCAAGTGGGCGCACTGTATAAGTGATGGCTCATTTAACAAGACATTACTTTTACACCACAGATATAGGCACTGAACATGGGGCATTTTTATTCTGAAGGCCAGCACAAACCATTTAGCTGACCAAACCTATGCATTCTTCCACGAGAATTAACATGCTGCACAGAAAATTTTTAAAACTATGTTCTTTATTTTCATGTCTTTTTATTTCACACACCAACACTTATTTTTGTATATTACTTTTTAGTTACATATGGCGCCTCCCCGAGGAGGTTGATTGTCATTTTCTTGCCCAATTGGTCTAATGGCTGCTTTGGGACATGGACTAAATGTGTCCCCTCGGTTTCAGTTTCTTAACACGCCAAGCACTGCCAGATGAGTCCTCAATGTGACTTGGCACCTTGATTAGGAAATCATGGTTCATTATGTGTTACCATGCAGACAGTAGTCTGTGGCAAACAATGCAGTGATATGTGTGCCGCAATGATTTATGTGCTGCACAAGTCACTGCCCTATTTGTTAAGGTGCCTATGTGCTTCTCCTCTATGTAAAAGCACACACAACTGTTTTTGTTTGATGTGTCCCATGCCCCTACAATAGCACACTGGAATTGTTTCTGTATGCAGCTCTAATGAGAGTGTCATACTGCCCTCACATATAAATCAATCAAAGAAGTTCCCTCAAATGGTACCTCCGTAGGTCAAACACCCTTCCTACACCACCACACCATGGTTTTCACTAGCTGCATGCCAGTACTGATGCCATCTCAGTTAGATAAAATATGGGCTTGCTCCTTTTTGCAGAAAAAACCCCAGAGGCCTGCACATTGGTGAGGAGGTAGTGGCCGAGGAACTGTGGACCCTTTACCTCAAATCAGAAGGGATTGGATCCGGTTTTGTTTAAAACACTTCATCAGCTTATTACTGGTCAGGCTAACATTTGTAAGAAATACATTTCTTTCTGTACATGTTCTCTCTTTATTGGGTGATTCTCTTGGAGTATCAGTTCCTATCTAAAGATATAATTCCCTAAAGATGTTTCTGTATGGGCAACTGGGCATGCTCAGACTAATTCCCAGCCCCTCCTCATCTACAATTCTCCAGAAACAAGAAGCAAAAGAGCCCTTAAACCCCATTTGAATGGCTGATGTTGCAGGCATTTTCTCCTGAAATCCCAAAACTTAAGATGTCCAAATGAGTATGTACGCTTCATGGTTACACACATTTTAATGTTAGGTGAGTTCTTTGAACAGTGATGTGAGCACCAAGCCATGTGTCTTGTATGTATTTACTGATTCACACATACAACCTTTTTTATCACAGATTTGTTTCTCAAATATAGAGATCTCTGATCATTGTTACATTCCCGAAATGCTCTATGATGTAATGCAAAGCAGACAGGAATATTCATTGGTGCTATTTATCCCATTTCCCTGTGTCATAGAGGTATTTTGTGAGAGTACAATAGGAGTGTATCAGACTTTGCACCTTGGAATGATAACCTTCTAGCAGAACATAATTCATATGGTTGGTCTAGTTTTACTCTTTTGCGAAATACAGGTAAGGTGGTTCGAAAAGAACGCCTGAAACACAGGTCCAGTGGTCTGTCGTCCCTCAGACCACAGTAGGCTGGTCACACCACAATGTGCCAGTACAGACAGTTTGAAACTGCATTCAGGCAAGTTCTTCCTTAAGAGCAGGTGACAGAAGAACCATTTACTTGGGCAACAGCATTGATGTTTTCACATTCAATTTCTTCTGTAAAGCACTTGAATTACAATGTAAAGAAACCAGCTTCCTTTGTTTAGGAATGATTTATTGTTATTGAAGAGGGTTTTATTGCATGACACAGAGGTGTAGTTTGGGAGTGACATGTGCCAGCCATGGGGGCACGCTTTAGAGTTTCACCAGGGCCAACAAGTTGGCTAGAAACTGCCCTGGACCTGGTCTTCCTCCAGGCACTTCCAGTGAACTAAACCTCCCCCATTGCGCACCGCTGGATCTTGGGGTCGTGTTACTCCAATTGCACACGCTCTCATTCCTCCGTGGGCCCACACAATGGCTCTCCATTGTTTCGCGATCCCCTGGCCGCCTCCTAAAGCCCAGGTCTTATTTTAGAAAGAGACACACGGAGAGCATTCATTAACTTATAATGCACCATGTGGAGGGCGGGACGGGCTCAATGGACCATATGTGCCTTCTGTCTCCTACGCTGCTGTGTGCCCACTCATCACGTTCCCAATTGGCAACCAGCGGCACCCAGGCTGCCAGTCTCAGCAGAGTGTCTCTGGATGGACCCTTTAGGCTGCAAAGACGTCTCTTCCAGGAGTGGCGTTTTAGACAGTAACGCGAAGTAGGAGCTCATTTCTAAAGGACTCAAACGTCAATTTGTTTGTTTCTCGATGCCACCACTGTGCTTGTAACTAACTGTAATTTTATGAAATGCAATTGAAAAAGAACTGGTATTTAATGTGGCCATGATGAGCCGGAACTGCATAATGACGTTTTTAATGTGATGTATTTTGCCGCTACCAAAGCAACCCCTTTGCAGATAACAGATGAAGAGAGGACAGACACTCTTCTCTCAGCCGCCCACAGTTGGATAGAATCCTTCCTGCCACCTGCATGTCTCTCCTGCGCGCTACATTTCATCATATGCGCCACCCTTTAGCACACTGGGGCTTGGATGCGCCTTAGAAAAATATATCTGCGTGAGAGCCTCCTGCTGTCGATTTCAGAAAAATCAAATGCGACATTATTCATGAAAATCTTATGAACACTCTTGTGTGGTCTTTAATATGTATATGGCAATGAATGCACCAGGGTTGATGGTACTTTAATGCAATCAGCGCGTTCTCAAATATTTATGACCTGGGAAAGAAGGGCATGCCGAGAGATATGGCAGTGCCATTTCAATATCTCATGGGCATTAATAGAGTACAAGATGCAGGCATATTGGTGTTGTGTTAGGGCTTCAGAAACTGTGGGAGCAGATTCTTGCTTGATGTGGGGGGCGTTATGTATAGCAGATGGTCCTTCCTGATCAGACAAGCTTTAATGCAAGGATGAATCTTCGATGAGGAGTGGTTGGGAAAAGTCTGGAAGACCTGCGATGGGCATTTGCCAGCCACTGCCATAATGGAACGACCTAGCCATAGGACGGTAACGGTTGGGAAATGGTTTGGGCTTTTGGTCGTGTGATGTCAGTGACTGATGAATGCCCATCCAATATCTATGCACAAGCAAAAACTGTTGCGTTTGCCAATGCTTGTTTTTCACAGGACTTCTGTGCAAAGAACAGATGCAAGGGCACACCCATTGCTTATCAATGAAGTGGCCAAAGCCACGCTTGGTTAAGACATATTTATTAGAACCAGGAACTCATTTACACCAGCAAATAAACCATGAAGTCTCAGAAGATTGCTTAGAGATAACACTAATAGTCCCTATAAAGCACACAGTGGGCCTCATTACACGGTAGGCGGAGAACCATGGCGCTATTAGCGCCATGGTTCATGCCGGTAAAATACTGGCACCGCCTTGGTGGAAAGGGGAATTACCGCCCCATTCCAAGGTTGGTGGGGCGGTAATTCCCCCTTCCACCATTGCCCTTCCCCATTCCCATTTTTGCCCCATAGGGCTCTATGGGAATGGGGAAGGCGCTAATTACGGTACCGCAAATTAGCTCCCCTGGTCCCTTTGCGGGTTGGTTTTTAACACCTGCAAAAAGCAGGCGTTAAATTCCCCAACCCGCAAAGGGACCTCGTAGTAAGGTGGTAAGGATTTACCGATACCGGTAAAATACCGGTACCGGTAAACCCTTACCGCCTACCTTGTAATGAGGCCCAGTGTGTTGTTACTGTCAGATGGAGCTAGTTTAAAGAGATTCCAGTCAACTTTTTGGGTGGGGAGGGGCAGGTGGTGGTTGGCTAAGGTATTAGGGATTAGCAATGCCAAGGCAGGCAATATGTGGTTAAAGAAGTAAGCAATGCCAATAGGCGGTGTGTCTATCCTCACATCCTCTTTCCCTCGTACCTGTACTCCAATACAATAAATAAGGCGCATAGGTGGCACCATATGCAAAACTAAAAAAGCCTGGGATGGACTCAGATGACTAATTGGTTTTGGGGAACAGACAGAGGTGTAGACTCTAGCGGATCTTCAGATGTATAGCAACTTCAATACATACATTGCTTACTCCCAATCCTCCTCATTATCTTTCTGCCTATCTAAAACATGTCATCAACCATTCAAAGGACACCTGGCAACATGCATGTTTAAGATTGCCAATGATTACAAATTCAACAGGGGTTATGAGTATGGGTTTGAGAATGTCACAGTCACGCTAGAGGAGTGAATCATATTTGACTTCTTTATTGAGCTCTAGGATCAGATGGTCTCAGAAATGGTATTACCCAAATTGACCTTTTACATTTGACTTTTTGTCCTTATTGACCTAATAATAGTGGTCCTAACTGACCTTCTGTACAATTTACTGTTTACCTTTATTTTACTTTTATATGTGTGGGGTGGGATTGGGGTAATAAATAATATAATGGGATTGGGTATAGGGTTGCGGGGGGGGGTTTTGGATTGAGTGGGGTGTTGCAGGAGGTTCTCCCCGCATATATGTCCTAATTGACCTTCCTTTCACGATCCATTGTGAAAAGGTAATTTCTCTCGCGATCAATTGTGAAAATGTCATTTCATTTACATCCTCATAAACACGCCCGGGGTATTTAACAAAACATCCACAGGATGCAGAGAAAAAACAGGTCTTCACATCATGCAACCAGCATGGACTGCTTCAGGTCCCATTATTCACAGAGGGGTCTTGCTTGCATTGAGAGGTCTGGGCACTAAGCGCAATTACATTCCAGCTTAGCATGCCTTGTGCATCCAAGTGTCAATAGCATGCCCAACAAAACTGAGGCACTTCTATTTTATTTTATTTATTTATTGCATTTGATTACATGCCCACACCGGTGTCCAGTCATTTGGTCGACTGAAAACTGGTCGAATGACATTTGGTCGACGCAATTTGGTCGAAAACCAAATCGTCGATTTTTTTATTTAATTATATATTTATTTTTAGGGTTTTCGTTTTTTAAAAAAAGGTTTTTTTAGAAAAAAAAGGGGGTTGAAGGGGACCCCCCCCAAAAAAAGGGGTGAAAATAAAAAAAATAAAAAATTCGACCATTTGGTTTTCGACCAAATTGGTTCGACCATTTGTCCAGTCGACCAATTTTTTTCGACCAAATGACTGGTAACCGCCCACACCCTCAGGTCTCATGTCATAGGATACGTACATCTAAGTTTTCATATGCAGATACGGGCATGTATATGCATTTTGGATATCATTAACAATCGCAGTTTTCTTGAGAATCTTAGAAGGTTACATACATAATAATACATGTGTTTGAGTTTGTTAGTACTTGTTGAACAACCAAGTTTTTAATTGTTTCTTGAACTTTGGGAGGGAGGTTTCATTACACAGATGGGGCGGGAGCAAGTTCCAGATACAGGGAGATGCTATGGGGAAGCTGGCATTGCTTGCTCTAGTAGTGGTGAAGGGTGGAATGTGAATATGTGTAGTGGCATTGGATCTGAGTGTTCTGAGAGGGGCTTTACATGCAATGCTGCGGTTGAGATAGATGGGGGTGGTGTCAGATAAACATTTGTGGGTGATGGTTAGCATTTTATGCAGGATTCTCACTTGTACTGGGAGCTAGTGAGCATCTCCTCTGTGTTGCGAGATGTCTCTCTTCTATTAATGCCTAGTGCTACTCTAAGAGCTTTGTTTTGTAGGAGTTGAGTTTAGTTAAGTTTCTTTTTGAGGTACCTAACAGTAGAATGTTGCAATAGTCTATTTTTGCTAGTATGAGGGCTCTCGCAGGTGTCAAGCAGTTTTCAGTGGAGAGGAGCAGCCTGCTAAGTGTGATACATTTGGCAGTGTAAGCCGTTGAGGTGGCGAGGGTGGTGATGTGGTTGTTCATGGTTGCACCATCCAACCAAAAAAAATTGGTGGATGTCCCCTCTTAACATGGCACCAACCACACTCACAAAAACAATGTGGTGTAGCCGCCCAAAAAAACAAACAAAAACATAACATTTTCATTTTACCTTTTCCATATATCAATTTCACTTTACCATTTACAATAGTCACCATTTTCACACTTTACATTCATCACTGTAAATCATATACTGCACCAGTTTAAACTATTGGGCCACAACACAATAGAATACATACACAGGACAACGGCCCCTCACATACTTCAGGGTATTACCAATATTATGGTTTCACAATACATCAATTACAATAACGCCCTTTGTATCATGAACTAAATGCACATTAAACATTAATTCTACTAATGTTTTTAAACACTGCACATCATCCACAACATATTGATTTCTATCACCTTAGTCACCATATATATATAACCTTTGCCTTAATTGTTTAATAACTACTTGATAGTTCAGTGCATATCACATAGCATTTTCATTTGCTTGTATAATTTAAGTACCAAGAATATCCATTCCTTCAATTGAAAATGTACACCTAAAAAAAAAAAAAACATTAGCAACATTTATTAAATCATACCCTACTCCGACATTTCTTTTGGTTGGATGGTGCAGAAATTGTTACGAGTTGCGCACATATAAGTAATGGGGACATCCAACCTTTTTCGTTTGGGTGGTGCAGCACTAGTTGCGCACTAATATAGTGAAAAAGTATGGTGTGAGAATTCTGAGCTATATACCATGGGTTTGAGAAATGCAATTGTAAAGAATATTCTTTGTGTTATATATTGTATAGGTTGATAGGGTACCCAATTGTTCTGAGTTTGAAATAGGTATTAGTTAAGATAGTTATGCTTTAAAAAAAAATCAATTAATTGATGCTACCAGGAGCATTTCATTTGTTATATGCTGTTTTGGCATGGGTCTGGTGGTGTTTGGAATGGATGATGCGTGTGGTGAGTGAGGTGTGTGTGTTCACTGCAGGATGGTTGCAGTTTGCTTGAAGTTGGGTGGTAGCTTTAGTAGGTGAGTTTGAATCTGTGGTGAGTCTGGTATGAAAGGGAGATGTTGTGTGTAGTCTTGTCTTGCCACTGGGGTCTCCTTACTCCATTGTGCAGTTGAGAGGTCATTGTGAGCATTTGTCTGGGACCTAATGATAGCAGTGACCTGGATTTCCCCCAACAGGGACTCAATCTCAATTAGATCCCCTTGGATGTCCCCGGTTTTGGCCAGCTGATCAGCTAAGTCATTTCCAGTTTTGTCTGGTCCCTCTACTTTGGAATGACCCTTGATCTTTTTCCAGTAGATGGTCATCCTATTTGAGGTGACCAGATCATAAATATTATGGATTAACTTCCCATGTTTCAAGGGTTTGTTATTAGCACATAGCATGCCTCTGGTTTTCCAATTAACCAGGTGCTCCACAAACCGTGAAATGACCAGTTTGTGGAGTTGATGTTGGACAGCAGTGAGGATGGATTGATGCACAGCATCAACTCTGCCACTTGACTACTTCGGGGACCAATCTTGTACCCAGCGGAGGGTTCTGGGGACTCATTCACCCATGTATTCCCTACACCAGCCACAAGTTCTTTTTCCCCGTTGTTGTCAACATGGAAAGAGCATCCATCCACATAGACAGTGGGCATTCCCTCACACTTGTCTTCTTCAAAGACTTTGTGTGGGGAATTGAGGTATGCCTCCATGTTGTCCTTGATTTTTAAACTCTCGTCCTCAAGACAGTTTTCTCTGGCACAATCATGCAAGTCAGCCAGACCTTGTGCGGGGGGACTCTTCTTGTTTTGGCCATATCGGACCGCCGCAGGAAAGCCTTGCATTGACAGAATCCAGGAAGTAATTCGGGAATTACTCACATTTCCGGCCCGGATTCTGTTACTTTGGAGATATTGCAGAGGCTGGTGTGGAGTCTCCACTATGATGTGTTCCCCCTAGATGAACAGGCAGTAATTCTTCAAGGCCCACACCGTTGCCAGGAGTGCCTTCTCACAATCGTTGAATATTTCCTGCACAAAGGATAAAGTTTTACTCGCATAGGAGATTACTTTATTGACCTTGTCATGCTTTTGGTATAATACTGCAGTCAAGCATGTATTTGAGAACCCTGTCTCAAAGAAGAACTCCTTGTTTCTGACAGGGTAACCTAGGCAAGGTGCTTCTGAGAGGCTTCTTTTGAGTTGTCTTACTGCCTCGGCTTGTTCTGGACCTCATTCCCACTTGACCCCCCTCTTCAAAAGATGAATCAGGGGTCTGGTGATCTATGCGTAGCCCTCAAGGAACTTTCTGCTGTAATTAGTCAGTCCAAGGAGGCTCCTTAGCTCCCGCAGAGTTGTGGGGTCTTTCAATTTCTGGAGTGCTTCCACTTTCTTTTCCTGGGGACAGAGACCCTGAGGAGTAATCTCATGCCCCAAGAAATGTACACGTGTTCTACACCACTGTGCTTTTTGAAAGGAAAGTTTTGCTCCGGCGGCCCTCAACTGTGTCAGAATATTATGGATCTCCACTATGTGTTCCTCCACATTTGAGCTTTTGATGAGAACATCATCTACATAGGCCAGGTTACCCCTCTCACCCAGGTCGGGCATGGCCTTATGTAGAAAAATGTTGAACTCATTGCCGACGATGATGTATCCGAAGGGAGTCCGGGTCCATGTGTACTGCTGTCCCCGAAAGGTAAAGGCCAGCTTGTATTGGTCCTCCCTACTGACAGGTACAGTCCAGTATCCATTGGTCAGGTCTATTGCACTGAATACCTGTGACCCCTTGATCTGGGCCAGCCCTTGGTCAATGTAGGGAAGAGGACATCGGGAAGTATAGACACGTTTGTTGAGCTCCCCAAGGTCGGCGCAGAGTCTCCACTGGCCATTTGGCTTCAATATCCCCAGCACCGGATTATTGAAGGTGCTGTGGACTGGACGAATTATCCCACGGGACTCAAGGTTCTTAATTATTTCAGTAAGCGACTCCATTGATGCGAGAGGCAAGCGATATTGCTTCCCAAACACTGGAGTCATGCCAGGGTCCGTGGGAATTGTTGTTGTGGGGATGTCAGTGCGACCACAGTCATATGAGTCCACTGCAAAGAGATCTTGAAAATTCAAGAAAACCTGTTTCAACTTTTGGTTCCGCTCCAGGGTCTCACAGGCATCGCTAGGTTGACTCTCTCTTCAACCATCTGCCTGAAGCCTGGAAAGACTTCTGGTTTTGCTATCTCAGCGACCTCCTCCAGCTGGGTGGAGAAGTCCCTGGTCAAAGTGCTGATTTGGACTGGTGGCTTCAGGTGGGAAAGGCAGCCCTCATGGACCTTGAAAATCACCTCATCCATCCTGAAGTCACAAGTCACATCTTCCTTACCATAAGGGCAGGAAGTGTACACCAGCAAGTTCCCCCCATGCCGGATAAAGATCCTGTCTGGTGTTGTGTTGTCATCACTGTAACTGTCAAACCAGTCCTTGGGGATTGGTCCTAACAGTTCTTTGCCTAAATCAATGGAAACATGTTGGTCATCAACCGTCATTCCAATAATGGTGCCAGCGGCTAGAGTGACACTCTTTAAGTCGCTGTTATCCACCTCTATTGGGATGGTGTCATGTTCTACATTGACTAGTGGTGTTGGGTTTACCCCCAACCTTTGCTGTTGGAGAGAAGCATTTAGATGAATATAGGCATCAGGGTTTTTCAATTTCTGTCCTCTTTTAACTTTCACTTCCAGGGAGAATTGTTGGGTACTTTCTGGGATGGTGACTTCCTCGCCAATCTGAATTTCAACTGCATAAGGCAGCAGTTGAGCTGACCTAAATGCTTTCTCTGGGTCATCAAAGCCCATGGGATTATCCGCTAATCGGGACCAAGCTTTGAAGTTTATTAGGTCCAAACTAATGGCAAAGCGATTGAGAATGTCACTACCTAAGTAAAAGGCAGTAGTGACGTCTTGCACGACCCAACAATTATGAACTATGCTCTTGTTGCCTATGGAGATTTTGAGCATACACCTGCTTGCCAGGAGATATTTGGAGTTGGGTGTTTCCAGATCCGTTTCCCATTTGTCAATCAATCTAGATGTGAGAATGGCTGGATCTTTTGGGAGTTGGCGGAACATGGCTTCGCTGATGAAGCTCTTACCATTATTCACACACACCGGGCGAGAACAGAGCTCTTCCCTTCATTTAACTGAACAGGGATGAACAACTGCTCTCCAATATGCTGAATATCAGCCATGCTCTGAGCTGATTTCTCATCTTTCGGTACTATAGGAGTGGGAATGTCTGATTGTGGATTGGTAAATAATTTCAGAGTGTTTCCTTCGAGTGTGGAATACCACCTTAGACTGGAAGGAAGTTGATTTTCAGAAATAGAGAGGACCTCTCATCACCAGTTTGTTGTCCTACTGCTATTACTGTCACGTCTGGAATTTGGTTGTTCTGGAAGTGAAATTCTACTTGGTCAGATTTTTGTTCAACCATGTGCCGTTTAAACTAACATGGTTGATGCTCTGTTTCAATTTTATTGGATGGCTAGTCTGGGTCCAGAGGGCCTTGTTTACACAGTCTATTAGGGGTGACAACCTTCTCAGGAGGTCATTCCCTAGTAAACAAGGGGTGCCCTCTGGCGTCACAACTATGACCGGGTGCTTCACCTTGTGTCACCCAATTTTAATGTCCAAATCTGCAGTCCCCTCGATGGGAATTTCCTTCCCGTCAAAGTTCTGAAATTGTCCAGGAAGAGAGGTAAGAGGAATTTGATAATTCTCCCCCCTTCCTGAATTCAGTTCATCAAAGGCCTTTTTGGACAAAAGGGTAGCTTGGGATCCAGTGTCCACCATTGCCAAAATTGTACCATGCCCCTGTATTTGTACCGGGGCATAGTATCTTCCCTCCTTCTCCGCAAGGGGGCACAGATAATGTACATTTTTGGAGAACTGGTGGGTGAGTTTTTTAGTTTTGGACATTGAGGGAGAAGAGATTTGGGCAGAATTATGTGGGGAGTCTTGGGAATCTGAAAAGAAAAGGTGACAACTAGAGATGGGAGAAGTTTGAGTTCCCTTGATTCTGGTTCTGGGCCCCCCCACCTTTTTGGGGGCAGTCACCAGGATGGGTTTGAACCAGGGGATTTTCATGCTGTTGGTTCTGGGATTGGATGATGGGCGGCGCTAGCTCAGTCCCCACATCTGCACAGTCTGGATTTGAATCCTTTGGGACCCATTTTTCTTTGGGAGGAGCTTCCCCATCTCTGAAGGAGAAGATCCTTTTCCCAGGCTCCTCTGAGGATCCCTCTCCTTCAAATTGGAAGATCTGTACCTCCTCCTCAAAATGGGTCTGTTTGGGTCCTTTGTTTCTCCTACGCCCTCTCTGCTCCTTGGGTGGCAGATTTTCAGGGGCAGGAGATTTTGTTTCCAGTTCCTGGGTTTCCAGGGGCTTTCTATTAGTGGGGAAGGAGGCTTCGTCCAAGACTTTACACCCCCCTTCCCCTTGTGCCTCCTCCCTGGGAACCAGCGGGTTGTCGGTGTGCTGCCCCCGTCATTGTTCTGGAGCACCAGGTCCAGAGGTGGAGGCTTTCAGTGCCGGCATGCCCATCTGAGGGTTATTTTGAGCCTCAGCATGCGACCCAGATCCTGTGCCATGTTTTGGACCTGGCGCTCTAGCTGTGAAACCCGCTCAGGCTGATACGGGGTTCTCATTTCTCCCCTGGTCTGATCCCGGGAAGGGTAGCTATCCCTTCTCTGGTAATACCCCAGATTGGGAAGATTTGGGTACCCCTCCACCCCTGGCCTCCCCTCTCCTGGATTAGGTGGTCTGGACTCAGGGAATTGGGGAAAGAAGGATGGATGATTTTGGGGTTGAAAGTTTGGTGGGTATCTGGGGAAAAAGTTCTGCCCAGGATTTGGGGAATTTCTGCCCTCCTAGGGGAAGTGAGGAGGGAAGTTCCCTGGGTTAGGTGCTTGGTTGGATCCCCCCCCTTGGGCTTGAGGAGTCCACACATAACCCAGGATGGGTCTGTAACCCTTGTAGCGGGAACTTACATGGTCAGGGGAGTGAGGGACCCCATTTGTGGGACTACCTCCTTGGCTCCCTGTCTGTGACTGGCCCGAGGGGCTTCTGGGCTTGGAATTATTCTGCTGTGCAGACAGGTTTTTAGGCCCCCCATCTCCAAATCCAATATAGGGGCAACCTTTACCTCTGCCACCTTAGCAGCAGCGGGCATGTTGGTTGGTTTGGGGCTTTTCTGAGCATTCTTGTTTTCTATGTGCTTTTTCACCTCATAGATCCGGGTGGCCTGTTCAATGACCCAGTCTAGTGATCTTTTCTCATGAAAATCTCTCACTAGCTGGGTCATGATGTATTTTGGTAGAGCGTGGAAAAAAGTATTAAACAAATTCTCTGCTGTCCGTGCGCACCCTTTTCGTAGTCTGCTCAAAAGCACACTTTAACTCCTGCACAAATTCTTGTGTGGCCTGATCCTCCCCACATTGCAAATTGTAGGCTTCCTTGCGAGCCTCTTGGGGATTTCTGTGTACAGAAGAATGCTTCAAGATGGCCGCCCTGTAGGTGGACCATCTAGAATGATTTTGGTCCTCCAGCCCCTCAAAGAAGCTGGAGTATTCTGGTGAGAATGTCCATTTCACATACTGAATGCAGCTACTACGGTCTTTCAAATGGAAAGTTTCCGTCATCTGCTCAAAGAGCTCTAAGTGCTCCCAAACAGAATACTTAGAGTTCTTATGATAAGGCGTGATGACGCTCCTTATTGCTTTGATTTGTTTTAAGGGGTCCTTAAGCAAGGCCCTTTTTGCCTTGTTGGCCTTCTTAGTTCGGGTAATCCTGGTCCATTCATCCTCTGACTCAGAGGCACTGCTCCCAGAGGTGCCCATCTGATCTTCTAGGTTCTCCCAGATTCTGCGAGCCTGGGAATGGCTGGCAGAATGTGTAGACCTAGTCTCCGGTGTCCTGGGATGCTCAGGGAGTCTTCTGATTCCTCCTTGCTCCCAGGATTTGATGGGTGCCCCCCCACTGTCCTAGCTGGGCCGAGGTTTTTAGGATGCCCTTAGTGGGCCTACCCTCCTGAAGTTCCCCACTAAACGTCACAGTACTTGGGTACCCATACCCAGGTGTCTGCCCATTCATTCCTGTGAGGTAATGGCCTATGAGCCCCATACTTCTGACTGGATAGTAATCTGCCATCCCCGTGGCCCTGGGCTCATGTGCGCCAGTGGACATGGGGGTGGCAGAGTCCAGGGACTGGGAAAGATAAAGGCCTCTGAACTAGGGTTCCTGAGGTTATGCTCAAGTGTTTCCCTTTCCCAGTGAACCTCATCTCTATCAGCCCCTGCTCCCTGTTGCCATGCAAGAACCTGAGCTTTCTGTTCCTCTATCAAGGCCTTACTAGTCTCAATGAGTCTCTCTTGCATGGCTCCCTGCCTGTGGACCTTGTCATTATTCTCACAGAGAGCCTCATTTTCTCTCTGTGCTTCCTGGGCTGTCTTTGAGTCCTGGGCCAGTCTTTGCTGCAAGAGGGTTACCTCCTGAGTCCTGCCATACTGGCTTGATCCTTCCTTGCCAAAGCCTCTTCCACCCTTCTGGCGTGCTCTAACAATCTATCATGCTCTTTTTGGAGGTCACCCCGTCCCTGGAGGGCCAGGTGATTTTCTTCCAGTTTCCCTTTTAAGTGACAGACTTCCTGGTCTAAGGTGTCCCTTTCCTGCACAAGAGCCTGCCTCTGTGCCGCCAGGACGTCCCTCTGTCTTTGAAGGGCGCCAGCTTTTTGGCACTCTTCATCAAACTCTGCCTGGGTTTCCAGGTCTTTCAAAATCAATTTATTGCTCTCTGCCTTCTCTCTATCTAGGTGGCTTTGCAGGGTGACTACCTGCTCTGTGCATGCCCTGTTGAAGTCCAGTTGTTGCTCCAGCTTTTTCTGGCTCTGCAGTAGGGAGTCCAAATCTTCTTGGTACTCCTTCTGCAAGGCCAGAATTCTGGTTTCCTGGTCTGCCTTTTCCTGTGCAGGATACCCATATACCCTTTTATTTTAACTATATAGTGCCTACTTTCATTTTCTGACTCCTGGCGCTTCTGCAGCCTCTGCTCAGAAGAGTCCAGATCAGGTTGGGCCCTTTCTAAGGCCATCAGTTGCCTACTTGCCAGATCCTGGCCTTCAGCATATTTATCCTGTATGGCTCCAATAGATAAATATAGATATGCCACTATCTTGGCAATCTTATTTTGGTCTTCCTTGGCCTTAGGGGCCATGTGTAGTTCACTCAGAGCCACATGTAAGGGACCCTGATCTCTACAGATATCTAACCCTGTTGCAGTGATCTGTTGTGTGATTGCCTGCAACCACACATTCTGGTCCTGCTCAGTCCACTCACTTCTCACAATTAACTTATGTAAAAGGTGTTCTCTAGCTATCTTGATGTCTACCAATGTCGCCATTTTGGAAATATTGATTTGCTTCCTGACTTAGAGAAGTTTTTTTTTATGTTTGCAAAACAGACCGTTTCGTTAGAGCGTTCCCTTTTGAGGGGTGCATTTACAGTGTAACACAGCGTAGTAGCCCAACTGGATTTATGTATCCTGTCAGTTAGCACACTGTATTAAGCTGCACAAGTGGTAGACCTAATCCAGAAATCCCGGCCACGAGCCCCCAATCTGTAAGTGATTTCAATCCAGCACTCCAACTAAGTCAATGCCTATTATGGGATGCCTAATGGAAACCCTTAGTTATATATTTTTATGTCAAAAGTTTGTTTAATTCTGGGTGACGTACTCTAATATAACACCCCTCTCTTTGAATTCCCCTGGTCTCACTGAACCAAGAAATAGGTTTGTTTTGCAAATTAAAATATTTATTTGAAGAATTGAACAATATATAGATTACACTTTTATGAATATGAATAATATCTGAATATCACACTTCTGAATATGAACAATGATCAGCAATGGGTAATATTACAATATCAACAGTCTCTTTAATCAATTAGGAGTAGGAATAGGAAGAATAATCTATCAGAGAATACTTTGTATGGGTTCAAGAGATTGCAATGATAGGAAGAAATGCAACACAGAAATAAAACTTGATATGATTTAAATCAAAAGACAATATGATCACTCTTTCCCCTGTTACTACTCACTCCCCGAACATGCAATATGAAGATATGGAATGAGGGCACACAGGTATCAGGAATAACAATCAACCATGCAGTTCAATACCAATTCTCCCGGCAAGCTTAGAGAGAACAGGTATGATTTTAAACAGGTCAATTGCTTGCTGATTATTGCTACAATTATCACAGACTATATAATGAGAAGAATTCAGGATGGACACAAGATTCTATAATGCAGTTCTGGATAGGTTGGAGTGGATTGAATAGGATTACTTTAAACTAAGAGATGACTATGGACAGTTTTATACTAAATACTCACTCCTATGGCTTTGGAATGGAATGGGCCCGTCAGAGATCTGGTCAAGGGTTTGGCTGGGATTCTCTCACCACCGGACAGGTCTCAGGCACTGGGTTCTGCTCTCAGCAAGGCCCTCTGGTCTGCGCGGCCTCTTGGACTGGATCTGACGGGTTGGTTCTGGGTACAGCTCTGCTCTATGGGTCTGGATCTTGGTTCTAGCATGAGGTTCTTAGCGAGAACAGCAAAACAGCTCAGCCAGGCTGTTGGATTTTGTGGTGCCCCTTCGAAGTTTAGGGGTTAAAATCAGGTTGCTAGATTTGAAAGGCCTGCTGAAAAGGGTTCAGCTTTTTGGATTGGGCCTTTCTGCTTCCAAGTTCTAGAGTCTGGATTCTGGGTCTGGTTCTATAGTCTGGAGTATGGATCTTCCTGCAGGGTGCTTCGCCAGTGGATCAGTTGATGAGTGAGAAAGTGTGTATGTGGGTCCTCAAAAGTCCCTATTTATCCATTTTACAAAGTGGGTGGAGAGGCTGATTGTCTATGCCCAACTCTCTAAGGATCTGATAGGTCAGATAATTTCCTGTCCCCTGATTTGAGAAAGGAACTGTGTGTCATCATGTGTCAGAGTGATGCTGCCATTTACAATCTAGGGAAGAACCTCCCATTTGCTTTTACCCAGAAAATCTATTTTTCCCAAAAAGCATATTTCCAAAATGCACAACTTGTTTATGTTACATATACACATCACAAATTAATTAAGGCACGTCTCTGTTCAAGTCCCATGTTCCTATGAGTTTCGGTTCACAAATGCCAGTTTTTTCGTGCTTTTGGTTGGTTATACATTTTCGGATCTGTACAATTTTTTACATATATCTGCACATACCATCTGGTCATACTTCTGTAATTTTTCATGTTCCTAGCACAACCACAATAGCTACCATATTAAAAATGTTCATGGTTCAGTCTCAGAACATCTCACAGATTCCAGATTAATTTTAAACTGTGAGCAGGTTTTTCATTTTTAATAATCTCCAAGTTTCATATTTTTGTAAGTACGGTACAATGTGTTATAAGTCTTTTCCTTAAACATATATTTAGTCCAGTTTTAATCCACATTTTCAGTCTGGCTCGCCTCCAAGGTCTTGGTTGAGTCAGAGAGTCACACGGCCTTCTTCCTGCCCGGGCAGTTTCTATTGATGCCCCAAATTAGCATTTCCTTTCAGTTAAAGGGAGCCCTTTAACTGCACTCAGAGCAACAGGCCAGGGTGCCCCTCCCAGTTCCTTTTCACACCAGCCTGCCAGTTTCTTAGCGGAGAGCAGGGGGGATATTCCTTTGTTGGGTAAAAGGGTGTGGAATGTCTTTGAAGCGCAGTGTGGGAAACTTCAACTTTTAAACACAATGTCTGAAATTGTCTTATCTTAAAATACAATTTACATTTTTAACAAATACATCTATCAATTTCTAACTTCAAACCTTTTTAGTTTTGAATTGTATCCACCTCTTGGGCTTCTGATAGCAAGTCTTTCTTTGGCATAGTTTGAGTTCAATTTACAACTTTACACATGACAGGGTTTAAATCGCCAGCTTCTGACAGAGGTGAGTAACGGTATTACACCCATTTTTTCAAGTTTTTAAAGGTGATGTTCACCACCCAACAAGGAGGTTGGATCTTTTTGGGTGGTTTGTGAGCCATGATTTTTGCAATTTTGACAGCCAGGGAAAAACAGATTTTTAAAACAGCTCTGTGTTTCTTTTGCAATGATTTTGCTCTGCGGGCAGCCAAATGGTGGGTTTTGGCAGTGGTCTCCTGTGTTCCCACTGACATAATAGGCAAAAGTGGATGGCGGCCTATTTTTCAGATTTTTACTGCGCACTTTCTGGTGATTTTTAGCGAGCAGCATGCTTTCCCGTGGCCATTCTGATGTTTCTGCTGCAAGCAATGCTCAATAATGTTGCAGGGCCTGGACTAGTGGGTTGAAACATCCCACAGAACCCTGTTTTGAAGACCTCACTCGGAAAGTATACAAATCACATGATAACCCAATATTACAATATATATTTTTTAAAGTCCTTGGAGAGTATGTTATACAAATTAAGAATGATTTTACTGCAGTTATATTTTCTCCTTCATCTGGGAAAAAACAGATACCTGAGAACTAACTGATGTGACCCCAAAAGAACAAACTCATATGTGTTTTACAGCTGTATTTTGAAGCTTTGAATACAGCCAACAAAATAACCTGTGTGATAAGGTCCACCTCGTTGTTTAACACATAGCTGAAGATTGATATTAATAATGTGATTAAAAACATTTGGAATTGTACACCAAAGAAAAACATGCTTTCTTTGAAACACGCAGGCATGAAACTGAGTTCACCATGAGGCCATTGAGATTAAATATCTTCTGTCTCTGACCCCCTTCTCATGAAATTTCCTACATGAAAAAGAGCAGCGTGCTAAACTGTGCAACCGGTATATGAGAAGTCAAATATTTTCACAGTTGACAGCATAGCACTATACAGTGAGAAAAGATGATTGGTCTCAAATCAAAGTGTCATGCAGTGGTAAAGTCAGGATATGGCTCCACAGTCACTAATTTGAATGCTGAATTAACATCTGAAAATAAAATGGTATCCTCATCATGGTGGGTGGCTGCACAATCTTTGGAACTCTTGTTTGGAGGAACCAGGTTCTAGCCCTACACCATATTGATGCTACATTAATTTCCACGACTAGCGCTTTCTTTTTTTTGTTTGTTTAGTAATACTTATTAAGATTAGTATGGCAAGAAGCAATACAACAATGCATACATCAAATCAGATATACAGTGATAATAGCATAAAATCAACAACTAAAGTGGATAATGACATGAATCTATGATAAATTAATTACTATAAACACACTTGAGATAGAATAAAGGCATATATCATATTCAATGAGTTCAGCATTTATAGAACATCTGATTTTTAACAAACAAAGAAGACGAACATGGGGGGATAGACTGGGGAGACAAGCAGGGGATCGAATGTTGGGAAGGGAAGAAAGAGCAGAGGGAAATTAAGCACAATTATTTAATTGTCAATGTATTAGGAAATAAAATAACAACAGTTGAGTACTGAAAATAGCGGGTGCAGAGAAGATAAGAGAGTAATTTTCATGTTCCATGTGATGTGACATTGTAATGGTTGAGATAGTGGTTAAAAAATGACCATTTTCTATTGTATTTTTTAATGTAATTTTGTGATGCAGTGTTCCAGATTTTGTATATTGCAAATATTGTTCCACCAACCTCTAATACACAATGCACGTGAGTTTTTCCAATTTGCCGTTCTGAGTTTCAAACAATAGTTATGAATAGATCATGTAGTTTCCCTGCAATTAACTCATTTCGGCCTTCAAAGACAATGCTGCCTAAGACGATATTAAAAAAAGATAGTGGAACGTCAATAAAAAATATACGTTTAAGGAATATCCAAACATTTTGCCAGAACGCAAAAACAAAAGGACAGCTAAAAACATATGTTCATAGGAAACTGGGGCATAATTACAGGTCCAACAACTGTTGCTTAGTCCATTTTTAGATTTGGAAAGTTTGACAGGTGTAATAAATGCCCTTTGAATGAAAAAAAAAGTGCTGTGTGTTGTTGGCTGCTGTGGAAATATTTCTGATTTTGCAGAATATCAAAGACCAAGTGCGATAATCGAGTGTTACTCCAAAGTCTGTTTCCCATAACAAACGTACTGGTTGAAAACAAATTTCATGTTAAGGGTTTTATAGAGTTTTGAAGCCTTGAGTCACATGAGGAGGCTAGTTGCCAAAGCCTGAGAACATTTGGAGATAAAATGTTATTAGAAAAGTGTTGACGAGCATCTAGACAGGAGTTGATAAGCTTATTATAAAAGTTTAACTCAGTGTTGGGGATAGAATATAGGTGTCTCAACTTCTGAAAAGGAAGAATATCAGGGCCATTAATGATTTTTTGTATAAATCAAATGCCTTTTTTTAACCAAGATTTCTGGTTCAATATTCTATTATTAATGACAATGTTTTTGTTGTGCCACAGCAAGGGTGATAGGTTATTCTTAGGATTTTTATTGTGTGGAAAATGAAATACCTTGAGAGCAGTCACAGAGGCTTTAATTGGGTCAGACAGAGCCATTGAGGAGTTATTAAAGAGATAGGTGAGATCAGCAGGATCATAAGGATAAACCACATTTTTCTCAAATTTAAGCCAAGGAGGTGTGTTTGGTAAATGAGGGGAATTAAACCAACTGCAGGATTGTTTAAGCAGGAAAGCAGAGTGATATAGTTTGAAATCTGGGAACTTGCATGACCCATATCATAAGGTGCAATTAATTTAGCCATAGAAATTCTTTTACTTTTGCCAGAGCCCCAGAGAATTGGTTTGAAAAAAGAGAGAGGCAGAGGAACAGGTAGAAGCTGAAGGTAATAAAGGATAATAGGAGATATCATCATTTTGATAGTATCAAGCCTTCCCCACCATGAAAGACAAAAGGGAGACCATTTGAAGGTGATATTTTTAAGTTTATCTAACAAAATGTGCTTGTTAAGATTAATAGTATTGTGAATCATGGACATAAAACTAATACGGAGATATTTAATGGATTCATGACACCATTTTCAACCATTAGGCTCCACTTCATGTTTAAGACAGTAAGAATTAAGGGGTAATATTTCAGACTTTTCTTTCTAAAGTTTATAACCAGAGACAGCACTGAATTGATGAAGGGAATCTAGTAGGTGAGTAATATGAAGTTTGGGATTTTTAATGAAGGCAAGGAAGTTGTCAGCATATGCTGCAGTTTTAAAATGCGATGAACCTGCTGGGATTCCCAGAACATTTCTGTTAGCTCTTATAGATTCTAATAGGGGTTCTAATGATAGAATGTAAAGAATAGGGGAGAAGGGACAGCCTTGTTGTGTGCCTCTTAAGAGAGGAAAGAAGGGGGAAGTTAGACCATTGATTAAAATGGATGATATAGAGCATGAGTAGAGAAGTTTAACCAAGGAGATTCATTTTTCGCTACAGCCATGCCATTGAACGCAGTGGAACATAAAGTCCCAGATAAGGCAATCTAAAGCCTTTCGGGCATCGCAAGCTATTGCAGCACCCCAAAAAAAGTCTGGCATTGGAAGAGATGTTTCGTACTTTGACAGATCCTACTTTATCCGATTTAATTAAGGATGAGAGTGAGGATTCAATTTTATTGGCAAGAATTTTGGCAAATATTTTGCTTTCTACGTTTATAAGGGAAATAGGATGATAGTTATTAGGGCATGTCGGGTCTTTATCTGGCTTTGGGAATAGTATGATCAAGGTTTCAGAAAATGTGCCAGAAGAGGATTTTTGTGAGACAAAGTATGAGAATAATGACTTGAGTTTTGGTGCAATAGAATGTGAAAGGGAGTTAAGAAATTCCACTGAAAAACCATCAGGACCGGGAGCTTTGTTTCTACCCAGCCCTTTTATAGCATGATTACTATCTAGTAGTGTAATGTCAAAGTCTAGGTAAGATAAATCAATTTTTGGATAGGACGATCTATTGATTTTATTAAGAAAGGACTGAATTTCCATTGTATGCATAGGGGTGTCAGGGTTGAATAAGTTATCATAGAATTTTTAAACAATTTAGGATATCCTTCATGTGATTATGTATTGCACCCAAAGTGTCTTTAATGTGGGACACATAGCATCTTTCTGTCCTGGTTTTCAGGTATGAGGCAAGTGACTTGCCGGCATTGTTAGAAGTTTGATATATTTTAGATATACATTTGTTTATTGTACCTGCCGCTAAATTGCTAAGTTCATTATTAATTTGGCACCACAGAGCTATAAATAGGTGAAGGTTGGTTTTATTAGGATTTTTGTAGTATAGTTTCTCTACAGAAGTTAGACGCGAGTATAATTCATCAAGGTGTTTTTTTCGCAGTCTCTTCACGCTACCCGAATATGCCATAATGTGTCATCTAAGTGCCGCTTTACAAGCATCCCAATTATTCACAACAGTGTCTTCATCATGGTTCTTATCATAAAACTCTTGCAGGAAGGACTGAACAGATAGAATGAACTGTTCATCCTATAATAAGTGGTTATTAAATTTCCACGGTGAGGATGGTTTACAGAATTCATCAATGATGAAGGTAGTTCTAACAGGGGCATGATCTGAAATGATAATATTGGAAATGGTTGAATCTAAAATAGTGCCTTTGAGTGTTTTAGAGGTAAAGATATAGTCGAGATGAGAGAGCGTATTGTGTGGAAGAGAATGAAAGGTGTAATCAAGTTGTGTGGGATGTGACAACCTCCAGGAGTCTATTAAACTGGTTTCAGAAAAGCATCCTACAAAAGACTTATGAGTCTTTGAGGATATATGTGCCACCCTGGATTTCCTATCCAAAAACAGGCCAAGGACTTGATTGACATCCCCACACATAATTAGGTTAGGGAAATTGTTTATGAGAATCATTTTTTAATCGCTCTCCAAAAGTGAGGGTCAGGCTTTGTAAGACCATATACATTTAGGATCAAAACAAAAGTAGAATTAATCTGGAGCTTGATCCAGACCCAACGTCCCTCTGTATCAGCATCACTACTGAGAATTTGAAAAGTTAACTTTTTGCTACGCAGTATAGCCACACCAATCTTTAGCAACAACCTCCTTAACCCATAAAGATTTCATTTTCATAACCTCTTTCCGGGATAAATGTGTTTCTTGTAGGCATGCCACATGTGATTTAAGTTTGTTCAAATGACATGGAACATTACATCTTTTGATGGGGTTGTTACAGCCCTTAATGTTCCAAGAGACACAATGAAGACATTTATATACAATTAAACTGTTAGCATCTTAGCATAATACCCACAGATAGAGAGGATACTGAAGAACCCAACAAAGCGAAATTTCAGGAAAGTAATCCATATGAAAGAGTACAAAGTGCAATACTATTCTTGAAATCAAGAGTAAGACACAAATGGGAAACACACGAGGAAAGCAGGGAAGGGGAAGGAGGCCTGATAAAAAATTTAAAAAAACATCAGGCTGAAGCAACCAGGAACTGGTGAACCATAATAACATATAAAGGACATACTTCACCTTATGAGGAAATAGGCAGATGAGCAAAAATATGGGGATATCCAAAAAGGAGAAAGAAGGGAAAATGTCACGGGAACCATTGACACCGCCGGTCTATCAGAAAGAAAACGATAGCACATGGCAGTAGAAGGGTGACAAGCCCGCTATCGTCCCACTGAAGTTAGAACAAAAGATGATAATGATGGCATAAGGAGAAGAGAGAGATTTATTGGTATAAGAAAGAAGATAGAAGCGGCCAGAAAAGGTAAACAAACAGAGATTTCTTTTCTCTGACAGGGGACACAATGATTTGAAGTTGAGTATATTCAAGAAAATTGAATATAAGTGGAGACTTTTGGTTGTCCGACACAATGAGCTCATTGAATGTTGAGTGGAGTCTCTAAAGGAAGATGAAGAATAGCAGGTAGTAGTTTTTGTAGGAAGGAGGTGGGATCGGAGCCTTCACAGCCCTCTGGTAAACCAGAAACACAAAGGTTATTGCGTCTATTCCTATTTTCCAAATCCTCATTATGTTTCTGGAGGTCTTTAACTGATTTTGTAAGATGAGCTACCCTTGGAGATATGTCTTCCACAAGTCTGACCCTTTTCTCCACCTCTTCCACTCGATTCTTGAACCCCTTCCATCTATTGTCAAGTTGCTGAAGCTTTTGGTTTGTGGTTTCTATGAAGGGTTTTAGGGCTCTGATTTCAGAAAGAATGGCCTCAATAGCTGGGTCCGATAAAGAATGTGGTGGTGTAGAGTCGCTTTTGGGTCTCTTCAATGTGGTGGATGAGTAGTAGAATCCGTGATAGTTGATGTATTATTTTTGGTTGTTTTTAGTGGTAGCCATTGTTTTCAGAATTAATCAAGTTGGTTTAACAGTATAGTGCCCGGAAACCACAGATATACTGCCGGAAGGAGGGCTGGAAGATGAGCTCAGCAAGATGTTAATGTGCCATGTAGTGGAGTAGCAATCCGCTGGAAACTTGGCATTACCGATGTAAGGCAGAAAGGCGATCCAGAATAAGCAGGAAGCACCATGTATAATAGCTATTACCTATATTTGAGGAGCTGTCCAAATCCTTTTTTTTTTCCTCTATTGATGAATAGCAGGATCCATTCATTCAGTTATCTGTTAATTCGAATAGGAGACCACCCCTATAACATTCAGGATGAAAACTCTTTTTGTACTGTGAGGAGGGCAGAGCTTAATGTATAGGAATTAGTCATAGTTGAGACAGGCAACATCTGCTGCTGTATCTGTTTTGTAGAATATTAATAGAAAAATATGAACAGGGAAACCAAATGTGGTGAGAGAAAGCAAAAGGCAATGTTTTTTTTGTTGCTATAAAGTTGGGTGCTTCAATGGTGAACAATGCTCAATATGGCTGCACTCCCTCCAGTCAATCCGATATCTGACAAAATGGAAATTGTATAAAGTTCCCCAGCATTTATGCGCAGCACACAATCCACATTTAGTGTTATAAAATTATTAAAGCTGCGCAGAGATAAGCAGTCAATTGAGACAATAGGCCTCATTACGAGTCTGGTGGTAACCGTGCCTGAAATTCCGGCAGGTTACCGCCGGACTCATATTACCATTCTGCCTCTGTGATTCCCGGAATTACGACCCCGATACGACTCAATGGGAATGGAGAAGTGGAAACACTGGCACCATCTCGTGATGGTGCCAGTGTTTCCACGTCTGCCTACAGGTGGGTGATGTTAAACCCGCCAGGTCAGACCTGGCGGGAATGACACCTCTGCCTGCAGGACTCGAGATCACCCCATATGGAAACAACGGTGGCAGTGGATTTACCGCCACCGTTATTTCCATACCGGGTAACTCATAATGAGGCCCATTGTGTGCGCTTCCTAGTAGCAGCAGAGGGTGGTGTTGCGGGGAAGGAGGAGCCGGGAAGGCCACAACCGGGACGTCCTGGTGGAAGGAAACCGGCAGTTACCTCATGAGGGGTGGACCAAGAGCAAAGCTGCGGCCACTCTGATTACGCTGCTCCTTCCTGTGGAATCCAGAGAGCAAGGGCACGTCGGATATCCACGGCAGATGATGGGGTGTTTACACTAAGCTTTGGTTGATAGAAGGTACAAAAAAAAAAGAATAAATATTACGGAAAATGCCTTAATTATGTAACGTGAGATGGAGCTAACGGGCTAGGCGGCCATCTTGTTTGGTGCCAAACCACGCCCCCTATGACTAGCGCTTTCTGGTGCAGGTACTTTAGAATGTAGCACAGTAGGTGTTACTATCAACAACGGTTATGATCTCACATTTATCAATAATAGAGAGAGGAAAGGCTGCATCTGCCTTGCTGGGAGATAGTACTCTGTTCTGGCAAATCAACATAGACATCTGAAGCAAGTGCTTACGACACTGTGCTATCTTCTGAACCATCATAGGATTCAAACTTTTTATTATTCATTTCAATTTTGTTTATTCCCCATGATCCCCAAAAAAATAACGCTTTATACGTTGTTCTATAATGAATGCACAAATTGTGTGTTTATACTGCGAACACAGAACACATTACAGGATTTATACAGCAAATGAGACTTTAATCCATCAACATCATCAAAAATTCTATATTTCAGTCGGGGGACCATACATGGATACAAATACCTCACATCATTTGCAAGATATCGCTATAACTATATGGTATTTAAGAAAGGAGGCGTTCTCCTATAGTACACCACAAGGCAGTATATCTTATTTAAAAGATTACCATATATCCTTTGTCTTCAAACAAATGACCAAACAATTCCAGTCTTATTACCACCACTATATCCAGTTTAATGTATTTCTCCTTGCATCACAGTGTGCTCTCAAATACCTTAAAGATGCAAATATATACGATTGCTCATCACACTTTCCACATTAAATTAACACTTAACTGTTTCGAATAACATGGAATAAAAAAAAGTGCCTCCACCCAACGCTATCTAAAATACTCATAATGAAGACATTGAAATGGAAACTGAGCTAAGTCCCTGCCTGACAAGTTTCCCAATTCCATGCTTGACTCCTCAAGCCGCTCTTGCTTCCAATTGCATGCTAGAACTTTTAGTTTCATTTTTTCCATTTCAAGAGTGGGCCTACAGGTTCCAGCATGCATTGCAAAAATACACTTTGTACAGTTCCATGAATAAGGGTTTGCGTCAGCAGTGCAAAGTCACTTTGACCTGTGCATAACATTCCATGAATCGGGCCCATACTCTTGAATAATAGGCTAAATAATGTGTTAATCACAATCCATGCCAATCCAGTAGCAGCGCTGCCATAGGTGCAATCCTAGAAAGAGATAGCAGTGGTATGAAATGTCTGCTCCGACCTACTTGAATTGCTTCCACATTTGCAGTTCCCCAGACTGCATCTCGATCCAATGACAGCAACAACGATTTTGTTCAATATTTCCAATGAAGATGAAATAGCGCAGCCTCCAAATCACGTTAAAGGCCCTTCACCTCCACCTGCCATGACAAATTGTTGCACGCTTGCTAATTTGTGATTGCCAGCTCCTCCTTTCGTATAACCTTCCCCCAACTCTTGACAATATTTCCCTTGTCCCAAATGTTCCTCTCTGAGCATCATTACCCACTTTAAATTCCAAGATGCTGAGCAGAGCAAGAATTCTTTCTGAGTATATTTCTAAGCACCTTGTGACAAAGTGACTGAAAAGGATGCATCCGTTTCTAAAGGCAACTGGGCCACTTTACAATTAACAGGGCATTATCCACATATAATGTAACCCCTCGGTCTTCATCCTTGATACAGCTGCATGAAATTAATTTAGTCTCCAATTAATGTATACGGAAGAAAAGCAATGAGACAGCACACACCGCTGCCCAACCACTTTCTCAATAGGAATTTTCCTCATTCCTTTACCCCAAATACATACCTCACTGATGCAATTGTGTGGCCATATAATTGCACAATCAATGCCAGGATACCATGTGGGACACCCATATATTTAAAATCTTTCAAGAGATTAGTCTGTGGCACAGCGTCAAAGGCTGTGCCGCGGTCAAAACATTGGAAAAAGAGAGGATGCGTTTTTAAAAGCCACACATTTAATTTTTTATCATGCACATTCTAAAAATCTGATAGCAGGTAGCCATGATTTTTTTAAAAAAGCTTCAAAATGTGTAATACTATTGCTTTCATCGGCCCAGTTTTCAAATGTCGTATTTAGTAACTTCCAGAACATCTTTTCTGAGCTATTGATGAGACGGATTGGTCTGTAGTTTTATACAACAGTATAATTTCAACCAGTCTCCTGTTTTGGGTGCTAGTTTTGGTCATGAAGAAGGAGGGACAGACCACTCACATTTGTACCAATTGAAGTATAATAGTGTCTATTGTTATTGAAACCAAAAGTGAGGTAGGTTGGGAAAGCGGTGCGAAAAAGAGGATTGCATCCTCAGAAGATTGGTATTACTGAATGAAAACAGTGATCTCAACAGACGAAAGGAAATACCTGGTACACTGTGGTTACAGAGATAGACTCCAGTACTATAAGGGTGGTTCTCTGCCGTGGATTGGCCTGATCACTCTAGTTCTATTTCCTATTCTAAGCTCTTATCAATCCCACTACTAGGGTAGGCTGACAGCAGATTCTACACGACCTAAGGAAATATCTAGCCAAACTTAAAGTGAAACTCTCAGGTAACAATGTCAGGATGGAGGAATACATCAAATCAAGTGAATGGGGGTTAAGTTAGGTGACCATCCTTTCTCTTTTCCCCTCTGGCCCAACCCACTCTGCAGAGCACACCTCAGATGCTCTCATCGCAACAGACATCCCTTTCTCCAACCCCCTCACTACCCCTCTCTTTTTGCCTGACCACTCTCTCCTCTCTTCCTTCCTTGACCTCCCCTATTCCAAGTCTCCTCTTCCGAACTGCCAGTCTCCTTCTCGTCATTCGACCAAAGAAACGTGTATCAGTTGCAGCTTTTACCTCCTCCAACATCCCTCTCCTGCCCCTTTGTTGGGCTTTCCGTCTGACTCTATCCTAACTAACCTCCATCTCTATATCACTAACACCCTGGACATCATTGCCCCTTTAATGAGGATCTGCATGAAGCCTGCCTCCAAATGCAACTCTTGGTATGACTCTGACTTAGCCGCCTTGAAACAAAAGTGCTAAGCCACAGAGTGGAAGTGGCAGACATTTTGCTCAACCCCTTACAAGCTGGACTGCTGCCTATTACAAAGGCAGTACTGTCTCACCATCTGCTCCAAGAAAAGAGCTTGTGTCCAAGCTCTCATCTCAGGGGCCACCAATAACATGGCTGAATTCTTTAAAATCTGCAAGGAACTCGCCAATCGTACCACAGTCTTCTCTTCTCCTTCTCCCTCCCAGGCCATATGCTTTGCACATGCCTCACAATTTTCCTCCAAAACACTAGACATCCTGTCCTCTCTATCATCTTCTCTCCCACCACCTCCCACCTTCTCTCACCTCTTTTGATCCCCTTCTCTCACATACTCTCCTCCCTCTCTCCCATTGCACCAGATGAGATCTCTTCTCTATGAAAGTCTCCTCTGAACAGGTGCTACCCTGCGCCTCCTATCACAGTTTATTGTACGGTCACAATCAAGTCAGGGAGCTCCTTACCCTACAATGAATGTGGCGCACAACAAATCACTATGAGTTTTTAGTTGGTTCACTATGGTGAGGCTTCCAACCCGTCTCGCACACAACCTCAACAAACACCCAGTGCCACAATATACTTGGAACCAGGCTGTTGTGTATTAATAAGATATGTATAAATGTATTTATTTAAGCAAATTAGAACCAACAGATTACAGCAGCCACCAATGTTGTGGCAACACAAAGACAAAATATCCTTTTTAGTACAGTACCACCACAGGGCTGACACAAGACGATGCCGTTACAATATCTACCTTTTATGTTAAATCCCTCCAACCACTTCCCCGCCATCCCCCCAATACATGCAGAGAACAGTTAAAAGCTCACCAGGAAAATGAATGCAAACAGACACGAAAGTGATACTTTCTCGTCCCAGCAACCCTCACCCTCCAAACATCAAGATTACTTCATTTCTATGAATGGAAGGCAGTGGCAGGGAGTGAGGAACACAAATGAAAAATCAGATTTAGGAATGGTGGGTCACAGAACCAATAGGGAAGAAAGAAAAGCAATGGGACAAATGTGTTTTGCTACACCTGATAATAACACACAGGGCTTTTAAGATTATGGTCAGAACTGAATGGGGAAATCGGTTTTCAGTTATCTAACACAGTTGGAATGGGAAAGCATAGAAAGAAATTGGACATTTGTTTTGTCACACCAAAAGGACAGGTAGGGCTTTGGGGAATATAAGTGAGCACACAATGGGAAAATCGGTTTGGGTTGAGAGTCACAGAAACAATATAATAGTAAGAAAGGTAAGGGGAAAGTTATTTTTGCTGTGCCTGACCAAAACACACAAGGCTTTAGGATGATGGTCAGAACAGAATGAAAAAATTGGTTTTGGGTTGGGATGACACATGCAATGGGAAAAGGAAATGCAAATGGAAATTCATTTTGCTCAGCACAATTGACACACAGGGACAAATTCATTTCACATATCACAATGGGATTAATTCTTTAGAGCATCTCTTTATGACAATACCAGCTCACAATACACTGGGAAAAGACGGTTGGTTTTAAATGCCAACAATACTGATCCCGTGAAAAAAAATCGGGGAATTAATTGATTTACTTTGATGAATATGCTAAGGATCTACACGGGCCAACAGGGGATATTTCAGTGGGGAAATACTAAATACACAGGCAAACAGCAGATTTTTCAATGGGGGAATGACAAAACAATGGCGAATACAGAGCCTATACACACAATGGCTTTTGGGGTTTAGTTCTACTTACAGGAGAGGTCTGGGCTTGACATCAGGGAGCATCAGGGCACTGCTGGGGCAGCAAAAAGGGGTTAGTCAAAGTCTCTGCTGAGTCATCCAAGGGGTCCCAAGTCAGCTTTTAAGTCTCCTGGCTCCTCTGCAATATTAGGCCTCTCTCTGCAGAGATGTTCACGGTAGATTTTAACAGCAGGTCACCTCATAGGATTAGTGGCAAGAGTCCAGCTCTGAGGCGGGCTGACTTAATTATAGTGCAAATTACATCAATTACTTGTCATAATTCCCATAGAAGGGATTGGTTGTGTGTCACTACTCCACTCCCACCTGTGTGCTAATAGGAACAGGGAATGTGAGCGTGCTTTGGGCTGGCTAGGGGAGGAGAGATATTCATAATCTATCACTTTGACAGGTGGGCTCAGTCATTTATTTGCACTTAAAATCTCACTACCTTGCAAGTACCCTTAACTTCCAAAATGTTACATGTATGAATACATTTTTGACAACTTTATTTCAGTGCAAGTCTAATGATACTAATCAGAAGTCTGTATGTCATTACTGTGCAGAACTACAGTTTTTCTTTGTTTACTCTGGATCCATATCATTGAAAAACATGGCCCATTTTGGACGTCATACTAATCATCATTTACATACTCTATCAATTTTTTCGCATCACTGGTAAACACAAAGAGGCCCAAATCACATTTTCATGATTAACTTCAGTTGTGTTTCTCCCACCTCTATCGTTTTTGGATGATCAGAAGGGGTTTACTGTCATCTGTCCAAAAATCCTACAATGACTGTGATGCGATGAATGTGGTCAGTGTTACATGATAAAATACATTTCTCACATTGTAGTCAATGTGCAATCTCACTCCTCATCTGGCTAGGCCCTCGCCCTCTTTGAGCACATGACATCAGCAGAGAGGTGTGTGTTTAGATTGGCCCACCCATTCAATATCTAATGACCACTAATGCACTTTTTTTATTGAGGCTTTTAACCTGGAGGTCACCTTTGCTGGAGAGCAGAACCATTCTTATCTGGTCCACTCTCTGTCTCCCATCTCAAAAATATTTTAAAGTTGTATTTTTAAGGACATAGGGCCTCATTATGACCCTGGCGCTCCCGTAATGAAGGGAGCTGGTACAGGACCGGCCCCCTTCATTACGGGAGCGCCGATTACAAGCTTCGCTTTATGGGACCCGGATCAGATGCCTGGTAAAACCAGGCATCCTTTCCGGGTCCAGCGAGGGGAAGAGGGAGGTGATAACGGGCCAGTTGAAATGTCAACTGCCCGTTATTACCTCCCTCTCCATTCCCATTGAGCCCTATGGGGGCTTAAATGGGAATGGGGAATGGATCCTGCAAGGAGGAATTACCGGGTCTTCCTATGTCGGAATGACCCAGTTATTCCTCATTGCAGGAATGTGGTAATGGAGCCGGTTTGGAGGCGGCCATGGAGCTAACAGCTCCATGGCCGCCTCCAAACTCGTAATGAGGCCCATAGTCCTGATTGATGATGACACCCCAGGCTTGCCTCCAGGACAGCAAAGGGGAGGTCCTGGAGCTTGTTTTCACCTCTCAAGAAATGGCTAGCAGCAGACACAAATTCATCTTATAAAATACACAATTTCAAACTATGAAAATTGTTTGAACATTTTCCATTTTGTGAGCTTGTGCATGGCAGAAACCCTATTCACTTTTTGAAAGTCTGATGAGCATTTTGCTGTAAATATTATTAGTTTAAAGGGAAAAATGAAATTGCATGAATTTGTTTATTTCACAGTAAAAGGCTTTGTCTCAGTGTGACGGCTTGAAACACAATCTCGGCATTTTCCTTAAGATGCTGGGCCCTGCTGTTTGTGAGAATGTCAGTGCAGCTCTCCATAGATTTATTAACCTATTCTGTCCCTGTGTGTTTCCGTTCCTTCATGAAAGCCAGTTCACATGTTTAGGATGGTTAACACATTAGGTCCATGTGTGTTTTTGTTCCTTTATGAAGGCAGTTTGCATCTTTTAGTACCTTCAAATTTCCAGGCCCACTTTCTCACCTTTTTGCTTTGGTTCCATAGGCCTCATGTCCCACGTTATTTCAGCGCAGGGATTTTACTTAGGGGCATGTCCCCGAATGACTCTGGCCTTTTGATTCATGGCATCCATGGGCTATTTCACCCTATACTCCAGAAACATCAAGGACAACATTGACACCCTCACCCCTGCCTTGGCTAACCTCTGCAACCACTCTTTTGCCAGAGGTTCTTTCCCTCAACCCCTGAAGCACTCTCTTGTGCAAATCAAAAAATGAGTCATGGGCGCCCCTCTATGAGAACAAACACGGCACAAAAAACGGCCTGTTCTTTTGGATGTTATCCACTCTAGAGTCTGCAGCCACATTTGAGCTCACTGTACCTTTCACAGATGGGAAATATCCATTTGCATATCAGTCTTTTTTCCACCCACATGGGCAGTCCAGCACCAAAATGCTATGGCGATTCCCTTCTGAACAAGAGTACCAACAGCAACCCCATACACGTGTTTCAGCCTTTTGGGCATCATCAGTGAGGTGGAGCTGTTCCTCTCTGAGCACAGTCAGCAACGGGTCCACATCTGGATGACCATAGGACACTTAGGGTAACTAAACCTAAGGCCCTTTGAAAAAATAAAAAAATGTGTCATGGGTGCCCCTCTATGAGTGCGAACATGGCAACAATGGCCTGTTCTATGGGATGGTACCCACTCTAGAGTCCACAGCCATATTTTAGCTCACTGTACCTTTCACAGATGCAAAATATCCATTTGAATATCAGCCTTTGTCCCACCCACATGGCTAGTCCAGCACCAAAATGCTATGGCAATTCCCTTCTGAACAAGAGTACCACCACAACCCCATACACGTGCTTCAGCCTTGTTGGGCATCATCAGTGAGGTGGAGCTGTGCCTCTCTGAGCACAGTGAGCAAGGGGTCCACATCTGGTTGACCCTAGGACACTTAGGGTGACTACACCAAAGGCCCTCAGTCCATAGTCCATTTTTTGACTCTCTTGTGCACCTTCTCCTAGAAAAGCCACCAACTGACCCCTCCTGCCCAGCTAACTATCAACCTATCTCTATCACCCCTTTCTTGGGCAAACTCATGGAGATGCTGGTCATCCCCCAATTGAACCTTCACACTAATTTGGTTCGCTGTCTCCATGACCACCAGTCCAGATTCAGGGCACTGAAACTGCACTCCTGAATACCCTAGTGTTGGAATTGAAATAATATTATGCCTCCTATCGCAGTAATTGAATGTGTATTGGCCTATGCCAAGTTGTCTAAAATATCATGTAAATAGACTCCACGGCAAGGTCTTGACCTTAACGAAAAGTTATGTAAGTCGCCATCTTGGAATTAGCCGCTATTTTAGGTTCTCTTGTAATGTGGAAGTCACCCTGAACATCAAAATGGAGGCCGAATGACAATCTGAGTGAGATTCTGGCCGTTGTGACCTCCGCACACACGAATTATTAATATGCCTGCAGGCCACTTGTCGGGGTCGCGAACTGACACCTTGTCCTATTGCTGACCTATGTATAAATGAACAACTGTATCAGCAAAACTGATCAAAACGCATAAATTATAGGATTGACCTGGCAAGGAACTCTAGGCCTGATCCCAAGAATGATTAACCTACGAGGGGGTTGGCCAAGGGCTGGATAAAGGATATAAAAGCCCAAGTATTCCAATGTACGGTCTCTCTACTAATGCATCGAACCCTCGTTGAAGTTCGTTACGTTACTCTGAAAGCCGAATAGCTATCCGTTTGTCAATTGACTTTGGTAACTGTTGTAGCTTTTTAATAAAGCACTTGTATGTCCTTTGTAACCTGTGTTGGTGCGTTTCCTTTGGGCTTCCCAGCCTCATATCATTTTTTATGCTTTCATAGTTGGCGCCCGAACAGGGACCCTCAAGATTGATGCCGGATCATTGAAGGTTGACGCAGACTATCGAACCGGGATCGGACGGTGTGATTCTGCAGGCCCGACTGAACGAGACACGATACCTCGGCAGCACTGCACGATCCGATCCTTGGACGATAGTCGTGTGGTCTGACACGGCATCTTGACGAGGGTCCATTTTTGAGGTGGGCAGATTTGTCGAAACCACCAAACACAAGGTAAAATTCGTTAGGTAAGTTCTTTGGTAAACCGTATGGTCCTTCTTAGGTTTGGTCAGGTGCAGTCGTGACCCGGCTCTTAATTTAACCCTGACAGTTTGAATTTGGCGTATTGTATCTGCAGACACAATTATTGACCAGGTAACACCATTTTTTTGTGAAATGCCTGGGAAATTGACTAGCTGCTTTAGGGCTCTGTTCCGCAGCGATCGACAATCTTTGGAATTTAGCCGCCCGGCACCACAGGAGGGGTCGTCGGCATGTACTATGTACTGTAAGTATGGCATTGGTAGTATAGTATTTAATGATATTTGGCACAGACAGACCAGACATGCCTCCGAATTTCAGTGGCCAATCAATGGCAGTTTTGAGATCTCCCGTATGAATACCTCGAATTGGTCTTGCTAAAAAAGAAGGCTAGACCTGCAGCCTTTGATGTTTTACAGAATTGGAAAAAAGAAGCGTTACAGCAGCTAAAAAGCAGGGATAAACATGCACGCCGCCATAAAACAAATGCCGAAAAAGCGTTGTTATATAAAAAAGAAAAACATTCAGAATCAGTTAAAAATATGGATAGGGCTTTTTCACTTGGAACCCAGAAAATGTACCCCTCTAAAGATTTTCATGTTTCCGAAGAATTTATTGAAAAATTGTTAAACGAACGCAGGCCTGGTGCCTCTTCGCCACCTCCGTATGATCCTTTCTTGGGCGCTCTGCCCATTCCTGCTGTTGTTCCTGCTGTTATTCCTGCTCCCTCTGTACAACCTATTGTTCCTATTCCTCTAGTTGTTGTTCCTCCACCTATCGCAACGCCCCTTCCTCCTGCGCCGATAGTTGCACTTTTATTAAATTTACCTGCACTTCCGCTACCGAGTGGCCCCGTATTGACTGAAGTTGATCAAGGTGCAGGATCAAAGATCGTCACTCGTAATACTATTTCTGCAGATAAGAAACAGGAATTGTTTGCATGGGCTAAGCACTGTATGGAGAAAGGTGATCAAGTTAATGTTTTTCCACATTATCTAATTTGAACAGTTTTCCCGAGAAAAATGTTTTTATCGAAGGTTTGGGGACTCATTTATGTGTGATGTGGGGTAGATTACAAAATTCGGATCTTCCACAAGGGGTGAGAGATCTAAATGCTTTGGCACTTTCGAGGAACACAGAGCAGAAAGTATATGGTCATGTTGAAAAATTGTTTGAGTATAGGAAGGACTTTGAAAAGTCACGAGATGAGGATGACGAAGACGATAGTATGTATGTACAGAAACGGTTCCTTCCATGTCGTAGATCGGCACCTGAGGAAGTACGAATTTGTACCAAAGATGCGATTCGATGGATCTCGGATTCATCGATTCCGCCAGATGAAGTATATGACACGTATAGTCAGTATACAGTAGAAATGCAAAGAAAGGTAATTCAGGTAATGGTACAGTACCTGCAAGAAGAATGTGTAAGAAAGAAGGTTAGTTGCCCCATAGAATTGTTGGGGATTTGTAAAAGGGCTTTTTCGCCTGACACTTCTTCGGCTGCCTTAGCGCTCGACCTGGCTCTGTTGCTTAGTAAGCGGCCGGAGGTACCTATATCTCTGTTGCCTATGAGAGAGGTTCCTCCGACCTTTGGCCCAAAGGTTGAGATTCCCGCCAACGCTGGGACTGGTGCACTCTTTGTGGATATCCCTGCACATTATGTATCGCAATTTGTTCACGTCCCGTTTTCACGACAGGAAGTGAACACTATTAGACAATCAGTTCCCGATATCAGGAAAAACCCGACGGGGTTTTACAAAGAGATAGAGTCCGTCTTGCTGTCCTCTGTGTTCACCTTAAGTGATATTGACTTGCTATTCCCTGTACTCCTACCCGTAGATGTATGGAAGCAGGTTCGGACAATAGACGATGTGCCAGGGTTGGGAGATACGTGGGCTAATATGATTAGGATTGATGGGGAAAGACCAGCAGGTGAGAAACCACCACAGGTAATACTTACTTTGCCTGATAGAATTGTCGCAAAATTAAAAACTATAATTCCAGAGAAAAGAATTATTTGGGACAAGCTTCAACCTGTGTTCAAGGGAAAACTGAAGGCGCCACCAAATTCTTTAACAGATTCGAGCAGGTATTTTCTGACTTCAGTGGGCAGGTTTTGGGTACAGAGTCTGGGAAAAGGTTGTTTGTGGACAAATTTGTACGTGGATTGTTGCCCGACATCCGTCACAGATTATGTCCTCTGAGAGCGCTTGGCAGGCAAAATCTCAATCTGAGGTTTTGCACATGGCTCAGTATTATGAGAACCGTGTTAATAATGAGAAGGAGAAAATAGAAAAGAGGAAAGGAGATTTGAAAACCAAAGTATTATTACAACAAATTGTTAGAAACCCCAGAGGAGGCACGACACAGACCAGAGGTCAGTATGTCCCAAAAGGAAATGCTCCTTTGGGTTATGTGAATATTAATCAATGTGCTTATTGCCGCCAGGAAGGTCATTGGCGAGCACAGTGCCCCATCCTTTGACAAAGATCAAACAGTGCATTTGGGAGTATGGGTAGACGACCTACGGGCCGCCCTGGAGCAGGGGGCCCTGATAGAGGTCAGTTTTGCAAGATCCTCAGCAACCTTTTTCACAGGAAAATCAGACCTCGAGTGTGGACTCGAGGAATATATTTGATCACCCTTCTGCTGCCTACCTTTCTGAAGAGCTTCCTTCTGACGATACTCTATTTCATTAGGACTGCCCGAAGCAGGGTTTGGAACCTTCACCTATTCCCGTTAATCAGAAAGGCCCCTACGTTGAATTATTAGTAGGGAATAGAAAACACCAGTTTTTGATAGACACTGGAGCACAGAAGTGCTCCATTGATTATTCTCGGGTTCCAAACATTCCACTGTCAGGGCAAACAAATGTTTCCGTAGGGTTTTCTGGTATACCAATTGTCTGTCCGGTTTCTTCACCGGTGTCTGTTTCTTTGGGTCCCTTTACGGACCATTGCCCTTTTCTTCTCACTTCGAACTGTGGAGAGAATTTGCTGGGGTTGAATTTGTTAAAGAAATTGAATGCAGTAATTCATTGTTCCTCTGATGGAGTATGGCTGACGGTTTCACCACAGCAACTTCCTAATTCTCAGTTTCTGATTCGACCTTTACCTCCCGAGTTTAGCATTGTCCCAGAATGTTTATGGGCGGTTGATGACAATGATGTCGGGGTACTACAGATTGAGCCAGTTAAAATAGTTTTGAAACATGGAGTTAAACTACCACGCATTCTGCAGTATAAAATATCAGTTGAGGGCGAGCGTGCTTTTAAATGCATTGGGCCTCATTACGACCCAGGCGGTAAGTTACCGCCTGGGTCGTACCTTTACCACCATGGCGTAAACTACGTTTACGCCATGGTGGTTGGCGGACTTACCGCCCCATTCCGAGGTTGGCGGGGCGGTAAGTCCCCAATCCCCATTTACCCTTCCCCATTCCCATTTTTGCCCCATAGGGCATAATGGGAGTGGGGAAGGTGTTAATTACGCCACCGTAAATTACGGTGGCGTAATTAACAACAAGGTCCCTTAGCGCCATGGATTTTAACACCTGCTAAAAGCAGGTGTTAAATCCTCCATGGCGCTAAGGGACCTCGGAATCAGGCGGTAAGGGTCGGCGCTGTTTACGCTGCCGTAAACCCCTTACCGCCTGGGTCGTAATGAGGCCCATTGTCTCCGATTTTGTGCATCGTGGTGTGATCGAGGAGATTACAGGTAGTTTGTGTAACAGTCCGATCTTGCCTGTATATAAGAAAGGCGACCATGCAATCCCATACCGGTTCATAATTGATCTTCGTGCTATTAACAGAGTTGTCGCCCCACAATTTCCAATCGTGCCTGATGTAACAACGATATTGACAATGATCCCTGCTACGGCTACGCACTTCAGCGTTGTGGATCTAAAAAATGCTTTCTTCAGCATTCCTATACATAAGGAAAGTAGATATTTGTTTGCGTTCACCTTGGGGGGACGCTCATTTACATTTACTAGGGCACCTCAAGGGTATACTGAAAGTCCAAGCATCTATAGTAGAGCTTTGAAAGAGCAGCTCGACACCCTTGAGTTGTCACCTACTTGCACACTGCTTCAATATGTTGATGATTTGCTTTTGGCTGCAGACGCTGAAAGTGCTTGTAAAGAAGGCACTGTACTGTTGCTTGTTCATCTAGCTAAAAATGGTCATAAAGCTTCGCTCAAAAAATTTCAATATTGTTGTCAGGAGGTCGCTTATTTAGGGTACCTCCTGTCAAAGGAGGGGAGAAGATTGACACCTGAAAGAATACAACAAATTTCTGGCATGTCTGTTCCAAATACACAGAAGGAAGTCAGAGCCTTAATAGGTATGGCTTATTACTGTAGGTTGTGGATCCCGAACTTTTCGCTAGTGATAAAACCGATGTTGGCTTTGACGAAGAAGGGCATTTCTCTGCCACTGCCATGGAAATCGGAACATCAACGATCATTTGAGCTTCTCAAAACCGCGTTATGCTCTGCACAGGTTCTGGGTACTCCAAATTATGACAAGGCCTTTGTGTTGTTTGTGCATGAATGTGATGGATGTGCTTTGGCTGTGTTAACACAGGAACATGGAGGGAAGAATAGGCCGTGCGGCTACTACTCCTCCGCCCTTGATCCTGTCGCATGCGCTTTGCCAAGATGTTTGCGAGCTGTCGCTGCTGCTGCCGCGTCTGTAAAACAGAGTGAGGGAATGGTCCTAGGCCATGATTTGATTTTGATGGTACCTCACTCTGTAGATATCCTATTGAACAAAACCCAAACGCAACACCTCACCTCTGCACGGTTAACAAGGTATGAATTAATTCTGTTTGCCCCTCACATTCAAATTAAGAGGTGTTGTGTTCTTAATCCGGCTGAACTCTTACCTTTCCCGCAAAACACTGTTTGCGGTGACGAAGAATTACATGACTGTCTGTATACCACTGAACAAGAAACGAAGGGAAGGATAGATCTTATAGATACTCCTTTGGACAATGCAGAAGGGGAGCTGCTTTGTGATGGCTCCTGCTTCAAACTTTCAGATGGTACATCTAAAGCTGCTTACGCAGTTACTACATTGAGTAAAGTTGTTGAAACTAAGAGAATTTCGCATAACTCCGCGCAGGCCGCAGAGATTATAGCATTGACCCGAGCTTGTGAACTCTCCGAAGGGCGTATAGTAAATATATACACTGATAGCCAGTACGCCTTTGGGGTGGCTCACAACTTTGGGAGGCTCTGGTCGGAAAGAGGGTTCCTGACCTCACATGGGACCAAGATTCAGCATGGCCCTTTGATAGTGCAATTGCTCTCAGCACTCTCGCTCCCTAGGCAGTTAGCGATAATGAAATGTGCAGCACATCGTAAGGTCATAGATGATGTGGGAAAAGGGAACGCCTTTGCAGACCTGATAGCCAGGAAAACGGCCACAGACCTTAGCACAGACATGTATGCGCTAAGGGAAACAAAAGATGCCTATGTAATGGATGAAGGTATTGGGTCTGTGCAGGATATTCAAACTGATGCTACAGTAGAAGAATCTAAAAGGTGGGCTGAAGGAATGGGGAAATTAGATGATGATGGGTGTTGGATGGATACATCTGAAGGAAAATGGTTGCTCCCTGATTCATATGTACTGGCAATGGTTACGATGGCACACGGTCCTACACATGTGTGTGCTCAGCAGATCATGAAAATGTTAGAACAAGTTTGGGTGAATAACAAGATTCCGGAGACTGCAAAACATCATGTTCAGAATTGCATGATCTGCTTACAGCACAATGTGGGTAAGGGGACAGTAACTCCGAGGGGAAGCTTTGGGCCCCCTTCTGTTCCCTTCGAGGTCATTCACTTTGATTTTATTGAGATGGAACGGTGTAACAATCTGAAATATGTTCTTGTAATTATTTGTGCCTTTAGTAAATGGGTCGAGGATTTCCCCGTTAAAGATGCTACCGCCATGACCACTGCAAAGATTATGGTAAAAGAATTCTTTCCTCGATTTGAGCTCCCAAGGGTAATTTGGTCGGACAATGGTCCTCATTTTGTTGCAGCAGTAATTTTGCAGATATGCACAGCTTTACATATTGAGAAACAATTTCACTCAGCTAGACATCCTCAAAGTGCTGGGTTGGTGGAAAGACACAATGGTATCTTAAAGAATAAGCTTCCAAACACATGTGCCGATACCAAACTGAAATGGCCAGATGCCTTACCTATTGTATTATTGGCTATGCGTACCACACCTCAAACTAAGACTGGGCTTTCTCCATTTGAGGTAGTGATGGGGAGACCTGCTAACATTTGGGATCTCCCAAAACCTAAAGCCCTGAGAGAGGTGGAAAATGTATTGCTTGTAGACTACTGTAACCAGTTAACTAAAAACCTGTATTTCATTTACCACCAGGTGCATTCAGCTTTACCTGTACGGTTCACGGGCCCAGGACACGATATACAGCCTGGAAGTTGGGTCCTAGTGAAGGCCCACGAAAGGTCTTCCTGCCTCGCTCCTCGTTGGAAGGGACCCTACCAGGTGCTGTTGGTCACTCGGACAGCAGTGCTGGTGGCTGGGAAGAAACACTGGATCCACGCGACGCATGTCAAGAAACTTCCTCACCCGACGCCACACGTTACAGAAGAAGCAGAACCCCTCGCTGATGCTACAGTCTCTGATCTTGGAGTAGCAAACAGCGCTGTGAGTGCGTCGGAGAATTTCTCTGAGCCCGTGGAGCTTGGGGAACAGTCCATTTCGTCTACGCACTCTCTTGAAAAATCACTTCCGGAAAACACTGTTTCAAGTTCTGCGACTTCCGTCACCTTCGATACGTCGCTTCCCTCAGGAAGTGACGACGCCTTGTTTTTGGATCAAACAATCTTGGGTACCACCAGGTACAACCTTCGACGAAGAAAATAGAACTACGGCATGGGTTCTTCCGTTCATTTGGGAAAGAGAAGTGATTGAAAGTTTTCTTTTGTATAAGAAAGTTTCTATTGAACAACAGGAAGAAAGGGGATTCTGCTGGCTACGGTTGGGAAGGACTAAGAAATCGCGCCACCGTAGCGTCGCCAGCAACAAACATTGGGGTCGTCGATTGAGGAACTGCAATGCCTGCCACCTCCACTGCTGCTCCCTGCACTGGACTTGTGAATAAGGGGGTGACCAACTTGGACAATGAACAATGTGCCTGGGCCCCGAAAACGTATTATTGTGTTTTGATAATGATAATTGTTATTTTTGCAATTACTGCTGTAGGACTTTGGTATTTTGAAGAAATCTATCCTCTAAAACCTCTACTACCGACCGAGATTGTACCAACTGCTTTGACTCCCTCTGTACACCTTCACACTCTGTCCCCTAGAGACTCCCAACATAGACAAAAGTATCATAATAACACTCTAATGATAGTAATGAATGCAACGCATGCCATTTTTAAGAAGAGTAATTGTTGGATTTGCACTCATTTACCGCAACATGGGAACAAGGGACTAGGATGGTATATTCACCCTTTACCTTTAACGACTGCTTGCTATGCCTCTCTTAGAGCACTATTCTTTGGCCGTTGGAATGATAGCATCTCAGGGAACTTTGATGGAACTAATTTGAATGATTTCGAGAAACGTGAATTAACTCCCCTAGGATTCTCGCTTTTTGCAAATAGAAGTAAACCTAATGTCGCCTCTATTAGGCCGTCTGATAAACTGTCTCTTCCTTTTCAAACTTTAATTTCCTTTAAAATGGCTGGATGACAATACATGGAGTTATTTGCAAAAGTATTAGAAATGATATTAGCACTTGGCATAGGCCAAAAGGAGGGTCTGTTGGAATTGAAATAATATTATGCCTCCTATTGCAGTAATTGAATGTGTATTGGCCTGCGCCAAGTTGTCTAAAATATCATGTAAATAGACTCCGCGGCAAGGTCTTGACCTTAACGAAAAGTTATGTAAGTCGCCATCTTGGATTTAGCCGCCATTTTAGGTTCTCTTGTAATGTGGAAGTCACCCTGAACATCAAAATGGAGGCCGAATGACATTCTGAGTGAGATTCTGGCCGTTGTGACCTCCGCACAGACGAATAATTAATATGCCTGCAGGCCACTTGTCGGGGTCGCGAACTGAGACCTTGTCCTATTGCTGACCTATGTGTAAATGAACAACTGTATCAGCGAAACTGATCAAAACGCATACATTATAGGATTGACCTGGCAAGGAACTCTAGGCCTGATCCCAACAATGGTTAACCCGCGAGGGGGTTGGCCAAGGCCTGGATAAAGGATATAAAAGCCCAAGTATTCCAATGTACGGTATCTCTACTAATGCATCGAACCCTCGTTGAAGTTCGTTGAGAGCCGAATAACTATCCGTTTGTCAATTGACTTTGGTAACTGTTGTAGCTTTTTAATAAAGCACTTGTATGCCCTTTGTAACCTGTGTTGGTGTTTCCTTTGGGCTTCCCAGCCTCATATCATTTTTTATGTTTTCACACTAGAAGACCTACTCTCTAATCTGGATCCTACCACTCCTTCTGTTCTGATCCTTCTCGATCTTTCCTCTGCTTTTGACACTGTCAACCACTCCATCCTCATAAACCGTCTCTGGATATACCGTAGGCATCACGGACAGGGCACTGGCGTGGCCCACCTCCTCCCTCTCTATCCGACCCTCCCAAGTGCAAATGGGTCATTTTCACTCCTCCACCTCACTCTCTTCCGCTGGTGTCCCTCACGGTTTTATCCTATCGCCATGGTTTTTCAACATCTACCTGGCCAACCTGACCTCCACTTACTCCCCTCATTTGCAGTGTTATGCAGACAACACACAGCTCTCTTTCGGCTGCCTTCTCCTACCTCCTCCTCTTCCTCCCTCATACCTGATTCCCTGTCTGCTATTCAGGCATGGTGCTCTGCCAACAATCTCTTCCTCAATGCCAGTAAGACAGAGATCCTTCTCATTGGGAGACCTGCTCCTATCTTCCCCCTCACTCTCTGGCCAAAAACCCATACGATCATCTTTGTCTCCTATCTCCCCTTCTCTCCACAAACCACAGACCTTGTCAAGAAGTTCCATTTTCAGCTTCATCTCCTCAGGGGCATTCTACTATTCCTTACCTTCCCCCAGAACCTCAATGTCTCCAGAGCCCTGGTTCTCTTTAGGATTGACTACTGCTATAGCCTCTTCCTCAACCTTCCAGTTCACCTACCCAACTAATCCAGAATAGAACTGCAAGACTTATCCTTCGCCTCAAGCCCAAGGACTGCATCTCTCCAGCCCTAAGATCTCTCCAGTGGCTCCCGGTGACTGCAAAGATCAAATTCAAGACCCTCTGAATCATCCGCAAAGCTGTCTGGGGCCTGGGACCTCTCTACATCCAGCTTTATCTTCCAAAATACCTTCCAGGCAGCGTGCTTTGGTCTTCTGGCACAAACTGTTTGCAGGTCAAACGTTTCTCTATGCAGAGAGTGGGAGGTTGATCCCTCTCCTCGGTTGGTGCTGCCCTCTGGAACAGCCTCTCTCCCCCCTCAGACTTGAACCAGTTCTTTTTCAAGTTCCAGAAACTTCTCAAGACCTTCCTTTTCACCTCTTCCTTCCCTCTCCCCTCTCATGCTAAACTCTCCATCTACCGCTAGATTGAGGCCTGTTGCCTTCAGAGTCATACAAGGGCCAGCCCACATCCACCAGTACCCCCAGCATCCTCTGCCAGCACTTGCCCTTGGGCTCCCTTACCCGGACTATCCCAACTTAGTCCTCCTGTCCTCTGCACTCCCCTCCCCTCTTTCCCTTGGCACTTGCAGCCTCAACCCAACCAGCACTTGCTTGTCCCCACCCATGTGGACACCCCACTCCTGCACTTCTACCTCTACCCCCTCTCCTTTCACTTATTGACCTTGTCATGCACTTGCACGGTAGGAAACAACTGTGTATAAGCGCCATACTAATGTCCAGTAAATAAAAATAAAAACATGTATACTTAACAAAAGACTAGATTTAAGGTTCCTAAAATACGGGAAATGTTATCTAGTGTCAATGGGCCTCATTACGACCCTGGCGGAACGGGTTAAACGGCGCCATAAAAGGCTGCAGCGCCGTTCAACCCGTTCCGCCACATTACGAGGTCCCCTCGCGGGACACGTTAAGCACGCCTGGGAAAACCAGGCGTGCATACCAGATCCCGCGAGGGGAAGAGGGAGCAAACAACAGGCCATCTCGTAATGGCCCGTGTCAACTCCCTCTCCCATTCCCATTCAGCCCTATGGGGGCTGAAATGGGAATGGGGATGAACCGTGTCCGTGTCCGTGTCCTCGAGTGAGGAATTACCGGGCCATCCGAACTCGGAATGGTCCGGTAAATCCTCATTCCGAGGACACGGACACGGATGCGGTTTTGCCGGCAGCCATGCCGCAAATTGCGGCATGGCTACCGGCAGAACTTGTAATGAGGGCCAATGTCTTTAATGCTTAGCCATCAACAAGTCCAAAATGCGGTGAATCCAGTTCACATGTTGAAATTTCTCTCAACGCCCAACCCTTTCAGTGACCATTTTCAGTCCATCCAAGGCACTCATTTATCATACCATTGCCATAGGAAAGGAGAATCTCATCAAACACAAAACTTACTTGATGGCTGTCTCTAAAACACATCTAGTAGCCAACATAAATAAAATATCTTCCCCAATGAGGAGCAATTGGTCTACACTGAATGGCTGTAAAGGAGTAGGGGTACTTAGATTGCAACTAAAGCTCTTTCTGTGAATTGCAGAAAGTGAGGGCAAACAGACACATTACTGGAAATGTCAAGGTATGGGGTCTTGTAGGGGGCAGTGTAGTAACTGAAGCAAGCTTAAGCCCCAAGCCAGGTATTCATTTGATCTGCTCTTATCTTAGTGTGGCACAGGATTCTGAACACTGCTTTTCGGCGGGCAGCGGCCCTCCATGCGGCAACTGCCTACTGCATCTCTTTTGGGCAACATCGCCGGACAGCTGGACTTGAACTCAGTTTTGCTGGTCTAGAATGCAATCCATGATGCTGCTTCTGCAACCCTGGCGTCTGAACTATTGAGGTACCCGCCTACGTGCAGTCTGTGGCAACTGAAATGACTGCACACCCGTAGATACCGAACAATGGAACAGGTGGTGCCACTTCCTCAGGAGAGTGCGTGGGGTGGAGTCCAAAATGCTAGCCAGTTGCCAAAACGGCCATCATATTTGCATTCCCACACTTACAAGCATCCCAAACGTTTAATTACAACAGTACATCCACAGCATGTGGTGTCCAATGTCACATGTACATTTTGTGTATTTTCCCAAAATTAGAAGCTGCTGTTTTAATGATGAGGGTGCTTGAATCTTTGCAGTATTGCAGTGTATGGTGCAAATAATATTGGACTTGTTTTATTTTTTTGGATGAGCCTCGCAACCTGACAGAGGATATTAAATGTGGACTTGAGAATGATCTTAAAATAAACCTAAACAGAAGACTGAACCCACACACGATGGCGACTGTAAAGAATTGGGAACCTGCCTTTCCTAAACCATCTTAACGCAACTTTTTTTGTCTCACTCACTGATTCCTCGCTGGGATCCCCCAGTAATTGCATCTCCCTTGATTGTGCTGGCTGTTAGACCCTGACAGCCACTCAGTGACCATACAATAGCCATCCGCTGTAAGCTTGAGCCGGAGGGCATCTTGCACTTCACGCAGTGTGTTTGACTGATGGAGCTGACTACGAACCCATTCATCATGTCATTTGCTTCTTGTGTTTCTGGCTACATCGCAATACGTTTGCATTGGGCTTTCTGAAACCAGGGGAGGGCAGCTTGCTGTTCTCATGTATCACTTTGATGAATATCCCTTTCTTTAAAATATCATAGGGGATTGGGTGATGGGCTCATTGATAGCACAGTTGGCCGCCATGTATGATGCCCTGGCTTACAATGTCGGTGAGGCTTGGCAGACTGTCCTGGCAGCCTGATTGAGACCCAGGTGGTGGCACAATCTATTCTCGCTTCTTGGGTCACCCGCCGCTGGCACAGAATGGCATATGATGTGATTGGGCTTGTCTAGTTCACGTTTTGGAGGGAGAACATTCTCTGTGTGAGTTGGGAATGTGGTTGCCAAGGAAAGAGGTCATTTGGAGAACACTAGAAAGAGCCACTTCTAGAGCAGTGGCGTTGTAGCAGCTCCAATGCACGACAGCCCGTTGCGTCGGATCGATGTGCTGCAAACCTGCCACCTATCAGTGGCTCAGTGTCCTTGCTCCTTAAATTATCTGGCTCGTAGCAGAAAGTGTTGATTTGTGGCGATATTGTGGCTGTATCTTAGTTCGGGAATATGAAACATCCGGTTTTATTATATAGCATTTAATACCAGGATCCTCCCGTTACTAAGTGCTATTATAATATACGTGTTTGATCCCATGTACAGCACTGCCCCCCTGCCTCTCTCCTGGCACTTTTTCCCCTCCCCTCTCCCCTGCACTTGCGCAATATGAATGACACCTGGCCTAGTAAGATCGTTGTCTCCCTCTGTTCCCCCTCCCCTTCTTCGTCCTGCCTTGAAACACTTGTGTCTAGGCGCGTTATAAATGCCATATCATGTCATATCATATAATAGCTGTCACTCATTCTCAACTCGATGGTAGACGGTTTTTTAAGTGCTCCGTCAACTCTACAGGCAATTACCGCTTGCCCATGTCAGAGCGGAGGTAAGTGCTTCTTTCAACCACTGCTAACCTCACTCTGTGATTAGGCAATCAAGGCACTGTATCAGGCATCACCAAGTCTGTATTTACGGCAGTGGCATTCAAACTTTTTGATGCTGAGCTCCCTTTGAGTAAAAATATTGTTGTCAGAAGTAAAAGTAGTGTTGCCGCCCGATACCATATTTGCTTATATTTTCTATTGAAAACAGTCACCGTACTCCGTTTTTGAAGAGCCTTGTGTCTCACCTGGAAACCCCTCAGGCATCCTTTGCGGGGCTGGGCACACAGTTTGAAGAAATAAGATCTACGGTAAAGAGAGATGTTGACAGGAATGACACTGTCTGCTTATTTGGCAGGGCCCCAGACACAGTACTCTGCTCTTCAATTCCCCCCAAACTACCCCTAACTGCCTGGCTGATCAGGGGGGGAAGGAAAGAGAGGCAATTATAGGCTGCATAAGACATGGCACTGGAGGCGCATTCAATGGACCGGGCAAGGGATTAACCGGGATTGATAAATTGAGGAATCTTGAACCCGGTTCTATATATTTTAGCTCATCCTATTTTCCTTACTCTCCATCTGCTGCACCGGTTTGACCTGCCTTCTTTGTGTCGCGCAGGATAATTGTTGGAGTCTATCGCGCACTTTTCCTCCACACTCCGCCTTATCTTGGAAATTGAATTTAAAATGTATTATTCTGGGGATTTAGTGTTCATACTGTACTTTATGTGCCCGAACTATGAATCAGCCTGCGCTTGAGCGTGGGAGGGGGAAAAAGGGGGGGTGTGTGAGAGAGAGAGAGAGAGAGAGAGTTAGAGAGAGAGAGAGAGAGAGAGAGTGCGTGCGTGAGCGCGCGCGCGCACGCGCGTCTCTGAGCAGCTTATGGAGTAGAAGGATGCAGGAGAGGGAAAGCCTGAGGTAGGGACCAGACGCTGCGCGGGAATTCTTACTTTTGTCAAAGTGTCTCAATTAAGACACAATGCAGAGTGTATACAATATGGTAGGGGACTGCAAATTGAGTAGACGATTCGTCCAAGTATATTTATCTGAGATGCAGTCGACAGCGGTACAAATATGGGGGGCGCTTGCAATTTTGTTGATCCGATTAGGCACACTGGATTTGACGGCTTCATGCAATTTCCTTTGACTTTACTGCGCACATGTTGCATTGCAACAGGCAGTATTTACCGGTGTGCCTGGCTTCTGTGTGATCGTGCTTGGCTGTGGGTCAGGGCAGTGCGGTAGAGGAAGTTAGCTCATTTAACATAGAAACGATGGCTCTCATATGAAGGGTCAGTAGGGGAATGCATGGGGGTTCGTCCTGGCAGGTATCTCCCGGCCTATTTCATGGTTCATAATGGACAGGTTTGACAGCTTAGGGCAAGCGTCTGTAACCTTTCCCTCTCCAGATGTTCTCGACTACAACTCCCATCAGATCTAGCCAGCAATGGCAGTGGTGAGGGATCATGGGAGTCGTAGTTCAAAAACATCAGGAGGGCCAAAGGTTGCACATGCTTGTATTGCTCAGCTAATCGTTTCCCCAATGTTCCTGACTTAATGTGATTTAGAATGCACAATTTCCCAACAGTATTCCCTAAATCTGACACCAGGCACTATACAAACAAAGTGCTTTTTTACAAAAGTGGGCCTCTTTGCTGTGGGATCCTGGGCCCATTTATTGTCCCCGTCCAATCCTGGACACACATGCCAATCTTCCTTGTTGAGATTGAGAGAGAAGTGGCCTTGAAACTATTTACACCTAGTCCATGCCCTCAGCACTGGCAGATGCATTTTAGCTTTCACGTCCAGGTGAAAGACTGGTTTACAATGTCTCTAATTGTAAAGCAGGGGGCATAGCCCATCTAAAAATAAAATCACCGAATTTAAATGCGAGTCTCAAACTCAGACTATAATGAAATCAGAATAAATACAGCAAGCACCCCAGATGAATTGACCTATAAAAACCAAGACTGTGACCTAGTACTGTAGAAATTCTGCAAATGAAAAGCCAGTTATCCATACCGTTTTAAAGGCCAGTCTGGGGCTGAACTGTACGAAGCCTATTGGAAGAAGGCCGGCGGCTGCTGTGCAAAATGTGGACGCCGAAGACATCCTGTGACAGGACTCTACAAGGTCATACATAATGTAATCCTTCACGAGAGATACAAAAAGGATCAGTGGCTACTGAAAAATGACCTGCCACTCATTGTAAAAGTAGTCTTCTGACCGTCTGCCATTGCTGAAGATGTCAAACAAGTGCTACAATATTATTATTAACATTCGGAATTGGCAAGCGCCCTTTCGATTCAAGTAATGTCCTGCTCACACAAACCTCCCAAGGTAATATTGGGAAATATTCTGTTGTTTCTAGGCAATACAATCTATGCCACAAGGCGACATTTTCCATTGCTTCCTCAGTGTTTTGGAATGCACTCACGTGTTTTGCCACAGCTGTAATGTCCTTTTCAATTCTAAAATACACTAACAGAATAAAAGTTGACAGATCTTCGAAAGCAGTAGGACTTTCTAGGAGGCCTAGAAGAACACCCAGCTCTCCACCTTGTACTTAATATGAGATGGTGCTGGTGGGAGATCGCTGATTGAGGACACTGTGCTCAGCAGTTAGGGTTTAGTGGAGGCCACTCTGGGAGTGGGAGACGCCGCATTCAGTTATTGGTCAGTAGGTAGCAGAGTGTAGTCGTCTATAGTGGATGAGGAGTTATCTTTGATCAGAGAAAGGCAAGATTAGTTTCAAGAGCATACCTCCAGGAGGCTAAGTTACTTCCATTGAAGCCTACTGCGGGGTGGCTGTAAATACCGGCATAGCTGGGGGTGGGGAGCTGTGGCGAATGGATGCCTCCATTGGGCCTATCCAGATCATGATGTGTCCAAACCACATGCACACTTCCAAAATGTTATTGATCTGTGTGTGGCATCTGATGAGGTACCATACGCCAAACCTTGCTTTCACCATTGCCTATTGGGATGGGGCATCACCAGAAGAAACCCACTCTGACATCTCACAATGGATCAAGGGTGTTAATACTATGATTTTTGCCGGAGCAGTCACCTTGATTGATATCACTGCATGTTATTTGTTATTTAAAGCACTTGAGGTAATTTGCACCAAGGCTGCCATCTCTCTCTCTCTCATCTCACTTGGGTTACAGGCCCTAGCCTGGACATCCTTACCTATGGGTTGGTTCTATTTAAGCAATAAGGCCCTCGGGGGTGGGGGGGTATTATCACTTCAATGCCCCAGGGCCTGAAGTGGTAATGCCCCCCTGTGAGGGGCTTATTGCTATTAGTAACCCCGGCCCTTAAGACTGTGGTGCCAAAGGCATAAGAGCATTTCCCTTTTCATGGTGGCCATTGAAAACAATAATAAAAAGTAAACAAACAAAATGGCCACCATGGAAAGGAGAGAAGGGACTATGTGTAGTTCCTTCTTTCTTTCCATGGTGGTCTTTCACAGATGGCAAGCAGACGCACTGGAGACAGAAGTGTTTCAAGCGCCCCAGCTCCCAAAAAGAAGGAAAAAAGCAGGTACCACTCATGCACATTCACTAAGCAGTACCTCTATCCCCCGCAACAGCTTCCACCCTCCTTCCCTCCATCCTCTTGTTGGCCTCTTGGTCCTCCTCCTTCTACCTCTGATCACAACTTTCTAATCCACACAAGACCCTTTCCTGTCCTTGCTTAAATCTCCTTCTCATCCCATGATTGGATGCCTCTCCCTAAGGAATCTCTCTTACCTATGTCCGAGGGCATCTTGGAGGGCAAGGAAAAAGCTTTCAAAAAGGGCTTTTCCTCCATGTGGGTCACTGAGAATCAAGTTACTGATAGTACCCATCTGGTACAGGTCCAGAGTTTGAACACCCTGCTGGTAAGTGCCCTCAGTGTAGAATGGGCACTCAGCTCCATTAAAAAAAAATATCCCTGATGGACCAGTGGTCTTGTCTCATTTGGCGGCCTCCTGGCAGGTAGGCTCATCCTCGGTTACCTCAGGATCAAAATTGCCTATCTGTTAGGTACAACGCCTCGTGTTGTTCTCACTATTGCTGTAGCAACTATATCTGGCTGATTTAGTGTACACTGACAGGGACATGTTTCTCTCACTGCCTTTAGTGGTCTTGCTCTCCTTCTGCCGGCTGGTTCCTGCTGTTGTTCCTACAGCAATGTTCCTGGCCCACTCATTCTTGGTGGACTCCCATTGTTGTTCTGTTGTCGGCTCCCACTCCTGTCTCAGCGGATCCAGTGGTAAAGCTGGGTGAAAGAGTGTGTTGCCCCAGAAAAACTGGCACACATAGAAATCAGGGCATTAGATCTTCATTCTGGGGCTTAGCCTCCGGTACAGGGCTCAGTCGGGACTTATGGTGCAAGAATAGTTACAATTGTTGCTCGTAGGATGCCTAATTTCCTAGTGACAGTATTAAGGAAAGTTGCATCACTTCCTGTTGGAGAGCATACATGCAATTACACATAGGTTACTAACGCTTTGCAGCTAGGCCCCCGCAGACTCCTCTGTGACTCAGCAGTTAGAGGATACTTTGCACGCTCCAGCGGCAGATGGTCTGCTAATACTGCAGCCATACAGGTTTTTCCTGCGGCCTCTTACAAGAAAATAAGAAACAAATTCGAACAGGCTGAATTTATAGAGATACTAACCTCCAGTGAGAGGATTATATAGAGATTGGCAAGTGGATCTCCAAAAACAGGGCCTGTGGAATTAATTTACCCATAGCACAGACGTCATACTGTACAGATCCCCGTAGTGATGAAGGCCGTGTGTAAGATGAGGCACATCAAACCCACCTAGAAACGGCTGAAACACCTTGGTGTAGACACACTACCCCCAACTGCAGTACATTGATGCTGCTAACACAAAGAAAACTATTTTTTGTCTTTAACATTTCTATGTGATGTTACAATGTTGATGTTTATGTGTATACTATAATATGTGAATTCCGTGGCAAACCACAAACAAGGTTGAGTTTGTCTTACACACACAAATTGGCTGTTTTGCCAAAAAATGTTTGGTTTTGTGTGTTGTAAATATTGTTGTCTGTATTTCCGGTCAAACACTGTTTGATGTCATATCTCTTAAATGTCCATTTTTGGGTTGATTTACACAACTTTAGATATAAAAAAATGAGATTTGTTCCACAATCAGAGTATGGAAGAGTGATTCTTTCTTTATACATGCAGAGGTTGACAAGAAGTAGGAGTACATTTTTTGAACTTATTGTCCTTGGACCTATTCAACTGTATATTTTGTTTCCTTTACTGACAAACGTGCTGCTGCCACAAAAAGCGAAAAGATTGTGGACCCCAATGCCTGCAACTATATGGCAACCCTGAAGAATTATGGATGAAAAAAAAAAGAAATGATTCAAACAGTGGCAATTGCTTAAGGCATCCTTGTAACCATAATCTTTAGCCGGCCATGCTATTAAAACAGGAACAAGTATGTACATCATCAGACTTTCCCACTCCAAAGGGGCAGTCTACCCTCAACTGCCAGTTCTGGTTTCTTTTGTAAACTGAATAGTGAACAATAGAATGTGTTAAATCAATCATAACTGCTGGCATTGCTCTGGTCACCCTGCCGCACTGATTTTTCCGCTTCCTGTGATATTACAGTAGTAAAAAAAAAACATATGCAATCAGGCTTGGACTCCCCTTAAAAGGGCCACCCTAGCCCAAACTGCAAGGTGTCGTCCCTTCGGTTCCATGTTATTTTATCGCGGGATAACATTTTCGCTGTTTTGTTTTCTGTGGATATCATAACGAAAAAACAAATCAAATGTTTATTTTATTTATTTTTTGGTTGGGGGGTTTCTGCCCCAAACCCACATCCCCTTTAATTTTTGATCTATTCCTGAACACCCACATCCCATATATATATTTTTCTAATCCCGCCTACAAATTTTGATGAGTTTTTTTGTTATAAAACCTGCAGCAAAAAAGACTGCAAAATGTCATTCTGCGATGAAAGGACGTTGTACCCGTCCCTTCTTCACTAGTCCTCACGCAGCCCCACACGTGCTTGAGCTTGATTGAAAATCGTTAGTGAGGTTCAGTCTAGTAGACTGGGAACAGGAAGCTCTATAGACTTAGCCTATGTTATAATTGGTGTCAGGGGTCTTTCACGTTTTATATTAAGATTAGAGATGCCGTGTTTCACCATTGTCCAAACTGTACAGCTGGTGAGAGAGCTGAACTCACAAAATCTCTGATTGTAAGAACGCATCAACATCGTTTCTGTAACATTGGTCTATCAATCGGAGTGGAGACCGGAGAGTCAGTTGTCGCGAATCCATGCCACGCAGGGCAATTTAGCATCCTGTCTGAAATTGAGCGCACACAACCTGCTAATCCAAGTCCTTTTTTTTACGGACAAGAGTAAAACCAGTTTAATGGTGCCTTTGAGACAACCCCACTCCACAAATCTGGCCAAGAAACGGACTGCTTTGGATTACAATATTTTGTTTTCATTTCATAAGAATACATTAATTTAAATGCACACGTGTTATGTCCAGCTGACATCCACAAAACCAAATTGTTACTGCTTTTATTAACTATTTATATTTAGAATTAGTTTTATTTTTATTGAATGACATTTATTCCAGTCTGATAAATGAAGTGCATGTATTGTATGTAATGTCATGGTACATTGTTTACCTAAATAAATCAATGTTTGATGATGATGATTTATATAAATGTAATTGACCCCCATCTCACAACAAGAGAAGCTACCAAAATAATACAAATACATTCAGGTTGTCGTGAAATATCACCTGTCATCATCACAATACGACCTGAGTATTTTTGCCTTGCTAGTGGAAAGAAACCATAGCATACACACATAACATTGATCATTCAAATAGGCACCCGTCCATAACTTGTCATAAGAGAATTACTGTTGTAAACAGGGAATCCTTATGTCTATTTCACTTCAATGATAATCATGAAAGTATCAATATTTGGAAATGTTGTCTGGTGAAACTCGATTAAAGCAACGTTAACTTTAATAAATCATAACAATAAAGAGAATCAGGATATGAAACCTACCCACACCAATACATTTGATTGAAAGTACACCTCACTTTGTATTGTGAATCTTTCTTAGATGTATTTGGATTGTTGGGCCTGTTGACATATAATTCACTATACATAATTGAAACGTTGAGACATATTTTCCTAAATAATCTATGAAAGGTTTGGAGGTGAATTAGTGTTACATTTTCCTGATTGCCACGGGCCTTCCTATGTTATATAGGATAACCCCTTTCAATAGGCAGGGAGAGAAACTTTTAGGGGGCATATGAGATTATGTAATTGTTTATTAACAATATTGGAATCTAGTTTTATATATGGAAGTATTTATTTATGTGTTATTTAATGCGCATTCGGTAGGTGTCTATACAACAAATTAGTGTTTCCAGGCGTTGCAAGGCAAAGTGGGGAGGGAATTAGGGGGGGGGATTAAGAATGGCAAAAAGACAGTATATATACAATTGTGGTCCTACTAAGCCTTGTGACATCCAGTCGAGCAAGTGCAGTGAAAAGAAGTGCCAGAGATAGGAGGTGTGGGGGGACAAAGTATGGGCAAGTGCTGGCGAGAGCTTGGGAGGAAAGGGCCGAGAGGTGCTAGGGGAGGAGGCCGCTGGCTGAGTGCTAGGATGGAACCCAAAGCGTGTGATGCACAGCTGCAAGGTAGGGGGCCCACAAGGACAGTGCTGGGGGGGGGGGTGCTGGTGTAGAATGGGCAGGGGTCTGGTGACCTGTGAGATTCATGAAGGTCCAGGACACCAATCCCAACAGCAGTGGGGTGATTAGCAGGGAAGGGAAAGAGGTAGAGAAAAGCAGAGATTTGAGAAGTTTTCAGAACTTAAGGAGGTCTGGCTGAAGTCTGAGAGGAGCAGGGAGGCTGTTCCAAAGAGAGGCACTAGCCGAAGATAGAGACCCATCCCACACGTTCTGCCTTGCCAAGCGTTTGACAAGCAGAGAGTTGGAGTTAGAGACACGAAGGGCACTTGCAGGGAAGTATTTAGGGAGAGAGAGAGTTGGAGATAGCATGATCTCAGACCCCAGAAAGCCTTGTGAATGATGCAGAGGGTTTTGAATTTGATCCTCACGGCCACCGGAGCCAGTGGAAAGATCATAGGGCTGGAGAGATAGTGTTCCTTGGCTTGAGGCCAAAGACAAGTCTTGCAGCCCTATTTTAGATTAGCTGAAGGGGGGGCTTAGGGAGGAAAGGGGGAGGTTGAGGATGAGGCTGTTGCCTAGAGAGCATCAGAGCTCTTGGGACATTGATCTTCTGGGGAAAGGTGAGGAAAGGAAGAATGCCTCTAAGGAGGTGGAGCTGGAAGTGGGCCTTCTTGGCAAGGACCAAGATGTGAGGGGTGAAGGAGAGAGGAGTTGAAGATGACCCCAATGATTTTTGCCTCACGGGATGGTGAAGTTAGAGGGCCCAAGGAGAACAGGGTGTAAGTGTCCCAATACGAAGGATCTCCTTCTTACTGGCATTAGGACAGAGGTCGTTAGCCACACGCCAAGCCTGAATAGCGGTCAGACAATCGGGAATGAGAGACTACTGCAATCCCTTAAATCTAACATTTAGTCTCACTATTGACAATTTCAATGACAACAACTTAAAAATGGAAAGTGAATCAACATTATATCGTCAACAGATCTGATGGATTAATGTGCATACGACTGATATCAAAGTAGATGCCATGAAAGAAGCCACACCGCTATTATTGGAGTTGTTAGCAGACACTGACAAAATGATTTAACATATGAATATCAATGAGTATATGCTAATTACATTTTCTAAAGCTATAAAGCAAGGGATGAAGTGACCAATGATGGGGGGGTTTAATTAGGCATTATAACCCTCACGGCGGGGGCATTACCGACTCAGGTAATGCCCCGGGGCCCATAGTTATAGGCCTGAGCGAAGCAAGGGCCTTAACGAAGGCCCTGGGGCATTACCTGAGTCGGTAATGCCCCCGCCGCGAGGGTTATATTGCTATTAGTACCCCGGCCCGCATTATGTGCGTGACCGGGGCACTAAAAGCATTTTTTTCTTCGGGACAGAAAAAAAAAAAATACAACAAGAAAATGGCCGCCGGGAAAGGGAAAACGGGAGTCCGTTTTCTCTTTCCATGGCGGCCTTCGGGAGCGGACGCGCTGGGAACACAAGTGTTCCCAGCGCGTCCGTTCCCGAAAAAAAAGAAGCAGAAGGTAAGTGGGGTTGGGAGGGAGGGGAAGGGGAAAAAAAAAAAAAAAAAAACGTACCTTCCTCCCTGCCAGGGAACGATGGAAGCCTCCAGCTGTGTGGAGGCGCGGAGTCTCTCCACTGCTTACCCGAGTCCCCAGCGGGGGGCGGAGGCAGCCTCTCAGCCGTGGGGAGGCTCGGAGCGGGGATGGCCCCGCTTCGAGCCTTCTCATTGGCTGAGGGGCTGCCACGCCCCCCGCCGAGGACAAGGCAGCTAGAGTCCTCCCGGCCGAGAATCGAAGGATTCTCGGCCGGGTAAGGACCCGGCGAGAGCCAATCAGAATGCGTGTTGCATTCTGCTTGACTCTCGCCGGGTACTAATAATGCATATAAATCAGCCAATGAAGTGTTATGACAAGCATTGAGAGCTGAACCATGGGATAAAACGTTGATAAATATAACAATAAAAAATAAAACAGGTTTGAGTGATTAAAAGAAAGTGCTCTGCTATGCTACTTGGGAGAATATGTGATTAGTTGCCCTGATGTCATGATTCAATTTGCTTTTGGAGAGCAACCACTGCACATTCTGCCCTCAAAGATAATTTTGTTGAAAGAAAGGCTCAGGTTTCAGAGTGAGTGTATGACTTTGAGAAGATACTTTTGAATGAAAATATTTGAGTAATACTTCCCTCGTCCACTCTAGTTGTACACCCAGATAAAGACTGTGGGACATGTGTGCAGCTATCTCAAAAATAGTGAAATAAGTGGCCAGGTGAAGATTCCATTGCACCAGTGTAATCTGAGCATGGAAGATGTAGGCGCCCTTATATAAATCAGGTGCTGGAAATTGGACTCAGCCAGTTATTGTACTTAAAAAGGGGGATATATGACTTTCGGGTTTTACTTACATGCATAAACGAAATGAGTTATGCAAGAGGTATCCTTGCAGATACCTAACTGGGTTTATAGAGGGTTTTGAAGCATCTAACCACATTTTAAATTGTATTCTTTATACCACTAAGTTTAAATGATTGAAGGGAGAAACTACTTACTTGTTATTTATCCGTCAGTCAAAATACTTTGGGCCTGATTCATGGAACGTTTTCCTATGGGATTGCGCCAATATAAGACACTTCCATGAATCAGGCACCTTGTGTCCACTGAATGTCATAAAAGCGAGCACATGCAATAAATAAATACATTAATACATACACACTTAAGCTACAAGTACATGAAATAGTAAATAATTAACAATTAAAATGAGGTAACATCCAGAAAAAAGATGCACGAGTGGTAATGCACTGGTAGGGCTGTTACATGTGTTTTTTTCCTACCCAACCATAGAAACATAGTTCAAAAGACAGTGGACCTCATTAGGACTCCAGCGGAAAGCCATGGTGCTATTAGCACCATGGTCGTTGACGGAGTCCGCCATGGCGGAATGGGGAATTACCACCCGATTCCAAGGTTGGCGGGGCGGTAATTCCCCATGCCACCATGGCCCTTCCCCATTCCCATTTTTGCCCCATAGGGCATAATGGGAATGGGGAAGGCGGTAAGTACAGTACCGCAAATTGCGGTACCGTACTTACCTCAAGAGTCCCTTTGCAGGCCCCTACTTTAACGGCTGGTCTAGACCAGCCGTTAAGGTTGGGTCCCGCAAAGGGACCTTGTAGTAAGGTGTTAAGGGTTTAATGGCACCAACACTTTTCACGGCGCCGTTAAACCCTTAACGCCTGGGTCCTAATGAGGCCCAGTGTATGCTAACATTTCCTTCAAACACTCAAACCCCGAAGAACCACCTATAGATTGTTGTCATCATGTTGTCCTCATTTGGACTACTTATCCTCATGGTGCCTCAAAAGAATGACCAGATCATAGCAACGTTAATATCTGCAGTTACTTGTCATCTTAATTTTAAGGCTACATTTCAAGATGCACCAACCCAACCGGTATTAGCACTGTGGCACCATGCCCTACAGCTTCTCTGCAGTGGCCTTCCAATTCAATTCGAAAATGCATCACAAACAATCCACTCATTCTGACTCGATATGATCATAAAGGGATGAAAGCAACAGTACATTATATTCGCGCTGCCATCGAACATTGCTGTAATTCATTGTATCACCTAGCGATATCATGTACCGGCTTAAGAGCTATTCGCGTCTCATTGCCACATTTCTGAAAAGATACTTTGCAACTGCATACACTATGGCATTCTCCACTGTCCAGTGCTTCCATGATATGTCCAGTTCCATATTTTAAAAATATCAGTCTCAGTTATGTTTTCCTTCGTCTCAGATAGGTTGTGAAATTGAATTAGACAATGTTATTCATTCTTGATCCTTCTGTTGCAATAATGACATTTATCCGAGACAGCGGGATCCCATTGGCTTCTTTGGGCTGCTAATGGAAGGATACCCACCTTAGATTTGATATAAAGTGCTCGTGCAAATGTTGGGTTCAGCTCGTCTAAGTACCATTCAACACCATATGAATGCTTCCTATTCCAATGTACATAAACAGTCTCAGACTTAATAATTCTACTTCTCATTTTGGCCTCTTCAGCCTGACTATATTTTCTTTTGATTTCCGCCTTAGCAGTGTTATTCATAGATTTGTGCCCGCCCTCCCTCCTGGGATAAGATATCCTTGAGTGTGTCGCTGTACACTACAAGGGCTAGTATTTAAGGACCAGCCTACAGCCTTCAACTAAGACAATCACAGTTTAACGTGGTCAAAATTGATTGCTTTGGGCATTCCAAAAGTTGTATTCACATTGTTTATTACCCGTCATTCAGATATGGAAATAGTAGTAATATATGGTGATAGGTAGAATAGTACAAGACCCCTTCTAACTAATAAAAAGTATGCCAGTGCTTCATAGTAGCCCCCCCTCCAATATAACCTACGCACTAATGAACTTGAGGATGTTATTGTCCATTACCCACCTGGCATTCCCTGTATTGGCACAGGAAGGACGTCTTTATTGGCCTATGTGGATGGTGTTGTCCTAATGCCACACAGTCCTAAAACTCTTCAGCTTGAGATTGATACCTATATGAGTTTTTAAGTAAGTGGAAACTTACAATAAATGTTAAAAAAAATCTGTTCTTGCAATGCAGATTAATTGTAACGTTAACGGAGAACATAAGGTGTTTGATGGTTATTTTGTAAAGGTAACTAATTTTGATTATTTAGGAGTCGGTTTTAATTAGTCCTGGTGAGGTTTCCTGCATGTTGACAAACAAGGACTTTTAATAACTCGGGAAGTAGGGGTGTCTGGCGCCTTGTGGAGCAATTTCACTTGCACGCCGGAAATATAATAGTTACTGTGTAATAATAATAATAATTTAGCATTTATATAGCACTATGAACCCTCAGATATCTGAGCGCTGCTTATTATTACCCAAGCTGTGTGGTGCTCATTTATCGACCTCGGAAGGATGTTTGGCCCTGCCAGGATTCAAGCCTCCGTCAGCAAGCTCTGCAAAGATGTCAAAGCGAGCGCTCTACTCGCTGTACTATCGGACCGACTAGTACACATTAGCTACTGCATTGTTTGGTGCAGATGGGGTATTGAACATGTAAACAATGTACAGGTAATTGAGAATACCCTCTTACAAAACATGTCGGTGTTTCCTGGGTGAGTCACAAATATTGCATTTCATTTGGAATTAGGAGACAGCTTTGTGGAAGATCAGGTGGCTGTTTCCACAATACTGCATTGGCTGGCATCCTGAGCAGAGCCACAGGCATCACTTTTGAAGAAACCTTTAATGATATCATGCATGTAGCGGGTGTACCATAATTCAGTGGCTTAAGACCTGGTAATCACAATAAATGTGAGACGTTATTTTGATGACCCAAAAGATACATTTACCAGACACATATTGGATCAAGTGAAAGAAGTTACTGTTAAAAGATGTAGAATATAAGAGGGAACACTTGGCAATGGCTACATTGGTGAAAAGTGCCCATGTGGTGATTACTTTATTAAATGAGATGAAACCTTACTTGGGCTGGTGTTCTACAAAGAATCACATTTTTATTTAAGGAAACTAATGTTTAATATCCTACTGTTACAGTCTGTGAGTAGTAAATGTGTGGGTTTTAATCATTATTTATATTGCTGTCCATTCTATCCTTTCTATATATAAACGTTGCCACTTTTTCAATTTGTTTGCTCAGTCTATACTTCTGTATGAAGAAGAGCACTATTTCTTCTGTCAAGAGACTGAGGATCACTACATTATACGTCAGTCTTATTGTACATTGTTTTTGGCAGATAGATTGCTCACTTGGGCCTTGAGCAAACATTAACCTATGTTTAAAGTAGTAATTTCATCACAGATACATATGATTTGTATAAGATTTTTATCTCTGATTTGAAAATGTGGATAGGGCATGTATCTAGTTCCATAATTCATTGTGCTGGTAATGTATTATTTTGTACGCATTTATTTTAACATGTACTTTTATGTTTTTTTTTTAAAATTTCCAAATAAAGGATTTTGATTGATTGAAAATCAATATTTCCATAAAAGTAAAGCACATTTAAAACACCATTCATATTTTAAAACTGCATTGGCCTACACACGCAGCATAAAATCAGTTATTGATTGATTGAAAGGCTGTATTCCAAATAATAATAACATTTTAAATAGTTTTGGATCCCAGAAAAAAATGTAACTCGGGACAATGATTGACAATATGTCTACTGCAGTGCAAAGGTGTAAAAAATACTGTTAATCTGAGAGGGTCACAACATCTCGTAACGCAAAGACCCAGAAAGCGTTTTTTTTAATCCGAAGACTAGGAAAACTAAATTATTATTACTTTTTTATATGGAGAGGAAAATAATTCCTTCACAATATTCAATTTGTAAAGGTTTATAGCATCTAAACTTAAAAAGTTAACTTTAACTTACTTTTTTAGTCGTAGAAAAGAAATATTTTTGGAAAGGAATCCACATTGGGTATTAATTTCACTGGATGCTCTTGTTGATTCTGTCCCCTCAAAGCCCAAAAGGAGTGCCAAATCACTTCCCAACAGGTCATATGATTCCACATATCAGTGCATGGACCCAGTTAACAAGGTATGGCAAGCTCATTCTCCCTTCTGGCTCTGTAGGCAAATCCTCCTGTGCTCTGGAATGAGATGCTTCATTTCCCTGTCTGCAAATATCAACTTCCACAGTCAAATCATATGTGTTGTCATGTTACAGTAATCAAATATTTTTCATTTGCCAGTAAGGTTTTGGACTTTTTATTCCTCTTACACCTGCCACATCAATCTTCTAGTGAATGGGGTCTGTGAGAAACCCAAAGGTGTCTCACCCGCTGGTCCCTGGAGATCTGTCGTCCAGAATCCAGGACACAGCCATCCATATTGTTTCCAGTTCCTGGGGGTGGACCAGTGGATGATGATCACCTGGGCGAGGGGTCTTCGGCTTTGGAAGTGGGACATTGAGGGTTAAGACATGGTATCCTCTTTCCTGAAACACCTTTTCCCCATCCTACCCTGTAGGACATTAAAAAAACTCTACCTCCCCCAGCCCCCTTTCCCACACAAAGACGTTCTTACACGGTAACAGACTAACACCAGAGCCGTTTACCTGACATGTCTCAACACTCGGGCCAGGCAGAGTCAGGCAATTACCACACACACCTGACAGCCTTCCCCAAAGGGATGCTAGATAGAGAATGAGGGCACACTTTGAGCAAGCCTGAACGCACGAGGAGACAGCTACACCAAACCGGTAGTACAAAGGGAGAAGAAAAGCAGTGAGACCTGGCAGAATGACGAAGGGGGAATTGCCCCTGCGCTTTTCAACTGAGACTTGCAAAGCCTCCAAAAGGGAAATCATAACACCGGGAGCTACAGCTAGCGTGCATATCCTCCCGCATTTATAACGCTGGCGGAGAGGCAAGCTGGCTACCGTGGTACTAACCTTTACTTCAGAGAACAAAGAAGCCAATGGGTTCAGCACAGCAAGTGAGTCGGAGGAATCTGATAGCAAACCGAACTGTTTGATCCCAAGGTTGCGAGTAGCAACATTTTGAACGCAAGAAGAAAGAACTTATATGTATGTTTGAACTTTAAAGAAAGCCCAGTTTAGGTCTATGTGCAGAGGGGTTCGGTGCCACGTGGGCACTCATTCGAAAGGCTCTGACCGGGACCTGTTTTTGAAACTAAAAGAACCAGAAGGCCCTAGGAAAGGGTGGCATGAGGTGTTAGAGTGGTCCTGCAAGGGTCGAGTCAAATCCCTTGTACAATCAAAAGTCTCTGACCCATTGCCAGAGGAAAGTTAGGGAAAGGGAACCCCGCTTTCCACTACGATTGTGAACTGTGATAATTGCCAAATGTGAACCTGACAGAGAGATGCCGAAAGAGCAATACATGAACTGTATTAGGAATACATGAACTGTGTTAAAGAAAGGCTGTAGGGAATCCAACGGAGGGAAGCCCATTTTTGCAAGGAGGATCTGAGCCCGACAGAGGCAAAGAGCAATCGCCCAAAGCACTTTTGTTTGTTTGCTGTTTTACGAAAAGGGGTGAACAATAATAACCCAGAGATCAGTGGATTGCGAGTAATATATGAGAGGCCGCAGTGAACCAAATGGAGGGAGGCCAGTTGGCAAAGAGGATCCAAGGCCGGCAGAGGCAGGTCCTAGAGATTAAGATCAATTGACCAAGGTGCAAGATAGATGAGCGAACTTGTTTGTTGCTTTGAATCAGAAAACTTTCTAAGGCAAGAGACATTTGCAGGAAAGAGACTTAGCCTGTGAAGTGGTTTTGTTGAACTCAACTGCGAACCTCGTGCTGTCGAGGCCCAGGAGCATGCTGTGCTTAAGAGTCCCGGCCTTGTCCCGTGCTTCAAACGTGGGGAAGGAAGACCCAGCCATAGCATCCAGACTTATCATTTTGAGAACACTTCTTTATTTTCTGGTGAACATTATCCCACACTCCTTTTGTAATTTAGTAGTAAGGATTGGCAATAGGGTTTTTAGTATAGGCCCTTTTTATTTGACAAGACGCCACTGGGACTGCTTATTATTATTTGATGGTCAAAGCTTGCTCCCAAGTTAGGTTTAGATTAGGCATTTATCTCAACCATTATACAGTTAAATAAACACACCTGAACTTTGATCACGTGTGTTTGTCTTTACTGTTACAACCATGAGTTCCTAACAGGACTCTGATTGGTTTTATCATGTCACTTAGGCACACCCAGAAACTCCACCTTCTCAGCTGCTATTGGTCTTTTGCTGTTGAATGTCATCTAAAGGGGCATCTAACGTCTATTGTGCACCCACACTTATCAGTGAGAATGTATCTCTGTTAAGATTCATTTCTTAAATAATATAATTTACATTCATATGGTATTGTGCTAAATATTGATTGCTTTTTGGAAAAATGTGCCGATTTTAATGCAGTGTCTTTGAATCTTATAACGCACAAGAAGATAGATGTGTTATTATTTATGAGTTATGTGGAGAAATATACATTTTCTAAACAAATATTTATATTTGCTGAGTTGGACACTTTATGACAAATCAGAACATGTACCTAATAACTCCTAAACATGTAAGGTATTAAAGTTATGAACATTTTTATAATTAAATTGGCTTTAAAATGCAACCCATTCTGTGCATTTTCTCAAGTTGTTTTTTGAAAGTGTTTGTATGGTGAGATGAATTTTGGATATCTGAAGGTATGAAACAAATAGTGAAGGACATCCATTTGTGGTTAATCTAATAACTAAAACTCCTATAGTTTTAGGTACTCGCGGGTGATCCGCGAGTCAACCAACATACGCTCATGCACTCGCACACAAGCGTACCAAGGACACACGCCGGAGACGTGCGATGGCTCCGGTCTCCGGCTGCAACTGCCGGGGCACCGCCTTTATTTTATAACCGCGCATGCGCGAGCTCCACGAGCCTCGCGCATGCGCAACACGTGTACCCAGTACACAACACTCCTCCCCTTTTCCCAGAAACAGAACAGTTGAACATGAACAACATATTAACACAAAACTTGCTTGTCATCAGGAACAGGACATGTCCACGCAACCCCTTCTAGGGAGCTGGGTCCATAATGAAGTCTCTGAACCTCTGTGGTAGCCTTCGGCCTGCCCTGCTCGGGTATCGTGGCGCCGTCTCCTCGGGGACCTCCGCCGCCTGCGTGTCGGCTATTGGAGGGCCCTCTGCCGGCCCTGACACACTCTCTGGTGCCGGAGCATGGTCCGCAGTCTCATCATCTTCTGCTGTCTGGATGCGCTTGAAGAAAGACACATTCCGTGTGATCGTGCCTCTGGCATTAGCTGCAGTGACCATGGTGCCCTTCACATGGGTTACTCCTAGCGGTTGAGTCTCATAGGTTGTCGATAATTTGCCCTCCAATCTTCGGTTTCGTACTAAGACAGTGTCCCCCACTGCTATTTGTTTCTCGGGTAGCCGTCTCCGTATCGTTTCTCTCTCATTCCTGGCCACTCTCTCCAAATGCACCTGCTCGTTGTTTATCACGCCTGGTTCCCGCCCTTCGGTCTCGGGTATGAGCCCTCGCGGTATTCTTCTAAAGAGTGCTTCCGCCGGGGCAACTCCCGTGGATCGGTGCGGGGTTGTCCGATACTCCCGGAGAAACTCAAACAGATTCCTCCGGAGGTCTTCCCCTCCAGGCCGCAACCACTGTGTGTGATGATTTCACTCGAGCGCTCAAAATGGCCGCCGGCTATTTCGAGCGGTCCGCGACTGCTTCGCGCTTCGTTCCTGTGATGTTGTTGGAACGAGGTCGTGGTTCGAATCCCATCCTCGTCGCCAGTTTTAGGTACTCGCGGGTGATCCGCGAGTCAACCAACATACGCTCATGCACTCGCACACAAGCGTACCAAGGACACACGCCGGAGACGTGCGATGGCTCCGGTCTCCGGCTGCAACTGCCGGGGCACCGCCTTTATTTTATAACCGCGCATGCGCGAGCTCCACGAGCCTCGCGCATGCGCAACACGTGTACCCAGTACACAACACGGCCCTTCGACCTTCTCGATAACGTCTCGTTCTATTAGGAGTTGAAGTTCCTTTTCCACCTGGGCCCTCAGGTGAAAAGGAATACGGCGATGTTTTAGTGCCGTTGGTCTGACCGACTTGTCAATGTGGAGCCGCACAGGATCAGCCTTCAGTTTCCCTATCCCTCTGAAGAGTCCATGAAAGCGTGCCAGTAGACCGTTCAGATCCGACAGGTATACAGCAAATGTGAAGTGCACCAGGTTAAGCGCTTCCGAGGCTGCACAGCTCAGCAACGAATGCGGGCTCACGCTCGTGACGAAAAATCTCGCCTTGATGCTGCTCCCGCCGTGTGATACCGGGGCTATGAATACTCCTTGGATAGGTAGGGGGTCATCCTCGCCAAACGCATATATTTGGGCTTTTGATGGTGAGAGTGTCGGCGGGCCCGCAAGGGCCTTATAGTGTCTATCCGCGAGCACACACACCGATGCCCCCGTATCGATGAGGACCGGGGTGGGGACTTCTCCAATATTCACGGTGCATGTGGGTTTTCGTCGAGTTCCGGGGCCACTTGCTATGCTGGAGATACAGAAAATTTCACCTTCTTCTTCCTCTTCTTCTTCTTCGGCGATGTTCATGTCCTGTACCTCTTGTTCCAGAGAAGATATGCCCTTCGCATTGCGGGCACCATACCTCGTGAACCTCTCTGGTCCCCTGTTGGCTGCCACGGGCACAGTGGCCCTACACATCCTGGCATAGTGTCCGGGGGCCCCACATCTGCCACATGTCCTCGACTTAGCTGGGCACTCACCCCTGTGAGGGAGATCGTACCCACAGTCCGAGCAAGATTGAGAAGAGCTCGATCTCGTGGTCCTTTCCTCCGCCCTCGGTGTCCATCTGGCCTTTCCCGGCGTGAAACGCCTGACAGCGAGTGCCTCTTCCTCCCCTTTGGGAATGCTGGCTGCGTCCATCTTTGATCCTCTGGTCTCCGCCAGTTCATGCGCCCTTCCCATGTCTAGGATCTGCCGGAGGGTAAGTCCCGGTTCTCTGAGGACTTGCCTCCTGAGTTTGCCAGAGCAGCATCCCTGCAGTAGTTGGTTTCTGACCATTTCCTCCTCATCGGCCCACCTGCAGGAGCTCGCCAGGCGTCTCAGACGGGCACAGAACTGGTCTAGCGATTCTTCGCTGCGTTGTCTTTCAGCCCCCATAACAAATCTGTCAAAATCGACATTCGCTAGTGGTAGGAAGTGATCCCTTAACGCTTGCTTAACTGCGTCATATGTTGCTACTGGAATGTCAAGGGAGTCGTATATCTTCTGGACCTCCGTGCCTGCCGAGTACATCATGATGGCAATCCTTGCCTCATCCTCTGTTTCCCCTGAGGCCCTGAACATCATTTCCAGTCTTTTAACCCACGTAAATCTAATAACTAAAACTCCTATAGGACTTTAACTAGACAGAACACTTGTTTTGATTAATGTTTTTTTAAATCCCTTTACATAAAGCAGTAAGTGGTTTGTAAGTGACCTGTGAATGTAATCTGATGAGCTGACTCTGCAACCATGATTTGACCTAAGATACACAGGCTGCCATTTATTAACTGCATCCCAATTGGAGAAGGATTTGCAAGGGCGGACTATGCAGATAAACTACCTATGGCCCAGCCTCAGCCTAAGAGGATTCCTGCATCACACACCCCTCTAATGACCCCCATCAAGGTGCTAGGAGGCATCAAGTATGTCCAGGAAGCCCAGTCCCGCCCGGTCCAAGGCTTTGCTCCCAGTGGAGCAGCAGTTCAACACCCACTCACATTTAAATGTGCCCAGAATTCCTTCCAACTTCTGCTCCATAGAATCTGGCTGTTTGTGGTTGTTGGTAGACAGGTGTGGGTATACAGGCATTTCTTGGGCATGGTTTTGGCTTAACCAGGCGCACAACGACACCTTGGAACTGGGGAAGGCTTTAAAGCCTGACCACTGCTAAGTCAACGACAGGGCTGAAGTCCTTACACATGTTGCATCTATATATCCATAAATCATACATTTCTGTTAAAGCGCATATTAAGATGCATTAAAGCATTACTAATACATTTCACAGGAAAATGCATTAAAACACATATTAACTAAGTTGCAATTGGAAATATACTATAGAATACATAGTTAAACGTTTAAACAATGGAGGCAACATTCAAGCATCTAACTTTATAAAAGGAAAATTCAAGGTGACACATTAAGATATCTAGTTGAGATTAGACACAGAAATCAATCAAATTGACAATGGGAAGTACAGCATCGGGACAAATAGCAGGTTATGGAATATTATTGCCCCAAGAGCCTTGAAATCCTATTTAACACCAGGATAGGAAAGATCAATTTCTTTCTAGCCTTGGCATATGGTGTGGCGAGAAGCATAAAACACATTTCTTTTATTGTCAGGGCAATGGAGATACTTGCCTTCAAAATTGGGATGCCACTTAGAATTAAAGGAAGCCATCTGTAAAATAATCTACCTTAACTTGGTGAATGGCATTCTTTTTCTACTGTTTTTCAACCACTTCAGGTGTGCCTATACTAATTTTATCACTAAATATGTGCAGAATAAATCACCTTTTGACGTCACAGATAGAAAATTGCACGTTGCTCATAATCTCCTATGGTACTGCAGACAGTATGAAAATCACTTATAATTTTTGCCTCAAAGATGGACCAAATCGAATCTATGTGATCACTGCGCCACTTGTAACTGCGCTGACGAAAATGTCGACGCCAATTACGGCGTGGCGCTTACAGCGTGGCGCGGGTGTTCAGATAGATCACTTTGCCTGCATCCCCAAGCATGCATTTCCCTTCCCGACGCCCCCACCACCCCACCCCACCTACCTTTACGGCGGCACACTTCTGTGTCTGCCACCTACACCCCGCTATCCCTATGGTGTGAGTTTCTCCCGCAGGACGCTTTTCTTTTTTTTTACTTTTGTGTCCCCCGCTTACCGCAATGGTAAGCGGGGACACCCTGCAACCCACGACTCCCGTTACTGCGCCCAAGTAGAGCAGAGGACTCCCCTGCAACCAACGCTATGCTTGTGCGCAGTATTGGGAGTTGTTATTTTGTGTGCCCCCAAAGTCGCAGTGACTGGGGGGCGCAGTCATGAAGTTGACATTTTTGTACGATTCCACCAAATCCACATGAACTACGTATGGTTTGAAGGACCGTAGACACTTTTGCCCATCGGCTATTTCAACAAGTCCCAATAACTCACTTTAGCGTAAAACAAAATCACACACTGTATTAAGATGTAGCCAACATAATATTCTTCTTAGGAAAGCATCATAAACAATAAGACATAACCCTAGTTCAAGATCACTGGTGCCATTGGTGCGCTATATGGGAGGAACTATAGCTACTGTAAAAAATCACTGTATCCTTTTCCAAACAGTAACAGCGAGCAATACATGTCCATATAGCTAACCAACATATGAATTTGCATTATTGTCCTGATCTTTATAGTATTCCACAGAGGTAAATCATCTTTCCCCAAAATCTGCACAAAAACGAGGGTAGTCCTGTTTCTTTGCTTCAGCATGCATTTTCTATGGTACATTTGACCTGACCATGAACCATTGGTAGACAAACGTATCCTCAAATAATCAGAATGGTTTACCAGTTTATGTATTGAAAATGGATTGCTATCTTGAGTGAGCTCTTGATTGTCTTAGTAAGATGGCAAACAAGACATGTTGCACAAAGATATGAGCCAAGGCAATCTGAGATTACTGTAGTGGTGATTTGGTACAATGTAAACACTTTGTAACATTACAAAAAGGATGGAAAAAGGAAGAATTTGCTTATTTTTAGGCACTTGCAAACCATAAAAATTTGCATTTCTGGCATACGACTCCTCCAGAGAAGGAGAGAGACCAAGGGATGTTCTAGCTGCCCTGGCATCATACGAAGAGAAGGAGAGAATCCTTAGGGTGGCAAGGGGTCAAGACACGATTACGATTAATGGCTCTCAGATCCATCTCTTTCAAGACGTTCCCGAATTGACGCTGCAGAAGAGGAGAGCTATGGGGCTGATGACGAGGAAACTGTTTGAAAATGGAATCCCGTACAAATGGACTTTCACCTTCGGGTTGGCATTCCTCTGGGATGGGAGACAACAACGGATTACCACTTGTGAAGAAGGAACAGTCATCCTAGACATGGAGGTGGAAGATACAGGCCATGGAGAAAGAATCCAGGGAACGCAGCAGCATATGCACAGATCCTGGGAGTGGGCGACGGTCCGCAGGAAGAGAAAAGGCAAGCCGCAGAGGCCCAGGCCCAAGCAATGTGGAGAGAAAGAAGCCAAGCAGTAAGACACCATGAGACATTAAATCACAACATAGGTCGAGGGTGTCACAAATAGGGGCACTCCTGATGATCCCTAAGGAATAGTAATGATGGTCTTACATAAGAGTAGAATAGGCCCAGGAGGGAGGGAGTGGGAACACTTGTAATCTTAGAAGGTTTCCGAACCTTAGGGGTCCGGGTTTAAAACGTGGGTTGGTTCCCACTGGATTGGATGTATCCTAGGATACCGAGCCAAACCCGGAAGGGCGATAGGGGGGTGAGGAGGTGGGTAGGTCACGAGGGAGGGACCGTGAGGAAGGGGAGGTTGTGCATGAATCACCCGGGGAGCACACTGGAAGAAAGGAGCACAAGTGGGGGTCAGGAAGGCCAGAAAGAGAAGGCAAATGATACTATGATGAGGCCGCTGCAGATATTCTTGCACAATGTCAGGGGTTTTAACACCCCGATAAAAAGGAAAAAGTTGGCCATGCAAATAAAAATAAGTAGTGCATATATAATCCTTGTACAGGAGACCCATATTAAGAAAGGGGATGCCCACAAATTGCACATTCACTAGCTCACGCAAATACACCAGGCAAATGCCTGCAATAAGACGCCCTGGTGGGCTTCAAAAACTCCTTAGGGGTAAAAATTGTTAAAATCTTAGAAGATCCTAACAGGAGATATTTATTCCTCCAGGTGCGTTTAGAAGGCAGGGCAATGACAATAGACCCAAGTACACCCCCAATACAGAGCAGCATGCCTTTCTACACCAGGTGTTGGGGAAACTGGAAGCGTTCGCAGTCAGGGAGACCATTCTTATGGGAGACTTCAATATGGCGTGGGACCCACAGAGAGATAGGAGCGGTGAGGGCAATAGCAAGGGCCCACACCTATCGGAGGCGGTGTGCGAGGGCCTAGTGGGAATGGGGATGAGAGGTCTTTGGTGTGCCAATAAGTTGCACAAGCCAGGGTTTACATGTTTCTCCCGGTTGTATACAAATTGTTCGAACTACAATTGTTCGAATTACAATTGACCTTTGCACAATTGACCGAATTGTGAAGGTCAATTGTTACATATATGCGGGGTGAAACTTCTGCTGTCTTTTGAAAAGCACTCACCCATTCAATGAAAATTTCCTCAGGAAACCAATATCACAAAAGTCCTTTATTCAATATATATGCGCACAACACATGGCTATTTAAAAATCCACTAACATCATGGCTCTCCCAAAAAGTGCAGCCCTCGCATAGTAGAGTTAAAGCGTTTCACGGTTTCCTCACTGCTTGATCACAACAGGTGATCCACATTGCCATACATTTTAAAATACCTCATGTGGCATGGTATTAGGCATAGAAAGAGGACTGTTCCTGTGTGTTGTTTTCTATTCATGGCATACTGTCGGCCATCTCCAAGTAATCAAGCCTGGATATAAAAGAAGGACTAATCTATATGTTACATCTAAATGGCTTAATGTCGGCCATCTTTAAGTGGAACTGCCTTGCTTTAAGATTTAGGATATACAGATTTCTATTTAATTGTGCCTGAAACCGATTTCAAAAGAGTCTGGTGCATACAGAGTTTAGTTGGAAGATTTATATCCTGTGTATTGTTCGAGCATTAATTGCCCGTAATACATCACTTTCGACATTGCATCAAATCATATGTATAAACTTTTTTACATTGCATCAAATCATATGTATAAACATGCAGTTATATATTAATTAACATCTCCGTCTTTCATCGGTATGTCTGTGGCTTTGTTCTAAAGTGCGTAGTGCATCTTCATATTCTCATGTCCATAATGTAAAGTGCATAGTGCTCATCTCAATCCAGATGTTCCTATGTCTATACTTTAAAGTGCATAGTGCTAGCAGTCAAGTTGCAATTCTCAAATCCATGATGTAAAATGCATAGTGGTCATCTAAATCCAGATGTTCCTATGTCTATACTCCAAAGTGCATAGTGCTAACAGCCAAGTTGCAATACATAGTACACAAGGGTATTCTATTCTTAGGTTACCCATATGAAATAAAGTGCATAGTACATACATTTTAGTTATGATTACTCACAATCCTTCTCAGTGAGCTTTTGCAACAATAACTCACTATTAAGACATATGTTAAAATCTAAAGTCTAAAAACGGAGATCAGTTCCTGTTCCATATGAACCACATTTGGTAAAAAGGTTTAAATGCAATCAATTATAATTACCAAACACATACACAGTTTATGCAATAAATCAATGATACTTCTCAAATGTACATATTGTTGTTAGAAATCAGCACCGACTGGTTGGAGGGCTAAAATATGTAAAAATCTAGATGGCCCTAATACAATATATCTCTTAGTTGGCTCACATTTTAAAAGAATTAATCCATATATATAACCAAACCAAAATATATATATATATATATATATATATATATATATATATATATATATATATATATATATATATATATATATATATATATTACATGGATGCGGTAGCCTCCATGTAGTTATGGTTAAGTTGGTGTTTCCATAGGAAGAACACTTTTTGGGTGGCTTATAACTTCGCTCCCTCTGGACGAATCCTCACCAAACTTTGGCCCAGTCTGATTTTTTTTTGCAAAGTTTGGAGAGGTTTGGTCCAGGGGGGGCAAAGTTATAGGGGGGGTCCCAAAACTTTAGTTTTTTCCTATAGACATAATGGGAAAAAACTTTGCGCATGGCTACAGCCCGAACCGCTGGACAGATTTAAACCAAATGTGTGGTATGAGCGGCGGCTTGGTCCCGAAAGCGTGCTTTTGCAAATTTGGTGTAAATCCGTCCAGTAGTTTTTTAAAAAATGACCAAAATGTAAGGCAAACAAATTAGTGATATCTGTGTTCGCTTCGCGGACAGACTTCCCTGTTCGCTCCGCGGACAGCGCCCCGATTGGCCCATGGGCTTGCATCATGCCCGCGGACATGCGACGTGTTCGCTGATTGGACGGCGTGGGGCAAGGAGCGCGTCAGATTTTCTGTGGCGCCCACCATCTTGTATTCGCCGTCGACCTCGTACAGCACGGTGAAACTTGGATTAAAAATTGTATTTAGTGGAGTGTGTTGGTGTGTAAGAGTGTTTGTGGAGGGTGGGGAGTATGAGATAGGTTCAATGTTTTGTTTTTTTATGTGCTATATGCTTTTGTTGTGTTCGATTTGTCCGGGAGAACACGGCTGTTCTGACATTTTGTAAATAAACTAAATGGTGGGGTGTACAGAGGACGGAGTATGTGTCCTTTTTGTTCGCAAGAGAGGTAAAATTGAGCTAAAAACACTCACAGTGTATTTAAATGTTCATAAATACACAAACTGGGGGTGTCCTGAGGACGCTGTCCGTATTGTAATCTGTCAAGTTGAATGTGTTCTAAGAACACTCGCGGTGTCCCGAAATGGTTGCAATTACACAAAATGGGGGTGTTCTGAGAACATTGTTTGTATTGTTCGTTGTCAGGTTGAAAGTGTTCTACGAACCCTCCTTTTGTCTGCTGATAGTACAATTTCCTATGGGCCTCACCCGACTTTTTGTCCCCTAAAGAAACGATAAATCAGGCTGGTGTGCGCTGACATTATGTGATAATCCTATGACTGGCGCTATTGACCTGGCTGACTTGCTTTTGCGACACTAAATCATATCTCCCGCCCCTAAGCCTGACATTATGAAAGCATTCATATTCCCCGCCTCTCTCCGTAACGTTACAGGGTGCGTCATCAAACGCGCCCAGTCGTCTCCAGTCCTACGCAAATTTACACAGAACCCGAAAGACAACACACATTATGTCACAATATAGCGCGCCACAATTCAGAATATGAAACTGTGATTTAAAAGCAAACAGCAAGATTGTAAATTTTGTAAAGTACATTTATTTGACATCAAATGTTTAGAGAATATTCAGCAATTTGCATTGTCTTTGTTGTCGTTAAGCAAAAGTTCATGTTGAGCCACGCGATGTTCCTTTGCGGTACAGAGGGTGTTAGATCAGCTTAGAACACAGTGCGCCACAATTCGGAACATGAAACTGTAGTTTAAAAGTAAACAGCAGGATTGTACATTTGGTAAAGTACATTTATTTCACATGAAATGTTTAGTGAATATTCAGCGATTTGCAATTGTCTCTGCTGTCGATCAGCAAAAGTTTATTTTGAGCCACGCGCTGTTCCTTTGCGGTAGATAGGCTGTTGGTTTATGATAAAAGCAGTAAATGGTCGCACTGATAATCGGAAGGCATTAGACCACCATAATGATTGGTATGTTGCTTCTAGCCGCTAGTACTGCGTAAGGGCATATTGGTCCTTGGCGATTGTCCCATAAAATGGTGAGGGTCATGAAGTTGCTTACATGGAGCTGCACCTGGCAGTTGAAAAATCCATCCGCTGGAGTCTGAAAATCGTGACATTGGCAAAATGGGGCAACATACCTGTTTTGAAAAACATAAATTAGTCTCACCAGCCAATCTTTATTAAAAATATTCATTTTATTTATTAGGGCATGAAACTATTTGCTAGCGAAGATAGTGCAACGGAGTATGTTAATAATAAAATGTTCACATTTATATAGCGATAAGAACCGTCAGGTATCTCAGCGCTGCTTATTATTACCCACGGTGTGTGGTGCTCATTTATCGACCATGGAAGGATGAAAGGCTGAGTTTGGCCGTGCCAGGATTCGAACCTGCGTTAGCAAGCTGTGCACGGATGTCAAAGCGAGCGCTCTACTCGCTGTGCCACTTGACCGGCTACAGTGAAGTGGTACAGCGAGTAGAGCGCTTGACCGGCTACAGACCGGTTAAATTATTTCTATTAACCCACCCTGTGTCGTCTGCCTTTTTCAGAGCCCTCTAAACGACAGGGGATCAATTCGGCAGTGATAGTGCGCGGTAGAAAACAATATGCCACATTGAACGAACAAGTAAAACTTGACCGGGCTTTAATGCCACGCTGTTGTTATTATATTCCGCTATAAAATAATCTAAAGGGTTACTTACATTATAATTGCATTTTCCATTGTCCAAGTGTAGTGCAGTCCCAAAATACGACTCTGCGTGTGCCAACGATCTTTCTCAAAGTGATATAATATACAAAAGTGGTTTTGTTTCAGAAATGTCATCTTTATCGTGTCTTACGTTTTTGCTACACTTCTTCAAAAGAAGTCTTTCAGCACAATCTCTGTCTGTCAAGGTAAAAAAAAATAGAACCTTATACTGGGAGTCGTGGGCCTCTCCGGGCCGCGAGAAAAAAATGGAAGCAGCTGACCTTCACTGTGAACGAGCATAAATGCTTACTTTGCAACATTCTGTGAAAAGCCATCTGTGAGAACTTGCTGTTTACAGTACATCTTTATATAGTACACAAATTTCATGAAAAGTAAATGCACATGTGATGTCATCAGTGATGTCATCAATGACATTTGCGATGTCATCTTTGATGTCCTGGGTGTTAGTGTTAGCAGTGCACGGTGGCGCGAGTTATGGTTGCTTATCTTACCATAACTGCCGAATTTCAGGGGTTTTTCGGTTTTACTTTGAACCATAACGTCCCTTTAACAACTTTTTTTACTGAATTTCATAGGTTTTTCGTAGTGCAACTTAACCATAACGTCCCTTTAACAAAGTTTTTTCACTGAATATATATATATATATATATATCTATATATAATATATATATATTATATATAGATATATATATATATATATATATGCACGGTCAATTGTGCAGAGGTCAATACGGCCCCTTGACTTTCGGTCAGTTCGGCAATTCGAACAATTGTGTTCGAACAATTTGGGTAATACCGTTTCTCCCACGTACATCAAACATATTCTAGAATAGACTCTGCATGGGGCACCTCTGGGATATAGGGGATCTTAACAGACATAGAACTGAACGAAATTTCACTATCAGATCATTCAGTGATTAAGGTTTATCTTAGGGGGCTGAAACCAGAGAAGCCCCTGTGGACTTGGAGGCTACCCGGGGAAAATCCTTAGGGATGAGGTTCTATGTGAAACAGTGTGGGAGAACATTTTAGAGTACTTCAGCAGGAACGACACACACGGAGTCCCCCTGAGTTCAATATGGGATGCATTTAAAGCATTAATAAGGGGGAGCAGATTTCCGCAAAAGCACAAAGAACGAAGGAACGAGACAACTTAGAAAGAGAGCTAGAGGCAGCAGTGGAACAAGCACACAAGGAATCAGCAGTGTGGAAAAACAGGGAGAACTACAATAAAGTAAAGGTTTCACAGAGACAGCTGCAGTTAATGAGGACAGCTAGGGTGGAGAGCGGACTGCTAAGACAGAAGCAGCGTTAATATATAGGTGCTGATAAAGCTGACAAAATGCTGGCTAGGCTCCTGAAACAACAGAAGGCCCAGCTGCACGTAGTGGGAATAAATCAGGCAGATGGAACAATAGCCACAGACTCTGCGAGGATAGCTAGGTCTTTTACCACTTATTATAAGCAGTTATACTCATCCGGGCGTCCAGAGCCGAACAAGATAAAGGCTTTTCTAGAAGGGATAAAGCTTACTAAGCTCTCAAAAGAGGAAAGGGCCAACCTAGAGAAGGAAATAATTGCAGAGGTAGTCGAAAGAGTGATAAAGAATCTGCTGCATAATAAGTCACCAGGTCCGGACGGCTTCACAGGGGGATTTTATAAAGTGTTCTGACACAAATTAAAAGGGTTCCTTACTAGACTATTTAACACATTTCAATACGGAGCGGGAGCAACACGCTCGATGATAGAAGTGAAGGTAGTGGTATTTGAAAAGCCAAACAAGGACCTGACAAACTGTGGGCCATATACGCCCATAGCGCTATTGCATATAGATGCCAAATTGTACACTGGGATCCAAGAGGATAGAGTAAAGGGGGTCCTCCCAGGGGTTATCGGGCAAGATCAGTCGGGTTTCATAAACTACAGGCAAACATGGGACAATACCAGAAGGGTGCTCCACTTACTAGAAAAGCTGGAAATAAAGCAGATACTGGCCACCCTCATCTCTTTAGATGCCAAAAAAGCTTTTGATAGAGTGGAATGGCCGTACCTGTTTCAAACGATGAAACTCATGGCATTCGGGCCGAATTACATCCAAATGGTGGAGGCAAACTACAGAAACCCCTTGATGAGAATAGCGGTGAATGCTCAGATCACAGAAGCCATGAACATAGAGCGAGGCAGCAGGCAGGGATGTCCCTTGTTGCTGCATCTATATGTTACATATTTAGAGCCCCTGCTGGCGGCAATTAGACAAAACCAAAACATCAAAGGGGACTCCTTTGGGGGGCAGAGGCATAAAATGGTGGCTTAGGCAGACGATATGCTGGTGACACTCGTAGAACCGGCGTCATCGATTCCGGCCATAGTAAAGACATTCCAAGAACAGGAAGGGTTGTCAGGCTTGAAAATAAACATGGGGAAGTCAGAGATGCTGGAAGTAGGACTTAATAGAGAAATGTCGACACAGATACTGGGCTGCTCCCCATTCCGGCCAGCGGCAGCTGCATAACATACTTGGGGATAAAATGGATGGACAAAATATATGCGCTTTATAAGGCCAATTTCCCAGATTTAATTAGGTAAACGCAAACAGATTTTGTAAAATCGACCCTGATGCGGATATCATGGCTCGGGCGAATAAACACAGTAAAAATGGTAACCCCCCCAAGGGTTCTATATAGGTTTCATACCCTGCCCATTATGATCCCTAATGTATTTTTCAAAATGATGAACACCTTAATCTCCAGATTAGTGTGGCAGAACAAACACCCGAGAGTGGCAGATGGAACTGCTGATGATCTTTGCAGGAAAGGGTGAATGGGGCTCCCAAACCTACTCCCGTACTACGAAGCAGCGCAGCTGAGAGTAGTGCAGGAATGGTTTTAAGACAACACGGATAAGATATGGGCTCGGATAGACAGGGCGGTGGCGGGAGGGCCGCTATCTGGAATATTTTGGCTTCTTGGGAGGGACAGGCCAAAGAGCGCTAGGAGCAGTAGGGTGCTATGTACAACACATGATTTATGGGACAGGTGGATCAGGAGGGGACAGTTATCTACAATACCATCACCCTTCACCCCGATATTTAATAACCGTAATTTTACCCCAGCATGATAAGGGGCTCATTCAAGAGGTGGAACGAAAAGGGATGTGTCAAGACTGGGGTCATGGTGCGGCAGGGGGAAATAGTCTCCTTTGAGGAGTCTAAGATACACGTAGGTCTGGAGGAAGGAGCCAGATTTGAATATGTACAATTGAGGCATCGGGTCCGACAGAAAGAGATTTCAAAAGCAGCAATAAGGCCACGAGGCCTATGTCATCTCACACTCAGGAGATAAACATCTAGTGGCAGACATATATAAGATCCTGTTAGAATGTACAGACCTGAGGACATGGCCTTACCAGACAACATGGAAAGAAACACTGGCAGGGGAGGTAACGGCAGAGAAAAGGGAGGAACTATGGTGGAATATCCCAAAACTAACCAGGTCCCCACAGATGCAGGAGGCCTGGTATAAGTCGATGATACTGTTACACTAAACCCCAAGTAAACTGCATAGGATGTATGGGTCTGTACCCACGGAGTGCTGGAGAGGGTGTGGGGGGACTGGGGACTGGAGACATATCTGGTGGGGCTGCCCCAAAATTAGAAACTTCTGGGAAGAAGTTATGAAGTCTCTGCAGGAGATAGTGCCGGAGATCCTGCCACGTTCATTAGCTCAGAGTTTAGGAGGACTGAGGGAGCCAGAAGGGCATGTCATCTCGAAACTACAGAAAAAGACCCTGGTAACACTACTAATAGCAGCATGGATGGTGATTGCAAAAGACTGGAAACAAAGAGGTACACCCACGATGGAGGAATGGCTCCGCAAACTGTGGGAAATAATGACAATGGCGTGGATCACATACAAGATCCAAGGGGATGCAGACAGATTCCAGAAAGAGTGGGGAGAAACTATATGCTTTCTCAAAAGTGATGCCCTCAAAATGTGTGAATATTAGACATTAATTGAAAGATGCAAGCAACCTGCAGTGCCCGAGAAATACTTAAACTGTATATATCCCTGGAATGGAAGGACCGTGCGACCCTGGAGGGGACAGGGAGGTGCGGGTGGGAGGGAGAAGAAAAGTATTTTGATAAATGCCAATAAAGATTTTTTTTTTTAAAAGGAACTCCACGAACGATGGCAGATATAATCTGTTATAATGTAATGCTGATATGGAATAAAGCTAAAAGAAAAGTGTAAAAAACATACCTATTGAGAATGTTAATGAAAATCAAGAATAGTGTGACTAAAGAAGAACATAGTGTGTAAGCGTTACCACAATGGTACTAAATGGAAAGATATGGTTAAAAGGATGCTCAAAATGACTCCAACCATTTAACAAAATGACTCCATTGGCCAGTGCATGAACGAAAGATGCCAACACCATGTAAAATAAATAAATACAAGATCATCATAGTTTTCTATCGATGATATAGAGATCATCAAGCCACCCATGTAAGAAAGAAGTTGTATTGGACCTACACCACAAAACCTTGCTTCTTGCTCAATTTTTATGGATAGAATCCATCATAAATTGTAATACGTTAATCACACCAAATAAATCAAATTCACTAGAGTAAGAGTACAGCATCTGAATAATCAAACTTGGGATGTGATAAAAAACAAAGGTGCTTACTTCTGTATGTCTCACATGAGAGACAGTATAGTTACACATTCTTAGTATACACTCCCACTGGATCCTGAGAAATCTCTTTGAGCTTCAGAAAACATCACAGCCATCTTTTCATTAAATGCATTTGCTCTGACAGTAGGTCAACATCCAACAACTTAAGAATGTACTTAGAAGAGTCTTATCTCTTTTGAGCCCATGGTCCTTTAAATAAACACACTATTTTCATGTCCAACCTCGTTGCAAATTTAGACCAAATATGTGTTTGTAGACACAGCACTGTCCATCTATCTTCCACACAGAAAAAACGTTAAACATTTTAATGTCATCTTCAAAACAACATCAGCTTTTTACAAAAATAAACGGAAGTCCATCCATTGGAGTAAGAAATATAACAACAAATTCCTTGAAACGTTTAAAGTCAGAATACTATATTCAGTTCATCTTAGCATTTCAAAAAAACATATACACACCATATGAGTGATTTGAATTACATATGCACAGTAATAATGTAATGGTGCCTTATTTAGTGTATGCATTTTTGACAACATAGTCTGTTTTTTCCTTTTTCTATTTTTCTTCTTATCAATAGGATTTAGCAGTCACTGCTCTTAAATTGTGTGTTTCATACACAATGCCAACATATGCCCGTTATTATTATTTTTTAACTGATTATTTATTAGTGTGTTATAGTTTATCAGCTAAACCTTTCACACAATAATCTTGACAAAGAAGAAAGACAAAATGCATACAACAATACTTAATTTATTAACAATATAATGACAATAGAAAAGATACACCACTTAGGCAATTCATGTTTAGTACATGCAATACATTATTTAAAACAGATTAAGATAAGAGAAAACAAATCATTTAATATTTTTTTTTAAAAAAGAAATCACAATGTTACATAATTTTAAAAATGGCCACAACACAGTTTACAGCTGCAATAATTAACGCAGTCTGTAATCCATTCAAAATCCAGTGGCAAAATTCTGATAACTTCAAAGAAGTAGGATCCTGAACAAACTGTTTAAAAGTCACATTGCTCATATTGTCTATAACAGCACATTATAAGAGCCAGTGTTCCAGACTGTTAAGTCATTGTGTGAGTTATGACATAGTCTGCACATTTGCAAACGATATTCCACCATGGCTCTACACCCAATAATCTCCTACATTGGATGGAGATTCAATCTTATTCACATATAGATGAACTAGTGAATTGTGAGGGCATTTAATTAGGTAAGGCGGAATTATATTGCACTTCCTTTCTTCCGAGGGCACATTCATAAACATTTCATAGGTTGTTAACTGATTACACGTCGAGTACCAGTCCAAATCCCACAGGTATTTCCTTACCTTCAAAGGACCTCTCATTAGGCAGTCTCTGGTCATATTAGCATCACTCAATATATAGTCACAGGACATTGCCCAGTTTAGAAGGATCTGTGACTCCCCTAGCGTGATTGCATTTTGCAGTAATGGAAAAGCCAATTAGCAGGAAAGTCCCAAATGTTTCCATAAAGTAAAATGTTTTGCCATTTGATCCTAGATGCTAGGGACGTAAGACCCAATTCAAATCGAATAACTGCCAATGGAATAGTCTTCAGAAGGGGAAACCCTTCCTTCACATCACACCCTCAATTCGATCTCAGAGTGAGTGTCTGAGGAAAAGGAATTCAGCACCATAAAGCATAGACAGTGTCTCTTTTAATTTATAAACATGTATTATTGGCAAGATAGTCTAACTTCCATATTCACGATCAAACCTATTAATTTGGCATGAAAAGAACATAGCCTTTTGTCTCATGTTTTTACACATCTCAAAAACAGTTGGCATACAGCAAACACGAAACCGACTGTAAACAAACTCCTTAACAGTTTCCAACCTAAACAAACCCATTTTCCAGACAAAGGATGACCATTTTCTGTATGTGCCTATTTTAATAATTTTTGTTGTTTGCTTATTAATAACCCGATCGTTACAGCCACAATACTTCTAAAGTACATCACTGATATTTAAAGGCCAGTAGGGGTTTTATTGAGGGATCTAAGGTGTCTACATATGCCAAGAAATTTGTGTTATTGAGCCAATTTTGAGTGGAAAGGAATTGGCCTTTATGATAAAATAATTAAAATCAGAGATATAAAAGAATAGGTGCCAACACATACCCCAGATATAAAGCATCAAATATGTGTGACCATGTTTTATCCAGAGGTACACTCAGAGCCGAATTGGAGTGCAACCGAATCAACATATCAAGCAGGGAATTTGACATAGCCCGGGAATTGAGTTTCCCATACAGTTTTGCTCTGTAGACTTTGTCAAAATTCCTTGACAAGTGTACAAACGCCATATAAAATGAAGTATGCTTCTTCAAAGCTTGTCAAATCAAGAGAGTTACAACTAGGCCATTCAGCCCAGTCCCCTTCATTTTTTGAAACCCTGTTTGATATCATGTTAGCACTTATGGCCCACACCAAAATGTGATTTACATTTACAGCTGGCAGCATCTAGGAGAGTAATAGGCCGGCAATTGGCAGGATCAATCTGATCCCCTTTTTTAAACAAGTCTACGAAGGCAGCCTGTCAGTATGGGGGGGTCTTCTTCCCAGTGATAATAAACACAGAGAAGAGAGAGAAAACAATACTAGCCCATAGAGGAGGTTTGATTTTTAGGACTTTATTGGGAAGGCCATGAGGCCCTGTTGCCCGAGATTTCTTCAAAAAAGGACAGATTGTAGTCAATATTTGCAGACACCTGAAAGACAGAGCTCGGAAACTTCTGTTTTCAAAGCAAACAACTTAGAGAAGTAAGCCACCCAGTTTGATTCAGGAATGGGATTTAGCTGCAAAATGTGTTTTGAATGAGGTAAATCATGAACTAAATTCCAGAAGGAGAGAGTCTGGTGCTTGGTCAGAATATGGAGCATGTTCGCCATCCCTCAACCAATTCCTATCATTCAGTTTCAATTCTTTTGCCCATACAAAATTACCATCCCCATAAACTCCTTAACCCTCTAAGTAGTTCTCTTTTTTCATAACAATTTCCAAGTATGCAACATGTTTATGAACATTATCACTTTTAGTGGTCACCCCTCCCCTTGGCTTTCATCGTTCCATTTTGCGCCAAATAAAACGTAATTCCAAAGTCGCTGGGGGAAAGATAGTGGCGTATATGATCAGTAGGGAGGTCTCCAACCATTTCACTCACTTTTTGGTTAAAGAGATACATTTCTTTCGGAGCCCATGATATGCAATTCTTTGATAAATTGACCTGGACCTCCACAGGATTACGTTCTATAATCCCCCCTTAAAGTGCATGTGTAAGGAGCCGGTCAATACAGTATGATCACTTTTAGTGATATCTATTACATGGAAGTATATTGTGCTTTTCAATAACTGATTACTAACCCATATGTATTCTATAGTTGAGAAAAGCTGTTCTCTTTTCCATGTCGAACCCATATGTATTCTATAGTTGAGAAAAGCTGTTCTCTTTTCCATGTCGGTGTTGGAGGGTCATCTCTTTTAACTCTCCCATTCAATGGAAGAACATTCCTCTCCTCTAGGATATCTATGATGGGCCAGATGACAAAGAATTGGCACCATGTTTTGAATTTGGTACTTTATTTGAGTTACCCGGCCTTTCCACGTATACTGCATTAAAGTCACCTGGTATGATAACATTAGCATTGTCATTGTTTCTAGACCACAGCCAAATAATGTTATTATGGCACTGTAACAGCTTTACATGTTCAGAGGATTTTGGCATATGTTAATAATCAGCAAATATTGTGGCCAATCCAGCTCATCACTAGAAAGAGCTATCACCAGAAGACCAGACATTTCAATATGTATGATTTCCGAATGTTAAGGAAGCTTATTATTATTATTCTTTGATTTAATAAAAACCCAAATCAGAACACTGAGCTGAGACTGAGAAACTTCTTTGGCACATGGGTAGCCATGGAATTATTATTATTACTAAACTTGGATATTTATAACACGCTTAATACCCTGAGGTTTCTAAGCGGGGACACAGGGATCAAACCTGTGTTGCTCCATTTCGTCTTGCTTCCAAGATTAGTGTGTTGCCCCTGAACTATCCTTCTGGCGCAAATGGGGTGCAGCGTTAACAATGCAATTTAATACAGTGATAAAGTCCTCAAGATATTAAGGTGTTCTATTATATATTCATGAAAGAAAAATGTGGCCAAATATACCAGTCTATTTTGGAACACAAAATAAACTAGTCATAATGTATCTACTAGACTCCACAACAACATGGCGCACAGATGTTAAAGGCTTTGAAACACTGCAGAAACGTTACAACCATAGATATTGAAAACAGACTACCTCATTCTTAAAAAGAAATTGGGACGCATCGGATAGTTTTAAGTATTACTGTTCATGAACACACTGCACTCCCTGCTTACTAAACATTTGGCAGGTTTTAAGGGCCATGGCAATTCCTGGGTTTTGAGGGATTTGTGTAAAACTGAGTTGTCCTTCCTGATTGCAATATTAACAGCAACACATATATTATCACAAGGGTTGCAATAAACTTATCAGCCAAATATACCAGCTCTTTGAACCTTTATGTTCATGCCCAAATGAAGCCCCTATTGAATGGAAACCTCTACAGGTATGCCAACGTGGATACCATCAACATTCCCTGTAGTTCATTATATGTTATTAATATTTTTTTATACAGAGCTTCATGTTGGATTGACACAGTTCCTTCTGCCTTTGTAATAGTAAGACATATTATTACATAATGCAATGATACTCTGTTTATCGACCTTGTAAAGATAAAATGAGAAGATTACCCTGTCAGGATTACAACTGGTGCCCTGCAGCGCTTGACTCAATGTATGTCAATCTACCAATGTAGGTCACGTTTACCTTTTTTCTCTTGTTTGATATTTTAATATTTAGAGTTTTAAAAACTCTGCCTTTTTAGTATAACATCTACTTGCAATGTCCTCTAAACAACCTATAGGTTTAATTATATAAGAGGCCAGCTACACATATTTCTAGTTCTCTTGTACAAAGTGCACCAGGTGCTCTTTCACAGTTGTATTAAAATGCATCATGAAAGGACAACACACACACACAAACACACACACACTGATCATATATAACATATTTTATTTTTTTACTTAAACACGAAAGATTTGTTCTTTTATAAAAAATATCGATTCTTATGTTCTGTACATCAAATCACTTTATTGTCAAGAAGCATCATCGTGATTGTATTAACTATTATTTGGTCAATGCCAAATTGACTTATTTTGGGCAAAACGACACCATCCCAGGAACATCATTTTGTCAGGTTATATCTTCAATGTTTGATTTCCCCATCTCTCTCTCCATCTCCATCTCCATCTCCATCTCCATCTCTTTCCCCACATTTCCCCCTGCCTACCACAATACAATGAAAAGTACCTAATCAATGACACATCAGAAATGTTCTGTCTCATATAAACTCAAAAAAGTAAATAAAACAATATAAAAATTGGAACTATCACCAGTTTAATGTCATCGCTGTGTTGTTTTATTGAGGGATAAACACCTGGTGAGAGGGCAGCAGTGGCTCATAACCACCCAGCGGGCTGACGAAATAGGTGCAGGTAAAGTAAGAGCATTACTTGCTAATCTACAGGCCCAGCCACCATTAGAACCCCATTATCCCTGGTGCTAATGGATTCGTGCAATAGGATTTTATTTAATGGGATAGTCATTTTTGAAGAATTGCTGCAAACTCTGAGGAAAAGTGCACCACTATTCTCAATGATATTAAAATATAGCACCTAAAATAAACAAAAATAGATTGTTTACAGCAGGAAGGGCCTTTTCCTTTTTGTATGGCAGCATAGGTGGTGTGGATGAGGGGCTGAGCAGCAGATTGTTTAGGCAGACAATAGAAGACAATTGCACGTGTCACCTTTTCAAAATGAAATATGTGGAATGGGTGGGGAAAAGGAGGCATAAGGTGGCTGCAAGTGTGATCAGCCCTTAGGCTACTCAAAACACGAGTGTATACCTGCACATACAGTTGACAGAACAGGCCATTATTTGAGATCATGTTTTTCATTTTTGATGATAAAAATATTCACAGCAGCTTCATGGAGGGCCAAAAGTTAGAAACCTCCTCAGAAATATTTGACCATGAAAGCATATCAGTTTCATTTGTTCCAGACAGAAAGTTTGCAGAAGTTTGGAACCCCTTTCCTCCTTATAATACACATGCGGTGAAACATATGCTACCGAGCAGAGCAAAATACAAGAGCAAGATATAGTTATCATTCCATGAGGAAGCAATTTTAGTAATGACTATATAGCTCATAAAACGGAAAGCATTAGGCACTAATGACATAAGTGTTATCATTCCACATCTAACTTTGTTGAGCTCGAAATGATGAAAGCTTCACCCAGCTGAGACTCAACCTGTGATATGCACGTGGCTGTAGAGGATTTAGCCCACTGAGCTACCATAGCTACCTTAACACTTTCAGGTGCAAGATAACTAAAGAATGAAGTGCATGTGAGAACTAAAAACCCAAGTCATCCTCTCAAACTTTTCTGCCCACTCCTGTTTAGTCCTTGGAAACCGTGCCCGCTTGCATTCCATATCAACAGGGCATATCCAGGGTTACAAAGCATCAACAGCCAAAGTCAACTACCAAGTTGTCTTTTATTGGAGATGTGGCTGTTGTGCCAATGTGTGTTCTCATCAAACATTGTAAGGAATGGGCAATCATAAATTTGAAAATACGTATTACGTGTTTGTATGATATGATATGATATGATATGGCATTTATAACACGCCTATACACAAGTGTTTCGAGGTGCGAAGGGTGCTTGCACAGCAGCATCATCCATCTTACATTTTTGGCCACCAAGTGATATCAATTATTGTGCCTCAGCTAGAAACCTGGGAAGCAGACTATTGCAGTAATACAAAGAGGAAGCACCTGAGACATCTGGTAGCACCAGAATCTTGCACCCTGCAGTGAATCTACTGCACCACCTTTACATGTGTGTAAACTCAGTACATTTCTGTAGAACCTTATATCCATCAACATGTGACCTCCCGCCCCATGGAATGCAGAAAGGAGATCCAGACTTTCCTCTTCAAGAAGCACTTTCTTCACACAGAATAGACACCCCAAATCCTACCTGCTGGCTGACCGCCACCTCACCCCTAATTACTGTACCTGTTGCTTAATTGTATTTAACCCAGCAATGCTGTAACATGTGTGCATTTGCTAAAAGAGGTAATTTCTTAGGATCATTCCCTGTTGCCAGCCTCCCTGGGAGGGAACCCACAATGTGCAAAAGACAGACACAGATAACGACTAGCCGGGAGTATTTTGGCTTAATCACCCATTTTACAGGGTGACAAAACGAAGATCTCAGCTTTTCTTACATATTAGACAAAGCTTATAGTGTGGCACAACACAATACATAATATTTGTCCTAACATCACTTCCATCATTTAGTTGGTCAAACTCCTATTCATGAATGCATTACCTTTTCTCATTGGGTAACAAATATTTTCTAAGATAGAAACTCCCTCATCCACTTCCTGGCAGTATTATTCCATGTCACAATGTCTCATGCTATTACAGTGAACACCAGATATATTTCACACCCTTAAACTAGAAAAAAAAACAGTTTGGAGAATGACACATGCTTCTGGACAGCCTTCAAGGACTTACATTAGGACTTTTCTGTTTTTGATGTTGCCAAAGTGTCTGCACCTGGGTTGCCCATGCCCCAACCCTGCTCTCACTCAACATTGGCTTGGCTTTCTTATCTATTTGTCTGGGTTTTTCTCAACTCTGTATTTATGTAGTTTTAAACACTTGTGATTCTCGTTGAGAGTTAAGGCCTATAGTCATTTAAAATGCATGTTTATAATGCATGATGTGGAATTCATTTTGAGAAGAATGGCTACCTTTTGCTGACCTATATTCTATACCAGAAATCTGTATTCTGTGTTATTTATGTTGTATGTTGTGTATGTTGTGCGCAATGTAAGCATTCTTTTATGTTTTTATGTTGTCCTTAATACATGTGTGCAGTGTCACCTATTTTCTAATGTACTTGCCTATAATAAGGGCAGCCCAGCTGCCTTAATGGACTATGCTTCTAACTTTTACAATGTTGGAAAGGAGGGCAAGGCACATGCCCTGAATAACATGTTCACCTGTCTATCACCAGAGAGAGGGGGAGGATCTACTCCTCTTTACTTTTACCTGTATTCCTATCAATCCTCTGTTGTACAAAACTGTGCTCAATAAATACCAAAAACAAATATGAAATAAAAATAAAAGCAAACGGCATATATCTTTCTTTTATTTCATGTAAGTAAATAAAGTCAACTTTGAATAAAGTATATAAAAGAGACACATTATTCATAGAAAAAACATAAAATAGTTGCATACAAGAGACCTGCTAATTAAAAGGAAAACACATCAAGCAGCGCACGTTACAGGTCTCTTTCACACTCATATATGCATAGACACTAGGTGCTGTATCCCCAACTATTTGTTTAGTTTTAAAACAAGGAGAGACATGTCACCAAACAATGTTCAAAATTAATGAAATAGCTTCCAGAGTTTTACCAAATAGAAAATACAGATTCATTATTGCCACACATAAAAGTTGACCATAGATCATATGCAGTATATTTCCTCACCATATCTGCTGATCTCAGGCCTTGGTCCACGATTCATGGAATTTTCTGCACACTAAATAGGGACATTGCGCAAAATCCCGTATGTTGATTCATTCGTACTTTACGCAGGCTCGGCACATCTCTGTATGCAGTCGATAGCCCTGTGCAACAAACCTTACAGCGCATGTGCGTGGCCCATTCAGAGGCCAGAGTAGGGGCGGAACATGCAAATTGGGGAGGAACATGGGAAAATGTGGGTGCTATGAGGGACGGTCTGCAGGCAGTCCAACGCACACCCATGAACGGGCAGAACAAAGTGTATTCATGGATCTAACTGCGCGATCTCTAATCAGGGAAAGGCCCACGCAAAAGCCCTCAATCCATTCACTACCTGAAGGCAAACTTACAGACAATAGCGCATAGGAATCACCTCTGTGCAGTGAGATCACATGTTGGATTTAGGGGTGTGTGCATGCAGATGGGGTTCAGAACTTACTTAGGGGTGCGCGTATGCACTGTAGCGTGGTGTATGAACGGTTTGCGGGAGTTTGCATGCAGATTTTCCAGAGTTCTACCTGTGTTATGGAAATATGTGCACATGTTGCCTGGGTGCCGGTAATAGTTACGGGGGACCCTGCACAGTGTCCCCGAGGTGCAGACCTGGTTGCGGTCGACACGATGCACTGTTTCAAGGGTGCATGTGTTCGCACCCAAGGAGCATGGAAAGCTGGCTGTAACTGGCCCTTTTTAGCATGGGAGCATGTCGGGCTGTTCCATCCACGACTTGTGTACAAGGTCACTTTGCGTGAACAATTCCATGAATACGCAGAGCACAAAGAAAAGCTTCTGCGTGCAGGCTCGCACTGAGGTGTTCTCTGCAGGAGGTCTTTACAGGATTTCCTGCGCTCACACTGGATCTGAGCAAGATAGCCTTTGGTCATAAAGCTCTTCCTAGTGTTTAATGTATCAGAAAGTAGACTAGTCTGAGAGCCTTCCGTGCATTTACTAATTTCCATTACATGGTGAAGCAACTCAAGCTCAGCTTCAGCAGAATTGGCTGAAGATGAAATTCCAGATATATAGCCTCAACATGAGAGCATTGCGCCAATCTCCGGAGTCTGCTCAGAAGTGTGTGTTCCAATTTGGATAGAGCAGACACTCTCCCGAGTGCCCATATCTCTGCCCCATAGAGCATAAATAGCAAGAATGTAACCAAATACAGCCAACTAATTTGCCTACAGAATAGCTGCCTCCTTTATAAGCAAAGGCACAAATTTCACCCTCAACCTAAGTGGTCGTTTAACTTAGCATCAATGAAATTCCCCACATGAGGGGACTATTTCAACCACTTCCCTGTTTAACGTCCTTATATCGTGTTTCTTTTTTTTGGAGAGAAGACCATCATTTTGGTCTTTGCAATTTTAATTTGCAATTAATTAATGGTAGAATAGGCATCCGGGAGTTCCAAAGAAACCTGCAGGCCACTAGGGGTGAGATATAGCAAAGCTAGGTCATCCAAATAAACTAAGCACTGTTGGGGAGAATCACCAAGTTTAGGGGCAATGGTATTAGAAACCACAAAGGTTCCCGCTGTGATCTGACATGTATAGATTGAATAACGTGGATGAAAGGACACACCCTTTCTTGCCAATCCACCCCATCATCATGCCAGGCTGGTCCAGGTATACTCTGACTCTGGTGTTATCCTGTAGTTGAATAAGCATTTTCAACAGTTCCAAGAGGATATGCAGTTTCTAAAGTTTGCCCACACCCTATTTCTATTGACAGTATGTGCTGAAGTCTTTGAAGGTGATATATACCGGTAGGTTGCGAATCATCCTTGCCTGCTGGATGGTGTAGGTGAGGGCGAGGCCATTGATGGTAGTATTGAAACCTTTCCTAAAGCACGTTTGATTGAAAGGGATGATGTTATTATCCTTGCTCCAGTCATTAAGCTCTTCGAGTAGCACCCTGGTGAATATTTTGTCCAGGACATCGAACTTGGCCTAAAGCTGATAGTTCCACAGGTCAGAGCAGCATCCCTTTTCATGCAGAGGGATGATGATACTGTCCTTGCACAAGGAAGGAAAGTTCTGTGTCACACTGATCCAACGGAACAACCAATACAAACCATCAGCCCATTTCTAAGTGTTGGTCTTAATGAGCTGGTTACATAGCCCATCAGGCCTGGGTGCTCTCGAGCTCTTACTGGCCCTGATCGGTTTGTCTAGGTCAAGTGGCTCCTTATTAAGGTCATTAACAGGGTCCTGGGTGCTACGCAAACCCACCATTTGGCCGATGTAAGCTACCTAGCCCTTTCCAGTGATCCCACACACATCTCTACTTTGTGTGGTTTTGCCATGTATAATTTTCCTAAACTGTGGATAGTTGTTAATGGACGAACAGAGTTCTAGATATGTGTATATCAGTTAGTATTAATTGTTAGTATTATCCTCTTTGTATGTCTTGCACTCGTGCTATTTATCACCTGGTTCTTTTATCATTGAATGCATCTTGGATTGTTGTGCCATTCCATACGTCCTCATATACAGAACCTCGTGTTGCAGCTCTTATCTCAATGCCTGTGTTGGTGCAGACTGCATCCACAATTCGTCGACAAAGCATAGTTACCAATGCCTGCCAGGCAGAGGGTTGTTCACCTTGCATGCTTCCTCAAATGAGAGCCTATTGTCTTGCAGCCAATACACGGGGTTTAGTGTCAAATATTAAGTTACAGTGAAACTTCCATTTCAGAATTGCAAGTGGACACATAGTTACATTTTAAAGTGTGACACCAAAACATCTGGATTTTAGCTGCTTTGGTCTTTGGTGACGTGATCTGACCGGCCAGATGCAAAAGGGTGACCACCCTAGCATTTTAATTAACACAATTATTTTCCAATTAAAGTACTAAGCTATCACCTTTGATTTTATCATACATGCATGAAGGCCTCATTCTGGGGTTTGCATTGCTTCTGTTGCCAGCAGGTTTCAGCCCTAACCTCAAGGGGAGTCCAACATTTAGAAACATAGGTTATATTACTTAAATCTGCAAAATCAGTCTAACAGCCTGCTGGTGGAGCCACATTTGCATAAATCTCATTATAAATAGTGTACGTTTCATAAATCTTATGATAAATGAATGTGATATAATTCAAAATGTGATGTATTAATTTTCGGATACAAATAATGGAGCCATGATCACTGCTGATAATTACGGTGCTTCCAAGCGATGCGGGAAGGAAATGAATAGAGTGTACAAGAATGTTTTGTTCTAACAAGCGGATTTCATAATTTGGGGATCTTTTAAGACGTGTGACTTGGCAATCGGCTATTACTTTCATTAGCAGGTGGCCTCTGATGAACTGTTTTTTAAGTAACACATTTTCTGTTTAGCATCTTGTGTTTATATGGTAGCCTTTGCCTTTTCGGCTTGGGGAGCGGTAAAAACAAATTTGTATCTCTGTGGAAAACTGCATTTGAAAGGGAAGACCGTGTGCATTGCAGTTAAACTAATATTGATGCGCTTTAATGAAATTCCCTCCACCGTTTACTCCTGTTTTTTGAGGTTGTGCACATTGAGACATAATGTACAGTCGCCCCCTTTTGGCAATGCCAACGTTGTGCTCCAACAGTCCTTTCTTGGGCAAGATATGGAAGAAAAAGGCCACAAAACAACTTACTGCTGGCCGCAGTGGCAGCGAACGCAGTACCAGTGAGTGCCCATACCTGTGCCCTTGCCATGTGAGGGACCAGTCGGTTCGCCACTAGCTTGTGGTGGTGACTCGGTGTGGTTGGTAGAGTCACTGTTTATTATTGGTGCTGCGCTGGTGGGCTGGCCAGATTTCCCACGTAAGATGTGTGGCGAGTTGGCTGATGTTCACGAACCAGCTGTCAATAATGAGAACAGTTACAGATTTACTAAAGGTGTCATTGGATCAAGCTACCAACTCAATTGCCAGCTTGGAAGGAAAAGTTGGGCCCTTGACTAAAAGGTGCAAGGCCCTGGAGAGGGAGAGGGATAAGCATGGTTTGGTGCTTTGACCCAACTCTACACCAGGCTCATGGACTAAGGGAGAAGGTTAGGGCAATTGGCATCCACATTTTCAAGTGCCTCGAATGCCAAGGCAACATTAGGAGGGGCAGAACGGGGCAAAGGTCCTGACTTGTGTATGATTACCCAGAAGAAGTCTCATCTCAAGTGGGGAAAAACTGAAGGACTAGGTTGACGGATAGTTTGAAGGAGTCTGCTTCCACCATAAAGTCAACGGATACAATCAGCAAATCCATAGTAAAGTGGGGATTGAGGACAAAAATCACAGGGATCTTTGCAGGGGGATTCATCCAAAATTCCCAGCCAAGGCTTACTTGTCATTATCACCATAATCAACACACCTAGGGTTGGCTATAATAAATATTCACGGGAGGAGGGCACAATGGGGTTAATTCGGAAATCTGCCCACTGGTTGTCAACAAACTTAAATGATGGCCCTATTGTTCCAGCTGACATTGTAATGGCAAGATAGGAGGTGGGTGTTGGTCTGCTTCAGAAGCCATGTGCTGGTGATGTTATTGTCTTAACATTTATGTCCTCTGACACCATTGCCCAGCTGAGACACACCACCCCCGCTGCACACCATTATAATAACTCTATAATGAAGTTGTGGGACCTCTGAAAATTCTACCCTAACCACAATAATAACTTGTATCAACTGAAAGATCACAGGCATGCAAGTGAGCTCAAGAGGTTAGGACTGGGAGGGCATCACTCAAACTCAAACCTGGTCTTACAAGCAGTGACGGAGAACAACCTAAGACTTCTCCAAGGCAAACCCTGCAGATTTTTGCCTCATGATACAGAGACTTCAGATTTTCTCTTGAACTGTAGATTCCACACCTTGGCATTGATTGACCAAATGCCCCTCTGTGTGTTCCCTTCTCACGTGCCTCCTGTCACCACTTACGCCCTCTTTCAAGACTGAGACTGAGAACATCAAAGGGTCGCTCTTTGGTATTGTATCTTGAAACATTGCAGGCTTAAAGGATAAGCTTGATCAAGAAGACATTCTGATATGCCCATGATATAGTCTTCTTACAAGAGAATTGGGCCATTGCCATGACAGAAATGTGAGGGTTTACTGTAAACAAAAGCCAGCACAAACGAACATCTGAGGGAGGAATTCTGGAATGTTAACCACCTGGAAAGCTTCATCTATGGGAGGATCGACTAAGGATTTAAGTATAGACAGTAACAACATTCTTGACTTAAAGGTCAAGGTTCCCCCAAAACATAATCTCATTCATTTTTACTTTTATAATAACCTGGCAACCAAAGGATCAAATCATTTATACATTCTAATTCACGTGTTGGAATCCCATTTGGACTCGATAAACCTGATGGACATTTTGATCTTACGAGGAGACTTTAACTTAATATTAGGTTGTGACTTTCAAAGGGACCACGTGGGGGAGATTCGAAACCTATCCACAAATACCCCAGACAGTTCTTGCAAGATACACTGGAGGATGCATTAGGCCTCAAATTTAACACGTTTCTATTGGATTGGGGTCTAAGAATGGTCAACGGTAGTGTCCCCCTGACGTCCCTGGAAATATCACTTTTAGGATCTCACATTTTACGTCTATTAAAGACATTGTATATTGATAGTATGTGATTGGGTATATTTGAAATCACTTGAGGTCATCCCTAAGTCAGATAGTGATCATGCAGCCCTATCTCTTAATTTGATTTAGGGGAACATACATAGTAGCAGGGTGATCCATTCCTCCCCAGTGTATCCAGATGAGGTAGCCCCGAAAATGGCAAACACATTGGGCTAATTTGTCATCCGACTACACGACAGAATTGATATTAAATGACACCCTTATTGAGATTCTGGAGTGGCTGGGAGAGAATTACAGCCCTAGTTGAGATATATCATATTTTATGAAATTTGTAGAGCCAGCTTCATCTAAATCTATACTCCTGAACCCAGGAGCGAACAGACGCTATGTCAAGATGGGTTGGTTCTCACAGGAGTGCAAGTTAGCAAAGCAGGAGCTAATAACGTTCTTTAAATCAACTCCTTATAGCCCAGAAGAGGTACAATTAAAGAGGGTTGCTTTTAAGATTACTTGCATGGGTGCACAAATTATTTGGGCAGATAAGAAAGCACAGGAAAAAGAAGAGGCTGCTACCTTGATTAACTCCCCAAAATGTTGGTCACTTGTGTCACGCTCCATGAGTGAGCCCACTGAACCTTATTGTGATACAAGCGCCAGACCCCGGGCTTGAATAAAGGATTTCCGGGAGGTGTACTCGACAGAAGTCTTAGATTAGGAATTTACTCGTAATCATTTAACTTTGATAGGGGGCTTCATGTGCCAGCAGAGTTTTCATTAAAATAAGTTCGGGAAGCTATCACTAATGAAGCAGTTGTTAAGAGCCCTGGCTCTGAGGCGGTTCCAGTGGATTTCTGGAAGTCTAATTTAGACCTCGGGGCTCCCTTTCTAACCATTGCTTTTAATGCTATATGGGCCACTGGGCACATCCCTAGGAGTTGGAGGAAGGCCGTGATTGTGTCATTCTATGAGACGGGGAACAGGGCGCTTCCACAATCAAACCATCCAATCTCTTTATTGGATACAGTTAGTACACTTTTTGCTAAACTAATCTTTACCAGGCTGGATGAGTGGGTTCTGGGAACTGCATTTTGTGTGAGACTCAGAGTGGTTTTTGCACTGGGCTGAGCATATGAGAGCGAACATTTAACTGATATGCATTAGTGGGTAAATACTATTATTTGTACAAGCACTGTTGTATTTAGTATTTTTGGTCCTCTCGACTGCCTTTGACATGGTGAATAGGGCTAGGCTTTGGGTGTTCCTAGAGGACTAAAATAACCCTCACATCTTTTAACAGTGATTTAACATTTTGAAACCCAGGCAGCTATTTGCTTTGGAACTTTGGACTAGTTTACTCACTACTGCAACGTAGGCAGGGGTTTGAAATAGGGATGTTTTTGACACTATTCCTGTTCATTCCCTACACCAACGCATTTGAGTCTAAGCTGAAGGTTATGTTGGCTGATCTTCCCTTGCTTACTCATACTTATATCCCAGTTCTGAGCAATGCAGATTAAGCTATGTTAGTAGCAAGCACGCCAGAAGCACTACAGTCTCTTATTAGCAAATACTAAGAATTAATGGGAGCAGGTGATTTTATTGTTAATGCCATTACGTCCAAGGTAATGATGATCAGGAAGAAAAGAGGATTTTATTTTCCCTTCTTTCAGAACAAGCTTAGACTTGAGCAGGTAGATCACTTTAGTTCACAATTAAATGGCTTGGGAGGGACCATATATCCAAACAAGCCCAATATATGGGTCAGATATGTTGATCCATTAACAGCACAGCAAATTATTTAGGTTTTCAGTCCATTGCAACTACTTTGAAAATCTAAAGGACAACACCACACGCAATATCAAGGTATTGCACCAAGCTCTCAGGATTTGAGGACACCACTTAATCCAATTACCGGAGGATGCCTTTTTTAGACTCCTCCTTAACTAAACCGTCCCTTTATAAACGACAAGCTCAGGATAAAACCTATTTGTATGTGGTCAACACTTTGGACCAATCCTGCAGCTAGCTTGTCCCAAAAAAATGTGAAGGATCTTATGGTGAGATCATTTTGAAGGATCTTATGGATCCCCTGGATAAACAATGTACTCAAGACCCTGATGAAAGTGGATGCAGGAGGACTGTTTAAGGACATGAGTAACATTTTCAAAAAATACCTTAGGTTGATTACTGTGAAATTAAAGCATAAGGGATGAAGAAAGGAGGGAGAATGAATTCTGTGAACAGTTAACTAGGACGCATGCTGTTATTTCTAATCCAGGTAAAAGGATGGAATACTTGGACTTAATTACTTCAAGGGTTTGTATGTTTTATATCACTCACCTTAGGTTTGGCTTTCTGCCAACTGGATAGGTATCCAATTGGAGAATACATACTGTACGGGATCAAGAGCAAGACTTGGACACAGATGCATTTTAAGTGTTGGGTAAACAAACAGAAAATTGTCACATTCCCCTCTTTTTTTAGTTTGTTTATGTCCAGTACTATGCAGACTCTTCAGTTTTTCATAAAAAGATCTGTTTTATAATTTCGGTACTAACCAATCTTGTATGCATCTCTCTTTACAGGGAACATATTTTCAAAACAGTTCATTCATACACATTCATTTGGCCAGAAAAACAAAAGCCTTCAACAATAATATTTTCTACAATAAACACAACATATCATTTTTCTTAAACACAAAATCCGGACACTGTTGAGTTACAATGTCATAATTGCAGTTAATTTCCTTAGTTGTATAGGGCCTCTCCTAATTGGAGCAGTGCTGGTGGTTACTGTATAGGAAGGTCGACACAGTGGGCCTCATTAAGCCCACTGTGTGCCCACTTAATAAGGGCATGGCTACCCCCAAACTTGGGTCTGGGTCTGGGCGCTGGGTCTGGGTCCCGCAAAAGGGGGCTTACCAGGCCATTTCGACCTTGGATGGCCCGGTCATTCCCTTTCACGGGACCCGGACCCGGTACGCCCCCATTCCCATTTGAGCCCCCATAGGGCTCAATGGGAATGGGGAGGATGGTAATAACGGGGCCATTGCTGCCATCCGGTACTGCTCGCGTGTCCACTCTGCACGCCTGATCTGACCAGGCATTCCAGAGCGGCACCTGCGAGCATACTCAGAATGTTGCGGTGAGGTAACAACGGCACCGGTAGCGCTACCAGCACTGTTGTTGCCTTACCGCAACACTTCTGAGTCCCAGTGTGTTTCAGCCATCTCGTCACCAGCTGCAGTGAATTAGATAAGAAGCCTTCATCAGGATGATAACGTGATTCTCAAGTACACAAAAAGTGTGCAATGTGTCTTATTTCATGGTGGCCTCGCCCATCTTGTTAGAGGTGGGAACGCCTATTATTAGGTGAAGTCCAAATAACTGAGGTGCAATATGTCACAAATCTTTAGAAGGAAGTCTGCAGCCACGCGTTAGTCTAGTCGTGGGTATCCGGTGCAAGACCCAAACAATGGGAGTGGGGACAGATAGTGCGGCACAGCAGACCCGGTCAGAAGTTGCTGGTTGCTAGGCCTGGGCATAAGTGTTGGGCATAGACTTTTATTGCCAAAATAATAATAAGAGGGGTTGGGGAAATCCTACCTGTCCCTAGGTCTATGAGGGGCTTCCCTGCCTCAACAAAACACATAAACATCTGTGACATGATGTTAATCCAAAAAGCGACCTCTGCCCTGTGTTCAAAACCCTAAACTGACCCTTGCACACTAAACTCAATATTAGGTGTATAAGCGGATTTCTGTAAGCTACACACTTGATGCTTTCTTTCAAAGTTCCAAGCATAACGTTTTAAGGTGCAGAAAAGAAAAGGAATTCAAGTCCTGTGAGAGCATGTTATCTTCCCCTCCTCCATGTTTTTTTCTGGATTTACTGTCTGTCTGGTCCTTCCAGAAAAATATCAAATAATGTTCCACTATTCGGAAAGGTCTCTTCGCCTGTGTCTCTTTCTTTAAACAATATTTCAATTCACAGTTTCAATGAGGACAACTTCTCTCTTGATTTTCTCCACTTTTTATACTTCAACAGTTTTAAGTAAAATAACTCATTCCCGTTGTTCTGTTGTCATCCTTCATGTGTTAATACAGTTCAAGGCTGTTCCAGGTGAATACACCTTCCCTTAAGTCTTCTTTAAACATACAGTTCTCCTGAAATTTCAGTTTATCTCTCTCTGTATTTCCATTAACCTTAAATGGAAAGGGTTCTTCCCTTTTCCTTTAGCTGTTCCTCTTTTACAGCTGTTATACTTTCCTGCCAGTGTATTACAACTTTATTAGTGATCCTTAAAAGGGGTATGGGTCTTCCTTTTTGGTATTCGTTCTCACTGTTCCACGGTTTTAGCTTTTACTTCTCCTATTACTCCGGGTTTACTCTCCTGCCAAACTCTGTTTCTTGGGTGCAGGTCCCAGACTCACACAGTGCCTAGTTTACTTTCCTGCCAGGACATTTTATATCCTTTCAAGGGTCTGAGTCCCATACTCAGTGTTTGCCTTGTTCACTATCCTGCCAGGGCTTTTCAGCTTTCTACTCACTCTTTCTTTTATCCAAGAAATAATAATTTTCCAATATTGGGTTACCAACCCTTTTTTCACACTGTTTGTATTTGTATCAATCTCTCTTTCCAAGCATTGGGTCACTGACCCTTCTTTCCCACTGTTCATATTAGTATCCGTTCCTTCATTTACTTCAATTGGGCTTTCTTGTGCTGTTAATGATGTGAGACACTCGCTCTCAAGTGCTCTGGTAACCCACTCGCTCCATCGGCTTACCGGGCTGCTTTGGCGTTCCTTCCATCCTTCTGACTTACTCTCCTTTGATCTGCTGACTGGGAGTGCATCCTGTTTGCCGTCCGGCTCCTGCTTTGCCTTCCTTTGCTTCTGCAGACTCCAGCTGCCTCTGGCGATAAAGCAGTTTCTCTTGTCCTGGTCTCTCTGCACGCGATTCTCGTCAGCATCCATACCGTCTTCCACACTGTGTTCGTCCCCTGCATTCCAACTAGCGTCAGCACAAGCTGAATTTCGCTGTAGCCTCTGCATCTCTCCTGCTTGCTGCTCAGCTGTGTGTGTGTTTTAAACTTCCTGACGTTAGTCAACACTCTCGAAAGACTAGAACACAACATTTTCTTACCACTTCTGGTCATCCTCATTTTTCCATCTCTCTTCCTCGTCTCAGTGCTGCCGAGCAGAGGAAAATGCAAATAAGTGATTGATGATTAGTCATGAGTGGAGATTCTACATTTATATTGCAATGTGCTGTACAAGAATGTTGAAAATGCAAATGGGTGTCACTAAGAAATACAGTTGAAGGGTTATTCTGACATGTTTTCTTCTATCCTTCTGGAGTTTGTCTTCACGTATCTGGTCCTCCTGCAGTAGCCACCTGACGGGTCAGAGTCAGGCAGGTTCTAACTTTCCCTGGCCACGTAAGGAAAGCTTCCCTCTGGAGAATCAGTGATGATATTACTTTATTTGTCACAATATACTGCCCCAAACGATGGCCTGCCTACATTGCCTGCAAGTAGGGAAGGACACTGTACATTTCATGCTATAGAGAATGATTCGGCAGAAGACTCTGCTCCATTTGTTTAGACATGCGGGTATTAGTGTTACTGAACTGGCCGTGCAATATCTTTCAGTTGCTGTAGATCTGATAGCCCTAGCAGCAATAGAGTGTTTTATCTGCATTGCACCATGATTGTGCAAACAATTTATTGCTGGGTTATCAGACAACTCATAAGAATGCGGTTTTGTTATAAACAGTATATGGTATGAAGTGTTAGCAATTTTATTTTCACACCACATGAACATGAAAGGCAAAACTTTGTAATTTGAGTCAGAGAAAAATGGGAACAAAGGGGAAATGTCGTTTTGCACCCTCCACACTGACTTGAAAGGCAGTGTTTTTGGATTAGCTCTTTTGGGATTCAGCCCCCCCCTTCGGTATTGAAGGCAAGGATATTAGAAAACAGTCAACCAAGTCTTTATGGGCTATACCGGCTCTAACATAGTGGGCATGAACTTTCTTAGTTTCAAATTCTAACAACACTCATCTCATGATTTTCTATATGGGAATGCATTGATTTACTTTAATTAAATGTGCTAAGGGTCTAACCAGTGTCTCCGCCTTCCCCACAATTAAATGGAAAGGATTAAGGAAGGCAGTTCCCAACACAGAGGGTGTTTTTTTATGGGGAAATAATAAGAATGAGATTTAATACATTTTGTGAAGGGCCTACCCAGTTTCACCCTCCCCCCTTCCCACTAATGGAAAGGGATAAAGGCAGATGGCTCTCCACGCAATTGATGACTTTGGGATATCTACTTACATGGGGGCTCTCTGCTCTATGCTCAGGATGCCAGCCATATTTTTAGGACCCTCTTTTGGTAGGCAGCTCACACTAGGCCTCACCCAAAGCAAGGTCCCTCCAGATAAACCTCTCTTTGATAGGGCTCCTATGTTTCCAGGCAAGGTTCACCCTGATGGTCTTGGTAGCTCTCCTTGCTCTCTTTTCCTCTCTGCTAGTTGTTCCTCACTGGAGTCCAGCAGCAGGCTCTCTCCCAGAATCAAGTGAACAAGCCCTGTTCTTATCGGGCTAATGACACTCCAACATGGTCATAATTCCCATGGTCAGGATTGGTTATCTCGCTCCCTTCACCTCCCACTAAGTCACCCACTGGCTGCTGATAGTGCCAGAAGTTGGGAGATATGTATGATCTAGGCTGAGGGAGGAGAAAAGATACATCATTTTAAAATGACAGGAAATTTTACATTTTAGAAAAATCTCATAATGTAGCAGCTGCTTTAGTAGTTTTTCAAATAACCACCTGGATGTGTATATATATATATATATATATATATATATATATATATATATATATATATATATATATATATATATTTTTTTTTTTTTACCTCTACATTTTATGTACAGTTTTCTGCAGTTTGCTGCTGCACTGAAATAGCTAGAAAATTGGACCATTTCCAATTCAAACCTTACTTTCATGATCCATCACTTTGTCAACTGTCCCATTTCTCAGATGTATGAAAATGGCAGAATTATAAAATCCCACATAACTTAGGTGGTGTACATCATACACATTTTGTTTTTACATGATCCCGACTGGCTTTCCATCCCCTTTAGTTTGAACCTGGGGTGGACTTGATAGGACACACAATGTTCTTTTTATTTAGGAAAAATGTGTTCAATATTTAATCAATGGCATGGCATAACATGGCCCCCAGTTTCACATTCAGATCAGACCCAAGCAGTTTCCATTTCTCTTAAAACATGTGAGCATCCATCTGGTTTACCATGTTTATCTTAACATTTTCCTCATTGGCTTAAAAGGGTGTTTTCTCTGAGTTTAATGCAAAGTTTATTTGGGAAGCTTGACCTTAAGGTCACTTCTGCAGGACATGTTATCAGCAACTCCCATAATGTTCAATCTATTAAGTTGTATATATTAGCATTCAAATTGACAGCCAGACCAGTTTCCATGGTGGGCCCAGCCCCAAAGGTCTTGAGTTCAGATTTTCGAAGGGTCTTTGTTCAGAGCTAATGCACCATTAATGGGGATCCTGACCTTAACAGTTGTTTTTTGTTGGTTCTGTTATGAGCAACTAACCACAATTCCGATCTCTTTCTCTGTATATTTAAGAATTTACATGAAACCAGCCATGCATTCCTTGTATGCATCAATCAAAGGGCTGTGTGGTCGGGATCCGCATACACTATCCAGCACCAGGGCCTGTTGTTCACAATATAATCTTTTATTTATACAATATTATACAGAAGTCAATCAAACAATGCCCTGCATACAAAATAGGCCATAGTTAATACAGGGAATCAATGTTTCTTTATGAAAACCAAAATAGGCCTTTCTCTTACAAATGTCATTTTGATGTGTTGAAATCAAGTCTCTTATTACTGGATAAAAGCAGTCTTCCATTCAACTTTATCTCTAAATTGAAAAGGCATTACTCCTCCTTTTTAGCTTCCACATGCACAATTATTTCTTTTAATATCATGTGCACTGCTACAGTTTCTAAATGTGTCTATGTGTAATGTATTTCTTTAATATAACAGTTGACATGAGTATCCCTTCGGTATTGTCCATGCATAGGCCAAAACTGATCTCCCCTTTAATTTTCCAAGTCGGGCTTTCCATTTAAATGGCACTTCATTAGTGAAAAGTAAGTGTCTTTCTCCAATTGGCGCTCTTGTCAATTTTAATAGAATTTAACTAGGCCCATTTCATTCAATGTCACTTGGCCTTAAGTCATTAAAAGAAGTGCTTAGAACTGGCCTGCATTTACCAATGGATAGCACCAGCCAGCGTGCTTCACTCTTAAATCCTGGCCTGCCATGGCCTCTTTATTTCTGACATTCAGGGGCTATATTTTACCCCACACTCAGGACTGTCTTTGGCAAACCGGGACACATGGTTCTTTTCTCCAGAAGTAACATGTCAACCCTCCTCAGAGGAATAAAAGAGAAGCTTATTGGGTAGGGACCCACATGGTTGGTGTGTGTAAACCCAGGCCAGAAGGCTAATGCACACCTAGCCCTGTCATGAATGTGTCACCTCACAAAACTGACAATATTCTGATTGCCAAATGCTTTTGAGTTAATAATTGTTTGATCCTAGTAGCCAGCATGTCAAACCAGACATATTGTTGAGAAGGAGCAAAGAACCCCCACGTCAGTCACCTCCCCATCTTGCCTATATGTTGGGAACCAGAGTGTGAGACACGTGCAGTACCAGTGAAAATACTGATACCAAGGAGAATCCTGGAGGCAAGGTTCCCATTGAGACATACCTGCATACGAGACAGTACGATGGCCATTTGAATGAAATTCCGGAAGAAACAGGACCAATGAATGATGAAGATGAGTGGTGACACCATACAGAGTCAAGCTGACGTACATGGAAGAGATGCAGAGACTAAAGAATGAAGATATTCTATAAGGCATCAAGAACATATCAAAGATAAGTGGCATCTTGGGATCAAGATGAAGAAACTTATGCTACAGAACTGATGAAGATGTCAAGCTGTTTTACACTTGTACAGATGCAAATAAACGCAAGCAGACAAAGTATCCTTGAAGCTAGCTAAGTAGTGAATAGATTGCGGCATGCAATATATATATATATATATATATATATATATATATATATATATATATATATATATATATATATATATATATATCGAAAAGAGGAAATGGCGAACCACACTCCCACGGGCCAAGGCATGAATACCGCACTCCACAATCCGGACAAAACACAGAAGACACCATGTGGAAAATACACGTGCCTTTAATGTTTATAAAAATAAAAAATGCCTCACACATAATAATGTACAACACACAAGCAGCAACACAGAGACAAACAACAGCCGGGTGGCATGGTACACAGCCTGCAGACAACGCTTTTCACACTACACTGAGGGCTTGATCACGTGGGGGGGCGCGGAGGGGTTAGCAGTACAAACACACATGCAGAATGCAGTCCTCTCACTATGTCTGTGACATCAGCAGACTAGGGCTATTTGAAGGGGGCAAGAGCAGCCACGTTGGAAGGGAGTAAAATTGCATGAAAACATATAGTGCAAATAGTAAAAGCACTAAGACAAACCCTCATGAAAATAAATTAGAATAAGGATTAAGGGGCAAGGCTGAGGACTAAGTGCAAAGTGCACAAATGGTCTATATGCATGTTACAGTGTGGCATCAAATTATGAGATACCAGTACTATACAAAATAGAATATACAATCACAACATCATACCTAATGTACCAGTTCATCTAAGGTAAATATACATGGCTATTAAATTATTAAATTGAATCGCAGAAAGGCAAGACTGGATGAGCCAAGAAGCCATGGTTTTATCAAGCTGGAGTGGGCAGATATTGGATACAAATCGTGTGAAAGAACAGAGCTCCAGTTCAGAAGGAATGAATAAAATAAGGAAGACATCAGAGGTCTATTAGAAAAGTGTATTTTTAATACATGAGAGGCTCGATTTTGTGGTCTTCAGTCACGTGGAGGGATGAAGTTGGATGAACATGATGGTCACACCTATGCATGAGGGCAGAGTGTGCCTTCACTCCTCTGAATTCTCCAGAGCAAAGAACACTCACAAGAACAAGTTCAAAGCCCTAATTGACAGCAGACCACTGAGGTGATGATGGATCAATATGCTAATTGGTGGGAGGTTATGGTTGGAGACTAGCTCACCAGCACCTGGAAGCCCAGTTGGCGTGCTTCTAACGTAGGTGAAAAATTACTGACAGAGGTTAGAGTGCCAACCAATGCTAGAGGACTGCATGATTAAGGGTCCTATAGTTTGCATAGCCAATGAGACATCGTGTATTTAGTGACGTTCATGATGACCTGTTTTAGGGGAGGACTTAGTTGCCCCACCTGATGTGAAGAAATCTATCATATTTCTTCACTGCCTTAGACAAGTATGGATCGTATACTTAGATATTCCCTTACACCCTATCACACTTGCCATTAGGTTTTGTAGTTTGCCATATAGGATGACATTAGTAATACATATGTTTACGTCACTTACATTTTTTGCTATAAAAGACTGCTTTTTTTAAGATGCATTGAGAGTTCTTACACTGAGACGTCCGTTGATGTCTGTTGTACTCCCTGTTTTAGATATCTGATATTAAAACAGTTATCCTTTTGCCAATTACCTCAGTCATTTCGATTATTGATGTTTGAGTGATTTCTGCATCCCCATCCATCTCAAGGGTATTGCTACCTCATTTTAAAGGGCTGGAAGACCCCAGTTCAATATCTTAGTTTTAAAATGTCAATCCATACCCACTAGGCTGACTAGGAGCCCTCACTTATTATATTGTGAATCAGAAATGGTTACAGTTAATAAGCCACCTCTGCCTGTTGGAAATTTGGGATACATCAGCTATGGTCAGAATTGTACATGTGGCCTTTTAACCTGCCCTGTTGACACTTCAAGTCAGCTGCTGGGGAGAGGGGGTGCAGGTACATGCCACACTATACTTTTATGCTTTTTAGCGTGGGAAATTTGTGTACGTGGGTCTGATTAGCCAATCTTTCTTTCAGAGACAGAATTACCTGCATCATTTTGTCCCTAAAAATCAAAAAAGTTAAGGCGGATTGAAGTCTGTCACACAGCCGTTTTTGTAGATGTATTCATGTATTTATTAGTAAAAATCAGAGGGTGTTAGGAGAGGCAGGAAGAGCAAATGAAAGGGAGCGTAGGGAGCTTGACTATCGGCAAGAAGATGAGCAGAGGATGATCATGAGTGAGGAGGAGAGATGGGAGTGAGAGGGGCAGATAGGTAGGGTGGGGCGAGATAATAGATAATTTTGAAGATAATGAGATTATACTTAATAGGGGGCTAGGGGAGTGAGGAGAGAAAGAGAGCAGAAATTAGAGGGAGCACAGAGGGCTTGAATGGTGGGCAGGAGGTGATCTGAGGAAGAAAGTAACGAGTGAGGAGGAGAGTAGGGACTGTGATGAGCAGATAGGTAGGGTTGGGCGAGTTCATCGATAGTTTTGAAGATGATGAGAAGATTATATTTAGCCTATTGGTTCATAGATAGACAGCCAATATAATGACAGGCAGGTAAAGTAGATGTAAAGCGAGAAAGGTTGACAAGTGTGGAGCCCGCAAAGTTGGGGACTTTGTCCAGACATGAAAAAGAATAGTTTAGAAGGCCATAGAGAAGACTGGCACAGAAGCCATATCTACAAAGGGCTAAGGTGGAAATGGATTTTCCTGATATTGAGTCTGGCTGCTTTGATAGATTTGTAGAGGAAAAGCGAGAAGTTGTGTGATGAGTCGATGATGACATCAAGGTTATGAGTGCAAGCAGAGTAAGGAAGGTAGTCAGGAGAGAAGAGAAGAAGCCTGTTTAGCTGGGAAGAAGAGAACTTCAGTCTTAGTGGAGTTGAGCACGCCATCCAATATTTGATGATGGAGTGGCAGTTTGACATTTTTGCCAATAGCTCATTGGATAAGGAAAGAGAGGAGAAGAGGATCTGACTGTCATCAGTGAAGAGTTGATAGAAGCCATAGGAGGAGATCAAGGTGCCAAGAGCTAAAGTGTAGAGAGTGAAGAGAAGTGGACTAAGGACAGATCTTTGGGGAATTCCAACAATAAGTGGGGGGTGATTGAGAAGGTAAGGCTGTTCCAGGATACCTGAAAGTGACTGGTGGGAAGGTATGAAGCAAACCAAGAAAGGGCCTTATCTCAGATGTCAACGAGAGATACTGTAGAGAGAAGGTCAGAATGGTCGACAGTATCAAAGGCCACAGGGAGCAGTGGTTCTGGAGATAGTGTATTTGAATGAGGGAGAATTAGCAGGAGATAGGGAAATGCAATTTGTAGGAAGTTTGGTCTATGCAAATAGTCCCACACCACCACCCATGCAAGTGGGGCAGGGAGAGTGAGTTAAGGTGTAGGCATGGTTATGAAGGGTAGCAAGGATTGCAGAGTCAGAGGGACAGATACAGGGTTCAGTAAGGTTAATGAGGTCAAGATAAGGAGAATGTGAAAGGAAGAAGTTGTAGGCAAATGAGGTTTTAGTGCATACAGACTGTGCATTACAGAAGTTATAGAAAGCGAGTGAGAAGCATAAGCATAGTGACATTGAGAATGAGAAATAGAAATATGCTGTGCATGGATGAGAAAAGAAGAGGTGTAAGGGACGTTAACGTTGGAGTAGGCTATGGGAATAGAGAGAGCAGTGGGGCGAGAAGAGAGGTGGCTTAAAGGAGATGAGATGATAGGGATGGGAAGAGAGTTGAGATGGTTCTGATCGGAGGGAAACAAAGAGAGAAAATGTGAAGTGCATGGTGAGGGTGAAGCCGAGAGGAAGTAACGATCGGTACTTACAGACATGTAGCAGTGCACAGCAAAGCCAAGGCTCAGAGGCTAAGAGGCAAGGAGGCAGGTCAACTGCTGGTTTTCACCCTTCACTGTTCCTCCTTTCACTGGGACACCCTTAGGGAGTTCACAAGGGATGGCACACCTCCGTTCACCTGATCGCCTAGTGCATCAGTGATTGGCCTCTCTGATTTTGTCCCTGTATTGTGGGATGGGGTGATTTCTTCCTTATTGGTGTTTGCAGAGGAGTCTCTTGCAGCCTTTGGCTGGAGATTGGGCTGATGCAAGATGGATACAGGAAGTTATTAAAGCCTGCAGCTTGAGTGTATGTGGAATTTCTGCCCTCTGTCTCATGCCCCTCACCCATGCTACATCATCATTTGACTTATTGAAATGTTCAACAGGCACAATGTACGGTAGGCAGAAAACCTACTCCATGCATGTTGTAATGTTCCCTGTCACTGTGGATGGCCGTCTAGTCCTATTCTCATATCTTTACATTCTTGGACTTGACTTGAATTTATGATGGGTTAAGCAGAAAGCAAAGAATACACAAGAATTAGACAAGCATCTCCCAAATGGCAAGGGGCATAATGATGTGTTTGCCATCTAACCTTTAAAGTTAACCTTTTGCCCTATCTCACTGCCTAGTTGAAGGAAAGGGGATGGATTGTATTGCAGTTTAGCTCCTCCCACCACTATATTACTGCCCTATCTATTTCCGCTCTTTGTATAGCTTGTTGTGCCACACTAATATTTTGATGTTGGACACACCAGTAAATGGTAGGGATATACCCTTAGGCTTAGATGTACCTTTTCCTCTATGCTTCCCTGCTCCTGACCTGTCGCCACCTTGCTCTTCTGACTAGTTGCGCACTGAGGCCTTCGGGCGAGTTGCGCCTCATAAGAGGTATATGCCAATAACAATTACAACCAGCCATGACAATTAATACATACTAATTATGTCAGCCATCTATCTTGGAACTTTTCTGTGCTCATTAACTGAAGTTCCATCTGTCTGCCTGTGCACATAGCAAGAACCTTCCAGAAAAAAGTGCGAACACTTTTCTCTATGGACACCATCCAAAACTAGCAAACCTGGACAAGTGTTAATTTATCCGCAATCATTCAACCATGTTTCAATGGCTATATAACGTTAAGGCAATCTGTTCAAGAGCACAGAAGTGATCACAACGTACACATAATTCAAGTCAGGCTGGGATAAGAAGACACTTTACTGCAGCTTAGTTTCAAACCTATTGAAACCCATACATGGTCATTAAAATGTTGTCTGCTGTTAGCTGTTCTAAAAAGTGCTTACCGAGAGGCGCCAATGGTTTGGAGTGTGAGGATATAGAACTTTCTGCCCACCTCCCAGGGTAAGGATGTGCAGATATATGTTTTAAAGTCGAAAACAGGATAACTTTTTATAATGTATTTACACTTCCAAAAGGCACTGGAAGGGTTAAAATGTCGGCCTCGGGAAATAGCAGTAATTCGAGAGCCATTCAAGGAAGCTAATGCCGTTGAAGAGGTCGGAGGAGAAAATGTCCCTGCTGCACTGCTGTGATCATCAGGAGTCTATGTCAACTGGATTATTTGATTCTTTGTTAATCTTTATTTTTTTGCAGCTATTCCTTTTTATTATTGTATGCTTAAATGAGGTATGTTTTTACCAAACTCACTCACTCCTAAAGTAAAACAGCTAGATGATTCTGATGGTCCGCAGACAGGACAAAGCACTTGTGATAGTCCACCAGGTCTGCGTTAATGCACATTAGTAGATGGTTTGGGTTACGTTTATATTCAGAGTGACACTGGATAAGAATATGATATCATTCTGATATTTTGGTTAGAAATGTTGAAGCTGAAAAGTGGGACTTTCCCAATGGAGAGTGCACCCATAGGTTCTGTAGGGATTCTATGGTGAGATCGTTGATGGGCAATTGAAAAGTGCCCGGGTGGTGGGGTGTATGAGGGAGGGTGTACATGTACTGTGTGGAAGGGATTCTTGCTGTTATGTTTATTTCATTTATCCAAATACTACTTAAACACCAGATCCCACTGGTTTATCAGATCTATGGAATTCTGTTAGTGGCCAATATGCTGGCTGCAGTCCCGTTATCAAATATGTTTTTAAAGATGTGGTCCCCAATTCATATTCCCCATTGTTCTCCCCACCATGTACTACCCTTCCCATTACCCCACTGTTTAGGGGTTAAACAGCATATTTGCCACCAAGACCAACAACAGATTTGTCACAGGAAAGTTTAAGACTGGGAAAATGAAAGTGAATTCATCCATTCATCCGGTCACCCTGATCAGCAACTGAACTCTTTGTAATGTGTGTGTTAAGAGTGTATCACCAGACAGTGTTGGAATGGCTTTCCCCTCAGTTTGAAAAATTGATACAAAAGAGTTTGTTTTGATGACTCCTGAGAGTCCTGCTGTGAAAACAAGATACTCTAACCATCTGCACATTTGATGTGATAATTGGGGAGGGGTGTGTGCTGAGTTGAAGCACGCTCTGAAAGCCGCTGCGGTCCTCATTTTGACACATTTACTTCCTGCGGAAAATGACAAGGTCAGTAATTGAAATATTGAAATGTGCATTAGCGTGTGCGCTCTCTTGAGTACATGTATCTTTTCAATCCTTTGCAGAAGTACCAAGATTATGTTTATTTTAATGATAATGTCAAGAGAGGGCAAATTGCTGCCACTTGTGTCCTCCATTTTCTTTTGTAAAGTTAATTGAACTGTTCAATGGATTGAAAATATTAGGATGCTCTTTTGTACAAAATGTGACAGAGAACAATGTCTACAGACTGGCTCATGCTGAGAAAACATTTGCTAGCTTTAGCCCTGCGATTTGTCCTACTTTCTAAGAGACAAAAGGATTGATTTCTAATTTGAAGGTAGAAGAATACTTACTTTTGATCATGAAGCAGAGATTCAATTTTTGTTGGTGTTGCAATAAAGATATATTTCCTTTATAGGAAGTTTGGTCTATGCAAATAGTCCCACACCACCACCCATGCAAGTGGGGCAGGGAGAGTGAGTTAAGGTGTAGGCAGGGTTATGAAGGGTAGCAAGGATTGCAGAGTCAGAGGGAGAGATACAGGGTTCAGTAAGGTTAATGAGGTCAAGATAAGGAGAATGTGAAAGGAAGAAGTTGTAGGCAAATGAGGTTTTAGTGCATACAGACTGTGCATTACAGAAGTTATAGGAAGCGAGTGAGAAGCATAAGCATAGTGACATTGAGAATGAGAAATAGAAATATGCTGTGCATGGATGAGAAAAGAAGAGGTGTAATGGACGTTAACGTTGGAGTAGGCTATGGGAATAGAGAGAGCAGTGGGGCGAGAAGAGAGGTGGCTTAAAGGAGATGAGATGATAGGGATGGGAAGAGAGTTGAGATGGTTCTGATCGGAGGGAAACAAAGAGAGAAAATGTGAAGTGCATGGTGAGGGTGAAGCCGAGAGGAAGTAACGATCGGTACTTACAGACATGTAGCAGTGCACAGCAAAGCCAAGGCTCAGAGGCTAAGAGGCAAGGAGGCAGGTCAACTGCTGGTTTTCACCCTTCACTGTTCCTCCTTTCACTGGGACACCCTTAGGGAGTTCACAAGGGATGGCACACCTCCGTTCACCTGATCGCCTAGTGCATCAGTGATTGGCCTCTCTGATTTTGTCCCTGTATTGTGGGATGGGGTGATTTCTTCCTTATTGGTGTTTGCAGAGGAGTCTCTTGCAGCCTTTGGCTGGAGATTGGGCTGATGCAAGATGGATACAGGAAGTTATTAAAGCCTGCAGCTTGAGTGTATGTGGAATTTCTGCCCTCTGTCTCATGCCCCTCACCCATGCTACATCATCATTTGACTTATTGAAATGTTCAACAGGCACAATGTACGGTAGGCAGAAAACCTACTCCATGCATGTTGTAATGTTCCCTGTCACTGTGGATGGCCGTCTAGTCCTATTCTCATATCTTTACATTCTTGGACTTGACTTGAATTTATGATGGGTTAAGCAGAAAGCAAAGAATACACAAGAATTAGACAAGCATCTCCCAAATGGCAAGGGGCATAATGATGTGTTTGCCATCTAACCTTTAAAGTTAACCTTTTGCCCTATCTCACTGCCTAGTTGAAGGAAAGGGGATGGATTGTATTGCAGTTTAGCTCCTCCCACCACTATATTACTGCCCTATCTATTTCCGCTCTTTGTATAGCTTGTTGTGCCACACTAATATTTTGATGTTGGACACACCAGTAAATGGTAGGGATATACCCTTAGGCTTAGATGTACCTTTTCCTCTATGCTTCCCTGCTCCTGACCTGTCGCCACCTTGCTCTTCTGACTAGTTGCGCACTGAGGCCTTCGGGCGAGTTGCGCGTTATAAGAGGTATATGCCAATAACAATTACAACCAGCCATGACAATTAATACATACTAATTATGTCAGCCATCTATCTTGGAACTTTTCTGTGCTCATTAACTGAAGTTCCATCTGTCTGCCTGTGCACATAGCAAGAACCTTCCAGAAAAAAGTGCGAACACTTTTCTCTATGGACACCATCCAAAACTAGCAAACCTGGACAAGTGTTAATTTATCCGCAATCATTCAACCATGTTTCAATGGCTATATAACGTTAAGGCAATCTGTTCAAGAGCACAGAAGTGATCACAACGTACACATAATTCAAGTCAGGCTGGGATAAGAAGACACTTTACTGCAGCTTAGTTGCAAACCTATTGAAACCCATACATGGTCATTAAAATGTTGTCTGCTGTTAGCTGTTCTAAAAAGTGCTTACCGAGAGGCGCCAATGGTTTGGAGTGTGAGGATATAGAACTTTCTGCCCACCTCCCAGGGTAAGGATGTGCAGATATATGTTTTAAAGTCGAAAACAGGATAACTTTTTATAATGTATTTACACTTCCAAAAGGCACTGGAAGGGTTAAAATGTCGGCCTCGGGAAATAGCAGTAATTCGAGAGCCATTCAAGGAAGCTAATGCCGTTGAAGAGGTCGGAGGAGAAAATGTCCCTGCTGCACTGCTGTGATCATCAGGAGTCTATGTCAACTGGATTATTTGATTCTTTGTTAATCTTTATTTTTTTGCAGCTATTCCTTTTTATTATTGTATGCTTAAATGAGGTATGTTTTTACCAAACTCACTCACTCCTAAAGTAAAACAGCTAGATGATTCTGATGGTCCGCAGACAGGACAAAGCACTTGTGATAGTCCACCAGGTCTGCGTTAATGCACATTAGTAGATGGTTTGGGTTACGTTTATATTCAGAGTGACACTGGATAAGAATATGATATCATTCTGATATTTTGGTTAGAAATGTTGAAGCTGAAAAGTGGGACTTTCCCAATGGAGAGTGCACCCATAGGTTCTGTAGGGATTCTATGGTGAGATCGTTGATGGGCAATTGAAAAGTGCCCGGGTGGTGGGGTGTATGAGGGAGGGTGTACATGTACTGTGTGGAAGGGATTCTTGCTGTTATGTTTATTTCATTTATCCAAATACTACTTAAACACCAGATCCCACTGGTTTATCAGATCTATGGAATTCTGTTAGTGGCCAATATGCTGGCTGCAGTCCCGTTATCAAATATGTTTTTAAAGATGTGGTCCCCAATTCATATTCCCCATTGTTCTCCCCACCATGTACTACCCTTCCCATTACCCCACTGTTTAGGGGTTAAACAGCATATTTGCCACCAAGACCAACAACAGATTTGTCACAGGAAAGTTTAAGACTGGGAAAATGAAAGTGAATTCATCCATTCATCCGGTCACCCTGATCAGCAACTGAACTCTTTGTAATGTGTGTGTTAAGAGTGTATCACCAGACAGTGTTGGAATGGCTTTCCCCTCAGTTTGAAAAATTGATACAAAAGAGTTTGTTTTGATGACTCCTGAGAGTCCTGCTGTGAAAACAAGATACTCTAACCATCTGCACATTTGATGTGATAATTGGGGAGGGGTGTGTGCTGAGTTGAAGCACGCTCTGAAAGCCGCTGCGGTCCTCATTTTGACACATTTACTTCCTGCGGAAAATGACAAGGTCAGTAATTGAAATATTGAAATGTGCATTAGCGTGTGCGCTCTCTTGAGTACATGTATCTTTTCAATCCTTTGCAGAAGTACCAAGATTATGTTTATTTTAATGATAATGTCAAGAGAGGGCAAATTGCTGCCACTTGTGTCCTCCATTTTCTTTTGTAAAGTTAATTGAACTGTTCAATGGATTGAAAATATTAGGATGCTCTTTTGTACAAAATGTGACAGAGAACAATGTCTACAGACTGGCTCAGGCTGAGAAAACATTTGCTAGCTTTAGCCCTGCGATTTGTCCTACTTTCTAAGAGACAAAAGGATTGATTTCTAATTTGAAGGTAGAAGAATACTTACTTTTGATCATGAAGCAGAGATTCAATTTTTGTTGGTGTTGCAATAAAGATATATTTCCTTTATAGGAAGTTTGGTCTATGCAAATAGTCCCACACCACCACCCATGCAAGTGGGGCAGGGAGAGTGAGTTAAGGTGTAGGCAGGGTTATGAAGGGTAGCAAGGATTGCAGAGTCAGAGGGAGAGATACAGGGTTCAGTAAGGTTAATGAGGTCAAGATAAGGAGAATGTGAAAGGAAGAAGTTGTAGGCAAATGAGGTTTTAGTGCATACAGACTGTGCATTACAGAAGTTATAGAAAGCGAGTGAGAAGCATAAGCATAGTGACATTGAGAATGAGAAATAGAAATATGCTGTGCATGGATGAGAAAAGAAGAGGTGTAATGGACGTTAACGTTGGAGTAGGCTATGGGAATAGAGAGAGCAGTGGGGCGAGAAGAGAGGTGGCTTAAAGGAGATGAGATGATAGGGATGGGAAGAGAGTTGAGATGGTTCTGATCGGAGGGAAACAAAGAGAGAAAATGTGAAGTGCATGGTGAGGGTGAAGCCGAGAGGAAGTAACGATCGGTACTTACAGACATGTAGCAGTGCACAGCAAAGCCAAGGCTCAGAGGCTAAGAGGCAAGGAGGCAGGTCAACTGCTGGTTTTCACCCTTCACTGTTCCTCCTTTCACTGGGACACCCTTAGGGAGTTCACAAGGGATGGCACACCTCCGTTCACCTGATCGCCTAGTGCATCAGTGATTGGCCTCTCTGATTTTGTCCCTGTATTGTGGGATGGGGTGATTTCTTCCTTATTGGTGTTTGCAGAGGAGTCTCTTGCAGCCTTTGGCTGGAGATTGGGCTGATGCAAGATGGATACAGGAAGTTATTAAAGCCTGCAGCTTGAGTGTATGTGGAATTTCTGCCCTCTGTCTCATGCCCCTCACCCATGCTACATCATCATTTGACTTATTGAAATGTTCAACAGGCACAATGTACGGTAGGCAGAAAACCTACTCCATGCATGTTGTAATGTTCCCTGTCACTGTGGATGGCCGTCTAGTCCTATTCTCATATCTTTACATTTTTGGACTTGACTTGAATTTATGATGGGTTAAGCAGAAAGCAAAGAATACACAAGAATTAGACAAGCATCTCCCAAATGGCAAGGGGCATAATGATGTGTTTGCCATCTAACCTTTAAAGTTAACCTTTTGCCCCATCTCACTGCCTAGTTGAAGGAAAGGGGATGGATTGTATTGCAGTTTAGCTCCTCCCACCACTATATTACTGCCCTATCTATTTCCGCTCTTTGTATAGCTTGTTGTGCCACACTAATATTTTGATGTTGGACACACCAGTACATGGTAGGGATATACCCTTAGGCTTAGATGTACCTTTTCCTCTATGCTTCCCTGCTCCTGACCTGTCGCCACCTTGCTCTTCTGACTAGTTGCGCACTGAGGCCTTCGGGCGAGTTGCGCGTTATAAGAGGTATATGCCAATAACAATTACAACCAGCCATGACAATTAATACATACTAATTATGTCAGCCATCTATCTTGGAACTTTTTTCTGTGCTCATTAACTGAAGTTCCATCTGTCTGCCTGTGCACATAGCAAGAACCTTCCAGAAAAAAGTGCGAACACTTTTCTCTATGGACACCATCCAAAACTAGCAAACCTGGACAAGTGTTAATTTATCCGCAATCATTCAACCATGTTTCAATGGCTATATAACGTTAAGGCAATCTGTTCAAGAGCACAGAAGTGATCACAACGTACACATAATTCAAGTCAGGCTGGGATAAGAAGACACTTTACTGCAGCTTAGTTTCAAACCTATTGAAACCCATACATGGTCATTAAAATGTTGTCTGCTGTTAGCTGTTCTAAAAAGTGCTTACCGAGAGGCGCCAATGGTTTGGAGTGTGAGGATATAGAACTTTCTGCCCACCTCCCAGGGTAAGGATGTGCAGATATATGTTTTAAAGTCGAAAACAGGATAACTTTTTATAATGTATTTACACTTCCAAAAGGCACTGGAAGGGTTAAAATGTCGGCCTCGGGAAATAGCAGTAATTCGAGAGCCATTCAAGGAAGCTAATGCCGTTGAAGAGGTCGGAGGAGAAAATGTCCCTGCTGCACTGCTGTGATCATCAGGAGTCTATGTCAACTGGATTATTTGATTCTTTGTTAATCTTTATATTTTTGCAGCTATTCCTTTTTATTATTGTATGCTTAAATGAGGTATGTTTTTACCAAACTCACTCACTCCTAAAGTAAAACAGCTAGATGATTCTGATGGTCCGCAGACAGGACAAAGCACTTGTGATAGTCCACCAGGTCTGCGTTAATGCACATTAGTAGATGGTTTGGGTTACGTTTATATTCAGAGTGACACTGGATAAGAATATGATATCATTCTGATATTTTGGTTAGAAATGTTGAAGCTGAAAAGTGGGACTTTCCCAATGGAGAGTGCACCCATAGGTTCTGTAGGGATTCTATGGTGAGATCGTTGATGGGCAATTGAAAAGTGCCCGGGTGGTGGGGTGTATGAGGGAGGGTGTACATGTACTGTGTGGAAGGGATTCTTGCTGTTATGTTTATTTCATTTATCCAAATACTACTTAAACACCTGATCCCACTGGTTTATCAGATCTATGGAATTCTGTTAGTGGCCAATATGCTGGCTGCAGTCCCGTTATCAAATATGTTTTTAAAGATGTGGTCCCCCGATTCATATTCCCCATTGTTCTCCCCAGCATGTACTACCCTTCCCATTACACCACTGTTTAGGGGTTAAACAGCATATTTGCCACCAAGACCAACAACAGATTTGTCACAGGAAAGCTTAAGACTGGGAAAATGAAAGTGAATTCATCCGGTCACCCTGATCAGCAACTGAACTCTTTGTAATGTGTGTGGTAAGAGTGTATCACCAGACAGTGTTGGAATGGCTTTCCCCTCAGTTTGAAAACTTGATACAAAAGAGTTTGTTTTGATGACTCCTGAGAGTCCTGCTGTGAAAACAAGATACTCTAACCATCTGCACATTTGATGTGATAATTGGGGAGGGGTGTGTGCTGAGTTGAAGCACGCTCTGAAAGCCGCTGCAGTCCTCATTTTGACACATTTACTTCCTGCGGAAAATGACAAGGTCAGTAATTGAAATATTGAAATGTGCATTAGCGTGTGCGCTCTCTTGAGTACATGTATCTTTTCAATCCTTTGCAGAAGTACCGAGATTATGTTTATTTTAATGATAATGTCAAGAGGGGGCAAATTGCTGCCACTTGTGTCCTCCATTTTCTTTTGTAAAGTTAATTGAACTGTTCAATGGATTGAAAATATTAGGATGTACTTTTGTACAAAATGTGACAGAGAACAATGTCTACAGACTGGCTCAGGCTGAGAACACATTTGCTAGCTTTAGCCCTGCGATTTGTCCTACTTTCTATGAGACAAAAGGATTGATTTCTAATTTGAAGGTAGAAGAATACTTACTTCTGATCATGAAGCAGAGATTCAATTTTTGTTGGTGTTGCAATAAAGATATATTTCCTTTCCGGTTTAAACTAGGACAGCCTATAAGCCTGAGAGCAAAAATAAAGAGGCCCCATGCCCTAAGAAAAGTGGCCCTCGTGTGTAAACCACAGCTCAGCCTTTTTTGAATAGTGAACACTGTGAACCAAAGTTGCCTCTAAGGACTATCAGATTTGGAAGGTAAAGCACAGTGAAGTTAATTGAGTTACACAGAATCACCCACTTTGGTGGGCTAGGACGAAAAATCGCAATCCCCTGTATTGCAAACCTGAAAATGTATGGTTTGTTGGTTGAATTTATGTACTTTTTGGCCCAAATATAGATGATAAGTGGGATAAGGGTATTCATCGGAAATGGTTGATGTGGGGGGACTGTGGGTGACTCCCCCCCACATTTATTTTTGCAAAAAAAAGCACAAACGAGAATTCTTTCTTCAGGATTCCTATTAAAGGATTCAGTATTTTCACATGGATCGCATTTTGGTTATTTCTTAAAGCTAGGATTTGGGCAAAGTCTGCAATTAAGACACTTCACAGCTCTGTTTGTACAGCAAGATAGACTTATTTGTAAAACCATCTCTTTGCGAAATGAAATGCTTTACTGATTGTGAAAGGTTTGTAATAAACCAAATACACTTAATAAAAAAATAAATAAAAAAAAAACATGGCTTTCAAGAACTAAAATAATAGTCTGTTTCATAGCAACGACTTACAATTTGGTACACAAATCATGATATACCAACCTAACAATTCCTTTTTTTAGAAATCCTTATAAAAACAAGTTACAAAAAAGAGTATACTAGTGGGGTAGCTTTGCTGACCTATTATTCATTGAAAATGACAACTACCATAATACAAGATGTTACAAGTTTAGACCAGCTCTAGAATATTCTTCTACTCTTCAACAAAATATCCATTGGTAATGTGACCTGCTTATGGTCGTTGTTTGACACAGGTATGGAGCTTTAGGAAATGAAGTGAACAGTGCAGATTTGCAAGTGACCATGATGAACTGATTTCGTTATGTACTTCATGCTTTTGTTCCATGAAGATCCAGCTGCTTTCACATAAATAAAAATAAACAAGTGAAACTGCAGCATAACATTAGACTGTACTCGATGGCGTAAGGTAGTAGAATCCTAAGAATATTCTATGGTGGTAGATTTTGATATTTCGCAACATCGACACTGGTGTATCTGCAAGTGTGGTGGATCAATTGCAACAGCATGATGACAAAAGCAAGTCTGAAATAAAAACAAACAGGAAACAAATATATTTTATGAAAATGAGTGTTAAATGCATGAGACCATCTTGCTCATCCATGTGATTCCCTACAGTGAGCCAGCCGCACATTAAGAGAAAAAAAGGACTTTAGTTGTAAATAGACCTTCTCGGCCATGGGCTCAATTTCTGATAGGCCAATCTGAGCATGTTTCCACCTATTGGTTTTACTGTGTGAAAAACACAGTAGAAATGGTTGCAAAGGGGATATTCGAAGCTGTACTAGCCAATTCAAATGAGTGTTGATATCATTTAAAAACAAGAAAGCTTCTGATTGGTTTTTAATGATGAATGAAAAGTCAGATGAAGAGGATGGAGTTAGAGGAGCCAATCCTATGCACCAAAAATGGACCCATTCTTACATGTCAAATGACACAAAGTTCATGCATTTTACCAGACATTTAGGCATGTGTCTCACCTACTCTCTATAATATATTCATGGTTCCTTTCTTTGACCTTCTGGAACAAAATAATATTATATTCACAAACTATGCCGATGACATGTAATGTGTCATCCCTGTTACAGGATCACATAGAGATGACGAACTAGCTATCAATGGCATCTATGATGTTATACAGTAGTGGGTGCTTCAAAATCATCTGGCATTAAACAATGGAAAAACAGAACTAATGTTAGTCGGCGCAAATCAGAAATTGGCCAAATTGAACCCTTTATTTAGTAGGTTTACTATAGCAAACCACAAGTTGGACATCCTGAGCAAAGTAAAAACACTAGGAATAACACTGGACAAAAATCTAAATATGAAAGCTCAAGTCAGTAGCTTGGTGTCAGCATCATCATACTATATAAAATTACTTACACACCTACGACCACTTATTACCCAAGATAATGCAGAGACGATCGCTCCAGCTATCATAGGCTCGATAATCGACTACTGCTGTAGCCTATTAAGCGGTATTGCACAATATGAAATCCAATGGCTTTAGGTTATTCAAAATAGCCCAGGAAGAGTGATCAAAAAATTGAAATGGAGAGACCACGTATCAGAAGTCAGAAGTAATCTACACTGGCTACCTGTGAACGCAAGAATCACTTTCTGGTTGATGGTGATTACTCACAAATGTACATTGGGCAAAATGCCAGACGACTTGCAGAACTGTATTATGGAAAAGAAAGACCAGAGACAGCTCAAATCAAGCAACATGGCACGGTTTGTGGCACTCAAATGCAAAAATAACAAAACCCTCCAAGGAGCCTTCAACATTGCCACCCCACGAGCCTAGAATAAACACCCTTGTGAGATCAGAGAAAGTCAAGCAACACATGCATTCAAAAAGAAACTAAAAACACTACTGTTTTGCTAAACACAGTCTGATGTGCCCATAAAACAGTGCATCATAGGTACTCTATCTGTTTGTTATGTTCTGTTACTTTTTGCTCCCTTAATCCTATGGGTAATCGCTCTGCATGGTAGAAATGCAAAAGTAAAGTAAAGTAAAGTAAAGAATACTCCCATGGTACGCACTTATTAATCACTCTTTCTAATCAAGCTGATATCACTCACTCTTAGTGAAACATGATGCATTGGCAGTAGATGGGTCCTGGTAGCAGCTCCTGCTTGTAGATAGTAGCACTATGCAAGAAGTAGAGGAGACTCACATGAGTTGGAAATTTGATCTGTTTTCACGTTCACTCTTACTAGTGCATCGTTGAACCCTTAACATCTTGCACTCTAACAATGCTAATGTTTTGTGTTCGTATTTATTTAATACTTATTAAGCGCTGGACATAAAAATGGTTAGAGTGCAATCACATGATATTTGGTAACTTCTCAGAAGTGTTTCAGGAAAAGACAAGATACAGTGAGAGTGAGTGAGGAAAATAGCAGCTGGAAGTTACAATTGGAGAAGATACGACATTTCGAGAAGTACAAAAGGCAGAATAGGAGGTAGTAGAAGGGAGAAGCAGGGGGAAGGAGTTCCAATGATATGGAGCAAGAAGAGAAAAAGAGTGGAACCTGGATTGGGCACAGGAGGGGGCGAGGGACTAATAGCAAGAACTGGGATTGTGACCGAAAAGAGCGAACAGGCGCATATAAGGAGACAAAGGAAGAGAGATAAACGAGAGCAAAACCATGGAGGGATTTAAAAACCATACATAGAAAGATGAATTTGAGCTTGGAGGAAAATGCCAGCCAACCAAGCAAAGACAGAGATTGAGAAATGGAGTTTCAGGGAGATAACTGATAGAGGAGACTTATAAAAGCATTAAAAATGGATTTCAGAGGCGCCAGACGGGAAATGGGGAGACCGAAGAGTGTAGAGGTTCAGTAAAAAAGGCAAAACAAAATTAGAGATGATTTTACAAAGGTAGCGGGCGCCCCTCTCTCGCAAGAACAGACATGATAACCTGTTCAGTGGTTATTAACCACTTGAGAGTTCGCAGCCACTGCTTTTACTCACTATGCCTTTCACAGATGGGAAATATCCATTTGCATATCAGTCTTTGTCCTGCCCAGGGGGCAGTCCAGCACCGAAATACAATGGCAATTCCAATCTGAACGAGAGTACCACCAGCAACCCCATACACGTGTTTCACCCTTGTTGGGGATCATCAGTGAGGTGAAGCTGATGCCTCTCTAAGCACAGTGAGAGGGAGACCACGTCTGGTTGCCCCCAGGAGACCTAGGGTTACCAATCCCAGGTTCCTTAAAAAATAGTTTTACAAAGGTAGCGGGCGCCCCTCTCTCGCAAGAACAGACATGATAACCTGTTCAGTGGTTATTAACCACTTGAGAGTTCGCAGCCACTGCTTTTACTCACTATGCCTTTCACAGATGGGAAATATCCATTTGCATATCAGTCTTTGTCCTGCCCAGGGGCAGTCCAGCACCGAAATACAATGGCAATTCCAATCTGAACGAGAGTACCACCAGCAACCCCATACACGTGTTTCACCCTTGTTGGGGATCATCAGTGAGGTGAAGCTGATGCCTCTCTAAGCACAGTGAGAGGGAGACCACGTCTGGTTGCCCCCAGGAGACCTAGGGTTACCAATCCCAGGTTCCTTAAAAAATAGTTTTACAAAGGTAGCGGGCGCCCCTCTCTCGCAAGAACAGACATGATAACCTGTTCAGTGGTTATTAACCACTTGAGAGTTCGCAGCCACTGCTTTTACTCACTATGCCTTTCACAGATGGGAAATATCCATTTGCATATCAGTCTTTGTCCTGCCCAGGGGCAGTCCAGCACCGAAATACAATGGCAATTCCAATCTGAACGAGAGTACCACCAGCAACCCCATACACGTGTTTCACCCTTGTTGGGGATCATCAGTGAGGTGAAGCTGATGCCTCTCTAAGCACAGTGAGAGGGAGACCACGTCTGGTTGCCCCCAGGAGACCTAGGGTTACCAATCCCAGGTTCCTTAAAAAATAGTTTTACAAAGGTAGCGGGCGCCCCTCTCTCGCAAGAACAGACATGATAACCTGTTCAGTGGTTATTAACCACTTGAGAGTTCGCAGCCACTGCTTTTACTCACTATGCCTTTCACAGATGGGAAATATCCATTTGCATATCAGTCTTTGTCCTGCCCAGGGGCAGTCCAGCACCGAAATACAATGGCAATTCCAATCTGAACGAGAGTACCACCAGCAACCCCATACACGTGTTTCACCCTTGTTGGGGATCATCAGTGAGGTGAAGCTGATGCCTCTCTAAGCACAGTGAGAGGGAGACCACGTCTGGTTGCCCCCAGGAGAGGCATCAGCTTCACCTCACTGATGATCCCCAACAAGGGTGAAACACGTGTATGGGGTTGCTGGTGGTACTCTCGTTCAGATTGGAATTGCCATTGTATTTCGGTGCTGGACTGCCCCTGGGCAGGACAAAGACTGATATGCAAATGGATATTTCCCATCTGTGAAAGGCACAGTGAGTAAAAGCAGTGGCTGCGAACTCTCAAGTGGTTAATAACCACTGAACAGGTTATCATGTCTGTTCTTGCGAGAGAGGGGCGCCCGCTACCTTTGTAAAACTATTTGTTAAGGAACCTGGGATTGGTAACCCTAGGTCTCCTGGGGGCAACCAGACGTGGTCTCCCTCTCACTGCGCTTAGAGAGGCATCAGCTTCACCTCACTGATGATCCCCAACAAGGGTGAAACACGTGTATGGGGTTGTTGGTGGTACTCTCGTTCAGATTGGAATTGCCATTGTATTTCGGTGCTGGACTGCCCCTGGGCAGGACAAAGACTGATATGCAAATGGATATTTCCCATCTGTGAAAGGCACAGTGAGTAAAAGCAGTGGCTGCGAACTCTCAAGTGGTTAATAACCACTGAACAGGTTATCATGTCTGTTCTTGCGAGAGAGGGGCGCCCGCTACCTTTGTAAAACTAAAAATTAGAGATGAGATGAGAAGTTTGGTAGCACCAAAAGTCAGAAAAGGGTGGGCTTTATGAATGCTAAAGAGATAGAAACCGCAGGGCGGAGTAATAGTGGAGATGTGAGGGGAGAAGGATACAGCAGTATCAAAGTATAGGCCGTGATTTCGCAGTAGTAGAGAGCGGTAAAGAAGAAGGGGGAAAGGAGATGGAGGAGGGAGGGGAAAGGGGTAGAATGGTGGTGGCAGGAAAAAAAAGAATGTCGGTTTAAGAGGAGTTTAGAACCAGAAAGTGGTCTGGCATCCATGATTTAATAGCAAACAGGTAGAAAGATAAGTTAGTGTGGATGGCAGGAGTAAAGGTGGGGAAGAGAGAAAAAGTTGCATGTTGTCTGCATAGAAGTGGTTTGAAATCCCAAAGGACTAGATAACAGCAGAATCAGGAGAAGTGTAGGGGGACAGGATGAAAGGGCCACAAACCAAGCCTTGAGGAACACCATGAAGGAGGGGTAGTGGGTGAGAGGAGGAACCAGCCCAGGAAACATAATAAGTATGGTCAGAAAGATAGGAGCTCAAACATGCAAGAACAGAGTCAGCAAACCTAAATTTCAGCAAGAGAGGCAAAGAGGAGAGTGTGATCAACAGTGTCAAAAGCCTCAGAAAGGTCTAGAAGTATGAGCAGAGAGGATGCTTTCAGTAACGTGCAGAAAGGAGAGAATTACAAACAGAGAGAAGAGCAGTCTCAGTTGAGTGAGAGGGAAAAATATTGGAGCCAGATTGGAGTGAAAGAAGGATAGAGTGTCATTGACAAAGGAGGGGACCTAAGTATATCCAAATCTCTCAAGCAGATTCGAGAGATAGGGAAGAAGTGAGATTAGCCGAAAATTAGAAGGGAGAGAAGGGTCGAGTGAAGGCTTCTTGAGGATGGGTAGAATAGATGCATGCTTAAAGCAACAGGGAAAGACAGAAGTGAAAATAGAGGTATTGAAAAGATAGGAGACAAGAGCGGGATAGACTTTGGGAATTATGGAACATGGAATGGGTTCAAAAGGAGAGCCAGTGGGATGTGAGAGAATAAGAAGTGCAGAGGTTTCTAAGTTGGTGATGGGGGAAAAGGAGGAGATCAGACAGATGGGGAAGAAGGCAGAAGGGAGGAGGTAGTAGGGGCAATAGCAACATGACGAGAAGCAACTTTGAAAGAGAAATACATTGCAAAGTCAGTAGCAATGAGAGTAGAGTGAAGGGAAGTATCAGGTGTGGATGGTGTAAGAAGGTGAAAAAGGGATTGGAAAAGACGCCGGGGATGAATGGATTGGGCATGCAGAAGGTCAGAGTAGTTATTGCCTTTAGCAGAAATAAGAGCCTCATCACAGTGAGAGTGATAAGAAGAAAAAGAGAAAGAGTCAGCATCTGAGTGGGACTTGGATCAGCGACATTCAAGTCAGCACAGTACTCGCCGCATTGAATGGAGATGGGAAGAAAGCCATGGTTTGTGAGAGGGCGAGAAAGAGGAAGCAGGATACAGGGTATCAAGTGACAAGGAAAGGAAGGAAGAAAGAGAGGCTGCAGTGTTGTCAGCCAAAAGGGTAGAGAATGTGGAATGAGAGGGAAGAACGGAAATACAGGATGAGATAAATAGGGGTATTGAGGGAACAAAGATCACAACAGAGATAGGTGGATTCCTCAGCTCCAATCAAAGGAGGTGGAGTGGGCGGAGGAACAATGGAGAAGGAGAGCAGATGATGGGCATGGCAGAGACAGGAGAGCACAGTACTGAAGAAACAAATATAAGGTCCAAACTGGAACTCGAAGAATGGGACGGGAGAGTGGGAAGAGCAGAGAGATGGTGGGAATCAGGAATAGCAAGAAGTGGAAGCAAGGAGTGAGTAGAGGAGAGATGGAGATTGGAATCACTCAGGAGTATGAGCTGGGAGGAAGAAGGTGGAACTGCAGAGAGTAAGGCATCAATATCCTCACAGACGGTAGCAAAAAACAGACAGGAGGACAAAAAAACAATAAGAAGGTAAGGGAATAATGTTTAATAAAAGTGGTTAGAGAATATTCCAAAATAGGAAAGAGGGTGATGGAGAGGCAACAAATGAGGAAGAATAGAGAATGTGTGTGCCACCGCCAGGCGTCACAGGATTGGGGGCGGTGCACAAAGGCACTAGCAATTGAGGTATTGGAACAGTGATACACAATAAATGAAGATTTAGTCAAAGACAAATACCAAGGACACAGTGGGATTTGTTGCATAGTGAACACGTGTTCCAAAGGGCAAGATTAATAGAAGTAGAGTAGAGGGGTGGGGGATAAATGAGATTGTTTAGGTTTCGTGTAGATGGACAGAGGGTAGAGAAGTGAGAGGTGCAGCGAGTAGGAATGGGAAAAACAGCATCAGACATTATGAAAGGAGAAGGAAAAACAGATCGGAGGAGTAGACGTGTAGCCAGCGCAAGGATGGAACAGGTTCTGGAGCCAGTCACTGGAGGGGATGAATGCGTGGCGTTCAGGGAAGCCAAAGAGTCTAATGCTGCACCCTGTGTGCTGACGGAGCCAGACCTTGTTGAGTTCCAACACCATGGCTGCTCATTACCACAGTGACTCTGGCCTGACCACTGTGACTGCCTCAATGCAACAGGCGTTACAAGTTGATTAATCATACGACTTCCACAAGAGGAGCGTGAGGGCATGGCTGAAGGGATACATGCATTCTTTTGCGAGAGACATTAGTAAGTTATTAACAATACTTATGACATAACGACTTCATTAGGAAATAAGAACGTAGTTAGTGCGCCTCCTGTATGCACTAGCTGATACATTAACATTCAATCTATATTTAATTAGATGCACTGTGGATAATCCTTTCAGATTAAATGAGGTGCCCCCTGGTTCGAAATTACATTCATTCCACAAAAGCAGGAGATGGCTTACGGTCGAACACAATAACGGCCCTAAAACGTGTCGTATTTGTCTAAAGGCAACATTCTAAACCAATCCGGATCCCACTCTATTCCTAAAACCTCTATATAATGGCCCAAGTCATGGAATTTTTTGCGTGGTGCAAAGTGACTTTCCACTGGTGCAAAGTGACTTTGCACTGCCAATAAACACCCTTAATCACAGAGTGGTGCAAAGTGTATTTTTTCAGTGCAAAGTGACTTCACATTCTAAGGTGGGCTCAAATGGATACCAGGCACTGGTAATGACATCGGTGCCAGTAATCTCTTTGCGCCCTATTCCGAGGTCACGTAGCGGGACCCTACCTTAACGCCTGGTTTTACCAGGCATTATGGACAGGGCCCGTTAAGGGATACCGGGGTCAATAACGGTACCGCAATTTGCGGCACCTTTATTGACGCCTTCCCCCTTCCCATTGGCTTTCACAATGGGGATTTACCGGTCCCGCCAAGGTCGGACTGGACCGGTAAGTCCCCATTGAACGAGGGCGGACATGGTCCCGTTATTGGTGCTAGTCATGGCGCTAACAGCGCCATTACTTGCACTAATCTCGTAATGAGGCCTAGGGTGTTTGTTGGCAGTGCAAAGTCACTTTACACTGTGCTAACAATTCCATGAATCAGGCCCTGTAGTCTCTGAAAGCTCTTTTGTGCAGTCAATTGAGCCCTGGTCTTACACCTGTGACCATAATCCTGTATTCTTTCCTCATGGATCTCCCCTCTTCCCCTTGACTTGTTACCGTGCATCTTTCAGTCTTCTTCAATCTGATTGCTCAGGAAGAAGCATGATAACAATTCTACCTGATGACACTAAGCTGTGCATACGGGGCAGAAAGGCAGCTGGATCAAGATGCCAAGCAGGCCCCAGGACTGTAGTGGGTGGTGGATCCTTCACACGTTAAGTGCTTGCCTCTGACATAGGGTGTGCCTGCACTTTGCGAGTTCGAATTTCAGCAGGGCTGACTCAGACCTTTATTCTTCTCAACTATCTACATTGAGAATCCTTTCTTTTGGTTACCCAAACATCTATTAATGAAGCAGGAGGAATATGTCACGCAGTGCTATAAAAACACCTAATATTGTTAATATTCCATTTTAAAACAACAGATAGCTGTCAGGCCTGATAGTTTAATCAGCCACTGATGGAATTGCTGATTGAAGGCCATAAAATGGCTAGTTTGTTTCTGCCTCTTATTGTTTTTTTATGTCCAAAATCCCATCAACACTGCAACCAAATTTCTCATGTTCTATATATCCCTACAATGGGCCTCATTACGACCCAGGCGCTAATTCGGTTAACAGCGCCGTAAAAGGCTGCGGCGCCGTTAACCTATTAGCGCCTAATTACGAGGTCCCTTTGCGGGACCCGACCTTAACGGCTGGTTTCACCAGCCGTTAAAGTAGGGACCCGCAAAGGGACCTTGGTGCTAAGTACGGTGCCGCAATTCCCCATTCCCATTGAACCCTATGGGGCAAAAATGGGAATGGGGAAGGGCCATGGCGGCATGGGGAATTACCGCCCTGCCAACCTCGGAATGGGGTGGTAATTCCCCATTCCGCCATGGCGGACACCGGCATGGACCATGGTGCTAATAGCACCATGGTCGTCCGCCTGGGTCGCAATGAGGCCCAATGTCTTTAGTTTGTCCACTAAAAATGCCACCCCACTCTAGCAAATGGCATAGTCAGTCCTGACTGAATTATTGGAACTTTCTGTGGGACATTTTGATGAACCGCTTTATTATGATTAGTTATTTATAATGCACTTAACACCCAAAGGTTTATAGCGCAGACCCGGAGATCGAACCTGTATTGTCTGTGTCGTCTTTCTACCAAGGCAAGCACGTTGCCCCCGGGCTTTCCTTTAGAGACACTGATGGGTCTGTCTTCATTTACACTTTTGTGCTAAAGTTTCCGTCCGTGCAATTTTCCTCATTTCCACAAAGTTGTTGAAAAGCGAGGAATAAAACAAAAGTGTTTTCCGCCTTTACTCTACACTTTTCCATGATATGGTTGAAAAGTGTAAATGTCCCTATCAATTAACGAGTGTGAGGGGCATTTTCAATGGATTCGTATGGAAGCAGCCTGTTTTTACCAGGTGGCAATTACTGATGTAGGTGTATTGATCACACAAAAACTGCTCGCACAATTTTCGCTCGAATTTCTTTACTCACATTTTTCACGAAAATGTATATGGTGAGTTGGGGTTAGGCAATATTGGCGATGGCGTGGTGGGGGAACGTGTAGAGGCAGTGGGAGTTCATGGGAGGGTCTCCACCTGCTCTCTATAAAGCAACTGAGCAAAGAAATGTGAGGAAACATTATTTGAGTAACAAAATTAATCAACAAACATACAGCAGTAATTTCAGGCAGATTTCATAGGAGTCCATTGCATTAATGCCGGCATGTTAAGGCATGCTGGTGTAAATGCACCTGCATTTCTATGGCGGAGCACAAAATGGAGGCACACATGATATGTCGGCCCCAACTCCACTATATAAATGCACCTGAATTAGCAGAATCCCAAGAAATGGTGGTAAAGACATTTACACCAATTGTTCTGATCCTCCTCAAAACAAAAATGACAACCATTTTCTGTGGGCCCACTTTATATCACCGGGTATTTGCTTCAAGAGGTACTGTACACAGTTATTTGTTAGGATTTCAAGCCTAGCAAATAGTGTTTTCATCAAAACTAGTACCAAAAGGAAATCATTTGAAAGTTATTTGGCCAGATAAACAAACCAAACTTACTAAATCCCCCACTTGCATCTCATGCGTACCCTCTCCCTACATTCCTTAATGAAATTTGCATTCCTCCCCTGATACTTTTCTTGTCATCATATCCTTTAAAAATGCAAATGTGGGAGCCTTTACTGTGTCATCTTCCTTGGAAACCCTCTCATGTTAAACAACAGAGTTTGTATTTAAATTTAGTTAAATTCGAAATGCATCTTAACAAGGGATTCAATATGTATGTTAAAAAGGCACAATGAAATGAAAAGAACAGCAACTAAGAAAGCCAGTGGGTTGGGTACCTGCCAAAAGACCTGCAAGTGACAGGTTCTGTTAGCAGGTGGTTCCCATCGACAGACTGTCTTGTAAGGTCGATAAAAGAAGAAACATTGTCTGGTGAAAAAAATAGTTAAATAAATAAATAAGAACTATTGTTTGAGTACCCAGCAGTGATTCTGTATATGGAGTTCCATGTGATAATCTCACCGTGATAAAGACGGCAGATAGGCGATTTGTTTCCATGACCACTAAAATTCTTTCCCCAAATAGTTTAGGAGGTGTATCATTATATATTATTACCTCCAATCTTAGAATATTTGAGACAAGTGTTTCATTATCTGGAGTATGCATATTTAGGGAAATGTCACCACCTGGTGCCCATTTTTACGGCAGCATTATCACTGGATACAGTATATGGTTGGTACTATAGTCATCATCAATAACTAGAAGAGTCATGGGATGAAACACTAAGCGCTATCTGACAAGTTATGATTGATGATTAATTGAACACATTGTTAGTGCAACCAGTATTACTTCTTCTTCCCACTGGAAATGTAGCACACATCGGAACTCACACAACTGAATAGAAGAACTTAACGATTCAATATTATCTTCATTAGAGCACAATGACCAATACATTTGAAATACTTTGATCGATTTATATTGGCAGTAGCATTGAATATGGATTTGCTGAATTTTTTTTCAATGAATCAATAATCATACGTTGTTACATATCGCTTAGTAATTTCAAAAAGGCACCCCGTGATTCAATGTCTGTTTTACCTTAAATAATCTGCTGCACTTTCTTAAACAAATCGAAATTGGATTACGTTAAACATCCCCTCCTCACCTGTAATGTGTCTTTTGAGTTGAAAACAAATGATCATAAACTAGTTTGTTTGGTGTTTTTCTTAATTTTTGATCGTATGAGGAATACAAGGATAGGAAAGCAAGTGAAACCCTCAAAAGTAAATGATATGTAAGAGATGGTTTTAACAGTTCACAATTTGCATAAATAGTTTCCGTAGTAGATCATGAGCTGCTTGGTGTGATTGACTCGTGGTAGCTGGAGAGGAGGCTTGGGGACCTTCTACGACTAAGATGTGTTCTCAGGTTCTAAAATTGAGCATGGATAGGAAGGAGATCTACCAGTAGTCCATCAGGACATTGATCCAGTGAAGGAGGTCAGGAAGGGGAAATAACCTACTTGTGAAGGGTTTTGAGGTGGTGGACCCACGCTGGCTTTCTGTGCAGAGGCCGTGTCTGGATACTTGATGGGAGATGGACTGCACAAGGCAGGTGCATGACAGGTAATGGACATTTTTAGTGTAGCCTATCATGAATGATGCAAAGATGGCCATGTGAAGAGGAGGTTGGGATAATCTGCAGAATATTTGATTGACAAACTTGAAAACCTTTTCACGGATGAAGAAGGAGTCACGTGTGAGGCCAATGGTGAGGCAGTTAATATGGTTACATTTTTTTTGTAGCTTATTATTAGAATAACCACTGAGAGGTATGAAAGAATAGGCTGGATACTTTGTATACCGAGAGCCTGAAAGAAGTATAAAATGGGGCATTGAGTTGATAAAGTAAGGCTTGTTTAACCATAGAAATGGATCTTAAGGTTACTGGCAGAAGGAAAGTATGGAAGAAGTTATAGAAAGAACATTTGTAAAAAAATGTAATTAAAGTGAATCAATAATTTTGTTTTTAGATGGTATAAGTAAAATGTGATGTAGTGTCATTTTATGGTGAATGTCAGGGATGAAGACCATCTCCTTGACTTGAAAGAGTGGGGTAAGGAAAGGAAGTGTGGGGTTCAGTAGCTGATGGACCCCCTGAGTGAGGAGATATTTCAAAGAGAGGTTATACGAAGGAAGAAGATACGGGGAGCCAGTAGCACCCAAAGATGGGTCATACAGACTTAGAGAAGAAGCAATACAATAGGAATGGGGGATCCATGCACATGCTCTGCCAGTGAACCAAGGAAACGACAGGATTGAAAGGAATGACTGTGTTAAATGGGGATAAAAAGGACGTATATAGCCTGATAAATTGAATAATTGATTTCAAACATCTTGAATTTACGAATGTGAGCCTAAAGAAGTCTTCTAGTTGACATAATTAGAGTTGCCTTTAAATGATATCCACAAACATTGGTGTATATTGCATCTTTAGAAAAAGTAGGCATAATATCTTTGCAAACACGTTTCAGAAATTAATTATTGATGTGGATGTAGAAATTACAGTAGGGATTACAGTACAATCGTGGAGTCAGACTATCCATACACTGTAAAGTGTAACTCCCTTGTCTGTGAGCAGTTTACAGACCTGCAATTGATTCTTTCAATATTCTATGAAACTACAAGCTTGTATTGACGAAAATTATAGGTACATTCAATGTTCACTAGATGTTAACAGCTGGAAACAGACTTGCTATTTATGTTGAGAACATGCACAGGACTACATGGCTACTCTCAGAGGAGGGAACAAGGGCAGATAGGTTACATTTCTGATACCTTAGCATACCTGTATAGCTATTTATATGATATGTCCATCTCAATTATATTCTGTTCTCGCCCTTTTCATCAGTCTCAACCTCCACCCTTACCAGGTTAATTTGCCTTCTAGCCTTTGTCCTTTTGCAGTTGTGTGACCAGCAAGGTCATATGACCCCTGCCCACTGCTTGTTTTGTATCTCCCTTCTTTCCTTCTCCCTTGTCCAGTCCATCCACCCTTCCTTTCTTCCGCTCCTATCCTGCCTTTGTGCTTTTTGTGTACTTCTGAAGGGCTTTTTTAGTGGCAGAAGAACATAGCCGCATGACACCGGCCCATCCTCCAACCAATCACTGCCTGTGTTTGTTTTGCCCTCTTTTTCCCACCCTTTGAACCTGACTTGTGCTCCTCCTGTCCCCACTCTTGGTGAAATAGATTTGGAAATAATGAGTTTGTGGCTGCAAAGTGCACTACAACAAATAGTCCTTTACATACTGAGATTGGTGGTAGCTGTTTGTTTTCTTTCTGAATGGATTAACAGGGTAATATGAGGGAATATCAGAAACTACCTTCAAAACATGATCTTTCTAGTTATGTTTGCTTCCCTATCAGTCAGTCAATTCAAGCACAATTGAAAAGGACACATCAGCCCTTGTGAAATTTGCTGGCAATAATAGGAGTTCATCTGTTGTGAGGGAAGAAGAAAGGAGGACATGATGCCAGGGCTAAGCGGACGGTCATCCCGGTACAGAAAGCCAAATGACATGTGCCTGCCCTTCATGCACAAGGTAAGAAGATCAGGTGACCACTGAGGCAAGTGACTGCGTCAGATAAAAAAGTAGATTTAAGGTCAAACTCAGTTCAGAATGCAGAAGAAAGAAGAAGCTTGAGAGCAGGTGATATATTAGACTGTGTGCAATGGGATTATCAAAGGGATCCGGGCTGCTTAGATGCCAGACTGATTGCTGTGGAGAGAAAAAAAAGGTGTTATAGAATTTAATAGAGGAACTCTGTATCTTATTACTGCATGTCTTCAAATGAATGACTTTGTCACTTTACTAATAAGCAGGCATTGTCCACATGTATTTTATTTGAATTATTTCTGAAGTGCGCTATCATTCTTGTGGGTAGGAAGGCACTGTATAGATAAGTAAGCGAAGAGATATAAATACAAATTAAAACTCAGATCTAAATCTCAAAAATTAGCACCCAGCACAGTGGTGCCTGCCAATTGAAGTCCTGGAATGCTGGGCTGCATTCCCAAGCATGAACCTAAGTTTCAGGCGCAAGGTTCTTTCATGGATACGATCTAATAACATCTAATGTGATCACCTTCTTTTACTAGAACCACTCGTCCTGAGTGACACCTCCCGACTATGCCCTTTGTTAACTTGACCCCCCATAGGGACCTCCGACTACCACTGCTAGTATCTAGGAATTTCACTGGATCCTACCGGTACTACAAAACTGTGGTTGATTGTTACTTAGCTCTTTATGCTTCCGACACCTGGCATTAACTGTATAAGTATATTCAGACTGTAACACTGCTGAACTGTCCTACTGCCTATTTTGCTTGTCACTGTAACTAAGTTCTCAAGTATCCTTGCAATGTTTGCACCCGGCTACCTGCGGGTTTGATTTTGCGCAATATTAAATAAACAAACAAACAAACAAACAAGCATATTTCTGCATTTCAGGACCACTGAGCACTGAACCTTACTCCCACCCCGACCCTCCACCCCCCAGTTACCTGGCTCTTCCCCTGCCCCAGCTCTGTTAGCCTGCTCACTTTACACAGAGCGACCTCTGCTCTCTTCAGCTCACCACATGACTCTTCCCGCCTCCTAGAATTTTACATGTCATTTCGGGGTAAGGGATAACAGGGACATTGGGAGTGGGTTGTGGTGAGGGTGGGAGTGAAGGGGAACAGAGCATAACAAACCAATTGTAGCATATTTTCAAAGTAATTTCAACGAGGTTAATTACATTGAAGTCATTTCCTTTGTTGAAATGACATGGAGAGCACCAACTTGAATAGCGAGAAGGAACTTGCTCAATTGCCCCTTTTGCATATCGATTGTGCACATGCCGTGTTTTGTTTTTTTTGGTGGGTGGGTGACATGCACAAAAAATAGTTTAGAACCCGGAAGAGAAAGCCGTGTGCTTATATTATTAATTATCCCGCTCTGGTGGGCTTTTGGGAGTACGGGCCCTACACCCTCACATTGGCTGTCGCTTCACTCTGGCCTACCTTTGATTGTTTTTTTAACACAAAAACATGGCAGACAAACCTAGTGTTTGGCTGGCTGTGACTTCCAGAGCCTGCGAGATTGATTGTAATCAATACAGATACAGGAAGAGGCAAACTTGCTATATACTGTGGAGAGAGAAAGGCACAGTATACAATTACCGATACATCGGCTAGTTCATTGTCATCATAGTTGCACAAGGATATTCTAAAATGAACTGTCCGAATTTGACTCTTCCTGTATCTGTATTGATTACAATCAATCTCGCAGGCTCTGGATGTCACAGCCAGCCAAACATTACGTCTGTCTGCCCTGTTTTCTTGTTAAGAAATACAGCTCAGGCATAACCTACATTAGGTTTTCTGTGAGTGACTTCTCCCCCCCTTGGGTGTGCAAGGCCACCTTTGATTGTGCCAGCAATCCATTAATGCCCATACTCTGCTCAGAATACCATGCTTAATGCTACAAACAAAAGGAACAGAAGAAATCAGAGTTGCACACTAAATAAACAAATAAAAAGCAAACAAAATGATTTTTGAGTAAAAAATATAATAAAGGCATTTGACGTACAACTATACCTACAAAAACAGTGCCTTGTGAGAAATCACAGGAGTGAAAGGCCATTTTAGAGGAAAGACATGTTATGGCTCTTGCAAATCTGCAAACAATGTCATACAGGGATATAACTTTTCATGGTAGATTCCTCCAGATGTTAAGAGCCACAATAGTTAAGCTTTATATACGTAGCCCAAGTGCTGTACACAGAGGTATGGGCCCTGAAGAACAAGTTAAAGGCCTGAAGACAGCAAGGGTGTTTAACAAGGTCTCAGGGCCCATAACTCTTGGTATGGCCTGAGGGCACGGTGCATAAGGCTATTATGACCCTTAAAATAAAATAATATGTAGAGAGGCAGATGTACACTTCATCTATAGAACCCACACCCTCAACTCTGTCATACTGGAAGAGCAGCAAGAGAGCACTGTGCATGACACCTGGTATCATCCCAATACCACATCGAAGGTATGAAAGATGCTACGTGCTCAGACAACCGTATCATATCTACCGTCGAACTGATGCGGTAGACATGAGTCTGCAGACACCCCTGGATATAGAAGAACTATAAGTAAAGTCAGACAGAAGAGAAGTGACATAATAAAGAGAGAAGATATATAGACACAGATAATCTGATTTATAGATGTCCAAAGAATGAAGAATGTAACTGAAGCAATGAAGTAAACAAAACATATATGTGAATATGAATAAAACTGTATACACGTGGAAGATAAGTGACAAGAGATGTAGTAGATGTATATACGCAGAAACGCAAAGTAGATAAAACAACGTAGAAGCATGTTAGAGTAAGAAATATGACACAAGTAAAGCAGCCATGTTGAGAAAATGAACGCTGGCATCATATAATAGTAAGCAAGACGTCTCGAGGAGTGAGACCAAGGCTGCAGAGCTTACAGGTGCTGGAACACAGATTTGTGCAAGAACAAAGGGTATTTGCTTTGCTCATGATCAAGGATGCCACAGCAAGAAGCAATTGCAAGGAGCAAAAGCGGTCAAAGTGGATAAGCAATGTCTGTCAGACATATTTTTCTTAGATTAAGGAAAGTCGTGAATAATTATGAGTGCCAAGTATTGAACAATCAAAGATGGAGAATGTGCATGCAGGACAGAGACACCAAGTCTCCAGAGGCCAAGAGGAGTTATAGAATCCAAAATAATTAGATCAAATAGCACTAATTAGAAGGCCAATATGGACAAAATCATGGTCTCCTCACACATGGTGTAAGACCAGAAGACAAGGCCTATTCCTAAAGCTTCAGACGGAGATAGCAATGTACCTTCATGCAATTTAAAGTTCTGAGGAAGAGAACGGCCAGTAAATCCCGTCAGAGGATTGCCTTGGCTTAAGGCCTAACTGATGAGAGATGGTAGGTGAATTAGATAAGGAATGCAGTTGTCTGACGATGTTCGCCTGCACCTGGGTTTGGTTGCTTACATGCTGCTAATGAGCCGAATGTCCAGGGTTGGCAAGGAAGTGCCAACCACTCATGAGTGTCTATGTAATTGTGCACCATACATTGTTGCAGAATTCTCTCTGGTGCTGGAATTGCATTATTATTTGTATTTTATGTAGTTGGATGCAGTTCAAGGTGTGCCTACCTTATAAGGGCCAGTCAATGATGATGCTAACCCTTATATGAACTATAGGTATATATGTTCTCTTAACCAAACCCTCCACCCGATAGGTTTTTACTGTTTGCCACATAGGATGACATCATAGCTGACGCATGAAGAGGAATAAAAGCTTGTGTGTAATTGAAATGCAATGAGAGTGTGTGAGCTACAATTTGTTTGTTCCTCAGGTTTCCCTAATTTATTGAACTGATAAAAAAGTAGTATTTTGATATATTGTTTGAGTCTGTCAGTTATTTGGGTCCAGGATCATTTATTTGGTAATCCCATTCAGCAGTTGGAACACTCCAGGTGCTACTGCACAAATACAAAATAAAACAAAAGAACAATCTGGCCGGAGGGGTTCCTGTGATCTGGCTAGTTCCAGCCACCACTCTGAGGAGTGAGGGGCAAGGCTTAAAAAAAGCTTGCCCACGTCTGTGTTGTGAGGCCCAGGGAACACTGGGGATCGGATGATCCCCCCCACTGCCATCAAGAAGGTAAGGAGCTGGGGGAGGGGGCAGATGGTTTAAGTTCCCTAGGCCATGTCTATCAGGTGCGGCCTGGGCAAGGAGGATAGCTCCAATGTCAGTATGGCTGTCAGCACAGCAATCCTGTCAGAGAAGGAGAACTGCGCTCAGAGCCATGGTTGCTTCGCTCTCAGTGTGGTGCTCCCACTCATCACTGGAGTGCCACTCTGAGAGCCTTGGCTTTCAATACGGTGCTTGTGTGATGAGAGGGGGATACCTCTCTGACAGCAATGCCACCAGTGAGCTGGAGGAAATGGCAAGACATTCCCTAATTGGATCATTTCCAGGCTATATGGATTTTTAGAGCCATATTGGCTCATGTAGTTCCGAATCTACCCAATCAGGGATTGCCATATCACTCCCCTGGTACATAATAGATGTCACAACCCTTAATATCTGGAGGATTCCGACATTAAGAGTTATAAACCAGTTAGATATTGTTTTCATCACCCATTGACTACTTAACCCATGAGCTATTCTTCTAGATTATATACTTTGACCATGATTTGGAAACATGTTTAATGTTCTTGGGGTAGGTCTACATCAGATTGCCTATGTCGAGGCGCAGATGTGATGGTCAAGACAGAGATTGATTGCAAAAACATAGCTATGATGTGAGTGAAGTAGAGGAATTGAGCCGAAGGAGAAGAAAACACTCTTAAGCTGTGGGAAAACTGAGGATCAATGAGGTTTTAATATTCAAGAAATATTCCAGACTTTCATTCTTTAATGTTGATTTGAAAAGAAAGAGTTAACGCACCTTAAAAAAATTCAGAGTAGACTGCTCAAATTGCTAGATGCTTTATCGATAATCTATACAACTGATAGTTTCAAATGCTGAGAAGAGGGCAAAGAGAATCAAGTCAGTTGAATGACTAATCATCATTATTATGTACCACTTTATGTAGTGATGAAACCTACTGAAACATACCTAAGCTACCTAAGCTCTCCATGTGGAATGATTTAGAAGAGAATAGTCTTGGTCAAATTGCTAAATGAGAAGTTGTGAGGCCTGGTGTGTATACAAGCAGGAAGGGAGTTGCACATGTAATTAAGTGAAAAGGGAACTCACCCTCAACAGGCCTCATCATTTTGATCTTAAGTTTTAAATACACAAGTTTGTTCAAAATTAATTTATCAGCCAAAACTGTAGGTAGGCAATCCCTTTACATATGCCACAAACTCTGCAGAAAAGCAAAGTTAGTGGCCTTAATGCATTCTTGGCAGAATGTGGCAACCAGTGTAGTTTCCTCCAAACCAAAGTAAAATGTTTCCTTCGGAGAGGTAATGGTCACCACAACTCTATAGGTATTTTTTAGTACAAGAAGCCAGGGAATGTTTCACTTGGCACCAGAATCAACATAACAGTTATCATAATCAGTCTTACAGCTGATAATAGCCTTGGCAGTAGTAGTTCTATATATATATTGGATGAAAGGGAACACGTTTGTTCAACTAAATAATTTCAAGCAGAATTTGTTTGGTGCAATATCTTGAACTTATATCAACAAGGTCTAGCATATGGTATTCAGTATAAGTGTTGCAGCACTTGTGTTGGACCTGAATTTTTATTTGTCAAGGCTGTTATGGTACATGCATGGTGAGTCTGCAATGGCCCGATACTAATCTTGTCATCGTATAATTAGTTAGCAGACACCATTAATGGTATGGTGGGTTGAAGATATAGTGAAAAAACCTTCCACCTGAAATGTGAGTGTAGAATAAGGCATTTGAGGTAATAGCCACGCATGTCTGAATGCTGCCAATTAGCCATGCTTGAAAAACTCACCTCGAGTTCAGAGCCACTGGGCAATGCATTGTGGTTATGTGGTTATGCAAATTTGGTAACAGAGTTAAGCCTTTTGCTTGATCTTGGTTGTGGAGATCATTAGCCTCTTTTCATGTTTAAAGTCATGCCGTGATGTGAAGTACAGTACTCAGTTTTACAATTTATAATCGTTATGTTGTGTGCAATGTTGCATATATGCGACTGATGTCTATTTCATGGACACACATTTTATAAATGTGTCTGCTTTATTTTAATGTAATTCACTTTTTTTTTTAAATGAATGTGTATGTTATTTGCTTTTCATACTTTTAGATGTCTGGACAACTGCAAGACATTCCAACACAGCACATTGACTGATTTTGTTGTATGTTGTAGTCATAAACATGGGGTTAGTGGCTTCTTGCAGGATTTGTTGCAACTCTTGGTTTGTACTTTTGAAGGTTCTTGAGTAATCAAGTAAGAATTAAGGTTTTGTCCAACTAGATAAAGATAACTAAATGAGAAAGCAATCTGATCAGGAATGTGCTTGCATTAGAGATTCAGGCAAACACAGAAACAACTATCATCCACGATTAATTAATGCATGAGTAACATTCAGAATAACACTTAAATGGACATTCATACCCAGATGCAGAATTGAGATGGCAATTATACAGGTGTCCGACGACACCCTCAACATCCTTGATGGTGGCCACCCTTGCCTCCTGGCACTACTCGACCTCTCAGCCGCTTTCGACACAGTAGACCACCAGGCACTCACGGACACCCTATATTGGTGCATGGGGATCAGCAAACTTTTCTTACTCTGGTGTAAGTCCTACCTCGCCAACTGCCAGCAGTTTGTTCAGATAGACTCCTCTAGATCACCTGTGGTGCCCTGCAGAGTTCCAGCCTCTTGCCAGTGATAATGCATCTATACATGGAGTCGCTGCGAGCCCTACAAGCCACACACATCATCCACACCCACCAATATGCCGCCGACACACAGCTACACCTCAAGTTTTCCACATCCATAAACACCTTTCCTTCAAGACACACATAGCTAAGAAAACTCAGACAGCTTGGTATCGGCTCTCCCGCCTACAGAAGGCAAGCCTCCAGTCAGCTTTTGATCCAAGATTGAAGCACTGGTCCTATCCCACCTGGATGGGGGCAATGCCCTCCTCAAAGGCCTCTGGTCATCCTCCCTTGTGTCCCTGAGAAGTGTCGTACATGCGGGCGCACGCCTCATCAAGGGTCTACAAAGATACAACCACAGTGACCTTCATTGGTTCCCACTGCACGTACAATTCACCTTCAAGTCTTGCTGCATCATCCATAAGGCAGTCGCCCTCAAGTCACCCAGCTACCCCATGGAGAAACTCAGCATCTCCGGCAGACAGTGCACCAACAGAAGCCAGGACAATTGCAGACTTGAAATCCACTTCTGCAAAAAGGAAACAAGCCTAAAACAAGCCCTCTCTGCCTATACCCAAAAACTATGGAACCTCCTCCCCATCCGCATCAGTCTTGCCCCCACGCTCCTACAATTCAGAAAAGAACTCAAGACCCACCTCTTATAGGAGTTTCTTCTCCTCAACACCTTTGCAATCATGTCACCACCCGCGCCAGCTGACTCGCTAGACGTCATCCACCCCTCTCCTCCTCGCCACTCTTTATGGCTGAACCCCTCCTCTGTGCCCCTCTGTATCCTACCCCCGCTGTATATCTGTTCTGTTGTTACCTCTGAAAAGCGTTTTGCTATGCATCTGTACTGTTGTATACCTCTGTGAAGAGCTCCGTTGTGTACCTTTATTTTTGTCTACCTCTGTAAAGTGCTCCGTTGCTTCTCAAAGCTAGGTCTGTGCTTAATAAATACCATAATAATTAGAAGTATAATAATGTTCAAATGGACCTTTCAGCAGAGCAGCAGAGGCCCACACAAAGTTATAACTTGCTATGTATATTATGTTAATATGATTTTAGACTGCACCAAATCACCACTGTAATTGTTTCAGAGTGCCTAGGCTAGTCTGTGCAATGGTTTACTGTACTCCTGCCAGAGGTATCCAGCCATTGGTCTGCTGGAGGAAAGAACATGAATAAGTAGAAGATAAGGGAGTAGGATATCTGGAAACAAATGCTACAAACAAAGGAAGGAAGGAGAGTTACAGCAGGGAAATAATATTGTGTGATATAATTTGTTTGGTAGATCAGACATAGCTCTGCAAAATGGAGGAGGAAGATGTGTCCTTAAGTGTTGTGATAAATAGGTGTCATTTCATATAACTTTATTTCGGTCTACACAGGCCATAAACGTATCATACATCTATTTAATTAATACATCCATAAAATATAATCATTGGCGTGCATAAAACAAATAAAAGCAGACAAGTAAAATACAGCGATTTTGATTAAATACCCAATATACATATGTTGACCTCCTAAAATGCCTTCTGGACACACAAATACTATACAAATTAAAACACACAAAATATCTTAAAATCAACACATTTTCCACCACCAGATATTAACCTCAATATTGTAACATTTGTACGTTATTGATTTTCAACATACAAAAGAATGCACAAAGAGCAAATGATGGTTCATGCATATAATTACTCTGGAGCATGATGGCCTTCATCCTTCTCCTCCATGCCTGCAGCGAGTAGTTCCCCAGACAGTGGCCCTCATCAGGAGGGTGGAGGTAACCATGCCGCTTTTAGCGTCATGGTTGCCTCCTTACAGCATTCCGGGCCCAGGTTCCTCAAATGAGGACTTACCGGGCCATCGCAACCTTGGCGGACACGGTAATTCCCCGTCCGAGGAACCCAGACCCGGTCCATCCCCATTCCCATTCGAGCACCCATAGGGCTCAATGGGAATGGGGATGGAGCTAACAACGGGCCCATTAATGACGGACCCGTTGTTAGCTCCCTGGTGTCCTCGCGGGACCCGGAATGGACACCTGGTTTTTCCAGGCGCCCATTGCGGGTCCCGCAACGAGACCTCGTGGTAGGGCGGAATGGGTTTACCGGCACCGGCTAAACCCATTCCGCCAACCTTGTGATGAGGGCCAGTGAGTTGCCAGCACACCCATGTCCCCCAAGCATAGATGGAGTGCATCTTGGGTGCTTCTAATTCTGCGCTGCTTGAACAGAGGGTTAAGGTACTTTCTTCTTATATCTAAATACTTTGGGCATAGGAGGACAAAATGGGCCACACTTTCTGCTATATTTGAGCAATACAGGCAATCTGGTTGATTTACTCTCATTCCACTTGTTTCTCAAGCCTGCAAGGTAGAGGGTCCCCATTCATAGTTTTGTGTAAAGGCTCTCTTTGTTTAGGTTGCTTTGCATCCAGGTATGACTCTAACTCATAAGATTCTTTTAGCAGCCAATATCTAGTTGGACTACTAGATTGCACTATTTTAAATGAAGTTTCCCTTTCCCATCGTGCAGCATATGCTGCTTTTATTTTAGCTTTGAAGCCCCCTGGGATTAATTCTGGGTTGAGCCAGAAGTTACTCCACCCCTTTGCTGAGAGTTCGCCTTTGATTGACACAAACCAGGGGAGGTTTTGGGCTCCCCCTTGATTCCATAGGTCCCTTATTGACTCTCTGTATTTGCCCAGATTAGGGGTGTCCCACACCTGTGCCCAGAAATACACCGGCTTCGCTCAACGAGTGAAACCAATGTCGTGCAAATTCATTTCCATAGGAGTTGGACAATTTGGCACGTTTACTCGTAAGCCTAGGGTAGTTTTCAGAAATTTTAACTCAGCAATCTGGAGTTTCACTGTGTTATTCATTCCCCACAGCTCACCACCAAATGAAGCTGCTTGTCTGGCTTGGTCTTTATAAGTATCCATAATGACACTCACCGCACCCTCCTTAAGCCACATGAGGAATCTCCAAATTGCACCACTATATCCGGATAATGTAAGTGCTGCTCGGTCTATCTGGCCACCCCAGGAACAATCCAGGAACAATCAACTTTTACCCTGGTCCCCAAGTAATCCTATCAACATACGTGAGCAATGGTCCCATCTCTCAGATTCAATTCTAGCCTAGGTATGATCTTCTTAGACCTACTCCTCCTGTTTCTTAGGTTGTGATTACAAGGCAGCTTCAGAGAATTGTAAATTGGTACACAATTGATGCCATTTCAAATTTGCCGGTCCGGGACCTACCTTACCAGTAAGCTTGCCGGTACCATAGTTCCCGGACCGGCTAACTAGAAGTTGTGCTCGCGGGTGCCTTTCTTCCCACCAGGTCTGACCTGGCAGGCAGAGGGGCGCCCGCGAGCACAGCATGTCGGATGCCCTGGCACCATTCTGAATGGTGCCGGTGCATCCGACCTCCCCATTCATTTTGAGCCCTATGGAGTTCAAATGGGAATGGGGAGCATTTTTTTTTTCGGCGCCTGCAAATGGGCAAATACCGGGTCCGGAGGGGCTGGAATGCCCCGGTAATTGCCCATTTGTGGGCTCTGGACATTTTTGGAAGTTTGGTGGCAGCCTGCCGGTTTTACTGGCAAAGGCCACCGCCAAACGTATAATGAGGGCCAATGTATTATTGGAAGTGTGAGGGGTTTGAGCGTGTGCTCGGACAATCCTGAAAGTTTGGTGACTTATTTGACTGGTCATCTCGAGATGTTTTACGCCAGGTCAAACTCCAGAATGTTAAGTCAGGGGGCTGCCAAGAGTGGCATAGCCAAGTATAGACTGTATATAAGAGTGCATGTTGTTGCTGGCCGCTTTTAAGGGACTAGAGTGCTTACATTCGTGCGGAAAAATTGAAAAATTCTGGCACCTTGAAATCAAAAGGTCTATTCTGTGTCATGTCTTGCTAGACCTTATTTAATATTTGTATTTGCATATAGTGGCTTTTTTTATAAAAAAAAAATCTGATGCCTCTATATATAGGTGAAATATAAGGTCTGACAGATGGTCCATTGCAATATTTCTCAATTCTGGCTAAAGCAATACTTATGAATGCTCATTTCGGGTGCAGATTGAGATATCCTGGAAGTCAGTCTTATCTTTGTGCTCCCCTAACCCAGCAAATTAAATCCTTTATGAATGTATTCTGTTTCCTAAATATTGAGCATTCTGAATTGTGTGCAAGTATTTCCATGAAGATTAAAGAAAGAATGGTAACGTTTATGCAAATAAACATGAGTGATTGGCTTTTTATCATGAAGCAATTTGTACACCTTATCAAACATGAAAGGTTAAAAGTGCTTCCTCTGGCTGCTCTCCACTTCTGCCTGAGGACACTGAGCAGGATAAAATGTAAAAAGGAAGTGACCTGCTGAGCAGCACGGGGATCTAAGTGATTACCTTGGTTTTCAATATAATGTGGTAAACACATATTTAAATACTTTTCACCAGTGCAAACACCGCAGACTTAGGTAATGCTTTCCAAAATAACTCTCTGCTAGTTTTAAGGCTACAGTGGAAACTGCCAGGTATCCTTATTGACTTAATCCTGGAACACCAGAGATATTAATCCAGACAATAACCGCTCATTGTAGATGCATCCTTACATTAACCTGGCATGAAACAATAGCTGACATTTCATTTTAATTGAACATTTATGATGGGGAATTGTGGGCATAATAAATCACAAGACATCAGGGTAATTTATCAGTTGCACCTTATTTTATTTAGGTATTTATTGAGTGTGGACCTAGTCTTGAGGAGCACTGTTGAGAGCACGAATGAAGCAAAATATGAAAACCATCGAAATGCGTGCATGATAGAATACAATGCAAAACAATCCGAGGCATTTTGATTTGATTTAGTAAGCATTTGGGCAGATAATATATAATTGGCAAGGACCGTTTTGGGACCAGGTTACCAGATGGCTGAGATGTAAGCGAGCTGAGGGTAGGACGTGCTGCTAGAATAAGACAGTGATCCTCATTCCGACCTTGGCGCAAAGGGATACCGGGCACCATAATGACACTGGTGCCGGTAATCCCTTTGCGCCCTGTGGTCGGACCAAACGTACCTCACGGTTCCCGTTAGGGAACCAGGGCGCAAATAACAGCCTTGGCATGCGCCGGGCCGTTATTTGCGCCCTCCCCATTGAGCCCTATGGGGGCTTAAATGGGAATGGGGATTGCCATTTTCAATGAGGATTTACCGGTCCCGCAAAGGTCGGAATAGACCGGTAAGTCCCCATTGAAACAGGGCGGACGTGGTACCGGTATTGGAGGAAGCCATGGTGCTAATAGCACCATGGCTACCTCCAATCTCGGAATGAGACCGTTCCCTCATCTGAAATTGAGGATGATGGGTGACATAAGGATATCCTGGTGGAAGTTGTTCACTCTCTCTCTCTCACTCTCTCTCTCTCTCTCTCTCTCTCTCTCTCTCTATCCCTCTCTCTCTCTCTCTTTTGTGATCACCGCCCTGTAATTCCACTTGACTTCCGTTCAATCTACCTGCACGCCTCAGGTTCAGGTACAGGTAGAATCATAAGCCCCAACATGCCCCTCAGGTAGTCTCTCCTTCAGCCGTTCTGCTCTGTCTGGGGTATGGTGCATTCCACTTCCTTCCCCCATCTTGGTAGGAATCCTTGAGTTTCTCTGCTTAGGTGTAGCAGCTTTGAACATCTTGACTCACCTTCTCAGCAGAGCTTCAGTGGGACAGCAGTTCCTTTGAGGTATGGCAGTGCATCATTAGAGAGGCAGCTCACGTGATCTTTAATTCCGCACTGTTCAACGTTTCCATTTTGTTTTTGTTCTGCCCTTTTTCTGGGCTTCACAGATCCATACACCCTGTGCCTGATCATAGACAGGGAAATCAGACTTGATGATCATCTGCTTTTTTCTCTGACAACGGTACATCAGCACTGGGGTTTCATATCCAAAGGATCAGGGCAAAATAAATAATAAAATAGTAAGAAACAGCACAGTGGTAAAACAAAAAAACTGCACAGTTATATTTCAAGGTTGAAGTACACGCCTCACACAAGTAGGCAAATAAGTACATTAATCCAAATGAGTGGTTTTCTGTTTGATGTCAACATCGCAGGTTGGATAGTGCAGATGCTCTGGAAGCCTCTTTCTGGTGAAAGGCGCTCACCGTGGATTAAGAGTGTTTACTTCACAATGAGTTTGTGTAATACAATCATATTCACACACGTTTCATTTCTCAGTTGGCACCTTTAAGTAAGAACACTGCAACTCCAGTGCACTGCCTATGGGTGCTGCGAACAAGCCGTTCCTCATGCTCGCATTGCTCCAAGATAATTCTTCACACTCCCTGCTAATCCCTGTCCACTTGTGTGTGATGCATACCATTCCACTCATCACATAGGTGGCCCATCTCTGCATCCACTCCCTTCCTTGGAATGAATGTAATGCAGTGACAACTATCAGTTTTCAATTAGATCACAACCCTTGTACATGTGTCTGCTTCTTTGTGACTTCTTTTGTCACTCCAGAATGCACCTCCTGCAGTCATTTACAGAGCAGACCTCAAGTTATCAATTTTACCTACAAGTTTGTCATCACTATACGAAAGCCTAACCATCAGTCTCCAAAGCGACTTTGGCCCAGCAGTCCTAGTAGTCCTGATCTAGGCCCCCTTGTGCCAAAGGTAACTTTATATGACATGGTATGATAGTTTATTTCATATAGCGCTTATGCGCAATGTGTTCCAAAGCGCTTCAAGGAAAGGCAGGGAACAAGGGAAAATACAAGGACATTCTTACAGGCCATGAACAGTAAGGATGTGAAACTAACTATCGTACTCGGCCTGACGACATTTCAGATAGTGCAAGAGCTAAGACATAGGGCCTCATTACGAGGCAGACGGAATGAGATTAACGGCGCCGGTAATGGTGCCGGCGCCGTTAATCCCATTCCGCCTTATACGAGGTTCCCTCGCGGGACCCGCTCTGGACGTCTGGTTTTACCAGATGTCCATAGCGGGTCCCGCGAGAGGACCAGGGAGCTAACAACAGGCCCGTTATTAATGGGCCCTTTGTTAGCTCCCTCCCCATTCCCATTGAGCCGTATGGGGGCTTGAATGGGAATGGGGAAGGACCGGGTCCGGGTTCCCTGAAAGAGGAAATACCGGTCCCTCCAAAGTCGGAATGGTCCGGTATTTCCCGATTCAGGGAACCCGGACACGATTTTGGAGGCAGCCATGCCCTTATTAAGGGCATGGCTGCCTCCAAAGTCGTAATGAGGCCCATAGATAAGAAAGGGAGGGGGAAAGTGGGAAGGAAATGGAAACAGACAGGCGACTACTGTACTAGGCCTGACGACATTTCTGGTAGAGCCAGAGAAAAACAAAAGGAGAGGGAGAGCGGTGCAGAAATGGAGGGGAGGAACAAAACAAGTGACAAGTGACTATTGTACTGGGCCTGATGACATTTCAAATAGTGCTGGGGGAGCAATTAACGGGAGGGGGGAGGGGGGAGGAGACAGATGAGGTTGCTATCATACTAGGTCCATGGAAAATTCTTAGTAAGTGCATAGAAGAAAGTAAGGGTAGGAGGGGAGGTGATAGGAAATGGGAGAAAGGGAGAGGAGGAGAGAACAGAGAGTAAGCAGTCAAAAAGAGTGGAGAAACAAGAGGGGAGAGCGAGTACAATTGCAGAAGACAGTAGTAACACATAATGTTGCAAGCCAGGATACAAGATGAAGATAGGAACAGCATGATTCAGGGCCACCATGAGTACAAGATGCAAAGGAGGTCCAGCATGATAGTTGAGAAAGGATGACGCACTGTGAATCAATGAAGTCCATAAAAGTCAAATCCAGCATTGGCCACAAGACGGTGATGGTGAAACCAGAATGTAACAGGACAGACTACTGCAGAAGTAGTCTGGAGGGGGCGGGGGAGCAGAGTAGATAAATCAAGCACAATAGGCAACACCTGTGTGCGAGAAAGGTGGGGGGCAAAAGGGAACATCACAGCGGGTCCAGAGGGGATGGGGGTGGCCTGTGAGGACAGAGGGGGTAAATATATGTCAGTGCATGCTTACCTGCTGCCTGAGCAGGGGCCGGGCCCTGGGTCCTCCTGGTCCAAACAGGAATTGCCCTTTTCTTCGTCAGACCTTCGCTTCTAAGAATTAAGAGCAGGAAGGAAGATGCAGGGCTAAGAAGGTGTGTGGTGCTTAGGCCAGTTGACCTAGACCCACTTGCACCTGCTCCCCATCTGCAAAGGAAAAGATGCCGGAGGGCTCCTTAAGTAGGGAAAAAGAGCGGCAACCAGGAAGGCACCAGGTGGGCGGGGCTTGCTAAGTGTGGAAAAAGAGCGGAAACCTGGAAGGCACCAGGTGGGTGGTGCTTAGGCCAGGTGACATAGATCGACTTGCAGCTACTCCCCATCTGCAAAGGAAAATAGGCTGGAGGGCTCCTTAAGTAGGGAAAAAGAGCAGCAACCAGGAAGGCACCAGGTGGGCGGGGTTTGCTAAGTAGGAAAAAAGAGCGGCAACCTGGAAGGTGCCAGGTGGGCAGGGTTTAGGTCAAGCGAGGTACATCCACTTGCACCTGCTCCCAATCTGCAAAGGAATATAGGCTGGAGGGATCCTTAAGTAGGGAAAAAAATCAGCAACCAGGAAGGCACCAGGCGGGTGGGGCTTGCTAAGTGGGGAAAAAGAGCAGCAACCTGGAAGACGCAGGGTTGGCGGGGCTTAGGCCAGGTGACCTAGATCCACTTGTACCTGCTCCCAATCTGGAAAGGAAAAGGGTCTGGAGGGCTCCTTAAGTATGGAAAAAGAGTGGCAAACAGGAAGGCAACTTGTGGGCGGGGCTTGCTAAGTGGGGAAACAGGACATCTCTGAATTAGCCTGTAAACTATCTGTAAAAACAAAAAGATTGATCCTTGATGATTTTACCATTGGGCTGACTGTAAATCAGACAGTAATACCTCCAGTAATCTTAACACGCTTAACAACCATAACTTAGCAGCACAAGTTGATTACCCCACACATTTCGCAGGACACACATTTGATCAGATTTTTGCAAGATCAGCAGATATGAGTATTTCCCCACTAATCTTCCTTAACTAGACAGATCACATTGGTATTCAATTTAATATATGCAAACTGCACCCTAATAGAAAAGAGATTAAACCTGTAACCAAAGTCTTGAAATGTCAATGGATAAAATAAACCTAGAATCAGCTGAAATACGAAAAACCACTGCCACTATCCTATTAATCTGACCTGGCGTAGATGAACCCAATGCCCTACTGGAAAACCTGAGCAATTACACCCAACAAAATGGGAAATTAGTTTGCTCCTTTGACGTTAACTAAAACGCATAGCGAATGAAAACAAGGATGCCCCGGGCAGTTGTGCGTTTTATAAATACTAAATAATAAATAAATAATAACAAATAAGGAAAGAAGTGGCTTGCGCCAGAGCTTAATGACACCCAACGTAAGGACAGGAATGCCGAAAGGCAGTCGTGCTGGTTAAAAAATAATGAAACGTTAGTTACCCTTAACATTCTCCAGCACAACTATAAAAACATAATCAGGACAAAGAAATTCTAGTATAATCATGAAATTGAATCAGCAAATAACACAAGTAAGAAAGTTTTCTCAGTAGTATATAACATTAGGAAAGGGCCATTAATGTCAATTTTACAGCCCACACAAGAACTAAATGACTAACTAGTGTCCTTTTTCTTAGACAAAATAGAAAACATTAGCAAGGATCTGCATAACATAATAGTACTGCATGCCCCAGCTAAGAACTTAGACTGAGTAAAATATTAAATAGATATTTTAGACTATTTTTTATATGTTAGGTAGAGAATCAGTAGGAAAACTCCAAACCTCGTCCAGGTGCTCTCAATCACCACTAGATATGCTCCCGCTGAAAAAAATTGAAATGGCGAAGCCCCCTTTTTACTGACCAGATCCTGGACATTTTTAACTGTTCGTTAGTAATAGGTGTTTTCCCAGACAGGTGCAAGAACTCAGTTATCAAACCTTTGCTAAAAAAAACATATTAGACCCCACAGAGGTCAAACAGGTCCAATCATTTGTGGATCCCCGAAGTCTAAAACCAAGTTGTTTTTTTATTTAGGGTTCCTTTTGCTTCCACAGAAATGGTCACTACTTCAGTACAGGATATGTGAACAGATAAAGCATATCGTAAATCATCTTGTGCACTTATTGTTTTAGATCCCTCTGTGGCATTCAAAACAGTAGGCCAGAACATTCTACTACTCAAACAAGGCTTTTGAGACACTGTCCTGGATTGGAAGTATTATTGTCTGACCAGTCCAAAGTCCAACTTTGGGCCTCATTACACGGTAGGCGGTGGACCAAGGTGCTATTAGCACCTTGGTCCATGCCGGTAGAATACCGGCACCGCCTTGGAGGAAAGGGGAATTACCGCCCTATTCCAAGGTTGGCGGGGCGGTAATTCCCCCTTCCCATTTTTGCCCCATAGGGCTCTATAGGAATGGGGAAGGCGCTAATTACGGTGCCGCAAATTGCGGCACCGTAATTAGCACCCTGGTCCCTTTGCGGGTTGGTTTTTAACACCTGCTAAACAGCAGGTGTTAAAGAACCAACCGCAAAGGGACCTCATAGTAAGGCGGGAAGGGTTTACCGGTACCGGTGCCCTTACCGGTACCGGTAAACCCTTACCGCACTATGTGTAATGAGGCCATTTGTCTCAAAACCTCAACAGATGAAATACGGGTTCCTGACGGATCACCACTATCTCTGATTCTATTCAACTTATATATTCAACCACTGGTGAAGATGTTGAGTTCATTGGGCTTTAGGTTCCTCAACTATGCCAAGCTCGTGGTCAATCTCAAACCTCAAGACCATCAGACCACCGATAAAATCCAGACTACTCCCTGCATAATTAAGTATCGGATGGATGAGAATTTTTTAAAGATAAATCGGGATAAGACAGAAATCCAGATAATCAATGAAAAAACAAATATTTGGTCTTCATTATCTTCATTATACTAGCCTGACAGTTTTGGAACATGCACAAGCCTCAGTAAGGAGGTACAACATCTGGGAATCATCTTTTATAACAAATTGTCAATGGAAAAAACACATGTTTTTGTGTTTTCAACAGGCTTCCTTATGATAAGGAAATTAAGAAATGTGCTGCCACTTTTAACACCTTCCCATCAAGTAATGGTCATGAATGCCCTTGTATCATCACGGTTGGATTTTGGTCATAGAAGGTATGTCAGCCTCCCAAAAGCAGCCATTCAGAGATTACAGTCAGTCCGAAATACAATGGCAAGAATTCTCAAGAAGAAGAAATATGGCCACATCTCCGCAGCACTGTGCACCTTGCACTGGTTGCCAGTTCATAGACGTGTCAAATTAAAGAGCCTATGTATTGTACACAGAAGTCATCAGCTCACCTCAGGTTTTCTCCCCAACAAATGAAAATCGTAAACCTCAGTAAGACCTTTAAGATCAGATCAATATAATCTGACGTCCCCAAATACCACAGGGAACGAATTGGGGGTCACAATTGTACAGCACACATAGCAAAAGACGGAATTCTCTTCCCCATTCACTCTGAAATAAATAAAACGTGTTGGCCTTCCGAAAGAAAATCCCAAAATGTATCTATTTAACTTACCTTAGTCCACGTCTCTGCTTTCTCTATATGAGATTCACTAAACAGAGCTAAAATGCCTACCCAGTGATACTGCACTTTACAAAACTCCCCACCATTCCCAAATCCACCACTTCAAGTTCTCAATTTTGAAGCTTATTTTCATGGTTTTTACTCTTCGGCTCTAACAGTGTCTCAATTCCACTATGAAGTTATCCTTTGCTACCAGTCTTGCTTTCCTCTCTTTTTCCTGTGGCAAAAGTCACTCCTTTGTCATGTCCATCCCAGGTTCTCTGTTGTTGCTCTTCTGGTTGCAATTCTTAGAATACAAGTTTATCTTCTCTTGGTGATGTACATAGTCTGGCATTTGTCTGTATTTTACTTGCACCCTATCTTTTACCAGGTGGGATTATGCACCTTATTATATAAGATGTCTACAACAGTGGATCCACATGGTTTTTCCTCCAAAAAAGGTGATCTCCATACACTTTGAATCATGATCGGTGAGAACTATATCATACCTTCCAGTCAAGTTCATTTGCACCATAGGACCAATGCAGTCACCCACCACCTGTTCCACACTTCTCCATCCCACTCCATGGTGTGGGATGGCAAGGGACTTGTGGAGTCACTTGTCAGTCTCGGGAGGATAGCTCAGGGGCAACGTGCTCGCCTTGGAAGCAAAACGACACGGACCACCACAAGTTTGATCCCCGGGTCTGCGCTTAGAAACCTCTGGGTATTAAGCATGTTATAAATAACATATCATATCACTTCTCCTGGGAGAAGTGTCAGTGTTCCATTGTGTAAGCCAGTTTGTGATGAATATATGACCACCAATAGTGTTCTTCCATTCTCTTTTTGGCCAATGTGTTCCAAGATTCCCCTCTATTTGGTGGGTTATTTGCTTGAATGGCCGCTTGCAGTAGCATTCGTTTGCCCTCATGAATAGGCTTACATGTTCATGCAGTTCAGCGGCCACTTTGCAGAATGGATGCACAGCCTGCTCAGTGTACTTCTCTCTATGCAAAGAGCTTTGTTCATGAAGGTAAATACTGCTGTGGAGACATGTGCAACTCCGACCTGTATTTCCCCACCTTCCTGCTTGATGAATCCTTGGTTTGGTTCATGCGGATCCTGTATGCTGCCTATGACTTTTTCCCATTTCAGAGAGCCTTCACTTTCATTCTCTGTAAGTGTCAACTTTGAAAGAGAGTCTGCCTGTAAGTTCTCCCATGCAGGACCGTATCCTGTAGTTGAATTTCTGAATCTTTCAGGTCAACCAAGATAAGCGGAGTGTCTCATTCCCTGTATTTGGTGATTATGTGATGCTGACCTAAGGTTTATAGCCAGTTTGGAGGTGGAAGTGAATGCCTGGCAACTATGTATGGAAGTATGTCACTGTCCATGGGCATGCCAGCATCTCCCTCTTGAGTAGTGGCTCTCAGCTATATATGGAAGTCTGTCACTTTCCATGGGCATGCCAGCATCTCGATATTGTGTAGTGGCTCTCAGCTATGTATGGAAGTCTGTCACTGTCCATGTGCATGCCAGCATCTCCCTGTTGAGTAGTGGCTCTCAGCTATGTACGGAAGTCGCCACTGTCCATGTGCATGCCAGCATCTCCCTATTGAGTAGTGGCTCTCAGCTATATAGAGAGGTCTGTCCCTGTCCATGTGCATGCCAGCATTTCCCTGTTGAGTAGTGTCTCTCAGCTATGTATGGAAGTCTGTCACAGTCCATGTGCATGCCAGCATCTCGATATTGTGTAGTGGCTCTCAGCTATGTATGGAAGTCTGTCACTGTCCATGAGCATGCAAGCATCTCGATATTGTGTAGTGGCTCTCAGCTATGTATAGAAGTCTGTCACTGTCCATGTGCATTACAGCATCTCCCTATTGAGAAGTGGCTCTCAGCTATATATGGAGGTCCGCCTCTGTCCATGTGCATGCCAGCATCTCCCTGTTGAGTAGTGGCTCTCAGCTATATATGGAAGTCTGTCACTGTCCATGGGCATGCCAGCATCTCCCTGTTGAGTAGTGGCTCTCTCTGCTATATATTGAAGTCTGCCACTGCCCATGTGCATGCCAGCATTTCCCTGTTGAGTAGTGTCTCTCAGCTATGTATGGAAGTCTGTCACAGTCCATGTGCATGCCAGCATCTCGATATTGTGTAGTGGCTCTCGGCTATGTATGGAAGTCTGTCACTGTCCATGTGCATTACAGCATCTCCCTGTTGAGTAGTGGCGCTCAGCTATATATGGAGGTCCGCCTCTGTCCATGTGCATGCCAGCATCTCCCTGTTGAGTAGTGGCGCTCAGCTATATATGGAAGTCTGTCACTGTCCATGGGCATGCCAGCATCTCCCTGTTGAGTAGTGGCTCTCAGCTATATATGGAAGTCTGTCACTGTCCATGGGCATGCCAGCATCTCCCTGTTGAGTAGTGGCTCTCAGCTTCAGTGAATGATTTTCGCGCGAGGGTGATTGGTCTTGTTCAGTGTGCGACCCTTTTCAGCACAGTGACCACATAAGGGCATACGATTGACATGGTCACAATCGATTCTTTAACCATTTTTAATGCTCCTTCACATTTACTGCACAATGTATACTGTACCGCTTTGCAAAGGTAAAGGAGACATGTTTTACAAATTTACTATAATTGGCCATTACCATGAATGACTTGAGTAGGTCAAGGTCAACTGATCAAGGGGCTCCTGAGATGACGCTCACTTGATCTGTGCTTTGGATGCACCCCGTCCCTCGAGACTGCATAGTCTAGGTATTCCAGCAATTTATGGGGGGACAATAACCATTTGTTTTGTCTCTGGAGAGTCTCAATCCACATTTCTCCAGTCTGGGTAGTACTCTATTTAGTGTGTCATTTTTTTCCTTCCTTGGTCCTGTCCCATCCATGTTCTAGAGTAAAAACCTTGAAGTACTTGACTCAAGTTCTCCCTTTTAGTGTTAATGTCTCTGAAATACACAATCTGTCGATGACAATCCAAGTGACATTAGTGTGCTTTGAGAAACCCGAAACAGGATAGCAGGTGTTTTGAATTGTTAAGCAGTTTTATCTGATAGGAGGGCTTTCTAACATCTACATTTGCGAAGAGAGTTGCTACATTCAGAGAAAGCGGCAATTCTGAGTTTTCAGCAACTGGAACATTTGCTCATTAACTCTCTATTGAGGACTGAGTAGGTCAAAACACTTGCTAGCCTGCTTTCCACATGAGCATGATCGGACTGAGCAATTAGTGGCTTGCACTGATTATATGGAACCCTCTTCCCGCAGGGCGTGTATGACTTCCTTAAGTTTGGTTCTTGCAGCCACTGCTATGGTTCATACTTTGTTCCAGTAAACACTGGACAGGGTATATGTGTACTACTGCAGACCACCAAACCTGAAAAAGTAATATCAATTTCTTTCTCTAGGTATCCTAAGTCATTAAAGAAATCTGTAGTTAAAAAGGTTGACCGGTTTCAGTGACTTCTTATAACTGATGTAACATTCGTCAGGCCATGTATCAATTTTTAGCGATTATTGGGTCTGAAGGATAATTCTTCTTGTAGTTTGTGACTAACTGGGAATGCACAGACCTGTAAGGGGGGGACACAAACAACAATAAAACACTGTTCTAGTTTTATTTATTCACTTTTAAGTAGAGTTCTAATTGCATTTACAACGAAAAGAGAAACAGCACATAACCAGGCTCTCAATTAAAGTGAGTGAGCACACTTTAATTGGAGAGCCTGGTTGTACGCTGTGCCTCTTTTGATACCTAGGGAAAGAAATGGATATTACTTTTTCATGTGAACATATTATCCAGTGCTGAAATTCAAATTCAAGTTGCACACTCCACTGAGGGTCGAATACAAACTAAATACATCCCTACTTTAATGTAGTTTTTTTTTAAAAAATATATATAATTCCTCTATCTTGTACCTTTTGGTAGTGTGTTGACTCCATCTTTAGGGTCCAGACTGGAGTAGATAATAGCTTCTTTAACAATATGTTTGTTTTTTTTTTTTAGATGAAATACTCTCTGCCACGAATGTAGTACCCCAGACTAGAGGAAACAGAATAGGGACATCTCTCTACTATCCCTCTTAGATAGGGTGCGCACCAAAGACTTCCTAGGGGTACCCCTGTTAACATACAGGCATAGCGTGGTTCTTCCCAAGGGACAGACAGCATACTAGCAATAAGGCGGAAAATTGTGTGGACTCAGACTTTGTTTCACCAGACAGAATTTGTCATCAAGTCCTAATTCCTGAATGGTCATGACTGGTTCAGCTGCATTGGGGTCTAGCTTGATGTCGAGGCACACCTGATGTGCGCCAGCCACGGATTGCCTAGACTCTGCCTCTCTCATTAAGCTTGAGTTCAAGCTTTACCTAGCTGGCTAACATGATGCAAGCTTCATTGTATTTGATAGGGCATTCATCAATTTTGTGTAAGATGCTTCCAAACATGGTTATTTGCGCAAGTCCATCGATACGATCAAGGTATCCGCAGCTGACTCATGCAACTTCCCGTCTTGTTTGCCCCTGATGCAGATTTTAATTTCTTAATTTTCTTTCACTCTTGGTTGATGCAGAAAACCACTTCCATGGTCTATTCTTCTGGAGATCTCTATGGGCCTCATTACGACCCTGGCGCTAAGGGATTGGATTACCGGTACCGGTAAGGGTACCCGTACCGGTAATCCCTTAGCGCCTGATTACGAGGTCCCTTTGCGGGTTGGAGACTTTAACGCCTGCTTTTTGCACGCGTTAAAAACCAACCCACAAAGGGACCTTGGTGCTAAGTACGGTGCCGCAATTTGCCACCTTCCCCATTTCCATTGAGCCCTATGGGACAAAATTGGGAATGGGAAAGGGCCATGGCGGCATGGGGAATTACCGCCCCGCCAACCTCGGAATGGAGCGGTAATTCCCCATTCCGCCATGGCGGAGTCAGTAAGTTACTGGCATGGACCATGGTGCTATTAGCACCATGGTCCAACGCCAGGGTCGCAATGAGGGCCTATGTGTTGAAGCTATCATCTGTATGTGCAGCTAATCTTAGGTCAGTTATTCAGACTTTGACCAAGCGTCTGATCTTGCTGCATTTAGTGCATTGCACTTGCCTTACAGTGCAACTCTGGTCACTTGCATGTGGTATTTGTTTCACTCTGGAAACTCTCTCTCTCAAACACATAGCAGTTCGTTGTGTGGCCCTTTGCAGTTGTGACGCTCCATCATGCAATGAACTGCGCTGATTTCATGTTAAGCATATTCTTGCATTATGGGTCCCCCCACCGTTCTTTGCTTTGCTGTCAGTTCCACACTTTTCATTTTTGCCACGGCTCCCTGTAAGGAGAGTTCTGTGCTTTGCTTCCAGCATCCTCCCAACACCATGGTGCAGATTCTCCAAAAATAGCACAAATAAAAGGGGCGCAGGTAATGCCCCGTTTCATTTGCGCTATTTGTAGAGATGCGCAGGTCACCTTACTCTCAAATGTTAATGACACATTTCAGTAATGGCTAGCCAGTGGCGCAAAAAATGTGCTGTTAAGACACTAATGTATAACAGGCTCCTCGAAACCACATAATTCCTGGCGGCGCATTTCAATGGGTCTCATTACACGGTAGGCGGTAAGGGATTACCGGCACCGGTAGGGGCACCGGTAATCCCTTATCGCCCTACTAGGAGGTCCCTTAGCGGGTCCCTTCCCTAACGCCCTGTTTAGGAAGGGACCCGTTGAGGGACTTCAGAGCTAATAACGGGCCCGCTAGTAGCGGGCCCGTTATTAGCTCCATCCCCATTCGCATTGAGCCCTAAGGGGGCTCAATGGGAATGGGGAATGGTTCCCGGAATGGGGACTTACCAGGTCCTCCAAGGTCGGAATGACCCGGTAAGTCCCTATTCCGGGAACACAGACCCGGAATGCGGTAAGGGGGTAGTCATGGCACTAATAGCGCCATGCTACTGCCTACCAAGTAATGAGGCCCAATAAAACGGGCCTTAATGGGGCCCATGCCGGTGAATGAAACGAAGGGTGGAAATACTCACGTGAGAGCCGCTGTTTTGTCCGTGGCGGTCAGACTTCAAAAAATAATCATGACAGCGTCAGATATGACCCTGCCATGATGTGCGCTTCCGTAGGATATTTTAAAAAAGGCACAGGCGGAGGACGTTCCTCATTTCAGGGCATTTTCAAGCGCATCCCAATTGCACAAAAATAGTAGATCCATGAACTCATTAATATTCGAATTTGCAGTTTGAGACAATACTATATTTATTTGCATTATTAAAGAGCTCACACAGCCCGTTGGCATCAAGGCGCTGTTACAGGAATATGGGCCTCATTACGAGATAGGTGGTAAGGGATTACCGGCACCGGTAAGGACACCGGTGCCGGTAATCCCTTACCACCCTATTCCGAGGTCCCTTAGCGGGTCCCTTCCTTTACGCCTGGTTTTATCAGGCGTTATGGAAGGGACCCGTTAAGGGACTTCAGAGCTAATAACAGTACCGCAAATTGCAGTACCGTTATTAGCTCCATCCCCATTTCCATTAAGCCCTATGGGGGCTCGAATGGGGAATGGTTCCCGGAATGGGGAGTTACAGGGTCCTCCAAGGTTGGAATGACCCGGTGAGTCCCTATTTCGGGAACCTGGACCCGGAATGCGGTAAGGGGGTAGCCATGGTGCTAATAGCACCATGGCTACCTCCTACCTTGTAATGAGGCCCTATGTCTTACTTGCATATTATTATTAGCGCTTAAAATACCCAGAGATTTCCAAGGCAAGCACGTTGCCGCTGAGCTATTCTCCCGGGACAATGAAGTTCATAAAGTTCTCATTCACTTCAATCGTTTTCATTGCACATTTTAACACTTCCTTGTGCCTTTTTGTTATAGGAGTACCATCATCATTCTTGTCATTAGAATGCGCGTTAGCCTTCTGCTCCAACGTCACTATTCAGGGCTGCTTTCCTGCCTGCTGACTCTAGACATTTTTACGGCGCTCCTACATTCATTTGGAAGGGGTGTGTCCAGTGGGCCGTTGGTATTTCTGGTGCCTCTTTTTGAATGAAAGGTGGTGATGCGTCCTTCCTGGGCCAGGGTGTATTCGCTCGCTTGTGGCTTCTTCTTTTCGACCTGACTGCGCGTCTATTGCAATCAGCGGCGCTGATTCCCAAGTAATTTGAGTCTTCACACACACTCTACTTTTCACCCTGCCTTCTTTATATGTTAAGGCATGAAGGCTGTAGCACAGGACAAACCACAGCATCCTATCACACACACCCCGTAAAGCGCGGCCGCCCCGTTGCACGTGATGCCTGCCACGCTGCTCAATGTGTGTGTGTGAATCACCCCTAAGCAGCCAAGACCCAGCTCAATGCATAATGCTCAAACAACCACACTTCTTACTTCCCGTCTATACTTTCTAGAAAGATCGCTCCAGAGCCACGGTGTAACCTACACATCTCAATTATGCACCCAGGGTGAATCAGCACTTTTTTTTAAAACCCCTCTGAGTTCCACCCTTGTTCTCCCCCCCCCTGCCATCCAGTGGTCGAAGTGTACGAAAAGAAGTAGTGGAACTATGTTCCCTACTGGCCTGCACAATAAACCCCCCCAAAGACATGTGCCTGCTCTTTAAGGAAACGTCCGGTGTAGTGCACTGATAGTGCAAGTTTGAACTTCTTCCTAAACTTTTATTTCAAAACGAAAACGTTCCTGAAAGGTTTCTTTATAAAATAAAAGTATAGGAACAGTAACCCTTAATTAAAATAAGTAGTTGAGCACCGCTCCCGACCGTTCCCGCCCACTTCGACCACTGCTGGCATCACGAGATTTCTCCATTAACACAACAGTTCTGGCGTCTTCATATTGAGGCCTTGAATCGCCACCATCCTCAAGATAGCCTTCTACTTTCCGAACCGCCGGCCTTCGCATTGTGCACAGTAGGCAGACTACGTCGGACAGACGGCGCTCACACAACCTCTTTGCACATCTGTCAGTCTTCATAGGCTTTGATCCATTGAATGGAGAAGGCACTGTGACCAGGGGGCCTACTGTGGCTTCCATGGACGGGAGGCACGCATCCGCGCTGAAAGTCTCTGCTAGTGCACTAAGTGCCTGCTGAAACGGTGGTGTGGGGCTAAGCCCCTGCATCCAAATGTAGATCGGAAGGACGGGAGGAGTGCTCCAGCATCAGTCATCGAAGTTGCCCCCATTGGAAGAGTGCATGTAAGTGCACAAGTGACCGCAGACTCCTGTAGACGTAGGAAGGCACTCTATTTGTAGCCGCATTTTCCCCACCCGGAAGTGTCAAACCGGGAAGCGGGAATCTGGATGTTTCTGACATTGGCAGGAACAAGCGGTAGGTTGGGCAAATGTGGAAACGCCCATGCTCGACCACGGTTGCCCACCGTGGGTTCTATTCATTATCTAACATGCTTCTTTCATTTGGAGGTCGAGCTGGACAGTTCTGACTCTCTTGATAGACGGGACAATGCAACTAACGACACGCTACTTTTGGTATCAGATCACTTGAAATTTTAGAGTATTCATACATTGGACTTCATAAGTACGATATAGGGAGCATGCTTGGCTTATTGGTTTCCTGAAGGCTTTTAAGGTCGCCCGACCCTCGAGAAGACTGGTTGTAACCAGTTCTGGAATTGCAACCCTCTACCTTTATGATCCTGAGTGTTATTTTGGGAAGGCTCGGATTGACAGAACATAGGGATTCCTTGGGAAAAGAGCTTGGCGTGGCCAACTACAGGAGAAGGAGAGATGAGATGGACTTAGGCAGCCCGCTGAGCCAGTTGGGCGTTCCCCCCTGAGGTGGAATTTCTATTTACAGGACCCCCTCACATTCTTGGACGGAAGTTAGGTTTTATACCTGCATTTGCTGACCATACCGTCAGAGAGGGTCGTATTTATTGAGTTAGCAATGTGATATGAGTATAAACTGATCTTGATTTGTCTTTAGTTAGGTCATAGAATAATAGATTTATAAGGGACAGGGAGCCCGCCTCTCATGTACGCTCCGTAGGTTCTTTTTGGACGACATAATGGTTGGATGTTAACATTTAAAAGGGGGTGTGTTTGGAGTGAACTTTTATATTTCATTATATTCACTTGTTTTGTGTATTGCTCAGGCTACAGTGTACAACTGTTATAAAAAAGAAAGACTGCCTATTCCTCTTGGAGAAGATGGAACCAAGGGAAGAAAGAAAAAAGGGACTATACCATAGATCATTTCTTAAAGAGAGCAGCTGGTGTGATAGAGGTATGTATTATGGAAGTGGGTGACCCCCCTTAACTCATTAGAACCAGAGGCTAAGGGTGATGCTGTCCAAAGAGATAACTTGGTGGTTCTTGGAACTAGCAATGGCAGCAAGCAATGTGCACGTGGAATAGGGATACTGGGGAAAGTAGGGAAGGCAGGAGAAATAAGTAATCTGAGTCCAATGCAAAAAGCACCCCGTGGCCCTCAGACCTCCAAGAATACCATCACTGGGAACTTGGTTAAGGATCAAGTGATTCGCCTGGGCAAACACACCAAGAATCGAAAAGTAAAATTAGATATGCTCGCTATGGAAAACTGATAAAAGATTGAATTTAACCTCATGGAAGTCTGATAACTCAGAGAGATGAGCCAAAAATATATATAAAGCAGTTGAGCAGGGGTGCTGACAGAAAAATGGAGGGAGGTAGGTGGTCCTTCATGGAAACACTTGAAGATGGCTTAGCAAATGAACATAAATGGTGAAAGTAATTACCTGAATCCATTCCTTGGTCTTAAATCTTTTAAAGAGGGGCTTCTCTCTAGAACAACTCCTTAAGGACATAATTAAGAGAGTAGACATAGTCCTCCAACAAATATGAAGGGATCAAACTTGTGCCTATAAAATGGGAGAAATATTGGTATGACTCTCCAAGCAGGTTTCCTCTTTTATAGAATCACCTCAGAGAAATGGGCCATTGCTGCTTGCCAGAAGTGACTACCGAAATGCACGCTTCCAATGGCACCTTAGAGGTGTGTGAAGCCAACATCTTGCATGCAAGCTACATTCTTAATCTATTTCTGCAGGCACCACCCCTAGTTGTGGCTTAAAAAAGGCTTCTGCCTTTAAAAGCAGCCCAAGAAGAATCAGTGGAGATACTAATTAGTACATCATTGTACTGGTTGAACTGGGTAGGTTATTGGTAGTGGGTGCATAGACAGAATATCAAAATGGCAAAAAGGGTGCTGGAGTCTAAAATGGTGCTGCGGGTTGGCACATAAACAGGAGACCATCATGGGCGATTGAGTGGTGGTGTGTTTTTTTGCACCTGGCGTTTGTATCCACATTACTCTTTGTGCAACACTTTAATTTGTCACAGGATGCAGACAGCATATTTTCTGCCTAACATCTTTTTTATCAACAAGAGCAGAGGGTGCAAGCAGTGTAAAATTAGTACATGGTGCAAACGCTAAGTCAAACAAATAATTGGATGGAAATTGCGGTGGGAGGAAACTGCTGATGGGGTTAGCACTTCAAAAGTATTTACTTTTTGAATGTCTAGTTTTATCGTCCTTTAACTATAATAATTGACCAGCAGGTACAATCCTCCAGGTGTTCCCTTTAATTGCTGTGCATTATCTATCAATGAACCCTAACAAAACAATGTTGGGGATTGATGACAAGAAGAGGGAGGAGAAGATGCTGGAACATGTTGATGGCAGGATTTCAAAATTCGGGGTTAAGAAAATGCTGTATCCCACCATAAAGCCACTTGGGTGGCAATCTTCAAGAAAGCAAGATGCCACGAAAGTGAGCACAGTGCTTTGGTCGCTCTATCTTACTTTGCAGATCTATGGAAAACAGGATAACATCACATAAGACTCTTTGGAAATAGTGGAAGAGAGGAAGAAAGACACATTGAGTGAGGCATGGCCAGTAGAGAGATTGGGAGTGATGTTATTGCAAGACCTCTAGTTTATTAAAATTATCCTGCATGTAGATTTTTCCAAGCAGATTAAGTTGAAAGCCTAGGAGCTGCTACTGTGCATGGATCTATGATCAAGAACGCGAGCTAGACATGTAGCTTTCCTGATAATTAACCCTGTTGGTTGGTCTGATATGACTTGTAGAGCAGTTAAGAAGGCCGTATTAGCCCAAGTGAAAGGTATATTCATATTGTATGTCTGTTCCGAAGAACTAGGAATAATGAAAAAAAAGAAAAAAGAAATCTGGTAGCAAAAATGTCAATCTATGTTCAAGGCGTTTGGGATGCACTGTATTAAGTGGCTAGTAATTCTAATCAGAGATGGTCTTGGACTTTTAATAAGAAAGGCTTCTAGGAAGGGCAGTCATACAATAGTAATGCCACAACTTGGTACAATTATTTTGCTCCGCTATATTATTCCCCGGATGAGTCGGAAGCCAATGATACCAGAGCAGATGTTTTATGAAGATACTGAGATACTGAAAGTGAGGACGTTAGGACCCAGGAGTTCCTCATTGCCATGCAGTCAAAATGACAGTGAACTATCCTGGGTCCGGATAGAAACCTACCAAACATTCCCAGATATGCACCAATTGTGACCATGATTTTCAATTTGATTAAGAAGTAGTGTCAAACTTACATTTCTGGAAAACCATGGAGATTATCAAAAAGGGGACGGAGAATCTACCACTGTTAGCATCTAATCCTCTTATTATATTCCCATGCAAAACTCTACCGAAAGTTCATTTATTGGAGAATAATGGATTGGGCTATTAAAACAAGGGCCCTTTCACCATGTCAGTTAGGTTTCCCAAGCAAGCATTGAACTATGGACCAATGCTTAACCATCCAACAGAAAATTGCAATGAGATGCCACATGGAGCTCATTGATTTAAAGCTGCCTTTGATTTGGTGACTAGAGGTAAGTTATGGGATTCCTTGGTCATGATGTGTGTTCCATGGGGCTGGGTTTAATGCCTAAATGCCTAAAATCCAGATAACAAGGTGTCAGTTATATTTCGGCATGTTGGTCAAATTACTAGGCATTTCATTTAAACAGTGTGGGGGGCAAGGATTGTCCTTGCTCCTCTCCAGGTCATCGAATACATTAATGAAGCACATAGGGGGCTGATAAATACACTGTGTGATCTTCCCAAGGTTATAGGCTGCCCAAAAACATTGATTCAATTTGTGAATGACGTGGTAGTAATACCCAAAACTGAATTGACTTTGGTGACTCCTTTGGGGCTTTTGATAACTTCGGTGACAGGCATGGGTCTATAAACACAGGTAAATTGGAAATTATGATATGACAAAAAGTCACAAATTGAAGTTCACAATTGAAGAATGATTACTTGAAAGAGTAACTACTTACGATTACTTAAGCGTTGATTTTCAAACTATCACTAATGTGACTCATGAACAACCTGTCCAGAACCTAGAATGTCAAAGGCCACATGTGCAATGCAGGCCTTCTTTCGGAAAATTGGAGGTGTATTGCTGAAGGCTCCGTAAAAGTGTATTGTGCCAAGCATTTGCCCTAGGCATACATGGCATTGTATTATGGACGTTGTGTGACAGGTAATGCTGAGATGTTACTGAAAGTGATTCTTTAAACCTATGGCTGAGATTATTGGATCAGCCACCAACATCATCATGCTCAAGGATTTTGTCCGATTCTTGATCAGGGATATAACATTGTATGGTGCCACAAAATACTGGATGCAGATATCAAGGATGGAAGTCACTAATGGCCCATTGATTTAGTTTGAGAGCTAACCACACATGTTCCTCGTGAACACATTGTAGTGCTGAATGATGTACAATAGACCCAGGAGACTATTGGTGAAGAGTGCTGTGTTTTGTCCCATGAGCCTATCCCAAACAATAATGAACACTGCCTCAAAGATACTGCTTAAGCAAATAAACATGTACTATGATAGAGAACGTTACAACTGGATCAGATGCCTTTTTTTATATATATAGCTAGTTGAAATGTAGCATGTAATATGCAAATATGGGTTGGAAATGGAAGAGGAAAGAGTCCACTTTCTTTTATTTAGTTGTTGGTATAGTCACATTTGGAAACATTGGTTGATTCCCATATTGATGTCATCAAAATTTAACAACTGCATGTTGAGTATGAAGTTTAGCCTTAACCTTAAGAACACAACTCCACTTAAACAGATTGACTGTTTTATTGTGAAAACAAGGAAATAATATGAGGCAGGGTAACCAAAAAGGAAACACACCAAACACAGGTTACAAAGGAACATACAAAGCACTTTATTTTATACTGAATCCAGTTACAAAAGAACACAACAAAATTCAGATAGCTATCGACCCTGAGTACAACACAGCGAACTCCGGCGTGGTTCGGTGTGCTCAGTAAGTGCAAATATTCATTGAAACAGTCAGGCTTTTATACATTTCTCCAGCCTGTTGTCCAGCCTTTCTTCAGGTTAACCATTCCATAAATAAGTTACTGCTCTAGGGTCCCTTGCCAGGTCAAATCTAGTTCATGTTAGGTTTATACATTAACAAGAAGAATGTATGCTCTAGGCCTAACATTACAATGTGGGACTTAATTTATACAATATAGTTAAGCAGGTGTTCTCATTCAATTATAGATCAGTTTCGGTGATACAGGTAATCCATTGCACACAGGTCAGCAGAAGGACAAGGTCTCAGCTCATGACCCTAACAAGTGGCCTGCAGGGAAGTTATACATTGGTTGTACAGAGGTCATGACAATCGAGTTCTGTTCAGAATAACATAGGCTACCATTTTAGAAAACCTAAAATGGCGGCTTGACCCAAAATGACAGTTTACATGGTTTCTAAGGTCAGGACCTTGCAATGCGAGTTTATTCACATGTAGTTTATAAGCAGCTTGTTAGCAGCTTGGTGTAGGCCAATATACATATATTCATAGCAATAGGAGGCACGATATAATTTCTAGTTTGACAAACCCTCCTTTTGGCCTATGCCAAGTGCTAAACTACTTCTGATCTCCCTGCAAATAACTCCATGTGTCATCGTCCATACACCCTGAATAGCTGTCAGAAATATCTATCGCCATTAGATCTTTTACTAAGATCTCTTTCAGTACATACTCCTTAGAGGTTTTATCCGGGGCATACACTTTATGTCCTATTGTACCTATCGCCTGAGCGCAACATCCCCCTAGCATTGAACATATACTTGGTAGACCTTGGATAGAACAACAAAGAAATAGCAGAATTCCCAAAATAATCAGCAAGACTGAAAGCACTTTCCAACCCCAAGACCGCAAGAAGTCCCAGAACCAAGCGCTAAGATCCCAATTTCCCTCGGGAACATGCACTTCTGAACTAAGAATGTGCAGATTCTGTATTGCCTTAAAAATAGTTGGGGAGGAATCCGGTACGAAAACACAGCAAGCGGACCCCACTAGTTTACATACTCCACCACGTTCAGCCAGAATGACATCTAATGCCATCCGGTTCTGAAGCGCTACCAATCTGATGGCTTTCTGCTCTAAAGTCATATTATAGAGTATATCTGTGGTCCGGTTGATGGTTCTCTCCAGTACTCTCGCTAGTTTCCTGATATCCTCGGAATTCGCTATCTGCCCAAAAAATGGAAGGAATGATTTTGCTACATCTCCTAAAACCTGTGCTGGAGTGTCGCCATTCTCGTCCCGCTGTGGACGAGCCTTCAAAACCTCTACAGTACTTGCTATAAACACCCCAGGTAACAGGATTCCTAGATAACAAGTTCCCTGCCAATCCCTAGGCAACCATGGAAATGCTACATTACCGCAAACAAAATAGATAGGTTCGCCTACATACAAAGGTCTGTCTTCCCCAGACAAATTTGCAACGTTGGCACAACCTTTAAAATCTCCCATTGACCGGGTGCCATTCCTCTGTATGCAGAAAGAAACTGAATCAGGGCTATGGTTAACAGTATAAGAAGGAGGCACGGCATCCTTATTGCCTATCGGAGCCATTTTAAAGGAAATCAAAAGATTTGGAAAGGACGAGACAGTCTATCAGAAGGCCTAATAGAAGCAATATTGAGCTTACTCCTATTTGCGAAAAGTGAGCTTCCCAGAGGAGTCAGAACACGTTTCTCAAAACTATTCAAATTAGTGCCATCAAAGTTCCCTGAGATGCTATCGTTCCATCGGCCAAAGAACAGTGCTCTAAGTGAAGCATAACAAGCAGTTGTCAAAGGTAAAGGGTGAATATAGCAACCTAGCCACTTATCCCCATGATGCGGTAAATGCGAGCAGATCCAACAATTGGTTCTGTTAAAGATTGCATGTGTTGCATTCATAATGAGCAACAAGGTATTATTGTGATACTTCTGTCTATGCTGTGAGTCCCTAGGTGACAGAGTATGCAAATGTACAAAAGCTGTAGGAACAGTGGGTACAATTTCAGTCGGCAGCAAAGACTCTAAAGGATGAGTTTCTTCGAAATACCAAAGGCCTAAGACAGTGACTATTATAAAACCAAATATTATCATAAAAACACAGCAATACGTTTTCGGGGCCCAGGCACATTGTTCATTGTCCGAGTTGGTCACCCCCTTATTTATAAGTCCAATACGAGCAGCAGCGGTGGCGGTAGCAGGCATTGTAGATTTTCAATTGACGACCCCAATGTTCGTTGCTGGCGACACTACGGTCGCGCGGCTTCTTAGTCCTTCCACAACCCCTAGCCAACAGAATCCCCTTCCTCAAATTTCTGGGCAAAAGCAAGCCCTTGATGATCCTTTCCTTGCTTGAATGCACAGCCGAACCGTGCCGTATGTCTATCTTCGTGGCCGGAAGTTGTATCTTGTTGTGCCTGGTATTGTTTGATCCGAGAACAAGATGTCGTCACTTCCCGTTGGAAGCAACGTATCAGAGGCAAGTGAAGTTGGAACAGAAATTTCCGGGAGCAAAATTTTCGGAGAGTGCAGAGACAAAATGGTAGCTTCCCCAAGCCTCACGGGCTCAGAAAGATTCTCCGACGCACTCTCAGTGCTACTCATTGCTTTGGGATCATTGGTTGCAGCGTTAGTGAGGGGTTCTGTTTCTTCTGTAACGTGTGGCACTGGGTGAGGAAGTTTCTTGACATGCGTCACGTGGATCCAATGCTTCCGGCCTGCGACACGCACCGCTGTTTGGGTGACCAGCAGGACCTGTAACGGGCCCCGCCACCGACGTGCAAGGCAGGAAGATCGGTCAAAGGATTTGACCAAAACCCAACTTCCAGGTTGTATACTGTGGCCTGGGCCCTCGTATCGCGCGGGTAAAGCGTCTCGTACCTGGTGATAAATGAAATACAGGTTTTTAGTCAACTGGCTACAATAGTCTGAAAGCAATACATTTTCTACATTCCTCAATGCCCTAGGCTTCAGAAGACCCCAGATATTGGCAGGTCTCCCCATTACCACCTCAAATGGAGAGAGCCCAGTCTTAGTTTTAGGGGTTGTACGCATGGCTAGTAACACAATCGGCCATTTTAGTTTGGTGCCGGCACACGTTTTAGCAAGCTTGTTTTTTATGATACCATTGTGTCTTTCCACTAATCCGGCGCTCTGAGCATGTCTGGCCGAATGGAATCGTTTGTCAATTTGCAATGCCGTACATATCTGTAGAATTACAGCAGCGATCAAATGCGGACCATTATCCGACCAGATAACTCTCGGCAAACCGAACCGTGGGAAGAATTCCTTTAACATGGTCTTTGCAGTGGTCATGGCTGTAGCGTCTTTAACAGGGAAAGCCTCGACCCACTTACTAAAGGCGCAAATGACCACAAGGACATATTTTAGATTGTTACATCGCTCCATTTCAATAAAGTCAAAGTGAATCACTTCCAATGGGACAGAAGGAGGCCCAAAGCTACCTCTTGGAGTTGCTGTCCCCTTTCCCACATTGTGTTGTAGGCAAATCATGCAATTTTGGACATGCTGGGCAATTTTTGAAATCTTATCATTTACCCAGACTTTCTCTAACATTCTCGTGATCTGTTGAGCGCACACATGTGTGGGACCGTGTGCCATGGTAACCATCATTACTATATAGGCATTAGGAAGCAACCATTTCCCTTCAACCATGTTCACCCAACACCCATCATCATCGAGTTTCCCCAAGCCCTCAGCCCACCTCTTGGATTCTTCTAATGTGGCATCGGCTTGGATATCCCGTACAGACCCGCCACCCTCATCCATTGCATAGGCATCTACAGTCTCCCTTGAAACATACATCTCCGTGAAGAGATCAGAGGCAGTTTGTCTAGCTATTTGATCAGCGAAAGCATTCCTTTTCCCTACATCATCTATAATCTTGCAATGTGCTGCGCACTTAATGATTGATAACTGACTAGGGAGCGCAAGTGCTGAAAGCAATTGTACTATCAGGGAGCCATGTTGGATCTTGGTGCCATGCGAAGTTAAAAACCCTCTCTCTGACCAAAGTCTCCCAAAGTTGTGAGCCACCCCAAAGGCATACTGGCTATCAGTATATATGTTTACTGTTAGCCCTTCGGAAAGCTCACAAGCTCGAGTCAATGCTATAATCTCTGCGGCCTGCGCAGAGTTATGCGTAATTCTCTTGGTCTCCCCAACCGTACTCAATGTAGTGACTGCATAAGCAGCTGTGGATGTACCATCCAGTAGTTTGAAGCAGGAACCATCACAAAACAGCTCCCCTTGTGGGTTATCCAAAGGAGTGTCCCTCAAATCAACTCTGCCTTTTGTATCTTGTTCAGTAGTATACAGGCAGTCATGTGACTCTTCGTCACCGCAAACAGTATTTTGCGGGAAAGGTAGGAGTTCAGCCGGATTAAGAATGCAGCACCTCCTAATTTGAATGTGGGGAGCAAACAAGATTAATTCATATCTTGTCAGTCGTGCGGAAGTGAGGTGTTGCGTTTGGGTTTTGTTCAATAGAATATCTAAAGAGTGAGGCACCATCAGGGTTAAATCATGGCCTAGGACCATTCCCTCACTCTGTTTTACAGACGCAGCAGCAGCAGCGACAGCGCACAAACATCTTGGCAAAGCGCATGCAACAGGATCAAGGGCGGAAGAGTAGTAACCGCATGGCCTATTCTTCCTTCCATGTTCCTGCGTTAATATAGCCAAAGCACATCCATCACATTCATGCACAAACAACACAAAGGCCTTCTCATAGTTCGGTGTACCCAAAACTGGCGCCGAACATAATGCAGTCTTGAGAAACTCGAATGAATGCTGATGCTCCGTATTCCATGGCAATGGCGAAGAAATACCCTTCTTCGTCAAGGCCAACATCGGTTTTATCACTAGTGAGAAGTTTGGGATCCGTAACCTACAGTAAGAAGCCATACCTATCAAGGCTCTAACTTCCTTTTGTGTATTTGGGACAGACATGCCAGAAATGTGTTTTATTGTTTCAGGTGTCAATCTTCTTCCCTCCTTTGACAGGAGATAGCCTAAATAGGCGACCTCCTGGCAACAATATTGAAACTTTTTAAGCAAAGCTTTGTGACCATGCTTAGCTAGATGGATGAGCAACAACATAGTGCCCTCTTTATAAGAGCTCTCAGAGTCAGCGGCTAAAAGCAAATCATCAACATATTGAAGCAACATACAAGTAGGGGGTAATCCAAGGGTATCAAGCTGCTCTTTCAAAGCCCTACTATAAATACTAGGACTCTCAGTATAACCTTGAGGTGCACGAGTAAATGTGAATGAGCGTCCCCCTAAGGTGAACGCGAACAAGTATCTACAATCCTCATGTATAGGAATACCGAAGAAAGCATTCTTTAGGTCCACAACACTGAAGTGAGTAGCCGTAGCTGGAATCATGGTTAATATTGTCTTCACATCGGGCACAATTGGAAATTGTGGAGCAACGACTTTATTAATGGCACGTAAATCAATTATAAAACGAAATGGAATTGCATTATCACCTTTTTTGTACACGGGTAAAATCAGACTATTGCACAAACTTCCTGCTATCTCCTCAATCACCCCACGATGCACAAAATCGGAAACAATGCTCTTCAAAGCTCGCTCACCTTCAACTAAGATCTTATACTGTGGAATACGGGGCAGCTTAATTCCATGTTTCAAAACTATTTTAACAGGCTCAATCTGCAAAACACCGACATCATTGTCATCAACTGCCCACAAACACTCTGGTACATTACTGAATTCCGGCGGCAAAGGTCTAGTCAAGAATTGCGAAACAGAACATTGCTGTGGTGAAATCGTCAAACGCACTCCATCAGAAGAACAATGAATTACCGCATTTAATTCCTTCAACAGATTCAACCCCAGCAAATTCTCTCCACAATTCGAAGTCAAGAGAAATGGACAGTGGTCCGTAAAGGGACCCAAAGAAATAGGTGCCGGTGAAGAAACTGGACAAACAACTGGTGTGCCAGAAAACCCTACAGAAACATTGGTTTGCCCTGACAGTGGAATGTTTGGAACCCGAGAATGATCAATGGAGCACTTCTGTACTCCAGTGTCTATCAAAAATTGATGTTTCCTATTTCCCACTACCATTTCAACGTAGGGATCTTTCTGATTAACGGGAATAGGTGTAGGTTCCAAACCCTGCTTCGGGCAATCCTAACGAAACAAAATATCATCAAAAGAAAGCTCTTCAGATAGATATGCAGCAGAAGGATGATCAAATATGTTTCTAGTATCCACACTCGAAGTCTGATTATCCTGTGAAAAAGGTTGTTGGGGATCCTGCGAAAACTGGCCTCTACCAGGGCCCCCTACACCCGGGCGACCTCTGGATTGTCTACCCATATTTCCAAATGTGTTATTCGACCTCTGTCGAAGGACGGGGCATTGTGCACGCCAATAACCCTCCTGGCGACAATAGGCACACTGGTTAATATTCACAGGACCCAGGGCACATTCCCTTGTGGAACATACTGACCTCTAATCTGCGAACTACCCCCTCTGGGGCCTTTAACAATTTGCTGTAACAATACTTTAGTCTTCAAATCACCTTTTCTCTTCTCGACTCTATCTTTTTCATTATTGACACGGTTCTCGTAATACTGAGCCATGTGCAGTACTTCTGATTGGGATTTTGCCTGCCAAGCGCTCTCAGAAGACATAATTTGTGACTTGATGTCAGGCAGCAATCCACGTACAAATTTGTCCACAAATAATCTTTTCCCAGACTCTGTGCCTAAGTCTTGTCCACTGAAATCTGAGAATACCTGTTCGAACCGATTAAAGAACTCGGTAGCACCCTCAGATTTTCCTTGGACACAGGCCGTAAGCTTGTCCCAAATAATTCTCTTTTCGGGGATTATAGTTTTCAGTTTTGCAATGATTCTGTCAGGCAAGTTAGTATCACCTGAGGTGGTCTCTCACCAGCTGGCCTTTCCCCATCAAGCCTAACTATGTTAGCCCATGTATCTCCCAACCCTGGTACATCGTCTATATTCCTAACTTGTTTCCACAAATCTACAGGCAGGAGTACAGGGAATAGCAAATCAATGTCGCCTAGGATAAACACTGAGGACTGCAAAATGGACTCTATCTCTTTATAGAACCCTGTCAGATTTTTCCTAATGTCAGGAATAGTTTGTCTAATAGTATTCACTTCCTGTCGTGAAAACGGGACGTGAACAAACTGCGATACATAATGTGCAGGAATGTCCACAGCAGGTGTACCTGCTGCAGCATTAGCAGGAATCTCAACCTTTGTGACAAATGTGGGAGGAACCTCTCTCATAGGCAACTGAGATGTAGGCAACTCCGAACGCTTACTAAGCAACAGAGCTAAGTCGAGCGCTAAAGCAGTTGAAGAAGTGTCAAGTGAAAAAGCTCTCTTATAAATGCTCAATAACTCTGTGGGACAACTAACCTTTCTCTTTAAACATTCATCCTGCAGGTACTCTACCATTACCTGTATCACTTTCCTCTGCATTTCTAGCGTATATTGACTGTATGTGTCATATACCTCAACTGGAGTTATCGATATGTCTGAAATCCATCTAATCGCATCTTTTGTACAAATTCGCGCCTCCTCAGATGTCGATTTACGACACGGAAGAAATCCTTTCTGTACATACATACTTTCTTCTTCGTCATCCTCATTCCGTAGCCTTTCCAACTCCTTTCTATACTCAAACACCCTCTCAACATGCTCATGTACTTTCTCCACAGTGTCTCTTGAAAACGCTACAGTATTCAGGTCCCTCAACCCTTGTGGGAGGTCTGCATTATTTAATTTACCCCACTTTACACATAAATGAATCCCTAAACCTTCAATGAAAACATTTTTCTCAGGAAAATTATCCATATTAGAAAGTGTGGCAAGAACATTAGCTCGATCATCTCTCTCCATACAATGCTTAGCCCATGCAAACAAATCCTGTTTCTTTTCTATAGGTACAGTATTACGAGTAACAATCCTCGACCCCGCACCCTGATCAACTACATGCGGTACGGAACTACTTGGGAGTGAGGGTGCAGGCAAATTCAATGGAGGTACTATTACTGGTGCAATGGGAAGAGGCAGAGGAGCAGGTGGAGGAACAACAACCGAAGGAATAGGAGCAACAGGTTGAGCAGGAAGAGCAGGAATAACAGCAGGAAAAGGTACAGCAGGAGGAAGAGGAACATACGGAGGTGGTGCAGAGGCACCAGGCCTTCGTTCATTTAACAATTTGTCGATAAACTCATCAGAAACATGAAGATCTTTAGAAGGATAGATTTTCTGAATACCGAGTGAGAAAGCCCTGTCCATATTCCTAACCGACTCAGACTGTTTGTCCTGATCATATAACAACGCCTTTTCAGCATTTGTTTTATGACGGCGCACATGTTTTTCCCTACTTTTAAGCTGCTGCAACGCTTCTCTTTTCCAATTTTGCAAAACATCAAATGCTGCAGGGCTGGCCTTCTTTTTTAACAAGACTGACTCTAAATATTCAATACGAGGGATCTGAAATCTACCATTGACTGGCCACTGAAGTTCGGAGGCATGTCTGGTTTGTCTGTGCCAAATTTTATTAAATACTACACTTCCAATGCCATGCTTACATGTACATAGTACATGCCGATGACCCCTCCTGTGGTGCCGGACGGCTAAATTCCAAAGATTGTCTATCGCTGCGGAATAATGCCCTAAAGCAGCTACACAATTTCCCAGGCATTTCTCAAATACTCAGTGTTACCTGGTCAATAATTGTGTCTGCAGATACAATGCGCCAAATTCAAATTGTCAGGGTTAAATTAAGAGTCGGGTAACGACTCACCTGACCAAACCTAAGGAGGACCGATCGGTTTACAAAGGACTTACCTAACGAATTTTACCTTGTGTATGGTGATTTCGGCAAATCTGCCCGCCTCAAAAAATTGACCCTCGTCAAGATGCCGTCTCAGACCACATGGCTATCGTCCAGGGAACGGATCGTGCAGCGCTGTTGAGGTGTCGCGTCTCGTTCAGTCGGGCCCGTTATGTCACACTGTCCGATCCCGGTCCGATAGCGTGCGTTAACCTTCAATAATCGGGCATCAATCTTGAGGGTCCCTATTCCGGGCGCCAACTGTGAAAACAAGGAAATATTATGAGGCAGGGTAACCAAAAAGGAAACACACCAAACAAGGGTTACAAAGGAACATACAAAGCACTTTATTTTATACTGAATCCAGTTACAAAAGAACAGAACAAAATTCAGATAGCTATCGACCCTCAGTACAACACAGCGAACTCCGGCGTGGTTCGGTGTGCTCAGTGAGTGCAAATATTCATTGAAACAGTCAGATTTTATACATTTCTCCAGCCTGTTGTCCAGCCATTCTTCATGTTAACCATTCCATAAATAAGTTACTGCTCTAGAGTCCCTTGCCAGGTCAAATCTAGTTCATCTTAGGTTTATACATTAACAAGAAGAAATGGTAATAATGTATGCTCTACGCCTAACATTACAATGCGGGAATTAATTTATGCAATATAGTTAAGCAGGTGTTCTCATTCAATTATAGATCAGTTTCGGTGATACAGGTAATCCATTGCACACAGGTCAGCAGAAGGACAAGGTCTCAGCTCATGACCCTAACAAGTGGCCTGCAGGCAAGTTATACATTGGGTGTACAGAGGTCATGACAATCGAGTTCTGTTCTGAATAACGTAGGCTACCATTTTAGCTCACATGGTGACTTTATAGAGCAAGAAAACCTAAAATGGCGGCTTGACCCAAAATGACAGTTTACATGGTTTCTAAGGTCAGGACCTTGCAATGCGAGTTTATTCACATGTAGTTTATAAGCAGCTTATTAGCAGCTTGGCGTAGGCCAATATACATATATTCATAGCAATAGGAGGCACGATATAATTTCTAGTTTGACATTACGTTATGTTAACCGATATTTATACCATGCACTGTCGCAATCAGAGTGGTCCCCTGGGGCTCTGGCGGATCTTAAAAGCAAAAGGGTAGGGAAAGTAAGTAGGACTGAACAGGAAAAAGCACAAGAGATCTGTAATGTGCTGTTGACATCTTCAGTTCAGTTTACACCATTCACTGAGCGTAGGTGTGATTTTTGGTCAGCAGTTGTCATGTGCTTTTGTGCAAGGATACGTGTGATTTGTTTCATTGTTGTGGTGTAGTGAAGTGCATGCGGTTTGTTCTGCAAAATAGGTATGGTTGTGTTTTGTTTAGAGATTGAGAGGTGTAAGCAGAGGGATGAGGTTTTTAGTGGGTTGGTTATTGGTGGTGCTCCATCATACCTCCTCTGCTTTGGCCACCTGTGGCACACGTCCCTGACAGTGTTGTGTATTGTGATGTGCTAGGGGGTGGTCTCCCTCCTATATGCTGTGCAGGGTTGTGGGCTGTCTGCAGGGCTATTTAGTGGTGATGCCTCCTCCACCATCCACCCCTTTTTTTTCAGACCATTGCATGTCTACACCACTTTGGTCCCTTGTATATCCTGGTGTGCAGCCGCCATTGCCTCGTGGGCCCCTAAAAGGGGGTGGACCTCTCCCCTGTGCCCTTGAGCTACCTGAGACCCGTGGTTTATCTGTTCTGTCGCCACTATTTCCCCTTCAACTGTTATGCCCTGTCTGTAGTTCAACCTAGGATGCTCCCATCTCCCTCATTGGCCTTCTGCATGGCACTCCATGGGAATGGGTGCACCTGGGTCTCCAACTCCCTCAGAGGTCACTCCACCTCCCTGCACTTGTCGTGGTGCAGTCTAGTCCTCCGTCTTGCCATATGTGTGTTCATTCCGAGGGGTGTGGGTGTTGCTCATTTGTTTTCGGCTGGTTCTGAGTTGAAGAGTCAGGTTTTTATGAGTTTTCTGAATTTTAGATGGACCTTCATGTTTTGTATTTCTCTCAGGTGGGAGAACAAAATGTTTGCGGCTAGGCAATGGAATGCTGATCCACCACATGTTATCCTTGTGCACGGTTTAGGTTCCAGGCGGATGTCGTTGCTGGTTCTGGGTGTTCTGGTCAGCTGGTAAATGGTGATTTTCCTTTGTAAGAAATCTGCTCCTTGGCCGCAGATTGCTCTGTGCATAATGCACATTGTTTTGAATGTGATTCATTTTTTGACTGGTAGCCAATGGTGTATCTTTGGCGCAGGAGTTATGTGGTCCCTTTGTGAGAGTTTGAGGAGAAGTCTGGCCGCTGCATTCTCTATACGTTGCAATTTCTTCGGCAGATAATCTGGCATTTCGAGGTATAGTCTGTTGGATTAGTGTATGCTGAACATGATGAGGGAGATGATGGCCAGTGTTTTTTGTGTAAAGGAGCAGAATGGTAGGATCTTTTTTATCATGTGTAGGTGGAAGACTCATTTCTTGATTATTGCGTTTACTTGCGGTTCTAGGGTTAGCTCGTTGTCCATTAGGATTCCAAGGTTTTTTTACTATTTTTGATGGCATGGGTGCTATTCCTAGTTCTGTGGACCTTGGGATGTATTGGTTGCTTTCCTGGTTCTTGGATATAATTAAGATTTCTGTCATGCCTGGGTTGATTTTGAGGCTGTTTCTGTTCTTCCATTCGTAGAGGTCTTTTAGACAATTTACTAGTGTTGTATTCTCCTTTTGGACATCTTCAATTTTGCAGAAGATTAGGGTGTCATCTGTGTAGTTTTAGCAGGTGAGGCTGTGCCTTTTGATGAGGTTGATTAGTGGAGTCACTAGATGTTGAAGAGGAGTGGGTATAGGGAGGATCCTGGCGGCACTCCACAGGTATGTATGCACATCAGGCTTTGAGGATTAGAATGTGGCCTTGGGCTCTATCGAGCCATGTTATTCCAAGTATCAACGCAATGATAGCACTCTAGTTTGAGGTAATGTAAATGTATTGTGCACTTAAAAAGAAATTCGCCACAAGTGGATGCCCTACAACTGGTTGGATTAAAGAGATACTGAGGGCCTGATTTACAAAAGCGTTTTACAATGGCACAATCCTAATGAAAAAGGCTTTGTAAATGAAGCGCTGTAACTCTAATTTAATATCCTGGGCCTCATTACAAGTTTGCCGGTCCTGGGCCCATGGTACCGGTAAGCTTGCTGGTGCCGTAGTTCCTGGACCGGCAAACTTGCTGCCCTCCAGGTCTGACCTGGCGGGCAGAGTGGCACCCGCGAGCACAGTATGTCGGATGCACCGGCACTGTTCATACCGGTGCCGGTGCATCCGGCTTGCCCATTCCCATTGAGCCCTGTTGGGCTCAATGGGAATGGGGAAGAATTTTTCCCGGCGACCAGGAATGGGCCAATACCGGGTCTGGCAAGGCCGTAATGAACTGGTAATTGCTCATTTCTGGGCGCTGGAAAAAATAAAATACCAGCGGCTGCTGTGCCTGTATTACAGGCATGGCTACCGCCAGCCTCGTAATGAGTGAGGCCCACTGGCTCATTCACTCTGTACTTTCTCATCCTATATTTAGTAATATTTATTAATATGGGAAATTAATGACTTCTGCACATTAGTAAAGCACTTCATGTTTATTAATAATTCAGGATTAGGCAGATGCTAAATCATCCTAATGCATTGCATTTTTCCTTCTAAGGGCCTCTTCAGGAGTTTGTCAAAGGGGTACAAATACAGTGGTAATGTTATTACTGCTGCATTGCCTCTCTGCCCAATCCCGAGTGTGGGTGGAAATCGGGAGGTTTACTTCCAGCTGTTTGCTGGAAGTAAAAACCTCAATTTTTTCCTATTTTTAGCGCTATTAGAGTGGCACGAATTGCTCCAGTGCTAATAGCGCAGTTACTGCCCCATAGGGTCCTATGGACTCTACAGAAAATGGGGAGTAATAGCCTTACTGCAACTCGGGATCTGGCGCTAATAGTGTTGACGGTATCCTGGTGCAATTACCACCAGGATACCGCCAAGGCTGTGATGAGGCCCTATCTTCTATCTTAATGAAACCTTTGCACTTTATGGAATGCAGAGCTAGGCAGTCCTTTGAGTTGTTTTCAACACTTGGCACTTTAGTCATGATAGTGGCAGCTGTGCAAAACATGAGACATCGTCAACTTTTCATTCTAGTATTTGTACAGGTATCCAATTTAATAGTAGATAATGGGCCTCATCACGACCCTGCTGGCCGCGGTATGAACGGTGCCGGTAAGGTACCGGCATCATTCATAGAGGGCCGCCACATTACAAGTTTGCTCGCGGGTGGCGGTATGCACGTCTGCTCTAGCCAGACGTATATACCGCCACACGCGAGCAGACCAGGATGTTAACAACGGACCCGTCATTAATGGGTCCGTTGTTAGCATCCTCCCCATTCCCATTGAGCCCTATGGGGACTCAAACGGGAATGGGGACGTACCTGGTCTGGGTCCCGAAAATGGGAATTATCGGGCCCGCAAAAGTTGGAATGGCCCGGTAATTCCCTTTTTTCAGGACCCAGACCCGGACACGACTTTGGAGGTAGCCATGCCGGTAATGACGGCATGGCTAACTCCAAACTCGTAATGAGGCCCAATGAGTAGCATTATGTGACAGAGTTGATTTGATGTACTGAGCCCCATTAGGAGGCTTGCGGTAGCAGTGCCTGTAATGCAGGCATGGCTGGCGCTGGTATTTTTTTTTCCGGCGCCCAGGAATGGGCAATTACCGGGTCATTACAGTTTTGCTGGACCCGGTATTTTCACATTCCTGGGGTCAGGAAATAATTCTTCCCCATTCCCATTTGAGCTCCATAGGGCTCAATGGGAACGGGGACGCCGGATGCACCGGCACCGTTATAAACGGTGCCGGTGCATCCGACATGCTGTGCTCGTGAGTGCTGCTCTGCCCGCCAGGCCAGACCTGGTGGGCAGAAAGGCACCTGCAAGCACAACTCGTAGTTTGCTGGTCCGGGAAATACGGTACCGGCAAGCTTACCGGTACTGTAGTTCCCAGACCAGCAAATGTATAATGAGGCCCAGTGTGTTTTGCACATAACACTCTCAAATCCTTGAATGTATGATCATGCCCCTTTATTTTAGATTTTATGACATTCAATTTGGGAACAGTTTTATGAAGAGTTAAGTGTTTTATATTTGTTGCTGGGTTTTTGTTTGCTTTTTTAGAGCACGTCTTCTCCTGCTCATAGAACCTTTTTTGCCAGAATCTTAAATGCTTAGTCACCTGACTCCAGAGTATGTGGACGTCCTCATCCTCCTCAAAACCTAAATATTGCTGAGAACTTGGATGTCCTTGGACTTGCTGCACCAACTTTAGTTGGAGGCCTAAATTAAACCATTTTTTCTCAAATGGGATTACGCACCTAACAGTACGAATGTTTCCAAAATCTATTTTGATCATTGAAGTAGGCTAAATGTGCACTTCAGAAATGACAGTTTTCTTAAATATTATTTTTTTTGTATTTTGTCCTTTCAAATTCCCCCTATTTATCAAGCAGGGGTGGTTCATCCATAATGGGGTATGGGGGCGCAGTTCCCCCGTTATGGAGTAGCTGAAGTCAGCCAAGTGAAAACACTCTCAGCTACAGAGTACAACCAAGGGAGCGCTCCTGCTTTGGCTATATTGTGGAGAAACAAGGATTCCCCTGGGGAGAAGTAACCTATCGCGTTTTGATTCCCCAGCCTTGCATACACCACTAGCAATGCTGGCTGGGGTACTGTACCCTGACAATTACCAGACGACCCACGTGTACATCCCCTTGGTTAGGAGGGTCTAGAGCAGTCAGGCCATGCTGATCCACCTGGCTCTCCACGCACCAGGAATGCACCCCTCCCTGCTTGCAGGGTGTGCCCGCTAGTAGTTCAGGAGCAGCTGTGGGTTTAAAAAAATAAAGTGTGTATGTATGAGTGCATACATGTACGTGAGTGTTTGTGAATGTGTGTGTATTTGTAAGTGTAGTAGGGTGTATGCTGACTGGGTGAGGTGGGTTTGGTGGAAATTAATGATTGCTTAATTAATGATAAATGATAATGATATGACTGTGTATGAATGCTGCTGATTGTATGAGTGTATGAATGGGGGATTATGCTGGGGAATTTTCCTGATTTAAATTTAATCAGAGTATATATTTGTATGTATGCATGCATGCAAAAGGCTATTTGGGTGTTTGACTGTTTGTGTGATGAATATGTATGTGAATGTGTGTGTGTGTGTGTGTGTCTGTGTGTGTGTGTGTGTGTGTGCATGTGTTTGTGTGTCTGCGAGGCTTGGGAAGGAGTGTTGGTGTACTGACCTGTTTCTATTTTACTCTGGCATGGCATTTCAGACTCGGGTGAAGGACAAAGTTAACATAATTAGTGGTCTGTGTGTCGTGGGGGGCATTTGTGTAGTGAGAAAAGACATTGGGCCGCATTACAAATTTTGCGGTAAAGCAACAACGGCGCTGGTAGTGCTACCGGCGCTGTTGTTGCCATGCCGCAACATTATGAATTTGCTCGCGGGGGCCGCTCTGCATGCCTGGTCAGACCTGGCGTGCAGAGCGGCACCCGCAAGCAGACCAGGATGATAGCAACGGTACCGTTATGAACGGTACCGCTGCTACCATCCTCCCCATTCCCATTGAGCCCTATGGGGGCTCAAATCGGAATAGGGATGTACCGGCTCTGGTACCGCGAAAGGGAATTACCAGGCCCTCCAAGGTTGAAATGGCCTGGTAAATCCCCATTTGCAGGACCCGGACCCGAGTTTGGGGGTTGCCATGCCCCTATCAAGGGCATGGCTACCTCTAAACTCGTAATGAGGCCCATTGTTCTTACGATGTCAAATAATTTTGTACTGACTTTAAGGACAAAGTCAACATTATTGGTAGTCTTCTCACATTTAGGGGCAGCATTTGTGTAGCTTGCAAAGAAATATTTTCTCACTATGACATGCTTTCTGTACTGGAGTTAAGGGAAAAGCTAAGATCACTTCTGTTATAAATTGGGGGGATTTGTTTACCTACTATGTCATGTAACTTAACACTGGTGTTCAGGATAAAGCAAACATGCTGGGTGTTCTTGCAAGCATGGTGGGGGAACATTTGTTCAGCCAGCAAATACATGTTACTGTGGCATGGCATTGTGCAATGGCATTAAGGGGAATTGCAACACGGTTGGGGTATGTTTCCAGCTACCAAAGACATGTTTTCTACTGCAGTATGACATGTTCTACTGGTGTTAGCAACAAAGCCAGCACTAAGAGTGTTCTTCCATGTGGTGGAATAATTTGAGAAGCCAGCAAAGACATGGCCTACATTGTGCAAACATTCTGGGATGGTTTTCTTAGTATGACATGACTGCTTTTACTGCAAAATCAACAAGAGTATGTTCTTATATGGGGATAATGGAATATATTGACAGAGCCAGCATGGATATGGTTTCCCATATTATAATTACTGTCAGTATTGGCAAAGTAACTATGTTCTTACATGGAATACCGGCATATATTGGTGCAGCCAGCATGGACATATATGGGCACAGTTAGAATGAATGTTATTTTTTTAAACTGGCGTAGGGTGGAACAAGACAGCATAGAAATGCCCATGTGCACTGTCGCCGACTTGGCATCTGAAGGATTTGTGCACATCTTACTCTACACAACTGATTGCACACTGTGTGACTTTTTACTCAATTGTTCACTGAAAGTGTGCTGTAAAATACACATTTTAACCCAATATTCAAAAGATGTTCTTAAGGGGGACAACACCGTCTAAAACCACTTGCTTTGTTCGGGCTCACTTGCTATGCTCATTTGCTAATAGATAAGCATGTGAAATGTTTACACAACTCCAATTCAAACATTCGCCATCCACCAGTGATTTGAGGTTATAGAACCACCTAAACCAACCTGGTCTCTAACAGGGAATTTACATACAAAGCCGACAGTTAAGAAAACTTCTGGAACTTTCTCAAAACCTATTCTGAGAAGAATTCTCAAACCAGATCCATTCTATATTTACAAAGGAATTAGTCTTGACTAGGTATGTGCAGGGAGTGCTTCAACACCTCCAGTGCTACTTTCTACAACGTTTCCGGTAAGGGTTAGGGAGTTACCTCCAGCAGAGAGCTGGAGGTAAATCTGCCCCCTACCGGGAAAAAAAATCCTTTATTACCGGAATAGCTAGTAATTGCTGCAAAATCCTCCATGCAATGGAGATTTACCGTCCTTACCGTCACTTGTAATCTGTGAGTAATTCTGGCACAGCAAGTGCCACAAACGGCCATTCCGTTTGCAGGTATTTTGACAGATTTACCACCGGGATACCAGAAAACTTGCAGAGGTCCATTGTTAGAACATGTTTTGATTTAATTTGTGCTTTCCACTTTGCCACTAACTGTCAAAAACATTTACAAAGAAATGGTTATATATTAAAACTATGTGAACAAGGAAAGAGAGGCTGTCATCCGATTGAGGAAGATTTTAAGTAGTAATGCACACCAATGACATTTGAACTGCCTATTAAATATGAATATTCCTGGTAAGGCAAGGATCACATCCCTTGTATCTTGACATGTGTCTTTGTATGTTACAATTTGGCAGATACCGTAACCTAATCATCAAGTGGAGTTTATTTCGGAAAGAAGAACAAACCTTCCTTAAAAACACACAGCACTATGATACTAATCATAAAAGAGTACATAACATTCAATAATACAGGACAAGATTTCATGAATGCAAAAAAACACAAAATAATCTGAATCATGATAGCCTAAATTGCATTCTATAATGCTGAAATTAGATACATGACCCAAATCCAGGCCCATTTAATGTAGGACAAAGGACCAATAACAATATGCAGATTTGCATAATTGGAAGTTATACATCAATGGGGCAAGTATATGTGTATAACTTCCTTATTCACCCGCCTGTAGGATATGTCTTTGTTTGTTACAATGTGGCAGATACATAATACCAATCAAAGTACTTTTAATTTAGGTCACAGTAACAATAAGTGTGTACAATTACAGAAGTTGAAGTTGTACATTTATAGGGCATTCATAAGTATATGTGCTTAACTTCCTTAGTCACCGACATGTCCGATATAGCTTTGTTTGTTACAATGTGCCAGATACATAATACCAATCAAAGCACATTTAATGTAGGTCACAGTAACAATCAGTGTGCAGATTTACAGATGTTGAAGTTCTACTTTATAGGGCATTCATAGGTATAGGCGCTAAACAACCATGCTTGAAGGTGAAACCAAATATGCAACCTGAGGTCCAGCATCACATCATGGGACCCACTGCTGACAATAATGGTGCCACAGCTTGCCTATGAGTTTGGGGGGAGAACGTGCTGTTTTGAGGAATAATCGTAGTTACTGAATCACCAAGAAATGTACGAAGTGGTTTGGGATCCGCAGAGCCCTATTAAAAAGGACCACATCACTTTTCCTTTCTCTTTGTGAGATGTGTTGTTCTGCAGGAGCAAGATTTTACTGGGAAAGCCCACCGTGTGTGTTTAACGATTTCTTGAGATCTTTAGTCATCTTTCTTGACAGTGCCGTATATTGTAGTGCTTGGTGGTCTCCATTTCCCACGTTTGTCTGTGTGTGTGTTTATTAGGCACCCTCTGTCTTCCATGTTACCCTCCCTCACTCCATAATGTTCCCCTGTGCTTTCTTCTATTCCCTTTTGCCATTGTCTCCCCACATTTGTGTTAAACCCTTTACCTTTTGTATTCCACTTCTATTTGGCGGTGTTCTTATTCATTTAGACCTCGTGTACCGTGTCTTTAACACGTCCCTCGCCAAAAACAAACAATAAACACTGTTCACCTTGGTATTCCTCTCCAGCTTGTTTGTGAAAACGAGAATCAATTGTACTTTATTTACCTTCCTTTGTGTGTCTGTGAACCCAAGGTATATCCATTTGATTGTCTTAGTCAGTCCATTTTCATTGTTGTCATTGGGCCTCATTCCGAGGTTCGAGGTAGCCATGGTGCTGTTGGTACCATGGCTACCCCCTTACCGCATACCGGGTCTGGGTTCCCTGAATGGGGAATTACCGGGTCATTCCAACCTGGGAGGACCCGGTATTTCCCCATTCACGGAACCCATCCCCATTCCCATTCCCATTCGAGCCCCCATAGGGCACAATGGGAATGGGGAGGGAGCTAACAAAGGGCTTGTTAATAACGGGCCCGTTGTTAGCTCCCTGGTCCTTTAGCGGGTCCCGCTAAGGGCGGCTGGTAAAACCAGCTGCCCTTAGCGGGGCCCACAAAAGTACCTCGTAATGTAGCGGTAAGGGGTTAACGGCACCGGCACCATTAACTGCACCGTTAACCCCTTACCGCCGCACTCGTAATGAGGCCCATTGTGTGTTAGTCCTACCTAATAAGAAGGGAAATAATTGAAGCGGGGAAGGGATTTGGTGGAGTGAGAAGAAGGTTGACTTCAAGTGGGATGAAAATGTTGATTACAAAGTGGACATCTTGGAGGAATAAGATGTCTCTCATGGTTGTGGACCCAGTAGGACAAAACAGGTATTGTCTAAGTAAGGAGAACCATTGAGGTGTGCTCAGGTACTGGAGAACATGCAGGGCAAATGGAGGACTTCCTAATGCTACATTGGGAGTTGGCTGAGGGGGAGGGGATGGAGCCAAGCAAGACAACAAAGGAGGGTTTGTCACTGCCACAGAAGAGGAGAGCACCTGGTGCCTTCATGTTAACCGCTCTTTTTTCCCACTTAGCAAGCCCCGCCCACCTGGTGCCTTCCTGATTGCCGCTCTTTTTCCCTACTTAAGGAGCCATCCAGCCTCTTTTCCTTTGCAGATGGGGAGCAGGTGCAAGTGGATCTTGGTATCCTGGCCTAAACCGCACCCACCTGGTGCCTTCCTGGTTGCCGCTTTTTTTCCTCACTTAGCAAGCCCCGCCCACCTGGTGCCTTTCTGGTTGCCATTCTTTTTACCTACCTAAGGAGCCCTCCATCCTCTTTTCTTTTACAGATGGGGAGCAGGTGCAGGTAGATCTTGGTCACCTGGCCTAAGCCCTGCCCACCTGGTGCCTTCCTGGTTGCCACCCTTCTTCCCCACTTAACAAGCCCCACCCACCTGCTGCCTTCCTGGTTGGCTCTCTTTTTCAATACTTATGGAGCCTGGAGCCTTCCAGCCTCTTTTCCTTTGCAGATGGGAGCAGATGCAAGTGGATCTAGGTCACCTGGCCTAAGCCCCACCCACCTTCTTAGCCCTGCTTCATGTTTCCTGCTCTTAACTCTTAGATCAAGGGCATCTCTCACCCGGGCGTCCGAAGTGAAGGGCAGACAAAGAAAAGGGCAATTCCTGTTTCGACCTGTTTGGACCAGGAGGATCCAGGGCCCAAACCCCTGCTCAGGCAGTAGGTAAGCATGCATCAACATGTGTTTATTTCCTCTGTCCCCACAGGCCATCCCCACCCCTGTGCCCTTCCTCTCGCGCACATGTGTTGCTTGTTTTGCTTGATTCTTCTACCCTGCCCCCCCCCCCTTCCGGCCTACTTCTGCAGTAGCTTGTCCTGATACATTCTGGTTTCACCATCACCGTCTTGTGAGCAATGCTGGATTTGATCTTTATGGACTTCTTTGATTCACGGTGTGCCACCCTTTCTCATGGTGGCCCTGAATCATGCTGTTCCCATCTTCATCTTTTATCCAGGCTTACAACATTATGTGTTACTACTGACTTCTGCAATCGCATTTACTCTAACCTCTTGCTTCTCCACTCTTTTTGACTGCTTACTCTCTGATCTCTCATCCTTTCATCTTCTCCATTTTCCTATCTCATCCCCTTCTCTCCTCACTTTCTTCTATGCACTTACTCTATCAGAATTGTCCCTGGAGCTAGTATGATTGCAACCTCGTCTGTCTCCTCTCCCCTCCCCTTACTTGTCCCGCCCCCCCCCGCTCCAGTACCATCTGAAATGTCGTCAGGCCTAGTACTATAGTCGCTTGTTTTGTTCCTTCTGTCCTTTTCTGCACCCCTCTCCCTTCCCTTTTGTTTTCTCTGGCTCTACCAGCAATGTCGTCAGGCCTAGAACTGTAGTCACGTGTCTGTTTCCATTTTCTTCCCACTCTTCCCCTCCCTTCCTTATCTATGTCTTAGCTCTTGCACTATCTGAAATGTCATCAGGCTGAGTACGAGAGTTAATTTCACATCCTTACTGTTCATGGCCTGTAAGAATGTCATTGTATTTTCCCTTGTTCCCTCCTTTGCCTTGAAGCACTTTGCAACACATTGTGTATAGGCGCTATATAAATAAACTATCATATCATATAACATCATATCAGAGAGGTTGGTGGGCTAGCATGGATGACAGCAATTGAAGGCTTACCAATGCCAAAGGAGGAGATGACAGTGGGGGAGCTGGAGGAGGCAGGGCCAAGGATATGATATGATATTATGTGGCACTTTTAATACCACAGAGAGAATGGACTGTAGGGTTGCAGATACGGACCCTTAAGTGCTGGGGAGCCCAGAGACAGTGCAAGGGCAACTGGACATGCAGGAGCCGGGGCCCGAGTTTACAGGATGACCAGGTGACCAGTGCATGGAGCAGTCAGGTGCATCAGCAGGGCAGAGTAAGAGAGAAAGCAGAAGCAAAAAGGAAGGTATTGAGTTGCTTCTGGAACCAGAGGTGGTTCTGCTCAAGTTTGAGAGTGGCAGGGAGGCTGTTCCAGAGGGAGGCCCCAGCCGAGGAGAAAGATCTGCCCCCAACTCTCTGCTTGGAGAAGCGTCTGACCATCAGAGAGTTGGAGTTGGATGAGCGGAGAGTACAAGAAGGAAAATGGTTTGGTTTGCGAGATAAAGTTGTAGGTAGAGTGGTCCCAGGCCCCAGAAAGCCTTGTGGACAATGCAGAGGGCCTTGCACTTGATCCTTGCAGCTACGGGGAGCCAGTGAAGAACCATTATGCTAGAGGTATTGGATATGTATTGGATAGTGTGGAGGACTGACAATCACACTTAAGCTAATGCAGGAGAGGGGCATTGCAGTTAATGATAACCTAGAGTAATTCCTGGACAATACTGTAACAGACATTGGAGTTGAAGGGAGATGGGGAGGCAACAACAGTGGTCATGCAGCATTTTCGAACTGGAAGGGCAAAAGGCACATTTGTTGGAGCAGTAACACATTGAAGGAAAAGAATGGGAGCAGAAGAGGTGGTCCCCCAGCAGGTGCCTCGAGATGATGCTGAGCAAGGCTTGCAGAGGTGGAATTCAAACACAGACATCATTGGTTAAGTGCCGAGTCGGACCAAAAAATACACTGGAAGCAAACAGCGTCTACCTCATCATGCATACAGGTGCAGTTTAGTCTCCCAGAGGGGATGAAAAGGAGGAGGAATTATGGCATTAACATAGGAAACCTTTGCAGCACAACAATGAAGTAAGATATTACAAAGAACATTTGCACCTTGGTGACCACCACAATGGAGCATCACATGGAATGGAAACATGACCTGACTAATCCTGAACGTATGCTAGCTTTCTGTGACTCCTCTTCCACAACCACATTTGAGTGAGGACACACCTTTGCATTATTGGGTCTGAACAGATCAGCAGAAGCTGCACTTAACTACACCCACCCAGCCACTTGTATCTGAAATAAGGAGTCCTAGTTTAAATTCAGATTACATTTCCCTACATTCTGCAACTCCTTTTCGGCATTTTAGTAAAAAAAAACAACATACTCACTTGCAGCCACTCAGTAGAATATCCTCCTGCATAATACGAGATGTAAAAGCTTTTCTCTGAAACTCCTTTTTGGTGTGGTAAATAAAAGACACACTCAGTTAAAGTCACTGAATATAATCTTCACCTGTCGGTCAGTATGTCGTGTCAATCCACTCTGATGCGGCTCACCACTTATGGAGTGAGACTCAAGATTCCTCACCACCATAAATGATGATTGGGTAAAATGTACACGCATCGGATTTACCACACAACAAGACTCAATATACTAGGTGCGATGACATGTGCATGAGGCTTCCGATCCCATAAACAGAAGAGAAGCATTGCAGACCTTGCCATTTTGCAAGTGTTTGTTTCTCCGAATGAGCAGTGTGTTTTGGAACCAGCTTATGTTTTTTGCGTTAAGCCTTCTTTCTGTCTCTTGCTGTCCTCCCTGTTTCCCTCTGTAGTCTACACCCTGTCATTCCCTGGAGTCTGTATATTCCAACCAATTTAGTTTTACACCTAATTCTCATCTGAAGGACTTTCTGTTTGGACTTTGGCTTGCATTCCTGACTTGCTTCTTGAAACAACCTTGGACTTGGATAGAGGACTGCTTCTTGGTTCTCAGACTTGGCACCCAACTTGGACTCCCTTTGGATTGTGTTTTTCTTATTTGTGTATTCCGTTTTTTGTGTCACCTTTTATGCAACTTTCTTCACCTATATAATTCTTCTGACCAGAAAAGATTATTATTTCCTTGTGTTATCGGGCTCCCTTACTTCTGTTATCTTATCAAGTGAACATATTCTGCAACTGCACCTCATTCTTCATCTTGGGAGCATCTTTAAGGAATTCCACAGGTGCAATGAAAGTTGTGTGTATCATTATTTAATACCAGTTGTTTTTGTGCCTGTATTAATCACTCCATGTGTGTTTTGTTAAAAGCCTCAATGGGCAAACCCAGGATTAGTTGGTTCCTCCCTATCCTTCTACCACCTTTATGGAGTGTAGTGGCACATGTTACATCATCTAAAAAGATAGGGGAGAGGTATGTGGGGCCAAGCAGTGATACAGAGACATCCCTTGAGTCTGCCTACTAAGAAACGTAAGACATTTTCTATGTAACTAGTATGTGTTATGATCATTGAAAGACAACACACTCTGTTACATCCACTGAATGTAATCTTCTCCTATAAACCTGTTTTTCTCTGCAAATACTAATAACTTGTGTTTGGTCTGTCCACTGTACACTGACACGCTGATTTAGAGTCACTGATTATCAAGACCTCCTGTATGCCATGAAATATAATACTTGTTTTCTGCTCTAGTATTTGGTATACTACGTATATAATGTCCAGCTTCCTACAAATGTAAGACCTTTTCTCTGGACTGTGCTTTATATGCAAACTAAATGAAAACAAACTAAGATAAAGCCACCAAATACATTCTCCTATCTACCTACCTACTGATAAATATATGACTTTGTCTCTACAGCTGCTAATGGCAAGCATTTGGACTGGCCACTGGATGTTGGCACACGGATTTACAGCCACAGGATATCGTCTGCTTCTGCCTACCAAAAAATATAAAACCTTGCATCTAAAACTCATTTTTTGGTATGGTCACTAAAAGACAACATACTCAGTTACAGACAGTGGGCCTGATTCATGGAAGTGTTTTATAATGACGCAATCCCATAGGAAAAAGTTTCATGAATCAGGCCCAGTGAATATAACTTTCATTCTTTTGCCTATCAAAAAATATAAAACATTTTCTCTGCAACTTCTAGCTGTTATTTGGAATGGCCACTAAACGGGGCAGCAGTTTCTTGCAACCTAAATGTACTTCAGTTTCCTGCCTGCCACCAAAATATTATGTTTTTTTCTCCACACACTGAGATAAAATGTCACGTCTGTGTTTGTAATGCAAGGTGGACTTGTCATTGGTATGTATTAAAGCCAGGAGCAGTGAAATGACAAAAGGGATGGCATATACTATTTCATTTGTTTACTCAACTTAACTTAAACTATAGATCATTTCAGTGTTCTACCTGTCCATCAACTAAAGACTAATTACATGTCCTACCACTCCTTAATCCCATTCCTATTTTGTTCCTACCTCTACTTCATCTGAAGCCCATCCATCCAACTGCTCTGGCAACCTTCTGTATCACCCACTAGCTAACGAGACCGATCCCAAATTCGATCCATGTCTACTCTATTTAGCCCCTTTAAGAATGCACCACCCATATCATTTTGTCAGAATCACAGATAATATGTGGAACAACTTTATTTGCCAGAAATGTGTGCTGTTTTGATGATTTGGGTTACAGCTGAAAATATCCAATCCGCCTTAATCAAATGGATCCTGGGAAGAGATCATTAACATAGTCATTGGCTACCTGAAAGCACAATAGGTTGTGAACCACTGACTTAAAATGAGGTATGTATTCAGAAGCATTGTCTAAAAATAAACAATTATTAGCAAAGCAAATAGTTTTGGATCGGGTATAGGCATTATAAATTAATTTGGCAGATATTTTGCAACCAATAGCATTTTATGCTCAGGTACGTAACCCAATTTCCAACTTTTGCCCTTTTATGGAGTCCTGAGTTTGTGAGTTATGGTTATTCTGAGTTATGGGTAGTCTAGAGTTAGTCATTGGGGGTGCTGTTGTGGGTTAGCTTAGGATGCTTGGTTGTGTTAAGTTTAGGGGGTGCATGCACATTTGTTGCTGAGGTCAGCAAGGGTTGAATGGTCTGGGGTTTTGTTGTTGAGGTGGGTTAGTGTGTGTGTGTGTGGGTTTTGAGCTTGGGTCTGTTGGTGAGTGCTATAACGGTTGAGTGGGGCTCTATTCTGGGAGAGATATGGTGGTTAGTAGGTGCTCGGGTTAGCTATGGCCTTGCCGAGGTGAGCTAGGATGGAGTGGGAATTTCTTGGGTGAATTTATATTTTCTGGGGTGAGATAAGATATTTTGTGTGAACTATGGCTAGACAGTGTTGGGTTTTTGGTGTGAGCTAGGGTGGGTGGGTAGTACATTGTGTCATGCGCAGGTGGGGAGGGTAGTTGCTGCAGTGAGCTATGGTCAGTGTGGAGCATTGATATGGTCTGCTAAGTGATGTGAGTTTGTGGGGTAACCTTACGTAGAATCAGCTTTGCTCGTGTAAAATCAATGATGTTGTTGGGTGAATTAAGGAGGTGAAGTGTGTGGAGTCGAAATAAGGAGAAAGTAAAATAGGGCAGCATTAGGGAATGGGCTAAGATGGGTGACTGGATTATTGGTGAAACAAATTAGGTTGGGTACTGGCATGGGTGGTTTGGGGATGTTTAGATGTTGGATGTGTGGGGAAGTGGTGGTGTTGGTCTGTGAGGTGAAATGTGAGGGTGTTGGAGTGAGGTGAGGTGAGCAGTTGGGATGATTTTGTCTGGGTGGATGAGGTGAGAAGCAGCTGGGGTATGTTTGGGTGAGTGGGCTGAGGTTTAAGGTAATAGGTGAGGTGAGCTTGTGGAGTGAGGTGAGCAGGTGAGGGGATTTGGGTTGGATGCCTGTAGCTGAAATGTCCAAGGAAGAAAAGACTGAAAGTTATTCTTCAGAAAATAACTTTCGGTCTTCTTTCCCCTGAACATTTCAGACTTTGCCCTTGCCCCCACCCCAACACTTACGTGTGGGTGGCACACCTCCTTGTGTGCTGCCGTTTCTAAACTCCCTCTGCAACGCCGATTTCCTTCACTTGCGCTCTTGGGAACTGATGTTGCAGGGTCCTTTTCCTTTTTTTACATAGGAGATGTCCCCTATGCGGGGGACACCCTCGCAACCCCGGAATCTGAAAATGCCAAACTTGGGGAGTGGGGGACACACCCACAACCTTGCTCCTCATGTTCGGTATTTTCCCAACTGTACGAATGGTACATGCCTTTTTCGGTCTTTTGTACCATTCATACAAATGGATACAGTCTTTTTGGGTGATTCCGAGGGGAGGCAGTGATAAGGTGGTGGATAAGGTGTTGGCATGAGGTTATTTTGGGTGGCGAGTTGAGAAAGGGTGGCGGGTTGATGTTCTTAAGTGATTTGGTGAGGTTGGGTCAGGTTTTCTCTCTGCGTAGAATGTAGTGGAGTGGAAGTTAAGGTTCAGTGATGGTATATTTGCAAATAAAATACTAATAAGACTTAAGTACCTATAACGGTTTGCTAATTTCAGTCAATTTAGTGAGATTACTTCTGCTTCAAAAATTACAAGGATGAGTAGAGGCTAAAGCACCTACTCAGCCTTCACACTTCTATAAAATACAAGTGATCCCAATTATAAAGATGAAATAGGCGGAGGTAAGAGATATAACTCCTTTGCCTTTTGTGGTAACATGGTCTAAGGGCAGGCTGTACTCTTAAGAGAGATGTGAATATGAAACTGTAGCAATCCAAACAGCAATAGCACACAACTAAAGTCCAACATAAAGGAATGTCCACTTAGGGGTCCATAATTATATAATATAAACTTTGAAAAACCACTATAAAATAAACAGCCCTGTAAATCTGTAAAGATGCAAGCACTCTGGATACCAGGTGGTCAGGGAAAGGCCATCGCTCTTGGATCCTAACCCTGGCGGTGGAGAAGCGAAGGAGGATCACCTGGGTGGAGGGTCCTTGAGGATTGGAAGTGGGGAACCCTTGGGCGAGATGTGGTACCCCCATTTTTCCATTAATGACAAAGCTAACTGAACCCATAGACTTCAGCCTTTTAAGATGAGGTAGCAATACTTAGAGATGGATGGGGATGCAGAATTTACTCAAACATCAATAATCAAAACCAACACAGGAAGTTGCCAAAATGGTGTTCTGTTTTATTTGCAATTATCCAAAATGGACATAATTCGACGTTCGCTCGAGCTCTCAATGCATTTCATAAAAAACCTAACTTTTATAGTCAAAATTCTTCATCATTGACATCACACTACTTGGCAAACTACAAAAACCTACATTGGGATGTAATAGACTTTAATGGAGCATCTAAGTATACGTTCCATACAGGGGTAGTGATTGGGTCTCTAACATCAGGTGGACAACTAAGCCCTCCTCTAGTGCAAGGCATCTTCATCATCACACAACAATTCATTGGTTACACAAACTGTAGGGCTCTCTTGATATGTTGCCCTGTACAATTGGTTGGCACGCTTGTACCTTTATGGAATATTCCACACGCTAGCAGCATGCACACTACCACTCCAGGTGATGGGAGGTTCGGCGCGGTCATACCTCCCCAGCCAATTCGGCCAACATCAGTCATCACTCTTACCATTTGCCATTCAATTAAGGCTTTGAACTTGGCCTTACAGAGGCTCTCTGTGCCTGAGAACTAAAGGGAGTATGACATGGTCTTATCTCCTGGTTTCGGTGTAGCTCGACCCAATGTCTATTTTCATCAGACTATGTGACTGGAGACCATGTTTTCGAGCCCTTCACTGCAAATAATTCTATTAAATGATGAACTGTTGACTCCTTCAGTGTTTTTCCATTTCACCTTAAACAGAAGTTTGTTTCTTTCTCACGTTCATTGTAACTACTTAATGGACAACCAGGCTCACAGTGGCCTCGACTCTTGGTGCTGGGCCAGCCAAGGCTTTCTTTAATTTCTCCTTTGCCATTTGCTATTTTCCATCTGCGCCACGTGAAAACCCTTTCCAATCACAGGGTTCCAAGCCTTGCTAAGGTGCATCGTGGAATATCCATGATCTATGTATTCCTATGTATATACATTGGTGCATCGCTGCAAACTATTCACTACGTAGCCAGCCTTAAGATCACTTTGGATGCTTGCGTTACTGCATCTGTACAAGCGTAAAATGACTTTGCATTTTCTTAAGCTTTTCATTGCATGAGCATCTTCATCTCGAGCCCAAAATTTTGCTCATTTTCGACACCTCTTCTTCAGATCTTATAGAATGTCTATGTTCATTAGTCTTAAGTATCTTTTGAGGGTGTGTCAGTTCTGCTTTGCGTGATTTCACCAGTCTTCTTTCTTACTCACTTTCATACTTCTTCCGGACATCTTCCAGAAGAACGTTATTTCTTTGTGCATGTATATAGGGCTATGTCAATGGATACCTTGTTTCAAGGATTATTTGCGGTACAGGCATTCTTACTGAAACTGCGTATTTTGCAATTTCCGGTTCCCAACATACAGGCAACATGGGGGCGGAGCTTCAGGTAGGGGTACTTGCCTCCTCCTCTACATAACCCTCCCCTAACCTTGATGGGATTTTCCAAGTTAGTCCCCCTCAGTTGTCCAAACATGACTTTTGACAGTACTGGGACGAGGAAGAGGCGACTAGGGGTAATTCACATCAACATGAACCACTTTGGTACTGAGACGAGCAAGAGGGCCTCTGAAGAGTAGCATTGTAAAGATCAAGCATGTTTCCCTAACAAGCCAAACTATAGTCAGGCAATTAATGGAAAGGACACACACCTGCAAACCCTTTAGGTTTGCAGGTTTTATAAACCTGCAGCTCAGGTTTATAAAAGGGGTGTGTAAAGGAAAGGAAAGGGGATGCTGATGGAGCGAGATGGGAGCCGAACTGCAGTTGTAGAAGCACACCAAGGGGGGTCCAGGTGGGTGTGAAGTTGGAGCAGGAGCTCCATGGTGCAGAAGAGAAGAACTGGAAGGAGGCCAAGTGCAGGGCTGTCTTTCATTCCAATTATGGAACTGCTTGTTCTCCCCTGAAGCTGCAAGAGCGCAAGAGTTTCTGAGAGGCAGAGTGAATCCACCTGGATGGAAGTCATCAAATGTGTGGACTGCGCGATGCAGAAAAATGCTTCCAAGTGAGCCAGTGAGTTTTTGAAAGCAAGAATCCCGGTGTTTCAGTAACCGCGAGCTTCAGGAGGTGAATCGCTATTGTCAATGAGGCCCAAGACTGATATAATCTAGTGGAGTGTTTGTGTGCCTTGTTAAAGAAACAAGCACATTTTCAAAAGCCTCCAAACGGTACAAATCCTTCCTTCATGAACTAATTAAGATTGTTGAAGTGGTCGCGTACATGAAAGGAACTTTTTCGAAAGTCTTCAACAACAGAATGAATGTACTGAAAGTAATGTATATTGAATACCGAAATAGTACACACTGAATACCGAATTAAAAGGAAGTGTAAAGGAAGTAAGTGCTCCTTGAATACCAAACTCAAAGGGAAGCTTGACATTAAAACAACTGAATGCTGAATGCACGCTGCACACAAAACTCAGAAAAGAGTGTATTTTGAATATCGAACTAGAAGGGGAATTTAACAGTGAAGCAAACCCATAAAACGCTGAATACTAACAGTATGTGGCCCATCCAACGAACTCAGACCTTGCATTTTACTACAATTATGCCACACAATACTGTATTAAACCATGAACTACAATTAAACATCATTGAATGATTGTTGCACCATAATGAAAGTATGAACAATGAATCACAAGAAGTGAATTAAGTGTTACAAGGCTGCTATTTGGAAAAGGGTGTGTGACATATGGTGAAAGAGCCACGTGGCAGCCAAGGTAAAACCAGAGGAGCCCACAGAGTACACCTTAAATCCTGGAGAAGAATAAAAGGAAGCAGGTGAACGTAACTTGATGCACAGGAGCAAGTTCCAAGGAGCCTGTGTGCGATCTTGAAGCCTTGGGGAAGGGGACCCTGGGGCTTGGCAAGTGTCTTGGGATTGGGATCTCAAGACCACCTGTGTTCTTTGGATTGGTGTATTTGAAACTTGGGGAAGTGAACCCCAGGACTGACTTTGAATTAGAGACATTAAAGTCTTGGGGAAGGGAACCATGAGGTGGAGCAAGTGTCTTTGGATTGGGTTCTCTATAGACCCTCTGCTCAACTGTAAATTGGCTTTTTATGCAATGCTCTGCCTGTGTTGTATGATGCTGAATTTCTTGCAGTGAGAAAGTCATTGGACAGGTCAAAGAATTATCCTGTAACTAAGACACTTTCTTGCAAATGTGCCTCGATGCTGTGGGCTGCTAGTGCGCTTTACAAATCTAAAAAATAAACAAATAAAACGTTTGAAAAAGTCCACTACACTATGGGTATGTGGCAGGTGCACAAAACATTGATTACATGGCTATAACGGCACATTGGGTCACCTTCCCATCTAGTGGTGAGCAAGTGAAGACATCCAAGCTGCTGCATGCTGTTCACCAACAAGCGACGTTGTGTTTTCAAGGCTTTGATTGTGGGAGCCTGACAGGGGCAGACATAGGGGATCCCATTGAGCAGGTGGTGGCCAAATAGCTAACTCTCTGGCCATGACAACTTGTATTGGGCTTTGTGGCAGCAGACAATGGCTGGGAAACACAGACATATGCCAAACTTTGCACATGTTATCCGCCTTGTGATGGTGACACAATGTTTCCGTGACTGCTCCCCTGCCTGTGATTTGCTTGCTTTGGCACACATGATTTGTTCTCTTTTCAGCCAGTTAAACAGCAGCAGAAATCATTTGACTGCTTGACAAGTTAAACACAATCTCCCACACCATAAGCTAAACTTGTTTTTGCTGACTTGCTCGAATTCAACATTGCATATACATTCATGGACTTTGTGAGCAAAGCAGTGCTGTAAGTAACTACAACCACAACCACAGTCTAGCGTTGGATGGGGTCTTCTTTACCCTGACTTAGTAGCAGAGTATGCACAATGCTGGCCCTTTGAGAAAGCTAAATAGAGTGTGAGCTAAAGCTCTGTGTCGTTGAGTCGGTATTTCCTTTGCTCTACTTGCTCAAAATGAACCTCTCCAAGCCAGGAAAAGATCATGAAAAGAACACAGTTGGGTCTGACATTGCACACGTGGTGGGAGAGCTGCTGACAACCTGTCAAAAGTACCTACTTATAAAACCCATGAGAGAAATCATGGATAGCCATGTTTTAAGGCTAAGATGGTTGCATTTCAATCTGTGGGCAATAGGGCAAATCATACAGAAAACATGGTTGGATTGTGCAAGACTGCACTTGAGAGGTGTTTGCAAGATCACTTGCTTGCAGAGCAGAGGCTTAATGGACAGATAACAACAACATATGAGCATCACTAAGATCCAGTAAGAATATATATTTTTTTAATCTGGTTGCACCCTCTCCCCTGCACCTAAAATAGGTGAAGAGGTACCCCATGTAGGGTGTGCAACATTCACACATACACATTTGAAGGACTTGCAGATTCTGCTTTCTTCAGTATCTGTGCTCAGCAGAACAATATGTAGTAGTTGTCCTACTGCTGCACAGATGGTGGATACATATTTGAGTGACAAATGTCAGCTTGGAAAGAACAATGACACTTTGCAGTATTGGTTCCTGAAACAGTCTGAATGGCTATCAGGATTTGTCCATACAGCTATTAACATCATAACCTTCTCCCATCTAGTGTTCAGTCTTGTGGTCCTATTGTCTCTAATCACAGGAGGACCCTCACTAAAGCTCATGCAAAACAACTTACATTTATCAAAATGATTGAGCACCATAGTCTAGCCTGCTAAGGTGAGATATCATTGCTTTTGCAAGTACAGCGACACGATCCTCAAAGTAGCAGCACATCATAAATGAGTCATGGGATAACCTGTGTTCCAGTGGACATGGCAGCCTGGAAAATTGGAGGTTTGGTGGAAGCTACTGTGATTCCCATTGATAATACTAGCTCTGGCTCTGAAGATCAAATTCGACTGTGGTGGTAATGGTTGGTGACTGAGACGATGATGAACAACAATTGTAATTGTTCCCACGCCAAGAATGTGAAATACTATGTGCACTGACTTCTGTGTGTCTATTATCAGAGTGTAACACAGGTGGGTTTGCGTGCGGGGCTTCTATCAAAACATAATGACCCAATCTTAGCATGACATACTGTTGCAACAGTGTACACACACAAACATTTGTATGTATTAGTGTTTGTTGTACTAGGAAAGATACCTGCCCCTATAGGCTGTGTCCACAGACAAGTAACTGGTGGGCAACCCACAAAAATGAGGATACAGAGGCAGTACAAAGTCTTAGTGAGTGTCATATATATCAATTCCCATTCTTGATTCATAATTCCAAATGTCTTCACTCACTTGAATGTTTATTCTTCAACAGCAACTGTACAAAGTTTAACACATCATTTTCGGGGATTTTATTTCAGATATTGATCTTTTATAATTTGTTGTAACTTTTTTTTGGGCGAGGGAAAGAGATAACAAAACAACATGAATAGCCCCCTCCAGAAGCAAAACAAAACGTATGTACACACTTCTCCCAGTTCCATGATTCCAAAGCAAAACTCACCATTTTCAAATGAGATTGAGGTTGCACTTCACTAAATATTTCTTTGCACTGGCCATTATGCCTCATACATCGATTCTCTCCAGCTGAAGACATGCCCGAACAAATAGGCACAATGTCCCGATATGCCAGGCAGTGTTGTTGGTGGCCCTGCCTTCTGGGACATCGACACTTTCTCCTAACAAATTCTGGAATGAAACCTGGAATTGGCTTGGCCATTTTGTATATAGGTGGCCCCTCATCACTGTGTGAGCAGGACCCGTTCACCAGATGGACAAGCCTGCATTTACCATAGCATTGCATTACCCTGTGCCCTAGGAGGTCCCAGCTGCAGTCTTATCATCATCACTGGTATTGGTTGGGGTGGGCAAAACTTGTCATACAGACCCAGCACCATTTTAGCTGGTTAAGTAAGGGCTTTTCTACCTACTGAATGAATAGCAGAGATCTTCCCACCCTCCTACTGGTCCTTGATCCCTGGCACAATGTGCTCTCCACATATTCAGTCTCTGCTGCTGAAATGCCCTTGGGCACCTTACAACAATTCTAGACCCAAGCGGATGATGGCAAAGTGGGGCTATCTTCCTGCCCTCCCTGCAGTTTTGAAGGTACTCTTGGGCCTTCCTTGCAGCCTCAATGGGGTGTGTGCCTCTTCCTTTCCCTTACGGTACTGGCTCTCCTCCTCTGATGCTTGTGATACTGGTTCTCTTCCTGACTCTTGTGGTACTGCATGTGCCACAGACTCAAGCACCTCCACCCCTGCTCTGTCACCACCATTCAAACCATCCGCCCCAACACAATCAACATCACCATCAATCCAAACAACAGCTTCTGAATCAGCATTATCTGCTGGGCCTCAACCGGAGAATGTTCAGACACTCCATCTTCAGATTTCAAGGAGGTGGATGAAGATTTCTGAACTAGAATATCAAGCAATTCCCTAAAACAAGCTGGCTTCAAAAGTAAGACAAAACTAAAGGTTTCCCCGACTCAAGTAACAAAGGTTTTAAAGACAAATGACAACACAGAAGAAAATTATTTTTTAACAAAATTACTTCCCAATTAAACTGCCTAGCTCCCAAAGTAAGAAAAAATAGAAACTCGTGTTTTGCTTAGGAACTCACCCAAATCCATGATAGAATATGCTAATCTGACATTACTATGCTGGTCTGGGCAGAATCCTCACACGAAACCTGATTCCGTACTGGGGGATCCCAATCTCGTCCAATCTCAACTCGTGAGAAAGTCAGATGTCATAATTCTTCTGCAGGCCCCTGCAGCTTCACCCGAATCCAGAGTTTGAACCTACAGGGATTTGTGGCGGAAATGTGTTGCAGTTCACCCAGGCTTAATTCCAATGACTGAGTATGCAGAGAGAGGTGGGCACCACCATATTCAATTTCATTTGTAGTACTTTATATGTGCCTTAGGTAATTCTTAGTGGAGCTGCCAGACTCTAAATGGTCCTATGACACCTGGACCCAAACATATTACAGTCTCAGAACAAAAGTTGGATTATCATACCCAGCTAGGTCCCGTGCTCTCACAATGGTTCGAAACGAGCTTTATGTATTTTTCATACATCTTTGTTCGTTCATACAAAATCAACTAAAACTGTGGCAAAACTTTTTAATGCTTCCAAAATGTCTTTGGTTGAATGTGTTTCATTTTCACAAATTCCTTCCATGAATGTACAAAAATTACTGTAGGAAGCCATTTTTGGGGGGCTTGAGCATAGTTCAATTCTTTTACCTATGCATTTCGGAGGTAAACTGCTTCTTCAGGGCCATGAAATGTGCACTTAGTTTTTTTCTTACGTTCTGTTAGTTTACTGCATGCTTCCTCCTATATTCAGGCTGAACGCTGTCTTGTGTGTGTTGAAAGTGAAACTGCTCGCGAGTTCGCGGAGTCTAATGACTCCCTTAAAATGAGAACATGGTGGTATGCACTTTTTCCTCTGTCTCTTAAAGTCCAGTGAAACTCCTAATCATTGCTTGCAGTGTTTGTGGCTGGAGAGGATGCAACCAAAACTAGGTTTGGGTTACTTATAGCTCCAGTTTTTTGAGAGCACAATAGCCCCTTATCAAGTGTAGTCTGCCTTATGTTTGAATGGTGTATGGTCATTCAATTGTTGGCTTCAAAACCTAGAAGAGTGTTTGAGACCATTCAGCCTACATTTTGGAAGCAAACACTGAAATGTGGCAGGGGTGAAATAAAAAAAAGGAAGGCACGTGAGAGAAAGTCAAAGTGTGATGTGCTGCCACGGAATGTACACGCCCAATGTTGCTAAATCTCTGTGTTGCTTGTGTGCCTCAGCGGATGCCTGATGAGTTGTGGAAGCGGGGCATCAGCTAGTTTACTGGACAAACGGTGCTTCATTTCACATCTGGCAGTGGCTGGACTCGAGTCTTTTACTATCGTTTTTGGATCCAGAGAGTCACTTCTAATTCTAACAGAAAATTGCTCCAGGTTCAGATGTGGAAACCGCAGCAGGTAGCAGCATCTGAGCTGCACGTTGTTGCCATCATTGTGCAGCAGGCCTCTATTCCACTGTTCTTGGCATCATCTGAGGCTGGTGGCAGGTGAACACAGGCTGGCAGTAATTGTCCGATCTAGCCTTTTCAAAATAACAATACAAGTGTGTCTTTAATTATTGCTCTCCTGAAAGGTCGCTGCCAATTGCATTGGGACAAAGAGAGTGTCGGAGAGCGAGAAGCTCTGAGTGCTGTGATGGGCTCTTTAGGACGTAGAAAATGGACGATTTGTCAACGAGGAAAAGTCTCTGCAAACGCATGAAAAGGCCATTGAATTAAGAGTTTTTTTGACAGCTGATAATGGCCATAGTGTGTTTTCTGTCATCTTTGTCTCATCTTATTTGTGGAACTTGTGATTTGCATGAGATTAAATATATGTTTGAATTCCTCATGTCTCTAATGGTGCTCTCTCTCTCTCTCTCTCGCTCTCTCTCTCTCTCGCTCTTTCTCTCCATCTCCCCCACCTGCCACAATCCTCAGGTTCGTCGGTGACACAGCTTTTGGCCCGAGACTTGGACGATGACAAGTTGGTGTATGGAGTGGTTGGGGAAGAGGCCCGAAGATTCTTTGCAGTGGAGAGCGAGACAGGGGTGGTCTGGCTCAGGCAGCCTTTGGACAGAGAGGTATTTCACTCAATGCAATGCAATGCGTAAAATTATATGGGGACGATTCACAAAGTTGTTACTATGAGAAACTGACATGCCCTGTACCCACTCATGGAGATGGCTATGTGATTCACAAAGAGGTTACTATGACTAGCTCTAGACATACTAACGACCTACGCGGAGAACATCAAAAGTTACTCATAGAAGCTTCTTAGTGAACCCAATACCACTTTCATGGAGTAAATCAAGAATTAGCCATAGCGACTCATATTCACATCTTCGTGAATCCTCCAGGTGTTCTGTTGAAATGTCGTTCCTCCAAAACAATGAACAAAATGAAGGCAACTTTGTTACGCAAAATTTCAGGGAAATGCAGAACAGCGTATCAAGAAAAATCAGGGATTTTCCATTGTAAGACTATATGGGGGTCATAACAAGGTTGGCGGTAAGGGGTTAACGGCACCGGTAAAGGTGCCGGTGCGCTAACCCCTTACCACTGAATCACGAGGTCCTTTAGCGGGTCCCGCTAAGGGTGGCTGGTTTTACCAGGTACCCTTAGTGGGAGCCACTAAAGGGCACGTTGTTAGCATGATCCCCATTCCCATTGAGCCCTATGGGGGCTCGAATGGGAATGGAGATGGGTTCCCTTAGTGGGAGCCGCAAAAGGACCAGCATGCTAACAAAGGGCCCGTTATTAACGGGCCCTTTGTTAGCATGATCCCCATTCCCATTGAGCCCTACGAGGGCTTGAATGGGAATGGGGATGGGTTCCCTGAATGGGGAAATACTGGGCCCTCCAAGGTTGGAATGATCCGGTAATTCCCCATCCAGGGAACTCGGATACGGTATGAGGTAAGGGCGTAGCCATGGCACTAATAGCACCATGGCTACCTCCAACCTCGTAATGACCCATTGGGCCTCATTACGACCCAGGTGGAAAACCATGGTGCTAATAGCACCATGGTCCATGCCGGTAACTTACCGACTCTGCCATGGAGAAAGGGGGAATTACCACCCCATTACAAGGTTGGCGGGGCGGTAATTCCCCCTTCCTCCATGGCCATTCCCCATTCCCATTTTTGCCCATAGGGCTCAATGGGAATGGGGAAGGCGCTAAGTACAGTACCACAAATTGCGGTACTGTACTTAGCACCAAGGTCCCTTTGCGGGTCCCTACTTTAACGGCTGGTGTAGACCAGCCGTTAAGGTCGGGTCCCGAAAAGGGACCTCGTAATCAGGCGCTAATGGGTTAACGGCCCCGTAAAAGGCTGCGGCGCCGTTAACCTATTAGCACCAGGGGTCGTAATGAGGCCCAATGTCTCTTCTGAAAAAAGTAATCATTTACATATACATAAATTGCAACCCAATCACAAACAATGAAAGTCCAATGTGCAAGGGTAGCTGAGTGTAAAGAAAGCCATTCACTGAGCCTCATTATAAATTTGGTAGTATCCCGCTAGTAAATCCGGCGGGATACCACCAAACTGAATTACCATTACTGGCACTCAGTCTGGCGGAATTTCGGCCAGATTAATGTCTTGGTAAGGGCAGTTACTCCCCATTTCATAAGGACTCCATGGGGGAGTTGCTGATATTACTGGCACCTGCAATACCGGTGCTGGTATTACCACTGATTTTCGCTGGTGGGGTGTTGGAATTACCTCCAGCTCTGAGCTGGAGGTAATTCCGGCCACTCCGCCAGCAAACCCGGTCCAGTAACATGCTGGTAAATGGAATTAACAGCATGTTATTTCCACACCAACCAACTCCTAATGAGGCCCACTCTGTGTATGAAACGTACTGCCAGATTTTCAAAGGGGTATTTGAAAGGATGTCTTAAGAGACAGGGAGCATCAGGGCAAAGCAAATGCTGGTGCAGGCCCATCGAGTCATAAACAAGGGATTGGCAGACATTTACAAAGGCACACCATGCACTTATCTGCACAACTAATATGCACTCGTGATTCAACACGTTTTGAAAAGTAAACAAATTGGTGACATATCATGGGAAATTATTGGTAGCCAAGAGGAAAAGAGAATTAAAATGTAGCTGTTTATGTTTTTTTGTTTTTATGTTGGCCCATGTGTGCATCTAAACCCACATTTGTCAGTCATCAGTGCTTATTTTTGACTGTGTGTAATTCCAAGATGTAAGAACAGGGTAGGGTAAATATATGGTATTTACTGCATGAAGTGCTTTGTAAGCAAATGTTCCATGCAATTGAAACTCCATGATATATGAAATATCTCATGTTTTCAATTTCCACTATGCTCACAATGAACTCTGCGTGCTAAAAGATTTTTACATCCGTGCCAAAAGCTTTGGTAAACAATTTTCTGGAGTGACCAATAGGCATCTGTTTTCTATGCCAGCGGATGGTAAAAAGAAAATGCCTGATATTGTTCAAATTTGCAAGGCTTCAAAACAGGAATAAAGTATTTTAATTGGGAGGTAAACAGTGGACAAAATAATTAAAATGAATGGGTAATACGATTTCCAAAATGCCAAAGAGCTGTAAATAAGAATAGCATAGCTTTCCTTCCCATTTGCCATCAATGAAGCGTCTTATCAGACTTCTTGCTTATAATCAGACCCCCAACCCAAATACTCTGGTAGATCGTCCAGCTGTTGAAGTTGGCCATGCCTGTGAACACAAGGTTTCCTGAACACTTGAAATCCAACGCCCTATTTTGGTCAAATGCACACACACATTCTAATCCTTTTGACAATTTCCCATATCTTGGACCTCGATCCCCTGAGGCCATTCCCCCCACAAGCTTTTTGAGGTCATACTAATAGTATAAACCCACTATATAAATGACTAGCAGTTGTACCCTTGTTTCCCACTGTAATTCCGGCGTCAGTCCTATTTTGAAGTGTATTTAATGAAGTAAACCAATGCTTCTTTGTAGACAATATTGCTAGTCTCTCCTATAGGAGCCAGTGTGAACAAACTCTCTTTGTTTCCAACTCTGAAGCAATTTGCATAGTGCTGACCATGAGAAAAGCATGAATCCTGTAAATCGGTTCCAGCTACTTTGAGTTTGTCTGAAAAAGGAATGTGTTATGCTTGTTTCATTGTCTACACCATGGAATCTACCCACATGCCACATTTCAGGTTTGTAGCATGTTGGGAAGTATGGTGAACATTTCGAACAGCAGACACACACACACATACATATCCAAGAATAGCAGACCGCTTTTAAAAACAAAATGCTTGAAAACAATCATTTGAAAAATGTATATTTTATACTTTTTTACATTCTCTACATCATGCAACCTACTGACATGCCACATTTCTGGCTTGTAGCATGTTGAGAAATATGCTGAATATTTCAAACAGACACACACACATATCCACAAATGTCCCTTTTATATGTAGAGGCAAACTACTACTAATACTATTACTACTACTTGCAATCCTCTACTGATTAAAAATAATAATAATAATGCTGTTATAACAGATTACTTTAGGTGTTTGTTAACTGACTCAGGTTGGAGAAATACAGTCACATTTTGCGTGCCCATGTGGATATTCTTGCCATAGTGTGCAAAGTAATCTTGTAGGCTTTGTCCCTATGCAGGATCTCCTAGATGATATACTGAGTAAGAACAGCTTTCTTGTTTGGCCAGATCGCTGTATATACACGCAGAAGATTTGTTCCCATGCAGACCTATTTGAACTGAATAAATCACCAGTATTTAGCCATCCTGGCCATGCATTAATGTCAATAAATCACATTTGTTTCAAGTATTCAGGCAATCCAAAGCAAGTTAGTACTGATGCGATTTAATCTAGAATGGCATCATTTATTTTATACAAAAAAACAATAAAAAATTCAAAATGGATCAATAAAGAATATACAGAAAAACGGTAAATCAAATATGTTCACATTAATAATAAAGAATATACAGAACAAAGGTGAATGAAATATGTTCACATGAGAACATACATATATGGACGCAACATGGAGAACAAAAATTATTTATACAGACACCTATATGTTAGTTGCCTACTAATCGAAAGTAGGTACTAGGAAGCATAAGTAAACATGGCAACAACATACATAGACATATAAAATTATTTAAGTAAATAATGGCGAGGTGCTATGCCAGAAGCTGAAGGGAATAAAGTTGTAGGACACAAATATGTCAAAGGGGGCTTTTCGGCAGAGTTGGAATCTTAGAACCAGCTGCTTCAGGACCAAAAGCCAATAATGGACCCTGTGGACATGGACAAAACAACATCTCAGTCTTGCTGTACAGCAACTTAAATTCGAAAAGAACAAAACTAAAAAACATGCCATGGTATTGTGAGATACGAGGACAAGAGAAAAAGAGGGTGGAGGTTCCCCAGTGAACACGGAGACAAACATAGTGCCACCACATACATATATGTGAAGATCAAGTGGAAGTGAAAATCAACCTTAAGGTGCGACACCAGGGGGCCAAAAGCAATAAGGATTGTCAAGTTGCTCCTGCGAGTCAGTGTCCAAGTGGAAATCAAAAATGAGAGCTAGTTAAGGAATTGGAGTGGCATTTACCACTGCTAAAATGTACAGAACTAATCTTGTGAAGCCGGCGGGGTGAGAAACAGCAGACCGGATTTCAAATATGAAATTAAGGATGGGTGCCCACATGTAGTGCGTGGAAGGTACGCTAAGTCACTGATTGGTAACCGGGAGAAATAGATATACCTTAAGGAAAGCAAGTCAAAAAGTTGACCGAGGCAGCGCATTGCCTACCTCAGAAGGAGTAACAGGTGAGGTCTTCTTCTCCCAGTGGAGTTCGATTAAGAGCGAGCCCGGCAAATCTGGACTGAGTGCGCGGGTGCTGCATGTGCATTCTCAAAGTATGAGTTGCTTTGTTGAGTCCCGATAAATGAGGACTGCAGGGGAAATTGAAGTGAAAGAAAGAGAAAAGCATATCAGCTGGGGCACATCTGAGCTATGAGCGTCGGGTCCCACCGCATGTAGCCAGCCACCCGCCAAGAGAATTAGCAAAGCCCATATGTCCACTGTGGTTCCCGTGGCACTGACCTGTAGTGTGAGTGAATCAATTACAGCCACATCCTCGAAGTGGAGAGTCTTGCAGCCGCCCAGATGACGGGGCCATACATGGGAGAAGAAACAGATCGCCGACCAGAAGAAAACGGAGTGACTCTGACAATAGCATTTAGCTGCCTTTATTAAGCCACATTCACTGTGCAAAACTTACACCGTTGTCGAATTGGGGAGCTCAAGCAATCACCACAAACATTTATTTTCCTCTAACTGAACTAGCATCGGATTTCTTATCCCTCAAAAATAGCTCTTGATGTACTACCAACTATGTATTTGGCCTTTAAATCTTTGAGAGGGTCTGCGACTGGGTGACTCGCTTAGAGTTAAGCAAATCTGGATATAGATCCATTGGATTGAGCTTTCAGAGGGGGTTGTTTGGTTATCTGAGCCAACCAGATCATGGCGTTACCAAAACAAACATCTAAATAACAGTATTTCTGAAATATATTAATTCTATAAGATCTGTAAGAAAAAGTGAAGACGAGTTTACATTGTGATTACGGCAGATTGATGGGGATTTTCCTGCATCATTCGCACAGAGCTCCCTTTCTTTCATGAATCCTGTATGTGTATTTTTGGGGGAAACTCATATTCTATCATGAGGACGGCATTGTCGGTGTGTAAATAGATGGGCTTAGGAAGCCCAGCTGTTGATGTATTGCAATGTTTATTTCCCGGGAATGTCAAAAGCTAGTTGGGTCACCGATTAAACAGGAGCGATAGAATACACCCCTTTATAGTCAGGAATTTTGGAGAACATTACACTTGCTAACAGTATCTTACAACTGAGGTGCCCTGGTATATTTGCTCCACCTTCAAATGCCCCTCTCTAAAAAGCAAACTCAACATCTTATATAATTGTAAATCATGTTTTTGGCCTGTGTCCATGTCATTAATCTGTTGTGTGCATTCCTGCCAAAATATCTTCACAGCCATTAATAAGAGAGCTTGGCCTGTTATAATAGAGATGAGGAAACTGACAGAGTTAAAACAGGCCATTCATTACAGTAGCTACTCAGCTTTCTGGCTATCAGCAAGAAGGTACTACTGCTTAGTAGCAGCCGGGACTAGCCCGTCATATCAGATCTAATGAAATTAAAGAAGCTGCTTCTGGGCTGGGACAATTACTAAGGGTTTGGGTTAGTAGAGCCTGTTAAATTTCTGTACGAAACATAAGTATCCAGTTCATAAGAGTCCACAAAGCTTTATCCTAGAATAGGGAGGAATCTACTGAGGACACATAATTATATATAGCATGCAAGCTTAAAGAGTTATTGCATCATGCTTCCAAACATTAGCTGGATATAGGGCATGAGTGACCAAAAGCAGCTTTACTCAAGCATCAAACTGAGCATTGTAGACTGGACTGCTTGTTTGTATGCTTTACGGCATACTGAAATTAGGGACTGGTCCCTGCGTTCCACTGGTATGGCTTCCATAATGGCCCGCTAAGCCATCGGGCCTGTATACTCAAAGCAACTTCTCTTTATTCTGTTTTTACCCATGTATGCCGCAGAGGACCATGATGATGTAACATTGGAACCTCGTTTTTGAATGTATTTTTGCATTATTTTTTAGTGTGCTTCAGCAAAAGCTTTTCACACGCAAGTTTAAATGTATTGCATATAAATAACTTCATTAAAATCAATAGCAGCATTCCACTTGTCTGAAATTGGATCATCTTGCATAATAAAGACTTAACATAATTAACCATCTTATCTAATTATTGTTTTTACAATAACATCTTACCATCTTTTCCTTAAATGCCCCTACAGTCACAGGCAAATTAATCCAAGATCTTAGAATGTATTATATTTATTTATTGTGTGCTGTAGTTTACAACAACGCTTTTCACACAGTCACATTACATACACATACATGGAACTATACAACTTTGCTAACTATACAGCTAAGAATATATTAAAACAAGTACAAAAACAGTTACTGCACGATATCACAACTATACATTTAAAACAATTTTTAAGAAAGCTAAACAGCAACTTTTAAGGAGATTTCCTCTGATGTTACAATTTGATACCAGAATATGTCTACAAGCAATGTATCACTTTGATGCACAAACTTACAAAAATAATCATTTCACCAAAAAGCTAAAGGTCCACAAAAATCAAAAGATGCTGCAATGTCTCAACCTCCCGTGAACAGTACTGACATAGACACTCAATCCTCAGGGTATTATTATATCTTGCTCTGAGAATTTCACGTGTTTGCAGAGGGTTACATTTTAGCCTTAAGAGATCAGACCTAAATTGACACGAGGGATATTTAAATAAATATATTGCAATTAAACTATACAGTTTAATCTCTAAAATAGTTTGATAAAACAGGTGAAAGGCAAAATGTATGCTCTATTCGCTATCCAAGCTCCTTCCAGAATCTTTTTTCGAACTTTCTGACGTTGAGACACCAATTCTTCTCTTGTGGATGACTTGTTCAACAAGATAACATCACAATTATTACTCCAACACTATAAAACATGGCACTGCTTTCTTAACAGCTGCGAATGCAATTTAGGGAACAAGCTATCTGAAGGAGGTCTTAAGACTTTACTGAACAGTTTTGATAATGCCCTGTTACTACGAGCAAGCCAGGTATTACATCCAATTCAAGCTTTATTATACCTATCGGAACACACTGCAGTAAACCACGTATTTTACCTCCATATAAAGGTTTCCATTTTTGACCAATACTCTGGTTCTGATATTTTTTCTGCTCCATAATAAATTTTAGGGACAATTTGTTGGTGATAGTGTCAAAACAATGGAACAATTGTAAACTGACCAAAACGCTTATCAAGCAAGCAAAGCTGCACCATTGCTACTAGAGAAAATGCTATAAATGTAGAGACTATTTAAGCAATATGCCCCGAGCGGCGACGGCATTAACGACTCAGGTAATGCCCTGGGGCCCACAGTTATGAGGTTATGAAGTTATGAAGTTACGAAAGGCCCTGGGGCATTAACAGAGTCTGTAATGCCCCCGCCGTGAGGGTCATATAGCTATTAGTACACCGGCCCGCAATATCTGCGTGACCGGGGACTAAAAGCATTTTTTTCTGTCCTGAAACACTGCAGAGTTTCGGAACAGAACAAGAAAAAAAAAACCGAAAAAACGACCAAGAAAATGGCCGCCAGGAAAGAGGAAAGGGAAATCGGTGTCCATTTTCCCTTTCCATGATGGCCATCGGGAGCAGACGCGCTGGGAACAGAAGTCTTCCCAGCGCATCCATTCCCAAAAGAAGACAGAGAAGAAGGTAAGCGGGGTTGGGAGGGCGGAATGGAGGGAGAAAAAAAAAAAAAGGAACAAAAATACCTGGGTCCCCGGCGGGGGACGAAGGAAGACTGCAGCCGTGTGTAGGTGTGGAGTGGGGATGGCCCTGCTCCGAGTCTCCACATGGCTGGAGGCTGCCATCATCCCCCAACAGGGAGAAAGGAGCAAGAAGGTAAGTGGGGTAGGGAGGGCAGGGAGGAGGGAGGAAAGGAGAAGGAAAAAAAAAAAGCCTTACATGAGTCCCCGGCGTGGGGCCAAGGCAGCCTTTCAGCCGTGGGGAGGCTCGGAGCGGGGATGGCCCTGCTTCGATCCTCCTCATTGGCTGAGGGGCTGCCACGCCCCCCACCGGGGACAATGGCAGTGGAATCCCGATTTAAGGATTCCCAAACGGGTAATGCCTCAGCGAGCACTAATCAGAAAGGTTTGTTCATTCTGATTGCACCCTTGCAGGTACTAATAATGGTTATGAGCATTTACTATAAAAAATGTAACACTAAGGTAGTAGTTAAAGTGATCCGCCTACTGAAATTTACTGCTATTAAGAAATAAAGTAAAATTCAAACATTTTTAAAAATACTTTGGTTTAAATCTTAAAATCATAGTTTTAATAATATTTACTAACTCCAATAAACATGTGTTCAAGGCTGCTGAGCTCTTTTGAAGGCCTATCAGAGTTTAATCACCAATAAAAATATCATCAGTGTAAGCTAAATGTGAAAAACAAAGCTCACGCAGATGACGGTAAAATGACCGCACTTGCGCCAGAGCACCAACCAAATCAGATTTATAAACCTTAAATAGAAAGGGGGCTAAAACGCATCACTGGCGCAAGCCCCTATACGTTTTGATCCAACATGAACAATGTCCTTGCCAGTGGAAAAATGTATGAAAATGAATTAGTGAAACTATGTACCCTACTGTCCTGCACCCCACAAACCCCATAGCCATGCCCCGTACAAACCCCCAAACAAATGCTCCTGCTGTTTAAGGGAACGTTCAGTGCACTTGCCTGAAAGGGCAAGTTTCATCTTCTTCCTATACTTTTATTTTACAACAAAACCATACCAGAATGGTTTCTTTTAAAATAAAAGTATAGGAACCGTAAAACTTGATTAAAAAACGTAGAGGAGCATCCCTCACAACAGCTCCGGCCCACTTCAACCACTGGTCCTTGCTGATCCAACCTCATTTTTACTTTTGTGTCTTGATGAAGGACAATTAGAAGGTCCTACGTGAAAAGCCCTTTAAAAAAAATCAAACTGAAAAAAGATAGATTTGGAAAGACAATCAAACTGTCATACCTCCGCCGCACACAAGTTTGATCAGGGGCTGACAGGCATGCCAGTAACAGGAAGAGCCATTATTGGAGAACAGGTACGTTTTTGTGTGAGTATGTGTGTGTTTATGTGTGTGTGAGTCGGTGCATGTGTCTGTTTGAGTATGTTTGGGGAGTATGCATGTGTTGTACCAGGAAGGGTGTGGTGGGTTGTAAAATGGGAGGTTCGGGGGTAAACCCCCCAATTAACAAGAGAATCAGAGGGACAGGGTGGGGGTGGGGATGGACGGGGCCAATACATGCTATCTCTGCATTTTAAAGTCAACACAAAAACTACAAAAACATAACTCAGTCTACCTGTGTTTGTGCTTTAAAATACGGGAATATCACATAGAACCCACTCAGAATGGACAACCTAACAAATGGAGTTTCTACTATAGTGACTGTCTATCAACACAGTCCAAAGCCTATGAGATGTCCAAATAAGCCACAAACAGGCATGTATTTGAATGGTTAGACTGGATACCTAATAATTGAAATAAAATGCAGTTTGGAAACGCCTCAACTCCTTTTTAAACCCTGAATGACATACATCTAGGCATGCACTCCTTGAGGCCCATGATTGTAGTTCACTCAAACTTAGAGTTGAGAACATTTTACAAAAGACATTCATTAGAGATATTGGCCTATAATTCACAGAATGTAATCTATCTCCCCGTTTATATAGCACAACAATCACAACACCCTTCCAGGAACTCAGCATTAAAGTGCTCAAAATAATATTGCTAAATAGCCCAGACAGTGCATCTGCCCAAACTCAGGATCCAATTTAAAAGTAGAGTTGGACAAGCCATCAAGGCCAGGAGCTCTCGAGATGTTACATATACAAATTGATATCAAAACATCCTCACAGTCAGTCTGGGATTTCCAATTCCTAACCAGTGAGAAAAGCAGAAGTGTAGAACCACCTGCTGGAATGCTATATAAAGTAGAAAAATCATTCATGTGGGTTCTGGAATCAGCTGAACTTGTAAAATCTCCTGAGTGCACCAGGGACCAAAAGAATCTACTGTCCTTTACCAATACACAGTGAGGCATCCCTTCCACATCTCTTTGCGCCATTAGTGTATTATGAGATTTCAACCAATTCTTATAAGCCATCTTCAGCATATGCACTTCAATTACTGCTGCACTTGTTGCCTTCATTTCCTTTCTCACAATCTTACAAAGTCCCTTTTCTATTACTAATTACAGCATCAAAAGCATGAGTGTGAGTCCTCAAATCACCCCTCTAATTCAACTTTTTTACAGGAATAGGTCCTCTCAAAATAGTCTGAACCGTATTAGCATAACATAATTGATTTGATAAAGCGTTGTCATTTTCACTCAAGGCACCAGAACTCTAACTGTTAAAATGTTTGGTGTTAACCGGACGCCAAATCAAAAAACGATGTCTGGGTCTAACCTCAACCTCCAAACTTACTCATTCCTTATGTTGATCTCTACCAGGTATATTGATTTCCAAAAGCAACAGCGAATGATCACTCTCTTTATGTACCACAACATTTAAAGACCCACATATTGAATTAAATGCATCAGAAACAAAAATGTAATCAACAGTTGATGAAACCAAGGAATTACACCACGTTAACCGGGTTAGACAATCTCTCCTAATGTTTCCATTCAGGAGGTGCAAATCCCAACTCTCCAATTCTTTATGAAATCTTATAGCCTGTTCTCTAGAATTCCTAGACGCAGGCAATCTATTATGCATTTGATAGTGTTCATGATCTAGACATTCACTCTTAAAATCTAATAATATGACATGGTCTCCATTGTCAGGAACCCAAGTTACAAGTAGGTCCGCAATTGCAGATAAAACAGATTCCAATTCAGCATTCAAAGGATTAAAGTACATATTCATCAAAACACAAGATTGGGCTATCATTCCACCCTTCTCCTGACACTTGATCCTTACCATCATCATATCCTTTCTTTTAGTTGGAATCTGTTCTATACAGAGACCTGTCCCAATTTTAAGTGAACAAAGTAGACCCCCAAAAGGGCGACCTCACAAACCTTTCTGAGCTTTCTCAAAATAGATGGTATAACCATCTATTATCGTTTGATCATCTCTTACAATGTTGTTTACATAGTCACCTTATTTCCACACTTTCTACGATTGGATAGGGATCCTAATCTTTTGTTCACAGGTATGTATCAATTCCAGGTTGATCTGTAAAACCAATACTCCTTGGTGCCACCTACTGGCAATTTGAGTGTAATTTCCCATGAATTCTAATTGCAATCTTTAAAGCTGGAGTAGTGCCTGCCATGCATCTACCCCAGAACATTGATGTGTTCATTATATTAATATTGTGCACAATTTACCCGATAAGGAGCTTGTGTTCATTGGTAGGTGTTGGGCACTGAGTAAAAATATGCCTCAAAATTTCTGATTCACTTTTATCTTGCCACGGTCTACAGATCCTCTCACCCATGAGTATATTCAGGCATGCTCCGATCACTGCCATACATGGAAGCTGGTTTAATCTTGTCAGCATAAATAGTCACCTAATGTTAATAGTCAGAAATGTCAACAAGTACGTTTTGAGCTTGCCAGGCATGTACATTAGTTCCACATCTCCCTGCATTGTTCAATAGCTTTTAGACAAGTCTAGGTTGGCACAGAATTCCCAACCAAGAACCTTAGCAAAATGTTGTGAGATTAGTTGGTGAGGTTTGAGGGCCAAATCTTTGGCCCATTAGATTTCTTCCAAAAACACTTGCAAGAATCTCCAAACTCCTTTAAAATGTATTTTCTCCCTTTCGCAGTTCTTGACACAGAAATGCATATATCGGTATAGGTGGTTGTGTAACAATTTTAATTAAAATGGTCAGCTTTCGGATGTTAAGCATGGTAAACTGGGATGCTAGGCCTAATTCTCGTCTCAACATTCAAACGGGCACATACTGAGGTAAGCCCAATATGCTTCTCAAAATGGCACGTTCTAATTGATTTAGCCATGCTGGCCTAAGAGCAAGGCAAGACTCAAGGCTGTACAGTATAGTTGGAATGATGCTTTGTTTACAGACTGTAACCAGACCACTAATACTGAAGCCGCTATATGTCATAAAACAAATCATAATGGCACCCAGTTTCCTAAAGGCCTTACGTTCAATGTCAGCCTTAAATTCTTGTGCCAATCTCCTCAACGAGCCCAAGTATGTGCACGTCAGAGCAAATTCAATCCTACTGTTATCCATCCATAAGGATTCCAGGGGAGACGACCACTTCTTTGCACCAAAGTATATCATGCAGTTTTTTGTTTTTTTTTAATAATTCATCATGAGAGTTCTCTGAAGAATATTTCATCAGAGCTTTTAAAGTTCTATGGAGGACAATCCGAGTGTCATCCATGATGATTATATCATCTGCATAGGCCACCAAAGGTAAAAGTTCACTACCCTATTTAGTGGGAAAGTTAGGAGTTTCAGATAGCAGACCAGGCAGATCAGTCATGTAAAGGTCAAAAAGCTGGGGGGCAAGAACGCTTCCCTGCTTTAAGCCCCTATTGGTAGATATGAGGCTGGTGAAATGGCCCATTCCGACAACCCGACATGTTCAGCCATGCCAGAGGGAGATTTGTACACCATATTAAGCAACCCTTTGTTGATACCCCACTTCTCAAGTTTTTGCCATAATTTAGTCTGACTTACATAGTTGAATGCTTGGCTATAATCAACATGAATCACGTATACTGGAGGACCACATCTAGTCTTTCCTCGTTCAGTAAGGGCCCTCAGAATTATTATGTTGTGAACGCTTGCATAGCTGCTACAAACACCAGTTCACTCCACATGCAAGATGTCTGTCTCAGTTGTCCAATTTTTCAGGGTTCTAAGTAAAATGGAGGCAACATACTTGCTGGGCACATCGAGCATTGCCAAAAGTCAATAATTTGCTGGATTTTCTCGGACCCTGAATTTAAAAATAGGAATCAGTACGGCGCGTTTCCATGATTGTGGGATCCTATTTGTCACTGCAAAAATGCAAAAGTAGTGATATAGTACATTAACCCACAGACTGGGATCCTCTTTCAGTATGATGTTAGTTAGACCGTCAGGGAAGAGTTTATATTAATGCTTCAGTATCTTCTGCAGTAATTCACCAAGATCATAACGTTCCATGGGTGCTTTATTCTCCATCTCTTCAGCAGTAGAATCAATTTATGTGACATATTCCTTCCAATTGTCACTGGGTATGATGTTAATCAATATAGAATTGGGTATGCCTATTGTTTGGTTTGCCAGTGACCAGGATTGTTTGTAGTCCTTGGCGGCTGGAGTTTTTAACATACTTTGCCATGTTTTATTTCTTAGCTATCAATTATGTCACTTGTGAGGCCATAGTTCCTTTGCTGTCACATTTCACAAATGTTGCTCGTTTATATTACATAGAAATCTGTAATTAACTTGGTGGGCATGGGCATTAGACAATATATAATACAAGTTGAAATGACACAAATATATGATTTGGGACCTGCAGAGCCAACGGCAAAGCTTCAACCTGTATTGTGGAACAAATGTGCCGAGCTTTGTGGGCAAATTATAAAGAATATTTAAAAGTGGATCAATAAATTAGAAATAGAACAAAGACAGGCATTCTTTTTTTATACATCACTCACCTGCCCTCTGTATCTGAATCAGATCCTGGAAAATAAGCAGAGCCACAGAAACAATAACATTACTTCCTATGTCATTTTAAGAGCTTTATTGCCTTTGAAGAAATGATAGGTTATTAACAATATCCGTTTCTTTGATTATCAATAATGAATCGCCCATAATACACCCATAACTCAGAAGACACCTTGACCCTTTCTGCGAAAGAATTGCTGTCCATTTACTTGGAATAAAGTTCGTCCCACCTGTTGGATAGTCGAGGGAGAGGGGGACTACACATGGTATTCCTACACCACCCGAGCCTGCCGGGGATAGGGCCATGTGTCCGGTTTTCACACCCAGCTGGTTATTTACAGCTGACAGGACACCAGATCACTAGGTACTTATGTCTCTTTCTTGCAAGGGGGTGGGAGGGGGCTGTGTGACATCCACAAGAAAGAGGAGCCTGTAACGGCCTGCATTGTGAGGGTACCCCTGGGATGGCCATATCTCGGAGAGTGGCACATGCTTGGCAAACCTGCACCAGTCCAGGGCCATTTAGTCCCTCGTCTAAAACTGGGGGATATATATTTCTTTCCCTGTGGCCTGTAATTCTAAACCTCTCTCTGGAGCCAGAGTAGCAGGTGGTAAGACCCTTTTAATAGGGGGCATGTTGCCACGCGTATGTAGCCCTGTCTGATTACCTACAATGGCAGTTGTCTAGTAGAGGAACCTAGAAATAAGTGACTCTTGCATGAAACAGAAAGCAAAGTTTATTAGGTTTAATCGGTTGTACGCACTGTCCATCAGCGGGCACTCCATTCTGAACATTTGTATCGTGAAGCCGTTATTTTTCATAATGTAAAAAAAATATACTAAAATACATTTTCTATTTTACATTTGATACAAATACTCCTTTGCAGGGAATTGCGTTCTCATATTATAAATATTTGCATGTGCCACCTTCTGCCTTAACTCTTTCCCCTCAACAAATCCTCGACGCGGTTGCCTTGCTTATCGTTTTTTGAGTAAATGTATCTAGCAAGTTTTTGAAGTATGTATTTATTATTAGAACACCCTAATGGTGTTTCCAATACTCTGATTGGTAAATCTGTGTCCTATGCACACTGGTGTAGCCTGCAGATTTCATAGAACCTGCAAAAACAGGCCGCTGTTTAATTGCTGCCGTCGCTTCCTTCATCGGCCTGTGTCCTAGCTCGCAGCCGCACCATCAATAGTTAATTTGCAACATTGCCGTGCGTGTGTGAATTACGTGGCCACGCCCCTTTAATAAATCAATCTAAATGAAAGCTTTCTTGTCGCCGAAATTACTAACAAAACAAACGCTGCAACACGCAGAAAGGAAACGTGTAAAACAATTATGCAAAGTTAAATCCTAACAGTGCCCACCTGCTAAACCTCGTGAATACACTCGTTTTTTTTCATAAACATTATATTTAAGTGTTAAATCCGAACAGTGTCCACTTACTAAACCTTGTGTAAGACTCTTTTTTAAATAAACAATTATATTTCAACGTTAAACTTCTAACTTTGCCCCTGCATTCCACTGCCTAATAAAAACAGCAAATGACTACTGACACACGGATTTACTTTACACATTTAAATATTCCACCCCTCCAATACTAATTAACATCCTTAAGATGCAAGATATGAGGGCAAGTATCAAACAATACCAGGGGAGTTGCTAGGTCTGGAAAAGACCCGGGGCTACGCTGATGTCTGAACTGTCGGGACTGGGGGCTAGCTAGCCTTTTGGCTGTACCTCCTGAGATTCTATCCGGGGCTACAACCAAAAGATCAGGGGCTATAGCCCCCTTAGCCCCCCCCCCCCTAGCAACGCCCCTGAACATTACACAAACCATAGATCACTGAAAGTGATCTGCACACACACACATATCAAGTGGAATCTTTAATACAGACCTTCCAATAACGCACAAATACAAAATGTATATCCAACTGCATTTTGCACACAGAGGCAGAGAAGGACAACGTACTCTACCGACTGATGCTTTCTGTATTCACACAGATGCAACCAGCTGCAAATATGCCACATTAACATTCAACAAATCTATAAAAAAAACAGCAAGCCATCACTGGAAAAAAAAACGGGATAGCCTTTGTGGTGCAATGTATGAAGTTCCAGATGAGGAGGACTGCCCCATTAAATCTTTGCAATTATATCTACAACAATTCCCCCTAAATGCACCATGTTTCTTTGTCCTGGCTAAGAAAATGACAATTGCTGAAGGCAAATTTAACCCCATCTGGTATACCTGCAGACCACTTGGGAAAAATACACTCGACTGAATGATGCAAACGATCAGCAGAAAAGCTAAATTAACTACTATATACAAAAATCACTCCTTGCACCTGAGAACTGTGCTGATTTTTGCCAATGCAGGTCTCAAAACTCAGCAGATAATGTCTGTTACTGGTCCCAAAATTGAATCGTCAATCAAAAGCTACTGGACCCCACAATACTCAGAGAAAAGGGAATGGTCTGGACTTCTACATAATGTGGGGCAAGCAACCAACAAATCATCATCCTCCCTTTCCACCACAACGCCAGAGATGGATACACCTACAACAACCAAGAAAAGGATGTCTGACACAAAACACAGACAACCCAACTGGAAGAACTTTACCAGATGAACTTCCAAGCACATCATTGGAACACAATTCTCTTACTGCTATCATATACATTCCTGCAACCAACAAAATGAGGAAATATCCTAAACTTTCACAGAAAACAGACCAACCAAATTAAGAAACTTTACCAGATGGACTACCAAACACATCATCTGTGCATGCTTCTCCAGCTACCACCTCAACCCCAAATGTAAACAATACTGGAGTCACTGGCGAGTGCGGCTGGTTAGGCTGCCCCACACACTAGATCATGGACATTAAGGAGGTACTCCGGGGAATCGAGGAGGCCAGAATTAAGTCAATATCAAATTCATTGATGTGGGAGAAGGCTATCAAACTGCATCCTCAACGTGATGGCACAACCACCAAATCCCCTCCAAATGACATCACAGTGACACAGTGCACGGATAACACTAGCTTACAAGAGATCATGACGGGTCACAACGAGCTCCCCTTGACTGTTAGTAAAACAAGGAGGAGCCATAGTACGCTTGTGGGGGGAGAAGAAAGCCATCAGGGAGGTGTAACACCAGCTGAAAATCGGTGTCCAGTTAAAGTACCGTATTTAAAAGGATCGAATGCCAACGGTGAGAGTCAATTTGATCTAAAACAAAAGGGTCGAATTTTTTCTTTTAATATATATTTTTTTGGGTTTCCGTTTTGGAAAAAAAAAAATAATTAAAACCCTCTTAACGCTACGCAGGATGGCACATTCATACCTGTAGTTCCATGCAGCGTTGCTGCTCCTTGCTCTCAAACCCTTGTTTTAAGTAGTCTAAATATACCTGATAATCAGCCCATATATATATTATAAAACAACAATCACCACTAGCTAAGAGCCCTCTAATTACCCTGCTCTCTGTTCCACATTTTAATATAGTACTACTAAATACAAGATCCCTCTCTAAGCACACAGTATATGTCCATGATTTTATTCAAGAGCATAAGGTGGACATCATGTGTGTAACGGAAACATGTCTCTCGGATGTGCATGCAAAAATGTTCAACCTAGGTGAGGTGTGCACTCCACTGTATGCACAGCAGGTTGATTAATTTCCCTTCTGATCACTTTCAATCATCGTGTCAATAATGCTTTGTGAATGTACATGGGTGAATGCGTGTCTGTGTGCGCGTGCATGTGTGCGTGTGTGTAAGTACTCCGTGTTTCCCATAGGCACAGTAATACAATAATCAAGTTTGGCAGGTCACGTGACAAATAAGAGAACTCAGTCATGCAGTGAATGAGCTCACACAAGAAAGAACAACCTTACAGTTGAAATTTGGTGGCAAATTATGTGCTCTAACATGCATGTGTGAGGATGAGTTTCAGCAACATGTCTCACACCTGCAGAATTGTACACTAACCACATCCTGCATGCATGCTCTTAAAAGGTTCACTTTCCTGAAGTAGATTCTGCCTCATCCAGCTTTTAGGAGTGAAATAAACTCAACACAGGGCTATATTAATGAGTTTGCTAATAACAATATGATCGTGTGGTGCTTTAAAGACCAGCTATTTTTATTTGTTTAAAGAACACCCAATTATGAATTGGGACTACACAAGTTATTCATCACAGGGGTTACATAGCTCCTTCATCATGGTATGCAGGACCTTTATTTAGCCTATGTAGTCCTTTCTATGAACTCCGTGAACCAATTGCCCACATTAGATCGCAACTCACAATCAGGTGGACTTCCAAAAACAAGGTCTATTTTAATGACCACATAGTAACAGTTCATGACATAAATGATTCACAGGACAATAAGGGGAAATTAACAGCAGTAGAATGGGCCCAGACTGCCACACATCAGATAGCAACTCTCCAAACCAAGGCTTTACAAGTACAATGTACACATTGGGACTGTTGCGCAGAGTGTTTCCCTATGGGAGTGTGCCATTATAAAATACTTCTGTGAATCAGGCCCATTGTTACATAGATTACACTTTGAACCGTATGCACTGCCATCAAAGTGAAGGAAAACTGACCAAGACACTTCCAGGTATTACTGGCTAATGGGCCAGTTAAGCACACCAAGCATCCCGCAATACCCTTTTCCAAGTCCATTGAAATCCTCCAGCCACCTTTTATGAGGAAGAGGAGGGTAGGTGTGCAGCACCATCACTTAGCCTTCATGTTGTGGCCAGCTGCATAGCTAACCTCTGTCATCTACCTTTGCCTTGCAAACCATAACCTTAGAATGCCAGAAGTCCAGGGAGGGGGAAGGTTCATATTTGCACCCACCGGGTCTGATATAGTGCACATACGAACCACAATATGAGTAGGATGATACCGAAAAAGCATGCACTGCCTCTCTACAAGTAAGGTGGTACAGGTAAAAACATGTTCTATTTTGCATGTCAAAAAAGAATTATTCCAGCTTGAGAGCTCATGTTAATAACTGCATGGGGAAAATAGGAAGTAATGCATGGGGTAAATACTCGTGGCATCTCTGTTTACCAAGCTTAGTGGTCGCAGAGGGACACATAGGGCCTCATTACGACCCTGGCGGAAGACCATGGTGCTACTAGCACCATGGTCCATGCCGGTAAGTTACCGACTCCGCCATGGAGAAAGGGGGAATTACCACCCCATTACAAGGTTGGCGGGGCGGTAATTCCCCCTTCCTCTATGGCCCTTCCCCATTCCCATTTTTGCCCCATAGGGCTCAATGGGAATGGGGAAGGCGCTAAGTACGGTGGCGCAAATTGCGGCACCGTAATTAGCACCAAGGTCCCTTTGCGGGTCCCTACTTTAACGGCTGGTCTACACCAGCCGTTAAGGTCGGGTCCCGCAAAGGTACCTCGTAATTAGGTGCTAATAGGTTAATGGCGCCGCAGCCTTTTACGGTGCCGTTAACCCATTAGCGCCTGGGTCGTAATGAGGCCCATAATGGCCCTCATTACGACCCTGGCGTTGGACCATGTTGCTAATAGCACCATGGTCCATGCCGGTAACTTACCGACTCCGCCATGGCGGAATGGGGAATTACCGCCCCATTCCGAGGTTGGCGGGGCGGTAATTCCCCATGCCGCCATGGCCCTTCCCCATTCCCATTTTTGCCCCATAGGGCTCAATGGGAATGGGGAAGGCGCTTAGTACGGTGCCGCAAATTGCGGCACCGTACTTAGCACCAAGTTCCCTTTGCGGGTTGGTTTTTAACGCCTGCAAAAAGCAGGCGTTAAAATCTCCAACCCGCAAAGGGACCTCATAATCAGGCGTTAAGGGGTTAACGGCGCCGCCACCTTTTATGGCGCCGTTAACCCCTTAACGCCAGGGTTGTAATGAGGGCCCTTGTGTTTTAGGTTCGGTGCCTGTTGAATGATAGATCTGTAGTAAATGTAGATTATGTGCTCCCTCGGAATATTGTAGCAATCACCTCTGAGCTGGGGAAAGGGGGGAAAATGTGGCTAGTAATGGCCTGACAGCCGAAGATAGGCAAACCCGATCGAAGCGAGGGCCTCGGCGAGGGTTGATGTCTGTTGCCAGCCATGTACGCCCATCCGACAAGGGGGGTGATAGCTATTCGCACCCCAGGGTTTGGCCAGGGTGCTTTATAGTTGGTTCTTTTTTTTTCAGGAGATGGGTCTCATGCAAATTTCGCAAGCCCAATCTCCTGCAAAAAAGAAAAGAATACAAGATGGCCATCACCATGGGAAAAGGGAGCTTGTTCCTTTTCCATTTCCATGGCAGCAGCCGGGACGATCTCTGAGACCGGGGTAGAAAGCCCAGGTCCAGCAGGTAAGTGTGGACGGATGGAGGGGCATGGGGATTGGGTTTGTATGTGATTGGGGGCGCATGGGATGTGGAGAGGCAACAGGGTGAGGCTCCTTGTTGCCTCCCCACAAACAAGATGGCACCACCCAGGGAAGGGCCTAGGGTGGCTGGAAAGAAAGGGCGTACACAGTGTATTCCTGCCTGCTCTTCCCCAGCCACTTGATTGGCTGAGCTCCCTTCCCCGGGTGCAAATGCAAAATCAGCCAGTTGTATATTTCCCTCCTAAATGTTAATATTGTTGGTCAGAACCTTATCTCGAAGAACAACATTGCTCATCAGATGAGAGTACTAGGGTTTGGTTATTTAAACATGCCCTTCTTTGCCAGCTTCCCAGATGAAAATTGCACACACATACTTTTTTTGTCATACTTGCTTTGGGATAGCACTGGGATAACATAAACCCCACAATTCCCTACAAACTAAGGACTTTTCCTTTTATCTATGACTCAGAAAAAGTTGATGTAGTCCCGCAAGGGAGCTTGGAATTGGGAACATAGCCATTTCAATCTACAAATGTGAAAAGGGGGTATAACAGGTGTACTAAGGCAACACCTCCGGAACACTTTTATCGATTTCTTTAGTTGTATTTATTTATTGTTTTTTTTATAAAGCACCTATACACAATGTGTTTCAAGGCACAAAAAGACAGGGTGGGGACAGCGATGACAAATCAAATTCAGAGCATGCAAGTGCGGTAAACGGAAGTGCAGGGGAGAGTGGACAGGGGAAGGTGGAATTCCGGAGTGTTAAACGAGTGCCAGGGTAGGCCAAGTGGTCAGAGCCCAGGAAGAAGAGAGTGCAGGTGCAGAAGGTCCACGTGCTAAGTGCGAGGAACAGGGCAGGAAGGGCTCAGGGTGGCTTTAGGCACAGCTAGACTAGTGCAGGGGGAAGGAAGACTAGAAGGGTAAGTAAAGGTGGGGGGTCAGAGGAGATCAAGTGCAGGGGTGGACTGGTCGGGGAGGGCCTGGGCCCCCGTAAAATTCTGTGGGTACCAGGCAGCCAGTCAAGAGTGGGGCAGGGAGGCCATTCCAGAGGGAGGCACCTGCGGAGGAAAGAGATCTACCCCCACTCTCTGCTTGAAGAAGAATCTGATCTGCAGAGAGTAGGAGCAACAAGATTGGACGGCCCTAGCAGGGAGGTATTTAGGCAGAGAGATTAGGATACAGTGGGGTCCCAGGCCCCAGAAATCCTTGTGAACGATGCAGAGTGTTTAGAACTGTATTGGCACAACAACTGGGAGCCCATGAAGAGTTGTTAAGGTTGGAGAGATACAGTCCCTGGGCCTAGGGTCATGGATATGTTTTGCAGTCCTATTCTCAATTAGTTGAAGGGGGCAAAGGAAAGAAAGAGGTAGATCGAAGAAGAGGCTGTTGCAGTAGTCCAGCCTGGGGAGAACCAGAGCTCTGGAGACAGTGAGCTTCTGGGGGAAGGTGAGGAAAGGGAGAATGCCTCTGAGGAGGTGCAGCTGAAAGTGAGCCTTCTTGGCAAGGTCCATGATGTGAGGAGAGAAGGAGAGAGAGGAGTCCAAGATGACACCAATGTGTTGCGGCTCACAGGAGGGTGAGGGCGAGGGGGCCCATGAGAGTGTGGCCTGAGTGTAGGAGGGAAGGAGGGAGCTGCGATCCCAATGAGAAGGATCTCAGTCTTACTGGCATTAATGCAGAGCACCATGCCTGAATAGCAGACAGACTGTCAAGAATGAGAGAGGAGGAGCCTGAGGAGGGAAGCTTGTAAGAGAGTTGAGTGTCATTCGCATAACACCGGAAGATACGAGAGAAGGCAGAGATCAAATGGGCTAGGGGACAAGGTAGATGTTGAAAAGCCAAGACAAGAGAATAGACCAGGGAAGGTTGTTGATAGATGTAGGAGGTCAGCTAGCACATAGCCATGGCCCTAATGCCAAGGGTATCACAGAGCCGATTTATTAGGGTGGCATAATTGACCGTATCAAAGACAGACGAAATGTCAGGAAGCATGAGAACGGAAGTAGAGTTTGAATCGAGATTAAAGAGCAAGTCTTCATGGGTGGTCAGGAGTGCAGTTTCCGTGCCTCTGGCAGCTCTGAAGCCAGACTGGTGGTCGTGGAGACTACCAATAGAATCAGTGTGTTGGATAAGTTGGGAGATGGCCACCTACTCCAAGTGAAGGTGCTAACGGAGAAAGGGTGGCAGTTAGCCAGACAGGAATGGTCATCAGAAGGCTTTTTTGAGGAGAGGGTGCACATGGGAGTGCTTGAAGTGTGACGGGAGGATCCAGTGGCAAAGTAGTGATTGAATAAATCAGCCACGGCTGGAACAAGGGAGATATGGTTGTCCTTGATAGTTCTGGAGGAGCTGCGGAGCACCTGTTTGGATGAGATGAGACTTTCATAGAACAGACTTGTCTAGAAACCTCATCAGGTAATATGGGAGAGAAAGAGGAGAGTAGGAGTAAAGGGGTAAGGGGGTGAAGGGAGGCCTGTGAGCAGATGAAGGAGAAGGGTTTGGTGTAGAGGAGAGTGAGGACAGGATGTCCTGAGTTTTATTAATGAAGTGCGAGGCCAGAGAAGTGCAGAGGGCCAGGGAAGGCAGATGAAAAATGGAGACTGCAGTAGGATTGGTGAGTTTGTTTGTTTGTTTGTTTTATTCACTTATAATGCGCACCAGACCCGCAGGTATCCGGGCGCAGCAGTACAGAAAATGCGAAGCTTAAGTTGCAGGGTGGGGACATGGGATATATACACTGTACAAATACAAAATACAAAATATAGACTGCAAAATATCACAGGAAGGCAGCAGTTGCGATTTACATGCAGAATAAATACAAAATATGATCAAGACAGTCTATGTACAGGTACTGTATGGGCGAAAGCTCAATGGTCAGGTGGGCAAAGTGAGTGGGACCATAGGATCATAATGAAGTGTATATTCTAGGGAGGGGTGGGGGATAAGTGGGCGCCGATAGGCTATTCATTGGTAGTCCTTAGCAGATTGATGTAGTTAATTCTGAATTTAGGGAAGGGCTGTGCCTCGCGTAGAGGATTAGGCAATGAGTTCCATAATTGAGCTGCTTGCACCGAGAAGCTACTGCCCCCCGCCTTAGCTAACCTGAATCTGGGAATGTTGAGGCTGTTGGCATTAGCAGTTCTGGCAGGGCGTAAATGATTTCTTTTAGTGAGTTTATTGCAGAGATAGCTTGGTGCTGCATTGTTCAGGGCTTTATGAACCAGGGATGCTACTTTAAGGTGGATTTTGTTTTGGGAGGACAACCAATTGTTTTGGCGCCTGATGTTTGAGATATGTGATCTTTTGGGTACACCAAGGGCAAAAACGGGGAGAGATCTCTAGCTGCGTCTTTTATAAGCTGGGCAGGGCAAGAATCGCCCTGGCAGTTAGACGGCTTAAGGGAGAGGATGACTTTCTCCACCTCAAGAATCGATGTTTTGGAGAACATGAACCGTGTGGCTGTGTCCTGGGTCTTTGGGGTAGTGACTGTGATGAGGTTGTGAGTCTTGGAGTGATGAGTAAGGGAAGCTTTCCTTTTGGTTATTTTCGTTTGGAGTAGGGAGATTTTATTGGATAGGGCTAGCTGAATGTTGGAGCACCAAGTTTTATCTTTGGTGCATGTATCCGGAATGGGGATGGGTGACTCTAGTTCTTTGAGGATGGTGAATAGTTCCCTCAGGCTTGAATTGGCGCTGGAGATCCGTTTATTAAAGGAGTTCTGTTTGGCCAGATGGATTTCTTTTTTATATTGGGAGGAGATTTCTGTTAGTTTCATTTTGTGGTCTACTGAGGGGGTGAGTCTCCATGCTGTTTCGCAGCTCCTCTTAAGTAGTCGCAAATCCTTTAGTTCGGGGGTAAACCATTTATTTAGGTGAGATTTGGGTTTACTTTTTCTGAGTTTCAAGGGTGCGATGTTGTCAAGGGTGGTTAGCATAATTTTGTTGTACTCGTTGACAAGTGTTTCTGGGTCTAGATGATCTGCTAATCCGTTGAGTGTAGGTAGAATGGCTGGGATCACTTTGTCTCTGGTGATGCTCTTTTTGTTTCTTGTTGGGCAAGGCGGGGCCGTAATGGAGGCTGGTGGAGGTGGTCTGGAGGTAGATAGTTCAAATGACAGGAAGAAGTGGTCTGTCCAAGGTTGAGGGATAATCGCTTTGATATTGGCAGTGCAATTGTAATCTACTAGCCAATCAAGGATTCTTCCCTTGTTATGTGTGGGTTCAAGAGTTTTTTGCGTCATGCCCAGATTAGAGAGGGAGTTGGCAATGATGGTGGCATTTCTATCTAAAGGGTCATTGAAGCCCAGATTGAAGTCTCCTAGGACAAGTAGTTGTGAAGAAGTTTTAAGGTTGTTGGAAAGTAGATTATGGAGATCCTCCTCGAAGGACCCTAAGGGACCAGGTGGTCTGTAGATAAGGTGGATCGTCATGGTTTGGGAGCTAGCTAGTGGAAGTTTGATGGAAAGTGATTCACATGAATCAGCTGCTGTTGTGGGTGAGATTCTCATATTTAAGCTGGTCTTTGCGATGATGGCAATACCACCGCCGCGCGTATTGTTTCTATCTTGCCTGAATATGGTAAAGTCTTCTGGGATGGCTAAGGAGAGTAGGGGTCCTGCTGCGTTGTGCAGATTTTTTTAATAAAGTTCAGCCATGCAGTTAGTGGCCCCAGAGATGCTGTCTTGGATATAGGCCCTCTTCTTCGAACAGATGGAAATTCTGTTTTTCCTTTGACGCAGGAGACAGGCCAGTTTGTCAGAGGACGTGCTCGAAGCCTGTCACTTCCGCTCAGGTGTTCTGCGCTTGCATTTCGGAGAGGCCTGGTCGGAATCATAGCAGTATTTGCGCATGCAGGCAGGTTTCAAGCGGATCCTCATGACAGGGGCAAGGATGCTCAGGGTGTTGGAGATGGGGAGTTGTTGTGGGTCCTGCTGAGTTCCTTGCAGATTTTTTTAATAAAGTTCAGCCATGCAGTTAGTGGCCCCAGAGATGCTGTCTTGGATATAGGCCCTCTTCTTCGAACAGATGGAAATTCTGTTTTTCCTTTGACGCAGGAGACAGGCCAGTTTGTCAGAGGACGTGCTCGAAGCCTGTCACTTCCGCTCAGGTGTTCTGCGCTTGCATTTCGGAGAGGCCTGGTCGGAATCATAGCAGTATTTGCGCATGCAGGCAGGTTTCAAGCGGATCCTCATGACAGGGGCAAGGATGCTCAGGGTGTTGGAGATGGGGAGTTGAGGGTTAACAAGGGCTGTTCTAAATAAGAGTCAGTGGCAGGAGTAGGAAGGGGGTGAAGCTGGTGTCAAAAGCAGCAAATGACACTCCCTTCATAGGTCGGAAACATATAGCAAACTGCCTGATGAGCTACATTCATAGAATGGACTTGACGTTTCAATTCACTCATCAAGGTTTTTTTTTTACATTCAAATCTATGAACATATTTATTTTGTTCATGTTGTATTGGATTTCAGGGAAGCTTGGATTCATTTTCTAAGAATGCTCTTTGTTTGTGTTTTCGCTACTGAACATAAATGTAAATGTTTGAGCTTTCCTTTAGCAGAATACATTTTTCATCACACATATGCAAATGGTAATTTAAAGCTTTATTTTACTTCATAAAAGGTCATTCTCATTCCGGCTTGCTATAAAGCGAAATTCAGCAATGTCTTCTCTCTATTGTAGATGTATTTGCAATTATACGTTTGTCCAAAAAGTCTCAACTCCCCATGAGTCACTTTGTTAAATAGTTACTTGACGTATTCAGACACTGCATTGAAGGGTCAGAAAATGCATTGTACTGATTTTGAACATGGAGTTACTTTTTTTCTCACACTTTCGTAGAAGTAAGGCTCTTATACCACCAATCCCCTTTTTCGTCCACTTGATTCTTAAGTCTTTCGGGCAATTCAAAAATAACCAGTTGCCGCATTGGGTGCGGCACTATGGACATCTCTTTGTAAAGCATGGCTATGGTCTGGCTTAAATGTTAGCATATCTGAAATTACAAAATACTGTTCTAAAAACTATCTTGTCATAATCATCTGTATGTGTAAACAGACTTTGTAAGCTATGCACACACTCTGTCTCCTCCACAAAGATACACGTGTGTCTAATCATTAGGTAACTCAGCAAGAGTGTGCACTATAAAGATTAACTTGACTTGCTTGTGTGCAAGCAAGCTAAACTCATACACAACAATGTGCAGCATGCTAAACTCGTGACCCTGTCCAGCAGGAAATTAGTCGACATACAAATTTGGCATGCACTAAAGGAGTGTAGTCCCATCTGTCTTCATCATTAGCCTTCGTCATTTACATGTATTTCTAAGGCATATCCCAACGCTCTGCTCTTTAAAACAAGGAATCACTTGAAGGGTCTTGCAGGTGCAGATGCCCATGTTCAAGAGTGTGCATGCCTCTGCATTTCCAGGAGCTACTTGCTTGCAGCTGTTTGCATGTCACTTCTCTGCTGTTTGTGATTTAGGGCAATATTGTAATGTGTCTCTGCCATTGGCCCAGTAGGCACGGGACCCACGTCTGGACCCACATCGGTGTGGCCACGCTTAATTTGCATATGGTCATTCCCCTTTCTGAAATGGCTTGGCAGGCTGAAGAATGATAGTCTGGAAGGTTGCCCAGAGCTTATTAAGTTAGACAACATGCATTCAGATGTTTCTTATTGTCTAGGTTGGTCTCAAATCTTTTGTCCCGTTCGGTCTATTACAGTTCTAAACAATTATGCATTCATTCATTCATTCATTCATTCATTCAGAAGGCATCCATTGAGGCAGTGTTCCTATAATGTCGCCATGACTACGAGAGAATGAATAAAGACAGAACGCTACGATTGGAAATAGTAAGATTTTAATGCAAGCCATTGGAGGACGATCCCAAAGGATCGAAACATATACATCTCATAGACCAACACTATAAAAACTCTGCCTCAAGTGATGCATCCTAAATAAATATTCATTTAAAAAACATAATAAATCATTATTGAATATTTGGAAAAGAAAGGTGGTCACACACAAAATGCTAATTAGTCTAATCGCACAGCAAGTTCTTTTAGCTTTTTTGCAATTTATTTTAAAGATTGCCCAGAGGAATTGCCAGAGGTTAAGATTAATTATAAACCTTCCAGCCATTACCTCTTATGGTTAGTCGCTTTTGCTTAGTCACCTCGAGTCCTGAGCCTGTCGGACTCTAGGGACCCAAGCTACACCTCATTGTGTGTGAAACAGTACAATGAGTCACAGCTGAGAGGCTTAATGTTGTCTGAACCTACCTTAAGTGTATCCGCCAAAGACTAGTGTTCTGTCTATTTCTGTGCCTCCCACAGCATTAGTGTGAAGATGATTAGATAAATTAATATAAAGAATCCCCCTGAATACAACAGAAGTACAAACTGTCACTATACATGTTCCCACCACCAACATCCAAATGATGGACACCTACAATAATGTTTCCTCTGGCAAACCTTGCATTGCTTGCTCTCAGGCGCAACCCATGCATTTTATTTCCCAAGGCACAACCTACAATGTCTGGCATCCATACGCAGTGTATCTACACGTGTATACCCGCCACGGTTTGCTCACTGCCATCACAGCCTGCACTCTACTGGTAGTCAAAGCCGCCTTTCCTGTGGCGCACTCACAGTCGACCGCCTTTCCTGTGGCACATTCACACAGTCTACCGCCTTTTCTGTGGCACACTCACACAGTCCACCACCTTTCCTGCGGCACAGTCACACAGTCTACTGCCTTTCCTGTGGCACATTCACACAGTCTACCACCTTTACTGTGGCACACTCACACAGTCCAAAATCTTTCCTGTGGCACACACACACAGTCTACCACCTTTCCTGTGGCACACACACACACAGTCTACTGACTTTCCTGCGGCACACTGACACAGTCTACCGCCTTTCCTGTGGCACATTCACACAGTCTACCACCTTTCTTGTGGCACACTCACACAGTCTACCGCCTTTCCTGTGGCACACCCACACAGTCCACCATCTTTCCTGTGGCACACACACACAGTCTACTGCCTTTCCTGTGGCACACTCACACAGTCCACCATCTTTCCTGTGGCACACACACACAGTCTACCGCCTTTCCTGTGGCACACTCACACAGTGTACCACCTTTCCTGTGGCATACACACACAGTCTACCACCTTTCCTGTGGCACATTCACACAGTTTACCACCTTTCCTGTGGCACTCTCACACAATCTACTACTTTTCCTGGGGTACATCACTCCTGGCTGTACCAGGACAGGCTTCCCTCTGCACTGCAAGTTTGCTCAAGAAAACAGTTAATTCGTTTTTACAACTTGCAATTGATACAATTTGCCGAAATCTTAACTTGACATATTTTACATTACCAGTAATCTCCTTTAATCAGCCGTTCCCTAGGATGCAAATAGAGTGTGTATGATACTCTGATGGATGTAAACCAGGTCCCCAACCCTACAACCACCTATGATGGCTGGTAGGAAAGCCTAACTCAAAGGTGTATTCGCCATTATCGACATCTCTACAGTGCTTCAAACCAACCGTACAACATTTCATGTAAAGCAATGTAAATTAAACTTGATAAGTATGCAGCATTAAAACGTTACGTTTTGCTTTTTGCTCACTCCTCTGCTATTCACTGTGTCTCGTGCAAATACGTTAAAGTATCCTGAGGCAACACATTAACATGTGTTCGAGTTCTCATGAATTTAACATGCAGTGAGGCATCTAGACTTGTTTTAATACTATTTAGTGCAAAGGGATGTTACATGGGTTTTGAAGTCAAGCAGCAATCTATCTGTTAGTGTTTTGTCAGTAAAGAACGCTACTGTAAAACACGCAACACAAAGGGGGTTTCTGGGAGTCTTTGTACCAGCACGAACATAGACCATTGACCTGTTCTTGGGTGGATGGCCCCTGGGAGAGTCTCAACCAAGTCTTTAGCTCTGTGAAAGAGACAGTGAGCTAAAGACTTGGTTGAGACTCTCCCAGGGGCCATCCACCCAAGAACAGGTCAATGGACTGTGTTCGTGCTGGTAGAGAGACTCCCAGAACCCCCTTTGTTTTGCTACTGTAAAACATGTAATGATAGTAGGAATGTATATACTTCACAAACCACAAACAAGTGTGTTTCTTGCAGATTAAACATGTGTTATTATCAAGAGGACCTCCTCATTAGTCCTTAGAAACAGTGACTTGGAGATTCGATATTATACAAGTCAGTCGCCAGATCATTTTAAAATAAATAAATATATATGTTTGCAGGTCGGAATCGTTTTCTGCCTGATTGTTGCCCTTTTTCTGTGTTCAAGTGGGATGGAAAGACACGGCACAGGGACACTTCATCGACAGGTGTTCAGCCCGGTGCATGCCAATTGCTCACTCAAGTCAGGACATGTCTTCACTCTATAGATAGGTGGAGTCCTTTACAAAGGTGAGTCTGCCCTCGCTGAAGACTTTGCATGGGTAGATCCCCCACATCCACACATTTTCCAGGAAGTGGCGTGCATCACTGAATAACAGCATGTTACACGCGAGGACGAGGAAGTACTTCCAACCATGAAAATTTTGGGAAACGTAAACAAATATTTATTTGCAGTGACAGTCCTTACAAGGTCCAACAATTCAAATGTTGTCCCTTCACCTACGTAGTTGCAGATGATCAATGTCTATTTTAAGAGTTGGGAACACTCTTGTATTCGAATGCATTGACTGTTTGCAGCTTCCTTGCACCTGCAGTTTGGACCTTCTCCTGCATGCAAGATTGCTCTGAGTGTAAGGGGTGCAGAATGCAAGTATCGTTCCGGCCCCTACATTCTGGGCTCACAATAGTTTTTTTTTTATATATTGGCCCCGCGTTTGTATACACTTTTTCCTGTCAAACTGGAGGTTTTCCAATGTGCTTCCACCTTTCATTTGTTGTTTGTAATGTTTTATTCACTCTGATTCCTGTATCTTTCCATAAAGAGAACGCATGTGCTATCTGCATTTTTCTGTGAATTGTATGTATGCATGCATGCAGCAGGTTCACTCTCTCTGATATATATAAATATACATGTATATATATATATATATATATATATATATATATATATATATATATATATATATATATATATTCAATGAAAAAACCCTGTAAAAGAGACGTTATGGTTAAAAGCAAAACTGAAAAACCCTAGAAAATTCACCAGTTATGGTAAAATAATCAACCATAACTCGTGCCACCACCGTGCCCTTCTAAGACTAACACCCATGACATCAAAGATGACATCACAAATGGTTTTTATTAGTGCAACTTAACCATAACGTCGCTTTAACAAAGTTTTTCAGTGAATTTTATAGATTTTTATTAGTGCAACTCAACCATAACGTCCCTTTAACAAAGTTTTTTCAGTGAATTTCATGGGTTTTTACCAATGCACGCTAATTTCCTACAACTTACTAATATTATACTAACTCCAATATAGCAACATTTTTGTCCAATTGACAAAGTTTCACCTTAAATCTCTGCCATTCCCCAACTTCTAGCATCATTTTTAGCACTTCTATACACTTTTTACAACTGTTTCCATTTTTTTTGTGTTTGTCGATGTCTGCAAACATCTGATGTCACTGCTGACTATCCGGACAATGTCCCATGACCACGCACTCACGCGTGGCATGATGACGTGTCCATGAACGCTTTGCACTTCGCCTACGGGTCTGTGCTTCGCGAACAGTTCAGAACTGCACTTTTCAGTGCATCTCGGAACTTTGAAGCTCAAAATTGACCCTTGCATAGCTTCTACACCTATTCTTACTCATTCATTAAAAATCTAGCACACATTACATTCTTGGAAGAATATTTACAAAACTGCTTTTTATCGTAAAATTGCATCAGCTACTGCCATCCCCCCACCACAAGAGCCACCACCACCCCCACCACCAGCTGGAGGACCTACACAAAATTAAAAAGCACGGTACTTTAAAAGACAATGAAGATGACCAAGAGGATGAACTAGGGGAAGTGCCTACCTCTAACACCCAGACCGAATCATGGGGGTGGCAGTTCTTTACCATTGTCGGGAATGTACCAAAGGCTAAAGCTACCAAAGTGAAATGTTGTACTCAGTCGCAGACTATCTGGACTGTACTCCTAAGGGACCACCTCCATGCATCGCCACACCAAATACAATCACTGCAATGCTCTCAGAAAGGCTGTTCCTTTCTTGGCAAGTAGTAGGCTGCCTTCCTCCACCTCATCTTCCTCAACCAATAATGTAAACACACAGCCTACTTCTGTGGGACACATAATCCCACCAGCTACCTTGCAAGTGATAAAAGAGACTGTTGATTCACATCTTTCGAAAACAACAGTACTCTTTATATACTGTAACACACCACTCTGCATTGGGGAACAATTTCAAAGTGCCTTTGAAGCTGTAATGAAGGAGCATGAGAAACACTGCCCCCTATCTTAGATGTAACACAAACGCAACATCTTCCCCTGTCCACATGTCCCTCCATATATGTGATTAGTGCCTCTTCCCTCATTTCCCTCTGCGCCTTACTTTCTGACCTCTCCTGCAAAAAAATCCCATAAAAAACACCAAAAATAAGGTTCCTTTAGGAACCACCTTTCACAGTTAAAAAATAGAACTAAAAACATAATCTTATAGACTCCTCTACTTTAAATTTCTCAGTAAAGTAGTTGGACTCAATAAGATTCTCCAACATTTCCATTAACATTTGGTGTTATGCTAATGGGAATAATGGACAACTGTATACTAGAGAAAAACATAAAAGAACAGAAACAATTTTCTGTCCCAAATACTTTATCTAGCCTACAATAAGGACCATAATCGATGGACCTTTAAAACTTTCCGTGGTCTCCACAGTCCCCTTTCCAGGCCATGGATCATTAAAAGACCTGGATTGCACGTGCACATCATCGCACAGGGCAGCCCTTCTACTCTTTTTAAATTATATTTGTAACACTCCCTCAATGCCTGCTTTCAAACAGTCACACATCCATCTACCAATCACTTCCAAAAACTGGACCTTTAACCCTATGACCATATTAAGCTTCCACACACCAACTGCCACTTAACAATCTTCCACAAATCTTTTGCCTCTGCATTTCATTTACTTATAGAAATAAATTTACAAAATGCTTGTATAAATGCACACATGCATTGTGCAGTGAGAGAAGTGCATAAATAGAAGGGGCAGTACAGATGGGCAAGTGCTCATGAGAACCCAAGAGGGAAATGCCACAGAATGCCAAGGTGGGACGCCACTGGCTAACTACTGGAGCAGAGGAGTCCCAAGGGTGAGATGCATCTTAACAGTAACATCCCTTTCACAATGTTTTTTCTGTCAATATAATAGGTCTTTATACGTGAAAATGTTTCTTGTTGTTACATCACTGTATACAAGTTGTTAATAATTCCTCTTTTCATATGTATGAAAGAACTATAAACCTCCTTAAGAAACATATTTTCTGCAAAGCATACTTATGTCTGTCGTTATCAGCAGCGCATGCTGGGGATGCAAATCATCGTTTAATTGCCTACCACATAAGGCTCAACCAAACCACCCCTATTATTCACTGCACCTACCCTGCATCCTACCTCAGTGTCCACTATATCCTAATAATGCATCCAAAGGCCAGTGCTCATGGCTTGCAGCCATGGCCAGTCTCCAAATCCAGGGGATTAAGGCTTTGGCCATGCAACATTCCTCAATATGCAAATCAGAGTACACATTAGCATTTGCCGAATGCCAGGCCCACTACCCAGACTTACATTCTTACACTTTGGAAACATAAAACACAAACAGATTTCCAAAAAACATGTTTTCAGGTCCTTGCTAATGGTTGTCGCGCAAGTTTGTTGTAACCTAGTCCACCATTTCAGACTGTAACCACAAGCAGAATATTTTTTCCCATTCAAACCTACTGTTTCGGCTATGCCGCATGCCCCAATAACCAAATGCCAGTAAACATTTCACCTTGCTGATGGCCAGGCCCATTTCCCAGACACCAATGAAATATCACTATGTTGTGGACTTTCATTTCACACATGCAAACAAATAAAACACAGGACATATTTACAAAACCATGCTTTAAAGTTATTGCTGATCCTCCTTGTGCATATTTGCTGCAATCCCATCCAGCACTTAAACCCGTACCCACAAGCAGAATTTGTTTTCCCATTTAAACCTATCCCAATTTCGAAAAGCTTTACCACATAGCCGGTTCCTGGTGGCCATGCCCACTTTAATCCCATTGCTGGTCCCTCATGGTCATGGCCTGTAGCCAGATTGTCCGGGTCATGGCACAATCTGGCCACTGCCCATGGCCACAGGCTATACCTCAGTCACCAAAGATATATCACTATTTTTTGTACAGCAGTGATCAACAATGAAACCAAAAGTTACCATCATGGGGGACACCAAGGTAAGATGGCTGTCACTCCCCACACCTATCACATTTCCTCGGTTTTGCTGAGACAAATATAAAATCTTAACTCTGTCTAAACAAATTTCACTGAATATCTTGTAGGGCGGTGGTCTGTCCCCCAGATTGCAACTTGTGCCACAGAGAAAGTGCTCATAATAGGGATGGCAATGTGGGTCCTGGATGGAGAACCAGTGCACTGGCAATGGACATGACCTTTTAGCTTATTTGGTGCTATGGGGACAGTGGCCCACAGCACTTTTCCCTAATATTTGCAATGTGGACAGTGGAGCTGGCCATGCCTGGTGGGATAGGGTTAACTACAAGTTAGAGGTATATGGGCGATAGTCTTGGGGCACTGGTCATGGCTGAAGGCTGTTAAGACGGATTTCTGAACTCTGTCCTGGTGGCGCAGAAGTGCAGAAGGCCAACCTAATTACCTGGAACAGGGTAACCTCTGGACAAGCCAGACCAATCAGGGTAGCGATCGCGGCGGTCAAGACTAGGTCTCAAGAGGGGTGAGGGTGACTGAAAGCCCGCAATGAGCACACAAAGCAAGGACACTTACAAACTACTCCAAACAGGTGTTATATTAAAAATATATACACATTTATTCCAAGGCCTTTAAAACAATGACCGTAGTGAGAAATCACAATACAACTCTAGTAAACCAACACATACCATACCAATACAATATATATACAAATACAAACAAGTCTCAAGCGTTAGATGCACGAAATGTGTAGTCCACCTAAAAGGGAAGGAAAACAGGCAGTGCGAAAAAATGCTTAGAACCAGTCCGCCTTCAGAGGAACCTAATTAAAAGGAAGTCCGAGCCCTACGAAGAGTGGAGCCTAGTGCTCAAAAGTACCTGCACACGCTGGTGCCAACGGGCAAAAGGGGAGTCTCTTCGAGGGAAATCAGGCAGTTCAGTTTAGTGCACAAATGAAGAAGAACAGAGTTCCGCGACTCAAGTGCAGCCTCCACTGTGGGCAGAAGCAGAGCGCGAGTACGGAAAGGCGTGCTGTTTTGACACAGCGGGGAAAAGCTATGGGCTCCTGCAGGAGGGCGACCAGTTCCTAGCTATGCTACTCACCGGTCCCCGATGCAAGCAGACCCAGGCTTCTCCGCGTCAGTTTCAGTCGCTGGCAGGTTCAGAAGAGCAGGGGACGTCTCGTCGTCGTGTTGAGTATGCAGCAGCAGAGTTGATTAAAAAACGTCCCAAACAAAGGAACCCGCACAGTTTGTTACCACAGCAGGGCAACGGAGCGGCCGTGTGTATCTGAGCCAAATGTACACTACTCACTTCAGACCTGGGAACGCCAAGTGTACGAATCGTGTGAGAGTGACAAGGACTCGAAATACTACACAACCTGGCGGCGGTTACAGAGCAAGACTCCTGGGTAGGCTGGTCAGTCTGCTGGATGGCCCAGAGACGCTTCCGAAGGCTTACGAGCAGGAGATGGTGAAGATGCCGAGAATAGCTGTTCCCGCTATTCCAAGGGTTGAAGTACCAGTACAGGCCTTCTGGTTCGATCAAAGGTGAAAAGGGTTTTACAAGGCGACAGCAGTGCAGAGGAGCAGTCCTTCAGCGGGTCACCAACGATTCCTCGGTTCAGCCTCTTAGTTGCAGGATACTTGGCTCCTGTATTCCTTTGTTCGTGAGAACTCAGGGGATCGACATGGTAGTGGTGTTTCCAGCCCCCTCTTATCCACGGTTCCCTTTGCGCCAAAACGGAGGGGACCCAATGGGAGATCCGCTCATCAACACTCATACCATACGTTGACCTATCACGGACCACGGTGGTCCCAGGCATTCACACCACCCTAGACTCTCTGGCACCCAGGATGTGTATTGGGACCAGACATCCCAGCCCACATCCTGGAGGCACACACCAGGCATGAAGAAGCCCGCGAAAGCATCCGTGTTTCGCGGGAAAGTACATGCCCAAATAAGGAAGGCCCCGGGTCGGCTCGACCTGGGGAAGGTGAAGGGAGCAAGACGGTCAGCGGACAGGACAAAGGAGCCTCGTGGTCTGGCCATTTTGGGAGCCAGGCCACCATTTTGGGTTAAGCACGAAAAACGCGCTTAAAACGCCAAAAGGAGCTCAAAACACAAGAAACGATCGCTGCCACCATTCCCGTCCGTGAATCACTTGCACCTATCAGTTACAATCCTAAAAGAGTATCTAGGGCCTGTAGAAGGCTAGAGACCCAAGAGAGCAGTAACTTAGCTTACAGTGCCCTCTTGTGTCATGTTGCACGAAAGCCGCAACATGATAAAAGAAACTACGGAAAACAGCGTTTCCCGGTACTGACTGTCTTAAGGGCATGTCAGTTTCCCCGTAAGAAAGGAGCGAAAGCCCAGAGGAGTGCGGCAGAAGGCTGCACTTCTCTGGCAAAGTCGAGAACAAGGTGAAAAACAACAGCAAAAAGTTTAGTGGTTGCCACATGGAAGGAAAATTACCTACAATTACGAAATCTTTCCTAACAAAGGCCATTTACAGTTGCCATCTGTCTTTTTAGTAATTATTGCAACAAAAACAGTGGTCACTCCAGAAGGAAATGGCTATTGGCTGTGGCAAAAGACAGTGACCAATGGCTCCCAGTCCTTTTGCCTAATTTTTGCAATGTGGACAGTGGACAAAGTAGAATGCCATGGCCGGTGGGATCTGGTTGGTTACTATGCAGTGGCATGTAATCCGGGACCACAGTGTGACTCTGTCTTTTTTAGCAATTGGTGCAACGTGAATCGTGGCCTTGGCTGAATACCTTGACCAGCGGGCCTTGGAGAAGGATATAGCATTCCAAATCCCATTGAAATTCCATAAATACCTTATGTAATGCAGAGTTAAGATGATCCAGGTAATTGAAACAAAATCCAGGCAATTTGGTGGGCGTTGGTAGTGAGAACCACCTTAATTTAAGTCCTCCCTTGTTGCCCAGACTATTTGCACATACACGCGATAACAAAAGGGATCAACAATGAGCTAAAAAATGACATAAGGTGGACATCCATGAGGGGAAGTCGGAGGCAGGTGGTTGTCTCTTCCCATATCTTCAGGGTTTTGTTGAACCCACCATACATCATTTTTGCAAAGAAATTTTAATTTCTCTTGATAAATATCAGCATTAAATCCCATTGAATCAGATAATCTCAACTCTGTGTTAACTACATTTTATATATTGATACATGCTGAATTGCTAGAATGATTTTACAATTATTATCATCAGATTCACTCCTTTCAGGAACACTTTTTATTTTAGTTCTTAAAGAATGATAGACTTTTTTCAATTCATTGTTGTCATTTAGTACTTTCTACAATGGGATAAATGTGTGTGTTTTAGTTTGTTATAAGAGCTGGAACCTGTCATATCTGTAGAGAAACCTTGGTGTTTGTGCAACAATCTAGTTGTGTTAGCACTACTGTGGTTAAATAAGAAAATTGCATTGCTACTGAACTTGTGAAACACAGTAACGTTGAGCTGTGAGTGTGAAAGACAGCACCTAAAGCATACTTCCAGCTAATACTAAAATACTTACTTAAAGGACAGATGACCTTTAAGATTCATTTGTTCTGATATACTTTACTCTGATAATTTATAATCATTACTTGTTTATAAGCAGACACATATAGGACATTAACCGCTCAAATATCTAGCACAATTGGGAACCAACTGTCACCGGTTAATCAAAAATGGCAGTCAGATGAATGTCGTTTGTCCGAGCAGTATAACAAAGCTCACAAGCCAGATACCACAGACTTGCTAGACTTTTGCTCTGTAATACAGCCAAGAAATGTTGTTACCTAGCATTTTCTTACCCAGATCCCTTACTATGATTAGCAGTGGATGTGCCAGAAAATAGAGTTTTCCCTCCAAATACGGTGCTAAATGAACATACTACCACAAAAGATTTTTTTGAGCCACAATTCTGCAGTTTAGTTCAAGAGAGCAGGAATCCCTCTGCATGTTACAATTAATGTTTACTAACTGGCATCCACCATTAAGAAACTTTATTAAAAAAAGAACATTCTTTCCAACAAAGATTAGCTGGATTTCTGTGTCAATTCATACAATTTCATATGCATTATTACTATACAACTGTAGTATATGTATTTTATCAAAAGGAACATGCTGCTCGGGCCAGTTTACATATTTTACATTTCTATCATGCAATTTTACTCCAGTTATAGTCTGTTCCCAGGGTAGAAGGAGCTGTACTGACTTCCACATCAAACATTGTGAAGGCAACTGGTACCCAAAAGCAATCAACTGAAGCATAAGACAATGACAAGCAAAACTGATTCCTTCAAGTGTGGGGCATATGATTCAGTTGTATGGAGAAATGATGTTACAATAAAAAAAAAGCAGGTAGGGGGTTCCTCGTGTAACAGACATCACCTAAAATAAGAGATGAAAGATGCCTCAATATTAAGTGAAGAGGTGGTCAAATGATGCATTGCTTCAATCATTAATGTGTTTCTCCCACTACCATGAAAACAATGCACCTGCAGGTTGCAGGGAGTTTCTCGCTTCCACGAGAGACAGCTTCCGACAAATGACACAATGGAGAAACAGTACCAATTTGTAAGACCAAAATCCACCATATGTCCACAAATGTGGTTCTGCGGCATTGTCAATATCACAACAAAGTATGCTGGAAAGGTCTGATATGAATGCAACTTTCAACATTCATTGGAAGATGGACATATGTTTAACATTATGCAACTCCCTGAAATACATGAAGAGAAATGCTATAAGCCCCATTTAAAAGTTGAACTCTTACAGTAATGAAAAATAGTGTCCTTGGTTCACCAAAATCCCATATATTATAGGAATATACAAACGGGAAATGTCACTGAAGGGCAGAGATGCACTGCATTCTCATCAATAGTTACCTTGTCTATTATAATTTATGGAACGGTATCTAGAATTTGAAAATGCTCACTGTTTCAGAAATGTTTCAATGCAAACAGTATATTTAATTGTTTCAACTGCAAGTGACATCTTAGTTTATACCTTCAAGATTGTATATATCCACCAGGATGATAGCTCAGGGGATACACATTTGTCTTGGAAGCAAGACAATGCATCTCAACACAGGTGTGAATCCCTGTCCTGTGCTTAGAGACTGGTCTCCGGTATTAACCATGTTACAAAAGATTAATTAATTAATAGATATGATAACAGTGCCATCATTATGAATGCATGTAAATGCCTGTGTTGATTATACAAGGATTTGTATGTGAGATGTTTCTAAATGGGGAATACATTTCCATGTAAATATATATGAAATAATAGAGAGTCTTGAGATGACTTAACCAATGACTGGATTTAATAGTCCCATGAGACTTTCATTGGTCCTTCCGAGTCTGTTACCATGAAAACATGTGAGATGTCCCGTAATACAAAGGGCCAAAGGACCTGCCTCTGAGGTATTGAGAGTCACCCACCCTTGGGAACATCTTCCAATGAAGCATTTCTAATAAATACATTTTAAAATATGAGTGGGGCCCGAAAATGTGGTGTGCTGATCTGATAATACTCAGGACTGTTTACATAACCATGAAGCCTGTTCCGCTGGCACCCAGCTTTGAATACCACCTCATGCACTTAAGACAATAAAGCTGGCAAGACAGTGAGCCTAATGGAAACTCAAACTAAAGAAACCTTCTCAGCAGATCCAGTCAAATCATTAACTGAACGTTCTGCTAGCATCAGGATTTCCCGGTCCAAAGGAACAAACTTCAATACTGGAACGCTGCTTCAAAAATAATGGGCCATTTAAATAAAAAATATTCAAGCATTAACAATGATGTTTGCTGGGGGGCGTGGCCTGTGCGCGAATGATGTGGACGTGAGCCCCCCGAGCTCCTGCAGGCGCCAGAGAAATTCTGTAATAATATCCTGATTGCAGTGGACTACGACCCACTTAAACTACGTGGGTGACGTATTAAGACGAAGGGTCCTGCCTGACCAAAGACAGGCTTTTTAGTCGGCCAGACAACCGAGAAATTAAACGAAACACAGAGAGCGGGAGGCCCGGTGGCTGGACGCCGAAAATGGCCACCACAACCTGAAGGCGGTGCTTTCCCGGCTCATCCGAATCGCCACGGCTGTCTGGACGGAGGAGACCGCCCCAAATGGCCTCCCCTGAAGCACGACAGCAAAAACGAGAGGTGACCGCTGCCGAACCAATACCCACCCACCCAGCCGAGACCCGCCGGGACTCTGAAGACCTCCCTGAAGCTGACTCCTGCCTGCAACACAGTGAGTCGTGTGGGACGCCGAGGCAAAAGGGAAGAGATCCGATCCCCCGCCCGGAGCAGATACGTGTGCCTCATCTGAGCACACGCAGCAAACGGCTAGAACTGCACGCCAATCCCCCCAAGGGGGGCCTCAGCTCCTACAAACCTCCAGTGATCACACCGAGTGGGCCGAGACCCCGCGGCGCCAGCAGTGGTGGCCACCCTTCCAGAGGAGACTGCGACGGTACACCACCTCTCCAGCCTTTCCAGCGCTGAGTCAGCGGCAGGGGAAAACCACGCGGCACCCTAGACTGCAAGAAGCAGACGGACTGAGATCCTGAGGTGGCCACAACAAGGTACCATCTCTCGGCCACAGCTGGGCACCGCCTGCCCACCAGCGACCCGGCCCGTGGGGCTTGCACGAGGAGAAGATCTGGTACCGGCGGGTCGACAGGAAGTAAGTCTCCCCCCTACCCCTCCGAACGGTCATCCGGGTTGGGCCCTGTGGCGGTGTCTGGGGTGCCTGGAGGGAGAAGTGGAAGCAGAGTCACTGGAGCTCGAGAGAGGGTCTTAACAACCCCCCCTTTTTATTTCCTCTCGAAGGAGAATGCGGAGGGGCCTCATACACTTTAACTGGAAAAGAAAGATGACAGGCTCCTATTGTGGTGCCCTGTTGAACGTTCCCACCGAGGACATAAGGGTCACGGCCCCTCCCCCTCTGGCTGGGAATACCTTAAGGGTGACACAACCGCCCCAATAGCCTGACATAAGCGGGTGACCAACATACCCCGTCTCCTTGAAGAAATCCGCTGAGTACCAATACCAAGACACCGCTCCTCCAGATCCGGCGGATTCGATACTACAGGCACGCCCGAATTGGCCTACGAACACCCCATACCGGCCCAATCATAAAACACAAGCCTCATAACCTCCATAAAGATGGGCAAGGACAGACAAAAGAAGACCCCGACTCAGAGTAGTATGGACCAATTTGCAGTCGCTACCACCCCAGCCCCAGCTGAACAACCAACACGACCAAACTCCCTTATGGGAGAAGATCCCCTTTCATTGCAAGATGTGATGGTGGCCATTGCCCTCACTGCTCCCTCACTGCTCCTCAATGGAGATCAAAATGGATAGTATAGCGGCAGATGTCTTCTTTTTGCGCCACGACCTACAGAAGTTGACTTCTAGAACGGGGGAAGCGGAACATCGTATCTCCGAGGCAGAGGACAACATCACAGGGATTAATAGGCAGTTATCCCAGGCCTTAAACTGCCTCAAAACACTAGAATCGAGGGTGGACGAGGGAGAAGGGAGGTCTCGCCGCAACAATGTGCGTATCCTCGGACTGCCAGAGGGAGAAGAGGGACAATGTATGGAACTATTCCTGGAACAATGGCTGATGGACACTTACGAACCCCATTCTTTCTCAAAATGTTTCTCGGTGGAAAGAGCCCACTGGATGCCCTCGGGCAAAAGGACTCCAGGTGCACCGCATCAAACGATAATGGCCCGATTGCTGAATTACCGCCATGAGACGCTCTCTTGAAGATGTCGCGCTCACGAGGGACAATCACATATAACGGCTCGAGAATTGCAATATTCCCTGATTACACCTGGGAAGTGCAGCGGGCATGACAATCGTTTGAACCGCTTAAGAAACAACTAGCACATATGAATATAAAGTATGGCCTGCTCTTCCCGGCACAACTCAAGATTTATCACAAAGGAACCACGTTGCACTTCTCTGACCCACAGGAGGCGTGGAAATGGGCTGAGACCCATATCGAGGGAGATTGGACCGTGAGACCAAAGAGACAGACAAGAAGACCCTGAACCGGATCAAGACGGCCCTCCCCGAGGAGAGATCAGGAGCACGCGGCACAAGACGCCCCAGAACAAGCAGCGGAGCAAAATGGATGCTGAACAGACCACTAACCTCCGCCAAGAAAGAAAGGAATATGTCCTATCAGAATGGGTTGATGCACTGGTCTTGGACACCCGACCCTACCAACTGATGTAGTCCACCAGGAATGACTCAAATAGCTGGCGCAGGAGAAGGAACATCGGGAGGGGCTTTCCCCCCTCCACCCCCTGGTAGAGGCCCCCACTCCTGGGCTTCAATCCAAGGTTTGAATTTTGAGCTGACACCCTAAGTTTTGGGTATCAGCGATGTTGGGGCGACAGGTACTTCAAGTTGGGATGGAGTATAGGGAGGGGGAGGGAAGGGAACGTTTACAGAGTTCTTTGTTGTTCCAGGACTATCGCAGATTCACAAAACGACTTGTCCACCGCCCTTTACAAGGCCCAATCAGTACCACTCCGCACAGAAATCTCACTCCCACAACACACAATGAAAGAACACCACCCCCCCTTCGGGCCATAACATCCTGGGAATTCTTAACACGCGCTGTAAATGACATCTACACAAATCCAAGCAAATCCCGCAACACACTCCAGAACACTTAAGCTGCTCATATGGTATGTAAATGGGATGGGATCTGGGATCAAAAGACGCCTCATTATGCAATTCCTGAATAGATACTCCCCCGACATGGCTCTAATAACTGAGACACACCTAATGGGTTCAAAATGTGCCTTCTTCCAGAGAACTAATTATTGAACCGCATTCCACGCAGGGTACACTATGGGGTCTATGAGCACTCTCATCCTGATACACAAACGCACCCCGTTCAGTCTGCAGACTGTAGAACAGGACCCCAGGGGTTGGTACATGCTCATCCTGGGAACGCTCTGGGGTGAAAAACTGGCCATAGCCTCTATCTACTCCCCACCCGGGCTGGGACAGGAACTCCTACATGACCTTACTGCTCTTATTGGGAAACACAGACCTGACACGTACATCCTGGTGGGGACTTCAATGATTTAATGTGTAACAACACAGACCGCACCCATCTTAGGAACAGAAATCTGGTTGCCCCCACGAAATTGGCTAACTTCACATCGGCTTTAGGCCTTCAGGATGTGTGGCGGGCACTACACCCCGGAACCAGACAATACTTGTTTCACTCGGGAGCCCATGGCCCCATGTCCAGGTTAGACTACTTCCTCCTCCCGAACACCGATCTATACAGGGTAATTTCCGCAGACTTACTTCCTCGGGGCATCTCGGATCACTCACCACTACCAATGGAACTAAGTATGCAGGGTGCCCTCCCCCCTAGAACATGGAGATTGAATAATTATTACCTGGGGTTTCCTGAATTGATTGATCGCCTAAGTGAGGCATCCAATGAATACTTTGAAACCAATGAGGGCACGGTAGATAGACCCGTGACAGTGTGGGAGGCCTACAAAACGGTACTAAGGGGAGAGGTGATCTCTTGGACGACAAACAAAAGGAAACAGCGGCTTCAAAAGATAGTAGAAGCTGAAGGGGTTGTGAGTGTATGTGAGAACACACACATACTCGATCCCACTCCCGAAACAAACAGGTCCGTCCGGTGCACCCAGGAGCGCCTCCAAAATAGGTTGATGGATAACGCTAAACAGGCCCACTGGCATTCTAGAATAAGAGTGTACGAACTCGGAGACAAGGCAGGCAAAATGCTGGCCTGGCTTGAGAATAGGGATGAGGGACAACGACATGTCCGAAAAATAATCACCCCACAGGCCAGAAGGTGCCAATCGGACGCTGAAATAGCGGAAGCTTTTGCCGAGTTCTATGCAAACCTATACCAGGGTCCAACTCTCCCGCTCGACACATCCCTCTTAGATAACATTGCATTGCCAACTCTCTCACTGCAACAGAAGGAACAATTGGACGCAGCGGAAGCCAAGATTGTAGAAGCCATTGCACAACTACAATCAGAGAAAACACTGGGACCTAACGGATTCCCGATAGAGACCTGGCAAAAGCTAGATGGAGACAAAATAGCACCTCCCTTTCACAGAATGCTTCTTCGCGCCTATGAGCAGGAGGCCCTTCCCACAGACCTCTGCAAGGCAACCATAGTAGTCATCCCTAAATCAGATAAACCTCCCGAACAATATGCCTCCTATAGACCCATTTCCCTGATAAATAGCTAGCTAATAGATTACAACTCGTTGCGTCTACCCTGGTCCACCCAGACCAATGTGGCTTTATGCCACACAAGTCGACTCGAATGAACTTGCGATGTCTCCATCTGGCACTAGAGCTAGCCCTATCATAAACGGACCGCTGGCCTTGCTAGCAATTGACTTCGAGAAGGCGTTCAATTCGATACGATGGGGCAGCCTTTGGGAAGTCATGCGACGCATGGGCTTTGGGGAGACTTAATGGGGTGGGTGCGATTGTTGTACACCAACATCCAGGCAGAGGTGCGGGTGAATGGGTGGTCATCCCGATCCTTCCCCCTTGGTAGGGGCACCCGACAGGGTTGCCCACTGTCTCCCCTTCTCTTCGCCCTTGCCATATAACCGCTCGCCCTGTGGCTTCGCCAGAATTCAGGCTGGATGGGGTTCACATGGCCGGAGGGATACGAAGACCGGACATCCCTATACGCAGACGATCTCCTGATATACCTGGGGGACCTGATGCGATCCTGCCCCAAAGTGACGCAGATGCTCGTCCGTTTTGGCGAGTTTAGTGGACTACGAATCAACTGGGGGAAATCCGTCCTCTTCCCGGTTAAAGGTGGAACTCGGGCCATCCCGCGGGACTGCCCGTATCGAGTGGAACAACAATGCTTCACATACCTGGGAATCCGGATATCTGTGGATCTGACAGAGTACATAAAACACAACCTCCGCCTGGTTAAGGACCGGTTTCTTAATGATGTTCAGCATTGGAAACTCCTCCCCCTGACACTTATGGGCAGGGCCGTGCTCTTTAAGATGATAGCCCTCCAAAGATTTCTTTACATCCTGCAAAACGCCCTGCTCAAAATCCCAAACGCAGAATTCAACCAGGTAGAGACCCTCCTTAGAGAACTCGTATGGGGTGGAAACCAACCACGCATAGCACTAACCAGGCTCCAGAGGTCGATATGGGAGGGAGGGATTGGGGTGCCCCACCTTCAAACCTACTACTGGGCTTCACAACTTGCAGTGGTCAATGACCTACTCCACGAGGACCGAGAACTACCCCATATACGGGCCGAGATGGCCACCATCCATAATGTAGACCCACTTACCCCCCTATATCAATCCCCCCGAGGACCCCTCCACACACGACCACAACACACATCATGGTCATTTGGAAACAGGCGCACAACTTTGTAGGATGGAAGAATAAGGTTATGGCCGCGCAACCTCGATGGCATAATAACAACCTGATCGAAATAAAGAAATTTGAGCCAAGGCACAAATGGGTAAGGGCGGGAATCCTTAAGGTGGGGGACATTCTTGCAAGCGGGAAACTTGCCACATTTCACACGCTACGTCTGCAATTCCAAATCCCAATCACAGAGCGATACCATCACATGCGCTTGACTCATGCTCTGCAGACTCACATACCTGCAGACACTACTGTACCGGAATAGACTCCTATAGAATTTAACATGCTGCCCGCATACATCCCTACCAAATGCACCTCCATCCTATACAACACAATATCGTTCTTTGCATCTCCCGAATTGAACAATCTGAAAGCGCAATGGGAGGTAGACGTGGGAGAAATAGACCCAGAGGACTGGATACAGGTGCTCATGCACCCCCGGGAGATCGCCATATCGTCCAGGCTTCGCCTGGTACAGCTGAAAATACTCCACCGAGTATACTATCCCAGAACACGCCGGTACTGCTGGAAACAGATTCCAAATCCGAACTGTCTCAGATGTAACGAGGAAGTGGGTAATTTCATATATATATCCTATGGACATGCCCCCGGATACAATCCTTTTGGACCGCATGCTGTAATGAACTCACCAAGATCCTGGGACACACCATACCACTGAACCCGGGGGCCCTACTCCTGGGCGTATCCATTGAAATAGACATTAATAAATGGGAGAAACTGCTTCTAAACAGCATTGGGGTTGATCAAATGTAATATAGGGCAGAAATGGGGAGACCCAGACCCTCCGACCCTGGACCAGTGGATGACAGATATGGACACATGTGCCATGATAGAGTGCAGGATCTACACCTCAAGGGGCTGCCCAACAAAGCTTTGAAGATATGGGAAAAGTGGAAAGAGGGTGTGACTTGAAACTCTCCGCCACAGGTGATACGAACACGTACAGTATACACACATGTCAGAGGAGTGACACTCTGGCGGTGGACGATAAGTCTAATGATTCTTTTTCTTTTGTTTTTTCTTTGATAATTGAATGTACAACATGGTCCTTATGTTGAATTTGTTTTTCTCTTTGTTGTTTCAAAACAATAAAATGCTTTATTAAAAAAACAATGTTTGCTTATGAAATTCAAACATTTAGTTTATAAACAAAAGGAAAAGTGCGTTATAACACTGAACATCATCTCTATCATATGACTTGAAACACAAATTGCATAAATAAATAAACAATTACATGTTTAATTGAAATAACTTTATAAAAAACGACCATATTAAATATATTTGCATGTCACACATTTTATGTGTGTGAGGGGATCTCAGGAATCCATATTTCATTGAGGTGGCATGTTGCTATGATGAAATATGTTTTTTTCTAAATCGAACTGTCACGTCCCTGGAGCTGACAGGCACCACCGGTCCTGGAAGCAGTGCGAAGGAGAAGGGGTAAGTGTATGAGTCATGTGTGTTTGTGTGTGTGTGTTCGGTGTTCGTTGGAAGATTAGGGGAGTCTTGGGTGAGGAGGGGGGCTGTGGGGGCTGAGGGAGAGGAGTTCAGGGGGTGAAGCCCCCCGTTTTCCTGTTAGTCACACCAGAGGGGGTCGGGTTTGGATTGGTGGGGGCGAGGGCATGTGTTTTTTTTCCATTTTTTGTTGGTCGCCTAAAATTGGCCGAGATAAATCGGTCTTTTTTTAGTCGACCTACAAAAAATCGAAAAAATCACATAGAACCAAATCAACATAACATAGCATTGCACATCACAAGTTTTGTTTTATTATTTGTGTACTCATGTCAATCTATGTTGCTCTCCATGATACCAATGTAACCAAAAAAGGGAGTTGGGGTACGCCAGGTTTCTATTATCGGTGTGAACCAAAAAAGGAGGGGCTCAGCTTTCCACAAGATCTTCAAGTATCAAAGCATCATGTCACTAGTAACAATATTTTCTTTAATTTCACACTGATGTCAATACATATGCCAATCAGAGCCCCCTGCTTGTCCTTTGTAACACAGGCCCTCACAAAACACAGACACTGGCCTGGATATTGATAAAGGGCATCATTATGTACACAAAATGTCCTACATCCTTTCCAGTGGCAGCGTCTCACTACCATCTGTAGCTGGCTTTCTTCACAGAAGCCTGTTGGCTATCCCTTTTGAGAGACTGTTCCCTCAATAGACTATTAATTGAGAGCATTCTATACCCCTTTCTATGTCCACTGTAAAAAGTATGTATGTTAATAAACATATGTTTGTCATACACACTGGCAAAACACTTTTGCACCCCATTATTTTCTGCAAGAAATGTATAAATACTGATAAACACACAGTTTTTAAATTTTGTGCAAACACAGTAAAAACACTACTGACATTAACAAAACATAAACAATGACAACTTGAAACCCTACTAATAAATCCTTTGATTGAGATTTAGGTTTTACTTTATTAGCAAGTGAATACAAGTGTATTGTTCCCTTATTATCTGTTAGGTTACCCCAAAGGGCCACTTGTGAAGGCATTCCCTGGTGACATTTCGAAATAATGTGTTTTTGTACAAAGGGAGCTCATCTTGAGCAGTCGTTACCTTCTTTCCCCCCTTCCTGGCATTATATTTAGATTCCGCTCTACCCACTACAAACGTAAGTGGCAAACCAACAGGCCTTTTTAAAACTAAATCAGTACTTTGATTAGTTTTCTTATTTGTGTGAGCAGACGAGCGGCATGGTATAACTTGTGCCTTCTTTGTTCCCCGTTTTTGCTAAATGTAATCAAAAAGCAGACTGAACAGATAAACAAATAAAACCAATAAATCAACATCTAAAAAATCCCCACCAAAGGATATGTAATGCAGTAAACACTCTAACAGCCTTGCTCAAAGCCTCTCCATGCCCAGGCCATCCAACTTAATGAGCACAACATAAAAATATAATATTCAAATTGCTGGACTCTAAGCCTTTTTTACGACCGCACGTCACCCATCAACAATGCAATATACTGTATAACAAATAAATATACCATACTTAACTATGGTTACTTTACCGATTCCCAATCTCAAAAAACCCTGGTCACCTGGAAAAAATTCCCAATACAATATGGATACAATCCTTGTTTACTATGAGCTTCAAGCCTAAATGGCTCCGGGCCATCCTATTGAAGCGCAATATGATATCATAAGAGTAATATATTTTAATGAATGAATGTTACAGGCCCCCAGTCTCCAGGATTAAATACTAATTAATTCTCCAAATGTTGGTTATAGCACCCCATCACCCAATTAAAATCGAGTGCACATTTAGCAATTTTTAAATGCATTACACCTGGAACATATTCGAAACAGTTCAATATCATTAACAGTTAATAATGTGTGACAGCTTATGAAATCCAGATGCTGTTACTTATTCAAGTCATAATTGGGCAATATGTCTGCAATGGCTAATGAAAAGGATTCACATTATTGTTATTTTTCGGAAGGACTTGTCAGATTTTTGACAAGCAATGTTCAGCTTTTTAAGAATATCCTTACAAATCATAGCCCCCCCAACAAAAAATAAATAAAAGAGCAACTCTACAAGCCTTCAAGTATTTTACAATTGCTCCAATTGGTAAACATTAGATGGAGTCTACAACATAATGTAAGGCCGTGGGACTAATTCACAGCCTCTGATCTTATTACCCAAAAGTGAACAGGGCCCAGATCATTTGCTTTTTGGTGTGCACTTACAAGATGTTCTGATATAAAGTTATAATTCTAAACTCTACAAAACAGGTATCAAAGACATTTAAAAGGAATGGTTATAAGTTCAAGCCAGAAAGCAATGATGGCCTCTTACCAATGTCACTGCCAGATTGCTTATTTTCCTTCCTACCCATGTAGATTCGCCTTATTTGGACACACTACTCACAGCATGCAGGAGCAATGCTCACCGTGTTGGAATCCTCGGCAAATGCCACAGTACAAGCTGTGAACGCTAAACACTAAACTATCTCTCTCATATATTTGTCCAAGTTGATAAATTCTATTAGAGTAAGCTCGTAGTATTAGAAACCATGCATGTAGTCAACAGTTGAGCTGAGGTCCTTCAAAGACCCTAAAGTATAGCACTGCTGCAATGATGCTGCCCCATGGACTGACATGCTTCACCTAAGTTTAAATGTGGCCTTCATCCTTCCTTGCCCTATCTTTCCACCCCTCAAACTGCTGTCCCTTGTGGCACCAGAGACACTGTCCATTCTGTCATAGTGCTGCTGTCTTCATTTAGTAAACCCATGAAAGTTAGATTCATTGGAACCTGTTGTGTTATGTAGAGCCAATGTGTGTTTCAATCACAGATCGAGTAATGACTTTGTGGGGAAGACATCAATCTGTGAATGAGCCTTGTGAGCCTCTGTGTTGAATATGTAGTATATCACTGTGAGTTACCGAGTCTCTAAATAAATTTGAGGCCACGGGTATCCATAATATACCATAGAGTGTGGTGCTCAGTTTGCTTTCTATTTGGTGTAGAACCTCTGTAGTCTAGCAGGGCCAGCTTGGCTTGACTTATTATACTGCCCAAAAGGCAGAGTGTCACCAAGTGGCTGGGTGCTGTCTGGCTAAGGGACTCACTCTGTCCTTGCAAGCTCACTTTCTTAAGAGTTTGCCCTAGACATGTATGGGATTACCAGGCCCAAGAACTCAGTACTCTGGGTATTTCTCGTGTAGCTCTAACACAGGCAGGCATTGCCAATGCTGATATAACCCATCATCTAAGATAAAACTGTGCCAGGATGCTGAACGCAGCTTGTGACTCGTTGGATTATATACCAGTATACCTTCTTCCTACTCATTCTATCACACTTTGGTCCTACTTTGCCCATCTTCCAGAAGAACTAAGATGCAATATTATGGGAGTCAGTATCCAGTCCTCAGACACATAGGGCTAGGCTGAGGTTAGGGCCTAGAGCCTTGGTCCTACTGAGAGTAACAGGTGGATCAGTCCAGGCAGCATTTTCTGTACCCTATAAACAACCTCACAAAACATGAGGTTGACTAGTCGGGACAGTAGATATGATCAGGGATGGATTGGATAAATGGCTGGGATGCTTGGAGACATAGAGACATAGACTACCAGCATGGCCAAGCCCCTGTGCCACCCATGTGCCTCTCCTGAGATGACCATTGATAAGTATCCTTGGAGTAAGAGGCTGCGAGAAGGGGAAACCCCTTGCATAGCCTTGTGGTGCATGCAGATAGCATTTATTTATTGTCACTTATCTGCAGCTGTCCAATATTACAGATATTGAAACCTGCAGTTTTATTGTGGAATCACAGGCCTGTGGAATACTAGGCCTTTGCACCAGAAGCCCACTCCACCATTTTGGCTCTGGGCTTTGTGAGGTACCAGGTTGGGCAGAACATCAAAATCATGGAACACCTATCGGCTCCCTGCATGGCAATGTATAGATGGGAAATTAGAGAACATTCCAAGGCTCCATCTCTGTAAAGTAAGTGAGTGCCCATGGACCCAGTGGGTTAATGTTAGTGCTTATTCAAAACAGTACAGCAAAGGCCTCTGTGGAGGAGATGAATGAATCCCTAATTTGTATTTTTTCCATAGTACCCTCCATTTGTCTGCATAGTTAGTCTCTTAAATTATTAGTAAACCAACCTAACAAATATTAACTCTGGGGTCTGTGGTATCTAATGGAGGAAGAAGGCTTGTGTGGCAAAATATGCATTGCTGCCCAGCGGATTAGGCCATTGTATTTTTGAAATATATAATTCTAATCATTGGTGGACTGGGAACCTACATTGGCCTTGGACCTGTTTTTTAAAGCTTCTCCAGAGTACACTGTGCAAGGGAACGTAGCTACCAAGCCAAACCCCTTAAAGTAGGGGTAGGGGATCTCCGTCAAAGACATCTGGAAAGATAGTTCTAGTGTAGGTTTTTAAAGCACATTTGTTCCTATACACATATTAAAAAGTAGTTCAGCATAACACAGTGGCATAATACAATTGTTAACAGTGAGACATACTCTCTATAACACACCATTTGATTCAGAGAGATGTGGTGACTAGGAGGGCAAGAGGAGGGAAACACTGGGTCACATACACTGTAGAGATCTTTGCTGTAGAGGCCTACCAGGACATCTGTGCAGTTCCATGTAGACCCGTCCTTTATGGGGGAAATAAGGGTTATTTACTCCCCGCAGGACTTTATATGTACCCTGTGCCATACACATTCTATGTAATCCCAATAATGATCAGTGACAGGCCTTAGGTTATCTAAGCACTGTTGGCTTGACTGAGTGAGGTAAGACCTGTCCCTCCCAGAAGCCACTCTGGATGGATTGTAGATGAACCCGCCCTTAACTGAATATCTTTCAGGAAGGAAGGATAGAGGAGGAAAAACGGTGAAGCCATAGGACCAACCTCCAGTGAAACAGAGTAGGAAGGGCAAATGCAGGAGGAGTAGAAAATCAGAGAATCCAGAGGTTATCATGGTGTATACTTGTTATGCATTTGAACAGGCAATTGAATTGTACCGCATGACAAGTTTAGGATTTATATTAATGTGCATTTCAGAAAGTTTCAGTCACACATCTAGTGGTAAACCCCTGTGACCCATACCAGAAATGCAGCAAAGGAATTCCCACATACAAATCACCAGCGTCCCCAGCCAGTGCCTGGGCACATACAAATTATTTGGTTTAAATACCTTTCCCCATGCAGTCCCTACCCCAATCACCACCCATACCTTGCAATCAGGCTGTGTTTAATGTCACCTTAAAATACAATGGACTGGGCCTTGATTTCAATGAGAGTGACACGGCTGCTGTCTACTTGTGTTTAGGAAGAGTGGTTTTCTTTTTAAGGACTTCAGAGAGGTGTTTGTTGCCTTTGCTTGCTCGCCACAATTAATTGCCAGAATGTGCTCATTGGAAATTGTGGGTGATGGACATAACTACCAGGTCAGATAAGTTTTTGTTGACATTGACATATGTATGAAATAAACATATACACCATACAAAAGTGCATATACACACACCAACATTTCTGCCAATTAAATACCTTAATCCTTAACATTTCTTATATGCCAAATGAATTCAATATAACAGAATTATAAATGGCAATAAAGAAAAACCTAATTTAAAAAAAGCACAGAAGGGTAGAAAGTGAGAACAGTAAGAAAATTATTAAAATGTCATCTCATAAAGATTATTAACATACCCTATTGAAAATAATTCTGTAAATTAAAAGAAAAACAGCACAAAAGCCATTGGCAATTCTCTAAAACACCTACAAGCTATTGAAGGAGCATTGGACCCGACAGCCTGGGCACTATAATTAAGCCTAACAAACTAGAGAAGTGGTCATGACTGTGGGGAAATGGCCCAGTCATGACGATTGCCAAAGGAAAAGCTGAGGGCTATATGTTGGGGAAGTCTCATCATCTCAAGTGATCATGACCCGTCCCCGCGTGCATAAGGCTATTCGCATATGCAGTTGTGCAACCTCAAAGGAGAATGATTGACTGGTTTTAGGCTGCTGCTCAGGTCACATTGTTTGAAATGAGGTCTATAACAGAGGTCATGGACTGAATTCTGGGCATTCTGATTGGCTAGGAGGTATGGAATTTAATCAGTGTGCTCGTTTTTGTATTCGTTATGCGATACAAAAAAACTGAAAACAAATAAAATGTGTATTATTATGATCAATTCTATTTGTATTATGAATGTTATTGCCATTATTATCATTATCACTGTTGTTGTTATTAGCAACCATTCAAACCATACATGGTTGCAAGTGAGGTCTGTATGCAAGGATCGCAGCCAGGCATTATGGTTTAGTGGGGTTTGGTCTGGCTTAGAATTACATATTTAGTGATTGTTCCTGGTTCCTTCCACAGAAGAGTTCAGTCTTTCTTTTTTAGGTTTTTGCAAAATGACCTGTTAAGTAGGCAGAGAAGAGAAAGAGAAAGTAAGAATCTGATAAAATGTCAGGAAACAATACTGTCAAATGAACAAAACGCCTAGTCGTAGATGGGGGAGGTAGGTAAGGGGGAGCTGTAGGGGGTGCGTATTGTTGACCTTTCAAATCTCACCCAGTGCTTTGCTCCGATACTTGGTAGTTAACTGCCCAGCAGTAACTCATGAAAATATATTGTGTATCTTTATTCTATCCATTACATATACTTTAATATACACACTCCCTGCACATTCTTTAAATTGATCTGCATGTAATTGGTATTTTTATGCTGCTGCCTTTGGGAAACTTTGCGGGTAATTGCACCTTGAGTCCCTCCTTTTCAAGATCCCCCATGGTATTTTGCATGTAATTACACTCTTAGCAAAAGTCCAAAGCACTGCTGTCAGGAGATAAACACCATTTCTAATCGTATTATTTTCCTCTCTTTTCATTTCAGACTAAATCGGAATACAGAGTTGAGTTTTCTGTCAGCGACAACCAGGGGGTATGTATGACTTTTTAATTCCGCGGCGTACAAAGCGAGAAATGGGGAGCGGGCCAGGAACGCAGAATGGATTCCTGATGAAGAGGAAGGGGTGGGGGACAGATGGCTCTAGGTCAAATCTTTTTTCAGGGCAGCTGTGCTGTTTGGAATGGAGGCTTGGGGGTGAGATGCCAGTTTAAATGCTATGCCGGTCCCCATGCCAGCGCAGGATATGGTGCTGAATGGGGGAGATTGTCCCATCAATTTTCCCCAGCAGATCAGTCTGAGGAAACAATGATCTGCCTGAAGAATGAATATGAACGCTTCCCTATCCAAACCCCAGTAGGGGATCAGGATATGTTCATATATATTGTACACATAAATGTCACATGCACTGAAGCGAGCATCAGAATGATGGGTAAGAAAACACATAATATAGTGTTAAACCCCCCTTCCAAGGGCTGGAACGGGGGTAACGGCCCGATAGCTGAAGTTATCGACCCAAGTGAAGCAAGGGCGGATAACGTGGGCACTGGGCCGTTACCGTCCGTTTCAGCCCTTCGACAGGAGATTAAGGCTATTAGCACCCCGTTTGCCAAAGTGGGAATCCGGAATGCTAAAAAAAAGTATTTTCCTTCATTCAACGGGACGTGCATGGCATGCCGTTCAATGAAGGAAAATACTTTTCCAAGATGGCCACCATGGAAAGAGATGCGAGGTCTCTGCACTGAGCCCCACTTCCCATTCCATGGCAGTCTGCTGGAGCGGAGAGGAAGGAGCGACGGCGGCGGGGAGTTTTGCTGCTGCAGAAGTAAGGTAAGTCAGGGGTAGGAAGGTGTAAAAAAAAACAAATGGAGTGGTTGGTGGGAACCGGCCGTCAGTCGGGATGCAATGCAGGCTTTCACCGGCGGTTCAATCCTCTGTTCCTAGCCGCCTGATTGGCTAGCCCCCTCCCCCCGCCAGGGTGCTAATAGGAAATCAGACATAATTAATTTTTTGGGCTTTTAAGGAAAGCATTTCTATGGAGAAGAAAAGGAGCCATAAACAGCAGCTAGAACTGCTGAAGCTGGAGAGAAAATGTTAATGGAGAGCAAATGTTAAAATTGATTCGGAAGTAGCATGCTGGCGGCGAGTACGTTTGAAATTTAATTAGATGTGTATAATTCGTAGAATTTATGCATACACTATTGCATGCATTCAGGGTTAGAATTCAGTTGTTTATTCAGTTTGGATCACATAATACTTTTGAATCCACAAATGTGTTGTGCAAAGCTATTCCCCAGGACATAAACAGAGCCAGTGCTGTTTCTAGCGGATGGCTCATCTGTGCCTGCGTCTCACCTGCTTCCGATTTTACTTAATATGATGGTGGGCAAGTGTGCACTGCTCCAAAGATTGCGTGGCACATCTGTGATTTAGATGTGTTTCCTGGTTTGCAAAGTCACCTCTCTAGCCAGACTCCTTAAAGCTGGCCAAAACGTACCACATCACACACCACTATCAATGGAAATAGAGTAAACGAAACTCCGCAGATATTCATTGGTCACGTGTGTGAAAAGCTCCTGAGTTGATACCACTCCGCATCCAAAGGCTCTGAATCCATAGACTGAAACCACCTCACTGGGGAAATAATGTACCACGTACTGATACCACAGCTGACAGAACTTCGGGTTCACAAACAAATACACTTGAGAGAAGATCAATCCTGTCAAAGAAACAGGGCAACCAAACCAGTTCCTAAACCATCAGTCAGTAACCCTCCCAATAGATGCTCCTAAAACCAGCTCAGCAATTTCCACATTTCGAGATCACGCTTTGGTCAACTATAGATTACGAAAAAAATAAATTGATCAAATCAAAATGTATTTTACTATGTGAAATTTAGAATTGAATAAGTGTGCTCTTTAGCAATTGTTGCTGAAAATACATTCTTCTTGCACTATTTTCTCTCTGAAAATGATCTCCTAAAAGAAAACCGTGTGTAAAAAAGGAATCTTAGGAAAACTGCTATGGCAAACAGCCCCTAAGCACAGCGTTTCCTTTTTCTAGCCACCATGTTAGAGATTGCCCCTTCCTATGTTTGCTCTGAAAAAGACGCAACCGGAAGTGGCACTGCGAGCAGTGGCGTGTACAGACTCTTTTGACTGGGGTGGCCCAAGGGGCCACTGATTTAGGCAGGGGTTGCATGAAGTACGAGTGCACAGGCACACATAATGATCATAGTTTAGGATGATGGGGTGGAACCTAGGGTGGCCAATCATATTCCAGGAGTAACAGGTGCCACCCCAAGCCACTCCCTGGACCCGCCACTGACTGGGAGCTGTGCAGAGGCGGCGCTATGGGATTGTGATGACAGCAATGGAGGCTGAACTGTAGGGGAATGAGATGTGGATTTGAGGGTGCAGGGAATTGGATAGCAAGGTGACTGAAGAACACAGAAATTAAATTCTGGCAAGCAAGAATGCAGCCAGACAAGTCAGGGCTCTTGTGGTCACCCCTACTCGTTTGACAAATATGTGACGTGATGAAAGGGGATCTGGACTGGCAACCGAATGGAGGAGGCGTAGAGGGAACACCCTCATCCACAAAACATGTAACAAAAGCAGAAAACAAAATAAACACGTGGTATCACGAGATAGTCACATTTATATCTGATACATGGGTAGGCAAGATTGATAAGAAAAAGAGCGTATGAAGGTCAATATGTAAGGAAAGAAGAATTTAGAAAATAAATGGTCACTGTGGGATTCCCGAGGATTTGTGCGGTTTTGCACAAACGCAACCTCCAAGCACCTTGAGTGGTCCACCCCCTGAGTATTGGTTTAAATATGGTTCTCAATGGGCCTCATAACGTGTTGGTCTGTATTCCAGCAATAAATCTGCCTGAATACCGGCCAACAGAATTTCACGTGGGCGGGACAAAGACTGATATGCAAATGGCTATTTCCCATCTGTGAAAGGTACAGTGAGCAAAAAGCGATGGCTGCAAACTCTCAAAGTGGGAAAAAAACACAGAACAGCTTATCATGCCATGTTCTTTCTGGAGAGGGGTGCCAGCTACCTATTTGTCTGAATTACCTCTGGTTGCAAGTGGCGGTGGCAGAGTTAGTCTGCATTTTTTGAGAGCCCACTGGACGCTTTGGGGCAATTTTCATGGAATTACCTCGCAAAGTATTTATGTATGTATGTGTATGCCCTAAAACAAAGTGGTCCCATCATAGTTTGAGAGGCAGTGAGCACTCTGTCCCCCATCCTCTGCTAAGTCTTCGAGATGCTGTTGGCAAAACTCGTATTAGCTCTCATCATTCCTTGCCCCAGGGGTGGGTACATTCAAATGGTGTACATGCATCCCGATGTAATCATTTAGTTGCCTGATATACACACACAAATCAACTGTTCGGTTTGGCAAAACCCATACCTACAGTACCCCATGCCAGAGCAAAACCACCAAATGGCCATTCAGTTCCCACCAGGTTCAGAGCACAAATACCTCAGTGAAGCCTTTGAGAAACATTCCATGATTACACCTTTTCACGCAGACCTGTCTCTATGAGCTCAATATAAAACTTGATATTGAATAATGTACACAATGATGTACAACTTGACCAGATCTCTAATGGGAAGACAAAGGAGACCCATATTTCCTCATTAGAAGAAAACCTTGTGTGAAAAAGATGGACCTTTGACCACATTGCACAAATCAACACACGAGCACACACGTAGGGCTCAGAATTGTGAAGAATTGTGAATGAATGATAAACCCAACCCCTTGATAAGGTAAACGTGGAGCCAATGTACCACTACCACTCTTTGAGCTCGTTTTTGTATCGGTCTTCTTTTATTTGAGGTTGAACATCAAATAACCTCAAGGCAAAAGTTGATTTGAAAAATGTGTGTCCTCCAAAGCTATGAGGTGGCACATTGCAACACTTATAAGCCCAAAATGTTTTGCTCAATTACAAAGAGGATGGACATGGGATTGGTGGAAGGGCACACAGTTTGTAGGATGTTTGTAGAATGTTCACCACCCATTGACCACCTTTGGGCATGCTAATCCCTGTGGCTATTCCCACCCACTATCTGCCCTTCTGAACCCATTAAACACTCTTCTGGCATCTCTTTGTGCTAGCTCTGTCACAGGGTAACATCAAACGATGTGCTGTTTTGCTCCTACCAGTGTTATTTCTGTGCAGTACCCTCAGTGTTACTGGATAATTGGAGCTTTAAAGAAGCTCCCCGGTCTAATACATTTTTTAAAAGTGTATTCAGACCCTTGATTTTTAAGCAATAAGTGTTTCCCTGCATTTACTCCATGGACTACATTCCTATTAAAATCAAGCTTTTACATTGCAATAATTTGGCTTTTGTATAGGTATTAGATAGCCAATTATCATGCATTGACATCATATGTTGCCATCTTTTGTCACTGTAGTACCATTATTGAAGTGCCTGGAAAATGCCAGTGGCATGCCTATACAACAGCCACATCTGTTTTGGCTTTCCCAGTTCGTGTTATCATTTGTGATTCATTTTTGTGTTTCACTTTATTGTGTCACTTTTTCCCAACATTTTTAAACAATAAGCACAAAGAATGTTCCAACAAGCCTTGTATTCTCGGACTGTATATTTTAACTTGGAAAATGGCTTGATCGAAACAGTTATGGTTATTCAGTATAACTGGTGCACACAGTATAAGATCAAGGTCAAATAATAGGGAGTTGATCACAGCACAAATTGAGGCACTGGTAATTGTGGTGAATTCCTCTTGTCAACCTATGGGGGTAGCAGGCCACTAGGTTGGAGATGGGTCAGTTGCTACCCAATGCACCTCCTTGACAGTGGACAAGGTGTGTTACCGTGGCACATCTACTCTATGGTATCAATTCAAAGGTCCTCAAGTGTTTAGATATGGTCTGTGGAAACTACAAGTTCCAGAATGCAAATGGGAGCCAGCGATTGTATTTGAACCTTGGATTTATAATGAAGAAGTCAAGCTGGATCTGATCTAGAACACCCCATCCTCACATGCATGGTAGTCAATCAACAAGAGATTTGTGAACTTTCAATACTTCCCAAACACACCAGAAAGTATAATGCAAAGAATCATCTTAATCACAAATTCACCCCATCAGCATGATTCCCAGCGACTGTTACCTGAACGAAGGCTGAGAAGCCATTTTCTGTGCCAGCAGCATGCTAACAGCGCTGGAGAGACACCAGTGCCAGTGTAGAAACATGCAACTGTGCATGTCACAGCACTGTAACTTCCAAGATGGCATCAACTACTGGATCTCTGTTTTCAGCCTTGCAGGTCCTCATTAGGAAAAATCAAGATACTCCTGTAATTACTCGATCCAGGCTAAAATCCAACAAAGAGATAAGGAAGGGGAGTCACCGTAACATGAGAAATTACCAATCCACTTCCAGATTCAAAACTCTAATGGAAATAGTTTATGGGGAGATGGGGTGGAAGCCCAGCCCCATTGGGAAAAGGATAAAAGTGGCAGGGAAATTCCTGTCAGGGGGCAAGATCTTAAGGGAAACTGATCTGTCAGGCCCTGCTCCCGTGTAACACTTGTGTATATGCACGTTATAAATGCATATCATATCATATCATATCACAAATGCCATATCATATCAAAGGAGAGCAGAGGAAAGAACCCAAGAAATCTCCTTGCTGGTGGAACCTAGGATTCTAGGAGAGGCTGCTGCCATCCAAGGAAATCAGAAACCCTGTGAGAGAGCCTTTGACACATTAGACTAGCTAGGAGGTGGAAGACCACACCTCTTGACTCTGTGAGAAAGAGGTGCCCAGGCAAAGAACCTCCACCAGCAACCCCACGATAAACATATCTGTGGCAGAAGCGCAACTTGATGAATTTAATCTGACAGACACGGAACCAGAACAGGGGGAGAAACCCCTGTCTCAACTGGCCAGAGGCAGTAGAGGTCCAAATGGGACCTGGCTAATAGAAAGGAGAAAAATAATGAAGGCTTGGTAAGACACATGCTGTGTATCCTGCAAAAAGAGCCTAAAAAGGTGGCCTGCTTTAAATCCTGTATCCTAAGGCCTAGGAGTGTGGCCTGTTGTGGATAGTGCAACAGTGACCCAAGGCCTATGAGGGAGGCATCCTGTGAACTATAACCCCAAAAGCCTAGACGGGGGGCTTGTTTCTGGATCCTAGGACCCAAGGCCTTTGAGCGAGAGCTGCTGTGAAACCTAGGACCCAAGGTCTATGAGGGAGTTGTATTGTGCATCCTGTAACTCCAGACTTATTGGAGAGATCTTCTGTGAAAATGGGAACTCTATGGACTATGAGACAGGCCTGCAGTGGAGAAACCTAAAACATGTCTTGTAAGAGATAATTTGGTTTGGTTGGATAGGTGAACATTCTGCACCTGTACTTTAGCTTCTATAATAAAACATTGCCATCTGTTTTAGTTCACTTTTTGTTTAATTCGAAGTTACCTAGTGTGTAACGTATTTGGATTGGTGCCGACATTCCCCAGTTGGTGGTACGTGCATATGTTTCCCCTGTACCAGGGCTCTCTCAAGGCATAGTGAATTACACCCAGTTTACTAATTGAATTTGTCTACAATTGATGTATCTGATAAATCTTTCTCACAAACACAAATAGATCATATTTATATGTAAAGCTGAATTTATATATGTGTGTAGGTTTGTCCGGGTATACAAACGCACACCGTTGAACCCATTGTTACCAAATTGTGAATGGATTCCTCATTTGTCCGGGGCTAGATTGTAGTCTATGTTTGGATGCAAAAAATCTACTCTGTAGACACCATCATTTACTGATGCTCACCCCGATTCACTACAGTAGGTACTAGAAGGAGGCAACATTTGGAAACGTGTCTGAAGCAAAATGTTAGATATGTTGGTTATTCCTTTAAAAGCGTTTATTAAAGCATTTTTAATGGGAATAACAAAAAAGATTTTACATTTTTTTAATCACGCCACTCCAAATATGGGAAATGGCAGGGTTACAGTTTACTTAAGTGCATTCATGAGAAGAGAGAACAATAAATCAATCTTTCTTGGAAATGTTCTCAAATGTGCTGAAGCCATTGAGTGACTGAAACATGCCACACAAATAAGGAACATCACTTGGAAAAGCTCCATGTGATGCAACGTGAGAATCAATATCAAGAGCTTCTGAAACACAACAACAGACAGCAGCACGACTTGCCGACCAGAGGACAAGATAAACTTTCTGCAGGGCACATGAGATGCTAGAGCAAACTGAAGCAAGACTTGCTGACGTGAATACAAGAGCAACATCCTCCAGGGCAAATGAGACACGACACCAGAGCACATTGAAGCAAGACTTACCGACAAGTGGACAAGAGCAACATCCTCCAGGGCACATGAGACACCACTTGATCAAACATGGGCAACACTGGCTACCCGAGCTAGTACATAATATTGCGTTAGTCCTTCAGAGGTGTGTTCATATTCATCCCCTTTCCTATAACTTCCTATTATTTTTTCTCCACGACATATTATTCAACAATAAGTCTGCATTTTTAGTAGTATTGCAATATATAATTTCCTACATATTAGTCGCTCTATGGGGAGATTAAAAAAGGGAGTAAAGAAGAGATAAAGAAGAATTAGGCGGTTCATGAGTAAATTATATCTTACTGCTGGTAAATTACTTTTATCTAATTAGAATCATGGCCATTTTACCTATGGTTGAAATATACTGATACTTAATCTTTTCAGATTATAGATGCTCCATGTCTTCCATTGCTTGCCCTCTATGTAGGCTATTGTACCATATTATCTGTAAAACATTTGTTATTGGTTTTAAATGATTCATTTAATGGCATTATTCATTTGTTCTATTCCTCAATAATATTTTCTCATGTGTGCAATCTTTAAAAAGCATGATTTGCGGTACCTCAGGGATTATGTGGTACTGTATCCTTTAGTTAATTCTCGGTTCTTTCAGTATTCCCTTGATTCATCAATTATCTGTGTTCACTCCTATAGGTATAAAAGTCAAATTAGGTCTTTTTTGTTATTGGTTTTATATAATGTGTGTATTATTCAAATTATTGTATGAAGTACCTGCTAGCGTTGGCTCCCCTTGAGTCCCGGCTGTACTGCCAATTGCTGAGTCAAGCTGTAGACTTGTTATCGATCAGTATCGTTATCCTGTAATATAAACATATTTGACCTGCATTCTGATTCCATGCAAGATACATTATTTAGAAAATGTATTATGATTGGCCACCACGGGGCGCGAATGGAGGTTCCCTGAGAATGTTCTGCTGTCATCTGGACCGCAAATTAGTTAGTGTTCTCCACTTATGCCCCTGCACCCTGGAGATGAGGCAATTGCTGCGGACAATAAGGGACCACGTGCGGTTTGTCTGGTCCTAAAAACAGTGAAAATCGGCTTCACACAGCCAGAGATCCACCATGTGTGCAGAGGAGTGGGAAAGCGAAAGTGCTTTCCAGGTGAGCGGGCCTGCTCGTGGAAGCCAGCTCCCAGTCAGAGCAGCGTGTGGACTGCTGTGGGCTGGAGTACACCCCATGGACGAGGACACTGAGGCGAAGGAAGACACCTGAGGGACTACCCACAAGCCATGCCATCAGGGAGAAACCCACATCCCTGGGCTGCGTAATCCCTGTGTAAGGGACGTGGCTCGGGTAGTGCTCACCGTTGTGCTCGGGCTCCGGGAAGAGCCAGTTGGTTGGAGCGAGGAGCTGGCCCACAGGGGTGCAGCAGCAGGAACGTCAGCCCATGGGTCTGCTGGAGCGGGTCAGGAGAGGGCCAACCTGTTGCAGCAGAGCGCCCAGGGAGCGGAGGGAGCCAGGAAAGTACATTGAGTAGGCAACTTGATACTGAGAGCAGGCTGCCCCTCAGCCACAGCGAAAAACAGTTGCCTGCCTCCCGGCACTCTGCACCTAGGGGTGGTCTAGAGACTGGAATAGCTGGAAGCAGCTCTCTGTGTGTGGCTTTTAGTCACCTTCATCAGTGCTGGGGTGACACGGAGGAGCCTTAGCCTACAAGGTGTCGAAACTGGAGCCCCCTCCCGGACCACAGGACCACACAGTTGAAACCTGACCTGGTTCACAGCAGGAGGAATTCCATGGGAGGTGTGGGCTCCCGATCGGGGGCATGTGCCCGCCTCGCCTGGAGTGGGGTTGACCCCACCCATAAATTGGAGAGAAATCAGCGCCGGACAAGTGGTAAAGAGGAAGGGCCTTCCCTGGTGGTGCTGACAGAGGTGACCACCTCCTTCATGGTGCTTCACTTTCGTGCAATGCTGTAATGGAGTTTAAAGCGAGGCTCGCTGAATTTTCATACCCTGGCAAAGTGGGTTGCACAGAGCATACCCCAAGGAAGGACATGGCGGCGGGGGGTGGGGATTCGATTGCCACCAAGAGGGATGTCACCTCACTGCTGGAAGAGATCTGAAGTATGAGGGCCTACATCAGGGGCAAGGTTGACAAGATTAATGTGTGACTTGACAAAATGGAGGAGAGACTGAAGGAAGTCGAATACAATCAATCCTCTTTGGACACCATGGGACTCAAATGGATGTGAGAATGGGTGAAATTGAGAGGAGAGAGGATGAGATGGTTTTGAGGATGGATGTCTTTGAAAACCGTCAAAGGAGGAATAACCTCAGATTTGTGGGGATGCCGGAGACAGAGGGTGAGACCGAAAGGGACCTCAGGCGAAGGATGTATCAAATCACACGAGGATGACTCAATTTATGAGACAAATATTGAAAGCGTCCACAGGGCTGGTGTCACGGGTAGAGGCCCAAGGTCAGTCTTGGTTGTGTTTCCATAACTATCTGGACAAGCTCAAGATATTGGAGAAGGCTAGGGCGATGGGCCCTGTGATCTTTTGCATGGCAAGAATCACGATCTTTCAGGATCTGTCCTCCCTTACTCTGAGCGAAGAGAAGACTGTGTTTGCTACTGATGAAATGGCTGGAGGAAAAATGGGTCAGATATAGATGGGGATTTCCGTTCTCTATCTCTTTTGAGCTGGATGGTCGTAAGTACAAGCTGGACATGGAGGAAGAAATTAACAGAGTCTCTGGAGAGCTGTTAGGTGTTGGAGAGTCTACCTCGGGCCCTGAAGGAGATAACAGAGGAGAGAGACAAGGGCATATTAAGGGACTCAACAGAAGACGAGTCCCTGGCTCAAGGAAATGTATGAAGTTGAATACAATAACATGTCTTGAACGCATTTCTGGAGGATGCTGAAAGGGAGACGCTAATGGTTCCGATATGGCAGAGTTCACTTCCGGACTCAGGGGGGAGAAGTTGAAGTTAAACTTGAATGGGAAAGAAGTAATGATGTTATTTATCAGGTTTCAGGTATGTTGCTTCGTGTGGTGCAGAAGCAGTTAGTGGTTATTGTGTTGAAGATGTTTCAGGGGGTGGGTGTGTGTGCACCAGATTTGCAGGTGATAAAGGTGGGGCTAAGTGGTCACGGGCTCAGTTGGTGGTTCAACGCTCGAGTAGTCAAAGTAACTGTAAGGGCCAGGACGCCTGGGGGAGGGGAGAAAGAGGAGGGGGGTTGAGAGCCATAACATGGCTATTGTATTGCTCATTTACTGACTTTTTCATTACAATGGGAGGGTGGTGAATAAGAGGTGAATGGGTGGGTTTGTTAAGGGACGTTATAATGATTGACTTGATGAAGGGGAGGACTAGGGACAACTAAAGGGTATGTACAGTGAATGTGAAAGGACTTAATTCCGCCCCCAAGAGGTCTTTGGTTGCAAGAGAATTTAGAAGGTCCGAAATTGACATCTGATTCCTTCAGGAGACCAAGTATCTGAGTGGAGAAGAGCGTAGGATTCCCTGTGACCTGATTGGGGGCGATTACTGGAGCTCAGAGATAACAAAAAAAGGCAGAGTAGGGATCGTGGTCCATAGATGACTCAGGATGGAAGTTACCATGGTGTAGTTAGACTCGGAGGGGAGACGGTGTTGGTCTCAGGGTTGATTAAAAAAATGAGGTTCACATATGCCACAGTTTATGCTCCTAATCAGGGACAAAGGAGGTTCCTGCAGAGAACCTTGGAGAAAGTCATGAGTGAGGGACTCTGAAATGTTATAGTTTGTGGAGACCGTAATGTCTGGTTGGATCCTGATCTAGACAGGCAGTCTAAATATTCAGGTGGACGAGAACCTCAGAAACAAGTGGGTAGGCCACTCAATACTGCCATGGAGATAAACGGATTGAGAGACATATGGCACCACCTCCACCCACAAGTGATGGTGTTTACCTATGTTATGCTCACCTGGCTCCCACAGAGGCGTCGATCTGAACTGGACAGCTGCGGTCTCCACCAATGTGACGCGTAGGGCCGAGATGACGGACTGGACTGGCCCACCTAGCTTCGTTTGCTTGGCCCTTAGGAATATTCTTCTGCAAATGGAGAAAGGGAATTAACCACCCGTGGAGTTGAGCGTAAATCCCCCCACCCCCACTGTTCTCCCCACAGATCACCTTTGATGCCCCCTCTTATAGTCTCACCTGATGGTTTGAAAAGATGAGCTCTCCATCCTGCATTGAGCGCAGGGGCGTGTTGATAACCAGTTGCTTCACTGTCTCGAAAGGAATTGGTGAGTTTCAGAACAATATTGACTCCGAAAAGTATGTAGTTCGTAAGAGTTCACATGTCTGACTTTAACTCTTGTCCGATTCCTTGCAGTTAGCAGCTTGACCCCAGCGAAGAGTTCCTCGTGGTAGCTGACGAAGTTCAGGTAAGGATTTGGCTTATCCTACACAGTTCAATAAAATACGGCCAGAATGTAACCTGTTGCTTGCTCCCTTATTCAGGTGTGGAGAGAAAATATGAAGTTCGGGGAATAATGCCTCCGGCGGTAAAATTAGGTAAGTCTATTGCGGTGAGAAGAGTTCCCCTTGTTTGTCCCTTTGTCTCACCTTGTTGTCCTTTTGTTCCCCTTCGGGGCCGGGGTACGGCGAGGATGCAATAGCGACTGAGCCGAACCGTGAAGAGGAATAGTACCCCCGGCGGTAATCAGGTAAGTCTTTGGGGGTAGTTACTATTGCCTCTGTTTATTCCCCTGGCTCACCTTTGCTGTTCTTGTGTTCCCCTTAGGTGCCAGAGTGCGGCGGGAACGTGCAGAAGGATGCGGTGGATCGTGAGGATGCTGCGAAGGCCGGTGAGTTCAGCGTGGCGCTGCAGCAGGTGAGGCGGCGCGCGTAAAACGCTTCTTTCTTCCAGCTCGAAGACGCGGTGGATCCGGAATTCAGGTAAGGATCGAAGGTTTTGCTCTTATTCTAACCTTTTCTCCTTCTGTTCCTCCCTTTTTCTAGGAGCTGCAGACTCGAGGCTGGCGTGGCAGAAGACTGGATGCAGGCTTGCAGACACGGTGAGCGTTACGCTGCTGGATGCAGAATAACGCGAAGCGTGTGCTGCTCTTCGGGCGTGGTTTAAATAGCCTCCAAAGTAGTCCCAGGTAAGTATTCCTCCCCAGCCCCACCCAAGTAAAAAATAGTCCCTCGGTAAAATAGTCCCTTCCAAGCCTCATTTGGCTTGGAGCTCTGCAGCATGGTCTGCATCAGGTAAGCTTGCAGCATGGTCTGCATCAGGTAAGTTCCACTCTATGAGCCTGGCGCCTATGGCGGCAGGACTGACTCTCCATATGAGCCTGACGCCATAGGCGCCAGGACCGCACCCAAACAGCCCTTTGCAGGGGTTTTTGGGCTTGCTCAAAATAACGTGATGCCTGCTTCCGGGGTTGCTGGACTTGGTCTGGTTCCCCGGGGGTAGGCATCATGACAACCTACTATTTGGCCATACATGGAACTTCAACGAGAATAGATTATCGCTATATTTCAAGGGATATATGGGATCTGGCACTGGGATCAGAAATTCACTCTGTTAGTTGGTCGGACCATGACACGGTGTTAGTCGATACTGGTTGGAGCGGTCTCTGCCCTTGAAATTCTAAATGGAGGTGTAATGAGTCTCTTTGGAAGGAATCCATGTTTACAGAAGAAATGGAGGGGGAATCAATTAATTCTTTGACACAAATGACACAGGGGAAGTTTGTAAGGGTACCATCTGGGATGCAGATAAGGCCTTGTGAAGAGGCATGTTGATTAGAGAGGGGGTCCAAAAGAAGAGGGATCATACCATTATTGAGAATGGGTTGCGGACAAAAATACAAACTCTGGAGAGGCTTGCACAGTCATCCACTAGTAAAAGGGAAGATCATATTTCGGAGGACAGGGGAGCCAGGAAGGAATTCAGCCTGTCGGCGGAAGGGAAAATAGTCTGCAATTTACAATTTCTGAAACAAAAATTGTACAAAAAGGGTGATAAGGAAGATGCTCTTCTTGCCTCAAGGTTAAGAGAACAAAGGGTGGAGAGGTTGGTGGGGGAGATAAAGGTTGGGAACAAGAGAACGGAGCTCTCAACAGAGGGGATTCAGGAGGCCTTTTCCTTGTTCTGTGAGGGGTTATACAGGAGTGAAGGGACTGCCAATGCAGAGGAGATTAAGAATTATGTGGAAGATAGGGTGTTTTCGGCCTGGGAAAGCACCAGGCAGGGGAAGATGGTTTCACCGCAAGGTTTTACAAATCCTTCGTCTCAGCCCTGCTCCCCTTCTTGATGATGCTGTTCAACGACAAAATGGAGACTGAAAGGGCTCCAGACTCATTTGTCCAGGCTCTCATTTTAGTGATACCAAAGGAGGGCAGGGACCTGCGATCTTGTGACTCATATCACCCAATTTCCCTTTAAAACATAGGCGCAAAGATATATGCCAGAGTTTTGGCAGCAAGACTGCTGGCCAGGGGACCCTACTCTCCTCTCTGTTGATGCCGAGAAGACCCTTCATAGGGTGGAGTATGCTTTTCTGGAAGCAGTGCTTGCCAAATTTGGGATAGGCAAGAGACTCATGAGGGCTATAATGGTGATGAATTCCTCCCCAAGTGCGTGTGTGGCAGTGAACGGGGGATACTCACGTTGGTTTGATCTGAGCAGAGGGACGAGGCAAGGTTTTCCCCTCTCTCCGGCTCTCTTTGTGCTCTCACTGGAACCTCTAGCCCATAGACTGAGAGAGGATTGTAGAATAGAAGGATTTAGGGTAGGAGGGAAGATGTACATAGTCAGACTCTATGCGGACGACATGCAACTGCATGTGGTTAACCCGCTGCCCTCGGTGCCGGCTGCGATTGGTTTGATCGAACAATATGGCCACATGGTGAAATTTAAGCTTAACAATGGAAAATCAGTTATTTTCCCACTGGATAGATCTAGGGACAGCGATATGGGGCGTTTCCCACCCCTGGGTGGTAAAGTCACCCTGGGAACAATTCAGTACTTGGGTGTAAATGACACGAGAGAGCTCGGAGGGATGTTCGAAGCAAACTCCCCTCCCCCTGATGACTGAAATGGAGAAAGATCTAAAGTAATGGAACTCGCTGATGGTCTCCTGGATGGGGCGCTTGAACATGCTTAAAATGGTGGTGCTCCGTAAGATTTTATACGTGTTACACGTGCTCCCAATTCAGATCCCCAACCTCTACTTCAAAGCTACTAAGAGAACCCTTTTAAGGTTTCTGTGGCAAGGGAAAAAGCCCAGGGTTTCTAGGCTGATCCTAAGTCTCCCCAAGGACAGTGTGGGTGTGGGATTTCTGGATATACATTTGTACTACAAAGCTGCCCAGCTTAGGGTACTGATTCCACACCTTAGACAGCGGGGAGACATACAATGGGTGGGATTGGACAACCTCCATCTACGACCAGCCACAGTGTGAGAATGGTTGTGGTACCCCAGGGCTCAGTTAATATGCAGGATATGGGAACACCCCATTCTAGGTGCTATTTGACGTATTTGGCAACAAGGAATGGGAGTGAGGGCATCACATCATGGCCATCCCCTCTGGGACACCTGTGAGTAACGGTAGTCAGAGATGCCATACCAAACCCGGAAAGGTTTCAAACATGGTACGAAGCAGGGCTATAAAGGATTGGGCAACTGTGTAGGGACGCATGGTTTATCTCAATAGTCGGCCTAGAGGAGGCCCTAGCATTATGTACGCTCTCAGTCTTCCAGTACTTACAATTGAAGGGGGCGCTAACGTGTGGGCCATGGAAAGATAGTTACAAAGGGAGCTTACACCCTTTGAAAAGATCTTAGACACAGCAATCGTTTCGAGGGGATTGATTGGTGCATTATGTAGGGCCCTAGTAGAGACAGCGATAGGAGGGAGACCTGGAGATGGAACTTGACCCTCAAACTCGGCAGAGACTGTGCCGTGGTGCTCACAAGATGTCGATCTCCTGTCAGTACAAATTGCATACTATTAAATTATTGCACAGGTGGCAATATGACCCAGTCAGGCTTTCAAAAATGTGTCAGTCTGTGAGTCCAATATGCTGGCATGCGTGTGGATCAAGGGTCGATTACTGGCATATGTGGTGGAGTTGTGTGATGGTCCAGTCCTATTGGGATGACGTTTCGAGCTGGATTAGGGACCTAGATAGGATCCCAAGGTTTAAAACACTGATGCTGGTTCTGTTTGGACTACAGGAAGTTGAGAGTGAATACATTAGACTGCTGGAAATGGTTCATGGCCTAATTCTCGTGGGGAGGGTGCGCCTGAGAAAACATTGGAAGAGAGAGTTGCTCCCCGGAATGACAGAATCGGTCAATACGGCCCGAAAATTGTACCCAATAGAACGCTATACGGCGGCGATCCATGGAGACCCCGGATCGGTGGAAATGGAATGGGTGGACTTTTGTGGTAAATACGTCTATCAGGGGTGACAAGAACACGACCCGGCTTCTGATGGGAGGTGACCAGGAAACCCTGAGTTTCCCCTATTGCGTGAATTGACACTCAAAGAAAGGTTATAAGTTATTGCAGAGGACACTGACCCTCCCAAAGGTTGACAAGTGAACATGAGCAGGTTAATGCCAGTCGGAGGTAGTTATGTGAACGGGGGTGGTTGTGGGAGTGGGGGAGGGAGAGAGGGGACAGAGTGGAGAACACACTTCCATTTGTTTTGCGTGTTAGGGGTGCTCATTCGCTGGTATTGTATTATCTGTAAGTGAATTGAACTGTGTTTCTTTTTCTTAGCTTAAAGAAATAAAGTTGAAATTTAAAAAAGAAAACTTAAGTACACGAGGTAGTCACACTGCAGAATATTCACTTCTTTCCCTACAATGGCCCTCATTCTAAGTCGTCCGGTGATAAAGTGCCAGATTTGATGTATACCGGACCAGCCGACCATGGTTTTGCCAGTGGGGCACCTGGGTTACCTCCAGCAAAAAGCATAGGCATTCATCTAACCCAGACCTTGACCATTTTGCTATTGTAATAACAGCACAGTTAGAAGCATACTTCTAACAGGATGTGTATCAGTGCCTCAGGTTTCCCACATACTGTTAAAACAATGATGCAGAGCACATTATGGTAGGGATGGCAAGTAAAGAAAAAACAGAACTAGCACGATGTTAGGCGGTCCACTGTACCAGGGTGCTGGGCATTGTGCATTCCGAGGTAGAAGCCAGCAATGGGAACTGTGAATGATGATGTGGTTGGAAGGGTCAAAGGGGATTAATTTACTATAGGTAGCTGAATGCTGGATGTTCCTAAAGTCACATGATAACCAAAATGCAAATGCAAAATTCCATATAAAGGTCCACCTCTATTGGCTTGTTCGCATATCTCAATCCTGTAACAAAAGGGTGGGAGACCCTATGTGAGAAATTTAAGATTACATTTCTTTGGTGTGAAAGTGATTGGAATAAGGAGTCGCACCAGAGGGACCGAACCCTTGCAATGTAACAATAATTTTAAGAAGGGTTTATGGGATGTGACTGGAGTGCATGTCCTGTTTAAGTATGTTTCAATTTCCTACAGAATCTAGCTGAAATAGTTTTGTGCTGCTAGTTATTAAAACGGTCCCAATAAAGATTGTGTTACTTTAAAATGCTGGCAAAGGTACACTACAATGCATGATCTTGTAACTGCTCCAATTTTCTTCCTGTAGGTAATCAAAGGTTCAGTCATCATACAAGTAGGCGACGTGAACGACAATGCTCCGACGTTTCACAACCAGCCCTACACTGTGCGCATTCCAGAGGTAGGAAAGACCCATGTGATTCCTCACTTGTGAGTTAACTGACACAAAGGAGGTTCTTTTTAAAGGCATTGTCTGATCTGCGTTATCGAGTGTTCATTGGTAATAGATAATATTGTATACTGGGCAAGTTTCTATAAGCGATAGTGCCTCAGGTTTGAGCATGATGCTATCTTAGACGATCTCTGATCACGCAGAGTTGGGAATTTCTTACGCTCAAATACCATTGCCCTAATTGCATTCACTGTAAAAGGTTGTAATGCCTTCCTGATGTGGTAAGACCTCTTCTTACTAGTTTCCCATTTGTCAGACTTACACAAATATATGATAACTGTGAACATCACAAGTGTGTGAGTATATGAAATTATGTTCTAACTCGATCATGATGCTACCTAACGAGGTTGTCCCAAATAAGACATGAACTCATTGGTAACAGGTGATTTTCCAGCTTAAATTTTGCCCACTCGTTTAAATTAAACAAATGTGTCTGCAGTAGGGATGGAAAATCTCAATGAGCTTGACTTTAATCAAGGTCAAATCAATAAGTTAACATGACATTTCAAATGCCCAGATGGGCTTTAAATGTGCAGAAGGTACTGCAGACAACATTGTGAGACAATCTTTTCTGCTCCTAACATGTTTCTCTGAAGAATTCCTCCTCATTTTGTGCCTTTGTAGACTTACAAGCCACTTTAAATTCTGTTAATTTGTGTACAAGGCTATTGGAATTTGGTACCTCTGCAAATTTGATCACATCAATTTGTCCATGTCCATTTTAATTGTGTTATTGATGGATCTTCAGCAAAGTTAACAGCTTCCAGGTGGATGTGGACATGATTGTAAACACACCTGTCCTATTTGACTTAAAGCCAACAACGTTGTGATAATGGTCCAAACTGAATCACCCTGGGAGAAGGTTTTTAATGAATGAATTATCTTTGAAGAAACGTTTAGCAGCTGTTGGTGCTTGTTGCAGTACTACTCTATGTATGTGTAATCCTCTAAAAAGGTTTCAGTAGCTTTAGTTCTGTAAATATAATGTGTAAGAGTTTTGGTTGTGCCAGTCTCTACCCAAAATATACAACTCTGCCCACAAATTGTCATGAGGACAACTAGTGCATGCTTGGCTCTAAAACCTATTATATATGTGCTCTCTGCGTGGAAATGATCGGAATTTGGATCCGTATGAGCTGCTCCTTTGGGAGTAGACAGGTATGGTAAGGTTTCCCTCTCTACCATAGTTCTGTCACATGAGGTCCATGCTCTTACTACTGGCTCTATCTCATTTTTAGTTTTAAGAGTAGCGACAACATTCTTGCTCTTAAAGCTTTTTGGGAATTTTGTTTAAGGGCGATTGATTGGTGAATTATGCAGATCAAGTGCTAAAATGAGCTATCTATCTGTTAAATCTTCATCTGAATCCCTGTTGATGAAATGAGGCGTCCACCGTTATAACTATTACATTTCAAAGTTTCTTTGGACATTTCCAAGTGCTGGATCCGTTTGGGAAATGAAAAAATGATGCATCAGAGGCGCTACATAATGTTGCCATTCATCCTATTGAACCTGGCATCCCTTTTTAGTTTACATAAAAACATTGTTTTTCCAATCGGATTTCATTGGCTTAAGATACTTTTGATTGAATATCGGAATAAGAGTTTCCGCTACAGTTTATCAGCGTTGCCATCAGTCAGAAACAGAATCAGTGCACTTTGTTATCCGACAATGTATCTGGAGAACATGGCTTTAGAAGTTAGAATATATTCAAACTGGCAATTTAGGAAAAACCTAAGAACATGAGTAGAGATGACAAGAGTTAATTGTGTACGGAATTGATTATCATGGAATGCAAGATAGTCTTATGCACTGTTTTTTTTTTAATTTATAACCAGAGTTTTATATAGCTGTTTGCATGTTTTAAATGTATAAACTGTTTGTGTGTAATTGGCTGATGCCTATGATGTCACGATCAAGGTCATTAAAGTGATCTCTCACATTGACAGTTTGAATTCATAGAACCCTACAGAGCTCAATCAAGAGGCCATCCGTATAGAGCCTGGAAATACCAACTTTGCATTGTTTGTGGTGTGAGAGCATCCTATTAACAATCGGCACCTAGTGGATTGAATCTCATTTGAATTGAAATGACCCCAAAAAAGAGTGGTGTTGTTCGTGATATTGCATAAAACAAACTAAAGCCAAAAGCAAAACAAAACAAAATCAAAAGAAATTTAAATAGAAAATCTGGCAAAAGTTTGAGGAGAGTCAAGCCAGTGCGTGCTCTTATCTATCCAAGTTTCTTTTAAGTTTGCATATTTTAAAACATTTAAAGTTTCCGTAAGCAATGTTTTTTTAATGAATCCTTCAACAGGATTTGAACCTCCTTATTTGGATAAACCATTTCACTCACAGCTAATTTGCACTTGCTGTGCATGCTGTCAGGTTATTCCTTTTGAAGCTTTGCCACTCTAGGTGGAGTGCCCTACGTGTTCTGGACTGGTCTACACACGGACGGCTGGAGGTCTCCTTGTCTTACTAAGGGCTTCATTTATGGAACTTTCAACATGGTGCAAAGTGACTTTGCACTGCCAACAAACACACAAAAGTACTCTTTCCATTGCCCATTTATCGTGGTACAAAGACTACTTTTGCAGTGCAAAGTCACTTTGCTCTGCAAAAATACACTTTGCTCTGCTCTGTAAATCAGGGCCGGTTCAACGTGTTTGCTGGCAGTGGAAAATCAATTTGCACCAGTGCAAAGTCAATCTGCACTGCACTAAGTGTTCCATGAATCAGGCCCTACGTCTCTAGTGCTTGCAGTGTACGAGCGCACACTATTGATGAGTCCCAACTTTGAAAGAGCTGGAGCCACAATATGTTCAGGGTAGTGCTATGCCGTTCCTTCTGATGCAATTCTTTTGTCCTTTGAGCCACATGTGGTTTGGAATCCAAGGCATAATGCAGCATCAGATCCACACTATGCTATGCAAGCCCGATTTGCACGGTGCCCGGCTAGTGCATTAAGCAATCTGGAAAAAATGCATCAGTGCAGGCTGTAATTCAAGGTTGCATTGCAATTGGGTAATTGCAATCAATAGTTCTCTAATGTATATGGAGATGCACAAAGCATTAGAGAATTTACGAATTGTCCGAATTTAAACTCGATTTTAAATTGTCTACATTTTTCTGAAATCTATTGCGAGGTGGTTCTGCTTTAACTATTGTGACATGGGTCATATGACACATTCTTTGCAATGGTGCAAGTGAAGTTTTGCACAGTATTAGATACAGGGAAAATGCAGTGGAGCAAAAACATACTCTTTGAATTCATGGTTGCTAAAACATAAGAGTATTAGAACTAGTCAAAGTTTGACCTGCAGCAAAAATCTATTTAAAAATGTTTCGCTAAGGACATTCTTTACCCTTTGGCAATACTGTGCAAAATTTCACTTGCACCAGTGGAAAGTTTCTGTAACAGGTCTCTAGGCCCTAGTGCAAATACCACACAAAAATTGCACTTGCTACTGTGCAAAGTTTCTGTAATAAGATGTCTTTATTGATTTCATTTGTTCTAACTTCAAATAAGATTTGTCTAGAAAAAACATTGTCTGTTGCTGTGAGTCTAAATCAGCCGTCTGCTGACCCCTAAGGAGCTCAGTGAGGCATATTGGTTTGGCTGACTGGTGTCACGTGCCACCTTGCCGGAGGCCACGCGGCTGATGGAACATGGCTTTAACCTCCAGTGGACAATTTTCATACTATTGTGTTTGCATGGCAAAGAAAAGTCTATAAATATTTTGTGTGAACGGCTGTTGCACCCTGGTTGTCAATTATTTGTGTGATCTGAAAGCTGCTGCCACAATGCAAATGAGTCTATGAAATATTCATTTCCAGGCAATCAGCATCTGTGATTGGTATTTGCATGGGATCAGCGGCTGCACAATGTGATCTCGTGTTCTCAACACTACGAGTGAAGCCGTCTGGCGATGCTGAGGATATCTAAGGGTGCATAACCCTGATCTCTTCTCTAGCCTTCTGCTTCAGATGAGAGGTTCTGTCTCCTATGCCTATGACTTCCATGATCATTGTTACATCAAAATGTCTGTGTGAGACTGAAATGCTCTCTGTTGCATCCCAGAAAGATTGACTAAGACATGCATCCTTTCAGAGTCAGAGACACTGGGTCAGATTTTAGGAAATGCATTGAACAGGCTTAACCAGGTTCATATTGGTCAGTGTAAACACTTGTAATACATATTTACGCCCCTGTCAATTACTACTAGTGCTTGATTGAATACGAACAACAGGGCGAGTTCGCAAATGTGGGCCTGCGGGCCATTTTACGGCAGAGACGGCCACTGTGGCACCAATGTTTGCCCAGGTGAAAGATGCAAAATGTGGTTCTTGTACTGATGATGCTTTTGCACTGGTAAGATGGGGCAAATATCAGTTCAGAATTGCTGTCAGCTGGGAAAATTGCTCATCAACCTAGGCTAAACCACCTTTTATTATTGCACATTAAATGATCAGGATCCAGGTGTTGCATCAGCTTCATAATGGCTCATTTTCTGCTTTCCTTTCTCTTTATTCACTTTTTCTTTGTCCCATTTTCATGCTTTATCTTCCCTTCGCTCTACTTCCTTTTCTGCCTTTCTTTTCTCCCCATTGACTTTCTCCTCATGTTCTGGCTTGCTTATCCTCCTCGTCCTCCTTAAGCATTCTCCCGATCCTCCTTTCTTTTGTGACTCCTTTCTCAAATAGTTCTCCTAACACCCTTTTTAATTCCACCTGATCCTTTATTCCTCATTCTTCTTCTCTTTTCCTATGTTCTTACACCTATTCTACTGTTTTATTTTCCTGACACACTACCCCATCAATAACTAATGTCCTTTCTTGTACCTTAACATATTCTTTCCCTTATTTTTCTTTGGCTGACCTGCATTTTGCCCTTTCACTTTTTCCAATTTGTTTTCATCTCATGTCTTTCTTATCTACTCCCTCAGTAGTCTTCTGTTGCCAATCATTTGCCTGCATGTCCCCCTCCTTTTATAAGTAAAACACTTTCCTTCAACTTCCATTCAGTTTTAGTTTTAGCTATTATGTGTTGCTTAAGGTCCACCTTTAACCCAAAACATTTTCATTGGAGTTCAGGGAGATGACTTGTGAGAAGGGACACACGGCTTATGGGTGTTGCCTGGTTATTTACCACCCCCCCATGGACAACCCATGGCCCTGACAATCCCTAGGACTATTCCCACCCAGTACCTTTCTCTTACCACCAAAAAAACATCCTCCTGGGAAGATCTCTTTCAGCTAGCTCTATCAAGCAGAAACAACAACCTTGTGCCTACTATTTCTAAGCAGTCTACTGTTAATTAATGGCTTAATTGCAGCTGTAAATGTCCTACTCGTGTGATAAACGTGTTTTAACCTCATGTACCTTCAACCACTTGATTTGTATCTGTTCCTTGCACTGAAGTTCTCTTAAAAACAAGCATTGACAAAGCAACACTTTTGGCTCATGTGTTGGTGTAAGGCATTTGCCAAGCACTCCTGCCCTATTCCCAGATAACCACTGCTTTCCATCTGTTGCCATGTTATGGTTTGGTAGTACCATGGTAGTACTTGGCAATGCATACACATAGGCTAATGTGTTTGGTGTTGCCTATGCTTGTTTCCTTTTGTTCTTCAAGTCACCAGTGTTGCTTCGCCATAAGACATTTCACCCACCCCTTATTCGAACCTGTACAGTCTCAGATGTTGCAGGAAACACCTCTCACACTATCAGTGCCTACATAGCCAGGAAGTTTTGATTTTGATTTGATTTGTGCATTTATAACGCGCACATAACAAAATAAACTGTATAATGGTGCAGATGACAAAAATCAGATTAACATTAAATCCTCAACATAAGGAGAGTTGTCTATCTGAACAAAAAGGTTTTTAATGCTCAGCGAAACTGAGGGAGCAAGCTCATAGTCCTTAATTCAAGTGGCAGAGAATTCCACAGCCTTGGGCCAAAGACAGCAAATCTTCTATCGCCCCTTGGTTTCTAGGCTGACTGTATGCATCCATGTACCATAGGGAGTCATGTTTAATCACCATAGAATGCAATAGTGTTCAGAAGGGGTATCCTCAGAACTTGTTACGGTAGGAGTTACACTACATGCACTGTAGTATTCCCAGGAAAGTAACCTCACTTTCCTGACTGCAAGCAATCCTTCATGTTGGTTCCTCTTCTGTCGTTTTATGAGGGTGCAGCACCTCAGTGTTTGAATGGAAGCAAACTTATTATTGGGACTTGCGACCTTTAACATTGTCACAACTTCCCATAAATGTGTACCGGTTGCTCCAGTTTTGTATGGAAGAAGACACAGAGCTGGAGACGGGATGATGATGTCTTCTGAAGAACCTGCAAACACTCCTCTAGACCCCCTACCTTGGGGAATCTTACTTCTTCCCCTCCACAATAAGGCCAACTCTCTTACTCCTATCTGTTGTAGTTCCAGTGCCACATAACTGTAGCGACCAACCCCTCTGGAGTGCCTCTTAGCCACTTCTTCTTTGCTTGAAATCATATCTATCCTCTGCCGTAACACTGGCTTGGGAGTTGACACCCCCCAGCCTTCTAGAAAGTCAGCACTGTTCCCCAGCATCCATACGATGCTTCTACCTACCAGATGGCAGCATTGGCATGGAAAGAACTTCACCATTACATATGGTGGCCTGTGAAGCCAGCAGACCTTAAAAACGGGCTGAAACCATCCCTCACCTTAAACACCCAAATGTCCATCTTTTGGGAGCTGACAATAACCTAAGAAGCCAGACTGCCTGGCACCATTCGTTTGCCAGTTTAGGATCAAACTCAGGCTGGTTTGAAATGTTGCCTCAGGTTTGCAGAACATGGTGAAAGGGAGGTGTTGACAGGAATGATTAGGAACAGTCCAATTCAGAACAGTGTGTTAATTGAAAACCACACCGCCTACTCTCCCCTTGTCTCCCATGTTCAATGCCAGGTCCAGCACAAGAGCTGTCCAAGAAACCTTGGAGTGCCATCAGCTGCCATTCTATGGTAGATGATGACCAGGTATGTATAGAATAATGGACTTCTACTTGGAGAATTAACCTTCAGTTGCATATAGACATTTTTAGAGCTGAAGTGACCCCCAAAATGCGGTGACCCTGGGGTTGACCCTAACCATAGCAGTCAGGCACTATTGAGTCAGATTACCTATCCCACACTTACTCAGCCTAGGCACAAGCTTGCGTGCTTCGGAGGGACTGCCTTTGATCGTCAGGCTCCTTTACATTGGAACTCACTTCCTGGGCATATACGCCTGGCTGATAACTTGGTGCAATTCAAGAAGGAAATAAAAACTCACCTGTCCATCCTCAACCCAGGCTGAACTTAGTTCTCTCTCCCCTGACTCCCGTTGCCTGACTTCTGATTCCCGTCTGTCCCCTGTTTGTCTTGTTATGTGTGTTCTGAGGCCCATGGGAGTGTGGCGCTTTTCAAAAAATAGAAATAAATAAATAGCCTTGAATTTTCACCAAGGTACATTGTTTGTTCCTGCACATTACACATCCATGTGAATTAACGTGATCAAATAATGCAAAACATATTTCTGCTTCTATAACTATTGTTCAATGTTCTCATATGTTATACTCTGCTCAATCCACTCCAATCCACATAGGTTAGCCTATAATTGTTAAACAGGTCTACCAGAAGGTGATCAAAGGGAAGCTAATGGAGCCTTGTTGCCCTTTTCTCGGGACCCCACCTTGTGGGGTATACCTGATTGACCACACCTCATCCCCCAGGGGCTATGGGGTGATCTGGCTTGCTGGCAGGTAAGATTTTGATCCGTGTAGTCTGGGGAAGTGGGTAACAGTTCTGCAAAAGCTATCAACCATGCTGAACATATAATTTTTTAGGTAGCGTATCATGCAGTGGATGGGAAGCAGAGTAACTCTTACACCAAATAACGGAACCAACTAAGGAAGACAGCACGTTTATCTGTTTTAATATCAATCGTCTAAAACAGGAAGTTACAACAGACATCAACGGATGTGGCACAGCATTCTCTCGAAGCATTTAATAAAATATTTCACTTTTATAGCAGAAATTCTTCATACTTGACATCATACTACGTTGCAAATAAGAAAAACGTATGGGGGCTATGATAGGTTCAAGGGGAACATCTAAGTATACTTTCTATACAGGATTGGGTTGTGATTGGACGTCTACTGTCAGGTGAAAAACACATTCCCATCCCTGGTGCAAGTCATCTTCAACAGTTAGTAGATACACAGTACATCATTGGCTCTCAAACTATAAGGCCCTTTGTTTTATGGCCCTCTACAATTGGCTGGCACGCTAGCACCAATCAGGAACATTTGGCTCACTAGCAAAACGTAAGCTCATACCCCAGGTGTAAGGAGGTGGACATGACTTTACCTCTCCACCCAATTAGCCCAACCTCTCTCATCACGCATGCTGTCTGCCATGAAGATTATCTTTGAACTTGGCCTTCCGATGTATTCTTGTCTCTGAGAATATAAGGGAGTGTGGGCACACGCTTATTATAGTTCTGGAACTGTATGCCCAACTTTATTTTCATCTTTGGTTCAAGTGACAGGAGACAGCAATTTGTCCCATTTTGCAGCATTTAATTGTCTTAAATGAATAAACATGGTGTTCTTTCTTTAGACCTTAACAAGGGATGATTCAGTGTCTCACTTCCACTGCCTTCAAGGATAGATAATCAGTTCTTGGCTACTTCAGACTTGACACTAGGCCATACAGCTCTTTGCGACTCTTGCATGGTCCTAGCTATTTTTCTGCTGCAACACAGCTTTCACCCTTTCTCTCCTCGGGTTTGAACTTGCTAAAGTTGTGACACAATGTCCAGCTTCTATATAATGGTGGCTCCTCCTGCAGTCTCTTCACTACATATACCCATCTTCTAAGATTACTTGATCTACGTGTGTTACTGCATCTGTACAGTTATCAAACAATTTGCATTTTCTGCAGTGCTCTTCACACGTGCAATCTTTGTCTCGCATCTGAAAGTTTACTTGATTCTTTACTTAGTCATCAGTTTCTATAATGTCCATAAACCCTCTTCTTCAGCTAGTCTTCTCTGTGCATCAAGCTCGTTTCTTGTGACGTCACCAGCTCCGATTTCCTCCATGAAATTGTCATCTCTTCGGGAGTACATCTGATAGGGTTTTCTTAATGGATACCTTCTTTCGAAGATCGTCAGCGGAATACTCATAGCTGCTGGTGTTACACATGGCACAAATTCATGCTGCCAGCATATAGGTGGTGGGCGGATGGGACTTCTTGCACAGGCATTCAAGTGCTCCTCTACAATGCACTGTGGATGGTTGATCTTCCTACTAAAGAATCTCAGCGATTGATCTTATTGGAAAATCTCTGTAACAGTGTGCAGTCCCTATAGTCACCCCTCCAGTGATAAACAGTGATTTCAATCCAGAATTCTTTTTCCGATGAAAAGAATCAAAAACATTATAACTCTTATAGCTTGTATCCTTTTCCGTAGAGTCACAGATTAGGCCAGGGAACGTTGAGGGGAGGAACATCATTCCCATACTTGGATACATTAATCCCAAACTTTTTGCTTAACTTTGGGACATACCATTTATAAGAGTCAGAGTGATGTATGGTATATTTAAACTTAGCTTTCCTGCATAGGCCTCTATAATACCAGCATGGGAACAGGAGACTGGCAGAGTCTTAATAGCTCCTCCCTCACCCCGGGTGGACGCTTTTGAAAGCAAAAGCAACCCAGGGAGAAGAATAAACTTACGGCCAAAAAGCTGCAGTGGGAACTCCCACACTAGCTTTGAATAATCTTGAACATAAGAGGTATGAGGATGCAGGGAAAGGCAACAGGGCACATCTTGGCCGTTAGATACATATATACACATAATTCTATCCCGAGGCCAACATCTTCATAAAAGACTCTTTTAACCAATTACCCTGAGTCAAAACCATTAAATAATATTTAATTTCAAGTATACAACTACTAATCTGTATTGTAAGAGATATGTAAAGATGGCAATCACTTTGACATATGCAAGTGGTCACTGTACTCTCTTGATTGGTCTCCTTGCCTAATTCACTTGTCTGCCCATAACCATTGACTGTTCACACTACCACATTAACCAATCAATCCATCTTATTCATTGGTCATTCACCATTCAGCTTGCCCATTTCACTGGATTTATCTTCAATAACTGACCCTGCATGTATTTGATGGTCACCCTCCTTCTCTCACCTGTCACTATAACTCATTCCTACTTACCTTCCTCATAGATTGGTCACTAGTCCTAAGTTGTTGATCACTCTGTGCCCTTCTTTGGTTCTCCTGCAGCGTTCACTGCTCACACCCCTCCACTCACTGTCCACGGGCCGCCAACACTCTTTCATTTAATAGTCACCTGTCCTCTTCTCAGTATGTTTCTACTTGTCACCATGCTATTCCATTTGGTCATCTTTCCACCTCGCTGATCAGCCTTTCTCGTTGTGTGGTCACCATCTCTCCTACAGTTACCACCTTGCCTAAGTCTCAGCAGACCCTAACTGGTGACTACGCCTCGGTCGCTTATCAATCATAGTCAGAAGCTTAGCATTCTGCAGAAAATTTGATACAAATGAATTTTGATCTTTCAAAGTCTCTTGAACTTTCTAATTTAATCGGCTGTAAAAATGTATATCTTGAATAGGGTGACAGGCAAAGTCTGTGCAGAAGAGTGAAGCTACCACACCTCACAAATATGGCCAGCAGCCCTGCCTGGACCGTGCAAGCCCCTGCAGGGAAAGGAGGTATATCTTCTATCAGCGGTGTTGCTAGGTCAGGAAAAGATCCGGGGCTACGCTAATGTTGGGACTGGCGGGATTCGGGGCTAGCTATAGCCTTTTGGTTGTAGTCCCTGAGCTTCTATCTAGGGCGACAGTGGAAAATACAAAAAATAAGTTTTCTCTTTGCTACACGAGTTACGAGCACCATACTCAAGCCTGCTCTAGCAACATACATGTGTTTGGATTTTCAGTGCAAAGAAGCCCGCTCACACAACTGAACATAATCCTTTTTTCCTTTTCTACCTTCGGTGGGATTTGACCGTAAATAGATTTTCTAAGACTGAAGAACCCACGTGCGTTAGGGAAAATAATATTGCACAGCTCGCAGGAAGGCATAACTATTCCCTGCTTGGCGATATAAGTAAGTGGGGGCTGGGAGGAGGAAGGGCCAGGAAGAATTAGGGTACTCTAGGGTAGCATCTGGAGGAGAAGATCACATCAGTCCAACCCTATTGCCCCCATTTGAGTGACCTACTACCAATACTGCTGCAAGTGACTTCAATCCATTTCAGAATATAGTTTTAAATTGTCTCCACCCCTTAGGATTCTGCTAGCAAGTATTTCTTTGGCATAGTTTGGGGTTCCATGTCCAACTTTACAAAGAAAATGGTTTTAAAACGCCGGCTTCTGGTAGTGGTGAGTACCGGTATTGCACCCATTTTTACAGCTTTCTTCCAGCAAACAATCCTCAAAAGTATACTTTGTTCAGATATAGATACACTTCTGTGGACCTTATATTTATGTAGATTCTTGCATGAGAATGATGTTGACCACCCAACAAGGAGATTGGATCTTTTTAAGTGGTTTGTGAGCCATGATTTCTGCAAATTTGACACCAAATAAAAACAGATTGTTGAAACCAGCTCTGTTTTTTTTACAATGATTTTGCTCTGTGAGCATCCCAATGATGGGTTTTGGCAGTGGTCTCCTGTGCTACCACTGACATAGGCAAAAGTAGATCGTGGCCTATTTTTCATGTTTTCACTGCGCACTTTCTGGTGATTTCTGGTGAGCAGCATGCTTTCCGGAGGCCATTGATATGTTTCTGCTGCCAGCAAGGCACAGTGATGTTGCAGGGATTGGATGTGTGGGTTTATACATCCCACAAGCCCCCCTCTTGCGATGGCCATTGATCTTTCATCAATGGAACTTCACAAGAGTGGGATGTCAGCCTCATCTCTCCGGATTCCACAAATGGCAAAGTTCATCATCTTTTCCTCCATCAGGGGTGGATCGATCGGTTCTCCTCACCATTCCTGATGGGAGTATTGAGCGATACCCCGGATCCCTTGGATCTTTGCTCCCAGTCCCTGGTCATCCTCCTTGGTCAGTCTCCGTGGTTTCCAGTCAACTATAGGTTATCTCTCCTAGGATGACAAAGCAAAAACATATTCGTAGACATTTCCCCACCACTATTAATGTAGCGGGGCGGACATATACATTTTATAAATCATGAGACATTTTTATTGTATTTCATAGACTATATGTGGAACATTTTAGGGTTGTCATTTTATGGATCTGGAGTGGCCTCATCTGGGGTTCCAGAAAACTCCTCCAGTTGCTGCAGAGTGTGCCCAGGATGGCAACACTTTAGCTGATTAATATGAACCCACTAGTCTTCCCCTTCTGCCAAACTACCTTTGGGGATGCGGATCTTGTAGGCGACTGGTGAGATCTTGTCTACAATTTCAAAAGGTCCCTTCCAGGTAGGCAGAAATTTCCGCTGTTTGGCCTGGTTCCTTTGGAAATTGTATAGATAGACCCGGTCTCCTACATTGTATTCTTTCCTGGTAGTCTTCAAGTCATAGTGGGTCTTCATGCTATCGGCTGATCTTTCTAGATTTTGCTGAGCATAGGCAAAAGCATGTTGAAGGTGTTTTCTTAAATTTTCAACATACTCATGAGTTGTGGAGGCATTGATCAATGTCTTCTCTTGGGTCCTGTAAAGCAGATGCTGGGGAAGCACCATCCTGCGTCCAGTCATCAACTCAAACGGTGACATTTTAGTTGCAGATGAAGGGGTAGATTTGATGGCCATTAGGACAAGAGTTAATCGAATATCCCAACATGGCCCAGAATCTGCCACAAACTTTTTTAATATGCTCACAATGGTTTTGTTGTAATGTTCTACTACACCACTAGAGGCTAGCCGGTAAGCAATGTGTAGCTTCCTTTTAACCCCAAGTATCTCCCACATCTTTGTCATTACTTCACTGATGAAATGGCTACCTCTGTCTGACTCAATCCTTTGGGGTAGTCCAAAACGTGAAAAGATGTGATTGATCATCAGGGCAGCTGCTGTTTCTGCCAAGCAGTTTGGGGCTGGGAGACATTCCACCCATTTAGTAACTAAGCATGTCACAGTCAACATGTACTTATTCCCCCTAGAGGAGCGAATCACGGGCCCGATGAAATCTACTTGCAAATCTGACCATGGAAGTGTCATCCCTCTCTTTTGGAGAGGCGCACGGTGTGTGAGGGATGTTGGCTGAAATTGTGCACACACAAGACACCCCTTCAAGTATTGGTAAAGGTCCTGCCCCATGTGTGGCCAGTATGCAAACTCTCTTAAGATTTCAGGTGTTGTATGAAACCCCCTATGACCGGCTGTGGCCGCATCATGGGTGTGACTTAACATCAGGCTTCGGAATGAGGTAGGAACCACCCACTGATCCTGGCCAGCTAGGGATTTCCTCACCAACAAACCGTCTTGGATTCGGAACATTTGGACATTTCATCAACACTCTGGTCCTCTTTCCCAATGTAATCGGTATCCGTCAGGGGAAAGTTCTCAGGGTCCTCAATGTGTTGATAAAACTTACCAATTATTGGATCCCCCTTCTGAGCCGTAATCAAATCAGCATCTGGGGTCTCCTTACTCCACTGTGCAGTTGAAAGATCATTGTGAGCATTTGTCTGGGACCTAGTGATAGCAGTGACCTGGATTTCCCCCAACAGGGACTCTATCTCTATTAGATCCCTTTGGATGGCCCCGGTTTTGGCTAGCTGATCAGCTAAGTCATTTCCAGTTTTGTCTGGTCCCTCTACTTTGGAATGACCCTTGATCATTTTCCAGTAGATGGTCATCACATTCGAGGTGACCAGATAATCAATATTTTGAATTAACATCCCATGTTTCAAGGGTTTGTTATTAGCACATAGCATGCCTCTGGTTTTCCAATTAACCAGGTGCTCCACGAACCCGTTCCGTACATAATCCAAATCTGTGATTATGACCAGTTCGTGGAGTTGATGTTGGACAGCAGTGAGGATGGCTTGATGCACAGCCATCAACTCTGCCACTTGACTACTTCGGGGACCAATCTTGTACCCAGCGGAGGAGGGTTCTAGGGAGTCATTCACCCATGCATTCCCTACACCAGCCACAAGTTCTTTTTCCCCGTTGTTATCAGCATGGTAAGAGCATCCATCCACATAGACAGTGGGCATTCCCTCACACTTGTCTTCTTCAAAGACTTTGTGTGGGGAATTGAGGTATGCCTCCATGTTGTCCTTGATTTTTAGACTTTTGTCCTCGAGACAGTTTTCTCTGGCACAATTATGCAAGTCAGCCAGACCTTGCACGAAGGGACTCTTCTTTTTTTGGCCATACCTGACCTCCACAGGAAAGCCTTGCATTGACAGAATCCAGGAAGTAATTGGGGAATTACTCACATTTCCGGCCCAGATTCTTTCACTTTGGAGATATTGCAGAGGCTGGTGTGGAGTCTCCACTATAATGTGTCCCCCCTGGATAAACGGGCGGTAATTCTCCAATGCCCACACCGTCGCTAGGAGTGCCTTCTCACAATCGTTGAATTTTTCCTCGACAGAGGATAAAGTTTTACTCACATAGGAGATTACTTTATTGACCTTGTCATGCTTTTGGTATAATACTGCAGTCAAGCATGTATTAGAGAACCCTGTCTCCAAGAATAACTCCTTGTTTCAGACAGGGTAAGCTAGGCGAGGCGCTTGTGAGAGGCTTCTTTTGAGCTGTCTTACTGCCTCAGATTGTTCTGGACCCCATTCCCACTTGACCCCCCGTTCAAAAGATGAATCAGGGGTCTGGTGATCTCTGCATAGCCCTCAATGAACTTTCAACTGTAATTAGTCTGTCCAAGGAGGCTCCTTAGTTCCCGCAGAGTTGTGGGGTCTTTCAATTTCTGGAGTGCTTCCACTTTCCTTTCCTGGGGACAGAGACCCTGAGGAGTAATCTCATGCCCCAAGAAATTAACACGTGTTCTACACCACTTTGCTTTCTGAACGGAAAGTTTTGCTCCGGCGGCCCTCAACTGTGTCAGAACATAACGGATCTCCGCTATGTGTTCCTCAACAGTTGAGCTTTTGATGAGGACATCATCTACATAAGCAAGGTTACCCCTCTCACCCAGTTCGGGCATGGCCTTATGCAGAAAAATGTTAAACTCATTGCCGGAGTTTAGGTATCCAAAGGGAGTTTGGGTCCATGTGTACTGCTGGCCCCCAAAGGTAAAAGCCAGCTTGTATTGGTCCTCTGAACTTTGATGGGAAGGAAATTCCCATCGAGGGGACTGCGGATTTGGACATTAAAATTGGGCGACACAAGGTGAAACACCCGGTCATAGTAGTGACTCCAGAGGGAACCCCTTGTTTGCTAGGGAATGACCTCCTGAGAAGGTTGTCACCCCTAATAGACTGGGTAAACAAGGTCCTCTGGACCCAGACTTGCCAACCAATAAAATTAAAACAGAGCGTCAACCATGTTAGTTAAACGGCACATGCCACATGGTTGAACACAAATCTGACCAAGTAGAATTTCACTTCCAGAACAACCAAATTCCACACGTGACAGTAATAGCAGTAGGACAACAGACTGGTGATGGGGGTCCTCACGATTTCTGAAAATCAACCTTCCTTCCAGTTTAAGGTGGTATTCCACACTGGAAGGAAACACTCTGAGATTCTTTACCAATCCACAATCAGACATTCCCACGCCAATAGTCCAGAAAGATGTGACATCAGCTCAGAGCCTGGCTGATATTCAGCAAATTGGAGAGTAGTTGTTCATCCCTGTTCAGTTAAATGAAGGGAAGGACTCTGTTCTCGCCCGAGTGTGTGTGAACAACGGTAAGAACTTCATCAGCAAAGCCATGTTCCGCCAACTCCCAAAAGATCCAGCCATTCCCACTTTTAGACTTATAGACAAACGGGAAATGGATCTGGAAGCACCCAATTCCCAACATCTCCTGCCAAGCAGGTGTATGCTCCAAATCTCCATAGGCAACAAGAGCATAGTCCATAATTGTTGGGTCGTGCGAGACGTCACCACCGCCTTTTATTTAGGCAGTGAAATTCTCAATCGCTTTGCCATTAGTTTGGACCTAATAAACTTCAATGCTTGGTCCCCATTAGCGGATAATCCCATGGACTTTGATGATCCAGAGAAAGCATTTAGGTCAGCTCAACTGCTATGTTATGCAGTTGAAATTCAGATTGGAGAGGAAGTCACCATCCCAGAAAGGACCCGACAATTCTCCCTGGAAGTGAAAGTAAAAAGATGACAGAAATTGAAAAACCGGGGTTCTGTTTTCTCCCCTGGGCTGATCCCGGGAAGGGTAGCTATCCCTTCTCTGGTAGTATCCTGGGTTGGGAAGATTTGAGCACCCCTCCACCCTCCACCCTTGGCCTCCCCTCTCCCGGATTAGGTTGTCTGGGCTCAGGGAAGTGGGGAAAGAAGGATGGATGATTTTGGGGTTGGAAATTCTGTGGGTACCTTGGAAAGAAGTTCTGCCCAGGATTTGGTGAATTTCTGCCCTCCTGGGGGAAGTTAGGAGGGAAGTTCCCTGGACTAGGTGCTTGGTTGGATCCCCCCCTTGAGCTTGAAGAGTCCACACATAACCCAGGATGGGTCGTCAGTTTCCCTTGTAGCAGGGACTTACATAGTCAGGGGAGTGAGGGACCCATTTGTGGGACTACCTCCTTGACTCCCTGTTTGTGACTGGCCCGAGGGCCTTCTGGGCTTAGAATTATTCTGTGCAGGCAGGTTTTTAGGCCCCCCATCTCCAAATCTAAAATGGGGGCAACCTTTACCTCTGCCACCTTGGCAGCAGCAGTGGTGCTGGTCGGTTTGGGGTTTTTCTGAGCATTATTTTTATTTTCTATGGGCTTCTGCACCTCATAGATTCGGGTGGCCTGTTCAATGACCCAGTATAGTGACCTTTTCTCATAAAAATCTCTCACTAGCTGGGTCATGATGTATTTGGGTAAGGCATGGAAAAAAGTGTTTACATATTCTTTACTGTCCGTGCGCACCCTTCTGGTAGTCTGCGCAAAGGCCCGCTTCAACTCTTGCACAAATTCTTGTGGGGCCTGATCCTCCCCACATTGGAAATTGTAGGCTGCCTTGCGGGCCTCTTGGGTATTTCTATGAACAGAAAAGTGCTTTAAGATGGCCGCCCTATATGTGGACCATCTTGAATGGTTTTGGTCCTCCAGCCCCGCAAAGAAACTGGAGCATTCTGGAGAGAATGTCCATTTTACGTACTGAATGCAGCTACTGGTGTCTTTCAAATGGAAAGTCTACATCATTTGCTCAAAGAACTATAAGTGTTCCCACACAGAATACTTGGCATTTTTGTGATAAGGCATGATGTCACTCCTTATTACCTTAATCTGTTTAAGGGGTCCGTAAGTAAGGCCCTTTTTGCCTTATTGGCCTTCTTGGTTTGGGTAACCCTGGTCCGTTCATCCTCTGACTCAGAGGCACTGCTCCCAGAGGTGCCAGTCTGATCTTCCAGGTTTTCCCGGATTCTGGGAATGGCTGGCAGAATGTGGAGACCTGGTCTCTTGTGTCCTGGGACGCTCAGCGGAGTCTTCAGATTCCTCCTTGCTGCCAGGATTTGATGGGTACCCCCCCCACTGACCTAACTGGGCAGAGGTTTTCAGGATGCCCTTAGTGGGCCTACTCTCCTGGGGTTCCCCACTAAATTGCACCGTACTTGGGTGCCCATACCCAGAAGCCCACCCATCCATTCCTGGGAGGGACTGGCCTATGAGCCGCATGCTTCTGACTGGATAGTAATCTGCCATCCCCGTGGCCCTGGGCTCATGTGCGCCAGGGGACATGGGGGTGGCAGAGTCCAGGGACTGGGAGAGATGAAGGCCTCTGGTACTAGAGCTCCTGAGGTTATGCTCAGGAGTTTCCCTTTCCCAGCGAACCTCATCTCTATCAGCCCCTGCTCCCTGTTGCCATGCAAGAGCCTGAGCTTTCTGCTCCTCAATCAAGGCCTTACTAGACTCTATCAGTCTCTCATGCATGGCTACCTGTCGCTGGAGCCTATCATTGTGCTGACAGAAAGCCTAATTTTCCCTCTGTGCTTGCTGGTTTGTCCTGGAGTACTGGGCCAGTCTTTGCTGCAGGAGGGTTACCTCCTGAGTCCCATCCCTACTGGCCTGCTCCTTTCTTGCCAGAGCATCTTCCACCCTCCTGGTGTGTTCCAACAAGTTTTGATGCTCTTTTTGGAGATCACCCAGTCCCTGGAGGGCCAGGTGATTTTCTTCCAGCTTCCCTTTTAAGTGGCAGACTTCCTGGCCTAAGGTGTCCCTTTCCTGAGCAAGAGCCTGCCTCTGTGCCACCAGGTCGCCCCTCTGCCTTTGAAGGGCACCAGCTTTTCTGGCGCTCTTCGTCAAACTCTGCCTGGGTATCCAGGTCTTTCAAACCTTATCCAATTGGCTCCAGCTTTTTCTGGCTCTGCAGTAGAGAGTCCAACCCTTCTTGATACTCCTTCTGCAAGGCCAGAATTCTGGTATCCTGGTCTGCCCTTTCCTGTTCGAGGATACCCAAGGAAGGTCCTGAATTGCTCCTGTAACCTGAGGTGGTCCTGCTCAAGTTTGAGGGTAAAGTTTGGCTGTCTCCTATTTTAATTTAGATTTCTGATCAATGTATAGAGCCGTTGTGCACCACATGTGCTTTCTTGACTCTAGGCTTAAGGGCAACAAATGAGTCCTTGGCATGGAGGGCCGAATAGAAGTGCCATGCCTTCAGCTTGCAATGAAAAGTGTTACAGCTATCCATTAGAGCTCACTGGGATAATTCCAGAGGGTTGGTGCCACCCTTAGACGCTGAAGAGATATGGGAATGTTGAGAGCTAAGAGAGCAGATGAGGTCATGATGCTGAAGACAAGTTGACGGGATGCTAGGATCAGGTTTGGAGGGGCCCTGAATACAATACAAAATGTCTTGAAAATGCCTGTGTTTAACAGTGAATCAGTGCAGTTTGGTTAGAAAACAGGTGATGTGGGATGAAGAACAAGGTCCTCAAAAAGAGGAGCAGGACATTTCTGGATCACTTGCAGCTGGTGAAGACAGAAAGTACAGAGACCTAGATAGAGGGAATTGGGTTTTCTGAATGAACGTGGATAAGAGCAGAAGCAACAGAAATGTGGGCAGGTATAGTAAGGAAAGGAAATCTTTGAGAAATAAGGCAAAGATTAAAACCAGAGGAACAGAAGCCTTGCATGTTTCTGGGACAGAGAATATAGAGTTCTCAAATGTAATACAAGAGACCTGGTGGGCGATGAACCCAGAGAGGGAGACAGATGTTAAAGCCATGCAACTGAGCGTATGTCGGCGACAAATGTACTCCAATGAAACCTTTTATGTTGGGGGGTGGGTGGGGGCCATGTATAAACCCCATGTGAATTCATGGTGATTCAGAAGTAAAAAAGAACTGTTTTTGAGAAGCAATTCACACTCCTAGAAAAAGCTTGGCCAATCTGACCCGACATTTCTAGAGAGCTTGTTCGACCTCATCCATCTAGGGCTATCCACCCCTCTCCATCGAGGATCCTGGAGGATCCTGGAGCCAGAGCTGCGGGGGCACATTTATTGGTCCTGATAATCGTTCTGCCCCTTGACTGACATTTATTTAACTATGAATTCTTCTTCTTCCCAGAACGTGGCGGATCTTTTAGAGTGCCTACCTCTTTAAAGGTGCAATGTGAAGCTGCATTGTTTAACTATACGTATGCCTGAGTGTATGCATGGGTGCATGCCTTTGGTGGCAATTATCTGCCCAGGCCGACCTAGGGTCATTGATATCCGTCTAAAAAATAATAAGTTAGGGTACATGGAAAGAGGCTGGCAAAAACGTTTTTTCCATCGGCTCAACTCAGGGAGGAGGGCGGGCTTATCTAAGTTGAAGAACTGTGCTTTTAGCGTATGTCATGACCTGCGGCATTATCCTTGTAAAGGGCTCGAGTGTTCCCAAGCAATAAAATAAAAAAATAAAAAAGTACATAAAGTGATACAATATCCCATTTGACGATCATAAGGTCCCTTATGATGTTCAATTTTTTTTAAACTTAAATAGTCGCTGTCTGTTTTCTCGACGGGGCCTCCAGCGGGTGCATACACCCACAACGCACTTCAGTATGCTTAGAAGAGGCAGAGACAAAGATAAGGAGTCACGTCTTTATTTCTCCCCATCCTACTTCCAACTGCTTCCCCCCAACTCGTATCCTGACAACACATCCCTTTCCTGGATCCCTCCCCGAGTCTTCCTCCAACACAGCGATGTGAACGTACAGTGACTGGCAGTGTACAACAGTCTGCACATTATCCAGGTGCCATCTTTACTCTCCACTGTTCTAGAATGTGTGGTGTATACTATTTATTTAGTTTTCATTGCTACTACCAGCCTCCAATGTTTGCCACATAACTACTTTCATTACCATTATTTTGCATTCAATGCATATAGATTATGCAATATCCATGAAAACACCATTTTTGGGCTGGGAGATACATGGTAGGTACAAGCATCAACAACTAGGGGTCGACCGTGTTAGCCAGATAATAAGTATTGCCTTTTTCTTTTTAAAATAAAAATATTAAAATAAATCCTACTACTCAGATATCGTTGTTAGGCTAGCTGATTTTTTTGTCAGCTTGCTTTCAAGTCCGCATAGGTCCTTTAATCGTTTATTTATGTGCGCCGCATCGTTCATTGAGAAAGTGAACAGCATGCGCACTTCCGGGAAGTCCCACAGTACTGGATGCTTTTCCGAGAAGGAACGGCATAGCATTAACTGTCCGCCTCGGGTGCCTCCCTAGTGTCTCGTTGGGCTAAGGTTCCGCTTCACTGCTATGTGTCGCTTTGTAAAGTTCAGGTATTACAGTACAAGGAATTCCCCACACAGCGTGTGTGGGATTACATTTTTCAAGCCCGCAGTTCGAGCCAGAGCTGTAGAAATTCCGCACCAGTGGCCAGAATCTAAGTTGGCAACTGGCCCAAGCACCGCAAGTGTGTGACACCACAGCAAGACGCTCCTGCTGCATATTCCAAATGAAGACACGGCCATTTCTTTTAGATTCCACTCGGTCTTTGAACCGGGACAAAATTGCTGCCGAATTACAGCAGACGCAGGTTTTAACAAGCCTTGGAGGTTTTTGTTAGGGCTGCGCAAGTGTGCGTACAATCCTGTGTGCGAAATCAAGTTGTCTTTGGTAATTGACTGCTGCAAAAAAGGTAGGCGTTTATGTGCTGTCAGCCCAGACACTGCATACGCGAGACTTAAGTTCAAGATCTCCCCGTTCTGTTACGGGTACTAGAAAAAGGCGAATTCCTCTTCCAATTTGCAAGTACTGCGATAAGGTACATCCTCTCAAGTCAGTCACAGGGCGTGAACCAAATCACAAAACTTCTGGGTGCTTATGGCGATGCTTTAATCAAATATCAAAGAGTCTGAAAGGCTTAAGGGGCAATAGGAGCACATGAAATGGGCTCAGGGTGGTAGGTCGGCTGCCTTATGCACAGTTGGTGGTGACAAGCAACCAAATCAGAATGATTTCCCTGCTGCACACTCCGGGCCTCATTAAAAGCATTTCGCTTCGGAATTAAGGCTGCCGGTAGCAACATACTGAAACCCTTTCCAGACCACCAAACTACAAGAATGCCTGGGGGGCTGCCGGGAGCACCGGCCCCTGCAGGCATGGTTTTCCCGGAAACACCGGCACTTTTAGCAACAATGCCACTGCTCCCATGTCCCCATTCCCATGGAGTCTTATGGAACTCGACGAGAATTGGTACTTACACTTTACGCCGCCTGACGTCTTGGCCCAAAGCCACCTGGAATATCCTGGTGGCACCCGGATATCATGCGGCGGAACGGTGTTACGAGGTCAGCGGCAAACGGTAGCACCGATAGGTTACCGCTGACCTCATAATGAGGCCATCTCTGGAACAAGTAGCAAAGATAAGGCTGCCATATTTCATCATACACTTCAGGACGTCCTGCAGTGCTCATTGTGCACAAATCCAATGCATAGAAGAATACATTTTAGGAACTGGTTGCAAAAGTACCTTCTACCACATCAAAATGTTAGCAACACACCATTCTGCTATTCGGAAATCTTGTGCATAGACTATACTATACAAAAAGTCATGCTCTAGAACTACAACATTTAACTAACGTTCTCCTACATGGAACAGCCTAAGAACTGCTTCAAGAAATAGAGCACAGCCAGAGTCAATACTTTGGAACTGAAGTTGACTTAGACATTTCAGTAACTTCAGAAAAAATTACCGAAAACCTCACCAATACCAACCTCCTAAGAAACACATACAAAAAAGAAATAGCTACATTTCAAAACACATCTTCTGAAATACCAGACTAAGTATGTGTCTCCCCCAACTTACAGTTTTATGCAGATGACACTCAACTCGTGTTCAGACTTCCTGCTGACTCACTCGCATCTTCCTTCATCCCTGACTGCCTATCTGCCATCCATGCCTGATGCACTTCCAACGCACTCTGCCACAATGCCAGCAAAATGGAGATCCTTCCGATTGGGACCACTGCTTCCTCTTTCTTCCCTTCTCTCTGGCCTCCCTCCATGGGCTCTTCCCCTGCTCCTTCTTCTGAAGCCAGAAACATTGGAGTCATCTTTGACTCCTCTCTCTACTTCCTCCCTCATACTCAGGACATTGCTAAGAAGTCCCACTTTCAAATCTTCCTTCTCAAATGAATCTGCCCATTTCTCACTTTCCCCCAGAACCTCAACGTTTCCTGAGCCCTGGTTCTCTCTAGGCGTGACTATTGCAATAGCCTCCTCCTCACTTCCTTCTTCCACTCTGCGACCCCTCCAGCTAATCCAGAATAGAACATCGAGATTTATCCTTGGCCTTAATCCCAGGGACCACATCTCTCCTGCCCTAAAAAGTCTTCACTGGCTCCTCGTTGCTGCACGGACCAAATTCAAATCCGTCTGCATCATCCACAAGGATATCTGGGGCCGGGGACCACACTATCTGCAACCCTCTCTTACAAAATACTCTCGCCTAGACTGCTATGTTCCACTGACACCAACTCTCTGTGTGTAAAGTGTTTTGCTAAACAGAGAGCAGGAGGTAATTCGTTTCCTCGGCAGGATCCCTCCAATGGAACAGCCTCCCCCTCCCTCTGCGTCTTGAGCAGGACTTTCTTAAATTCCGAAAGCACCTTAAGACTCTCCTCTTTTCCTCCTCCTTCCCTTCTTGCTTCCTCTGCTAATCCTATAGTTGCTGGGATTGGTGTCTTGGACCCTTATGCATCCTCTGGGCCTCTGACCACTCACACCCAATCTCCCCAGCTTCTGTCTACCTTCAGCACTTGCCTCGGCACACCCTCTATTTGTGTATTTTTATGTACTTCAATCCCATGTTCCCTCTCTGTTGCCCCGTGGGAGCTTCAAAACAGAATGTATTTGCTGTAAAAGTGCCTAACAAACAAACAATAAATAACTAAGTAAATACATACATAAATAAATGCCCAGCCAGTAGAGAAGCTAGAAGGATATGAGGTAAGTGGTAAGCAGACTGTGGGCTGGACAGGGGAGAGGGAGGAAATGGAGGAGAATGTGGTGCGGGTTCCAGATTGTACTCTGGATTAGGCCTATGGCGATTTGCAGGGGAGGAAGCCAGGGTATTGCGCATTCCAGGGCTGTACCTCAGAAAAGAAGCCAAGGGATGTGGGGAAAGGCTGGTGGGTGAGTTGATGAAGAATTCATGTTGAGACTCACAGTGAAAAACGTATTGCAAAATGGATGCCTTTCACAACACTCACATGGGACCCTTTGGGAAGGACCTATGGAGCCTCCTCTTCAAAAGAAGTCCCCTGAGTTGTCTGACTGATCACTTGACTCAACCGTACATATCCCTCCAAAGCTTCACCCTCTATTGCTCCCCAAGCCCTTCTCCGCTTCTCTGCTACCTACGCAGCTTACCTGGAACCCAGAGTGCACCTCAGTTGTACAGATTTGTGTTGCTTCCCAACTAGGGTCCCAGGCATAGAATGCTGCATTGCAGTTCTTACCATTGATGATTTGTTGCTCCAAAATAAAATCATAGACTAGTTTCACAGGCATTAGGTGATAGTGGAACAGTTTCCCTGCATTCTGCTACTTATGCTGGTTCCTTTGCCCTCCAAAGTGTATACTGAGCATGCTCCTGGAATCTGACCTTTGATTTACAGGAATGTTTTTCTTCTCCAAGTGTTTGCATGTGCAGATTTTGATTTCCTTCAACGTATCCAATTTGATTAGTATATGGTTTAAGAAAACAACCAGAACAGCACCCCCAATCTCAACTGCGAAAAACAGTCCTGGGTACCGAAAACAAAGTGTTACACAATCACCTCACAACTTTTAAAATCAAACTGTTTAATTTGTACCTATAGGACATATTTTGGGCGACAATTGAATGAACTGGAGTAAAGTAAATCCATTTTCTCATTAAAACATGTCTAATTATAAATACCAGCTGCACAGTGCCCTTAGTGATTAAAGTAGCTCGAATAAGTGCCCCCAGAAAACTGTCCCACACTCACCTGTTGGGTTGTCCCCTCATGTGCTGTCTTAATCTCCTGTGGGCCCTCCCGAGCTTGTGTTGCTGCCACTATGCTAAGTTTTCCCGCGGGCTTACATGCACGACTTTGAAGTTTTTCATTCTGTTCATGAATCATGATTGTCATTGTGCTTATGTGTCAATGATTATATGTGTTAAACTTTATTTCGTTCTCAAAAAGATCATGAAAGTGATATACAATAATGTACAACATATACAACTCAAACATTAGAAAGAGAACGAAATAGCATAGCTAAAAATGCAACATTGCATACTACATTAAAACTTCAAATTGACAGGTTGAGAAAAAAAAAATAATTACAATCTGATTAATTGTACAACTCCCTGGACACAGTAGTTGAAATTGTGGCCTTTGCACAAGTGCAACGTGAACAATTGTCCTTATTGGCTGTGCACTTTGTATTCCGGGCAAGGGTCGCATCGCATGGTGGTTGTTCAAGAGATTAGATTTGGTTGTTTGGCAAAACATTGAACCAATGAAGATCTCACTTTTTTAATCTATGCAAGAAATATTTGCACCTGTAAAGATCCACATTTAAGGAGAAATCGGTGATGCCTAGAAGAGCAATGGTGATGAAGCTGATGACTCGGGCACCCTGAAGTTCGGCTGAGCAGAGCTTGTAAATCGGATCTTTGGGGATTTTTAACGAATGTGAAAGCAAATGCATTTTTAATGGTTGAGGTGGTCGACTATATTGTCGATCTTTGATTGTGTCCCATGGTATCAAGTCTGCAGCCTTTAATTTTTTTAAGGGACATAACGGTTGCCCTTTATGCAGCTAACGTGAATGAAATTTCATTGCAGGCACTTTAACCAGTGTGTCCGTCATCTGTGGTGTAGTGAAGGTCATAGTGGTGTTCCAATTGATAAACGCCAAAGTGTTGAAATGAAAATGTATGTAGACTTTTGGGTATCTGGATAAAATGAAGACCATAAACACCAATGGCTAGAGTGTGGCGCGACCAGCCAAACTTGGAAAGCGTAAATTAGGTTTAAGCTCACATATTTGCAGGATTTCCATTAGCACACGATCTAGCTGCAAAGCTATGGAGTGCTGTGCAACAAGGGGATCGAGTAACAGGGCACAATTGGATGAATACAGTTAGATGGATAGACTCTTGAGATCCCGCCAGAAAGACTTGGGAGAGGGGCCAGAGAGTGTTATAGTTAGGGAATAAAGGTTAGGGTTGGAAAGACAGGCCCAGTCTTGAATCATTTGTCAATGGAGTCACACATAGGGTCCTGTTGAAGCTATATCACTCCCAGTTTTGCTGACATGCTCATGTTAAATGAATAATATTTGGAGCTTTTCTGTTTTGTGATTTTATATTTCTATAGCTCCTTACTGCCATTATTATGGCTTTGAAGCCCTGTTGCGGGAATAGCCCTTCGGTAGACCTTATTCTGAACATACATGAAAGAAAAAGAGCACTAAATTGCATGAAATGTTTAATAATTAGCCGAGATTACTAGTGTAGCAACATTATAATAGCCACATTATCAAGAGTGTCTAGGTGTGGTGTGGGTTACTATGTCATTCACTATGTGACAGCTGAACTCATTTTTTGCAGGACTCCACCATTTTCTATGAGGTGCAGCATTAAAGGTGGAACGGGGACTCATATAAATCAGTCTGCAAGCTGAAGGGTAACTTTACAGTTGAGGGCTAAGCTAAAACTTTACACACAGAGCAAATTCTCAATAGACATCATGCAATCACGAGCAAATGATGTGCACATTTATCAAAAGGGCAAAGATATATTCAATGCATGTCCACTTGTCAGGCAGTTATAAGAATTACCAGACCTATTTTACATTCACAGGCCAGATTCCTGGTGGTATGCATGCATGCATAAAGTATGATATATGTATGACAATGCAAAGAAGCCATGTTTTACTGTAACCGTTCTTACTAGCATGTGTCTTGCATCACAGGGCTCGTAAAAAGAATACACAATATAGCATTCTTGGAAGGACTTACCACTCAGTGAGAGCTGTACACATGGGCTTAGTTTATTGATTGTTTGAATGAAAATGGATGTCAGTGTTTTGACCAGAAGAAAATGTAATGAAAAGAAGGGACACGAATTTCCTTTATTGGCTAGCAGGATCTGCAAGGAGGCCACTGCTACTGTGGCGGTGCTCTAACGTTATGTCAAGTAAAAGATGCGTGATGACCTTGAGGTCTGCTGAAGAGTGTTTAGGAGAAGTGGGGCTGCTAAACAGATAATCATTTTGGAGTCCCTACTACTGATGTAAGAAAGTCGGGTAAAGCTGATCCCGCTGTCATAGGCAGTTATTGACGTGTGCAGAAGGAGTACTGGTTGAGACTAAATAGTAATTTGACAAATGGATCCCTCCTACCCGAGCCAAGCCACACTACTATTGGGTCGAGAAGTGAACAGGAGAATTGACTCTGTATGGAGTATACTGATAAATAAGCCACTTGAATGTGGTATGAGGGATTTCATTGGAGGGGAGTTTGTAAACTAATGCATGACACTGTAGCTAGGTAAAAGGGGGCATTTAATAAGGCCTGTATCTTGAGGCTGTATGGCACCATAAGACAAGCTTTGATGCCTTTCTGCCTAGGTGTATTCAAAGCACACATGAGAGCACACTCTTCCACCTACTGTCTATGCCATAAACGGCCAAGAATAACCAGTTTCCACAGGCAGGGAAGCTCATTGAACTCAGTGGCAGAGGCACCTTTTGGTGCCGGGGGCAGATAATAGGGTGCCAGCAGGAGGCCGGGGTGTGCACTGGGCCCCCGGGGGAGGCATTGGGGGGGTCTCCCCTTTCCCCCTGGCTCCACCACTGGTTGAGCAATGAGCACTGTTAAATGAGGGTGACTTTTGGTCTGTGGCTCCACTGCGGGCAAAGACCTGGACTGGGTTGCCTGGAAGTTCCTGAGGCCTGCTGGGAACTTCATAGGGATGCAATGCTGGTTTTGGGGGTAATATTCCTCTTAGCCTTAGATTAGGTTTATCTCAGAGTTACCCTGCATAATCAAGCCTTGCCTATCCATCCCAAACTTGGCTGCAGTTACCTCATGCTTAAATGGAGGACAGTAGGGTAATCGAAAATACAGAAGGGGGTGTGGTTAATAATATCCTGAAGCAGCTTCATCCCCCAGCAGAGGAGGCGTTATGGTTCATTTGCACATGCACAGACACTGTTTGCGCTTGCTTAATTTCATTACCGCAGGGAAGATACCTTTGCACTGTATTGAAACTAGCGCTGGTATCGCTTTGCTAAACAGTCGACTTCAACATGCAGGTGTTTTAGGATTGCAGTTGTGTCATTTTAGAACAGATTATGGCCTCTGTACTTTTTGTATGCTGTCGAACATTTTGAAAAACAATTTGGAAAAAAACAAATCCAGAGGTCCTAACGTGATTGCACAAGTGCAGATAGCATTTGTGCATGTGCTAATATGCACATGTCCAAAGTGTGTGATGGAGTAATTAGTGTGATTCTGCCTCATATCTTACTCTAGCTTTGTCTAAATTCGGAATCCCAAAGGAACACTGATTTCTGCTGTTGTGTAACAGTTATAGTTGTATTGTATAATTGGACAACGAAAATTTACTGCACAGTTGAGAATGTGGCCACCTGCAGAAGTGTGCTGTTTGGATAAATAACATTCCTTGTGCTCAGCTATGTTTTAAAATTGAAACAGGAGCAAGGCAAGTTTATAAGCTAGATATCAAACATTCAAAATGCAAATTACAGTGTTTTACCTAAAGCTGAGCATGCAAATGAATTCCTTAGGTGCCACCACTGTCGCGAGTGATCTCTCTAAGATGACAGATTGACCAAATAATGACATGGGAATTAGAGTTCAATTACTATACAACCTGGCATTTACTCCAATATCCTCCAGATCACATTGGGGTGAATAACTGCAGCCTTGGATATTCTGTACAAAAAAACGTAGCAGGCGCCGCTATCTCTCAAAAGAACACGGCATGATAACCTGTTCAGTGGTTATTAACCACTTTGAGAGTCCACAGCCATCTGCTTTTTGCTCACTGTACCTTTCACAGATGGGAAATATCAATTTGCATTTCAGTCTTTGTCCCGCCCACATGGGCGTTCCAGCACCAAAATGCTATGGCAAATCCTTTCTGAACAAGAGTACCAACAGCATCCCCATACACGTGTTTCAGCCTTGTTGGGCCTCATCAGTGAGGCGAAGCTGTGCCTCTCTGACCACAGTGAGCAGGGAGTCCACGTCTGGTTGCCCCCATGTAACTTAGGGTGACCAACCCCAAGTTCCTTCCAAAAATAAATATCCATTTGCATATCAGTCTTTGTCCCGCCCACATGGGGATATTTTGTAATGGTTTATACAGAGAGAAGTCATCTATGATTTAGTAAAGCAACAGTTTTGATTAAGGGTGTGTTGCAGCATTTTGAAAATGATGTTTGAATTTTAGTAACACGCTCTTCATTTGTTCAACTTTCTGATCGAACAAATGTTTTGCATTAAATAATGTGGCACGGAATTACTTTAGTTTCCTCAAATGTTTGCCCTGCTTTGTTCCTCATTGCACGTTCTGGGGTGTTTTGGGATGGATTACTGCATGTGAAAATGACTGTCAATGTATGTGGTTACTCAGGCAATCACTGTGGTAGCACATGCAGACTTCCTGCGGTCGCCTTTGCAATATCTCCAAAAATGTGGATGCATTAATTTCTAATGTTTATTGCATCAATTTCCATCCTCGTTTTGAGGATGGGAGTAGAAGTAGTACAAACATGTGACATTAGAACAATACTTAATAAGTGCATTCCAAGAATTGTGATTAGCTGAAAGGAGGTCAATAATGATTTGCAGGTGCTACGTTTATTTCCAAGCTTGTCAGGGACTTTGCTTTGCTACTTCCAATGCCCATAAGAAGCTTGAATCCCTGTAAGAGAGCAGCAAAAAAGAAAAGTCCCCTTGCCTGCCGTCCAGAATGTAGCTCAGGACAAACAAAAAAAAGTAAGGGAATGTTGGCTCATTTTCCCAAAATGTAGAGGATCGTCGTACCATCTAGTTCCCGCCCTCTTTGACCTCTAGATTGTGGAACCTTGATTATCGGTGCCATTGCTAAGACCATGCTGCAGTGGAACCATTAGTATCAAATACCTTGCATATGCACATCTTTCATGACATTTCGTACAGCTCAAGTTGTTTGTTACATGGCTTATTTCCGATATACATTATTTCACATCTCTTTGTTCGACTCTGATTAAGTCCTTAACCCTAAAAAGAATTTACTTGATGTATCAGCGCCTTCAAAATGCACAATATATAGATAAATAAGCACCCATTACACTAACAAACACACCGAGGCCGATTCATGGAATTTCGTGCTGAAATCACGCAAAGAGCAGCGCGCCGAGAAGGACACTGTGGGAGTCTGCGCTCAGAAAGAAAAATGCGTGCAATGCTTATTCATGGAATTGTTCTGTTGGGTGTCTTGTCCCACGTTCAAGTTATTATGCTGCAACACTTGGTGCTGTGGGTTTAGGAAATTCAAGAGGGCAGAAAAGCCCACATTTGCGACAGAATCCTGGAGAACCGTGCAGTTTTGCGCACAGCAAAATGGTCCCCTGACCTGCCACCCACCAGTGCGAGCGTGAGGGGCCAGGAGTGCCTTGAGTGAAATGTGTGCCAAAGGAAAAACAGCAGTGCCGGTGGCTAAAAAAAAGCGCTTTGAAATCAACTTTGTTTCTTTGAAATGCAAGCTAAAAATGCCTATTTTAAACATCGCAAGATATTCAAAAATCTCAATGAACACCAGCAGACATTTGGCAGAATGTATTCTTGTGTGCATACTAAATCTGGGAAAAGAAAGAGCCCAAAACAATGTTTATAACAAAACTGGCTGAGCTGTGGATGTCAGCAGCTGAAGTGAAATTGGACTGAAAGACACAAAAATCTAAATGTTTAAAATAAATGAGTGACCTACAGTTGAGTGTCACATAGTTTGCGACTGTTGAAATGTCATAGCTTTGAACTTAGAATCAGCGTTCTAGCTGCATGTCTAAAAATTGCAAGTTTGCTTTGAATGTAGAAAACTGGGAACTAAAGTGACATTTAGCTGAAGCCTGGCTTGAAGAGAGTGAATTCTGCCCGGCAACTACCCCCGACAGGAGTGAAACTTGCTCACCCACTCTTCCCAGGCCTGGCTGCATTCTGCTGCCCCTGCCAAAAGGAGATGACACCTCTCTGATTGAATTAGGGGAGGAGCACCTGGGGACTACAGGAAACTAAACAAAGCACTGTCCTTGGCCCAGGCAAATGTTAAATTAGTGGGGTCGTAAATGGCTTCCTCTTGGAAGGAATCGGGGAGGGGCACTGCATATGTTAGCCAGCTGAGCTTGGGGGAAGTGGATACACCAGAAATTCCACCATGTGCTTTGGAAAACCACACCCCTTTGGGGCCAGAGCATAATTTTAAAAAGATGGATAATTCATAGTGCAGACTTGTAGAAATTATATAAATAACATCATCATTCTTGTGATTTTTCTGTGCACATTTTAAGAGGTGTTAGGACCCTGTGGTATGTTCTTGGGGATAGTAGCGGAAAAAAAGGTTGTTACACCAAATGTATGCATGTTAAAAATCTGACACTTTATCATCTGAAACCCATATCGCTGGTGCACATTTGTGTAAAATCTGGAAAGGTTTAGAGGTCGTTATCTGGATGAAAAGTGCAGAATTCTGTCATAAGTGGACACAACATCTTACAAAGACAGGGATCGGATGGTTTGGTGCTACAGAAAATATGTTAACTGGACGTATAATATTAGAAAAATGGTACATAGATAAATATGTGTTTGGATCATAAATAGATTTGTGTGCAATTTGACAAGGGGAGGATCCTCTGACCATAAAACTACCTCATCACTCTGACTCACAACCCAGTTCCCCCAATCAAGGGAAAGAGGAGGAACTGGCCAATGATAAGTTGAGAGGGTTGGGCATAGAAGATGAGCCGACCCTCCCACTTTCTAAACACATAAAAGGAGACTGTGCAGGACAGGTAGGGACATTCACTTCCCACTTCAAGCTGATTTCTTGTGGAGCGTTTTGCCAGAAGAAACCAGATCCAGCACTTAGACTTCAAATCCAGACAGAGACCAGAACTTTGAATTCAGACTTCAGAATTTGTCAGCAGGCCTCAAAATCTTTTGCAAACTGATTCACCCCAGACTTCCAAGGGGCACATCAGAGTAAAACAGCTGGGCTGAGCTGTTTGATTCTGGCCTAAAACCCTGTGCCAGAAACACCCAGAAAGCAGAGCTGTACCCGGAACCAGAGACCAGACCGCCGTGCAGTTCCAAGATCTTTTACCAGAACCAGAGATCCAGACCGCTGTGCAGTGCCGCTAGCAGAGCTGACCCAGATCGCTGTGAGCAGAACCAGGCAGAGACCGTCCGTGGCAAGGGAACGCAGTCCAATCCTGACCCGATCCGTGGCGAAGTCACATTCCTGTCCAAAATATAGTTTGAGTACCGCCAGAACTGTGCAAAACCCAATCTCTTAGTTTAAAATAATCTAATTCAAACTATTTTAACCTATTGAGAACTGCATCCTAGAAATCTTGTGTTCCTTCTGTGATCTCAAACCTGAAAACTGTCATCTGTCATTCTGAGCTTGACTTTTCTTTTGAGAATCTACCTTCACGAAATCGTCCGTATCTCTGGAACCGTTTGTCCTAGGAACGAAACTTTCATTCTGCAGCTAAGATTCTAAGCTTTCCAACGAGCCTAAAACCGACTTGCTACCCCTTATAGTGCCTCTGTAATTGCGCTCGACGCACGCGACTAAATTGCCGCGATTTGACATTTTGCTTCATTTCAGCCACGTGTAAAAATATTTGTCCTTGCTTTCCTTCGCTGAAATTCGTTTGCAACCTGACAATCATTCATAGACCATTGCTAAAGTGATCCTGAACTACTACAAAGTAGCTGTCACCCACCCTGAACCTCTAAAATCATCCCTGTTGATCTAAGCTTGCTAGGGGGGAACTGAATTGGGATTGTACTGTGATTGTATTCCTGAAGACTGTGTGTGTCACTTCCACCTTGTTACATTGCATAGAGGGGGGGTGAATTGCCAGAAGGGGAAAAGTGATTACATTATCTTTTGCTGAAATCATATCAAGTTTATTTCTGTACTGCCTTTTATTCATCTTTGCACCTCCTTGAAACCATAAAGCATTTTCTGATACCTTATTCCCCTGTTCCTAGTCATAAGTCACCAGAACTGTGCTATTGTAGGATTACCTATTGCTGATTACTGCTCACATTCACAAGTGTGATATCAATTATTAATTTATTATAAAAGTGTGATATATATATATATATATTGTTTAATTCTCAAATAAACCTTTTAAATTTGCAAAACAAACTTACTTCTTGGCTCAGTGGGGTCAAGGGGATTCTAAGAGAGGGGTGTTATATAAGGGTTGTCATCCAGGGTGCACAAACTGGACATACAAATATATAAATAAGGGCTTCCCTTGAGCAATCCCAGACAAGGCACTGACTTAGTGGGACTGCTTGATTGGAGTCTTTAACAGTTTGTGCAAAGTAACCGTACTTGCAAGTCATGGCTGGAACACCCCCGACACGCCCACATGCAAAGCAGGAAACTGCAAGGTCAGCTACCTTTGCGTCTCCTCCGGGCGTGAATACATGGATCCTCCAAACAGTGCGTGGGGTCCCCCGTAAGCAGGCCTGCGACTCAGGGAGCCTGCGCGGGGTCCCCGGTAACTGTATCCGGCACACCGACAACATGCATATGAAAATTCGTAACACACCAATAACTTGTGAAATGCGCCTGCAATTCCACGTAAAGCATTCCTGTAGCCCAGTACACAGCCTATTTGCACTCTTAGGATACATCAGAACCTAGATTGAGTACACTCACCTCGAACTCTGACAAGCAATCCCACCTGCACGCTGAAAATAGTGCGTAAGTGTACTTACGCCAGCCTTCGGGTGGCGGATCCTATGAAGGACTTGTGTGGGCATTTCACAGCCGAGACGTTGTACGATCGATTCCATGAACACGTCTCTTGCAGCATAATAGTGGATGTGCGAGTGACTGCCTGCAGGCCGTCCCTTGGAACTCCCATTTCTTCTCAAGTTTGTCCCCATTTCTAGTGTTCTGCCCCCATCGCAGCCCTCTGCGCAGACAATGCCCACCCTCTGCTCACACAGGCATGCCAGGCCAGCGCGAAATCCACACAAGTCCAATAATCGACAGAGTTGCGCACACAGATTGGGTGCAAGTATCCTGTTTTATGCACAGTTAATTCCATGAATCGACCCCACAGAACTGGACTTGAAGCTCTGCACCCATTTTCAGTAGCTGCATATCTTTAACATGCCCAAGTTTGCGGTTAGACATTTTTTACATGATGTAAATCTCTCCGGAGCGCCAAGAGGTCTAAACCAGTAATCCAGTTGTGAGCTGTGCATTTTCTGTTGCATATATCTCTGCTTGCTGTTACTCGTGTTTTTGCACTGTGACAAAATGCAAAAAGCGTCAGGCCTGGATGCCCTATTCGTATGTGAAAGAATAGCTTAAAATGTCTGCATTTCCCCGCTCCGTGCTAGGTGTATTATTAATACTGGATTGTTATCACTTTGGGTAATATTAATCAAGGTTGCTTTCATCATTCATTATTTGTAACAGGCATTCAGCATGTTGTTTTGTATTATGTAAATAAAATGTGCATTTTCCAAAAATACCACCTATTTATCTGTCAAATGAGAAGACAAATGTGTACATTTATTTAAAAAAGTACATAGTTCTCCTTTTCATTAAAAAGTGACCCAATAAGCTGGCTAGAGCTGTTGGGGGACTAGACATTAAGATGTACATGGCCTATCATGGTTAACAGCCACAAGATTAGCACTTTCCATAACAGTTGGAATAGTGCACATGAGGGGCAAGCTGATGATGAACATGACCCACTTCCCATCAATTGAGACATGCGCCCGCACTTCTCTGAAAATAGAGCCACAACTCACAGCTCCAAAGTAAGCCACAGCATTACATGCCCAGCAGGAAGACCAGTCATGGCATCACTGGTCCAAACCCACACACCTTAAAACCCCCATCGGTCCTTCTATATGAACACCTCAGTAAGCATGTGGGGGTTGGAACACCCTGTACACACCACATGAAACTCCCCTGACTGCAAAGTTCAAAGCTTGTTTCTTGGGACTCGAGCGTCTGGGTGCCCTGACTGCAGCCCCATGAGAGAGGTCACGAGAGATCACATCTGAACATCTAATCTGCCAACGCGTTGACCGTATGTGTGCTCTTAAATATATTGACAATCTGCCCAACATGGGTATGGATTATCTATTTTTGTAGCAAGCTGCTGTTGTTAATCCGTGCCAATAATTGTATGATATTCCTAGTCATTTGTATATCACAGTCTATCACTACAGGAAAGAGCATGCATAGCTAATCTGTAGGAACAACTAGAACCTATTTGTAATGTTTTATGTTATATATTAATATGTATTATGCTATTCAGGGAATAAACATTTAGTTTCTCAAAGGGCAAAGGGCTCACTGGTAGCTTTGACCTGTGTCCTTTATGACTGCCACGCATCACGCCACTGTAATGTATAAGTTTACACTGCTGAATTCCTTCTGTTACCCAATGTTATACCCTTGTGGCAATTCATGGGTTTCACCCAAGAGCAGAATTCTGAGGTTTACTCTTTTTTCTAGTAACCTTTGCGATAAGCTATGTGATACGTCGCTAGTCAGTTGCTCTATTACCTGTTTTTGAGGTTGCTGCCTGTTACCATCATTCTACCAAGGATTGGTGCTGGGATAACATACCATGTGGGTAACTCTGAGCCTTTTCGTTTTTTTAGCAAAATGTGTGGAGATCTGTTTCAGAAACTGAGGTCTGCTAATCAGACCTCCCATTTTATAATGCTTCATGCTGAAAAGCATAGTCGAAGCGCATGTAACGCTACTTGGTCTGTCTACTGATACCTCTGAGCAGATGCCTTGTGGTTTGGCAACATGGCAGTACAAAGTGACATGTGCATTCCTGCCAACAGACAGATGGATCCCAAATCTCCAGCAGCCAGAATCTGCCTATAACCATGGGCAACACTACATCTATATTAAACCATATGGTTCTGTGCTTCCAGAAGCTGGAGCAGATGAGGATTTAAATATAAGCCATGTCTGCTTATGACCTGGTGGTCTCTGAGAGTTCACTATTATACTGGCCAAAACCATTTGGTGTTAATCTATTCTCAGCTGGTTTCTAGTGACCTTCCTACCCAGGCCTCTTGTGTATTACCTGTCTGGGACTGGCTTTCACACAAAACAAACCTTATGGGCTCTGCCCCAGGAAAATCCTTTGTTTTCTCTGGGAAAGGTTTGTCACCTTGCAGAGGTCAGGAACTGACGCCATGGATCAAGGGAGATTCTACCAGGTCAAATGAAATTGTAGCACTGTGGTAATTAACAGACATTATGTGACGTAGGGAAACCACAGAAGAGTATGGATTTAGAGTAGCTAGGAGGGAAGCATCAAAACGTCTTGGATTTCTCAGGGCTCCCAAACTTCCTGCACCACCTTCCCACTTCCTGCAAACAAAGAAATCTAGGTCTGACATCAAAATACAGACGATTGTTTAACAGCAGACAGGATTGGACACCTTCCAGATGACTAGAAGGGAACCAATCCGCCGTGGTGAAAGTTGCCTGTTTAAGGGGTTGAACCTGCCCCCTCGGAAATCATTCTTGAACATCTGAAGAATGTTTACAACAGAAACTTAGTTTAGACTGCACTCTGCTCCAAAGCTCACTTTCATAGAGATGATGATAAATATCTCACAGCGTTGTCTCTCAACCATCTCATAGGAATATTTGGTGTGACCTACTGGCTGGACAAGGCATACTGCATCTGAGACCATTGCTACCCAGGAACATGTTCACTGGAGTTGGGACCAAGCGTGATTTCACCTTTCTATAATGGCTTGGCAGGCGAAGAACAATGGTCTAAAGTCTTGCCCAGGGCAATGGCAAAGGTTAAGATTCATTCAACACCTTCCAGCCATTACCTTTTCTGTTTTGCTACTGTCACCTCAAAAGGTATGGGTATGCCCAGATGTAGGTCCATGTCTGCTGGGTCTAGAGACCCAAGCTAATACTCACTGATGACGCCCAATGAGGCTGAAAAATGTCAGGAGATGCTTGTGGTCTTGTGTAGAGGGGATGTGACCAAACAGTTTGGGCTGGACTGCTCCTTTTGGGGTGGGACCAACCCTAATATGCATATGGTCTTTTCCCTTTTGTAATGCCTTGGCAAGCGAAGAACGATGGTCATGAGAGTTGCCAGACCAATGGCAGAGGTTAAGATTAATTCAAAACCTTACACCCATCACCTCTTTTCTTTTGTCACCTTTTCTGGACATGTATAAATCGTCTCAAAGTATAAAACAATGGAAACGGTTATTCCTGTGAATGCATCAGGCAGCAAGTTATGATATATCCTGCTTCTGAAATAAGACGAAGTATATTTAAATATTCCACAAATGTAAAACATGGAACATAGTTATGTGTTGTCTTTTTTTTGCTTGTCACAAATTAAAATGACCAAAGGATGTCACTACATTTTCACTTGGGAGCAATTGGTGATTTCAGCGCGCTTATTTCTTTCCAAACCCTGCACATTAACCAATGTGACCGTTTCCTTTTTAAATGTTTAATAGCTTTACTCTTTTGCCAGTTCGACTGGGGGGTTTTTGATATTTTTGTCAATTAGGTTTTATTATGGACACATATTGAAAGTAAATGAACTAAATTGTATGAATCAAAACCTGTGGTGTGTGATTTGTCATCCCTCTAATGTTACATTCTACCCAAATCAAGCATTTGCCAGCCACATTACACATTGTGCATAACCTGCTCATTGCATCATGTAGAAATCTCCCAAAAAGCACCTGGGAGGGTGGGGGGGGCGGTGGCGATGTTAAGAGGACGACACACACAGCTCTGTCACACTAGTAGAATGGAAAGCTTATGTTTGTGCCAGAAATCTAACCCTGTACTTCTACATTCCTAATTGTTTATGTGCACTGCTTTGCATATTCCCTAATGTGAAACCCAGTGAGGACATGAGTGGCTCATTGTTCTATCTACAACCATGTGCGCTGTTTTTTTTTTCTATATAAACACTATTTCACAGAAATTGATTCAGTGCACCAGCCACGTAAAATCTGCTAGTCTTCAAACCGCACGAATGGACACAAGTGTCTTTTAAAGGTATCGAATAACCTGTGTTCAATTAATGTACATTGCAGATTGCCATAGGAGAGAACAAGCTAATCAACCACCCTGTGCTTTATTGATTCTGTCCGTGAAAGGGATAATCATCATTAAGATACATGTTTAAATCTGTATTTATCTGTTTTTTTCCAAAACACAAAAAACAGAATTGTTAAAAAGAAACCACATAAAACACATCAGTGGTACAGCATATGGAAATGGAATCGTGCCCAATACACCACTAATATCAGTTGTACCTATGAAACCATAACAAAATTGCATACACATCCAGAAGGCAACCCCAAAAAGGAGAAGAAAAAAAAAACAATAATAGGTGCTGTATGTTGTACATGATTTAGAGGGTAAATTCCATCTCTTTAAGCTCTCATGATAAACTAAGAGAGTTTGAGGCCCTCATAACAAGTATCATGGTAAGTTCAGTGTCCCCCTCAGGAACACTCCTAAATAATCTCATAGGCCCCCACTATGTGTTGCTGGTTCATTCTCCATGCTTCTTCCAACAGACCCTTCATCTGGGGGGATCAGCCACCTCCAAATTGACTGAGTCTATGTAACTAGCTCTTGTATCCCCCAATGTTTTCCAAAATAGCCCCCATTCCTCATTAAATGTTGACAAATCATCATGAACCAAGCACATCAACTTCTCCATAAAGAACACATCCCACACCTTTAACAGCCAGTCTGATTTGGAATGGACCATTAGTTGTCTCCATTTTTGAGCCATTGCAAGCCTGCACACTTGCAAAAGGGTCTCCCACATCCTAGGAGACCGATATTTGTCTCTATCTTTGGCAGGAATACATGTCAAAACCATCACGGGGTCCAACTGCACGGAAATCCCTATCAAGTCCTTCATCCAGCTCAACAACTCCTTCCAGAAAGTCTGAGCACGAGTCCCCACCTCCCTGCAACCTCTATAACATGTAGGGGAGGATACCTGGTACATTTTAGATATAGTCTGTGGATCTCCATGCCATTCCTGTATTACCTTAAAGTTGTGTCCCACGGCATGAATAAAAAGGTTCCCATGAAAGGTAATCCTATATATTTTATGCCAAAGAGCATCTGGGATATCGGTATGCAGTGATACAATTGCGGGAAAAATGTAGACTGTATAAAAAATTGTGACAAAAATGCGGTGGTTTGACCCATTAAAGGTGTACCTCATTACACCATTTAAGAGGAGCGGGGGCTGTGAGGGTGTCCCCCGCTCCACTTAAATGGTATAATGGGTCCAGGGGTTGCGGGTGTGTCCCTTGCATCCTTTACATGGATTGTGGCGGCAAAACCATGGCTTTTTTGCAGCAATATTATGTGTCGACAGCCATTTTTGCCACGATTTTAACACATGGAACCGGGATATCCTGATCATACGGCAGAGTCCAATAACTTTTGATGGATTATCTACTTGCTAAATCACAGGTAACAAGAATTATTTATAGTTTAGAAACAATACCTTTCTTAGTCATACTTATATCCAGAACATTCTCAAAAGGTGAGAGATCCCGTACCATGTTTATCCTCCACCTACGGTCCAAAAGATGTCTGTTTGGTGTAAGATAATCAAAGATTGTAATACTGTCTCTTCCCAACACCGCCTGAATCTCATTATCATCCTTAAAGTTTCCATCTGTGAAAAGGTGGCGCTCTCTCTCGAGGCCTGCAGCTGACCAGGGCTGGGTACAACAGCACCCCAACCATCCCAGATCAAGAGGGGGTCCCTACAAAGAACTTAAGTGTGACAGCAAAGTAGAAAACTCCCCATTATTAGCCACATTCGTCCATACTGTTCACAACACCCCTAAGGTCGGGTGAAATCAGATCTCAATGGGAATGGACCTAACAGGAGACAATATCAATCCCTAATCTTTTTTGGGTGGACCACCCAGTCTTCAAGAAACGTCCAATAGGTGGGCTAAGTATCACGCATATGTTCCATTAAAACTCTAAGGTTAGCATTTTTATAATTGTTGCAGAATTCAGGAAAACCATATCCCCATGATCATCCGGGAGATTGAGGTTGCTTCTTTTAATACATTGCCAAAGAAACCTATAGACTCAGAGGTTAAATTCCATAAAATGCTGTCAGACAATAGTGTAGGAAGCATTGTGAACAGAAAGAGAATCCTCAGTCAAATATTCATTTTAAGAGCAACCATTTAACCTAACCAGGAGAGGGTTAACTTTGACCACCTGTCTTGGTCCCCGTTCATAACTTTCAAAATAAGAACATAATTGAGGTCTGAAAGAGCTGTAAGATCCCTAGGGATCATAATCCCAAGGTACCTAATTACATGGTTTTCAATAGTGATACCACACATTTCCTCCCCCTCTACTCTTTTTCCATTCCCATCAATCAATGAAACTATACAATATTCCACCAAATGTATTGTAAAACCTGCTATTTTCCCATATGCTGTAAGAGGATTCAATTCAACACTACAGCTAAGTCAATGCCTAGTCTGGAATACTGAATTGAAACCCTTATTGATATATCTTTATGTCCAGTTCATGAGTTCTGGATGACTACCCCTATATAACACCCCTCTCTTAGAATCCCCCTGACCCCACTGAGCCAAGAAGTAGTTCTGTTTTGCAAGTTTAAAAGGTTTATTTGAGAAATAAAACAAAATATAGACACCACGCTTTTATAATAAATTAATAATCGATATCACCCTTGTAAATATAATGTTAATCAACAATGGGTAATCTGACACTAGCACACTTCTTTATAATCAATGAGGAGTTAGTATAGGAAGGATAAAGTAGCAAAAATACTTTTATGATTTCAAGGGAAAAGCAATGAGGAATAAAATGCAGTACAGAAATACTTGATATGATTTTAGCAAAAGATAAGATAATCACTTTTTCTCTGGCAATTCACCCCCTCCCCTATGCAATGTAAGAAATGGAAGGAGATGGAAAAAGGAGCACACAGTTCTCAGGAATGCAATCAAATACAATACGAAATTCAGTTCCCCCCAGCAAGCTTAGAGGAAACAGGTAGGAGTTTGAAACACAGGCCCAAGTGCTTTGAATGTGGGGGCAATGAAGTGAGAAATATGCTGAAAATGCTTTTAATTCCCTTTAGGAGGTTCAGGGTGAGTGAGATATACTTGGGATGAGTTCAGGCTCACTTTAGCAATGATTCAGAGATGGTGATTAAGAGGCAAACGAATTTTTAGCAAGGAAAGAAATGACTGCTGATGGTTACACGTGGCTGGATTTTTAACCAAATCGCGGTAAAATTCGCGAGTGCGTGAATCGTGATTACGGCAAAAGTATAAGGAGTAGCAAGTCGGTTCTAGGTTCGTTGGAAAGCTGAGATTCTAAGCTTTCAGAGGAAAGTTACATTTCCTAGCCCAAACGGTTCCAGAGATACGGACAATTAAATAAAGGTAGTTTTTCGGATTTAAAGTGACTCAAATTGACAAGTCACAGCTATGCAGCTGCAGAATTGACAAGTGACAGTGGTGCAGCTTTACAAAATGACAAGTGACAACTTCTAGGAGGCAGTTCTGGTTAGATTAAAATAGTTGGGATTAGATTATTTTAAACTAAGATCTTATTTCTGTCACAATCTGACCTAAGTACTCACAATATATTTTGGAAGGACTGGACCTCGTCACGGATCTGATCAATCAGGCTAGTGGCACTTCACAGCGATCTGATCTCTGGGTCTGCGGTTCTGCACGGTCTGGTCTGGTCTGGCACTGGTCTGGTCTGTCCGGATACAGTGGTCTCTGCACGGCTCCTGGATCTCTGCACTGGTCCTGGCAAAAGTTCTTGGCAAGGGATTCAAGCAGCTCGCCCGGCTGTGAGTAGCTTGCAATGATTTGAGGCCTGCTGCAGAGAATTCAGCTTGTGGTTTTAGGCCTCTGATTTAGGTTCTAAAGTATAAGTTCTAGGTTCTGGAGTATGTAGCTGGAGTCAGTCTGGAACTGGTATCTTCTGGATGTTGTGTGGTCCGGCAAAACGCTCCGCAGCAACTGGATTTGAATGTCCTCTCTAGCTTCCAGTGGCTCTTTTTATGTCTTTTGAAAGTGGGTGTGTGCGCAGCATCACTAAGCCAGCCCCTCTCTCAACTGATCATTGGTCAAGCATTTCTCTCTTCCTTGATAGGGGAAAGGAAATGTGAGTCATGGTGATGCTGTTTTATGGCCTGCAGAAAGGACACTCTCCTGTCAAATTGCACACAAATCTATATTTGACCCAAATACATATTCCACAGATACACAGTTGTTTGTCATTGCATACACACATCATGCATTACTGATGGGAGGCACTGTTCCGATCCTGGCGTTTCTAGGAGCTTGGGTAAAGAAATGGCAACTTTTTGCGCTTTTTAGTAGCTTTCCCCATATCGGATTTTTCTCCAAATTTATACAATTGTGTGCAAGGCATGTGGGCATTTAGATAAGGAAGTATCAGATTTTTAACATGCATACATTTAGAGTAACAGCCTCTTTTCCGCTCGTAAACCCCCAGATCATACCACCGGGTCCTAAAACCTCTTAAAATGTGGGCAGAAAAATCACAAGAATTATGGTATCATTTAGATCATTTTGACAAGTCCGCACCATGAGTTATATATCTTTCTTAAAATCATATTCTGGCCAACAGGGGTGTGTCTTCCCAGGTCACATGGTGGAAAAACCAGTCTATCCACTTTCTTTAAGCTCAGCCTGTCCTCAGAGGGGGCTGCCCCTCCCCGTTTCTGCCAAGAGGAAGCCACTTTACGACCCTCCCAATAAACCATCTGCCTGAGTCAAGGAAGGGCTTTGTTCAAAAGGAAGCCATTTACGACCCCCCCAATAAACCATCTGCCTGGGCCCTTTGTTTAGTTTCCTGCAGTCCCCAGGTAATTTAAGAGAGTGTGTGACCTCCTTTTGGCAGGGGCAAAAGAATGCAGCCAGGCCTGGGAACCTGTCAGGCAGAATTGGAATCTCTTTAAGCCAGTTTTTAGCTACATGTCATTTTGGGTTCCCAGTTTAAATCAAACTTACAATTTTTACACATGCAGCTAGAATGCTGATTCTAAGTTCAAAACTATGACATTTCAACAGTGACAAACTATGTGACACTCAAAAGTAGGTCACTCATTTATTCCAAACATTTCGATTTTAGTGTCTTTCAGTTCAGTTTAGCACTCAGCCAGTCTTGTTATCAACATTATTTTGGGCTCTTCTTCTTCCCAGATTTTGTAGGCACACAAAACTTCATTCTGCCAGATGTCTGCTGGTGTTCCGTGAGATTTTTGGATGTGTTGCAATGTTTGAAAATAGGCATTTTGAGCTGGCATTCAGAGAAACCAAAGGTAATTTTAAAGGGTTTTTTTTTTTTAACAGGCGCTGCTGTTTTACCTTTGGCACCCATTCCACTCATGGCACCCTGGCCCATCATGCTCGCACTGGTGGGTGGCAAGTTAGGCAACCATTTTGGTGTGCGCACAAACTGCGTGGTTCTCCTGGATTCTGGTGCACATGTGGGCTTTTTGGCCATCTTGGATTTTCTAAGCCCACAGCACCAAATGTTGCAGCATGATAGCTCAAACGTGGGTCAGGACACCCAACAATGCCACAATAATCAACATTATTTCCTTGAATAATTCCTTAGGGTCCTTCAAATAGACCAGGATATTGTCCACAAATATGGAACATTGTATACTCCACACTTTCAATACCTCTAATGTTAGGGTTCATCCTAATTTCTACTTCCAAGGGCTCTATCACTAGAGCATGCAGAAGTGCAGACAAGCATACTAGTACGTCTAGAAAATTAAAAAGTCTCTGACACTTGTCCATTCACCATAACCCTAGCAGTGCAATTATCATAAAGAGAGGCTACCCACCTTCTAAAATTATCACTGAAACCATATCTCCCCAACAGTACGTCTATAAATCCATACTCAACCCTGTTGAAAGCCTTCTCAGATTCCAGAGAAAGCAGGGAAGCTTCATGGTATGCTCGTTGAGCCAAATATGTCAAATCAAAAGTCTTCCTCACATTATCAGAACCCTCCCGCCCATGAAAAAAAAACAACTGATCAACATAAATAAGGAATGCTAGCACAGCATCTAATCTGTAACCCGGAACCATAGCAAACATTTGTACAACTGTATTAAGGACTGAAATAGGTCTATAAGCAGAACAAAGTGTAGAATATTGACCCTTCTTCTGGATTACTGTAATGATTGTACCCACCACTGATCAAGGCATCTCCCATCAAAACGCTATTAAACATTCTCATCAGCACCGGAACAAGAATAGAGAAAAATATTCTATAAAATTGGGCAGTAAAACCATCATCGCTTGGAGTCTGTCCACTCTTCATACTCTAAATTGCTGTAACAACCTCCCTTTCTGTTTTAAGGGAGTCCAAAAGGGACGAGCTCCCTACAGGTAAGCTAGGAAAATTAGGCCTTAGAAACAAAGAATGGATCCGCTGAGCATCTTTATCTAACTAATACAAGGAAGCAACCACTAAAGCCAAAGGAGACTCTTATAACCAGAGAGTTGAGAATGCCCTATCTAGTTCCAGAGAACTCTTTGCCATACTTCACGAGCTGGAATCACCAGCCTTAACCCGTGACCACTGTATCAAGGACAAGCAATGGTGCACCAACGTCCAAAATGTCTTGGCTGATAAAATAACTCTCTTACAAAACAAAATTGAACTAAACTCAACCATGACTCTTCCCCAGTAGATGCCCCCACCTCCATGCAGCAAGTCACTCACAAATTTGCATTCACACCTCTCACCACTACAGAAGCCATCAAAATGATCAAAGGACTAAAGCCGTCAAAATGTCAAGGCGACATTTGCCCTACCAACTTCATTAAAGAATTAAAAATTTTGCCAACGAGTTGGCACCCTTCATCACCACAATGATCAATAGCTCATTTGCCTCCAACAAAGTGCCTGATGACCTAAAAGGAGCCTGGAAGTTTAAAAAACCAAATCTGGACCCTAACATCCCAACTAACTTCTGATCCATTAGAAGTTCCTGGAATCCAACAATCTTCTAGGCCTTAGACAGTCTGGCTTCCGCCCGGGCCACGGAACGGAAAGAGTACTTCTGGATCTAAAAACACAAATAGACCAGATTAAGGACAAAGGGGACCTCTGCATCCTCCTCTTGCATGACCTATCCACAGCATTTGATTTGGTCAACCCTAAAATCCTATGCCACCATCTGGCAACAGCAGCTCAATTCTCCCCTGAAGCCATAAAGTGGATTGAATCCTTTCTCTGTAACCGTATGAGAGTCTTCTCTGCCTCCTCGGCAGCCGAGTCAGCCCTAGTCTCATGTTGCGTACCTCAAGGATCATGTGTATCGCCTACATTATACAATGTATTCACCAAGCCTCTTTTTGAAAGACTAGACAAATTGGGAGTTACTACGCAAATGACACCAAAATATTCCTACCCATCACGGGCGCCTATGACACTGATTCAAACACCGTCAACAAAATCCACCTCACCCTCCGAGCCTGGATGGCACAAAACGAGTTATGTCTCGACGGCAATACCATCAACATTGCCAAGGAGATAAAAACCTTAGGGGTCTACATTGACTTGGCACTCACCCTTACAAGACAGGTCAACGCCATAGTCTAATCTGCAGCCTACACTTCCAAACTAATCAGTGTCAGCAGACCCTTCCTATCCTCTGAAAACTGCATCACGGTGGTAAGGGCACTGATCCTCTCCAGAATCGATTACTGCAACTCCCTCTTTGCAGGCACCAATGCCAGAAACATGAATAAACTACAAGTCATGCAGATCAATGTAATCAGAGCAGCACTCGACATTCCCAAACATGAACACATCTCATCAACCAGATGTAACATCCACTGGCTCCTCTTACGAGACAGAATCCAATTCAAAGTCCTCTCACTTACTCACAAATGACTCTGGAACAATACCCCAGCATACCTCACCAGTCAAATCTCTAAAAGCCAATCCAATGGGCCTACCTAGTCCTCCTACACCAGCCTAATCTCTACACCAAGGTTTAGGCAACAGAAAGCTGGCGGCTCCAGTTTCCCAGTGATCTCGGCCAAACTATGGAACACACTGCCATTAACACTGAGGACAGACACATCCGTGTGGTCCTTCTGCAAAAGCCTTAAAATCCTGCTATTCAATCAAGACTGCAACTAACTGTCACCCAGCACAGGGTTCACACATGTAGAACATTATGACACCATCTGACTCACCGTCTGCACATCTGTTATGCTGCTCTCTGACTCACCGTCTGCACATCTGTTAGGCTGCTCTCCACCTGCCTCCCACAAGTTACTCCTGTAAGCATGTAACAAAGTATGGTTGGAAAATATGTGTAAATAATGTATATAATGTAAGATAAGAATGTAAGATAAGATTGTAACCTTCACTGTTGTACTGAACAACATGCCTGTAACCAATCTCTTAAGAACAATCTGAACCACATGTCTGTGACCAATCTCTTAAGAATAAGCACCTACATTCCAATGGGTTTTGTGCACTCTACAAATGGCTAAATAAATAAATACATAAATAAATCAAAACTCCACCCCATTCTGACCTATACAACTTCTCATAGAATTTCCTAAACTCTTCCCCTATTTTCCCATCCTCACAGATCAATTGACCTGCATCATTCTAACAGCATTCACCCTCCTAGATGCACACTGGTCCCTTAATCTCCATGCCAGGATTCTGCCCAGAGTCTCCCTCTTCTCATTGTATTTTTGTTTCAAGAATTACATTTTTCAATCCATCTCATCAGCCCTTAATTCAGCCTTACAGATCCTAAGATTGTGAGAAACAACTGGGTTCATCTAACACCTGCCTTGACCGCCAGAGGTCATCCTCTTCCTTTCTTGTTTCTGGTATGACCCAATAATATCAAACCTGACCCAAAGAATAGGTAGGGCGATCATCCCATTATCATTATATTCAAAATATTCCATAATTATAAGCACCAATTTTGCTCCCACCTCTTTTTCCTTTAGCAGAAAATCATTGAAGATCTATCTTCCTTCAATAGTCCCTCCATTGCGCACTCCTATCTTCACATGCACCAAATCATGGTCCGACCATGGAACAGCGCATACATGCACCTCCTCAGCCCTTGCCCCCAGTACATGGTCAATTTGAACTAGATCAATTCTAGAATAGGAATTGTGTACTAGGCAGGGACCACTTAAACTGCCTCATAAATATCTATGAACCCCAAATCATGGTTAAGCTCCTGGACTGGAATTTTTCCATCCCCCTCACCTGATCTTTCAGAACATGAGTAGCTTTCATCTTGGCCTATCTCTGCCAGGGTCTAAAACTATATTACAATCACCAAGACTGTTCCTTCCACAAATAACGGTAGGCGCTGGACCACTCCCTGCCAAAATTGTAACTGAACAGAATTAGGCCAATAAACCAATCCTATCATTACCGTAACTCCTTGCAGTCCACTCCAAAAAAAGAAAATGCCCATCATGATATCGCCAAGTCTTATCCAACAATCCGACCTTGCACCAAAATTGCTACTCGTTTCTTGTTTTTGTTACAGGAGGCAAAGTATACCCTTTATATACCACCTCCTCTCAAAGGAAGGTCCCGAGCCCTTATCAGATGAAGTTCCTGTAAACACAACACATCCAACAGCAGCCTCTTAAATTCTCATCTAAACAATGACCTCCTACTGGGTGAGTTCAAACCTCTCATGTTGAGTGAACCTTGATGAAGGTCTTGCATCCCTCTCGTCATGACTGGATGCAAGTTAGTTCTATAACACACCTCACTGTGCCACCAAAACAAAGCATGCTTTGTAATTCGTTGCCAGTTAACAAAAACATTGCCTTTTCCAGGAATAAAAACACAGACAATAAAACAATGCCATTCTTCTAATGGTGCCTAGATTTAAACGCTCTAAGACTGGGGGTAGCAGCTTCCCGGTTAAAGCGGCCTAATATTGGAATTCCCTTCCTCCATACCTAAGCCTCGATTCAGAACAAACCTTATCCACTGGATCAAGGAAAATGACGCTTAACCAATCACCACATAAATACTCCCTCTCGTGCTTCATTTGCACATATTGTAAATACTGAACACGCTGTCTAGGCCCAGTGGGCAGCCTATTGTTCCTACCCCTGTTGACTGTACATATTGCCAGCCTTGAACTTCTGTATATCTTGTATAATCTGTAAAATGTATAATATGCTCTCACACAGCAATGTAACCAAAGCTGAAGAGCCGTCTTTTGCTCATTGCGCCCTGTTCCCCTTGGGTAAACAAACAAACAAACAAAAATACAATTTTACTTCCTTAATATCCCATCCCCACTAACTATCTCAACCACCACCTCCTCACCAACTGGCATTCGACTCTGCAGACATCCCATCCTGTATCCAGTGTCAAACCACTAGCGTGCCCACATCATGCCCTCATTTGTAGTCAGGGCAACAAAGGTGGTACTCACCCACTCCATGCTCCTCTCCATCTGAATGTATTCTTTATTCAAGCCTTCAATTAACTTCAACCCTCTCCTTGTCCCCAGTCCCAGAACCAACATAGATTGTGAATAATATATCTTCCCTCCCCCTGCCAGAGTCTTACAGGATATGCATTCCAAACTCGGGATGTCCATCAGGCTTCTCACCCGTTTCTGATATGCTGTTTTTGGTGAGGGGGTATTGAACTTCCTAAACATTCTGCTCCCAATTTCTTTGTCTCTTCCAACTATTACTTTGGGTCCCCATGGTTTGCATACATCTGGCGCTGGTTACAGGCCAGAGACTGACCCCTGCTCACCCTCTGTAATGTGAGCCAGGCACCCGCGACCTACTCTCTGGACATGACTCTGAAATCTTCGCTACCTACCGTGAAGGTATGTGAGAATGGAAATCCCATTTATATTTCACCTCATGGTCCCTTAGCCAGTTCATGAGGGTCCTGCAATATTTCCGTTTCCCTAGGGTAAAGAAGGCAAGTCCTGGTAGATATTCACCCTGGATCCTTCAAAGACCAAATCCATGCACTACCTCGCTCTGCTCAGGAGTTCAATTTTTTCTTTATAGTGGTGTAATTTTGCTAAGATTAAATGAGGACCTCCTAGTGACCCTTCTTCTCTGCGGACCCTATCAAAGCTGATGTTGCCCCCCTTCGTCTTGTGTCCCGTAAAAAGGATCTGTAGGATCACCTTGACTGTCTGGTCCATGGTCTCCTTCCCCCTCACGAACTCCTAGGACCCTAATATTCGCCATACTTTCCCTGTTCTCCAAGTCATCAATCGTAAGGGCCATATCATAGTCCCTTACTTCCTGTTCTTTAATACTTGCATCCATTCACAACTCCATAATGTCTGGAGACAGTTGGTTGTTTTCCATGACTTCAACTTTGCCATCTATTGACTCAACTTGCCCTTTTAGCTCTTTCATGGTCAGGGCGATGTTGTTCCTCATACATTTTATTTCCTCCAAAAAAAACATGGATGTCCAGCTAGTGGCAATCACCTCCTCCGGTGCTTGTGTCGTCTGAGCCATAGGTAGTGACTCCATGCTGTCTTTCGACACTGAATCCCTCCTGAATCTATCTAAGGAGTGGACTGAGACATCTGTTGGGTGAGTTTGTCTTTCCACCATAAATCCTTCCACAGTGCATATTACACGTTGGTCCTATGCCCAGGTCACCTCCACTAGAAACGCTCAGATGGCTCACTCCATTCCTCTATCTCAGTGGAGACAATGGATTTACATGCTGGACTGTCTCAGAAAGCTGCAGCTCCCAGAGTCAGATGATTCCGCCAACCCTGTAAACCTGGCACTTGATGCACAGACTGTTCAGAATCAGTGGCCACTCACAGCACTCTATGTACCTGCACAACTCAAGCAGATTGTCTCATCTCATGGTGCACAATGAGCATCCTGGGCTGATCCTGTCCCTGTTCACCAGCAATCGGTCATCCTTTCAAGCCTTTGAAAACATGTAGTGCTTTGCGTGTAGCCTCCGCAGTCTGGCAAATGCTCACTTTTCTGCTCCATACCGCACAAGCACTCCCATAGTGTTGGTTTCTGGCTGCCTCTGGGCGCCCCCTCCTCTCCCCTTGGCACTTCTCGATTTCTCATGGGATCCAAGTTAGTCCATGCAGTATAGATCGGAAGCCTGCACTTTATCTCCCAAGAGAATGCTCCGCACCTCCGAAGCCCTTACCTCAATCACCTCTGCTTCTCCAGTCTGACTGGGGGTGCCTTCTCATTTCTCTGAGTCTCTGGAGACAGAGGAGGGTACATTTTGCAGCCGTCATCCCCTCGGGTGTATGGCTTTCCTCATGGATTTCCGAGCTTGATGAGTGAGCTTGATGATCACACAGCCATCTTCCCTGTGCCACCTGGTGGTCTCCCATTAAGATTTTTTTAAACATGTTTTTAAAATAGTTTTCATGAACAGAGCTACACTCTTTGGCAGAGCAGGACCTTTTGTAAATCAGGAAGAATCCATTAAGTAAAGCTGAACAAATACACAATGGGCTTCATTACGAGGTTGCTGGTAACCTGCGGCTGCTACGGGTGGGTTACCAGCAACCTCACATTACCATTTTCGCCATCTGACATCCCAGTGATACCGGGATATCACAGGCAGTGGTGGTACAGTAAGTTCTCATTCCCATAGAGTCTGATAGGACTCCATGGGAATGAGTACACTAAAGAACCGGCACCGTTGTAAATGGTGCCAGTGCTTCAGTGAATTGGCTGCTGGTAGGGGCCTGAACTACCAGCATGTCAAGCCTGCCAGTTGTTCAGTGCCCCTACTGGCAGACTCGGAGTGACCCTGTTCAGAAAAGGTGCCAGTAACGGTGTTAACGGCACCTTTATATCTGGACTAGGTCACGCGTAATGAGCCCCAATGTATTCTAAACACAAAAGTGTACTTAAAAAAGAAATAGAGAATAAATACAAGGAAATATTCGAAACATACATTTCCACGATCTAGGGACATTGTTTCTCAGAATGACTCTTTCTATCCCTGCTTTATGACTGGCATTTGATTTTGCAGAACAATGCTTCAAAGATTTCAAAGATCCACAAAGCTTTGACCTTTCTGAAGTATAGCTCGGCCATAAAATGCTATCGGGCCATGTTTGTTGTCAAGGCTTAAAAAAATCACTCAGCCTTGAGTAAATGGTTAGCTTAAATGGCCATCATATACAGAAAAAGAAAGGAAATAAAATTGTCCATTTAAAATTTCACAAATGCTGTAGATTACCTTATCACTTTTAACTTTGCAATGCTTAGGTTTTTTGAGAAACAAAGGGCCTCATTACACGGATGGCGGAGAACCATGGCGCTATTAGCGCCATGGTTCATGCTGGTAAAATACCGGCACCGCCTTGGCGGAAAGGGGAATTACCACCCCATTCCAAGGTTGGCGGGGCGGTAATTCCCCCTTCCACCATTGCCCTTCCACATTCCTATTTTTGCCCCATAGGGCATAATGGGAATGGGGAAGGCGCTAATTACGGTACCACAAATTGCTGTACCATAATTAGCTCCCTGGGTCCCTTTGCGGGTTGGTTTTTAACGCCTGCAAAAAGCAGGCGTTAAATCCCCCAACCCGCAAAGGGACCTCGTAGTAAGGCGGTAAGGATTTACTGGTACCGGTATTTTACCAGTACCGGTAAATCCTTACCGCCATCCGTGTAATGAGGCCCAAAGACAGTTCTGCACTCAGGGGAGTCCACCCCAAAGTATGGGTCCATATTAACACATACATCAATTATCACATTTGTAGTAATTTAATAAATAACTGTCATTTTTCATGCTACTGACCTGTGCAACCTGTCTACAGATAAGGATATCAATAATGTACGCCTCAATAGTGTTTAAGTCCAGAACAAAACTTATGGGGGAAAATAAATGTGGGTCCCATATGACATGGATTAACATTTTAGACCATGGATAAAGGGATGCTTCACTGGCAATGTCAGCATCTGAAGGAATCCAATGAGAAAAAATATCAAATGACCAATCACTATGTCAAATGACAATGTGTGGGAACATTTAGCCTCTATGTACGTTCAAACCCATCGGAATCAACTAGAACTTGGGCTTCTGATTCTGGAAAGTATGCAGATGGGGAAACCCTACTAGACTTTAAGTATGGAGTGGGATTATACCTTGGAAAGGATTGCGAGGTCCCCCTGAAAAGGCTTTGTCCAGAGGAAACACAAAGTAGGACTTTGCCTCTATAGGACCAGGTTCCCTGTGAAGAATGACAGCTGGGAGGCAACACTGACTTGGTTAAGCTGCCTGGAGCCCAGAGATGCCACCCCGGCCCTGTGCTTTAAAGGAGAAGCTCAGAAATGAGTATACATCTCCTTATAACAATTGAAAACCAATTAGGGGAATCCTTTACCAACTAAGCCACTGAGTGGGGTGGGCCATAAGAAAAGCGATAGGGGACGTGATTCCAAATAGAATGCCATCGAAGTTTCAGCACAGAATGCACATTGCTCTCTGAGAATAGCCAAATCAATCGGGGGAGTGATTTAAAATAGAACGGCTTAGCCAATTGGTGCAAAACGTATAGCGTTTTCTAACAATAGTCTAGTAAACCAAAGCCTGTGTTTTCACAGGTTGAGGTTTTGACCTGTGATAGCCATAGCTAGATTAAAAAGAGTAATTCTGAGCATAGCCAAACCTTTCTAGTGGGATGAGAGTGACTTTAGTTTTTCCATTTCCGTTCCCATAAAATGCTGTAAATCTAAATGATTATTGAAATCCTTCTGATAACGTTACCGCGAAAAGAAAGGACACGTTATTAACAAAATGATAAATGCCAAGTAGAATTGGGGGGTATTTTGTATCCCTTCACATGATTATATTTTTAGGTTGAAATGACTTTAAATGGAACCGATATGTTTCACTTTGTAAACATGTTGTTTCCAAACCCAGAACTTTAGATTACTAGCGAAACACATCAAGCTGTGTTTTTTACAAACGTACCTACACTAGAAACCAATAGCACCATATATAATAACTAAATACCATGTAAATTAGCAAGTCATTGCATATAATGTATGTGATGCAGATTTTCTCTAATGCCAACACTTGTGGGTGGCGTAAGAGAAACTCCAGATAAATGTTCAATTTGAACATTTTCAAATTGTACTAAATTGTCTGTAGTTAAATAAGAATAATTGGCAACATTGAAATTCTTTGCCTATTGCTGTATATGTCCAATATTGTATGATGGATGTTTGTGTGTCTGTAATTTAGCGAGTAAAAGTTGACAGGTTATACATTATTGTAGCCAAGTGACCTGCACTTCTTTGTAAAGAGTATTCTTGGTGGCTTCCCCAGCATAAAGTTAGGGGACGGCCTTTGGTTCTCATGTACTATTTTAAAAGAACAGAATATACAAACTAAATACAGCCTGTTTCTTGTCCTGGAATTTTGGGATGGGATTGTAACAATAGGAGGTGTTATCAAAGGTGCCTTCTCCGTGAAATGAATGTTAACGTTAAAATGTATTATATCTGAGAAAATAAATAATCCCCTTACACTTAACATGCTGAATCCTGTTTCATTTGAATAAGGACCGTATAAAAGAAAACACAATGATGTTCCATCATGCTCAAAGGTGCAGTGCAACTACCTGTGATGCCATTAAGAGTCACAGTGTACATGAAAAAACGTCTTCTAGCCAAATTACTTTGGTAAAATATCACAATGGTTTGTGTTTTTACACGTTCAGAACAGAAAAAGCAAACATATAATATAGTGGAAGTGGGTTTGAATATTTACGCTTGTTTTTTGATCAAGGCAAAACCACAAATGTACCCATGTGTTTCTTTGATTAAAAAAACCTAATGGTGTTCATAATAGTGCATGACTGGGGATCTGTGATCAATAATTGGGGTGTACTACAGAAACGTTGCACTGGTGCAAGTAAAATTAGTACAATAGCAGCAATTGTCCTAATGCAAAGTAAAATACACCTTCATTGCACTTGTTTACTGGAGAAAAGGAATAGCTTCAGTGAAAACTTCACCCTAGTGCAAACAACATTGAAATACTTTTTATTTATTATGCAACTGGTCAATGTTTGTACTAGTGCTAACTGGCAGTGGTGCAAAATGTCTGTACTACTACCCTGAGGGCCCGATTCATAGAATATTTGCCCGGTTCAAAGTAAATTTGCACTGTTGAAAAGTGACTTTGCACTGCTGACACAAACCCTGATTCATGGAACCGTGCAAAAGTGTATTTTTACAGTGCAAAGTCCGGGCAAAGTCAGCGCATAGTCATTTTTGCAGTTCAAAATGACTTTGCCCTGACATTGCGCTGCAAAAATACACTTTCACAGTTCCATGACTCAGGGTTTGTGTTGGCAGTGCAAAGTCACTTTTCAGCAGTGCAAATTCACTTTGAACTGGGCAAATATTCCATGAATCGGGCCTTTAGTGTTTGTTTTGAAGGTAAATGCAAGAAGTAGCATTATAAGAAAAAAATGAAACAAGGTTAAAACCCTCTACACATAATAATATTCTGCTTGTCTTCTCACGTGACTCGTTAGGTGTTTGTTTTAATACCAGTAAATCCCTCGCCCCAAGGCATCTTCTGGGTTTCCTTTCTTTTATTTCGTTGCTCTCCCATTAATGGGGCACGTTTACCGTCAGCAGCAGATATGAAACTATGGGCCTCATTACACGGATGGCGGTAAGGGTTTACCGGTACTGGTATTTTACCGGTACCAGTAAATCCTTACCGCCTTACTACGAGGTCCCTTTGCGGGTTGGGGAATTTAACGCCTGCTTTTTGCAGGTGGTAAAAACCAACCCGCAAAGGGACCATGGTGCTAATTACGGTACCGCAATTTGTGGTACCATAATTAGCGCCTTCCCCATTCCCATAGAGCTCTATGGGGCAAAAATGGGAATGGGGAAGGGCAATGGTGGAAGTGGGAATTACCGCCCCGCCAACCTTGGAATAGGGCGGTAATTCCCCTTTCCACCAAGGCGGTGCCGGTATTTTATCGGCATGAACCATGGCGCTAACAGCGCCATGGTTCACCGCCATCCGTGTAATGAGGCCCTATGAGTCAGAGGAGCACGGGAACACGTTACCGGGTGTTTTGTTTCCTGTAGGCTCTTCTCGGCTCCTGGAAGTCACCTGATGGAAGGCCTTCTCGCGTTTGTGTTTTCATGCAGAGCTGCTCGACGTGTAATTGCCCATTTTATTCTGGCCAAAAGAGCCTGAAATCTCCGATCAGGAACTTTAACGAGGCAGCGAGGATGCTTTCAAGTCCATAAAAAAGGGACTGGGAGTCTTGCTAAACTTGGCAAGTTAATTCACCAAGCCGGCCTCGGCAGACCTCATTAAGTCCCTGTGTGTTCATTTCATGCTAATCACTGTCAGTTTGACTGGTATTTGATTTGCTGTAATAGAGTTTTATGGCTTTCCAATTTGCTCAGATGCGTGTGCCTCTCTCCCAGCCGTGCAATGCTTTTGCAGCCCAGTACCTAAGTGCCCAAATGTGTGCAAAACCGACCTTCAGCAAGGTTGCACCTCCCACATGCCTGTGTTCTTATTCTTCACTCTTAATATGTTTATGCTTGGTTGCTCCTAATCTTAGCCCCCTTGCTTGGCACATTTTCAATACCCACTGCTACAGCTTTTGCATGAAAGATGTGATAGTTGACTGAGCAATACATTGGCAGGATACGTTTGTGCTCGGCACGTATCTACTGCAACAACTGGCAAGCTGCCAGACCAAGAGAGACTTGTCATTTTAGTATTAACTATGACGTGGTGATTATGCGCCACCTATAAGCCCAAACTATTGCGTTGAAGTCCAACTAGGGGGGAGGTGACATATGAGAAGGGTCATGTGACTTGTGGGTAATGGTTGGTTGTTTTACTACCGTTTGATTGCTCATTATCATGCCAATCCCTATGGCCATTCCCAACCACTATCTTGCTTTCTTCTCCCAAAACACATCCCTCTCTTAGAATCTCTTTGTGCTGCTCTATCAAGCAGTGACATCAACAAAATCCAATGTTGTATACCTTTTATTTGACTAACTGAACATGTTATGCTGCCATGCTAGATGCATACGCCTTCACAGCCCCAGAGACTTCTTCATCAGATGATGGTCTCGCAATCAGACAGCTTGTCAATCTACCGTCTCAGCACAACATTTTCAGTTAGTCTACTAAAAGAAAAAAAAAAAACGTGGATTTTGTTCAATTTTAAAACTTTACTAACACTGCTTCAAACCCTTTCCCTAACCAGTAACAGCAACATTGTTATTTATAAGCAGTCTGATGATAGTTGGTGACGTAATTGTAGCTGTAACTGTTTGTGTGGTGTAATAAAAATGCCTTACCCAAGTGTGCCTTCAGCCACCTAATGTATTTATGTTCCTTGCACTGATGTCCTGATAAAAACAAGAATGGACAGAGACAACATTTTTGACATGTGTATATGTATTAAATAGGTATTTGTCAGGCCCTTCTATCATGTGCCCGGGTAATCACTTAATGTCCAGCTGTTGCCATGTCATGGCCCTGTGGTACCATTATGGTATGCCTGGGAAACGCCTATTCTATACCTACACAAAAGCACACATTGTTGGTTTGACCAATGTTTGTTTAGAATAGTTAACTGGTAACTGCACAGGGGCCCCTCATTCATCTCCCACCTTGACAGCAACAAGAGAATAAGCCTAGGGAAAGCTTGAGCTGTCTCATGCCAAATAGAGCCTGACATGAGTACATTGCAGCAATACTCTTCAACCTATTACAAGCAATATTAATCATGAACATACTTAAAACTGAAGTATTCCTCAAGAAAAATAAGAAGTTTAAAACAGTGTCCTGTGAAGCTTCGGCTAGCTGGGACTCTTTCATTAAAGTGACAACGAAGGCAAGTGATTGCAGTTATAACGCACACATAATGTTCACATTGCAGCAAGTCACAATGCCAAAAACATACAAAATGAGGAAATATTGATACACAGACACACACCCAACTCTCGCATACAACAACAATTGCAGGCCCTGTACCATACCGCTACTGACACAACAAGCCAGTGTGCACAGCCATAACCTTAAACACCAGTCAATGTACACATAAAGCACGCACACACGCAGCATAACAGACATTCACATACAACAAACAACCCAGGCATTCGGCCTCAGCCTTATTGATACAATATGCCAGTGCACTCAATCGACCTTGTTTTGGGCCTATCCTATCCCTCTACCTTCACTAGCCAGCCCTGTCTTTCTTGCAGAGCCACGTGACCGCCTGGAGACTGCCCCTGTGTGGTAGCGGTGCATGGTATGAGTCAACATAGCATAACACTACTAATATGTATCCACACACATTTCCTGTATACACTATCAATAAACGTTGCTCGGTGTAATCACCGGCATCTCGCTGCATGCTCTTCCCATCTGGAGCCTCTGCAGGTGAGCATGTGGTACCAGTGACCCTCCTGGGCCTGGACTTGTAGATTTGGCCTCCATTTATTAGCACAGACTCGGCCCACTTCCCCTGCAGTCCCCGAGACCTCTTTCCTCTATCCCTCCCTCCTCCCGCCTCCCAGCCCGCCCCTTAACTCTGATTGGGTGTTTCACCATAACGTTGCTCGGTGTAATCACTGGCGTCTTGCTGCATGCTCTTTCCATCTGGAGCCTCTCCAGGTGAGCATGTGGTACCAGTGACCCTCCTGGGCCTGGCCTTGTAGATTATGGCCTCCATTTCTTAGCACGGACCCGGCCGTTCCCCCTGCAGTGCCGGAGAGCTCACTCCTCTATTCCTCCCTCCTTCCGCCTCCCAGACTGCCCCCGGACCCTGATTGGGTGTTTCACCAAAACGTTGCTCGGTGTAATCACCGGCGTCTTGCTGCATGCTCTTCCCATCTGGAGCCTCTGCAGGTGAGCATGTGGTACCAGTGACCCTCCTGGGCCTGGACTTGTAGATTTGGCCTCCATTTATTAGCACAGACTCGGCCCACTTCCCCTGCAGTCCCCGAGACCTCTTTCCTCTATCCCTCCCTCCTCCCGCCTCCCAGCCCGCCCCTTAACTCTGATTGGGTGTTTCACCATAACGTTGCTCGGTGTAATCACTGGCGTCTTGCTGCATGCTCTTTCCATCTGGAGCCTCTCCAGGTGAGCATGTGGTACCAGTGACCCTCCTGGGCCTGGCCTTGTAGATTATGGCCTCCATTTCTTAGCACGGACCCGGCCGTTCCCCCTGCAGTACCGGAGAGCTCACTCCTCTATTCCTCCCTCCTTCCGCCTCCCAGACTGCCCCCGGACCCTGATTGGGTGTTTCACCAAAACGTTGCTCGGTGTAATCCCCGGCGTCTTGCTGCATGCTCTTCCCATCTGGAGCCTCTGCAGGTGAGCATGTGGTACCAGTGACCCTCATGGGCCTGGCCTTGTAGATTTTGGCCTCCATTTCTTAGCGCGTACCCGGCCAGCTCCCCCTGCAGTCCCTGAGTCCTCTTCCTCTATCCCTCCCTTCTACTGCCTCCCAGCCCGCCCCGGACTATGATTGGGTGTTTCACCAAAACGTTGCTTGGTGTAATCACCAGTGTGTCACTGAATGCTCTTCCCATCTGGAGCCTCTGCAGGTGAGCATGTGGTACCAGTGACCCTCCTGGGCCTGGCATTGTAGACTTTGGCCTCCATTTCTTAGCGCAGACCCAGCCTGCTCTCCCTGCAGTCCCTGAGACTTCCTTCCTCTATCCCTCCCTCCTCCCGCCTCCCAGCCCACCCCTGGATCCTGATTGGCCAGGTCAGGTCTTAATTACACACCTCACCAGGGAAGCCCTCTGCCCGGCAGCCCCTTTGGCTAAGGGCCCCAAGGCAAAGGGCGGCTCCCACAGAGACGGCTCCATATCGTGTCTACAGGTGTACGCAGGGGACCCCAATGAAGCCAGCAGTCAACAGACACTGACAAAAACTGTAAGAGTGTCATGGGTGGGGTGTAGAGCAATTACTCTACACCAGAAAGCTCCTGCCACTCTAACTCACCTTTCCATAACCTAGACTTACACCATGCATTCTTAGAGAGATATGTGACCACCAGCCTAAACCCATTCAGGGCTGGACAGCAAATATTGCCTGCATTACAATGTTAACTAGTACCGTACCTAGAGAGAATTATGAAGATTAGCCTCTGTCGTGTCTAGATAGAACTGTAAATGTTAGCATGTGCCTCACTTGGTCGGAATCCTCAACCAAGCCAGCGTCGCATCTAGATAGAATTGTAAATGTTAGCATATGCCGCACTTAGATGGAATTCCTAAGATTAGCCTGCGCCGCATCTAAATAAAAATGTGATTGTTAGCATGTGCCACACTTAGATGGAATTATTAGGTTTAGCCTGTACCACATCTAGATAGAAAGGTTAATGTTAGCATGTGCCACACTTAGTCGGAGTCCTCAACCTAGCCTGTGTCACATCTAGATAGAAATGTGATTGTTAGCATATGCCACACTTAGATGGAATTTTAAGTTTAGCCTGTGTCATATCTAGATAGAACTGTAAATGTTAGCATGTGCCGCACTTGATCAGAATCCTCAACCTAGCCTGCGTCGCATCTAGATAGAAATGTGATTGTTAGCATATGCCACACTTAGATGGAATTCTTAAGTTTAGCCTGCGTCGCATCTAGATAGAACAGTAAATGTTAGCATGCGCCACACTTGGTCAGAATCCATAACCTAACCTGCGTTGCTTCTAGATAGAAATGTGATTGTTAGCATATGCCACACCTAGATGGAATTCTTAAGATTAGCCTGCGCCGCATCTAAATAAAAATGTGATTGTTAGCATATGCCACACTTAGATGGAATTCTTAAGTTTAGCCTGCACCACATCTAAATAGAACGGTAAATGTTAGCATGTGCCACACTTGGTCGGAATCCTCAACCTAGCCTGCATCACATCTAGATAGAAATGTGATTGTTAGCATAGGCCACACTTAGATGGAATTCTTAAGTTTAGCCTGTGTCGCATCTAGATAGAACTGTAAATGTTAGCATGTGCCACACTTGATCGGAATCCTCAACCTAGCCTGTGTTGCATCTAGATAGAAATGTGATTGTTAGCATATGCCACACTTAGATGGAATTCTTAAGATTAGCCTGCGCCGCATCTAAATAAAAATGTGATTGTAAGCATATGCCACACTTAGATGGAATTCTTAAGTTTAGCCTGCGCCATATCTTGATAGAACGGTAAATGTTAGCATGTGCCACACCTGGTAGGAATCCTCAACCTAGCCTGCGTCGCATCTACATAGAAATGTGATTGTTAGCATATGCCACACCTAGATGGAATTCTTAAGATTATTCTGCATCGCATCTAGATAAAAATATGATTGTTAGCATAGGCCACAATTAGATGGAATTCTTAAGTGTAACCTGCACCACATATAGATAGAACTGCACCACACTCAGATGGAATTCTTACGTTTAGTCTGCACAACATCGAGATAGAAATGTTAGTCAATGATTGACATGCGATTCACCGAGCCTGCACCAAGCATACAATCATGAATCAATAACCAACTGTCTAACAATCTCACCCTTCTGCATACACCTCTCAAACTCTAAACAAACACAACCACAACTCTATAGCACAACAAACCGCACAAACTTCACTACATTGCAACAACAAAACACACATAGACTCACACAACAGTACACAATGGCTACCGAACGGAAAGCACCTCAAGCCCAGCCAACAGACCCACCGGGCTGAGGTCACCAACAGCACATCACTGCTCTCTTGCACTTTTCCAACTTAATCCCGCTAACTCGCCCCCCTCCTTCCCTTTTTTCAGAGCCGCCAGAGCACCAGGGGACCACGCCGGAGGTGATAGGGCACGGTACTAATATCCGTTAACATTAACATTAACATAGCTGCTGCATCAATACATGTGCTAAAGCAACCTCCTTAAGGCAAAATCTAATGAGATTCAGTATCAGGAATTCATATGCCAGACAGAGTTGGAGGGAAGATATAGGTTTATGTGTACTCGCCCAGGTTCCTGCACACCCCAACCCAGCTATTTGAGTAGAACTAAAAAATGTTACTCTTCTTTTTATGTACTGGCTGGACTGGAGTTTGAACCGTGCACAAAGTCCTGGTGATGGAATAAAACACGTGGAATAACTAATAGAAAATAAAGAAACTAATGTCTGAAAAAGGATATTTAAAAAAAATGTTTAATAATGTAGTAACTGGTATATTTAACCCCAAAAAAAGAAAGATTAAGCTACAGTAACTTGGGCAGGATAACAATAGAGCTAACGAGCGAGGACGAGTTTGGTGGAGCGCTTAATTTACAATGGGTTCTAAATTATGCTGAGATTGAATCCATCGAAATAAGAGACACCCCTCTTTTATGAGATGGGCAAGTGGAATTCCTCCTACTGATCTTAGGCCTCAGAGAAATGCTCCATTCTTGTAAGGGAAGATAGAAAACGTGGGTAACACATTTCTTTCTAGGGATCTCAGGTATTACTGATCTTAACTGTCCTGATGTAATTGAGTTGACTTGAGTTTAAAGGGTTCAGAAAAGTACTGCATATGTGATCCTTAAGTTGGTATAGCCTGAGGAGATTGGATATGTTCTGCAGGGTTTTATAGCCTTCATGTGAACTGCAGAGAGTTTCCACTTAAACCTTTATATGGCATTGACAACAGTTTTGTGACTGATAACATCTAAAGACACTTCCATATCCAGACTGCTCTCTTCCCAGGGGTAAAAACCTGCCTGTTTTGGTCATGTCTTGTCTATACTATTATCTTACATTTCTGTTCAGTTTTCACCTCTTGTGCTTCAGGACCACCCTTTAACTCCATCGGCAGCAACAAAATGAAACACATCACAGTTCCTTACCTATTCATTGAGTGGGGATGGGTGGGTTTTAACCATGTTTGTCTGCAGATGGACCAGAGGCAGCCCCTGTAAAACACCAATTTAAAAGCCTCTCATTGGCCTGTCCTGGCTAGCCCAATTTTAACCTGTGTTCTCTCTCTTCCTCAATGCTCACATCACTGGTGTACTTGCCAGTTTCCCAGCCATTCCCTGTTTCCCCCACTACGCTCTGTTTGTCACACTAATCCATATATTTGTGCACTTCTTGCCTTCCAATGCCCCCTTCTGGGACAGGGCCACAATATGTGTTTGTTCCTGCTTTGCCAGGTCTCCCTTTAGATCAGGTGTCTGCAACCTAGGCCTCTCCATGTTTTCTGGACTATAACTCCCTTCAGCTGTAGACGGCATAGTCAATGGTTAGGTATCATAGGAGCCATAATCCAAAACATCTCAAAAGCCATGAGTGTTGCCAACCTAACCCATGCCCTGTCCTGAAAATAAGAGACAACGCCATTTACCTGGGTTTGAAATGGGCCGCAAGTTTAATTTACATCAGGCTGGTGCAGGACGAGGAGGGCTACTTGACACTCACAGATCAGGAAAGGGGGTGTTGTTTTCTATATAGGGTAGGAATCTGGAGAGCTGTTGCAGCAACAGAGGCTGCCAGAGGGGTTAATGGTTGATGGTGATGAATTAGGGAGCACATGGAAGTGCACATGTTGTAGAGGGAAAGGTGAAGCCCAGAGGATCCATGGTTGGTGCCACATGGAGCACGGGGGGGGGGGGGGGATTACAGGTGCTGTGAGACCATTTGTGTACAGTTAGCAAAAAGAAAAATAATATCAGAAATGTTTCAGTGGTGGTTTGCAACAATAATTAACTATGAGTTTAGTCTTCCAGATCTGGTGCATGATCGATTAGTACCCCCTACCATAATGGGTCGCAGTGTAGATAAAAACTAACCCCAAGGATGGCAGATGAGCACATCTGACCTTCTTAGACAATCAATTAGGTCATCAACGCTGCAATGCATATGAGCCTAGATACCTTTGAGTTAGGTGCGCTACATAAATGTAAACATAAAAAAATAAATAAAGGGAGGATTCTTTCTGTCCACGGAAAGAGCCACAGCGAAGACGATGGGGGGGGGGGAGTGGGCACTACAAAAGCCTTCTCTTGGGGGGTTGCCTGACTAGCATCAAGAAGGTTCTAGCACTCCTGCAGCATGTTTAGAGGAAGTGGAATAAGGACAATGGAACTCGAAAAGTGGTGTAAAGAGACAAGGGAGGCAAGGAGGATGGAGCACAGCCATAAAAGGAGGTTAGTGGAAGATACATTCTGTAGCTGTCAAGGTGAATAGCGGATCAGAAGAGGCGTCACCTGGGAGTATGGCCGAATGGGGTGAGATGGAAGAGATAAAAGTAATGTTGAACTCCATGAACTCTACATTCAAGAAATGCATGGTGAAAAAAGAAGAGTTTACATAGGTTGCCAGCAGGCTGGCAGAGGTATGGAAAGAGAAAGAGAAGTAGGCAAGCATAGAAGATGGAGATGAATAGAGGCTGGAAGAGGTAAGAGTAGCATGAGTGGATATGCCCAAGAGTGGGGAAGACCTAACAGTGCATGGGGCAGTGTTTCAAAAGACAATGCAGACATTGGCTGGTTTACTGCTTCAGCAACGCAGTCTTAGTTTGTGCTCTGCAAGGATGTAAAGAATCTAGGCAAGAGCTAGGAAAAAGGCGAGCGCAGGGTGCAGATGTTTACCGGAGGCACAATGTAAACTGGCAAATTGTGCTTTGAAAGCAAGGGGCGCTAATAAAGTTCAGATAAAGGTTATATCTGGAACAGAATATAGGGAACTTGCTTGGAGCGGTCAGGTTCCTAGCAGCATTCTTTACCAAGAAGTATTCTGACACATTGAGCCGATGTGGCCATATAGTAGTATCATGCACAGGTAGTATATCTCAGTGGCAACATGCTCGTCTTGGAAGTAAGATGATGCAGAGCAACACAGGTTTGAATCCCAGGACCATGCTTAGAAACCTCTTCGGTATTAAGTGCATTAAAAACGCCCAATTATAATTATAATCATATGAGAAGACTCTTCATGATCAGCTTGCAATAGGTCTTGAGCTATTTTACTTATTAGGTTGGCGACAGCGGTCGAAGTGTACAAAAAGAAGTAGTGGAACGTTGTTCCCTACGGGTCTGCCCAAGCTCCCCACAAACCCCATCGTCACGCCCCCTCCCATGCACAACACAAACCCCCAAACAAACGTGCCTGCTGTTTAATGGAACGTTCAAAGTAGTGCACTGAAAGTGCAAGTTTCAACTTCTTCCAACACTTTTATTTTAAAACAAAACCATTCCGGAATGGTTTTTCTTTTTAAAATAATAGTATAGGAACTGTAAAACTTAATTTTAAAAAGTAGAGGAGCAGTGCTTCTAACTGCTCCCCGCCCACTTCAACCACTGTTGGTATTGATGTTATTTGGCTTACTTGTTTTAAAATTAGAAAAGCCTACTTGGACTAAACTTCCCAGACTACTTTGCATAATTTAAACACCATCGCAGGCGTGTGAGCGCGAGCACGTGGGCCGGTTTACACCACTATTTAAGTCTGCTGGGCTAGTAGTACTGTAGAATTGAGTGTATTATTAGGTGACATGTTGCTGCTTTGTTTTAGCATTTTTTTTTTTATGTAGTATTGTCTTTAAGCATTATTGTGCTTGCCGTAGGTCTTCAGCTATTTTACTTATTAGGTATATGCTGCTAAAATCAGTAGGAATTGTGAGGGCATTGGCATTATTTATCTAACCCGTTTTAAAAGTACTTGGACTACACTTCCTCGACTACCTTGCTTAATTTAAACACCATAAGAGGTGTGTGAGCGCCGTCGCGTGGGGACAGTTTGCGCCGGTTAGCATGCATTTCAGTGGCCGGACTACTGATCAGGAGCTCAGTGGGGGTTCAAAACTTTTCGGCATTTTTTTTCCTCTTGGCGGTCTATCTGGCATTCAGGGAATGGCCATAAACAAAGTCAGCAGCAATATCACACTGAATAACACAATATCGGTTCCGCAGCAAGTCTGTTCTCAGCATGCAGCCTGGATTCAACAATGGAACCTGAACATGGGTCTTGATCCTGTAGGGGAGCTCCAAGGTAAACTGCCTGAGTCTCCATTTAAATGTGCACCGGAAGACAGTGCAGATCTTAATGTGATAAGTAAAACCTATGTACCGGATTGCAAGGGGAGTATGAGCAAAGTAAGGGCGGATGGGTGTATTGTGGAAGAGTCAAGTGGAGCTCTTTTACTTCAAGATCGGCAAGGCGATCAACAATCCGCAGTGAGTGTGCTGTGTACGCATACCTTAGGCAAGACAAATATAGAGCACCAAATCAATGTGAATAGAGACCTAAAATGTGCACTAATAAACACCTGTTCCTTGGTCAAGCATGCTCTCGAGGTTGCTAAGTACATTCTGATCATAAAATAGATGTGCTGGCTATCTCAGAAACATGGTTGCATGGGACAGATGGCCCCCGCATTGTTCCTTGCTGTGCCTACGGCTATAATGTCTTCCGTAGGGATAGACTAGAAATGAGGGGGGAGGCGTGGGTCTGATCTGTAGATCATCTTTGGACATCGGAAAGGTGGACATTGTGGGCCCCATATGCTCTGACGTTATTTTGGTGGAATTAGCAGTAGATTATAACATTATGATTAATCAATGGTACTATATTGTCCACCTATTGGAATGGCAGACTTCTAAATCCAACTTTTAGACATGGTGTTGGCGCTGGTTAAACAGACCACAAAATGTATTATTTGTGAGGATTTTTTTAGTGTAATGCCTTAGATTATAATGTTATCGCAGTGAAGAACGTATTACAAAACCTGGTATTCCTTCAGCATGAGAGTGAACCTACACATGTGAAAGGTAACAGTCTAGACGGGCTAGACAGCATGACTATATTTCAGAGGTAGATGTTGGCCCCTGTCCTTGGTCAGACCATTATCTCATCTTTCTCGTGTGGCTACTCACAAATTGTAAGAAGAAACCCAAACGGATTATGACTGTTTCAAGGAATATGCAGAAACTTTCATTGAAAATGCTGACTCCACGTCTCTCTCCTTTAATATATCTGCTGGATAGTTGGGAATCTGTGGACGACCTAGCTCAAGCATATCAGTTGGCCTTATGCAAGGCAGTGGATGCTATTGCCCCCTAGAAGCAATGCATCTGTTGAAAAAGATCTCTAAATCTAGTATTCACTGAAGTTTCACAGATTAAAGATAACAGAACAGACATCCTACATTAAATGATCAAAATCAAAGAGCATGGAGAAGAGAGAAGATTATGTCCTATCAGAAATAAAAACATACATTGGCTGTCCTGGAGGCTAGAAGATCAGAGTACAAATCCAGGGTTAGTAATGCTGGAGATAATAAAAGGGAGCTTTTAGAGGTGTTAAGAGAATTAGAGAAGCTTTGTGGGTGTGAAGACAATATTGTGAAGGACAAAGCCTGGTGTACCTTTCTGCAAGACTCTATGGGACTCATCATGAGTTGGCCCTTAGCCCTAAAATGCGGCAGTAAAGCTATCACCACCGCATTTAAGAGTTGGCCCAATAATAAGTCAGGCAGTAGGTGGGAGTTTTACCCCCAGCTTTTAGCTGGAGGAAAAACATTTCTTTTTCCACCAGTTTTCGGCCATTCTCTGTGATATTACCGCAGGTGCAATAACTGCTGATAAATTAGTGTCCCCAATGGACCCTATGGGGAATGGGAACTTACCGCTTTACCTCTACTCGTGATCCGGCACTAATAGTGCCGGTCGAGTAGCAGTAACACTATTTGCGCTGGCGGTATCCCAGCGATATTACTGACAGACTCCGGATGAGGCCCTATATTGGGTAAGCTTCAGAATATTCTGGAAGATATTTGTAACAAACAGAAAGCAGAGAAAAATACATTTACAATGAAATTGCACCTGACTGGTGATATTCTGAGCATCCCCAGTGAAGATAATATGCAGGATATGTTTGTATTTAGCTCAGTCTCTGAAGTGAAAGTGTGAGATTTTATGGCGCAGTTAAAACCCACATCCCGGCAATGGTGGTCAAGTCGTATGCTCCAGCTCTGTCCGTCAATATTACAACATTTATAAATAATCATTTGCGGAGTGTCATGTGCCGGATTGTGTGAAACAAGCTTGGATATGGTCACTTCTGAAGAAGTCAACACTGGATCCTTCTAATACAGCTAATCATTGACCAATCACTAATGTGGCATTTCTGCTCATAATTCTACATAGAGCAGCATGTTTGCAGACTCAGGAACATCTTACCTCAAATAACATATTGAGTAAGCACCAATCAGAATTTAGAGCTGTACATGGCATGGAGACAGCACTCCTTTACATGTAGGGTCACATACTACACCTCAAGGAGAAGGGAAAAAAACACGCTGCTGATGTTATTATGTCTAATAGCAGCGTTTGATTTTGTGGATCATGACATCTTGGCCAAAAGGCTTTCAAATTCTGCACGATTCTCAGAGTCGGTTGCGGCATGGGAAAAACCCTTTTTAGCCAATCGTACTGCGAGAGCGAATAGCAACAATGCTCAAGCCGATGCTATGGATGTTCCTTTCTCCCTGCCCTTCTATAATATCTATACAAAGCTATTATTTAAACTTTTGGATTTGAAAGGGATAATATATACACACTATAGTGATGGCACCTCAGTGTCTTATCCCCCCGTCAGGGAATTATAAAAAGACACTGAGGTTGTGAATAGAGTATATGGTATATTCCAGGATTGGATGTTGAAGAAGTCATGGCCCCTAATAATTGCAAGATGGAATTTATGATCATGGGGAGTGCCGATAGATTGAAAAAACAGATTACAAGACTGTTACTACTACAGGCTCTTGTATTGCCCCATTTCATTATGTAAAAACGCTTGGAGTACACTTGGACCAAACAATGTACATGAAGGCAAAAGTTCACAACGTGGTCTCCACTTCTGCCTATTATATTATGCTCCTATGTCAACTTCATCTTTTCCTATCAGAAAAGGGTGTTGCCAGTGTTGCAAGAGCTATAGTGCGTGCTAAGCTTGACTACTGTGGTACACTTCTGTTGGGAGTGTGAATGGTTGAAATGAGTAAACTCCCACAAGTCCAAAACAGCATGATACGAGTGGTAACAGGGTTGGGTCGCAGAGAGCACCCACCGTACCCAGGAAAGACTTACATTGGCTCCCAGTGGAGTCGAGAGTAGTCGTTTGCTCTCTCACATTGGTGCACAAATGCTTCTTTGAGTGGGGGCCATGACATATATCAGAAAAAACAACTCTCCTGGATCCCAAATTGGAGGGTGCTGAGATCAAATTACGCCAACTTGCTGTTGTTGTCTAGAGCTACTTTTTCGATTGCTGGCCAAGGGGCATTCCATTTTAGGGTGCCTGAACTGTGGAATGTATTTATTTATTTATGTATTTATTTATTTATTTATTTATTTATTTATTTATTTATTTATTTATTAAATTTGTTATACACCCAGACCCGGAGGTATCACGGCATAGTTACAGACAGAAGCAAAATACAATCTTGGTGATGATGAGAAAATTAGGACAACAATACAGGTTTACCTTATTACATTATGTACATTTATATACAGTGAGGGAGATGCGTTGGTCTGGCGTGCAAAGTATTTGGGATCAACTTAGAACTGTTTAAATGACCACATTTGTTTTTAAGTCGTTTTTTGAATAGTGAGAAGGACTGTTCATCCCCTTCCCCAGGTCGGGAGGCAATGTGTGTCTCTTGGACTGTTTAAAGAATAGAATAGAAGAGAGGGAAATTGTGCATAACATCAGATGGGATAAGTAGGACACACCAAGAGCAAAGGGGAGCAACCCACGCCAGCCATCATAGCAGACAGGAATACCAGAACATAGGGGACTAGTTCACAACTAAGGTTCCAACCCAGGCCCAAGAAAGCTGAGATTCAGAACAGTCAAACGAGCTTTAACAGAGATGTGAAGCAGATACCTGCCACTGAGGCCAACAGTGCACATGTAGGCACACCCCCAGTGCATGTGGAGGGGGGCCCTCTGCCAGCACATGTCTCAAAAAGTAGCAAGTTAGAGGTACAAGTCATACCATGCCCAGGCAGATATTATGAAGATGTTTGAAGTAAAGCACTGCTCTCATGAAAAGGGGTGTTTTGACCAAGTGGTTGAGGGATTATCCATACTTGAGCCTGGTAACTATAAATGTTTTAAGAGGGGAGAGGACCTCATTGAGAGGAATACTGAGAAATAAAGGGATTTGAAGAGTTTGCTGGGCCCCTTGTTCACACCCACCTTTACTTGATTTCATAATTACTCTGTTGGGAATTGTACATAAGAAGTAGGAGGGGAGATTTAGACTGATATATAACCTGTCCTATCCAAAGGGGAGGACAGTGAATGATGGCCTCTGCGAGAGGGAATGCTCATGGTCAGACACTCCTTTTGAGGCAGCAGTGGAGGCAGCCCAAGCAGCAGTGAAAGGGGCCACTCGTGCAAGGCCAACAACAAAACAGCCTTCAGACTACTTGTGCTCCAACCAGGCAACTTCACCCTACTCGTCTTCCAGCTCAAAGGGCCAGTCTTGATTCGATAGATCCTTGTCTGTTGGCTGTGTTGCATCATGTGTGCAGTTTTCTACGTTCAGTTCCTTCTTGGAGTGGGTTTTGTAATAGTTTATTAAATGACCTATCACCCCAGGATGCTTCTGGCAACCCTAGACTGCTGAAAGCATATCTGCGTCATCAATAACTTAACATTTAATTAAATGAAGGCTTGTTTTCTTTTAAAGAGTCTGTTCATGTAAACCTTTTATGTCATTACAGTATTTGGCTGATGCCCACACACTGAAACTTCCACGGTGGTGATTAGGTGCAGTGCGAAATCATATTAACACAAGGCACGCAAACCATTCATCATCCTTTGCTACGTGTTTCTGGTGCATTGCTACTGCAGGCAACGAGCGACTACCACTTCCTTTCTGCCACGTGCCCTCTAAGTGCCCACATGTGACATGCTGTACATAATCTTAGAGGCAGCGGAGAAGCCAAACACCTGATGCCCAACCTTTGCCTCCAATATGTTCCTGCCATCACATTTAAGAGGCCACTATTCACATATTTTGCTTTACGTCGACACTACCAGTCTAACACTGACTTTCAGTGGCAGAAAGGTGGACTGCTCCCTGGGGGAGGGGCATGCAAAGGTCACCATTTTTCCTGAGAGCCGTTTTTTCCTGAGGCTTTTCTGGGATAGCAGATCTGAGAGAAATGTTCATTTGTATTTGTAATTCTTATTTTATATTAAGGACCATGTCTTTTAATGGAGCTCGTTTTGAAAACTGCCCTAACTGGGAAGTCTTTGGGGACTCGTGTAAATATGTGGAGGTGTTAATGGGGCATGGGCCAGTGACTATGAAGCAGACAGAAGAAGCACCATCTCCCAGCTGGGAGACATTAGCATTTCATTAGCAGATTCCCTGTAACCATGCCTGCTTTTTACAAAGCAACCCTTGGACTATATGGTATCGGAATAACAATTATTTTCAAACTCACTGTTATACTCCCATTCTTCTTCCTTTTTATTTATGGCCCCTTCCTCATTAATCCTTTACAAAAGTCTTTGACTCCTCCCACCGCTTCTCCTTTTCTTTTCTGTGAGCTATTAATTTGATCGATTCCCTTCCTGTCACCTCTCCTTATCTGTTCTTTTTTTCTCCTCTTTCATATTTACTTCCTCTCATATTTTTCTGTCCCACTCCCTTTCGTTTTCCCCTTAATATGTTTTCTTACTTGTGTCATCCAAATTCTCCATTCTGTCCTTCAGTCTTTCCATTTCCTTTCTCTTTTGTGCTACGCCACTTCTCTTCCTGCCTTCTCTCCTTCTTACGCTTACGTTTGCTTTGTGCAGCTCCTTCCCTTTGCTGCCCCCTTCTATCCCCTATATTGTGCATTGTCCGTGCTTGGCCTTTCAAAACAAGCATTGACAATTCCAATAATGTTGGCGGTTGTAGTTGTTTATTGCATTTTACATTTAGCATGGAGGGAAGGAATGAGGAATGACAACACAGCGAAGAAGAAATTACAGCATGGGAGGGAATGAAGGGCAGCACTGGGGGTGAGGGAAGAACTGTGGGGCAGGAATACGAAATACAATGTAACACGAGAGAGAATTTTAAAAAATCTAATCGCTGAAAGCTATTCGAGCAACAGGACAAAGGAGCAGTGTACAACATTTGAAGGAAGGAGCGACAGCGCAAGGGGGAAGGAGCAACAGAGCAAGGGGAAATGAGTGACAGAACAAGGGGGAAGGAGTAACAAAGCAAGGGGCAATGAGTGACAGAACAAGGGGGACGGAGTGACAGTGCAAGGGGGGCAGGAGTGACAGAGCAAGGGGGAAGGAGCGACATCACAAGTGCAGATGAGCGACAGCACAAGGGGGATGGAGCAGCAGCGCAAGGGCAAACGAGAGTGGCAGTGCTAGGAGGAAGAGCGATAGCTCAACGGGGAAGTAGTGGCTGAGCAAGAGGGGAAGGAGCAACAGAGCACAAGGGAAGGAAGGGCAGTGCAAAGGGGAAGTAGCAACAACACAAGGATGAAGGTGTGGCAGTGCTAGGGGGCAGAGCGACAGCACAATGGTAAAGGAGCAACAGTTCAATGGGGAAGGACCAACAGAGCAAGAGAGAAAGGAGTGACAAAGCAAGTGGGAAGGAGAGACAGAACACGTTGGGAAGAAGCACCAGTGCCAGGGAAAACAAGTGACAGAGTAAGGGGGAAGGAGCAACTGAGCATGGGGGAAGGAGCAACAGTGCAAGGGTAAGGAGTGGCAGCACAAGGGGGAAGGAGTGACAGTGCAAAGCAAAAGGAGTAAATGCACATGGGGACGAAGACACAGTGCATGGGGAGGAGCAACAGCAAACAGAGGAAGTAGCACTGCAGATGGGGGAAGGAGCAACAGCACAAAAGGGAGAAAGTGATAGTGCTAAAGGGGCAGAGCCACAATGTAAGGGGTAAGGAGGGACAGCACAAGTGAGTAAGGACGGACAGCCCAGAGAAGGAGGAGGGACAGTGCAAAGGTGGAAGCAAGGACAGCACAAAGGGGGAGGAGGGACAGCACAACGGGGGAAGGATTGAAGCACAATGGGGTAAAGGAGCAAGAGCGCAAGTGCGGAGTACATCTGATGGTTGTATGTATAATTGCAGCTGGGTCATAGTTGTGCTCTATTGTAGTTTTGCTCTCAATAGGGCTCATATTTTGCCCAGGTCAGATGGCTTCGAAAGAAATTTGAAATGTTTTTGTAGACATAGATGAATACATTCGGATACCCTTTTTGCCACGTTTTATGCAACTGCACAAAGCAGTAGGACAAAGGGCATTTCTACCCATTTCATAGTGCATCCAAAATTCAGAAACGTGTTGTGCTTTGAAATGTGTATTAATCTTGTTTCAATCGGGAGCAAGGGAATGCACAATGCATATCCAGGTCAGTCATGACCGTGTGATGCTATTTTTAATTTCTATACCTTGTGGCGGATCGGAAGAAGGGGTCAGACACATTAAAGACTTTATGAATTCTATGTAATGAAATTATCTGAAAAGGCCTAACTTTCTCTATTGCTAAAGGGATCAGTCTATCTAAAGAAAGTAAGGGTACCTGTCTGTCAGAAAGTCCCACAGTAAAAATGTCCTCTGTTCAAACCTAACTCTTCCTGACCTTACCACTAGTTTAAGCAACTTAAATTCAGTGAATAAATGGTGTTTCTCCTCCTGGACTTCTCATAGTTTCTGATATTCTCTGTATGAACATGTCTCTCTCTTACACTATTTACACAATCTTCTTTGGTAAACTGTGGATACCTCCACCATGAGCTCTTCTAGCTCTTGAAAAACACTTCTGGTCTTCTGCTCTCTTTAAGGTTATGCTCCTTAAAGCTTGTTTTGAGATAGTCTCTCACACTCTTGTTTTCACTTTTGACCCTCGAACAGTAAGTTAATCCTTGGCTACTTTACATGCAACTTGATGCCTGTTTAGATTTGCCCACTCCTGGGTTCCCTCTTCTATACTCTGTCTTCTATTATCTTGTTCTCTTGATAGTTTTATATTGTATTCCTCGGAAGCTGTGCTTGTGCTTTGCTTTATCCACTCTTTGCCGCTTTTTTTCGTAAGACCTTTTCCCTTCTTCCCATGGTAATTGATTCCAGTCCCTCTTTATTCTCATCACAGTGTTATTTGTTAATGGCTTTTTTGAGCCTTTCACATTGGCAATAAAACAAATGTATTGCTCGTATCTTTACTTTATGTCTGGGACGAGTTTCACTCATGTGCTCTTGACCCTGTGGCCTCCCGCTTTTCCCATTCGTTCGGTACCTTCCTCTACGTAGGGAAACATTACAGGGCTCGGCTCACATGTGAGTATTCTTCTACGTTTTTGTTTTTTTCCTTTCTGGATTCTTGGCTTCTCCTTGGGCTAAAGACATTTATGGAAGCGGGCGGCAGGGAGCTTCTCGTGCTGCCAGCAGTGATGGTCTCATGTGTTGTTCTGCAGGTGTCTCACACAACATACAGTGTTCGTTTTCATGCTACCATCAGTTCCTGGATACTTCTTTCTTCTTGTGCAGCGGTCTCCCGTTGCCGTTCTTGCTGGCTTCCCAGCATCTCACTGTGGCGGTCCTCGCTGATTCAAATGTCGCTGGATCAGTGGCCTGGCTCTGATCCACCCCTCCAAGGTGCGGTCACGACAGGGGGCTTCACCTGTGTACCTTACTCTGTCATCCTCCTTACTCCACACATCTCAGTTAAATACCCGTCTCATCTAAAAGAAACATCCTCTTTTTCTTTTTATGATAGATTCACTTCAGCATTGCCTGCATCCAAATATAAAGATGTTTTATTTTTCTTCCCAGCAGGCAGTGCCATATATGCCGATATGTTGGACAATCTAGGGAGTTCCTCATAGGAACGGGAATCCTTGCCCCTGTAGAGGAGTCACTCCCAGTGAAGTCACACTTGCCATACCCCTAGGGATGGTTGCTTGGAGCAGGCTAACCTCCGTAGCCTCAAAGGGGATGGCTCCCCCTTGGGGAGAAAGGGATGAATACCCATGATTGGTCACACCATCCAACAGAAAGAGAAATGCCTGACCGATGTACACAAAACACTCAGAGCATAAACATGTTTTCAACAATGAAAGGTAAGGCAGATAAGAAAACCCTGGGATCTGAGCATTCCATTGCATTAAAAGTATTATTTTTTGGAGAGGTGCTGTTCTACGGACACCATAAAGAAGTCCTCATAAGAAATTTCACTTTTCTTATAAGGATCTCTGCTTGGCATTATTTTTTGGAGAGGTGCGGTACCACTGACAACATACGGAGGCCCTCGTAAGAAATCACTGACAGTGAGGAATTGCCATCTGACAAGGGTGCAAAGCCTTGGCTTTTTTATTTTTTTATGTACAAATTGAATGATGAGGGTAATTCCATCTTAGAAATGGGTCATTTGCAAACCAGACTCCCCTTTTCTGTCGACTCTGCGCCAAAAGCATAGTACACCCCTGCCCTGCCGCATCAGTAGCCTGATCTGCTGCACCTGCTCTACTCATGGCCCAGAGCAGGTTCACAAGTCACAAGGTACCCAATTAACAGCCGCAGAGACAGCCAAGTCCTTGCGGCACAAATGCAGCATTTAAGATATGCCCCCTGCCTGTACTCAAAACTATGGCAAGGTACATTCTAATTAAAAGCCAGGCCTACATTTAGAAATAGTGCATCATACTACTTATAATCACAACTGCCACACAAAGAATTGCTGTATTGAAACAGTACCCAAAAAGGGAAGCATACCTGTAGTCTAGTGAGGCCAGGAAAGTAGCCCAAACATAACCCAACTACATAAAATGAAAAAGTATCTGTTGCTATGGGTCAAGTGAATTTCTCTTTGGGTTGAGTAGTTACTTGGCCAGCAGGTCCATCTGGATTTCAAAGAATTTGAAAAGTCAGACTCTGGCACATGTGCCTGCCGTGCTGCTAGGTAGAGACATTATGGCCAAACCTGCTACTAAACCACAAGTTAGTGATCAAACTAAGAGGTCATATAAAGCTACAAGACCCTTAGAAAATTAATTACCTTGACACATATTTTTTTCCAATGTTTTTCAAGACTGGTGTCTCAGTGATGCTGGTGCAGTTTTGTTTCTGGAGGAATTTCCTGTGTCCAAAAAAGCCATAGCCTACAGAGCTTGCTCTCTTGAAGCTCTAATGTGTACCGATCTCATGCCTTCTGGCTCCTCATTATATATTCACACCATTCCCTTTTTGGTGAAAGGATCCTGAACTGCATGTGGGGATCAATGGCTGCTGCATGAGTATTGCGCTTTGGCTAGTTGCTGTCTCCATGTCTGACACCATAACCATATGGTGTTGACTGCGAATCGCTCGTAGTACCTGCCTAACATCTTCCAAAACAGGAGAATTCTTTCGAAAAGGCTCTGTTGGTAGTAAGCATGTAAGTGGTCTGCTTCATGCTACAGCGCATTATGTGGTCATAGTCAAATCACTTTCCCGCATCTTAGTCTCCTACAGTTATGCACTACGATCTCCCATCCAAGGGACAATGATGCACCAACAAACAAAAGAATGCAGCTATACCCCTCGATTGATTCGGCCTAACTGCACACATACGTATACACCTCCCTGAACACCTTAACAGCCTTTAAAGTGCAACTATCACCCATGGAAAATTGGACTTGCTGCAGACATAATCTCATAAACAAGCTGCACCACCGCCAGAATGCAGCTACCAAGTCAAAGCCTTGCTGCACACAGCACACTGATCTCACACAACCACCGTACCACGCCGAGCATTAGAATGTAGTTGCACAGCACGTACACCACGCAGGCTGCACACATACTGAGAGCACCCCAGCACCATTTACTACCCTACTCTCCACTGACCTGAACTGCGGTCCCCGAGAGCGTTCATCCCACAGCGTTATGAGATCATACCAATGGTAAAAAAGGCACTACACAAATGCCCCATAAATTAACATAACATAATATGTTATTATGTTATGTTATTGTATATGTTATGTTATTATAATGTGTTACATATTATATATGTTATATGTTATTATTATCCCCCTGACTCAGGTACAGCGCAGAGATTACCAATCTGCAACAACCTAACATGACCTACCCAGCCCTGCCCTGTACCCGATTGTACCTATCTGCAACCACCGAATGTGACCCACCTAGCCCTGCGCTATACCTCATTGTACCTATCTGCAACCGCCTAATGTGACCCACCTAGCCCTGCGTTGTACCCGATTGTACCTATCTGCAACCACCTAATGTGACCCAGTCAGCCCTGCGCTGTACCTGATTGTACCTATCTGAAACTACCTAAAGTGACCCACCTAGCCCTGCGCTGTACCTGATTGTACCTATCTGCAACCACCTAAAGTGACCTACCCAGCCCTGTTCTGTACCTGATTGTACCTGCAATCTTGCTTATTATGAATATGTGGCTGTGTGCTGATAATGTAAACCACCAGGTTGTCCTCATAGCATTGTGCTGCTTACAGGTTGTGTCTGTAATCCTACCTATTATGATTTTTCAGCCTTGTGCTGACTTTGGAACACACTCAACTATGACTCTACAGCTTCTGCTGCACTTATAACCTCCTATAACACCTGGACATTTACTGTAACTGTAACTTTAAGCATGAAAGTTACATGAATGTAACAGCACCTTGATGACTGAGGTCTTTGTGAGTTATACAAATGTAAAAATAAATAAATACATACATACATACATAAATTGATATAAGGAAACAAGAAATAACATTTAGTGCATTAGCTGATTATGCCACAGTATTTCCAGTTGTCATGCCAACCACAAAGTCGGCTTTATGGTCCCCCTTTTACTCTATCTAAAATCAATAACCAACTAAATTAATTCAGTGCCGCAAAGGTCAAGGACCTGTCCTTAGGATCTATCATATTGTATACTTATAGAAAAGCCTCATAAAATCACACAAATGTCCACTTAAAAGAACCATCACCCATTTGACACAGCACACAACTCACCTTGCAATATGACCCTTGGTGGACCTACTGAACCTTGGTGGACCTGCCAAAATTGCATACAGTTGACAAGGATAGCCCTCACCTGCCTGCCCAACTACGGCACCTTGCCAGTGCACGCTGCTGTGCTAGAACACCTGTGAGAGTACTCCACATTCAATAATATAAAGATAACATCAAAGAAAAGACTCCCACTTGCGCAACTGCCACATTCTGTACCATTCAGTCACCGAGCTAAAGGTACTGAAACATTCAAGCACCTTTTTCAGGCCTTAAATAACCACTGTTACCTCCCCAGAGGTATTCTTCCTTTCCTCTCCTTCCCCCAGAAGCTCACTGTCTCCAGAGCTCTGATTCTCTCTAGACGGCAACACCGTCTTTCTAAATCTGCCTGCCTCTACTCTCTGCTCTCTGTAACTCATCCAAAACAGGACTGCGAGACTTGTCCTTGGCCTCAAGCCCAGGGATCGTATCTCTCCAGGACTGAAATCTCTGCACTGGCTCCCAGTGACGGCGAGGATTAAATTCAAACCCCTCTCCATTGTCCATAAGGCCTTCTGGGACCTGCAGCCTTAATATCTTCAACTCTCTCTTCGTAAATATTTTCCTTCTCAAGCGCTTCGCTCGTCCGCCTCAAACTCCCTCAGGGTTAGTCGATTCTCCAAGCAACAAGTTGGTGGTAGATCTCTTTTTTTGGATCGGGCCTACCCATCTCTTTGCTTCTGCTTTCTCTCCTCCTCTCCCCTGCTAATCACCTGCCTGAAACTGAAACTGCACTGGTTACCTGGCTATCCTCTGATCTTAGGCCAAGGCCCCCTCTCCACCATTTGAACACCTGCACTGCCCCCCTGGTAACCCTTGCACTTGAGGGCTGTTTCTGTATCCCTACAGCTCCTTACAAGCACTTGACACATGATGTCTGCACTTACCCTTGCACTTGCCACCAGCTGGCTGCACTTTTTTTAATGTATTGTTTTATTTATTTTTACTATTATCCTAGGTACTGCACTGCCCTCTCCCCATCCCCACCCACTTTTTCCCCTCCCCCTCCCAAGCACTTGCGTGATCTCAATGTCACCTGGCCTAGTAAGATCGCTGTCTCTGTCTTCCCCTCTGTTCCACCTCCCTTGCCTCGTTGCACCTTGAAACACTTGTGTAGGCGTATTATAAATGCCTTATCATATCATATCAATCACAGAAGCTATAAACCTTGCAACTTCAAAAATGTAGGTGAGCTGCCAGAGGGAATTGTCAGAGATCTCAGCGTTCAGAGGCACTTGGCATAAACAAGCACCTCAATAGGGAAGGGTATATTTTGAGACCACAAACAATTTCAGAAGTTCTACTTGCAGCAATTACAATGCCATAGACTACATCTCCCACCCACGTCACTGTTCAACATCCTTAACAAGGCACAAGGATATACAATCTCATAAACGAGTTATCATATAGCAATGCTCACCTTCAATATATGTCCCTAACAGACATCAGCATCAAATAAACATTGCAAGGATCGGAAAGCAATAATTTGTCCATATATATCGTCCATATATAGCCCTAGATGACAATCGCAAAAAAAAACAAAAAAAACTCAAAAACCCCTCACAGTAAACACATATAAATAATCAATGTACTGGCACATGACTATATGGGGAACAATGTCCACTAAAATACATGCACTGTAGGTATGTGACAAACTGCAACAATGTGTGGCAGTTTGCATCTCGACACCAGTGAAAGGAACCTCCACAACACGGATGCAGACCTCGTCTGTCAGTAGCCTGTTCCTTTAAACCAAAGTTGGGTGTTCTAAACAGACATTATTCATATCAGATTGTGTATGAAGAGCGTGAATGGTTGACAGATCTTTTAGCCGTGCCAGTCCTCTCTTGAGTAGTTAGTAAACTAGTTGTAGTGTCTGTGCAGGTACTTGGTGCTGCAAATTGCAGGGATGCCTAACACACAACATTGTGTTACTAACATTCAAATTAGGGTTTAAGCATGGGTGCATCTGATTGCAAGTGCTCCAAGTGAAATTATATATATACGATTGTGTATCTTGTGTAAGTGACTCCAGTTTTAGTCAATATATGATAAGGTTATTCCCTCAAACTGAAGTCACTTACATAAGGCTCATATTGTACCTTGTACCTGTCACTCACTAACACAGCTATCATGGGATATGTTATATGTGCTTGAGTGAAGCATAGCCCATCTATTTTAAGTGAAGTATAGCTCAGTTAATGTGGCTTTAATAAACTGGACACCTAACCATATACACAATCGCAACCATATGTGAAAAATCTAATATGTACTGCGAACAAACACCTTGATTCGCAGAGCGGTGCAAAATGTATTTTTGCTGTGCAAAGTCACTTTGCACTGCCTTAAATGTTCCATGAATCCGGCCCTTAGTGTTGCATATGTATTTCAATGCTGCGGCTTAGTATTATAGAGCCTAACTGTATCTGCAAGTCACGACACATTTAAAGCAACCTCACCTAACCCGCCTAAACTATTAGTTTGCAACACTTTGCAAGCTGCGTAGTTGTGTGTTTTCCAAAACATACACATTCTACATTTATTCCACATAACAATATGTGTAAGATCACTTTCATCACAGAGAGCAAGAGACCAGGTATAAAAGTGGATGGTGGCAAAATCACAGATTTTAAGGAATAAAATATTGCTGATCTTACCTACAAAGCATGTTGCTAGTCACCTTAGAGTCTTGTGATTTTATGGTGGAAGCTCTTGGCCCGTGGAATATAATTTTATAGAAAGCTGGTTGTTATATCCACCCTACGTCCCGCTACGCGGTGACGTAGGGCTGTCAAATAAAAGCCCCGCCCCCGGCATCGGGAGGCAGTTCCGGGCGAAGCCAACGAAGCATGTGGTGTGTGTTTGTTCGCGCTCCAGCTGGCGCTACGCCACGGGCCGTGCGGCCTACTGTGTCGGAGCCAGCTCCACGTGCGGGGCGCTCCGGGACATTGAAACATAACAATGGCGACGAGGAGGTGTTCGAGTCATCACGCGCTCAGGAGAGCCTAGCACGCGGATGCCCCACGGACATCCCAAACAAATTTTTGGACACTCGGTGGGGGACACAGGGACCACGTGACCCCCACCCCCCAAAAAATAAATAAATAAATAAATAAATATTTTTCTCGCCCTCTATCATCCGGGTCGATATTTTTTTCTCCCTGGCGCACGTACCACAAGGCGCCCATCGGACGTTGTGAAAGTGCCTGAGGGCACATCTACCACCAGAGAACATTTCCCACAGCAAGGCACGTGTAAGCCCATGAGGGAGGACAACATCTGGTCACGAAGACTGCACAAATAAAGCGTCAAAGGCACGTGACGCCATGGCGGCTGGGACATCAACCCCTGGGCCCTCCACGCCATCCAGAATCGAGGCAAATCTGTTGATGGCGTCGCCACCACCCCGCACACAGGGCAACTCGTCAACGCTGATACAACTCTTCGACCCGTTCACTGACCCCTCATCCAGTGGACCCAGATGGCAGTTATGGCTACAAAAATTCGAGATGGCTATGGAGTGCAAGGAAATCACGTCATCCAGAAAAATGAAAGCTCATCTACTTCTCAGCGTGGGCGACAAGGTATTGTGCATCTTCAACTCCCTGAACATTGATGATGGTCAAGACGCATACCTGAGCGCAAAGGACGCCTTAACGGCCCATTTTCTCCCACAACTGAATCCAGACTATGAGACTTTTATCTTTTGCACGACCGTCCAGGCCATCGATGAAACGTTGGACGCCTACCACATGCGACTGAGGAAACTGGCAATGTCTTGTGAGTTCACGAACACTGAGAGGGAGATTAGGAGACTGATCATAAATGGCATCCATTCGGAGAAGCTGAGGCGGCTAGTACTCAGCGAGAAAGGTATACCTCTACAACGCATCCTGGAACTGGGTCGACAGAGAGAGCTTGCCCACTACAGGGCCGCCAACATGGAAGCTACATTACAGAAACTACAGCCATCTGTCTCCACAGCAATGGTCGCCCAGATCTCCGACAGACAATTCACAAAAGTCGAGGCTGGCGGCAGCCACACTCAGAACAGGTGGCAACTTCGACTCCCTGGGCCCACGGAATGTGGGTGGTGTGGTGGCCAAAGACACGGTAGACGAAACTGTCCAGCACAGGGCACCACGTGCGGAGCTTGCGGCAGGAAGGACCACTACGCGAAAGTGTGCAGATCAGCGAACATGCCGTTACAGCCTCCCCAAGGATCTCAGGAAAAGGGGTCATCGAAGAAAAAGAAGCAAGCCAGCGCAAGGAGAGTCGCAGCAGTTAACTCCTCGACAGAAGAAGAAGGAGATGATCTCTCAGCCATACGGCAAATGGCAGGCAGAGAAAACGAGGAAAAGGGCCGGAAGGTATACCTAGTGTCAACACTAAACCAAGGTCCGGAACCACCGTCAAGAACTGTCAGGCGACGAAAATGCGTGGTCACCATCCAAGACCAGAACGTCTTGATGACCATCGACACGGGAGCCTCGGTGAAGGCCATGCCATCCAGTGTCTTCCAAACCTTAAGCCCACCGCCTGAACTCAAAAATACAGACACCCGTCTGTTTGCATACAGCAGCCAGAGACCTTTGCCAGTCATTGGGAGGTTCCGCACAACCCTAGGACATGGCAAAAATAAGGTGTGGTCAAAGATATATGTCGTAAAGGCAGGAATCGAAAGCCTACTGAGCGGAGACGCAGCCGAAGACCTGGGGGTGGTCAAATTCATCTGCCAGGTTGACAGTGCAACCGAAGTTGAAGACATTCTCATGCAACACCCCAAGCTACAGAAGGGGATAGGCTGTCTCAAGGGCAAGACCGTCAAACTGCACATTGATCAATCTGTACAACCACGAGCGGTGAGACACCGGAGAACACCATTCCACATGAGGGAACAGGTTGAGAAAGAGCTGAAGGCACTAGAAGCTGCCAGCATCATAGAAGAGGTCACGGGACCCACACCGTGGGTTTCCCCGATGGTGGTCACCAGGAAGCCCAAACAACCCGGAAAAGTCCGGATCTGCATTGACATGCGCCTGCCCAATGCGGCCATTAAAAGGGAACGACACATCACACCAACAATTGATGAAATCATCACCGATCTTACAGGGTCATGTGTGTTCTCGAAGGTGGACCTAAAGGCGGGGTACCACCAACTCAAGCTCCACAGAGACTCGCGCTATATCACAACATTCTCAACGCACCTGGGTTTGCGGAGGTATAAGCACCTGAGTTTTGGCATCTCATCGGCCGCGTAGGTTTTTCAACAGACCATCCAGGAAGTCATCAGAGGCATACCAGGGGTGTTGAATGTGAGCGATGACATCCTGATACACGCACCGGACACCAAGGAACACGTCAAGAGACTCAAGACCCTTTTGGGCAGGCTGGAAGATGCCGGACTCACAATTCATCGAGAGAAGTGCGAGTTCCTGAAGTCGGAAATCACTTTTTTTGGATACAATTTTGACTGTACAGGTATCTCACCTGATCCCCAAAAGGTAGCGGACATCCAAGCTGCCAGTCCGCCGGTGAACCCCACCGAAGTACGCAGTTTCTTGGGCATGGCCACCTACTGTGGTAGGTTCATTCGAAACCTGGCCACCCTATCTGAACAATTACGCAAACTAACCAAGATCAGCACCAGGTGGGACTGGGGTCAGAAATGCCAGGAAGCTTTTGAGAGCATCAAAGAGTCCCTGTCGATTGAAACTAAGATGGCTTACTACGACACGGACCTACCGACAGAACTATTCGTGGATGCAAGCCCAGTAGGACTCGGAGCAATCCTGATGCAGGTCACAAAGGAGGGCGAAAAAAGACCCATTGCATACGCATCCAGGGCACTCACGGTAACAGAACAAAGATACTCCCACATAGAGAAGGAGGCCATTGCCGTGTTATGGGGGTGTCGACATTTCCACATATACCTGTATGGGCGTAGATTCACTGCGATCACTGACCATAAACCCTTGCTACCCATTTTCATCGGGTCATCGGCGCACCCACCAGCTAGAATCACCAAGTGGCTGCTCCACCTCCAGCAATACGATTTCGAACTCGTTTATCAGCCGGGTAGTGGCAACCCAGCGGACTTCCTCTCGAGGCACCCCCGGCCAGCCACTCAGCAGGAAGTCCTGGTCGCTGAAGAAACGGAGGAACACATATGCCAAGTGATTCGGGCCATGAGGCCCATGGCTGTAAACATTGAGGACATTGCGATGGAAACGCAGAAAGATCCCTGTTGTGACTTGGTGAAAGATGCGATCATGTCAGGAGATTGGAAGGAGTTCCTAACGCACACCCGCAACAGAACAGAGGAGGCAAAGGCATTCCTGTCCGGCATGTTCGCAGTCCGACAGGATCTCTCAATCACCGAAGGAGGACTGTTGCTAAGGGGAGATCGCATCATCATACCCCCAAAACTGCAGGACAGGATAGTAGCCCTAGCACATGAAGGACACCAAGGACTTGCAAGAACAAAGGCCCGGGTCAGACACAGGGTATGGTTCCCTCACATCGATGATCGTGTCGAAGTCCTAGTAAGCACATGCTTGCCCTGCCAAATAACGGGGGCCCCACCAGAACCAGAACCAATCCTGTCGGCCGAGCGTGGCCGTGCACGGTGGGAAGCGATCAGCATTGATTTTTGCAAAATCAGAGAGGGCCTATATCTGCTGGTGGCAATCGATGATCATTCACGCTATCCAGAAGTCGAGATACTGGAATCCACAGCGGCGGAAGTGGTCATCCCGGCGATAGAAAAGATGTTTGCAACCCATGGCCTGCCCACAGCTATCAAGAGTGACAATGGACCCCCGTTCACAGGGGAAGAGTTCAGACAATATCTACAGGAACTGAACATAAATTATCACCATATAATGCCAAGGTGGCCCCAGGCCAATGGGGACGTCGAGCGTTTCATGAGGACCATCAACAAGGTGTTAAGAATATCAAGGGCAAATGCTAGCCCATGGAAAATTGACTTATACCGGTTCCTTCGGAACTATCGGGTCACCCCACACAGCACAACAGGCATACCGCCAGCTGACCTCATGTTTGGAACAATCATCAGATCTTCGATTCCCCATCATCCAAACAGGACCCCTGACGAGGTCGACGATCCACGCATGGAAAGGAGGAGAAGAAGTGCGAATGCTCACATGAGCGACAAAAGAGGGGCAAGGCAGTCAGATCATCAAGTGGGTGACCAAGTCATCATGCTACGAAACCCCACAAAGTCCAAGCTGGACACCAGGTACGAGGAACTGCCATGGACTGTCAGCAACAGGCGGGGGACCATGATAACTGTGACACGGGGACGCCGGAAAGTGACAAGGAATGCCTCCTGGTTCAAGACTGTGCCATACAATCTATGGACGGATGGCGAGTGCCCCCAAGACGACAACAACCAACAACAGGACGTCGAGGAGCCTATGCAGGGCCCCGAGGAGGAAGCCGCAGGGAACCGCAGCTGGCGATCAGCGAACACGCCGGACATTGGGGACATGCACAGTGAAGGTGAGCAGATCCCTGAGCCGAGCAGGGACAGTCCCCAAGGGAAGCAGTATGGTCTGAGAACTGCCACGAGGCCGCCTGCGAGGCTAAATGACTATGTATGGTAATTGCTATACGGTTGCCAGGTATCCTGTACAAGGGGGAGCTGGTGCAGTGTGAAAAGGGGGCTGTGTTAGAAGTGTGAGTTTTTCTTGTTAAGTTGGTTATGTCTATGTTAAGCTTATTTAAAATAAAGGAGGAATGTTATATCCGCCCTACGTCCCGCTACGCGGTGACGTAGGGCCATCAAATAAAAGCCCCGGCATCGGGAGGCAGTTCCGGGCAAAGCCAACGAAGCGTGTGGTGTGTGTTTGTTCGCGCTCCAGCTGGCGCTGCGCCACGGGCCGTGCGGCCTACTGTGTCGGAGCCAGCCCCACGTGCGGGGCGCTCCGGGACATTGAAACATAACAGTGGTAAGGGTGTAGGTTATGACATACACCATCAAATTGTGAAATCAAAAAGAAGATATCGAGGCTGAGTACCCCAAAAGGAAATACACCAAACGCGGGTTTCAAAGAAAGATAAAAAGATGTTTTATTCTACACTGAACAGTTTCAAAGGACAAAGCAACAGATAGCTATCAGGCCCTCGGTACAACACAGCGAACTCCAGCTCTGTTCGATGTGCTCAGTGAGTGGGACTGTACATTAGAATAGTCGCGCCTTTTATACGGTCCAAAACATGATGTTCAGCCCACCTACAAGTTAATACAAGTTAATACATCACGGATCTAGGGTTCATGCCGAGTTCATACATCTATGCATTTAGGGTTTACCATGAATATATTCACTAACAAGTTACAATGGCAACAGTATGGGCCTCATTACACTGATGGCGGTAAGGATTTACCGGTACCGGTAAAATACCGGTACCGGTAAATCCTTACCGCCTTACTACGAGGTCCCTTTGCGGGTTGGGGGATTTAACGCCGTTTTTTTTTCAGGCGTTAAAAACCAACCCGCAAAGGGACCCAGGGAGCTAATTACGGTACCACAATTTGCGGTACCGTAATTAGCGCCTTCCCCATTCCCATTGAGCCCTATGGGGCAAAAATGGGAATGGGGAAGGGCAATGGTGGAAGGGGGAATTATCGCCCCGCCAACCTTGGAATGGGGCGGTAATTCCCCTTTCTGCCAAGGCGGTGCCGGTATTTTACCAGCATGAACCATGGCGCTAATAGCGCCATGGTTCTCCGCCATCCGTGTAATGAGGCACTATGTCTTTGGATTTCTCGTAGAGCCTTCTCAAACCTCTTTATATAATGCAGTCAAACAAGTGTTCACATTTCAGTATTTGAATACATTGTGTTTAACATATGCTCGCGGATTAGCTTCGTTGACACAGGTAATCCTATACACACAGGTCAATGAACGACAGGGTCTCAGTTCATGACCCTAACAAGTGGCCTGCAGGCAAGTTACATATTAATTTGTACTCAGAGGTCAAGACGGCCATGTTACATTCGGAATGATACTGTCCACCATCTTAGAACACAGGGTGATTTTAGAGAAGGAATCTAAAATGGCGGATGGACCTAAAATGGCGGCTTACACTGATCTAAGGTCAAGACCTTGTAAAGCGGATCTCTTCATAAGTGGCTTGGCGTAGGCCAATATACATATATTCATACAATATAGGAGGCATGATATGATTTTCCTGTTCGACAAACCCTCCTTTTGGCCTATCCCAAGCACTAAAACTACTTCTGATCACTTTACGAACAACTCCACGTCTCAACGTCCATACACCCTGAATCACTGTCGGAAATATCTATTGCCATTAGATCAGTTATCAGGATTTCTTTCAACACATATTCTTTGGAGTTCTTATCTGGGGCATATGCCTTGTGCCCTAATGTACCTATCGCCTGTGCGCAACATCCCCCTAGCATCGAACATATACTAGGTAGACACCCTATACAGCAACAAAGGAACAACCGAATTCCCAAAATGATCAGTAAGACCGAAAGCACCTTCCAACCCCAAGATCGCAAGAAGTCCCAGAACCAAGCGCTAAGTTCCCAGTTTCCCTCGGGATCATGCACTTCTGAACTAAGGACGTGCAGATTCTGTATTGCCTTGAAGATAGTTGGGGAGGAATCTGGCTCGAAAACACAGCAAGCGGACCCCACTAATTTACACACTCCACCACGTTCAGCCAGAATGACATCTAATGCAATCCGGTTCTGAAGTGCTACTAATCTGATTGCTTTCTGTTCTAATGTCATATTATAGAGTATGTCTGTGGTCCGGTTGATGGTTCTCTCCAGTACTCTCGCTAGTCTCCTGATGTCTTCGGAGTTCACTATTTGTCCCCAAAATGGCACAAAGGATTTTGCTACGTCTCCTAGAACCTGTGCTGGAGTGTCACCATTCTCATCTCGCCGTGGAGGAGCTTTTGAAACCTCTACAGTACTGGCCATGAATACCCTGGGTAACAGGATCCCTGGGTAACCATGGAAATGCTACATTACCGCAAGCAAAGTAGACAGGTTCGCCTACATACAAAGGTCTGTCTTCCCCAGTCATATTCGCAACGTTGGCGCAACCTATAAAATTTCCCATTGACTGAGTACTATTCCTCTGTATGCAAAAAGAAACTGAATCGGGGCTGTCGTTAACAGTGTAAGAAGGAGGCATGGCATCCTTATTGCCTATAGGAGCCATCTTGAAAGAAATCAGAGATTGGAAAGGACGAGACAGTCTGTCAGAAGGCCTAATGGAAGCAACGTTGAGCTTGCTCCTATTCGTAAAGAGTAAGCATCCCAGGGGCGTAAGAACACGTTTCTCAAAACTATTCAAATTAGTACCGTCAAAGTTCCCCGAGATGCTATCGTTCCATCGGCCAAAGAACAGTGCTCTAAAAGAAGCATAACAAGCAGTTGTCAAAGGTAAAGGATCAATATACCAACATAGCCCCTTATCCCAGTGTTGTGGTAAGTGCGAACAGACACAACAGTTGGACTTATTAAAGATGCCATGCGTAGCATTCATGATAAGTAATAATGTATTATTGTGGTATCTCTGTCTATGCTGAGAGTCTCTAGGAGATAAAGTGTGCAGATGCACGAAAGGAGTAGAAGCAGTGGGTACATTTTCAGTCGGTAACAAGGATTCAAATGGATGTACTTCTTCTAGGTACCAAAGCTCAAAACAATTACTATTATAAAACCAATTGACTTCATAAAAAAACAGGAGTACATTTTCGGGGCCCAAACAGTTTGTCCATTCTCACAACCGGTCACACGATCATTTATCAGTCCTGTATGGGCAGTCGCGGTTGTAGGCATTGCAGTCTTCAAATGGAATACCCCATTGTTTTTAGCTGGCGACCTCCTGGCCGAGCGACTGCGTAGTCCTTCCACAACCATAGCCAACAGAATCCCCTTTTTCAAGCAGTTACTTGGCCCAAAAGCAAGCCCTTGATGATTTGTCTTTCTTCTTCGAATGCACAGCTGAACCATGCCGTAAGTCTATTTCCTGGGACGCAAATTGTACCTCGTTGTCCCTGGTACTGATTGATCCGAGAACAACGTGTCGTCACTTCCCGTTGAAAGCAACTTATCAAGAGCAAGTGAAGATGCAAGATTCGGAACAACAGCTTCTGGAAGCAAAACTTTTGGAGAGTGTGGAGACAAAATGGCTGTTTCCCCAGTCCTCACAGACTCAGGGAGAATCTCTGATGCACTCTCAATGCTGTTTACTGCCTCGGGATCGTTGGTTGCAGTATTGGTGAGGGGTTCTGTTTCTTCTGTATCGTATGGCACCGGGTGTGGAATCCTCTTGACGTGGGTCGCGTGGATCCAATTTTTCCTGCCTGCGACCCGCACTGCCGTCTGTGTGACCAGCAGGACCTGTAAAGGGCCCCGCCACCGAGGTGCAAGGCAAGAAGATCGCTCAAATGCCTTTATCAACACCCAGTCACCGGGCCGAATGCTATGACCTGGGCCCTCGTCTCGTACAGGTAAAGCCTCTCGCACCTGGTGATAAATCGAATACAAGTTTTTAGTCAACTGGCTACAATAGTCTGAAAGAAGTACATTTTCAACATTTCTCAAAGAACGACATTTTGGAAGGTTCCAGATATTAGCAGGTCTCCCCATTACCACCTCAAATGGAGAGAGCCCAGTCTTAGTTTGAGTGGTTGTACGCATGGCTAGCAATACGATCGGTAAGGTGTCTGGCCATTTTAATTTGGTGCCGGCACACTTCTTAGCGAGCTTGTTCTTGATGATGCCGTTGTGTCTTCCTACTAGTCCGGCACTCTCAGCGTGTCTGGCTGAATGGAACTGTTTGTCGATCTGTAGTGCCGCACATATCTGCAGAATTACAGCAGTGACAAAATGTGGACCATTGTCCGACCAGATGACTCTTGGTAGCCCGAACCTACGAAAGTACTCCTTTAGCATGGTTTTTGCAGTAGTCATGGCTGTAGCGTCCTTAACAGGAAAAGCCTCAACCCATTTGCTGAAAGCACAGATAACAACTAACACATATTTCAAGTTATTACACTGTTCCATTTCGATAAAATCAAAGTGTATGACTTCAAAGGGGACAGAAGGTGGACCAAAACGTCCCCGAGGAGTTGATGTTCCCTTTCCCACATTGTGCTGTAAACATATCATGCAGTCCTGAACATATCATTCAGCTATTTTAGAGATTTTGTCATTTGCCCAAACTTTCTCCAACATTTTTGTAAGTTTCCGGGCACATATATGTGTAGTGCCATGAGCCATGACAACCATCATCATTATGTACACGTCAGGAAGTAACCATTTCCCTTCAACTATGTCCACCCAACAACCATCATCATAGAGTTTCCCCAAGCCTTCAGCCCATTTCTTGGACTCTTCTAATGTGGCATCGGCTTGGATGTCCCTAACAGACTCAACACCCTCATCCATTGCACAGGCATTTACAGTCTCCCTTGAAATGTACACGTCTATAGAGAGATCGGTGGCAGTCTGTTTAGCTATCTGATCAGCGAAAGCGTTCCCTTTTCTTATATCATCTACAATCCTTTGATGTGCTGCACATTTTACGACAGCTAACTGAGTAGGGAGTGCAAGCGCTGAGAGCAGTTGTACATGTGAAGTTAAGAACCCTCTTTCTGACCAAAGTCTACCAAAGTTGTGAACCACCCCAAAGGCATACTGACTATCAGTGTATATGTTCACTGTAAGCCCTTCAGAAAGTTCGCAAGCTCAGGTCAATGCTATAATCTCTGCGGCCTGCACGGAGTTATGCGTAATTCTCTTGGTTTCCACGACCGTGCTCAATGCGGTGATTGCATAAGCAGCTGTGGATGTACCATCCGGATGTTTGAAGCAGGAGCCATCGCAAAACAGCTCCCCTTGTGGATTGTTCAAACGAATATCTTTTAGATCAATTTTACCCTTTGTCTCTTGTTCGGTAGTGTACAGCCAGTCATGTGACTCTTCGCCACTGCAAGCAGTACCTTGCGGGAAAGGTAAGAGTTCAGCCGGATTAAGAACACAAGACCTCTTAATTTGTATGTGTGGAGCAAACAAGATCAATTCATATCTCGTCAACCATGCGGAAGTGAGGTGTTGCGTTTGAGTTCTGTTCAGTAGAACATCTACAGAGTGAGGCACCATCAGGGTTAGAGGATGGCCTAGGACCATTCCCTCACTCTGTTTTACAGACGCAGCAGCAGCAGCGACAGCTCGCAAACATCTTGGCAAAGCGCATGCTACAGGATTAAGGGTGGAAGAAAAGTAACCGCATGGCCTATTCTTCCCTCCATGTTCCTGCGTTAATACAGCCAAAGCACATCCATCTCATTCATGAACAAACAACACAAAGGTCTTGATCATAGTTTGATGTGCCCAAAACCGGTGCCGAGCACAATGCAGTCTTGAGCAAATCAAATTCACGCTGGTGCACCATGTTCCACGGCAATGGTGAAGAAATTCCCTTCTTCGTCAGAGCCAACATCGGCTTAATCACTAGTGAGAAACTGGGGATCCACTGCCTACAGTAAGAAGCCATCTCTATCAAGGCTCTGACTTCCTTCTGTGTATTTGGGACAGACATGCTAGAAATGTGTTTTATCCGTTCAGGCGTCAATCTTCTTCCCTTCTTTGACAGGAGATAGCCTAAATAGGCGACCTCCTGACAACAATATTGAATTTTTTCAAGCAAAGCTTTGTGTCCATGTTTAGCCAAGTGTATAAGTAATAGCACAGTGCCCTCCTTACAAGCGCTCTATGAGTCAGAAGCTAAAAGCAGGTCATCAACATATTGAAGCAGTGTACAAGTAGAGGGCAATTCAAGGGTATCAAGCTGTTCTTTCAAGCCCTACTGTAAATGCTAGGACATTCTGTGTAACCTTGCGGTGCACGGGTAAAGGTGAACGAGCGTCCCCCTAAGGTGAACGCAAACAAATATCTACTGTCCTTGTGTATAGGAATACTAAAGAAAGCATTCTTTAGATCCACAACACCAAAGTAAGTATCTGAAGCCGGGATCATAGTTAATATCATTGTCACATCAGGCACAATTGGAAATTGTGGAGCAATGATCTTATTAACGGCACGTAGATCAATTATGAAACTAAATGGAATTGCATTATCGCCTTTTTTGTACACAGGCAAAATAGGACTATTGCGCAAACTACCTGCAATTTCCTCATTCCCCCCTCGATGCACAAAATCGGAGACGATGCATTTCAAAGCTTGCTCACCCTCGACTGAAATCTTATATTGTGGAATACGTGGCAGCTTCACTCCATGTTTCAAGACTATTTTAACAGGCTCGATCTGCAAAACGCCGACATCATTGTCGTCAATTGCCCATAAACACTCTGGTACATCACTGAATTCTGGCAGCAAAGGTCTAGTCAAGAATTGAGGGACAGAAAGTTGCTGTGGTGAAATCGTCAAATGCCCTCCATCAGAAGAACAATGTATTACTGCATTTAATTCCTTCAACAGATTCAACCCCAGCAAATTCTCTCCACAATTTGAAGTCAAAAGGAATGGACAGTGGTCCGTAAAGGGACCCAAAGAAATAGGTACCGGCAAAGAAACCGGACAGACAACTGGTGTGCCAGAAAACCCTACAGAAACACTGGCTTGCCCTGACAGTGAAATGTTTGGAACCCGAGAAGGATCAATGGAACACTTTTGTGCCCCTGTATCTATCAAAAATAGATGTTTCCTATTTCCCACTATCATCTCAACGTAGGGACCTTTCTGATTAACGGGGATAGGTGTTGGTTCCATACCCTGCTTCGGGCAATCCTAACGAAACAGAATATCGTCAAAAGGAAGTTCTTCAGAGAGGTAAGCAGCAGATGGATGAACAAATATGTTTCTAGTATCCACACTTGGTGTCTGATTGTCCTGTGAAAAAGGTTGCTGTGGATCCTGTGCAAACTGACTTCTACCAAGGCCCCCTACACCCGGGCGACCTCTGGATCGTCTACCCATATTTCCAAATGTGTTATTTGATCTTTGTCGAAGGACCGGGCATTGTGCATGCCAATTACTCTCTTGCCGACAATAGGCACACTGGTTGATGTTTACAGGACCCAAGGGCACATTTCCTTGTGGAACATACTGACCTCTAATTTGCGAACTACCCCCTCTAGGTCCTCTAACAATTTGTTGTAATAATACTTTGTCTTCAAATCACCTTTTCTCTTTTCGACTCTTTCCTTTTCATTATTGACATGATTCTGGCAGTACTGAGCCATGTGCAGTACTTCTGATTGAGACTTCGCTTGCCAAGCACTCTCAGAAGACATAATTTGCGACTACATGTCAGGCAAAAATCCATGTACAAATTTGTCTACGAATAACCTTTTCCCAGACTCTGTGCCTAAGTCTTGTCCACTGAAATCCGAGAATACCTGTTCGAACCGATTAAAGAACTCGGTAGCACCCTCAGACTTCCCTTGGACACAGGCAGTAAGCTTGTCCCAAATAATTCTTTTTTCTGGAATTATAGTTTTCAACTTCACAATGATTCTGTCAGATAAAGTTAGTATCACCTGAGGTGGCCTCTCACCAGCTGGCCTTTCTCCATCGAGTCTAATTATGTTAGCTCATGTATCTCCTAACCCTGCTACATCATCTATAGTCCTAACATGTTTCCACAAATCTACGGGCAGGAGTACAGGAAACAGCAAAACAATATCACTTAAGGTGAATACTGAGGATTGCAAAACAGACTCTATTTCTTTATAGAACCCTGTCAAATTTTTCATAATGTCAGGAATAGATTGTCTTATGGTGTTCACTTCCTGTCTTGAGAATGGGACGTGAACGAACTGTGACACATAATGCAGAGGAATATCCTGAGCTGGTGTACCTGCTGCGACATTAGCGGGGATCTCAACTTTTGGGAAGAATGTCGGAGGAACCTCTCTCATAGGCAACTGAGAAATAGGCAACTCCGAATGCTTACTAAGCAACAGAGCCAAATCGAGCGCTAAAGCAGCCGAAGAAGTGTCAAGTGAAAAAGCTCTGTTATAAATACTCAATAAGTCTGTAGGACAACAAATCTTTATTTTCACACCCATCCTGTAGGTACTCTACCATTACCTGTATCACTTTCCTCTGCATTTCTGGCATATACTGACTATACGTGTCATATACTTCAACTGGAGTTATTGACATATCTGAGATCCATCTAATCGCGTCTTTCATGCAAATTCATGTCTCTTCAGATATCGATTTACGGCAAGGAAGGAACCGCTTCAGTACATACATACTATCCTCATCTTCATCCTCATTCTGTAGCCTTTCCAACTCCTTTCTATACTCAAATACCCTCTGAACATGCTCTTGTACTTTCTCCACAGTGTCTCGAGAAAGCGCTAAAGTGTTCATATCCTTCAACCCTTGTGGAAAATCTGTATTGTATAATTTGTCCCACATTATGCATAAGTGGATCCCTAATCCCTGCCTAAAAAGTGAATCCCTAATCCCTCAGGAAAATTGTCCATATTAGAAAGTTTGGCAAAAACATTAGCTTGATCACCCATCTCTATACAATGCTTAGCCCACGCAACCAAGTTACGTTTCATCTCTGGAGGTACAGTATTTCGAGTGACAACCCTCGATCCCGCTCCCTGATCTACAACAAGCGGTGCAGGACCACTTGGAAGAGGAATAGCAGACAAGTTCAGCTGAGGTACTATTACTGGTGCAATAGGAAGCGGTGGAGGAGCAGGCGGAGGAGCAGCAACAAAAGGAGGAACAACGACCGGAGGAAGAGGAACAAGAGGAATGGTAGGAACAGCAGGAGGAGCAAGAGGAGCAGGAATAACAGCAGGAAGAGGCAAAGCAGCAGGAAGAGGAACATACGGAGGTGGTGCAGTGGCGCCAGGCCTTCGTTCATTTAACAACTTATCAATAAGTTCGCCAGAAACATGAAAGTCTTTAGAAGGATAGATTTTCTGAATGCCAAGTGAGAAAGCCCTATCCATATTCCTAGCTGACTCAGACAGTTTATCTTGGTCATATAACAACACTTTTTCGGCATTCGTCTTATGATGGCGTGCATGTTTTTCCCTACTTTTAAGCTTCTGTAAAGCTTCTTTCTTCCAATTCTGTAAGACATCGAATGCTGCAGGTCTAGCCTTTTTCTTTAATAAAATGGATTCTAAGTACTCAATACAAGGGATTTCAAAACTACCATTGATTGGCCACTGAAGTTTGGAAGCATGTCTAGTTTGTCTGTGCCAAATATCATTAAACACTATACTACCAATGCCATGCTTACAGTACATAGAACAAGCCGGCGACCCCTCCTGTGGTGCTGGATGGCTAAATTCCAAAGATTGTCAATCGCTGCAGAATAACGCCCTGAAGCATGTAGACAATTTCCCAGGCATATCAGAATACTGGTGCTACCTGGTCAATAATTGTATTTGCAGATACAATGTGCCAAAACAAATTATCAGGATACTTAAGAATCTGGTCACGACTCACCTGATCAATCCTAAAGAGGTCGGATCGGATTACAAAGTTCTTTTCTAATGCATTTTACTTCATGTTTGGTGATTTCGGCAAATCTGCCCGCCTCGATAAGTGGACCCTCGTCAAGATGCCGACTCAGACCGCAAGCTCACCGTCCAGGGATCGGGCCATGCAGCTCTGTTGAGGTGTCGCGTCTCTTTCAGAAGGGGGCCCCCTTTTTGTCACACCGTCCGATCCTGGTCCGATAGCTTGCGTCAACCTTCAACAAGCTGGCATCAATCTTGAGGGTCCCTATTCGGGGCCATCTGTGAAATCAAAAAGAGGATATCGAGGGTGAGTACCCCAAAAGGAAATACACCAAAGGCGGGTTACAAAGAAAGATAAAAAGATGTTTTATTCTATACGGAACAGTTTCAAAGGACAAAGCAACAGATAGCTATCAGGCCCTCAGTACAACACAGCGAACTCCAGCTCTGTTTGGTGTGCTCAGTGAGTGGGACTGTACATTAGAATAGTCACGCCTTTTATACGGTCCAAAACATGATGTTCAGCCCACCTACAAGTTAATACAAGTTAATACATCACGGATCTAGGGTTCATGCCAAGTTCATACATCTATGCATTTAGGGTTTACCATTAATACATTCACTAACAAGTTACAATGGCAACAGTATGTCTTCGGATTTCTTGTAGAGCCCTCTAAAACCTCTTTATATAATGCAGTCAAACGCAGTGTTCACATTTCAGTATTTGAATACATTGTGTTTAACATATGCTCGCGGATTAGCTTAGTTGGCGCAGGTAATCCTCTATACACAGGTCAATGAAGGACAGGGTTTCAGTTCATGACCCTAACAAGTGGCCTGCAGGCAAGTTACATATTAGTTTGTTCTCAGTGGTCAAGATGGCCTTTGTTACATTCGGAATGACACTGTCCACCATCTTAGAACACAGGGTGATTTTAGAGAAAGAATCTAAAATGGCTGATGGACCTAAAATGGTGGCTTACACTGATCAAAAGTCAAGATCTTGTAACGCGGATCTCTTCGTAAGTGGCTTGGCGTAGGCCAATATATATATATATATACATATATATATATTCATACACTATATGAGAGACACGATATGATTTTCCCGTTTGACAAAATGACTAAAGAGCCACAGGTCTATTGTGTGTTAGGCCAACAAATGAATTAAGACTTGTCACGCGTTTCCCTACGTACCATGTATCCCCTACCAGGAACCATCTGTATGCCTTCTCTACCTGACCTTTCAAGGGTGCCATCAATTCTCTATCCCTCCAATTGTATCAATATGGCTTGCACCCTGTTCGCGTATCACCTTACTTTGCAAAGCTTCATTGCTTCACAGCAATATAAAACCAAGTGGATACGCAAACACGTTATCCAACACAGCACCAAGCAAGCATGAGTCTATTGTGTGCTGGACTTTATAATGTGACATGGACCGTCATTCCATTCCACTTCTGCAAGGCCAGCTTTGCACCTTGGCAACATCTCACGCATCCGGGTCTATCCAGTGCGTGTTTCGACCTTTATAAATGCACCTGCTGCCTTTCCTCTGCGATGCCTCCATGTCAATACACCTCTTGCGGAAACTGATGGCCAACATGATGCCTATTTATGTCTGTTTAGACAGGAGCCTCCCGCCATTAAGAGAATAGGCTGCTTGATGGCACTTCAGAGTATGGAAATAGGCATTCATCGACTCTGTCCCTCCCTCCCCTTTCTCCTAATATTTCACAATCAAAAGCTCGCGATGATGGATTTATAATTTATCATTTTTATTATCCTGTGAATAACCTGCAATTACTTTGCATGCAAAGACAGAGAAAGTTTGAGATGCTGAATCAAAAGATGCTTTCACTTGTAATGTCCTTAAGTGGATGCCTGGAGTCCACTGATTAAATGCTGATCTTTCAGCCCCTCCATACATAGCTTTTGAGTGGTTTTATGTTAGCTGTAATCACTGGGTATAATTCTTCACAAAGACATGCACGGCATTGCCCTCTTCTCCCATATTTACATGGTAAAATAAAACCGTATTTCCTATGATTTTTTTTTATGCTCGCAGTGGCAATTCGTTCTTAAGTCGTGGTGGCGCTATAATGGTGGGGACAGAGGGCTGGGCAAAGTGACAGGTTTTGATTTGACTTGAATCCACATGAGTGCAAAATGATTAAGATGGCTCCATCACCCACATAGACCTTTCCAAACGAAGCCGGTCGGCTAAAAAGGAGAACCTTACAAGCGTTCTTCGGAACGCTGACCAGAGGCAAAAGATACCCCGGCAAATGATATTATGTTTGATTGACGAAAGAGTCTGGATGACCCTGGCCTTCTTCTGATCATGGGAATAGAAATTACAAAGGAATGCCCCAGGATTACTGTGATTGGTCAGAAAATATTTCTCTTACCTTCTTGTAGAGTAAGGTCCACTCCCAGATGGTATGAGGATGACGCGTGGGGACATGTGCACACCCAAGAGAAGACAATGCAAATGGCGTACATTGTAGGAGGTAGCACTTATTCTAGGTACGCAGCGAGAAATATGTGTTTCCAGCAGACAGAATTGATTAAAAAAGCAGTGACGTCAAACGAGTCTCAGTTATTGAGGGTGTGGAACAGCATGCCCGAACTACTAGTAAGAAGAAAACGCAGGAGAAAGCTACGCGTCAAAGGACTTCATGGACTGCAATACATTGCAATCTGGGCAGGACTTCCACCAATTGTCAAGGGATGAAAGAGGCTTAAACTAGAGTTGGCTGTGCCTTTTCTCTTCTCACCAGCTTTGGGCTGGCACACTTTATTTGATGTAGTCGGCAGATGTTTGAGTTTTCAATAATGGAGGTACTTCAATATGTTGCATACACAATGTACGGATTTATCCGCTGTTTCTGGAGCTCTTGTTCTTGACTGAAGTGCTGTATTTTCCGCTACCACCCAAACAGTAACAATATGATGGCAACGCACAACTGCCGCTGCTTGTATCCCGAAGAAAACAGTATTATGCTCATTGATGGCTCCCACTCCCGGAATGAGGTACTCTCAAAATGGCTGCCAGACGCCAGACTGAGATCAGCAGCACCTTGGCGGCCCTTGACAAGTCGCAAGGGCAAGCTATGGGCGTTATAAGGACATAGAAGGCACAGCATCATGGTAACAGAGCAGAATAGGGCTGGCCAAGGAAGGAAGGAAAGGGACTTTTGGACTGGCTTACACTCCGTTCTAATACTCCCACCAGCAACGATACATTACTGGGTCCTTGTAAAGCGTTATGCTCTGCCATTTGCATTACCTACTGAAGCTTTGGGTCCTTCCAGAACCGAGGGCAGGATTTATGCGTAGTTAAGTGTGAGCAGAAAAAGGGTTGCTGTTTGGTGGGCAGTGTTAGACAGGTTGAGAGTTATTGTCGCTTGACTCTAGGTGAGCGTATTGAGTGTTTGAGTTTTCAATACGTGCTGGTACTTAAACCTCAAACCAGTGCATGTAGCTTGTGTGAGTGTGACGTGTGTGTGTTTGTGTGTGGTGTCAGTTGGTGTACAAGTTGGACAAGCCGCTGTAGGTTGGTGCCTGCCTTTGGGTTGATATAGATGGCATGGTAGGTGGGCAGGAGTTGGTGCTAGGATTTAGAGGTGATTGGTGTGTGTCTGCTGGATGTATGCGATGCGTCTGGAGTGAAGATGAGAAAGCGCCGCTGGAGGCTTCTGGGCGTCAATTAGGTCATAAGGTTTTGAGTTGTTGTTAGTCACAGAATAAAGCTGCGTACATTGTATAGGACAGCATTAATCCATAACATAGTCTCTTTGCACCAAGCAGTGGTCTGGAACCAGGGGGTATGTCCAGACAACACAGCAATGCACATTACCGCATAGCATGATGCAGCAGATAACAGTGCCACGTGACGCTGGCATTGATAAAGCACCTTGTCCTTCATTTATACAGCCTTGTGCGGTCGATGGCTGTCGCAGGGAAAGTGACAGAGTCTTGCCTGCTGGATTGGTGGTGTCTATGCACGTGCCCCATAAGAAGTATAGGCTCTTGCGACCTGTCCCACACTAAATCTACTGGTTATGCTATGGAGAGCAGTATTCGCAAACCACAGCATTTTCGATTTAAAGGCACTTCTAGTTGTCTTCGTGAATGAGACGCTCAGCGGCCCAGATCAGGTGCCCCTCGTGGAAGTGTGCCCCTCGTGGAAGTTTGCAAGGATGATGGAGGGGTCTGTGCAATTCCTCTCCCTCAATATGTGAGAGAGCAAATTTTGAGTTTGACGTTTGTTCAAGGTGCTCAGGCTTTGAGGCTTCCATGACACCTGGGTGCAAGTGTTCTTGTGAGATCCTGTTAAACATTAACAGAAAGATTTTGATCTGCAGAGAAAATGGCACGCGTGCTGAAAACGACAGCGGCATCTGCACTTTGCATGTTTTGCATCATCTGTGTCATTTCGGTGAGCGGACCCAGCAGGGAGCATGGTGCAGTGTAGAAGTCTGCCCTGTATTTTTCCCTGCACCTTGCAGGGAATCCTCCAGCATCTCCACCTGCACCACGTACTGATGAGGGCGGAGCGGCTGGGGTCCCTAGCAACACTGCTTCATGTTTCCATTAGTAAAAATCTAGCAGTGTACGTAGGGATCCAATGTAATGGTGGCGGCCATGTTGTTGAGGTTGTATACGAATTGTTCGTATTACAACTGTTCGAATGACAATTGACCTTTTCACAATTGACCGAATTGTGAAGGTCAATTGTAACATATATGCGGGTGGAAACCCCCCGCAACCCGCCACCCAACCCAAACCCGCCCAAAACCCTATATATATATATATATGCGGTCAATTGTGAAAAGGTCAATTGTGACCCTTTAAATTCAGTCAATTGTTCATTCGAACAATTGTAAACGATCAATTTGGGTAATACCGTTGTTGACGGTCATCATTACCAGTCACAATGCTGATCATTATGCATTCGCTGCATGATGCTGTGTGAGGATTCCTCTGCCTTAAAACACAATAAATGGTTAACAAAATCCTTGGAAGGAGGGTGGCCTGCAGAAGCGGTCACCATTACAATCCTTCTGAGTGATTTCCCATCGTATCCACAGAGGTAAAGCAAATGTTTCATGGGATATAGTAATATTTACAGCCACAACTTTCCACTCCCTGATAATGGACAAAAACTATCTCTCATTGCATTTCAAGTTGTCAAATATGGACAGGATTTAAAAAGGAAAAAAAAAAAAGAACAGTAACATTAAACACATAAACCAAACCTAACATAATGAGAAAGAGATAACACAACAATGCAATAGAGCTACTTATCAAATGAAAGAATGTTGAGGCTTCCTCTGGTATGCTGTGCTAGGGAATGTCAATATGGCGTGATCTGTCGCCGCCGTAGGGGCCTGAACCCTGCCCCTTAGCCCCAAATATCGCCAAAACTACTTTTCAAATGGCAAGCACTATTTTCAAAACTGGCCATTTGTGGACCATAGTAACTGAGTGTGACTAGGCTTTCATATTGTGTGTGTCTAACAAAATATTATGCTTTTGAAGATCCATAGGCCTCTTAATCATATGGTGGTCACAAGAAAAATGTGTAACAAAAGAAAACACACACATAGCCGGGCATCAGTTTTACATGGAAAAAAGGGCCAGGGATTCTCCCACTTTAAACTCCATTGACTGCAGGAAAAGAATATGCCAGGAATCCAGTCTCGCATGTTCGCTCTCTCCAAGGGAAATACACTGAAAACAAAGCAAACACATGCTTCAACACTGGGAGACAGTTCATCTCGCTTGGAAGTTACATTTCAAGCAAATGTTTTGCACGTAATGCATAATGTGTCCATACGTTTAAACAGGTAGTGTCTAATGAGTGGAACTCAGCATTAAAAAAAAAAAATCAGTAATGCAATGGTAGATACATTTCAAAATGTTAGATTCAAAGGCACACAGATTGCGGGCGAAATTACATGTTTTTTCAAATCTACCCTATGTAATAAGGTTTTTCACATGTACACTGGTATGCATTTTCCAACATTTTTCCAATTACAATGTGTATACGCATCTTCTGGGCAGTCACAGCCAAATTATTGCTTTCAGTTATTGTAATGCCCCACCTACCAAAAACACTATGTGCCCCCTATGTATTTGGACTAAAAAATTGTCTGAGGTTGGTCGATTTTTCATTCTGTGCTAGGATGGTACAATAGGTTAACCTGAGTTACATAGGACTGCTTGTATGCATATGGTGGAACTAATACAGAAATATTTTGTAAGGTGCCATGTCCAAATGTATCCTAGTTGGACCAAATAGGCTTTGCAGTAATCTGCCAGTCCTGTTACCTCCACTCCAAGGTATTAACCGACGTGTATTGCCCACTGAATTGACTCTGCATCTGTGTGCTGCTGCCGCCCAGCTACATTGGGTCAGGACCAATGGATGTGATCACCATGAACTTCTCTTCTGCGCTTGGTGTATGATGTATTACCACTCGCACATTCCACAATGTAATTCACCTCTTAAGCTTCCTTTTCTGTAACCTGAAGCACTTATTGTAACCGTATTCTTAAGTTAAAGCGCCTAGATACCTCTGGGTTTTGTGTGCTATATGTCAAATAAAAAAAATAAAAAATATTACAGCATGCATTGATATGGCATTTCGCGCTGGAGTCCTTTGGGGAATAACTGAGGGGTCCGCATGACTCAGAATTATGTAGACCTTTATGTTACACCCTTGGCTACTGCATTCAGGAGCAGGTCATGTTAATGTTAATGTTAAAGGACATTTGTACTGTGCACTATCACCACCGGAGTGGTCCCCTGGCGCTCTGGCGGCTCTGAAAAATGGGAAAGGGAGGGTGAGTTAGTGGGAGGAAGCTGGAAAAGTGCAAGAAAGCAGTGATGTGCTGTTAGCAGCGTCAGCCCGGTGGGTCCGTTGGCTGGGCCTGGGGTGTTTGCGGCCGGTAGTCGTTGTGTACTGTTGTGTGTCTATGTGTGTTTTTGTTTTGTTGTTTCAAAGTAGTGACGTTTGTGCGGTTTGTTGTGCTGTAGGTTTGTGGTTGTGTTTGGTTTGGAGTTTGAGAGGTGTATGTAGAGGGAAAAATTGTTAGTGGATTGGTTAGTTGTCATTTCTGTCTTGAAGTGAGGCACTGGGTTAGCGTAATCTCCCCAGAAGGGGTGTGGGGACATTTCTGCGCCTCTGCCTGGATCTGGGTTTGTCCTGTATTTATTTGTCATTGGATGTGGCAGTATTTTTGGGGAATATACCTCCAAAATCATAATCAGGTCTGTGTTTCCCCTTTGTGACATGCCACAATGTGATTTCCACCTAAAGTCGTGCTTCTCTTGTTACTGCACTACACAGTAGTGTTAGATGTGGTTTCTTTAGTTCAATTAATAATGATGACTACTTCATGCTGACATACCTTTGTTTACACCTTGAGGGAGCCAGGACAGGACACACCTCGCTCAATCAAATGACACTTTCAAACAGCGGTGTGGCGATCTGTTTCAATTCTCTTCTCTCAGTTGCATTCCTATACCACACAGAGCCGTGTGCAGTGTGTAGGTGACACTTCTCTAATACAAACTTTTTTGAACAGTTGTACTGTTATAACACCCTAGGTTTTTACCTTGATGCGACACTATCTTTCACCAAACAGGTGAACTCACTGTCATCATCCACTGCCTATACATGCAAGTTAATACGAGCTGGGAAACCATTCCTTTCAGAGGACAGCTGTCTTATTCTAGCTAGAGCCCTCATTTTATCGAAACTAGATTATTGCAACGCCCTCTACATAGGGACTACCAAACAAATCATCCACAGAATCCAAGTGCTCCAAAACAATGCACTTAGAGCGGCCCTAAGTATCCCCAGAAGTGCACACATTTCAGAAATAAGACGAAAACACAAATGGCTTTCCACCCAAGAAAAAATCAACCTTAAATCTGCGTCCCTTATCCACAAATGCCTAAACAACAAAGCTCCCCGATACCTCTCAGAACGCTTCAACAGGAAAAATCCAACGAGACTCACAAGGACAGCCAGCCCCAACTGCCTCCTAGTGCCCAGATTCAAACTAGCCACCATTGGAGGTTCCAGCTTCCCAGTTAAGGCAGCACAGTTATGGAACTCCCTACCCCTTGCACTCAGATCTGACCAAACCTTCAATAACTTCAGAAAGAACACCATAAAATGGCTTATTGAGAATGCGACATAGCGTATGTCACTTTATACGTAACGTCTTCTTATAATGTTTGTACTAACCTGCTTTTACTGTTTGATCGCCATAGATTTGACTGTTTAGCTACGCCTTATCTGCACTTGCACTTGCCCTACCCTGCAGATTCGAAATGTCCACTATGCCTGTAACCTGTAACGTTAACTAATCTGTAACCTGTAAACGTTAACTAAGCTGTAAACCTCCTTGTTCTCTTGCGCCCTGCTACCCTAGGGTCTGGTGCGCACAATAAATAAATAAACAAACAAACAAACAAACATGAAACATTTAGGCAGTGTCACTCATGCAACAGACACAGCCCCTTCTGAAGTCATACTTCGAATACAAATAGAACCACATATTCAGGGGCGTCATTTCACCAAAATGCCTGGGGAAGCAGAACTGCATCACGTGACCCTTGACCTCTGATGACATCACAGGAAGTGATGTCAGTTCACCCCACCCCGAAGTGATATCACAGGATAGGATGGAACACGGCCGTTTACCCCTTGACAAAACAGGAAGTGTCATCACATAGCATTTTCTCTGCCTTGTGAATTTGAGGTGTGTAAGAACAAACTAAATCAATGACTCATCCTCTGAAGTGTGCCTGAAATAAACCTTCAATGAGTCTAACAATTATTGTTTAGAATTCCAGAATGACAAATCATTTGCCATTCCTATTCCAGCTTATTTAGGGCCACTGCTCAAAGTGTTTCACCTGTGGAAACCACTGTTTTGTTTAAGAAGCCTGAACAAGAAAGCCAGCCACTCTAGAAACAAAAAGGCACATGTCATTGGCCACAGCCCAGGAGCTTCAAATTGTAAAAAAAAAAAAAAAATTACGGCTCTGCACACATTCTGTGAAGTTGCTCCACCCATCTCGTATGCATTTCCTCATTGTTAAAAGAGATGTTCTCGATATGCTATGCTCTATTTTGTGATGCTATTTTATACTTAGTTGGGATGCTTTGTAAGATAATGGTGCTGCTAGGTCTTTCATGTTGTCATGTTTTTTTTGTGTGATATACTAGGTTGAATTGTAAACAATATTTTGCTATGATATGTAATCTAAGTTTCACCATGAATTTTCATTTCGTTTTCGTATGCTAAGCTATGCAGTGAACGCACCATGTAACGTTATATGATTTGTGTTATACTGTGAGTTGAATACTAACCTGTAGTTCATGTATACACTTTCGTTCAATATGACATGTTGGACTATGGTCCTTTATATATATATATAACTGCAACCATGCACCCTCATGCAAGCCACAGAACTTCAAGGCCATGCCAGGGGTAGATTATCACTTCAGAAACAACATGTACTACTATCAGGAAAGAGTCAAAACACCAGCTTCCAAAGAGATTGAGGCAAACACCTGCTTCTAAATTAAAGATAGCCTGTCCCTTACAATCCATCAGTGGCACTACAGAAAATGTAATCCCACGGGACATGTGCTGTGTACAGCAGATACCAGTTGGTTATGAGTGGTAAGATATATGTCTAAGTTCTCTGGCAGCTCATGTTGGCAACCAACACAAAACGCATTTGGGATGGCATCTACAGAGTTGTTTATGCTACCGTCATTTTAGGGCAACGGTACAAAATTGCCGGCACACTTCTCAACATTTTGCACATAATCTATATATATGAAATTCGTCAATCGGCGTTCGCCCCCGCATTCATATCTGTGGTGTGTCACCCCTCCTGGCAGTATGGTATCTCCCAGGGCTTGTGCTGTGGTCACATGATGTTGATCATGTGACCGAGATGATAAAAGGGACTAGCCAGTTCTGGCTAGTCAGTCGAGGTGATCCTGATTTATGCGTCTTGGGTGCAGTACGAGGCTGGCCCTCCTCAGTAGGCATAGATGCTGCTGATGCAGGGCCCTGTGCCCGGACAGTGCCCCTGATGGGCAACGCTGTCCATGATGTCCTGGTCGTTGGAGTGGGACAGAGCCCTTGCCATGCAACTCTGTCCGCAGGCCCCGGAGTCCCTGCAGAGTACCTCTGGCTCCGCCTATCTTGGGTGCTCCGATGCCACTGGTAGGGTCCGTGTGATCACGGCCCTTACCCTGCAACCTTGTCGGGTCGGTGCTCCCACCGCTGCCCGAGTTGGCTCATGTGCCCGTGGGCCAGCCCGCAGCACTGATGTCCGTGTGTTTACTGGGTGCCCCCAGCAAGAGATGGACTGGCCTGTATGAGTGCAGGGCCAGTCGCAACAATATCCTTGAGGATGACTCATTTGAGAAAATAAACGCCCTTGTGTTCAGTTTGAGGGCGCTCCATTTATGGTCATTGACAACCCATTGATATCCGGAGTTTCTCCCTAGACGTATGTTAGCATTGATTACTGACCACGCTCTTTACCGTTATTTTAAACCGCTCACTTTCTTAAGCATTTACGTTTGGCTCTGAATATTCTCCAGCAGTATTCACACCATTCCATTGAAACAGAAAGGAGACTGCAGTTCGGCAGCCTAACTCCACACCGATCCCTCGTCAGTCCTGCATCTCCTGGAGTTCACTCTTCAGGCATCATTATTAAAGAAGCGGACCGCAGCAGAGCGCTGGACCGAGAGAGCTGCATAACGACTACAACAGAAACTCGAACTCATGTGGAAATAACAACTTTAAGTGTACACTAGAATAGTTTCTTCAAGTCAACACTTTCTGAATGCCAGAGCACACAGTAACACTAAAGAAATCCAGCTAGAATCACAGTGTATTACATTGTCAGCAAATGTGAAAATAAGCAGAGAGATCGAACTGAGGGGCAAAACGCCGGAAGTGTTTCGGAGGGATGACAGAAATGCTGCGATCGCACATAGCGTGGGGGAGGAGGGGATTGGAAGGAAGACTGATGGATCTGGACGCCGGTCTCTACACACTTTCGAAGAAATGAGTGAAGACTGGGCAAAAGTGTACAAATGTGAACCGTTTGTATTGTTTTGCATAGATGCAGCAAATTAGGTTATAGGTCAGCTTCAAGGCTCTTGCATCAGAGCAGGACTGGCTAAAGATGAGAAAATGGCAGGCTCAACTTCGCAATTCCGGCTTTACCTCACTAAAACAATGCATTACCGGTATGCAAATGTAGTTTTTTAAAAAAAAAAAAACATATTTCGGGTATTTTGAAAGGATCCCTTGCAACGTTTTTAATTGGTTCATGGTCTATAGGGAACACGGAGATGCATTCCATTTTCGTATACAAATTATTTGTTGAGTTGTTAGAAGGCTTTACAAGACCCTGACTGGACCAAAGGTCCCCAAGTTACATGTGTATTCTGGACGTGATTTACAAAGCGTGGTTCAGTGGGATTTCCCCATTGAAAAACGGGTTTGTCAATCAGTGTTGCTCTGTCTCTGGGTAGGGTTGCTTTGGACGATCCACTCTCCTACTGTAGTGATTATCTCAGATTCTGGTTCCTTGTCCTGCCAGGGCAAAGTCGGAGAGACTTTGCCAAACGTTTGGTGCAGAGAGGGGTCGGGGTATGTTGTGAATGACAAAGGGCTTGTTGCCATGGTTCTCATCTATGGGACTCTGAGACCCAAAACACTATAACCACTGAGGCTGCGGGGGATATGACTTGGGGACCATCGTACTCTGAAGAGCAATAATAATAATAAGAATAGTAATAATAATAATAATAATAATAATAATAATAATAATAATAATAATAATAATAATAATAAATAATAATAATAATGCATTCAGACAATAAGAAGCTTCTAAAGCTTCTACCCTCAGGGTGTTTGCCTCTGTGAATGGTCCTCATCGGGCACCCCATGTTTGAAAGGGAGCTGTCTCTGAAGCACTAGTAGTTGGTGAGGCCCTGACTAAGGCACGTCCTGTCCGAGGCATTATGACATTGACAGAAGCCCTCACGAGCTGTGCTGCCCTTGAGGTCCTGCTAGTATGAAGGGTGGGAGGCACTCCTAGGCTGAGGCTGCGTGACTCTTTCCGGTATCCCCCCTTTGTATGAATGATGCAGATACTCATACCCCTTAAACAGTCTGAGGCTTCACAACGCTACTGGTTTGCAGGCCTCCCATTCTCTTGACTCTTCTAGATTGAGGGGTTCATAATCAGAGACCTCAAGGTTTGAGAAGCTTTAATTCGAAGAATCGCCCCATTCCAAACACCTCTCACTCTGAGACCTACCAGTCTGTGTGCGTGATTCAGTAATCATTCATACCTCAGCATCTCTGACTCTAATATTTTCCTGATCTTCTTCAGGAGTATGACTAAAAGCTGAAGGACTCTCCGTTTCTGAGTGTTGCTGCCAGTGATTCCCTGCGTGCTCCAAGAGCATCTGAGCTGAAGGCCTGTTTTGTGTGACTGGCTACAGCTCTGATGTTATACTAGATTTGGAGAGTCTTCTAACCTAGAAGGGGAAGTGGGGGGGAATCAGAGATTCTACTAATCTGTGGGGCTCAGATTCGAAGGCATTCCTAGCCTGAGTGGCAGCCACTCAGAGTTCATTCTTGCTTGAACATCTTTGCGTGTGCGATACCCTGGGCCTCATTACGAGAATGGAGGTAGCCATGGAGCTATTAGCTCCATGGCTGCCTCCGTTCCGGGCTCCATTACCGGGTTCCTGCAATGGGGACTTACCGGGTTACTCCGACATAGGAGTCAATGGGAATGGGGAGGGAGGTAATAACGGGCAGATTACATCTGGCCCGTTATTGCCTCCCTCTTCCCCTCGCAGAACCCGGAAAGCACGCCTGGTTTGCCCAGCGTGCGATTCAGGTCCCGCAATGGTAAGCTTGTAATCGGCGCTCCCGGAATGAAGAGGGCCGGTCCCGTACTGGCCCCCTTCATTACCGGAGCGCCAGCCTTATAATGAGGCCCCCTGTGTCTGAGATGATCCGACTCAAAGATCCTACATTTGAATGTATCATTCGGAATCTTCAAGGCCTAAGAATGATTACTGTATTCCCTCACCTGTGTATAAGTGCTATTTAAATAAACAATAAAATAAAAAAATAAACAATGTATGCTGCGGTAATAGAATATGAATGATTGTGTAGTTAATAGGCAACACAATTATAACAACACTTTACTTATAATAAGCTAAATACTGCTTATTGTGTATACACATCACTCCAGGCTCTGAGATTAGTCTGTACATAAACGTGTTATTCACCAGTGTTATGGAGGACATCTCCCGACATTGTGTTTGTTACAAACATTTGAGACCCCCAATGATTACCTTTCACCACTTCAGTGAAATGTCTATTTTGCCCAGCCTTGAAGCACACTGGTGACACCATCTGCGTGGGGGTACAGAGCTGCACATAATACACACTGAACGGGGGCATTTGCAGGTCTTCGCAATTTGTAGTATTAACCACCAAGTGGAATTGCCTCTTTAGAACTCTTGAGATTCTAGTGAAGCAAAGCAAGCGTGGGGGAACTGGTTGAGGTTCAAGGATGTGAGGTTTGAGGTACTCCGGTTCCTTTTGAAGCATATGCTGCATGCCCTCTGGACCATGTTGATCTTTCTCGTGGCTGGAAGTTCTGCCCAAAGCCACACCCATCAGATTGAGCGCCAACAGACGTGTCAGCCTGGAACTCTCAAGGACTGCAAAGAAGCTATTGCTACTGCTGGCTCCAGACATGATCTGGAGGTGTAAGAGAGAAGAGGAACTGTGGAATGTCACTGCCCAATGTGTTTCTGTGTGAACACGTGTTTGATTGGGATATTCTGGTAAGGAGAATGTTGCCCTGTTACTCATGCATCTTCTCCCTCATCCTGCCCTCCCTATCCATCCCAGCCACCACTTCCTTCCTGTAACCCTTTGAACAGAACTCTCTTGCTTCCCAAAAAAGTTTGTACTTTAGAGACACACTCAAGCATGAACAGATACATTGGTGGCCATCTGGTTTACAATGCTGTGGTCCAACTCCCTGGACCTTCACTGAATCCTGCACACCACCCCCCCCAGTGCTAACAACACATGCACAGTGTTTGAGTCTTAAATTGCCAAGGATTCTGGATGAGAATAATTTAACGGAATCTTAAATGAGAAGCATTAAGACATATCCACTCTTGGCTCACTTCTACTCTTGAAACGCAAACCAGAGTGTTTAGAAATGCATGGAAAAAAACCTTCTATCTGAAATGTAAGAGCAAAATAGTCACGTTTACCTAGCAAGACATACATGCCATGGGATGTCGAAGGAATGTCAGACTGATCCCTTAGGACTGTGAAGCACATATATGGTTGTCTGCATTCTTGAGAGTTGTCTGTCTTAAGTTGATAAATCGATGTCTTAAAGAAAACTGCCATGTAACACAACAAACATTTTCTAGAGATAAATCCATGCGTTTGAGCTCATTTGCATACCCACATTGCACTGCTCAGAAGCTTTGCACTTGAGGTGAACTTCCAGGGAAGGCTACTGGGTGGCACTGTGGCACGTGAGCTTTGTTAGCTAAAATTACCTATTATACTTTTTAATCCAATGGCCGCTTTCATGTGTTTCTGTACATGAACACGGCGCCTAACGGTCTACTGCTTGATAAACACATATTCTGCAACACGTGTTCTTATAACAAGTGTAACCTCTGCTCCCGCCACTATACCAGAAAATATCCTTAACATGCCTGAGGCTTAAACAAAACCAATAGCTTCCTTAAGTTTTCCATGACGTACATGTTTTTCCTTTGAAATGTCCAGGATTGGCTTTAGGATTCAATCAACATATGCACCTTGAGCCTAATTACGCATTCGCCTTTTGATTGCTCTCCACTGGTGCAACCTTGACATGAATCCTACTCTCACGTTGTTGCAAAGCTGTGATACACACTGTGAAATGGCTGATGATTACCTGTTCAGATCATGTGTAGGAAAAGATTGGAGGACCTGGAAATTCTGGATCTTCCTCTATACCTAGAAAAGCAATTGCTAGTTTGGTATACCACTGTGCTCAGGGCAGATAGGGGCTACTCATAACCAATCACCCGCCTGTTGTTGGCTTGACCCGTTCGATGCTGTCCTGCCAAGTACTGTAGTTTCACTGTTCTGTTAGTAAGTCCGTAAAGAGTCCGGGTTGAGAACGTGCCAGTCCAGTACACTTGAAGCTCTGGCTTTGACAATCTTTTGTCATCATTTGTGTTGTACTCGTTTAACAATCTGCTGTACAGTGTACCCTGTTAGGTTTCAAGTTTCCAATCCAATCCCCAGCAACAGCTACTGATCACTACTTCCAAAGTGTATTGCAGACAAAGGAACCGAGACCGTTTGTGTCGGTAAAACCTTGGCATTCTCGTACTCTCTCACAATGTCACATGGATACTGCCTCACAAAGCAGGTAGTGAAGGAAGTGGTGGTGTGGCAATTGTTTCTTCAATTTCTGTGCACATCGGTAAGTCCTTGTGAGGGGTTTTCATTGTCTTAGTATCTGATTGAGACCCCTCAATCCTTCTGAATGTGAAAAGTAAAAACAACGAATCTGAGAATCTGAGAAATGATGAGATTAGTGGCCTGATTCATGGAAAAGCGTGCATAGATCACGCAAAGCCTACACACACAGAATGACTCTGCACGAGCCTGCCCGCATATGTTTAAGCTCTGCGTATTTATGCATTTGTTCCCTCAAAGTAGGTCTAAAGGCAAGTGGCTGCCGAAACACCTACGACACGCCTCCACACATAGCAATTCCAGATGCGCATACAGACCTTAACGCTCTGCTCGACCACAAAGCAACACACCCGGGAAAAACAGCATGCAAACCCCCACAGCCAAGGGAGCACCCTGGTGACACTTCATAGAGCCCCTCGTAATCATTCCCAGCACCCCATCAACATACATAACATGTATCATAAAAGTTGACATTTCCCAGTAAATATGTGTGAAAACCCCTGTGAAACATTCCTGCACCCCGCTATACTGCTTACATGCATCCCTAGCTTTGATCGGAACCCCAACTACGTATACGCACCCCTAAATCCAACATGCGATCTTACCTCTGCGCTTTGCTTCCTATACGCAAGTGTCTGTACGCATGCATTCGGGTGGCAGTTACATTAAGAGCTTTGCGGGGTCATTTCCCTGACATGAGGTTGCGTTGTCAGATCCTTCAATATGATTTTTCCTGCACAGTTGCGGGTGTGCGATTACGTCATGTGGGCTGTCCCTTGGAACACCCACTATTTTCCTTGTTTCTCCTCATCCTGCATGTTCCGCCCCGACCGACCGCAGTGACGCGCCGGGCCTGCGCAAAGTCCCTGCAAATGCACAAACATTCCTGGGCAGTCGATTCCACGAATCGGCAAACAGTGTTTTGCATGCGGTTTGATGTACAAAGTCCCACAATTAATTCCATGAATCAGGCCCTATATGGCATCCAATGTTTCAGTTAACATTTTTGGAGAGGAAGTCATACAATTCCAAGGCTATAAATGTGAGTCATTTTGTGTTTTTATTTTAATTTAATTTTTTTAAGTCAAATGCTTTCATGTATTCACCTTTGAGAGTCAATCACTAAAAATGTGAGTCAATTGTTAAAGAATGGTAGAGTTGTTGTGTCTTCAGTCTTTCAAATTTGTGGGAAAAATCAAAGACAAATTAGTAGTTGATAAAGGTTATCTACCTGCATGGTGTGGAGGAACGGACATTGGGCGGCGTTAAATGAAATTAAATATCATAATTTTAAAGAATATTTCTGAGGTTCCATGAAGTTACATTTTAGACACTGTGCAATCTATGGAATTCTTCAAATTTCTTGGGTGGTTTTTCACTAGTGTTTTTTGAGGTTTTCTGGACTTTAACATATCCAAAAAGGCTTAACTGAAGCACCGATTGCAGCAAGAAGCAGGATAAATCAGGCATTAAGGCCTTCATAGAAACCTTATCCTAGTATGTATTTAATTGGAAGCTATGTGTTGTTACTCTAGCTTCATGGTAGGAAGGCTGGGAGGCCATCCTTCACGGTTCTCTTACTGGTTGATCATAGGCGCCTTGGTTTCACATTGCTGAAAACAGATTTGATCTTGAACATGTACTTTGTTGTGCCCCATATTCCTGAGACTTTTTGCCAATGACTTCCAAATGTCACTAATCCAGACTAGGGTTCTGGGGTTTGACTGCTACCGACAATTGGCATAAACACTTTCCATGGGCCAACCGGTAGATCCCCACACAGGCTTCTTTGTCATGCCTGTGTCCTTATCATAAACAACTGTCACACCCTTAATCCCCTGTGCAATTTAGAAAATGCAAAAAACACAAAATGTATCATGGAGGATTTTTCTACATGCTCCCCTACTTTAGTCCCATTCCACTGCTTAGATTCTGGCGGTCTCCCCTCCCATGACACCATTTTCTTAACGTTAGCGTTCTGGTAAACCACAGCTTCAAATCACTGCCTCTACCAAGCTGTCCTGCAAGACAAACCTCTCACCTTTGTTTCTGAAAGTTGAATGGTGTTTCTTGAAAGCATTTATTGGTATTTGATTACTTAATCGCACTTGGGCAGGGGCACTCAGACAATCTGGTGTTAGGAAGACTGGCAGAAACTTGTAGTGTCCGCCTGTGTTCCCAGAGCTACCTGTGGCCCTTGCCCAGATCTTGCAACTTTCTTTAACCTAAACACCGCCCATTGAAACCACCAGACACCCATGACATCCTGCATCATGTCCTCCCTCCCTACGCCATGGACTTACCTGCTGCCACGGGGCTTCCTGCTCCACCCAACGTGATCCATCCGCGTCGACCCACCATAGATGGCAGTGGCCATCTTTGTCTGTTTTCTTTTAGACTGCTGGGGATTGGGCTCATGCAGTATGCTTAGAGAGCTTCTCCAACCAAAAAACGAACAAAGAATATTTTCACTATGTCCACCATGGAAGGAGTCCTGGGGTGCCAATAGCTATAACCCCACGTGTTTGAAGGAATACAGGGCAGGTAACGGACTGGTGGGCTGTTACTGCCCCTATACACCCCCGAAAATACATGATGATAGCTATAGTCTTCTGTTTAGTAGAACACTGCACCTGATATCTCTCAGCCACTGGGCAGTGTTCATAAATATATTGGGCCCTGCACAGCCTATTAGTGCCACGTGTGTTCCGGCAGTCAATTGCAATATGATTGTCTCCGAATTCAGGTGGTAGGGTAGGTAGCTCTTTGAGTAAGAGTTCACCTCGGACATGAGTCCAGTGATGAAGTTGAAGCTGTACACAACACACGGTGAGTTATTAAAGAACAGGTTTATTAGATCAGGAGCACGAGAGCAGCAAGCGCCCCTGCCCAAGCTCCACCTCAACTGCCGATTGTGTTCTAGAACCAACAGTGGTTCTGGAACACTTCAGATCATAACATATCTTTCCCCCTTAACAGTGAATGAACAACAACATAAAACTCCCCAAAAAGAACCCCCTTTACAATAAGTAACGAAAAAAAACATAGAGATAATTAATGACACAATGTGCATAAAAATCTGAACACAAAGAAAATCCTTAAACTTGACAGGACATCTCTTGACTCTTCCACCTACACCTCCCGCATCCAGCACTGTACTTCTTTCACCACAACTCTCACCACTTACACGTCCCCCACCCAGCACTGTACTTATTTAACCACAACTCTCCCCTTCTTGACCAACCCCCCTTCTTTCCTCTACTCTCTTATCATTCTCAAATCCTGGAATTGATCCCTCTTTGCTGAACACCAGCCTACCCTTTGACCATACCTCTCCACCATCAATCACAACCACACTGGCGGCCGGGAGTTCCTGTTTATTGTGTGATGCATTGTGTTGCTTGGCAACACGTCACAATGCTGGCCAGTCGAGGGACGTGCTCGTAAGTGTAACGTCACACTACCCCCTGCTTCGTTTTAAAAAAAGTTTGTGTCGCCCGTTCAATGCCCTCCGCACCTCAGTGAATACACATTGCACTCCTCTCACCTTGCTACTGAGGCAGCGCCTCTTGGGACTGAGGCGGTGCCTGCTGCTGCATGGAGGAGCCTCTGTGTTCCTTCCTACTTCCGCCCCCTTGTGCGGAACGACTCTGTCTCCTCGTCGCCACTGATAAGTTGAAGCTGTGCGCAGTACGCAATGAGTTATTAAAGAACAGATTTATTAGATCAGGGGCACAGAGAGCAGCAAGCGCCCCTGCCCGAGCTCTCCCTCAACGGCCGACTGTGTTCCAGAACCAACAGTGATTCTGGAACACTTCAGATCATAACATCCAGCCTGTACTTTGCAAACCCCAATAGCAGACGATCACACTCAGGTAGACAAACGCATTGATTGGTTACAACTGAGTACCCTTTGGGTAACAGCACTCTTTGATTTCCCATTTATCACCGATTATCAGCTCATTTGAGTTCAGATTTTTTCAGAAAATGCTTAAAAACATGCACAATAAAACACCATTCACTACACACTATAAACTAATGAATCCATGACAGCATGGTCGAAACAGTATTAGCATCATTAGTATAATTTTAAATATATCCATAGTTAAGATTATTTCCTAAACGTCTTTCTTAAGAAAGTGGCTTTCTGTAAACATGTGAACTTGCCCAGGTCAGCCTGGCCCCAGATCTCAGGAGAGCACCAGACACGTGCACGCGCCACCACACAGCTGAGGCAATGTGCACGATTCCTCTCCCCACTGGACACCAGGGCAGACCCATCTGCTTTTCTACTTCCGTGTCGCCCTGCACATGAATGCATGCACGGCCGCAGCCGTACTGGTGCTGATGTCTTGCGTTGGGGCAACTAACAAGTTGTTTATTACCTGACAAGTCCAATACTGCAGACTCGTTTTTGTATTATTCAAATAATGAGGAAAAACACTTTCATCGTGGGGCAGATTCGATGATTGACGTATCACCTCAGCACGTTGAGTGACACCTGTGCCACACACGCGAGAAAGCGCAGAACCAGTATTTCCGTATATTTGCAAGCCCAAGTGTCTGGGGCATGAACACGTGGCACATAAGGGGGCACTGCGAGGTCCGTCACCTTTCCGGTAATCACTGGTTTTGGGCGGTTCAGAATGAGTGCAGGGACCAAAACACTCCCAGAGGCCGATGGTCCGAATAAAGGTGTGCAGCCATGCTCTGAAAATGCGGCCACACTCGTGTCCGGCAGCATTATCGGTCTTCCCTGCTGGGCCACTTCTCGCGCGATGTGCACGGTGCCAATCGGCAGAAAGGGGCCCCTAATTCTTGCATGAGTCACCGTTGTTCTGATGAAAGAGCGATTGTTCATTAAGCTGTTGCTTCCCTTCTGAAGGTTGGCATGTCGCGCCCAGTCTGCTGGCACAAACGTGATGCTGGCAAAGACGCATGTTCTATGAGGTGGTAACAGTCGAAAGAAGGGCGCAAGAGAGAATTATGGTAAAGACTCATTAAAAAGAGCAACATAGGGAGCCACAAAGGTTGCACCCCACTAAGACCACCAAAAAGTAATTGTGAAAGAGTGGAGGGGTCAGCTGGGGGGAGAAAATGCTAGGCCTCCCGCGTCTCTTCTGCACGTCTGCGCTTGAGGCGGGTCGGCTCTTTTAGTTTTTTTTTGGTGGTAAAAAGCTTCGTTCAGCCATTCTGAAATTGGAATGTGAAGGGTAATTGAGCTGAAAGCTATTCTCTTCCTCTGCTCTGAGCAAGATAGGAATGATTGAGACTCCTGGATACCGCAGGTTGGGAGGCCTGATGAACAGGCCCGCCGTGCTGCCCGGAGGGGGACGGCGATCAGGGGCGGCAGTAGGAGGACAGGAGGACATGCTACAGCGCCAAGCTGTAATCAGTGAGGAAATAATTCCCTGTGCTTTGTGCCCACAGTTCATCTCAAGATGGGCACCCCCATGTATCCATTTAGTTGCTGAACACCTTAACTGGTGCTTCCAGGATCACACACCGTGCTGCACTGGAGCGCCGGAACAGAATTGTGGTCATTGGGGGCAGGCTACGTGAGATAGCCTCCCAGCTTAATTGTAAATGTTGTTTTGCTCGGTGCATTATTTAAGATTTGGTTTCTCTAGTCCTTTGTGGAAATCAAGCCTGTGTTGGTAGAGAATGAACGAGATATGGGTGCTACAAAGTGACCGTGCTCATGGTTGGTGCCTAATTTAACTAACACAATTTTTAAAAATACACCTCATTACCATTAGATTGATTTAATGTTCAATTATTTTTTAAATTGTATTTATTTATTTTCCTGTCGGAACACCCCACATTCAACGCATCGCCCAAGAGCATGTAGGCAAGTCAGTGTAATAAAAAGGGGAAGCACAGGAGGGAGAGTCTGTTCAGAGAAGGCTAGCTTTTCAGTTCTGAATTGAAGAGTCAAGGGGTTGTGTCACAGTGTAGGTGGGAGAGAGCTCCAGACATTGGCTTGGAGATTCACGAACATGGGCTGCTGATGAGCTTAGCATAGGTTGACCAGGGTTTCTGTTCATGAGTGGAATGACAATTTGGAGATCAGAAACCCAGGTCTGGACCATGCAGGGCTTTTTAGTGATAAAGACGGCAGAGGAATTGGTGAACTCTTGTGGAGAATATATCCTCACAATAAGCACCAAAAAGCATCAGAATGGACAGTTAAAGTTGAGAGTGAAGGGATATTGGGGGCCTTGTATCTTCACCAGCCTCCCCCCTTATCCCCTGCGCCGCCCCCACACTGGCCGCCTGCTCATCCACTCTGGTCCCGGCTCCCTTGGCTACTCTGCCTCCTTCTACCTCTGTCCCTCATGCACTCTCGCAGCTTATGGGTGGGACCACAGTCTCCTGCTCTCTCCCGTAAGTCTATCAAATATGGCAATCTGCTCCACATTGCCATGCTTAACGCCTGTTCTGCTGTCAAACACTCCTCTGAAATCTGCCACCACCTTGAACTCCTGGATCTTAATGTTCTTGTCCTCACTGAAACTTGGTTCAAGGATAGCACTGCCATGAGTTTTGTCACACTTCTCTCGGAAGGCTACAAGATACTCTCTCTGCCTACACCACACAGACCAGGTGGGGGAGGTGCAATGATCTTCCCTGAGTGGATTCCTGTGTCTGTCATTCCCACTCTGGCCTACTCTTCCTTTGAATGCCTGGTCTGCAGGCTCTCCCTCTCTCCCTCTCTTCTAGCTCCCCACTGCTGCTGGCCACCTTACATCGGCCACCTGGTCAGCCCTCCCTCTTCCTTTCGGAATGGTCTGACCTGTTCTCTTCTCTCCATTCCTCTGCTTCTGTACTCCTCCTACTGGGTGATCTGAACATCTATGTCGACTCACCTGACTCCTCAGGACCTTTCTGCAATCTTTGCGACACTCTCTTTCCATTTTTCCCTCTGGCCCAACGCACACCATTGGACACAACTTGAATGCTCTCATCTCAACCGACATCCCTCTATCCCTCTCACTACTTCTCTCTCCTGGACTGATCACCCTCTTGTCACTTGAAGCTCTCATCTCCTCTTGCATCAGTAAACCTGGCACTGCCTCCCGTTTACAAGGTCATCCGACCCATGAAAAGAGTGTCAGTGTCTGCCTTTGCCTTTCCCTACTCTGCTCCTTCTACTGTGGCTAACTCCCACCCTGGCACCGCCCTCTCTAACTTTAACCTCTCTGTTTCCAATGCTCTTGATATTCTTGCCCCTGTCATGAGGGTACGACTGAAGCCTACGAAAAAGTGCAACTCTTGGTATGACTCCGAACTAGCTGCCCTTAAATGCAAGTTCAGGGCACTGAGTGGAAATGGGATTGTTCAGGCGCACCCTCTGACAAACTGGCCTGCCGCCTCCTTCAAAGGCAGTATAGACTCTGCATCTGCTCCACGAAAAGAGTGTTTATTCAAGCCTGAATCTCCGCAGCATCCAATAACACAGCCAAACTTTTCAAAGTCTGCAATAAACTAGCCAATCCTGCTGCAGCCTCCTCCACCACTGCACCCACCCAGGCCCTTTGTTCAACCCTGGCTGAACACTTCCTCTCTAAAACACAGGATATCCCATCCTCCCTCTCTTCCTCACCACCTCATGTACCAACATCTATTGTACTTTCCTTGGCCACGCCCACCTCTCCCTTTCTTCTCTCTTCTCTCTTCTCTCTTCCCTGTCACAACTGTGGAGGTCACTATACAAGTCCAGTCTATGAAAGCCTCCTCCAAACAGGTAGACCTCTGTCCCTCCAAAACAATCAAGGACAACATTGACTCTCGCCCCAGCCTTGGCTGACCTCTGCAACCTCTCCTTCACCATTGGAGTTTTCCCCAGATCCCCACTCCTCTTAAGCACTTCCTTGTGCACTCTCTCCTTCTGTGACCCATCCATTCCAGCAAACTATTGCCCGATCTCTATCACTCCTTTCCTCAGCAAACTCCTGGAGAAGTTGGCTATCTCTCAGCTCACTCTTAACACTGAATCTGTTGGTTGCTTCCATGACCACCAGTCTGGCTTTAGAGCATCCAGAGGCACGGAAACTGCTCTTCTGAACACTCGTGAAGATCAGCTCTCAAATTTTGATTCTAACTCTCCTTCTCTCCTCATTCTACTCGACCACTGCTCTGCCTTCAATATGGTAAACCACAACATCCTGATCGCATGTCCGTGTGATACCCTGGCATGGCTAACCTCCTTTCTTGCTGACCACCAATCCCAGGTGGAATTGGGGTCCTTTTTATCCCTTTTCACTCTCTCTATGTGCGGTGACTTCCAGGGTTCTAACCTACCCCCCTGGTTTTCAATGGCTACATGGCCCACAAGGCCCATAGGGTTGCAACTTTTACCTCCAACTTTCAGTGTTACGCGGATGACACACAGCTCTCCTCCAGGCTACCCTCTGCCTCTTCCTCACTCATACCTGACTGTCTGACCGCAATTCAGTTGTATTTTGCTACAAACAACCTCTGCCTCAATTCCAGTAAGACAGACATTGTCCTCATCGGGACCCCTGCTCCCGCCTTCCCTCTTTCTCTCTTACTAGCCTCCCTTGGCCCTTTGCCTCCACCTTCCAATGAGGCAAAACATCTGGGGGTCATCTTCGACTCTACTCTCTCCTTCTTGTCACACATCGCGAACAGCTCTAAAAAGGCCCACTACCAACTGCACTTTCTCAGAGGTAGTCTACCTTTTCTCACTTTCCCCCAGTGACTCACCCTCTCCAGAGCCCTGGTCCTCTCTAGGCTGGAATACTGTAACTGCCTCTTTCTCAACCTTCCTTCCTATACTTTCCATCCTCTTCAACTCATCCAGACCAGAATCGCGTGACTTATCCTTGTCCTCAAGCCCAGTTCTGCATCTATCTGGCACGGAAATGCCTTCTTTGACTCCCCGTGGCTGCAAGGATTAAGTTCAAGACCCTTTGCATTGTCCACAAGGCTTTCTGGGGCTGGGGTCGGGGCCCACTCTATCTGCAATGCTGTCTTTGTAAATAGTCTCCTTCCCGAGCACTCTGCTCGTCTTCATCCAACTCTCTGCGGGTGAGTTGCTTCTCCAAGCAGAGACTTGGGGGGAGATCGTTATCTTCTGCAGGTGCCTCCCTCCGGAACAGCCTCCCTGCCTCTGTCCGTCTCGAGACGGATCGCCTTAAGTTCCGGAAACTCCTCTAGACTTTCCTCTTTTCCTTCCTCCTTCTCTCTCCAACTCCTCTGCGAACCACCTCCTTCTGGTCTCTCATTCCCTCTCCTCTACTTCTGCACAGTTTCTCTGACTGGCTGCCTGGTGTACCTTCAGAACCTGACAGGTCCCAAGCTTTCCTCGCCAGTCTCCTGAACTTGCCTCCAGGCCTTGCACTTGCCTTAGCACTACTGCACTATGGTTACGACCCATGGGAGTGGTATCTCTCTGCACTTAACCCGTGTTCTGATGGGACTGGGAACACTTGGTCCCTATAGCCCCACCTTGCACTCCCTGTTCTGTGTACGTGCACGATCTGAATGTACCACGCCTAGTAAGATCATTTGGCTTGTCTTCCTTATTTCTTCCCTCCCATGCATGGTTGCGCTTTGAAACACTTGTGTATAAGCGCATAGTAAATAAAAAATCAATCAATATGATTCAGCAACCTTTGTGGTGATGTCGACTGAGGAAGAGTGGCCTGACACTGTTCTTTTTGAAGTAAAGGTGGGCACGATGCCACTCCATTGGCGTTTGATTATATCAATGCAGTCACAAGCTGAATTACTGCAAGCAGACAGCTCCGGGAAGATGTCAAACACGAACAATAGACTTTGTTGTCCTTCTGATTCAGCATTTAAACATATAGTGCGTCAACCCACAAGCTCACGCACACGGCCATGTGCAGGTAGTTGCCTAAAACACATACAGCTGGGTGCAATTATACTCCTAAAAATGCACTTCCCCTTGCCATCATGGTATTATAACACAGAGACTTAGATGCACACGCACGCACGCGCGCGCTCATGGGAAACATAGCCCCTTAGACAGTACAATTCTTTACCATATATCCCTCCCTGCATTTTCTCACTGTTTGAACAGATGTTATGGGTTCCTGCTATGCTGTCAAGTGATGCTAAATGGTTATGTTACCTTCATCAAGTTATTGAATTGTATTATTAAGTCAGATTATGCAACTATGCTAAGGTTTTTTTTAACGTACAAAAGTACATGGTTTCAATATTTAACCTTAATGCACAAACATTACCTGTGAACTTTGTGCGGCTTTATTTGTGCATTGTAGTATATTTTGTAAGGTGTTTGTAAGGTCCACCACCCTTCATAGGTTCAGCATTGGTATGCCAATATATCATCGTGGAAATGCAGTATAAAGCAATGCGGCCCGTGTTAAATATAGTAGTAACACGTGTCAGGGCTGGTTTCGTTTTTAAATGAAAAGTCCCATTGAAAACATTTCTGTAAAGCAGGCCCTCAATGTTTTTTTTTTTAAAAACTTCATGTCTAGTTCAAAATGAAAAAATAAAAAAATGACATCCTTGTGAAAGGGATGCAAATGCACTCAGAAAAAGCTACTGATTCTTGGAGGAAAAGAAACCACAGAAGCGTAATTTGCTGTATTTTACCATCCGCTGCAGCTCCTCGATGTATGCGTACGGGAAAGTAATGCTTTCTTATGCTTTGTAAGGCACAGACCATTTTATTATGTAAGATGCATCACAATTCCCCCCCAAAAAATGCCCCTCCCCCATGGCTTTACGCAGTTGTGCAGGGGGGTATGGTTGTTTATTTATAACGCACTTAATACCCAGAGGTTTCTAAGCGCGGACCAGGAATCAACCTTTTTTGCTCAAACCTTTGTTGTTCCATGCCATCTTGCTTCCAAGGGGAGCACGTTGCCCCTGAGCTATCCTACAACAACGACATTGACATGCACACATCTGTGATCCATGTCCCTCTAGGCCCTTGGGGTTATGTTTCCTTTACCTTCGTGGATGTAGGAAATAATATAGAGTAATCCTACATTTATATTTTTCTAAGGATATCTTTGCATTGGAGAAACGGAATGAACACAACCCTCTATCTGGATCCTTTCTAGACATGCCAGCTTCCCCACCCCACCCTTCCTCTTCTCGGAATTCTGTGAGTGAGGCCTTTGGACCGCAAGGGAGTGACAGATGTTTATGGCCATTGTATCCTCTCATCCACATTCTGGCACCCTCTGAATGCCTGTTTAGTGATTATATGCTTGTTGAATATAAAGATCAGTGATCATTCATTATGTTCCCAAAATGCTCTTTGATTTTATGCAAAGGAGCCAGGAACCCTCATTGGCGCTGTTTCTCCTCTTTTCTTTTCCAAAAGGGGTATTTTGAAAAAGTACAAAAGGTGTGCATCAGATTGTCCCCCTTGGAATAATAACTTACCAGGAACCAATAAATATGGTTATTCTAGGTTTGGACAATGATCTTTGTGGAGATAAAAGATGATTTTTCTTATTACTTCAACAAAAACAGGAAGTGATCATTAGATTATTTTTTCAATAGCTTTCTTTGCTGACAGTACAAGAAATACTGTCTCTTGTACTGATCATCCATCTTGGAAAGTGTTGCACTGGAATAAAACAAAAAGAATGATCTGTTTCTTCTGCAAGCACCAAGGCAATGTATAATTGTGTGCGCTGGCTGCTGATTTCTTGTGTGTGCTGCTGAGCCTCTGCATGTGTTTAAGTATGCACACATACTAGTACTGAACAAAAAACAGAACACAACAAACATAATTTGGCCCTCTTGTCCCTTACAGAGTTGATAGAACCGCCTTCACAGCATTTCCACTCCCCTCTCTCTGACCCCAGTGCCAACAATGGACCCTCAGTGTGGGGAAAACATTCCCGCAGGACACGTGTTAGTAATGAATTTCTCCAAATACAAGGCCTGTACCCACCATAGGGATGGCTCTTTTGCTACTGCTCCAATTCTACTTTTAAACATATAAGAGCAGAGCACGCCCCCCTCAGGATCTCTTTTTTAACCTAATTGCACTGCTGTCAGGAGGGACGCTCAAAAATGTGCCCCTGACACTGCAACTGTCACTCACAAAGAGAGACAGGCAGAGACACGGCTCTCATTCTGAGGGTGCTGGTGCGGTAATAACATGCCAGTATTACTGCATACCAGCTCTTTACTGCTCCAGCAAGCTCCAGGTTTGCCGGTAGGGTGGTGGATTTAGCTCCAGCTCTGAGCTGGAGGTATATTCGCCACCCTACTGGCAAAAAACTGCTGGTATTACCAGCCCAGCAATACCAGTGTTGGTAATATCGGCAAATCCCCCCATGAAGTACTATTGGGACTCCATGGAATGGGGATTTACCAGCGTTTCTGCTGCTTGGAATCTGCCGGGAACGTTTTTACAGTTTGCTGGTATCACGCCGGTAATAGTTTTTGGATAATGGCAAACTTGTAATGATCCCCAAAGAGTGAGACAGAGTGAACTAGAGAACACACAGACAGACAGACAGAGAGTGAAAGTGAGCTACATTATCCTTTGGTCATGATGCCATTTCCTGAGTATAATTGCTCTCCCCAAAACTGATATGCACTTCTGCTGTAACATTCAGTTTTCACATTTTAAAAATAGATAATCATTTGCTCCCAATATATATGATGGAGGAGAAGAAGCCATGTCGATCTTTGAGTAAATGTTGATAGTTTTCTGTTTATCCTTTTCATGAGTTATAGCTTAGTGTTTGCAGGGCTTGTCCATGTACCTATTCACATAACAGTTAATGAGTAACTTCTTCTCTTTTCCCTTGCCCCCCCATTGTACTTTCGTGTGTAAAGCTCTCTGAATTAAGAGACTAAGGGCCTCATTACACGGTAGGCAGTGGACCACTGTGCTATTAGCACCTTGGTCCATGCCGGTAAAATACCGGCACCGCCTTGGAGGAAAGGGGAATTACCGGCCTATTCCAAGGTTGGCGGGGCGGTAATTCCTCCTTCCCCCATTGCCCTTCCCCATTCCCATTTTTGCCCCATAGGGCATAATGGGAATTGGGAAGGTGCTAACTACGGTACCGCAAATTGTGGTACCGTAATTAGCACCCTGGTCCCTTTGCGGGTTGGTTTTTAACGCCTGCTAAAAAGTAGGCGTTTAAGTACCAACCCGCAAAGGGACCTCGTAGTAAGGCGGTAAGGGTGAACAGTCACCAGTACCATTACCGGTGACCGTTAACCCTTACCGCCTTCCGTCTAATGAGGCCCTAAGACACTTCAATCCCCTTCTCCTCATTTCCCCCTGCCCCCATTGTGCATGTCTCATGTATTTTTTTATCCAATGTAACTAGTGCTTAGAGACTTAAGCGTTCAGTGTGCTGCAACAGATACAAAAATAAATAAATAAACAGAAGCTCCCTAATCTGACTTGTTTATGATTGTATAGTCGAGAGTCTTGGAGCCATCTCTATGCCTCAATGGACACACCAGTCACCCCTATCAGATGGTTGTGGTGTTGGGGGCAGTTTGCAGTATCAAAGGGAGCTTACAGATGTAGCAGGCTGTGGATTGGTCGCAAGCCTCATCCGCCTTGTTCATCTCAGAGGTTTATATGGGAAGGACAGGTGTGATGTCTGAACTGAACTGGACTAGAACTTAATCTGGAATGGAGGGGTCCATCGGCTTCAGGCTTTCCACATGCTTTCGATTTTTTGATTCCTTTATAGAGTACCTTCTCAAGATTTGTGGCCGCCTGCATATTCCCAACAATGGGAAATTAATTGGCTACCACTGCAGAGTCGAATATGTCTTTATTGAGAAGCAGAATGAAGAGAGATGCCTTGAGAGAGACAGGCACTGGTCCTTGCTGCATAGACAGATTGATGATGTCATTGGTTGGGTTCATCAGGATGCGAACACAGTCAGCTCAGAGGGCGACTGAGTATTCAAACCTACAGAAAGTACGAGGCCTTTTATAGGAGGTAGGATGCCTTCAGAATGGACTTTTTATAAGGCGGCAATAAGGACACGCGTTTCAGCAGGTATCCAGTTAATATGTCGAATCGATAATGTCGAATGACAAAAAAGTATAAAAAATGTGGCTGAAAAAAAAAGTCAAAAATGTTATTTTTTTAATTCACATGTTTTTTTTGTTGCTTTCGTGTGTTAAAAAGGGGGTTGGGGGAAACCCCCCCATTTCGAAGGGAAAATAAAGACATTCGACATTTTTTTTTTCAGCCAAAATTTTTCGACATTTTTGCATTCGAGATTATGCAATTCGACAATGTCACTATAAACCTTTTCAGCACTCCTGAGGGTGAAGCTTGTTGGGTGAAACCTGTACAACTGGCTCAGACCATGCTGAGTTTCCGAGTGACCCTGGCACCAAAGAAAGAGTTGATTCCAAGGTTGCTCCACAGATCTGGCATATGAGGGATGGAGACTTTGGTGTGTTCTGTGGATGAATGTTTGCTAACAGTTTGAAATAATTTCTTGGGTGCTTGGCATTTTAGAGTTTAATGCATGTGAGACTGCTGCCGCTTGTTCTGCAACCTTTTAATTGGAGCTATGCTCGAAGCCTGCTTGACAGTGTACCCACAAGTGTGTAACTCTCATGTTTTGACCATGTTGACAGACGTTACAGAATTGGTGACAGCCATAGCGCATGTGTTCGGGTCTGTTAACCAAGAGACAACTGATGAATCATTGGGTAGGAATGGAATGCCTGATTTAAGGGAATTTATAAGAATTTTCTTTTCAAGCTGAGGCGAAAGAGGGTTGGATGGTACTTCATGGCCCTGCCCAGTCTGGGATTTGAGATGTTGAAAACTTGGAGGAAATCATCTGACAAAAGGCGAGCTTTGTGATTGGCAAGCTCGAGGCTGCAGTTGCAGAGAGAGTCGCAGCACTGACCTTTCAGAAGCATGGGGCCTTGGCAAGGCTTTTGAAGTCTACTGAGTCACCTAAGTCAGTCCCGGAAGTCGGACGATTATTAGAACATTGTGTGAGGATGAGTTTCATATTTGAGTCTTAAAACAATCTTATGGGGGAGATGTTTGCTGGGACATTTTGAGATTGGATATGGAAATTATAGCAACCCCTCCCTCTCTGCCTTTAGGATTGACAAAACAAAAGAGAACGTGTATTGTTTTATTTGTTCATAGTGTTCTGGTTTACAATTTAAACCGTTAACAAATAAACTAATTGAAACAGAAATAAATAACACGTATCACTATAAAAAATAGTAATGAAACGCATAAAACTCTAAACCTTTCCTCATAAAACAGGACATGAAGAGATAATGATACAAGAATATATATCAACGTTGTGCCCCAGTGGCTAAAGTGACATTATGCAAGCAGCTAAGATGGCTAACTAAAGTGACATTATGCAAGCAGCTAACGTGGCCACCTAAAGTGACATTATGCTAGCAGCTAGGTGACCAACTAAAGTGACATTATGCTAGCAGCTAAGGTGGCCAACTAAAGTGACCTTATGCAAGCAGCTAAAGTGGACAACGTTTATGCAAGCAGCTAAGGTGGCCAACTAAAGTGACATTATGCAAGCAGCTAAGGTGGCCAACTAAAGTGACATTATGCAAGCAGCTAGGTGACCAACTAAAGTGACATTATGCTAGCAGCTAAGGTGGCCAACTAAAGTGATCTTATGCAAGCAGCCAAGGTGACCAACTAAAGTGACATTATGCAAGCAGCTAGGTGACCAACTAAAGTGACATTATGCTAGCAGCTAAGGTGGCCAACTAAAGTGACCTTACACAAGCAGCTAAGGTGACCAACTAAAGTGACATTATGCAAGCAGCTAAAGTGGACAACTTTTATGCAAGCAGCTAAGTTTGCCAACTAAAGTGACATTATGCAAGCAGCTAAGGTGGCCAACTAAAGTGACCTTATGCAAGCAGGTAAGGTGACCAACTAAAGTGACATTATGCAAGCAGCTAAAGTGGACAACTTTTATGCAAGCAGCTAAGGTGGCCAACTAAAGTGACATTATGCAAGCAGCTAAGGTGACCAACTAAAGTGACATTATGCTAGCAGCTAAGGTAACTAACTAAAGTGACATTATCCAAGCAGCTAAGGTAACCGACTAAAGTGACCTTATGAGAGCAGCTAAGGTGGCCAACTAAAGCGACATTATGCTAGCAGCTAAGGTGACCAACTAAAGTGACATTATGCAAGCAGCTAAGATGGCCAACTAAAGTGACATTATGCTAGCAGCTAAGGTTTCTTTAACTTGGGATTCAATGATGTTGAGGACAAACAGGCCCACTCCATCCAATCTATCTTAATCGATCATGGCCTTACCCAAAAAGTTTTAGCCCCTACACATATAAAAGGTCTCACACTAGATTGGATAGCCAACCAAAATCGTACTACCACTATCTCTAATATTGTACCACAAACCTGTAAGCGATATTCAATCAACACTACAGCTAAGTCAATGCCTAGTCTGGGATGCTGAGGAAAACCCTTATTGATGTATTTTTATATCCAGTTCAGTACTCTGGATGACAACCCTTGCATAACACCCCCTCTTAGAATCCCCCTGACCCCACTGAGCCAAGAAGTAGGTTTGTTTTGCAAATCTAAAAGGTTTATTTGGACAATTCAACAATATATATCTATCACACTTAATAAATAAATTGATAACTGATATCACACTTCAGAATACGACCGTGATCAACAATGGATAATGTTACAGGGGTACACTGATTTGGTTACTTGGGAGTAGTGTAGAGGAGGAGGTAGCTGAAAATGCTTGATGGTTTCAAGGAAATGCAAGGTGGAATAAAATGCAGTACAGAAATAACTTGTTATGATTTTAGCAAAAGGTAATATGATCACTTTTTCTTTTGACAATTCACTCCCCCCCTATGCAATACAAGAAATGGAAGGAGAGCACACTGTCTTCAAGAATCCCAACAAACCACACTTTAAATTGCAATACACAGTTCCAGTTCTCCCAGCAAGCTTAGGGAAAACAGGGATGAGTTTTAAACACAGGCAAATTACTTTAATGTGGTTTGCAAGGAAGTGAAAAGGTGCTAAAATTGCTTTTAATTCCCTCTGGAGGTTCAGGGTAGGTGATGGCTACGTTATATTAGTTCAGGCTCACTTTAACAATACTCTATGAATGATTAGCAGATTGCAAACGAATTTTACCAAAGAGAAACAAAAAGCTGCTGATTTCTACAGATGAAGAAATCGGGCCAAATCGCAAATTGCAGTAAATTTTGCAAATGCGTGTCTCACGATAACGGAAAAAGTATAGGGAGTAGTAAGTCGTTTCTAGGTTCGTTGGAAAGCCTAGGTCCTAAGCTTTCAGAAGAAAGTTAAATCTCGTTCCTAGCACAAACGGTTCCGGAGATACGGATGATTTAATAAAGGTAGATTTTCAGATTTAAAGCAAAACTCAAAATGACAGGTGACAGCTTGCAGCTGCAGAATTGACAGGTGACAATTGTGCAGCTTTACATATGACAGATGACACGATTTCTAGGAGGCTGTTCTAATTATGTTAAAATAGTTTGGATTAGATTATTTTAACTAAGAGATTGGGTTCTGGACAGTTCTGGCGGATACTCACTCCTAATTTTGAAATGAATGGGCCTCGTCACGGATCTGGTCATCTGGACTGGACTGGGCGGTTCTGCTCACAGCGTCTGGGTCAGCTCTGCTCTGCTGGTCTAGCCTCTCTGGATACGGCGGGTCAATCAGGCACCGGTTCTGCTCACAGCGGTCTGGGTCTGGTCTGCGGTTCCGGCAACAGTTCTTGGCAAAGAATTCAAACAGCTCGCCCGGCTGTTGAATAGTTTGGTTAGGTTTGCTGGATTCTGAAGGCCTGCTGAGAATACTTTTGCTTGCAGTGGGCCTTCTAGGTTCCAAGTTCTGTAGTCTATGTTTAGCTTGGCAGTCTAAGTGTTGGATCTCTGGATGTGAAGTCGTCAGTCAGCATGCTCCGGAGCAAATGGAATTGAATGTCTCTACCTGTCCCAGCAGTCTCTTTTTATGTGTTTTGGAAGTGGGTGTGTGTGTGGCATAACTGAGCCTGCCCCTCTCTTGATTTGATAGGTCAATAGATTCTTTGGTCCCTGATTTGGGAAGGGATAGTGTGTCAAAGTGATGTCATTTCTATGACCTGGAGAAATGACACTCCCCTGGTCAATGTGCACACAAACCTATTCCTGATCCAAATACATATTTCCCAGGTACACAGTTGTTTGACATCACATACACACATCATATATTACTAAAGATAGTCCCTGTCCCGACTCTGGCGTTTCTAGGAGCTTGCATTCAAAAATGGCAGCTTATTTTTAAACACATTAACTACAATAATTATAATTAGCGGGGTTTGGCCCCAGAACATGGTACAAATTGGGGTTTGGACTCAAATCGTGAGGGCATTTTTCAAACTAAGACTCTCAAAGTTGTACATTCCTGTCATTTGGTTACAATAAATTACCACTGTTTCTATAAAATATATATTTGTTGCAATTCAACTCCCCCAAGTGTTTGGGTCCGCCTCTAGGAGTCTGGGTGAGTCAGTGATCACATGTCTCTCCCTGCTGGCAGAGAGCTGTTGACAGGAAACACTCAAAAAATTAACATACCCCATTCAACAGAAAGAGCCTTTTGTGTGGGCTCCAGCAGGCTGCCTGGAAGTCTCTCCTCAATCAATCAACAGGGTCATGTGATATCCTGCCTCCTGGTGTGGAATCTCTGAGGTGTTGAGGTTTCCCAGCCTCCTTGCCTCTGGGAACAGCAGGTGGCTAGATTTTCAATGAACCAACAAGCTTTGAAGTCCCTGCCCCTCTTGCAACTCCTAAATACAGTTTCCCTGTCAGAGTTTAGACCGCTAGCGCCACCTTGGGGAATTTGTCGGTACTGCATCCATTTTTGAGTTGTCTTGAATTACTGCATTTCAATAGAGTGGTCTTTTGCTTGATAGTATAGGACCCTTGCTTAACATTGTTTTGATGTCATCCTTACAGTAGAGTGGTGATGTGGAACCCCCCCACAAGAAGGTTGTATCTTTGGAGTGGTCTCGTGCCAACTGCGCGGTTCTCCTATTCTGGCGTGAATGTGGGCGGCGATAGCTCATCCCCACATCCACCCAGTCTATTGATTTAGTTTGTTCTGGGATAGAATAATGGGTGGCGACAGCTCATCCCCACATCTACCGAGTCTATTGATTCAACATGGGTCAAAACCCTTAACAAACCTGGACTGACCACCACCTCATCTGCTTTTCATCTACTATAGAGCCTCCTAAATTAGATAATCTAGAAACAGTTCCACCCATGCCTACTAGAAACAAAAAAGAAATCACATCTGAAAAATTACTTCCGCTCCTCCTACCAGATCTAATGGCTAGCACTATTAACTCTGACCCCAATACGCTAGTGGAGACATTCAACAATACTATGTCCAAAGCCTTGGCTGTAATTGCCCTTATCAAAGAATGTAAAAGTAAACGAAAATCCCATCTTAACTCATGGTTCACCCCCCACCTCAAAGAATTACGAATTCAAAAACGCAAACTACAAGCTATTTGGAGGCACACACCATCAGTTGAGAATAAAACATTACTTGACAACCTTGCTAAAAAATACAAGAAGGAAATAATCCAAACCAAAAAAGACACATTTAATGAGAGAATTAGCAAAGCTAACTCTAACTCTAAAGAACTCTTCTCCATCCTCCGGGAAATGGAAAATCCGATCGCTCTCTTAGACAATGTCCCCAAGGACAAACAATAGTGCACCAGCATCCAAAATACCTTAGCTAATAAAATCACAACCCTACAATCTAAAATTGCAAAGAAGAAAGCATCTCTGAGTTCCACTATAACCCATACTACCCACCAGCCTGATACACCCAGAACAGTCGCTCAACACAATCGCAAACCATTCAGATTCACCAATATATCCATATTGGAAACTGAAAAGGTGATATCTTCCCTGAAACCATCTAATTGTCAAAGTGACAGCTTCCCAGCACAAGTCATAAAGGATGCAGCTAGAGACTTAGCACCCTTCATATCTAAATTAATTAACGCACCCTTTAGAACCAGCACTGTACCCACTAACTTTAAAGAATCTTGGGTACTGCCTCTTCTCAAAAAACAGAGCCTCGACACAGCTATCCCTACCAATTATAGGCCTAATCCCACAGTCCCATTTCTCCTTAAAATTATCGATAGAGTAGCCTACCTCCAGATCCAAAACTATTTAGAGATGAACCAACTACTAGGATCACGCCAATCTGGATTCAGACCACTACATGGTACTGAAACAGCCCTAATCGACCTTAAGACACAAATCGACGAGTTGAAGGATAAAGGTAAAACAGCTATGCTCCTACTCCTTGATTTATCAGCGGCCTTTGACCAGGTGAACCATGCAGTGTTATGCAACTACCTGGCGTCTGCAGCCTATTTCTCAAGTGAAACTATAGCCTGGGTACAATCCTTCCTAGCCAACCGTACGATGAGAGTGTTCTCCCCTTTAGCTTCTGTGGACCCAATACATATCACCTGTGGAGTCCCACAAGGTTCATGTGTCTCCCCCACAGTGTACAATATCTTCACTAAGCCACTCTTCGACAAACTTGACAGACTGGGGATAACCTACACCAATTATGCAGACGATACACGGATATCCTCATACCACTATCTGGCAACTTTGTTGAAGACACAGCTCTAGTAAACAAGATTTACCTCCTCATTCAGGCATGGATGGCCTCCCACGGCCTTTGCCTGAATGACGACAAAACAGAGATACTGATCCTGGGTTCCGACTCTAACCTCAAAAAACTCAGCCCCAATTATCTCGCCTTCAACATAGATGGCAATATAATTAAAGTGGCAACTGAGGTAAAAACTTTAGGTTTCTACCTTGATTCCACATTATCTCTTAAAAAACAAACTAATTCCCTTGCTTCCTCCACTGCTTACACCTGCAAATTAATTAGGGCTTGCAGACCTTACCTTTCCAAAACCAATTGTATCACACTAGCCAATGCCCTAGTAATGTCTAAACTGGACTACTGTAACGCCCTATATACGGGTGCCAGCAAAACTATCATAAACAAAATGCAAATACTGCAGAATAATGCTCTCAGAGCAGCCCTGGACATACCCCGTAGAGCACACATATCCAACATTAGGAAAGATCATCACTGGTTAAAAATTAGTGACAGAGTTCTCCTCAAAACGCTATCTCTCACCCACAAAGGACTGAACAACACAGCGCCCCCATACATTTTGGCCAGACTGACCAGAAAATCCTCCACCTACCACATTAGAGCTTCCAACCACTTCCTACTTGAAACACCTAGATTCAGACTAACTAAAGCGGGTGGAGCTAGCTTCCTGGTTAAAGCTGCCGTGCCTGGAATGCACTCCCCACTGCACTGAGAGCTAATCTACCCTAGTCTAGATTTAGATGTAATGTGAAAAGTTGGCTCTGGACTTAGGACGACTAACAAACTGATCTTCTGTTCTAGGCCCAGATCAGCCACTGTAAATAATTACCATGATAATTCTGAAACCAGAAGTCAGACTATCTTATGCATATGAGCCCCTCACATCGTGCATCCCCTTATTAACAACACTTGTAATGTATCTCCTGTATGCTTCCTCTGTATGCAACCTAAGCTCAAGTATTCTTGTACCTGCTGCGCCCAGCTGCCACTGGGTTTGGAGCGCATTATCAAATAATAAACTAAACTTTACTAAACTAAACTAAAGTGACATTATGCAAGCAGCTAAGGTGACCAACTAAAGTGACCTTATGCAAGCAGCTAAGGTGACCAACTAAAGTGGCATTATGCAAGCAGCTAAAGTGGCCAACTAAAGTGACCTTATGCAAGCAGGTAAGGTGACCAACTAAAGTGAAATTATGCAAGCAGCTAAAGTGGACAACATTTATGCAAGCAGGTAAGGTGGCCAACTAAAGTGACATTATGCAGGCAGCTAAGGTGGCCAACTAAAGTGACATTACGCAAGCAGCTAAGGTGACCAACTAACGTGACATTATGCAAGCAGCTAAGGTGACCAAATAAAGTGACATTATGCAAGCAGCTAAAGTGATCATCTGCATACCATGACACCTGGGCCCTAACGCAAACTTTATTTACCTCCAAAAGGGTAAAAACCTTTCTTAAAAATACAACTAGTGCAAACGAGAGAGCTGCATTCCATTTATTAGTAATTAGTTATTTATAACGTTTTAAAACCACATTATTTATTTGACACCCCCGTTGATTCCAACCAGATTCCTTTGGTATTGACTGAAACTAAGCATGCATAACCTTACAGACTGTATCTGAACCTGTTTTTATATGTTTGTTCTGTACCTATAACAGTTTGTGCTCCATTGTAACCAGAGCAATGCATGTAACAGCGCCACGATGCATCAGGGCTGTTGTGCGCTATATAAATGTCAATGAATAAATTAATTAATGCTCAGAGATTTCTAAGCACGCCCCCAGGTATTGAACCTGTGTTGCACTGCTTCATCTTGCTTCCAAGGTGAGCATGTTGCCCCTGAGCTATCCCCTGACACAATTTGATAGATTCCATAAATTGGCCACCATGACCCGAGCTTGAGCGCATACATCTTTCAAAATATTAGTGTTCTTTGTATTAAACCAGCACATTTAAAATCAAATGGTGGAGGGCTTCCAATGTGTTCCCTTTGCATATTCCACAATTACGCAGTTCGAGAGGGATTCTAATGCAGGGTTCGGTCACTTCTAAGGTATACAATAGGTTTAATGAAAAATTGTATAGATTTTGAATTATTGTATAAAATCATTTTTGTATGACAATCTTGTAAAAAATCATAAATGATTAAATACAAGTAAATAAAAAAAAAAAATAGGTTTAATTGGAACCTCATTAACCATGATCTGTAAACAGGTGAGGGGAATTGTATAATGCAAGCCATAGGAGAGCATAGTCCTGACAAACAGTTTACACACTCTTTACAGAGTTTCAGGTTTTACAAACATTCACAATGTTCTATATTTTCCCATACTTCTTTCTTATAAATACAGGATTGAATTCCAACCGTTCCATATCAATGTACCCCTTGGACATCATTTAGGGGTCACCAGGGGTCACATCTGCAACCTCTGTGGTCTCCTTGCTACCACCGTGGCCTCCCTTATTACCCCTAAACAAAATAAAATAAATTGTCTTTTTTTTTAATTGAGGCTCATGGGCTTTGGCCAGCAGCATGTGGCATTTTGTTTCTGATAGCTATAGCGGTGAAATAGCTCAGTGGGTTTAGTGCTCACTGCTGCAATGTGTGTGTGATCTGTAAGTTCGACTCCTGGCAAGGTCAACTCAGCCTTTCATCCTGCTGAGGATGCATGAGTATTAACACAGGTTGGGTGATATTGTATGTATATTTGTTCTATATGATGCGCTTAAGCGTAAGTACTATAATATAACACATCATTATCGTCTGGCCTTGGATGTCTGCTTGCATTCACAGTACTTTGGTAATATGGGCCTATACGTACTGATATTAAAGATACATATGGTGATCAATTCTTGTATGAAATGTATATCACTTTACAGTGATATCGTAACCATATTTTTTACTTCACTTCCGGTGATGTCATCGGTGGTCAAGGGTCGTATGATGTCACTTCCGCTACCCATGGCATTTTGGTGAAATGACGTCCCTGATGCACACATATAAGTAACACTCACAACACGTTGCACATTGCAACAGAGAGCAATTAACTTTTTTGTGTGCAGCCTCCCCTAATCACGTAAATAAAGAATGTCTCCCTTTCTCTTTCATTTTTAAGTATGAAATTAATTTTCTTTTATATGTCTACCACCGTGATCTTAGACCCAGCTCAAATCTCAGTATTGCTGTAGGCAAGGATTGTGGTAATCCCAGTACTGCTCAACACAATTCCCCTTTGATGGCATGTGGCCATTTCCTATCTTTATTTCTAACAAATACGCTGCTACAGGACATACTATGGTCACAGACTGAATTAAGGCTGCTATATAGATATTTGGAAAACTGTTGCACTTTCAAATTTGTAACAATATTATTTCCATACCTGGCCCACTTTGCCCGCATTTTTAGTTGAAACAAGAAGTGTATTCCACTATGGAAAGCCCTGAGGAAAACCCGATTGAGTCGAAACATGTGTTGGCTGATACCCTGTAATAAACCTCTAACCCTCACCAATAAACATGATCTTGTGTTCAGTTATACGTCTGGCACAGGCTGAAAGTGATTAACAAACGTTGTCTTGCCTAATTGCTCTGGAACTCTGACCTAAATTGCCTTGTAACACAACCCTAGCAGCCACCAGTTAACTAAACAAAAACAAAAGTATACAAATATTTAATTAGGAGAGCTCAGACCCAGGAAAAGACCTGCACCCTCTGCACTTTATTTCTAACAACTCGAGACCTTACGTGAGAGATGGAATGAGTTTTGATTTTACAAATCTATAAGATGCTGTAAAGAGAAACAGCAGTGTTCAACTATTACTATTTTCGTTTTTGGTTATGAATGACTTAATCTTCAATAATAGTTTTTCCTTAAATTTGCAGATTTAGTACTTATTAGTGGACACCAAACCCAAATAACAGGGTTCACACACCTCTTCAATTATTTTATTGTTTATGAATCACGTTTGAAGTTACACTTCCTATTAAACACTGGGATCATAGATTTACTAGCATTTATCACCACCCTACTCTCTCAGGCGTAAAGCTGCACATAGTCTAGGCTCCTTTGTAGCCCGATAGGAGTGGAATCGAGCAGAATTCCATCAACTGCTTATGCCACCCAGCCCACTGCCAACTGACCAATCCTGGGCAGAGAAAGGTTGCATTTACACAGCTCTTCCTGAAGGTCCGAGATGTATAAATTAAACAGGCAGGGAGCGAGAACGCACCCCTGCCATCAACATGAACTGACCTTAACTTCCCTAGAAAGTGCACCTGCCGAGTTTAGGTGTATTTTCAAGCTGTTATCGGTGTGAAAGAGCAACAACGTATTCAACAAGGCCAGGGGGATGCCCCAATTGGCTAGTTTTCCCAAAAGGCATATTCTGTGCACTTTGTCAAATGCAGCAGACACATCCACACTGGCTGAAAATAGGGCCTGGCCCTTAGGCCTATGGGCTACAAGTTGACATAAGGTGTACACCAAGCCATTTAGGGTTGTTCCCATGTTTCCGCGAAAGCCTGTTTGATAAATACTACCCCCCCATCCTCTCAACCCACTGGGTCAAGCCTTTAAGGACAGCAAATGCTATTACTTTACTTGTGCTAATAATAAGGGAAATAGCTCTATAGCTAATGGGGGGAATAACAATCACAGTTTTTTATATGGGGGGACTTTAATCGACTTACCATGATTCGGGTATCCGCCCCCCCTCTTAATACTTGGGTGAAAAATATTAACAAAATGTTTGCCCATAGTTTGGTATTGCCCTTTAATACTATGTTGCAAATGGCATCAGAGCCACAGGCCCTAGAATTTTTGAGTTTTACTATAACAGTTTCAAAGTCATAAAGTTCAAAGTTATTGTCCCAAGAATCTACAGGCAGAGTAAGCTTTTTCTTTTTCTGCTGTGTTAACGTAAAGCTGCTCAAAATGCTGACAACACAAAGATTCCAAAATAATATTGGCTTTTCTTAGAGGCTGGCTGGGTTCTGTCAATTTAAAAGTCCACAAACTAAAGACAGGATAAGCAACCGGGCCCACATAGGCGACAATGAATGTAAATTGCAGGTTTTGTGCGCAGAATGAAACAACTCTGAAACATCTCACGCTTTTCTGTATTACATCACGAACCCAAAGGACAAAATATCTGGGTCCTATGCTGACAAAACAGTTGACTCTGAATGCAGATAATTGGTGGCAGATGATGTTTGACGGTGAGGACACAAAAGTAATCCTTGTGTTCACTTTTTTCTTGGAAGAAATAGAAAAGCTCTTAGCTATCACAAATGCTGAAGGAGTAGACTAAGGCAGCTCTGGGCTTTCCTTTCATAATAAAGCACATAGCATTTGGACAGTGGACAAAATAAGGCGTGATCACGGTGGAAAAAAATGTATCTTTTGATGACATTGTGAATGGATGTTATGTGTTTTGTATGCAATTTGTTTTGTGTGCATTTGTGTCCTTTTTTTAAAGGTTTGAATAAGCCAATACAAAAATAAAATAAAAAAAGTCCCCAAATACCTCTGTCATATCTCAAGATTTTTAATGTCATCATCTTTTAATTAGACCTTATGAAATGTTGAACCTCATACACCTTATACCAATGTTTCTATCTTTGTCTTATCCGTCTGAGTTCTTCAAATTAATCATCAGAATTCAGGGATATATTTGCGTTCAGCTTTCTTACTTCTTGTTGCATTGTGTTTTTACGCTTCATAACTTCTAAGTCAAAGGGATGTTTATGAGTTAGACTGAAGGGACACTGTTCCCATTTTTACTTTGCTTCGGGATGTAATGAGAATGTACTCATGTTTTCAGGAAATGCTTGCGGTGCACACCGGAAGCCCCTCTCTGAAAACAACCAGCTCACCCAACAAGCCCTTGCTACTATATTAATTACTCCTATAATAATTAGATATTGTCTCAGCAGAGTTATTTACCACCAAATATGTACATGTAGAGCTGTTGGTTCTATTTTCATTCATCCCTGTTTTTTTTCCTCAGTTCTTTGCCGAAAAGTTTTGACCGAAAAAAGGCATCACATTTAAATGTTTTCTATTTGAGGGTTAACCCCGCAAGCATCCATTCCCTTTGATGTATTCCCTATCCTCCCACCGCCCTAACCACTTACATGCCCTTACCCACCCCCACCCCCATAGTTTTGTTATTTGTTTTCAGCCAAAGTTTGTCGGCAAAAATCTCTGTGAAAAACAACAGACGACGAATGAACGTCATACCGAGCTGTTGCTCTGTAAGTTCCCAAAACCATGATTACTACAATTTTTTGGCACAGTAAGCAAATGTACTTTAGATGTAAGGAAATTTGAGACAAAGACAAAATCAATGATTGAGTGGGAATACTGTCTGAAACAGGTGGAATGGATTGGGGTAATTTCCAGGTACAGTCATATTTTTTTTCCTCAAATTCCATCTGATCCTAACCTCCGACCTCCCCTCCCCCTTAGTAATTTGGGACGAAGTTGATGATTTTCGCAAGACAGGTACACACCAAAAGAGAAAGTTCTAGTTAGTAGGAGCAAGTAGGTAAACAATGCATACCAAGATCTCAGAGAGCAATGTGTCGGTCTCCAAAAGACAGTCAATATTGAAGTTATAAAAGGTGCCACATATATCGCAGGCATGTCAGGTAGCAAATTTGGCATTTATCATGTGCGTTTCAGTGTGTTTAGTTTAGGGTCATTGCATAGGTTGGTTTTGGATATAATCTGAAGGACAAGCTGGCCAGTAAGTCGTTCAGGGTCAAGGAAATGCAGTTGGAGTAAGATTTTTAAATTAGAAGACATAACTAGGCAAAACCATTTGTCATAGCTGTATAATGGAGGATTGGGCCACACGTGGGAAAATGTTCCTTCAAAAATACATGGACCACTATGATGTCTATTTAGAAAAGTTTCTTGGGTCTCAAACCAATCAGATCCCACTGGCCAATAATGGTTCCCCTCAACCTGGGTCCATGAATCTCAATTATCCAATTGTGACAATCAAAATGCCCCTCTGGGTCAACGGAGAGGACATTGTTTATTGTATCACAAACCAGTAGTGTTTATAGTTATGAAACTTGTAATTACACACCATGCCCCTGACATGAGGAATTCTATAGAAAATATTGCAAAATGCGTAACGTCTATTATTGCACTGGCCCTTTAGCTTCAACGGTTATTGTTAAGCCTGGCTGTATGCATTCGGCAGAAGCCCAAATTACCTACATTTTCACTGTATTTGGGCGATGCGATTTCGGCCGAACTTTCAAGAGATTTGGGTGACAGATTTGAGTATACAGCACGACAATGTAATGCTGATGAAATGTTGCTGAAGACATTGAATTGAAGAGGTCAGACTTTTTCCCGCTAGCAAATAATGAAAGCAAACACAAGTGAAACTAATGGAATGCCCCAGAAGAATTTCTGCCAGGGATGAAAAAATAAAGCAAAGTGTCTACATTATTAATGGGATGCAAATTGCTGTTTCTTTGATGCAATAACTAATAGTAACTCTTTGTTTGCAGTTGACAAAAAAAATGTAATGGAAAACAAAGGGGTAGAGGATGCATTTCTTAATTAGAATTTGCATTGTGGAGGTAACCTTTTTCAGAGAGTTGGCCATGAATGTCCAGGTGACTGTGCTGCAGCACACATTATGTTGTGGCCATCCCCGGCAACGTATTAGTGTCTGAAGCATGCATGGGGCTTCCTGCCCCCACGTGGTTCCTGGGATTGCATTTCATCATGGCAAGACCGCAACAGGCCTATGAGGTATGTAATGTACCTGGAACTGCAGCGATTCATGCCAACGCTGTTCCACACTTTAAAAGAAATGCATGAACAGGTCGGACATGTTCTGCCTTTTCCATAGAGGCAGATGAAAAGGTATATGTTTTCTACACATTTGCATGTGCTTTCTATTTCTGAATACCGGCTGCATATTAAAATGGGTATAATCCCCCCTTGTCATGGTGATGAAAAACGAAATCTTAATAGGCACATTAGTGATGCACACATTTGAAGGAACTTTGAGAATAGGGCACATCTTTTGTGGGTGTAAATGATGAGATGCACTATCATATCTCAGCGAGCAGGAGAGAAAAGCGCAGGTGTCAAGCGCAGCAGAGCGCTGAGGGAGTGGCTGCGGGGCGGCTGTTTCCCCGCTAACTGGGTCATGTGACTGGGTCCTGTGTCCTGTTCTCTGCTCACACCAAGAAGGAGGAGGGGTGAGCAGGAGGGAAAAGCGCAGGTGTCAAGCGCAGCAGAGCGCTGAGGGAGTGGCTGCGGGGCGGCTGTTTCCCCGCTAACTGGGTCATGTGACTGGGTCCTGTGTCCTGTTCTCTGCTCACACCAAGAAGGAGGAGGGGTGAGCAGGAGGGAAAAGCGCAGGTGTCAAGCGCAGCAGAGCGCTGAGGGAGTGGCTGCGGGGCGGCTGTTTTCCCGCTAACTGGGTCATGTGACTGGGTCCTGTGTCCTGTTCTCTGCTCACACCAAGAAGGAGGAGGGGTGAGCAGGAGGGAAAAGCGCAGGTGTCAAGCGCAGCAGAGCGCTGAGGGAGTGGCTGCGGGGTGGCTGTTTCCCCGCTAACTGGGTCATGTGACTGGGTTCTGTGTCCTGTTCTCTGCTCACACCAAGAAGGAGGAGGGGTGAGTAGGAGGGAAAAGTGCAGGTTTCAAGCGCGGTAGAGCGCTGACAGAGCGGCTGCAGGGCGGGCTGTTGCCCTGCTGTTACCCTGCGCTTTTCCAGGCCCCTTTTGGGCTATTTGAGCTGTCTCTTGACCGGCCGCGTCCTTGGGAGACGAAGACGAAGCAAGGGGTGGAGCAGAAAATTCCACTGGGAGCCCGCGGACCCATTGTGCTGGGGATTGAGATCCTGCACCTGGAGGTTACTTAATCCACAACAGGACACCCTTGTGGTGGAAAAGTCTGTTGTTTAGCGCTGTTTGGTGTGAGCAGTTTTCCTTGTTTGCTCACTGTGTGCACCACCTGCTTCAGTGTAACTGGTTGTTCTTTATCCCCAGATCAGGAGTAGTGCAAGCCCTTCACAGATTGGTGTTTTTTTTGTTGAACTGTTGACTCTCAGCCAACTGTTACTCAACGCATGGCTACGAGCTTGGCCAGCACTAGCAGAAGCTTTAATTGGTTTGATTGCAGGTGAGAGGTTGGGTGGAGGGAACTATGTATTGCACCGATCCCCCTGTAGCTGTAAATGCTGAGGCCAGCAATACATACGAGAATCCCTCCCCATTAGCAAACACGCCTCCCTCCACCATGCCATGGGGCATAATGCCTACACAGAGAATACTGGAAGGAAGGCGGAAAACTCCTTCACATCTTTCCTCACTTGGGGGTGAAAAGAAACAGCCATGCCACCCCCATAAGACTTACAGGAGAGCCATGTACCATGAATAAAGAAATTAATCAGTTTATTGATGCCAGCCAGGATGCATGGGGATAGACATCAAGGCCAATGGACATCAAGGACAATGAGGACAAGGATAGTTCACGCTCAATCATCAGTAGTGGAATTGGTACCTACAGCTCTGTGCAATGGATTACAGACTTCGACAAATCCTATGACATAGCTGGCCTATCAACGCCCGAGGCCCTGCTCAGGGCTCCACCCATTGCCCCAAACGGCCCTAAGCTGCATGCAGGGGGTGCAGTGGACGAAGAGGGGGCGAAACTGTCAATACTTCAACTAACCCACTTCTTGAGGCTCCACTCCCCGTAAAGCACCGGATGACCAGTTCTGACCTGTTTGACATTTGAAACCAGCAATGATGTAGGTGAATTTGTAGCAATGAGGGCCAGCACCGCACAGAACTCAGAGCAAAGTATCCTTTGAAATTGGCCGCAGGTGGGGGTTCACTAGCCAGGAAATGCCCCAAGAAAGACAAACAAGAGGACCCAAATTCAATAAAGCCAAGGCCTCATCCCGACCTTATAACGTGGGCATTACGCCAGGCCCTCAACAGTCCTGCTGCTGCTGTCATGGGAAATGTGGTTACAGAAGGCACTGAAAACGGTGTGCTGTTAATGTTGTAATCTCCGTCCCCATGGGTGCAGACCCAAACATGATGGGACTGTTCATGCCCACAGAGAGTGGCCCCTTCCTGCATAGCACTCTGCACCATGCACCTACCCCAACACCCTTCGAATTGTTGAACACACCCCAGTCTCAGTACCCCTAATCTCTCAAATATGACCAACCTTAATAAGGCAGCGCTGGGTCCTTGCACTGGTACCATAGAGAATGAAGATGCTAATAGTGTTTCTTTGGATAAGGGGCCCCAGGCTCAAATTCATTCAGGCTCCCATATCCCAATCCCCAGAGAAGTGAATCATAGAGTGCAACCCTGCCCGCCGACTTCCACCCAGAAGACTACAGAATGGGCGGGGCAAGCCAATTAGCAAGTGAAGAGGCAGCCTCACAGGGAGGGGGTCAGTATTTTTGCACAAACTCTGCAAACTGGCCCCTGACCACTTGGAACCAAGGGAAGTGCTCACCAACAAATGTATTAATTGGCTCTGCTGCATACATGGCTATCTCTTCGTAACCTGCAAGGACTTTTGAAAATATACCAGATGAACGGATCAGGGGGTGAGTGCTTTTGACTGTATTCAGATCGATTTTAGGGGGTTGGGGTAGCTAATGGTATAATGAGACTTGATAGGAAAAGCAACCCCTCCCTTAATAGCACAATCTCTGTCAGGGTGTGCTTTTATGGCCTCATGGCCGAAATACGTTATTGACTGATTGAGATCTCATAACCTATGCAACATATGTTTTGAGACTAATCCCTTTACAGTGGATATATGCAACAAGCTACATATCTCATTGCATTGCAATCCTACCTGACTAAATGGTGTTCCTTCAAGGAGTCTACATCATGAATGCTTGACATGTGGCTGCCACTGTTTTAGCCCTATTGGCCCTTTTGAGGTCATTTGCCTGCAGCCAATGACTCTATATTATTACATAAATAAGCTCAGTAGTCCTGATGAAGCAAGCTCAGCAGGTTGAAACCTTACACAACCTTAATGCATGACTGACTCCTTCCCATCCCTATTGCCATTTCAGAGGCCCACATATAGTATGAATTCCATACATTATAAACTTATGAACTCAATAATACTCAGTATGTCAACATCTGTATGTGGAAAATTAGTTTTAGGTGTGGCTGACATGTAACTGTCTCCGCTGGTGTGACAAGCAACTCTACAATTCCCTGCTTCAACTTTACTAATTTGATCAAATTCAGAGGATAACATACTGACTTCTTCTTACCCAGATTCAAACCTGGGACCTGAAGGTTACACATAGCTCTTTGTTGCAGGTGCAGTAATCTACTGATAGTTTATTGTGCTGTCCTGCTTGGATAACATTCACAAATGCACAGAACTCCATTTGCTATTGCTAAACCATCCACCCAGCCTTACCTGACACTCCCCTCACGCTAAATATGTTCTTCTTTTCTGATGCCGTTTAAGTGACTTTGCGTATATTCTTTTCCCAAGAATCCAATTGAGCCAGTCTGAACCTCCCTGAAGATGTTTGTCTCTTAAAGGGCATTCGGGTAGATTTAGGCTAGAAGAAAAATCTGTGGGAACCTATACACCCACCTTAATATCATGAGGAGAGGTTTGAGAAGCTGCCGGTCACTTTTGAGGAAAGGTGCCCAAGCTTAGATGTTATCGTGTAACCAACAAATGCGTCAATTACATCAAAGGACCATCACAAATGGTTGCCCGTTATGTATCATCTTTTGTCTCTCTCTTGCTCATTGTCTCTCTAGTCCACTCAAACCACACAGACATATACGCACCACAAAATAATACATTAAAACAGTAGCCCAGAACATTACTTTTCACACTTCTATCCATAATGCTTTAACATATTATAAAAGGAAAATCCATGCATTCAGTTTCAGAACAGAGAAAGGTTTTTCCACAAGAAAGCTCTCTACACTGTAATATTAAGTGCTGTTACGAGAGCACTAAGCGAATTCGACTCTTGAAGCAAATGCTATCACTACACTTTCTCAAAATGAATACTTCCCAGTCTATGATCTTAAAATAATTATTTTGCCATAATTCTCATATGGCTGGACTATATTTTGCAAATGAATATTCATACTTTGGGCATGCAGTACATTTGAAACCTTTTTGGTGTGGGTCTGCTTGCTCCCCGCACGGCCAGTGAGGCTATCGGAGGATAACAGCGAAGCAGAAGTCCTAGAGGAGATTAAGAATACAACGCTGCTTGCTTCCTTGTGAATGGCAGACTGCTGCGATAGAGACTGATGATGCAATTTCCCATCATGTGGTAAAAATGACCATCAAAATAAGGATTCCCAGCAGAATGCTTTTTTGACAGCTTCATGCTGTTGGCAATTTGTCTTGGCATCATTCTGCTGGGGCCAGGAGGTCTCTATCTGGCCCACATCACCATTACACCATTTCCCATCAGCCACAAGCAATTGAAAAGTAACCACACTTATTAACAACATTATGGAACCATTAACTGGGGAAAGGGACAGCCAACGTGAATTGAAAATAAAACAGAATGATTGCATGAGGGTGGTTAAGACCTATGGTATGGGGCTTTGGGACCCCTGCACACGTTTCTTTATCCAATGTGTGGTTTAGGGGTTTCATGATTGATGAATGGATGATGTGTTTTTTTTTTTTTTATAGAGCAGGGGTCTGCAACCTCTGACTCTCCAGATGTTTTGGACTGTGACTCCCGTGATCCCTCACCTTTGGTTATGCTTGCTAGGGCTGCTGGGAGCTGCAATCCAAAACATCTGGTAAACAAGAGGTTGAAGACCCCTGGTAGAGAGCAGAATGTTTGCCCGATAAGGGCAGCTTGTTGTTTGCAGATGTGCACAAGAACATGTATGCATTATACAGAAGGCAACGGGCAGGTTGAATAATGAACCAACCAAGGTAAGGAAAGACAGGGAGAGTAACAGTTACTGCCAAACTCTAGAGCCGAAGAACAGTTTACAAACAGAAGAAAAGAGTCCCTTATTCTTCTATCAACTCACCAAATTCCAGAACTGGGACGAGACAGAGCATGCAGAGAATACAGAAGATGCCACTAATCAAGAGACATTGACTAAGACATCCAAGCATTGTATCTCATTCAGTGTTTTCCAGATGATGTGCTTGTTTTCTTGTCGAAAACCAATCAGAATAGCTGTAGAAGATGCCAGAGTAGACCAGTGGCTTTGGGGACGTGAGTACTGGTAGCCGGGGCCAACCACAATTGCTGTCAGGCACCTTGAACTGCCAAATGAACAGGACTGTAGCCAATGTTTTAGTGACCAGTGAGGATGGTGGCTCACCCCCCTTTGTTGTCTCCCAGATCCCAAATGCCTCTACATGCAACTGTTGTGGACTCATGCCACAGTGGTGGATCTGATGTCTCGTTATATCCAGCAGCTGTCGGCTGCCTTCACTTGCGCAGCCATTCTGTTAATGATCCGCAGCATACTCTCAGAGTTTTTGTGGTGTGCCTCTGCAGCTCCTAGTTGCTCATAACATCATCCCATGGCAAATTAGCCTCGCAGCATGTGAGTTCCTCCTTTTCCTACTATCAGGATGAGATCAGTAAGCTTAGGTTGTATAGCCTTTCCACCTCTTGGGGATGCCGTGGTGCATTATCCAGTATACTCCTCGTGTCCAGTGTGTGAAATGTTCATGAAGATTCACATGCAAATCTGCATAACAAGGGGAATCACATGGTCACATTGTGGAGCCTGCTTGGGTGGAGCATCATGGGAAATTTCACGGGTTCAAGTTCTGTAATAATTCACTTGGCCTTTTCATCTACTAGAGCTCTTGGGGCGAATTAGGGTAGACACCTCATTTTCTCCAATGGGCAATGGACCACTTTATTATTGTCCCACAATATTCTTACACACCTGCAAGCATGAAAAATGTCTACTCTTAGTTCAATCTCATTGGAGTGCCCTTAGCCGATCCAGAGAAGGATATCCATTTACATATGTGATCCACCCTATAAGGGGAGTCAAGCCCAAAATGCTAGGCGACGTCTCTGAGTACGAGTACCATCAGCAAACCCAGTCCTGGGTTACAGCCTCTTTGGGCTTCATTAATGAGGTGCAGTTGCCTCTCGAGACAGAGCGAGCAAGGGGCTCATGTCTGGAATCCCCTACTCACTTGGTTCACAGTTGTGCAACATTGGGAGACATCCTTCACTAAGGAAAAAAGAAAAGACACAACAGATTGTTTGTAGGCTGTAAACCCACACGGGAGTACATGGCATGAGAATGGCGTCATGACATTTGACAGATACAATAGAACAAGTGACACTGAGGTTTCTTTGAACGACTGTATTTTGTGGTCGTCAGGATGGGGCATTTGATAAACATCTGTGGGTGTCAGAGGTTTATCTACAAGTGAAAGAACAATCCATACAAAAGATGTCAGGATTGGTTAAACTATAGGGTGTCAGTGGTCTCCCTTCTAACATATACAAAGTAAAATCTCCCTCTGCTTCTAGCACTTTTCTTGACACCATTTCTGGGATATAGTGCCCAGCAAGCTTCTAAGCTCTCAAAGCACAGTTTCAGGTATGTGGCTCCCAGCATATATGTTAATTTGATTTGTTTTGTTTTGTCTTGCGCTAACAAATGCGAAAGGGATCTAAGTGCTCAGTGTCAACACAAGGTTCAAAGATAACATTGATCTGATTGTATGCGAGGGGCATTTTATCTTCCTTTGTTCATTATTTGCCAAGACATGGGGAACTTTATTTTGTTGATTCTGGCTAATGATAAGTCCTTGAATATGTGAGATGCCTGATTTACAAAAAAGGAAAAAAAAATCCATCTCCTAAGATATTATGTTAACTGTTGCTTATTCTATTGAATGCATTGTACTGAACAGATCGTTCTACACTCTTGAAGTTTATGGAATTCTGTTGTTTTTAATATTGTTGTTTTTAACTTGTTAACCAATGGGTTTGTAGCCTATGTATTGTATTGAATATGTATTGATGCACTTTAACTGAAACGTGCATTTCCCTAATAAATACATTGATGGTGAGTAAGAGTGGATAGAAGGTCGTTAGCTTCCTATGGAAAGCCATGAAGGTGCCGGCGTTGTGAATCTCTAGTGGCAGAGGGTTCCAAAGAGCTGGAGCTAATCCCTGAAAAGTAGAGAGAGCCTAGAGCTTTTTTCTATTTAAAGTGGGGCACAGTGCTTTTAAATTTGTTGCAGACCTCAAGAATATCCATGCACAGCTGAAAAGGCTTTTGCAAGTGAGTGTTGGTGTCTTAAATTACACCCAGGTCACCCCTGCGAGCCAGTGAATCCTCCCAAGAACAGATGACATGTGAGTCCGCCTAGGGATATTCGCTGCAATGCAAGTTGTCGTGCTAAGAAGGATCTGGGTTAATTGAAGGATCATCTTCTTCAACCCCAGAAACAGAAAGTTACAGTAGCCCAGCTTGGATTGATTGTACGAGCAATGGCAGCACACTTTTCTTTAGACAAAAAAGGCCTGATTTGTTTTATCAGATCGCAAGTTTATAAGCTTATGATGGCATTTGCCTGAGGGGAATAGATAACATGGGATCAAACAGGATGACAGGTAATCTAACTTTGTCTGATGATTATAAGGCTACATGGTGGACATTTTAGATTTGAAATAATCAGTGTGGAGAAGAATGCACTTGTTTGGGGTTGAGTAAAAATACAAATAAAAATTAGCAACATTGTGGGAACCCCGCTACCGAGAAAGAATAGTGTCAATAACCTGCTCTTTAGGTAGGTTCCCACTCAGCAGAGTCTACAATCACACTTTAGCTCTCTGTACCTTTTACAGAGGAGAAATGTGCATGTGTCTATCAGTCTGGTTCCACTCCTCTGGGCTGCGTAGCACCAACATGATAGTCAATTCACCTCTGAAAACATGGCTGTAGACACTCAATAGAGCAGGTTATTGTAATCATGTTCATTCTCAGTAGTGTGAGCTCTTGCACATGTGTTCATTTAACTTTGGACAAAGACTTAGAACATGTTCTATCATCCCGGTCTTAAGCCTTTTTCAAAATGGCCTGGATATTCCTTATTTTCCTCAGGTTTAGCTACCGATCTTATCAGACTCTGGGTAACATTTGCAAAATTGTGCATGTCATGACAAGACAACATTAAGTAACAATTTCAGTAAAGTTCCAGTGTGACAAGCAGTGTCAGCTCACAGTTTGGCAAACAGTACACACAATTCTACTAAACCTCAAGTGTTCTGTTCCACAATTCAAATATATGCACACATTGCATAATTCTGTATATGTCATGTTTGCCCAATCTTGTTATACTCCGATATTGACAAGATCACTTTTCCCTATAGAAATACATCCCTAGCTTGACAAACCCATACAATAATCGAGTTTAGTAATCCCATAATGCTAACTGTTTGGCAATTCCAGTGTACTTTCAGCTGACTATCCTAACAAATTCACAGTTGAACAACCCTACATAATCGAAGATTATATAGTATAATCCCAGCAAAGTCCTTGCTTGAAAAAAAACTGGATACTCTGTCATAGGTGGTTGCCATCAAGCACGCACACAGCAGGTCTCACCTTTATTTAGATTTGCATCAGCAAGAGGTTGAAACATGGCACGTGGGATGGCCTTGAACTAAGAAGGGCAAAGATCAAAGCAAAACAGTGGGAGCAAAGAGCAAATTCAACGTAGTGTGCAGAGTCCAATCCTGATTCTATATTTTAGTCTTCTGGGCATCCACCCAGGACACTCTTCTTCAAGTCACTCATTTTCACTGTGGTTTTCAATCTCCCTGCATACTTTTTTTATATTGTCTTCATCATCTGCTTGATTCCTCATTGTGGTCTTGAGTCGTGAGCCCTGTTTTGGCGTTCGTCTTTAAATTTGACCAGGAATTTATGAGGAGGTGATGGCCTCAAAGCTTCTGCTGGATAAGCGTTGTATTGGACCTCACTTGCCTTCAGGGTTTATTTACTGTTAGGGAAAGGAATCCCCCTCCCCCCGCCCCAAGCTGAGTGCTAATGTGTAGGATGTTATCCCATATGTTAGCACATCTTCCTTACTTAGGGTGGACGACTCACAAATGCCACTGGAGTATGGGTTAGAGCTTCCATCTGGATGTACTCTTAATGTGTTCTTCAAGGTTTGGCTACTGCTTTTCAGCTGGCCTGCTAATTGATCCTGCCACTTCAATCAAGGCAGAGCTTAGCTTGTCTTAAGCTCTGCCTTAATTTGCCACCCACTCCTCTTTCTCTCTTCTATTAATTTGAATTAACCAACACATATTCAGCTCTCCATGATGCTGTTATATGTCAGTGTTATGCAGATGACATGCTGCTCTCTTTTAGGATACCCTCGGCCTCCTCCTCCTCCTCGCTCATCCCTGACTATCTGATGTTCAGTCATGGTGTGCCTCTAACAATCTCTGCCTCAACCCCAGCAAGACCGAGGTCCTTCTCATTGGGACCTCTGCTCCCGCTTTCCCTCTCTCACTCTGGCCACCCACCTTGGGCCCTCTGCCCTCACCCTCTTGTAAGGTAAAAAACCTTGGAGTGATCATCGACTCCACACTCTCCTTCTCTCCTCACATCACAGACTTTGACAAGAAGGCCCACTTCCAGCTGTACCTCCTCAAAGGTATTCTTCCCTTTCTCACCTTCCCCCAGAAGCTCACTGTCTCCAGAGCTCTGGTTCTCTCTAGGCTGGACTACTGCAACAGCCTCTTTCTCAATCTGCCTACCTCTACTCTTCACCCTCTTCAACTCATCCAGAATGGGACCGCGAGACTTGTCCTAGGCTTCAAACTCAGGGACTGCATATCTTCGACCCTGAAAACCCTCCACTGTATCTCAGTGGTTGCAAGGATCAAGTGCAAGACCCTCTGCAATATCCACAAGTTTTTATTGGGGCAGTGGCCCTAACTACCTTCAACTCCATCTTCCTAGGTACCTTCCTCCTAGAGCCCTTTGCTCATCTACCTCTAACTCTCTGCAGGTGAGTCACTTCTCCAAGCAGATAATGGGGGTAGGCCTCTCTCCTCTGCAGGTGCCCCCCTCTATAACGCCTCTCTTCCACTCTCTGCCTTAGGCCGGACCTCCTTAAATTTCCGGAAACTCCTCAAGATCTACATTTTCTCCTCTTCTTTCTCTCTCCCTCTACCCTGCTAACCTTCCCTTTCTCCTGCTTCGTTTGCTTATTGGCTGTCCTGCGAGTCTTCCAGGACACCAGCCCCCATCCCCCCCACACTGACCAGTCCTCCTGTACTTGCCGCTTGGCTCTAATTGCACTGCCGCCTGGCTAACCTTGCACTTCTTGGCTGGGATTGCCACTTGTAGTCCCAGCCTTCCAGCACTTAGCTCAGGGCTTTGCTGCTCTGGGTGCACCTCTCCCTGTACCCTCTCCGCAACACTTCTTATTTGCGCACTTGCACAAACTCAATGACACAAGGCCAAGTAAGATTGTTGTCTTGTCCTCCCTCTGCCCCTCCCCCGCTTTGTTGTGCCTTGAAACACTTGTGTTTAGGTGCATAATAAATAACAAATTAATCAATCAATCAATCAATCAATCTGCACACTATAACCTCACTCAGTCTGGAAATCCATCCTAACACCAACCACATTAGGAGGCTTGTTTCTCTTTAGATACAAGTGCTCATACAGTGATTGTGCCAACAAGGAATCTGATATGTGGACCCATTTTACCATTTGCGTTCTACTTTGTGATTGGTCTCTCTATTACAATCCCACCTCCTCCCCATTTGTGTGGCCAGTAAATTCCTTTACCTGTGGACTGTGTGCAGGTTGTTCTAACAGGAATCGCCCAATGGCTTGGCGCCCATGGTCTGAGGTTAAGGGAGCCTTGTCCATTGGGTTCAGGGTGCAAAATCATGGTGACCATCAGACTGGCTCTCTAGGGGCTTCCCTATGGCGCCAGAGCTTCCCATCCTGTCTACAAGGTTACAAACATTTTTCACAGTAATCTCCAGTTTGACAATCTACCATACTCACGTTTTGCATAATTCTAGTACATATGTTGGCTAAAAATCCAAATATACATTTACAGTTTTTGCAAGGCTGCTATAATTCCAGTTTGACCTCCAGTATAGTCCTAATTTGACAAGCCCACTAAACACTGTCACTATTGAGTTCAATAGACAACTAAGGTCTCAGAAGGTTTATTTCAGTGAGCAATTCCAACTTGTTTAAGGACCGAAGTCTGTAAGTCTGCCCCCGCTTTCCCTTGAGTTATTTCTTCCAGTGGTCATGTTATTGATTGACAGCTTGTAGAGTTTCAAGTGGTTCTTGTTAGTCGTGCTTGTCATGTCTAAGTGGTGGTTCTGTTGTTTTCTGGTCAAGGTGTTGATTTTTCAGGCGGCCCTTCCACCTGTTGGGACTCGGGCACCCTTTGTCACTGACCTTGGTTCCACCACTGGGTAAGGCAGGGCATGATGTTGATGGCCCCAAGTAAGCAGAGATATCGGCACCTGGGTGCTCATGACCAATGATTTCTCAATCTCTGGCAGCACTTTGTGACCACAGGGTACCTCTGGACACCTCCTCCATGCAACAGACTGGTCTCCTCCATGATCGCATATCTCCTCCTTCTACATCCCCCTTGATGCCCTTATCATAGATCAGTCCATCTTTGCCTCCCCTGTTAGCTTCCAGGCCTCTCCACCTTCTTATTCCACTTTCCACTCCTGCACTTTCTTTCCAAACCACCTTCTCTTATGTTGTTATCTGTATTTCGCCCTTCCCGGCTCTCTTGGTCACTCCTTGCTTTCCTTTCTTCTTCCACTTCACTCCTCTTATGCCTTCCTCTTCTCTTTCTGTTGATCCTCTTGTCTTTCCTCCCATCCTGCCCATCTCTCTGTTTTCCTCTCGCCACACCTCTTGCCACACCATTCTGCTCCCATCCTCCTTCTCCTCTCACATCCAGGTCTATCTTCTTCTCTGCTCCATCTTTCAATACCTCCCACTCCAGGTCTTTCCACTCACATACACTTTATATCTCCACCTTGAAATCCTTCCCATGCACCTCTTCTTTCACTAGACCTGCTCCACCACTTCTCATCCCTTCTTGTTCGTTCTGTTCCTCTGTGTCCATTATCTCTCCTCATGATTCTAAAATGCCACTTATTTTCTCTCACTCATTCAGCCTGAAGAATTGTGCTTTTATATATTATGCAGGCTCATAACCAGGGTCTGCAAACACCAGACCTGCTCAGCTGTTAAGATAAACAAACTGAGCGGGGAGCTTTGTCCCCAGGTTTCATGCAGTGGCCCAAAGCTGCAACTGTTCGGATCCGGCCTCCCTGTGTGGCACAACTAAGTGAACCCACTGAGCAAGGGCCATCCCGCATATTGTTTGCCAAATACTTGCTGTTACCCCAGTCCACCTCTCAGTGGTCGCCAGTCTGCCATTCAGGGCCCCCTTCATGCCCATGATCAGTCCTTTCAAAGACCTGCTCATTGTTGCAAGAAAGTTGGTAAATGTTTGCCGAGTTCTCAATGCGTAACACCATAACTGTATCTATGCCTGTGCTGAACTGCCACTCTTTTGATGGTCTCACTGCTTGTTAGTCATGAATATTGCAATAGGTGACAAGCTAGGTCTGGCTTTGCAGCTTCAGGGGTTATTTTTTGTTTAGGGCTGGCCCTACCCAGAGGGTCTTGGAGCACATTACAAGCTTCAAAGTTTGAAAAGGTGAGAGATGAAATAAGAAGTTACACCATTTTTTCAGGAAAAGATAGGAGGATTAGGATAGGTAAGTGATATCAGTGGAGGAGGACAGGGTTATATTGGGGGAAACAAGTATGTTTTGAGGCTCTTTCTGAATGTGTTGATGAAGGATGCAGTGTGCATGTGAAGAGGTATGGTGTTCCATTCCCTGCGAGCCGAGTGGGTAAATGCTTGTTTTTGTGTGCATGTGAGTTTGCAGAGTGGAATGTTTAGAAGGTGTTGGCTGGCTTCTCTGGTGTTTCTTTGGGCGATGTGTTTGTCATGAAGGAAGATGGAATTTTTAGGTGGTTGGCTTTGAATACAATGCAGAGTCCTTTGAAATCCGTTCCCTGGGATATTGGAAGCCAACAGAGGTGGGAAACAGTGGATGAGTATAGCTGCTGCATTTATTATGGCTTGGAGGACGAACGAGTGCTGTTAGGGAGTCCAGTGAGGAGAGGATTTCCATAGTCCAGCTGAGATCGAACCAGTGCTTGGACTGCCATGGGGGAGTCGTAAGGAGACAGGATATGGCTGATTTTGCATTGAAGGTGTAGTTGTAGACTGCATGCTTTGGTGACAGTACCTATGTAGTGTGGGACGGACAGGTGGTGGTCCATGGTGAAGTTAAGGTTTTTGATAGGATTGGAGAGGGATATTTGTGGTTTGTCCATGGCAAATTCTTAAATCCAGTTTGTGAAGTAGGGTTTGTGCCTTGTGGGGCAGATGAGGAGGAATTCTGTTTTGGAATGGTTGAACTTTAGGAAATATGTAGCCATCCATTTTCTGGTGATGAAGAGACAGATTTTGAGGGTGTGGAGTTGTGAAGGTGATGACATTTAGAAGTATGTTTGTGTGCCATCTGCATGTTGGTGGACATGTATGTTGTGTTTGCTAAGTGTCTGTCCAAGGGATGCAACATATAGGTTGAAGGGCAGTGGAGATAGGGAGGAGCCTTGTGGTACCCCATACTTGACAGGGGTTGGGTCTGATCAGTAAGGAGGCATAGAGACAAAGTGTGTATTTTCAGTGAGAAAGGAGGTGAACCAGTCTAGTACGGTGGCAGAGAGATTCATCCTGTTTGCCAGGAAGTCTAGTAGAGTGGTGTGGTTGATGATGTCGAAGGCTACCGAGAAGTCGAGGGGTGTGAGCATTGCTGTGTATCCTTTGTCTGTGATGCTGTGGAGCTCCTTGAGAATGTGAAGAGTAGCAGTCTCAGTGCAGTGTCCAGGTCAAAAACCAGATTGGAAAGGGTTGAGTAAGCTGCTTGCAGTGATGTGTTGTTGAAGTTCCATCATTCTAGTGAGGTATGGTAGGATAGAATTGAGGCGATAGTTTTCAGGGAGTGTGGGGTTGAGAGATCATTTTTTGAAGAGGGGTGAAATTTGTCCAGTTTCAAGTGCAGTGGGGATAGTACCATGGGCCATGGGCCGAGAGGATAGCTCACGGGCAACACATTTCTCTTGCAAGCAAGGCAATGCAAAGCAGAACAGGTTAGAATCCTAGTCCTGCGCTTAGAGACTGGTCTCCAGTATGAAGCCCGTAACAAAAGATTAATTCATTAGTAACCATGTGACAGACAGACGTTGATGATGTTACACCAGTGGGGAGCCAGTGTGTGATACAATTGGATGCAGCTTGAGGTCAGCATGCATCACACAGGAACTGTCCAGGTTTTGTTTTGGCATTGAGGGTGAGGAGAGTGTTACTGTTGATGCGGCCAAAGTTGTCCTATGTGTTGGAATGTTTGGGAGTGGGGGTGTGAGTGGGATAGCTAAGTGGAGGGCGGTCCAGATGTTGTGTATTTTAGAGTTGAAGTAGCTCATGAGGGAGTTTCCGACTGGCGTAGATGGGAGTGCGGAAGGTGTGGATGGTGGTTTAGAGAGGGACTTGATGATGTTGAATAGTTTCTCAGTACTAATGGGTGATGGATTAGAGTTTGTGGAAGTAATGGGTGGCTTAAGCATTGCATATATATGTTTTGTATTTGTTTCAGCAGTTTCTTAGGGGTGTCATTATTGTGGGGCATGATACTTTTTTCAGGCTTTATCTGGGTGTCTGGCTTCCTGATTGATGCAGTGGAGGGAACCATGTTTTGTGGTGGTTGGTGTGGGTTTTTTGGTAATTTGAGGGCTGCAATATTGTTGAGTGCCTGTTTGGTGATGGTGTGGTATTGGTGGAGTAGGATGGAGGGATGTGCATGTGGGGAGGGATGGAGTGGTATGGGTGGTGCTAAGGCTATGTCTGTAATGTGTTTTGTTTGTCTGGCACAGGGTTGAGGGGGATGTGTGGCAGGTGGAATCACAGATTGACAACCCTTCTATAACATTAATTGTGCAATTCTACTTTTTTCCTTCTTTGCACAATCCCAGTGTATACCCAGTATGAACAATTCAAATATATTGAAGGTTTTACCAACCAGTTGTAAAATCCCAATATACCAGGTGTTAGGGTTACACATTAAATCCGAGTTTGCAACATCCCAATATATATCATTCTAGTCAATTCTTTCATAAAAAACAGTTTTTTTATAATTCCAACATGAGCACATTATGTAAAATCACAACATACGTCTGGTTTGATGTGCTCAGAATATTTCCAGTTTGCAATATGCAAATATATTCCCAGCTTTAAAATCCCCCAAAGCTCCATTTCTGTTCAATATCTGTGTCTATACATCTCTAGAGCTCTGCGACTCAATGGTGATGTCTGTTAAGACACGATTTCTCTCCTCCTGGTGGATGGATCAGGCCAGTTTCACTGCAGCATGTTCAGGGGCAAGAGGGGCACAAATGCAGTACCCCTGCAAAGTTCATCACCACGGATGGGCAACAAGGTAACCGTGTATACTCCGGTTCGGGCGCACTCACTTTACTCCAGTCCTGGGAACACCAAGTGTACGAATTTCTGTGTGAAAGTGCTGTGAACACAGAGCTAGCGACATACCAAGTTTCGATTGTCTCCTCAAAACAACGGCGGTATCAGGGCAAACAGTCTGTGTAAGCTGTTCAGCCCACTGGATGGCCCAGGGACACTTCCGAGAAGGCTTACTTGCAGGGTGTGATGAAGGTGCCAAGAACAGTTGGTCCCACTCTTCCATTGGGTCGAAGCGTCTTCACAGACCTTCTAGGATGACCAGATGCAGAGGGGTCCCACTGGACAACAGCAGGCTCAGGCTGCCAAACCTTCCAGCCGGTCACCAGCAGTTCCTCGACTCAGCGTCTTAGTTTCAGGATAATTGGATCATATCCTTCGTTCAGTAAGAACTCCAGAGATCGACATGGTATGGGTGTTTGGGGCCTTCTCTTATCCAGAATTTCCTTTGTGCCAAAACAAAGAGGACCAATGGGAGATCTGCTCACATACAGGCATCCCATACGTGGACCAATCATGCACCACAGTGGTCCCAGGCATTCACAGCACTCCAGATTCTCTGTCACCCAGGATGTCTATTGGAACCAGATGTTCCAACCTACATCCTGGGGGCATGCACACAAGGCATGCAGAAGCCCGCCAAAGATTGGCACTTTGCGGGAAAATGCATGCCCAAATAAGGACTGACCTGGGTCAGCTCGATCTGGGAAAGATGAAGGGGCAAGATGGCCAAAGGACAGGACAAAAAACCTTGTGGCATGGCCATTTTGGAGCCAGGCCACCTAACTGTGTCAAACCCGGTAATCGTTGTTTACCTGGCAAGAAAGGGTTAGAAAATATGCAAAATGATGAGCTGCCACCAGCCCTGTCCAGGGCACATTTGCATTTCTCCTAAAAAATCCTTTGAGAGTACTAGGGCCTTTGGAAATGACTAGACCCAAGTGCACTGTACTGTAAGGTACATTGTACACTTGTTACATGTTGTAGAAAAGTTGCAACATGGACGAGGACTAAGGGAAACAAATTCTCCCAGTACTGACTGTCTTAAGTGCATGTCAGTTTCCCCATTAAAAGTGAGCGAAAAGCCCAGAGTAGTGCAGCAGAAGGCTGGGCTCCTTTGATAAAGTAAGACTATGGTGTTTAGACATCAGCAACAAGTTGGGGGTACACAACTGGAGGAAAAATTACCTATGATATAGAAATCTTTTCTAACAATGTTGCAATGGCCCTAGAGAGTGGGCCTGCACCAGATACAAATGGGCATAGAATAGGAGTCTCCATTAACTGGAGCACTTTGTATTTAATTTGAGTTTTGTGTTTCCATCCTGTTAGCAATTACCATCACTTAACTAAAGGCAGGACGTTAACGTTAACGCAGGCAGTGTTTAAGAAATGCTGCCAGTTTTAGCATCCACCACATTAGAGCCTTGGGATGTTATTAATGGTATACCACCAGTGGCAAATACATTGGTATTACAAGATGAACATCCGCTGCGAAATTCCACCATTGTTTAACTCCAACCCTGAGGTGGAGACAAAAATGTTAAGTCCCGAGATGTTTTAAAAGTTGTTTCCTATACTGAATGAAAGAGCAAGCACTTCCCTTCAATACAGGCAAAAACAAACGTTATCAGTAAAGATATTGTAAAGATGTAAAAGAGGGCCTCTCTAATGCCTCCTTTCTTCTGTAATGCAGTGAAGGATCAACAGTAACCATTTTCTGCATTATAAAGAATATTACATTAGCAAACAGACCTGCTGTTTTACATACTGTATTGCCATTCCCAAAATGAGGATTGTAATCCAACATGTTCTTATAAATATATGCATGGATATTTAATGAAATACCGCCGGTGTAATTTCACTAAATCCCTGTCTATTACCACATTAACAGAGCAAAGCTGTAATTAGAGAGCACCCTCAGATTGCCACTGTCATTACTGATAACGACCAGAAGAGAGCATCCTTAAATAAATCGTCCTTGGGTATAACAATGCAATCAATGGTATTAAGGTTATCCCTTGCATAAGGATTATGACAGAAAGGACTTTTCCAGAATTCGAACCTGTGCTTGCAGGTTCTTCATAGATCATATATGAGAGCATGTGCCCAGGGAATGAACCCTCCTAATTAGCCTTCGCCACTCCTGGCAATTCTAGCATTCTCAACGGTATCTGTGGCATACATTTCTATACACAGACTAATAGGTTGAACAATCTCATCGATACATTTTGGCAGGGGTTCTAGTATACTAGCTGTTGTCGCCACAATAAGCCTTCATTTGGGTGTTGGTCCATTCTCTTACCTCAGCCTCTCCTAACACGTGGTCAATTCACTCTTTAATTGATTAGGTAATCAAAATCCAGCTTCTTGTATGCCTCATTGTCATTCAATTGTCTCGAAATGATACAGATGTTCTCTGAATTCATACTGACAAGACTTCCTCGCTTGTCAGCAATTACTATTAAAGCTCGCTGGATCCAGTGAGTTATTTTTCAATTAATTACGTGGAATTCGAGTATTTCTATTAAACACAACTTTGAATTCTGTATACATTCAATTTTATATAGGGTGCAAATTAAACAAGCAGAGTGAGGAATTATTCAGTTCTGAGACTGTGGGCCTCATTACAAGGTGGGCAGAATGGGTTTAATGGCGCTGGTAATGGTGCCGGTAAACCCATTCCACCCTATTACGAGGGTCCCTTGCGGGACATGCTCAGAACGTCTGGTCAGACCAGACATCCTTTGCCGGTTCCGTAAGGGGACCAGGGAACTAATAACGGGCCCATTATTAACGGGCCCGTTATTAGCTCCATCCCCATTCCCATTGAGCCCTATGGAGGCTCGAATGGGAATGGGGATGGGTTTTTTGAATGAGGAATTAACGGGTCCTCCAAGGTGGGAATGACCCGGTAATTCCTCATTCAAGGAACCCGGACACAAATTTGGAGGCAGCCATGGCGCTAAAAGCACGATGGCTACCTCCAAACTCGGAATGAGGACCTGTGTCATTAAAATGTAATGCAGATTTAACATCAGGTTTTTGATTTTTGTTAACTTAATTTGACCTACATACAAATGTTTTGTTTATTATTTCATATTAATTCATCATCTACAAGACAGATATTTTTTTTTCTTCATATGGTCAGAATTAGACCGGAAGTAACATATTTGGCTGTAATACAAGGTAATCAATAAGGTGTGATGGGCGTCCTGTAGAACCTCATAAGATTCATATAACATTTGTTTATTTTTTTTGCTGGATAGTTAAGCAGAATTTTTCCTGTAGAAGGGATATAGGTACCCAAACACGTTAAATAGAACGGTTGCTATTTTCTCGTAAAGAAAGAACTACTGAGCTCTAGCTCTTAGAACCATGACTGGCTTGATTTTCATTTTGAGATTGTAATTGTATAAATGTGTACATTTGTTATGAATCTATTTTTTTTTAAAATACCCTATACATTATATTTGTGATGTTGAGTACACACTCATAGGTTCATGAAAGGATTATTTGTGATTAGAGTTCAAGAAGCATCCAGCAGAAGAAATGTGATGAAGGTCAGGATGCATCCCTGTGGCCTTTCATTTATGCAAGAAAGAGAGTACCTATGACCTGTGATTTTCCATTAGTGCCTAAAAACCACAACAGTGGGAATTGGCACTGTAAAGTGGTTATGTCCCTATAAACGCACTTCATCTTTGTTGCAAAGCTGCTACCCAAAGGCCGGCCATGAACAGTGAAACTTACATTTCCAATTTACTGTAAACAATATTTTGTTTGCAGTACATGTCAAATAAAAGTTTCAAGCATCCCTTACTCACCAGCAAGGTCGAGTACCATGAAGATGGTACTTGCCCTTCATAACCACTCCTTGCTGATGCGATTGGGCTGGTAGATATTGCAAGCCCTGCTAATAAATGCATTTACTCCAACAAAAAACATCGAAACCTGCCTTTTTGGGAATTTCAAAATCAGAATAACAGAAATAATTTGCTAAATTCACCATGTAACTGCTCTAGCTCTTAGATTCATACAGCCACGCATTATTATGGTGCATGAATGTTGTGAGCTTTCTGAGCGTTGTCTATATGATTTTGATATCAAAACTGTTAAATGGGATAAACATGTGGCTGTTTGAAAAAAACAATCACATTTGTTTTGCATTCTTCTTCATCTGTTCAGGGTAGGAGCCAAGGATAACATTTCTTACAGCATGTTTTTCACGGGGATGTGCATTTGTTTTAAGGGTTCCATAACATATAGAATTATGGATATATTCTACCCAGGGCATTCAAGTCACATATGATAGATATTGGCCCTCATTAAAGGTGAGCCGGGCCATTCTGGGAATAATGCTGGTACTACCAGCTCCTATCAGACTGAAGGGAATGGGAACTTACCACTGTTGCCAGCACCCGTAATATCCTGGTAACACCAGGATATCGGGTGATGGTAACGGTAAGAAGAGTTTGCCAGTAGCCCACTAATAGCATCGGTAGGTTACCGGCAAACTCGTAATGAAGGCCATTGTGACTGAAACTAGAGTTGCATATGATACCACTCAGAATCTCAAGATGGAAGATAACTCCTGTAGTTGATAGCTATCCATTTTTAATGTTATGCTATATATGGATCACATTGAGTAAATTGAGCTGGTCTGGTGGTCTGGAGTGATCTGGCACTAAGGTAAGTCCTTTCCTGATGCAGAGCCTTATGTCCTGGTTTGTCATGAGCATTACGTGTGACTTGTGAAGTGGTGAAGTGACTGGCGTGAGGTCTGGGCCCAATGCTCAGACTTTTTTGTGCTGGCTTCTGTGTTTGTTTGTGCAAGTGATATTAGTCCTGAAGAGAAATGCAAAGATTGAGAGGAACCTTTTGGTGATGTGGTACAGTTCCTGAGGAGACTGCTTAGTGAGGTGCACTTCAGAAACTGAGCCGTTGAGCCTTTGCTCCTGTGAGAGCAGCGAGAATAGACTGGCGCATCTAGGTGTGCAGGGGAGTGTGTGACATCCCCACAGCGAATAATGATGTTTCAAAATCGACTGCAGCAACGACAGAACGGAGAGTTATGACTTTGAATTGTGTATAGGCACTAACTGGATTTGACCTTATGGTTCTTTAGTGTCGTCTATGCAATGGATGGTGTTCGCAGAATAACTCTGACTTCAAATAATCAAACCAACATAGGAAGATGGCAAAGGTTGCTGTTTTATTAACAATTATTTAAAACAGTGATGTTTCAACAGACCTCAACGTACGTTCATTCAGTTCTCAACAAATTTCACATAAAAACATCCTTATATGCAAAAAATATGTCAGCAGTGATGTCATACCACGTGGCAAATAAGAACAAGTTACAAGGGATTGTGAGATGTTCATGGGGAACATCAAAGTATACTTTCTGTGAGGGCTGGGTTTGTGATTGGCTATCTACAGTCAGCTGGATAACTTATGCCTACCTCTAAAACATGTCATCTTCAACATTGTTAAGTACACGGTATATCATTGGCTCTCAAACTATAAGCCCCTTCATTATACGGCCCTCTAAAATTGGTTGTCATGCTTGTGCCGTGTCTGGAATATTGTGTTCACTTAGTTGCACTTAAGCTTATACCCAGGTGCCAGTAGGTGGACTTGACTTTACCTCCTCATCCAATCAGCCCAACATCTCTCATCACCCATGCCTTCCGCCATGCATATTGTCTTTGAACTTGGCCTTGAAAATTATCCTTGTCTGTGGGAATATATGGGAGTATAGGCTTTCACTATTGTTGTTCTAGGACTCCAAGCTCAACTCTGTTTCCATCCTTAGCTCACGTGACAAGAGACCATGATTCTGGTCTATTCTGCAGCATTTAAATGTCTTAAATGAATACACCTTGGCACTCTTGGTGTTCTTTATTTGCCCCTTGATAAGGGATGATTCATCCTTCTAACGTTTATTGCTTTCGAGAATAGATAACCGACCTTCGCTACTACTGTTTTGATGCCAGGATTTCAGCTTATTCGTGCAGCGGCACAATTCTCAGCCTTTCTTGTTCATGGGCTTCAGCTTACTAAAATTCATGACACCGATGTCCAGCTTCTATACAATGGCGGCATCGCCTGCAGTCTATTCACTACGATAGCCAGCTTCTATGATCACTTAGTCTACTTGTGTTTCAGCATCTGTACAATCATTGAACGGTCGCATTTCTATAGCACTTTGCATGTGTGCAATCTTCTTTTCTGCATATCAAGGTTTACTCCATTCTTAACTTCTTCATCGGTTTCCGCAAGATCCATACATTCTCTTCAGCCAGTATTCTCAGTGCTTCACACCCATCTCTTGTGATGTCACTGGCTTCTCTTTCACTCTTTTTCATATTCCTTCAGGGAGTTTCTCCCTCAGATTGTCATCTCTTCATTGATACATTTGATAGGGTTTTCTCAGAGGATTCCTTTTCTCAAACACTTGCTGCAGAATTGGCACAGCCGCTGGTGTCAAACATGGCGCAGTCTCCGACTTCCAACATATAGGACGCAGGGGGGTGGGATTGCCTGCAGAGGCATGCAGCTGATCCTCTACAGAGTCAATAGAATTCAAAATCACCATTCTGGTTATAAGCAGCCAATGTATGGGAAGAAACCGCTACTGAAAAACACAGAACAGTATTTTGAAGCATTGATTTTTGTTTTTAATAGTAGCTTCAAAACTGTAAAGCACAAGCCTTTCACAATATCAAAAGAAAGGATAGCACTGGGCTGATGTTGTCCCATGATGTTATTTATTTTCCACTCAGCTGTGTTGTAGGTACCACTTAAATTATATGGCTTCTCTACTGCCTTGGAAAGTTCCAATATCAGATGAGTCTAACATTTTGCCGTGCACTGAAGGCAAATGGAGTTCACTGGATAGTCTTGGGCAGACTTTGGAGGCAGTGAACACAAATCATAAAGGGATGTGATAGGGGTGCTGAATGGCCTTCTATATATTTTATTTCCATTTCCGCGTGTCATTTAGGCCCATCAGTCTCTCTTACTGTGTCTCTCGCTCTCTCTTTCTGGCACAGTCATATTTCTTAGTCATGCTTTCCCACTTGTTACTCTGTTTCTCTCAATTGTGCCCCTTTTTGTGCAACGTGGGGAGACATTTAACATGCTGTTTATTTTTCAATTCAGACTGGGATAGTTAGTTGTAATCAAAAAGCCCAGTGCTACAATCCTAATTGCAGGTGGGTCACAGCAAAGTAAGGGACGAAAACAACACACTCACATGAACAGAACAGAAGCACTGATGGGTCACAGACAAAAAGAGATCGATGTGAGTAGTCATACTGCACATTGAAAGAAACACATTGTGAGCATAAACACTTTTATGAATATATCTGGGCTTATCTATGCCCCTCAGAAATAGAATGAGTGGCCTTGCCCTCGAAATGGAAGCTGTGCCCTAATTCACTAAGAATTGCTCTAAAGTGTGGAAAAGAAAATGCAACTCTCCTTTACCCGCAAATTGCACGTGCATGGTGATCCCAAAAGAATTACACAATTTGTGAATATAATGTTCACCTGACTTGCGCGATTTCTGGAAATTCAAACAAAAAGAAATAGAATACCAAGTGCCTGGAAATGAAAAAAAAAAGGAAATTATCATGGGTAGTTGAAACGTGAAACTGTTTATTTATTTATTTTGAAAACTATTTACCCTGCTAGTGGTGTCAAAATTTACGAAAAAAGCACCACTTCTAGGGAACACGTGCAAAAATTAAGACTTGCTCACGTGGTTTCACAAATTTGATTTTTCCCAGGTTGGAACAGAGGCACAATGGTGCAAGAGAACGGCACATATATGTGTATTGGTTTGTGAATTGGGATTTCCTTTCCGAATTATGCTTGCATTTTCTCTGACATTGACTGCCCATGTGGGCAGAATCTCCATTTTGTTAAGATCTGGCATCGAAGCGGAAATGTTAACGGGGGTGACATCTCATGCTGGGGCTGGTTCCTTTGGGGTAGTCCTGGACAAACCAATTCAGTAGAACAGCAGGTAGCCTGTATTTTGGGTGATTTGACCAGGTTGAACTTCAGACAAACCACTTACGAGGTTTGACCCGATTTAGCCTCATTGGCTGTAAAGGGGGAAACATGGCTGACATTCATTTTCAGTCTCAGGCAGCTTTCAGCGAGGCAGGAGGCTGTTGCTGCAGGCCGGTTTAGGAAAAGTAGGGAATGGTTAATAAACTGGAGGTGAGAGAGAGTAGGCAAGTAGGAAGAAGGATGGGGAGATGTAGCTAGTGACTATTGACTAGGAGAGTGAGTATAGGGAAGGCTTGGCTTACACTTGTGACACTGTGATTTGAAGTGAAAGTGAGTGAACAAATTAGTGCAATCTGGTGAGTATAGTGTGATGAAATCACTGTGAGTGAGGGCCTTGGGAGACAAACGCGCATGACTTTTCATTTTGAGCGACACCTATAGAGGTTCAGAGAAAACACTAGTTATTGTTGAGAGCAGAAGGAGATAAGACGATGTGTGGCTTTAAGTCACTGTAAGCAACAAATACCACGAGGAAATACGCCTGTGTCCTTCTCATGTTTCACACGTTGAAGGTTCGGAAGAGCATAAAAACCCAAAAGCAGCTTGTGCAAGACACACGCACATGTGATTTTTGAGAGTGAGGCAGGAATATACACCAGTCAGTGACTCTCTTTTAAAGTGAATCCGTGAGACATGTGCCATTGGGTGAACCTTGAGAGAAGGTTTAATGAGTCGTTGAGGGCAGCTTGTGTTAGACTCACTTGCATATTGGGGGAGAAAGAACAAGAGATGCTGGGAGGCACAAGTCAGTGTCCATCTCTTGAAGTGGGCGGAAGAGACATGTACCACCTAGCAATGTTTGAGAGGAGGGGCAGTAGTAGGAGAGAATCTCTGAAGGGCAGTGTACAAAGTGACCAGGAACTATCAGGAGCTCATTTGTACTACTTTTTAAACTATGATCTCAGTTCTGGAACTGTTCTTTTAAAGTTTAAGCAGAACTCTTTAATTAGCTCGACGGGCTTCTGCTGAGCTGATAAACAATACAACGATGAGTACCACACTGTTCAGTGTTGACTTGTATCTGTTGTGTGGGTGTGGTGGGGACTTTAGGGACATACCACTCGGCTTAGAGGCACTCTTTTTCAAGTGGAAAATCACATATTATTCAAATATGTATTTTTTTCTTTAAACCCCTCTCTTGCTGAAAGAACTTTGATGTGCAAACAAATACTCTTTTTTTTCTTTTCTCTTTGATTGCTGTTGGTATTGTTTGCCCTATAACGATTTATTTTTGTTCAAGACTGACATTTGTTCATATAAACACAATATGAACCACTTTTGGGCCAGTCTTAATCAGCATCAGAATCTCCCCTATTGTGAGCAAAGGAAGAGGTGATAGTTGACCAATTTGTGCTAAATTAGAATTAAATTGGCGTTTTCCCTCCTGTAGAATTTAGTTTCTTTGGAAAGCATGAAGGTTGATGTACTATCCATTTTCTTTAGACTTGAACAATTACAAATTGAAAACGTGTGGAACTGTTATACAACAATATAAAACTTTGCATCGAAAGAAAAATATGGATGTTCATATTCAAATAGATTGCTTGAAAAGCTAGAATATGCAGAAGGGAAGTAACCCAAATATCCTCACATCAGTTACAGTTAAGCTTAAATCTGTTTTGACCAATGAGAACCAAATTATAAAAGCAAATTAAAGGTGATTCTCTTATTTTGCCCTTTTCACGTACCCTATATGGTAGTCAATTCACCTGGCAAAGAACAACTTAACAAAGGTGATGTGTCTTGCTCCTGGCCAACCCCACCCACCATCCCGTCACCATGGTTACAATTCTACTGCTTCTTTAGTTGAACATCTACCTCTGCTGATGGCAGCTTATGCAAGACTCACACACATTTGATTTTTGTGGTGGGAAAGTAGAGATTAATGGAGTTGGGAGATACCATTCGTTGGGCCTCATTCTGACCCTGCCGGTATCGTGGTGGTAGAGCCACCAGGATACCAGCAAATGTTGATACCGTTTCCGGGCACCCGATGCCGCAGCATTATCGCTGGATTACGGGTGCTGGAGTGACAGAGTAAATCCCCTTTCATGGAGTCCTGTAGGACTCATGAGGGGATTTGTCAGCATTACCCTTGCCGGTGCCGGTAATGAGGGCTTTCTGTGCCACTAGGGCCCCTGGCTTACCTCCAGCTTTTTAGAAAACCTGTAGTCAGCTGGTCCTGTAAAGTGCCGGTATTCGCAATTTTCTACCAGACCCTCCGACATAGAATGAGGCCCATTGAATTAACCGCTCATTTTGACAACATGTCTGGGAGGCAGTGGTAGACATGTTGCTGGTGAGCTTTTCAAATCTGCAGCAGTACCTGTGATGTGCGCTACAGATGCCAGAATTACACATGTTCATTGGAAGTTATCACCCAACTCAATTTTCACACTCCATCCCAAATCACTCTGGAGTACACGTACTAGTACAAGTACATACATGGGTACTGCAACAAACAATGAACATCCACTAAGGCTGACAGAGGAGGTTGCACTTTCTGTTTCCTTCATTGGCCCTCATTACAACCCTGGCGCTAAACCATGGCGCTATTAGCACCATGGTTGGTGCCGGTGTTGTAACGAGTCCGCCATGGTGGAATGGGGAAATACCGCCCCATTCCAAGGTTGGCGGGGCAGTATTTCCCCATTTCACCATGGGCCTCCCCCATTCCCATTTTCGCCCCATAGGGCTCAATGGGACTGGGGAAGGCGCTAAGTACGGTACCGCAAATTGCGGTACCGTAATTAGCACCGAGGTCCCTTTGCGGTACCCTACTTTAATGGCTGGTAAAACCAGCCGTTAAGGTCGGGTCCCGCAAAGGGACCTCGTAATCAGGCGTTAAGGGTTTAACGGCGCCGACACGTTTTAAGGCGCCGTTAAACCCTTAACGCCAGGGTCGTAATGACCCCCATTATCTTCGGGGCAGAAGGGGGAGAACAGGAGTGGAGAACAAATAGTGGCATATGCACATCCAATGATAAGTCAGAGTATAATGATGATGGCGTTGGCATGGATGAAGATCAAGATAAAGATCATGAGCCATCAGAGTGCAGGGAGGAATGTGAATGGCTGCTGGAAAGCCGTCATTCCTAGTAGGAGGTGAATGAGACCACATATACAGAGGCTGTATTAGTAATAGAGGCACACCCCCCCACACCCAAATCTGCCTACAGTCTCCTTGAAAAACAGGCTCCCTTGAACAGATCAAAATATACCACATCATAACATGGTGTCTATTACAACATCAACCAGCACCATAACACCCAGACAAGCCCGGCCTCTGTGTTGGCACACAATAATAATCGGATCTATGTCCGTAGACCATGTACAAAAGGATGCACATGTGAATTACAGCACAAAAGGCTGCATTCCGCAGGTGCACCCTTTTGTAACCATCCCTGCCTCCCTCCCCCCAATCTCCCAATGATTATCAAGCACTCTCTGGTCCCGTCCAACCTGCTTCCGCCCCCTCCCCAACTTACTTGCTGTGGCCTGCGACCAGCTGCTTCCTACTCCATGTGTGCCCTGGATGAACCATCCCTAGAAGCCCAACGCACACCATGCTGTGCTTTTGTGTGCAACCTTTTGTGGGCTGGGCTTCCAAGGATGAGAAAAGCTGATCACATCTCTGTGCTTCCCGGCTCACGTTTGTTCTCCCACAATTGGTTCTGGAATTGTTGAACAAGGTTATGGCTATAGTGAAGCTGGTATTATGGCAGTCTGTAGGTCACAAAATACATTTCACCATAGGCATGTGGAACTTTTTTCAGAGCATTGATTACATGGCTGCTGCAGAACTATATAGTCTCTTCCTCTACCAGCCAAGAGGGCAGGGGCAACACCAAGGGGGGGCCAAGGGTGGGCACAGTCACTCTAATAAAAATACTGGCCCCCCACCGGCCGGCCTGCCAGTTATATGTTTGTTTTGGTGTCCCACCCCAGTGACCTCATCAGGCCACCCCTATGAAAAATATCTGGGGGTGCCACTGCAAAGAGGGGACCTGCAATGATGCAAGTGGGCAGCAGTTTTCTGAAATGTGTCACAAAGCAACGTTGAGAATCCTAGCACTTCAGGGCCCGAAGCCAGGGGGAGTGGGGGTTGTCATCTGGAAGAAGGTTGAGATGGTGGAGAAACATTTCTTAAGGCCTCATCCATACCAGTTGTGTTTTGTTCTAGCAAATAATGGATTAATTTCCATGCTGTATTATCAATAAGCAAGATAATGGGAATGGAGTGGTTTGGTAACGAATGGATAGTTGAGATTTTAATACACTTTCGGTTAACTATTAAAACTCTTGATTGACCGATTAGCTTGACTTATTGTTGTGTTAAGCCTGAAAACCTACTTTAATTTGTTTTATTTTCCCTGTGCATTCTTTTTTGCCTGATAATGTCTGTTAAATCAACAGAAGATGCAATGTATATTGAGTTATTTTTAGTTTTGACTTTGACATTTTAATTGATGTGTATGAATAAAACTGTATATTTTTCTACCATTTGTGTGGTCTAAAAGTTGGTTCAATTCTCCACTGTTAGACAGTTGTTCACCACACAACTTTTAGTTGTGGTATGTTTCGTCTTTTCCTCTCTGCGTAGTAGAGAGCAGGAGTGTTCCCTCCTGTTGTTGAATACTGCTCACCGGCACTTGTCGTGTTGATATCATAGGGTCTTCCTATCCTGGGGGTTTGCTATCGGTGTAGCAGTACAATATTCATCCCCCTACCTCATTTTTGTGTTAAAGGTAGGTAAAACGTTCCTAAGGCCTCAGCCATACCAGTTGTGTTTTGTTCTAGCAGATAATGGAGTAATGTCCATGCTGTGTTATCGATAAGCAAGATAATACATGCAGCCTGCTTTCCCAATGTCCATGTACTGGTTTCCCTTACAGAATCGTGCAACACTCACAGCAGAGCACAACATAGGGCATTTTTTACACTCTGCCATTGGCAGCTACTTTCTAATTCTTGGTGTGTGCTACAATAGTGAGGGAGTTTCCTTCAAGCAGGGGTGTTTCTAGGTCTGAAATAGGTCCAGGGCTACGCTAATGTTGAGACTGTTGGGACTTGGGACCAGCTAGCCTTTTGGTTGTAGCTCCTGGGCTTCTATAGGGGGCTACAACCAAAAGACCCTTGGCTATAGCCCCCTCAGCCTCCCCCTCCCTAGCAACGCCTCTGCCTTCAAGCTTGCATGGTAATCTACGGCAAATCAGATTCAAATATAATATAGAGTACCTGTAGGCTTCCTTTCTGAAAACCTGTGTCATGGCAAAAGTATCTGATTTTCCTTCATATTTGTCGGTTTCAGGGACGGTAATGTAAAGCAAACATAGCAATGAGGAAACACTATGAAATTATGCAAGGATGCCCTGCTGCAGTTTTTGTTAAATCAATTTCAAACATAATTGCAGAAAGAATACAGGGAGCATAACGAGGGACACAACCTGTTTCAGCATCAAAGTTAAATGGCCTTTTTTGAGTACATATAAGACAACATAACAGGTTGCCTTCATCTTTATCAGACTCAGTACAGTGGTGCAGTAGCTTGCCACTATGGACCAACTGGATACATAATTTCAGCAACTGTACTTGACTTGTGATTCAGGACAGGGACGAAAGTAGTGGCTGGCATCTACTTTTTGGACAGGCAATAGGGAGATGGATGTGGTCCCTGGCGAAGGACTTGTTTAAGTCCGAAATGCATTGGACATTCTCCTGGTCGCCTCCTTATTAAATAATTCAGATTTCTATGGAAATGACAAGACTACGAACAATTTGTTAAAGCAGAATTGTTGATGTTTACTGATGTAATAACATATGCGGCTATTGCAGCAACATGGTTTTGCAAGGGATAGGGTGGCACTGCAGGGTTTACCCCCTTGGCTTTAGATCTGTTTCTATACTTGTTGTGGAGAATAATGCGGATCTCTAACTTAAACCCTGCCAAAGTCTCCTCCCAGGTGGGCAGGAGAGGGCATACGCTTCAAGTACCCAACCCTGGGGGTTATGTACTGCAGGAGGGTCACCTGGGTGGGGACAAGACCCAGGGTAGTGGGGAGATTTTGCAGGGTGAGACATGGTATTTTTCCTCGGATATTACGAGGGAGGTTATAGTTTGTTGCAGTTCGGATGCAGATCAGCCTATTGTTAAAACTGAGCTAATAAAACCTAGGATTAAAATATCTTAATCTGTTATCTCCCCAGAACAATTCTTTGTTATCCCTAAATGTCCTCTGTGAAGGTTTCATGAAGTAGACACAGACACTTGAATAAGGTTTGACCTACAAACATTTATTAAAATAAAAAGAAGTTTGGATGAAAGCCTATCTTGCCCTATGCTAAGGTGGGATTTCTCTGCATAACTCAAACTAATGATAATCTGATAACCCAGTGTGACGTCCAAAACAAATTGTCAGTCTGTGTCCAAAACCTATACTTGCCCTTGCATCTAATTGTAAACAATGTGTGGGGATGTCAGCATCAAATGAAAAGTGTTCAAAATAACAGTTGAGATCTCCTTCCAGCTCATTGGTGGAAAAGGGGTCTCCCTTCCCCAAGGTTCAAACTGTTGACATTACCAAAGGGGGGGTTCCGTTCCCCAAGTTTTCAAGTCTTCAATGTTTCATAAAAATACAATTTCTCAAGATATTCAATGCTTACCAATGTATGCAGCTTTCTGGAGACACATCTCTGCTTGCTGTCGGCTTGAGTTGGTTTCCTCTGGCATACTGCATCTTCCACGGCTTCCTCACTTCCCTGATGCTTCTGTCGGAGCTCCAGTCAACCGCAGTCCTGCACCTGTGAGCATCCGGGAGTCTCTCCAATGCTACCTTTGCTCCGTGCCACACTGCTTTCTCAGCTCTGCCTCAGACTGCCTTTTGCTCGCTGTACGGATCACACGCTCTGTACCTTCCAGTGTCTTGGGATGGTGCTTTCTCACCGCCACAACTTCTACTGTGGAACTCTACTTCTCTCTCTTCATTGTGCTTCTTTCCATGCTTCTCTTCAAATCTCTTCAAGTATCTCAACTGAGCCATTTTTAAAGTTTCCGGCTACATGATAATGAGTCCAATAATGAACTGTTTGTGTTTCTTTTTGCAGTTTGTCTTCTGTGTTAATGGTGGCCTCCTTGTCCCAGTTCCTGAATGATGTTCAATGGGAGATGACTTATAGAAAGTATAGAGAAGGGACTACAAATGCCTGGGGGATATTGGGTTCACTAGAAAGGGGAAATGTGGGGATATCGTGTCTCACCCAAGGGTTCCTCATCCCCACTCCCCAAGTTTCCTCCACTCAGGATATCCTGCCTTGCATATCCACCCCCAGAGTCAGGGTCTGATGATGACTGCCTTTCCCTGGTTCCCTTCGAGGAGGATATATTGAGGAAAGAATTGAGGACGCCCTCAGATTCCTTGCACCTCCTCAATATCTGTGACGCTGAGACTGTTGAAGATTAGAGAGAGAAGCCGAGACTGATAGAGGTGGTAGCTGTAAGACAGATAGAAGAGGCAAAGAGGCTGCTCTTTTTTATGTCAGTGCAAGGAAAAGTGCCTTGCCTACCTGTAGAGGTCAGGGAGTCTTGGCTAAGTTGCCTACTAAACTTTCAAAGCATCAAGTTGCAGGGGAATCAGTAGAACTGAGGTTGTCTATAATTTTGTCAGAGCACTTTTATTTGAAGGTAGTCGAAGCAGTAGTAGAGTGTGACGATAAGGAGGCTGCTTTCACAGTATGTATCATTTGTGGAAGGGAGCTGCAAAGGAAAAGGGAACCCCCTTGGAAGAAGCATCCTGACAAATTGTATTAAAGACGCTGCAGCGGATACAAAATAAGAATTATTGTTAAAGCAGAAGTGGTACTTTTGTTTTGAACTTTATCCATTCTATCCTGGAAGGAGGTTATCCAGGATTACCATTGGTGCTGTTTTCTTTGTGGAACTTGGAAAGGGAAATGTTCAACAAATGAAGAAGGAACTTGTTACCAGTGGATTTTTGTTTGAGTGAACTTTTGTTTCTTTGGAACCTTTTAAGGACTGATTTAAGACCTTGCTTTTCTTTGGGAGAAATTGACTTTGGATATTCCTGGGGAACGAGATCTACTCAGACACTGGTTGTTTGGTAATCTTTAATGGATGTTGTTTTAACTGTTTTATTGTTAAGTGTGAGGGCCAGTTTGTTTATGCTAGGAGATTTTCCCTTAGGCCGTAGACTAGGTAGCAAATTCTCTGGTAGAGAAGGCTTACTTAGGTTTTCTTTGCATTTTCTGTTTAAAACAAAATGTCTAATACTGAGAAAACTACAAGCAGTTGTCCACCTCACATTACTGACCCCTCACATAAGGAGTTGTAAGTAGGATTCAACTAGATTTATACAAACCATGAGCCCACTCAACAGTGTGGGAATAAGATTCCTGCACGGAAATAATAATGCATATTATATTAAAGAGGGAGAGAAATGTGTTGTCCAGGAAAAATCTAGAGATACTATTTTCAAATTGAAACAATGAATAGTATATAAAAGTGATTTTCCCCTAGACCACCCAAAAACAAATTTCAGTGTCACTGTCTAATAACAAAAGAATATCAGATAATTATCTTACACTCGATATTGGTACCTCATATTAAAGTCTCCTCCTCCCTTTCTACAACTCCTCCTGATATAGAAATTAGCTGGGATGAAAGGCCCAGGATATCAGGAGAAGTGGAGGCTGAAGAACCTAGTGAAGTAGACTGAGTATCAGGGTCAGAGATCGGTGACAAGTACTTTACTCCCCCCTTCTGAAGATCATGAAGAAAGGTAATGGAATGAGTATCTGAAGTTCTCACGTTTATAGAATGACCTTGAATATGTTGCAGCATGCAAGCAGTGCATTCTCTTTATTGCATGTTCTCTTCAGAGTACCACCCAACTCCATTTATGTAACTCATGGTGAGATTCCTAACATCACCTTTTTAGCCGCTTCAGCGCTAGGGAAATAAGGTCAGGAGTGTTAGTTCGGCCCTACCTGGCAAGGCCCAGATGCTTTGACTGCCAGATGTATTACACTGCCCCAATCAAAAGGATCATGTTTGAATTGAGATCTTTTCATTAGAATGATTTGATCAAAAGAATTCACCAAAAACATGAATTACCTTTAAAATCATGCAGAATTGGGATGCTGCACTCGCCTATTGACTTGATTTTCATTTTATAGGAGAACATTTTTACTGTAGTTTACTTTTTTGAAACCTTTATGTTGTATTTAACACACCTTTCAAAATAAATTTTACCCTATTCATTCCAGGCACGAAATCACTAAGTCACTTCTTCAGTTGCATAGCCCACATGCCTTAGCTACTTGCAAATGTGAAGGCCTGCCCCTAAATATCGCTACACAACTTGTTAGGTACCCCCTTTGATTTCTGGCCCAAATTAAAGCACTGATAGTAGTGCACACATCATCAAATTGCCGGATGCAGGGCTTTTTGTTTTGGGTCAACCCATGTCAGAGTTGTTAGCTTGGGTGAAACTAAGGGGGCTATAGCTCCAGGTCTTTTGGTTGCAGACCCGGATAGAAGCTCAGGGACTACAAGCAAAAGACTTGCTAGTCCCGAGTCCCACCTGTCCCGACATTAGCCCCAGATCTTTTTGAGACCTAGCATCACCCCTACCCTGTGTCTAAAATGAGCCCTTACGCGGTTGACAATCTGCACTTCTCTAAGCAGTAGTGCTGTCCCGTGGCACAGAACAGTAGCAGGCCACGCACCACCAATTTCAGAGACGCGACCGCGTGCAAAGGAAATAACACCATGAAAAGGGCACCCAGCTGGCAAAAGGTGCATTGATTGACGAATGTGTCCCATGATGAAAGTTCTAAAAGGCCTCTGATTTCTTGTCAACTGAGTGTGGTACACACAAAACCGTTTTACGAGTTGGTTTAGTTCCTGCACATTGTGATAAGGCCAGAGCCTTGATCCTAAATTGTCTCAGAAATCTACATGGCCAGATAAACTGCACTGCTTATCAGTGGATGATGGGAGCCCTGGGGTTAGTGGTATGATATGATATGATGTGACATTTATAACGCACCTGTACACAAGTGTTTCCGGGCGTGACGAGGCAAGGGAGGGGAAAAAGTGGGAAACAGATAACGATCCTTCTAGGCCAGGTGTCATTCAGATCGCACAAGTGCATGGGTAGGGGGAAAGGGCAAGTGCCTGGGTGAAGGGAGAGGGGGAAAGTGCAGTCCAAGGGATAGGGATGAATCATTTCAAAATCCACAATTCACAACTGTAAAATAAAAATAAAAAAACATCAGCAAAAACGTGGCACTCAACCATTTCTCCAAAGGTGGCAGTACTTTCTGGATCTAGCCACCAACTTTCATTTCTACGACTGCTTCAAATTTTTAATGGATTTTACATTTTTAATCTGATTTAAGATGCAAACTTACTCGATGTGCATTATTTTAAGGTGGGTATCTTCTATTAACTCGTGATGTTGTGATATCTTCTGTACTGGGATTTTATTCAAGTTGCAGAGTGCATGTTTTGTAAAACACTCTGATTCTCTACATGTATGACCTGGATTTAATGTATGGCCCAGACCCTCATGCCTGGCCATGCCTACCGGAGTGGCTGTCTGCATTGTGACTGTGCTGACGCCACACTTCCCTCTCCTCCTAAACTGATATACAGCTTGCCCGCCCCAACATATCCTTCCCCCCATATGAATATTCACCATCTTCTCTAAGTCATGGTTTGTGACTACCATTGAAAGAATACTGAATTTGTAAAAATGTCAAGGCTTTTCCCAGTGCTTTGCCAAAATATATCATTACTCACTTAAGGCAAAAAAATATCAATAAAACAGATTGTCACAATAATGTGGTAGGGAGGATTTACGTTAAACGTTTCTATTAATTTACAAACCGGGAGGAGAGAACTAGCTCAAATCCGATTTAAACCTATCTAACCATCAGGATTCTAATTGGCTCGAAGGATTTGGACCTTTTGAGATTATTCATAAAATCCAAATCTCTGTTCAAAGAGCTCAAAAAGCCAAGAGTACCATTTTCATCTACCCTGCTCCAACCTTCGGCAGATTTTTCCATTGTCACTTTTTGTTTGGTTTGCTTCTGATATAATGGGGATCATTATGATATGATATGATATGATATGATTGATATGATATGATATGATAGTTTATTTATATAGCACCTATACACAATGTGTTTCAAAGCGCTTCAAGGCAAGGGAGGGAACAAGGGGAAATACAACCACATTCTTACAGGCCATGAACAGTAAGGATGTGAAATTAACTATCGTACTCGGCCTGACAACATTTCAGATAGTGCTGGAGGGGTGGTGGGGAGGAAAAAAACACTAATGGGAGGGTGGAGAAAACAGACGAGGTTGCTATCGTATTAGGTCCAGGGACAATTCTGATAGAGTAAGTGCATAGAAGAAAGTGAGGGGAGGAGATAGAAAAAAGGGAGATGGGAAAGAAGGAGAGAACAGAGAGTAAGCAGTCAAAGAGTGTGGAGAAGCAAGAGTGGAGAGCTTGATTATGACTCTGGTGGTCGCTGTGCCGTTAAATACCTGCACGGCTGCAACTGGAGTCATTTTCTTTCGGTCGGGAAAAAGAAAATACCCATTCCCATTGAGTCCTATTGGACTCAATGGGAATGGGGAGGACGGGTGCACCGGCACTGTGTGCAACAGTGCCGGTGCATCCGTCAAGGTCTGCGAGGGGGTGTCGTTGACCTGGCGGGCTGAATGGCACCCGCTCACAGAACGTGTAGTTTGCTGGTCCGATAACAACAGTAGCAGCAAGCTTACCAGTACCGTTGTTTCCCGACCTGCAAATTAGTAATAAGGCCCAATGGATTTAATTCACCTTCATATTGGTTTACCCATGATTTGATTCAATAGGTACCTATGGTTCAAACTTGTCTGAATAGATTTGAACAGAAAACGTAGTGAATTAACATTTTCAAGATCGGTTCCAATCTCCTCAGAGGTCGGCTCTACAGGGGTTGATTGAGTCAAGGTAATAGCTGATTGGATTGAACCGTGTATCTTATGGAGCACTTTAAGGTTCACTCATTCCTACTTCCAAATTATTTTTCTTCCTTGAAATTATTTTCTAATTCTGGACAAGATAGTGGTAGGTCCTATGTTGCTTGGTGCTCCTCGACACATGAAAATGCTCATTCCTTTTGGGCTACTATTGTTAAATAATGACCACTTTGGCTTGATTCATCCAACTCACTGCACTAGTCCAGCTGTCTGCCAGCTCTAGCAACGCCAACACATTCAAATGGCGGTGAACTGAGAAAAACAGAATTTTCTCTTTTTCTACCTCGTTCAGCTCCATGTTTCCAATGGCGAGTTTCATTTTCTGTGAAGCGTCCGGGATAAAAGGAGTCGACGCAGGTAATTGCTGCGTGAAAATGACAGAACAGTGATTAATCCAGGCAAAAAGGCCATGTGGAATGCCAAGCGGCAGGTAATCAATACTTCCCATGAGGTGGGATTATTAGGGGGGAGAAAGGGCTTCACAGATCTATAAGTGTCGTATGACTGCCTATTTCTGAAAGGCCACAAGCTGAATAAGAATTACCTTATCCGCAGCACCTTCCATCCGGGAGGCGTGAGCATGCAGGGCTAGATTTGATGAAGCACCAATGAGAAGGAAGTCTGCGCACGCCACTCATCACTTCAGAGAACGCCAGTCTCTTGACTGGGGTATCAATTGCTCAATACTTTGTAGGTTTAACAAAACCAGTGAGATATGCTGCTTTCGAGGTACGGGGGGGGAGGGGTGTGTGTGTGTGTGTACAGTGGAGAAGATGTGCAAGAAATGTGGTCCATTCTCTAGTGGTTGTGGAAGCATGAGGAAAACAATCAACTTTTGAAGGAGAGGATGTCACTGAGGCTTCACAAATAACAGGCCGGAAGAAAGGCAGGAGCTGACATCCTTATGCCTGCAGGGGCATGCTGCTCCCTCTTCAGGCTGACACAGCATCACTAGTGCCAAAAAAACACCTCTTCTAAGGCGAGCTAGCAGCTAAGCTTCTGCTCTACTTAATTCTACTAAGTGGTTTAGCAGCAGCCAGTAAAAAATACAAGGGATTTTGGAGAACAAAGTATTGGTTCAGCGATTGTTGCCTTTTTGAAGTTGGGCACGGGGGCTTCAATGGCACTGACTGGTTGTCATAAGGTTAGAAAACCTCTCTTCTGTATAACTTATTTCGGCTATTACAGCTTGGGATCCATTGACGTTCATCGCCCCCTGACTGCTGTTTTGTTAACTAAGTGAAATTAGTGTATGATTTAGATTATGTTTCTGTGCACCCACTCTCTCCACTCAGGCACACAACACCATCCTCGTTTAGCTATTATTTAGAGCCTTTTTTCTAGCAGCCACATCCAAAATCCCATAAACTTAAGAAGTATGGCATTTACTACATTGTTGGTTTTATGTGGCCCTTGCAGAAAAAGGGATTCACCTGGGAAAGGGCCCTCAGCCAATTAGGTGGCTGGAAACGTGGGTGAAATTGCAATGTCAGCCCTCTTTCTCTTAACCACTTGCGCCCCTTCCTTGGGTGCCGCCATTTTCTTCATGATCCTCAGAACCTGGTCTCTCGACATCCCCCTTTCATGCAGCTCTTCAAAGCCCCCTCATCAACCCGCAACCCATCTCAGCCTCCTGACTTACTTTTTCGCTGGGTGGCCTCTTCCTCCTGGACGCATTGCATCTCTGTCCGCGCCAAAGAAATGGAAAAGGGAATGTGTCCCTATACTTTTTCCTATGGTAGCAGCCATTTTGTTTTTTTAATGGGAAATTGTGGGCATGTGCAAGACGTAGAGCTTACAGATGTGAGTTTAGAAGGCATGTTTTCTTGCGGAAAAGTCTTCGCTCATATTGATCACATGGTCTCATTGTCTTTTGATTTAAACAACCTGTGGTGTGGCACAATAATGCAGAGCTCCCAAGTTTCTCATTGTGATGCGTGAGAAGGCCACCCTTTCCTGTTATGTTCCATTTGAATTCTGGGACTTAAACTTCTTTGTTTTCCATTTTAAATTTCGTAAAATGCACACATCCCAGAATTCCAAGAAAAACTTGAACTGGATTGCCTTCGCAGGCATGGCAGGGTGAAATATGAGAGATTGGATTCATGCTGTAAAGTACCCCATCCCTTAATATTCAAAACCTTCCTTATTCATATTGGCCTTACTTTCCTGCCAATCCTGCTCGAGCTACACTCCTGGCCCTAATTGCCTCCTTTTGAGCCTATCTGACATCCTTTCAGGCTTGTCTGGTCTACCTTTCTGGTTTAAATGCTCGTATTCACAATGCAACGACGATTGCTTCCATCTTACAATCCTCCGGAATTGTTCTGTTGTTTGATTCCAAATCTGTCATATGCTGTGGAACTGTTCAGCACTGGCAATAATGGAAGGATTCCAAACCCTTCTCTAAAACAAAGACTAGCATCCAGGCTTGAGGTGAAGCACCCAGGCTTGAGGTGAAGCTGATGGATATGCTTTCAATGATGAAATAAGAAGATGTGAGTTTGAAAATTGGCTGCCTCAAATTAACACATTATATGATTTTGTTTATGTCCCTGACAAAGAATGTCAACAGCCTCCTTTGCTAATTGCTCCCTTTCACCACTACAGACACTTTCTGCATGGGGATTCACTAAGATGTCTCACATTTCAGTAAAAACCATGTGGCTGCACTCCCCCCTCAAAGCAGCATAGCAGTATGAGCCGTTCACTAACATTGTTTTATTGGGACACTTTCCCACAAGATATCTACCAATTTTGTGGGTGATAGGACGTGGGTTGCTCCTTATTCCTTTTGCTATTTTCCTCACTAAAATAGGGGATCCACATGATCCAACTTTTCCTTCTATTGACCTCTCCCCCTTTCATTAGTTCATTCTTCATTTGCACTCTTTGCTGTTCCTAATTGTTTCCTCTTTTTTTATTCCCTAGTCTCCCTTAATCAATTAAACATTTACATCTGCTTTTTAATTATCATACACTTATTTTTTTGTCTTTTTCTGTTCATATTTGACTGAATGTGGTCATTTTCAGAGAGCTGGCCTGGCATAGATATGAATGTTACATTACAATGGGTTGCACTAACATTGCATGTATTGCATTGGCTGAGTTGGGACAGGCGGATGCCAACCTCTTCTGGATTTGTTTGGCAATGAAATGAAGAGGGTGGGTATTTGAGAGTGTTCTACAATTCTCGCTGGCAAGCAGTGAACGTAATTCCAGCATCGGAAAGAAAGCGCAAGGCTTTCACGTCACTCCTTTCAAGTGTGAGAGAAGACATGTACGTCTCCCATGAGGAATGGCAAAACAACTCAAATCGTGAAATAGCTCTTAACAAATTCAGAAAGAACAGGGCAATATATATATATATGTGATTTAAAATATATATATATATATATATATATATATATATATATATTTTAAATCACACCTTTCCCTTCTTTGCGTCTTCGCCCACATGCTTAAATTATCATCAAGACATGGCTGCTCATATTCATTTACATAATTGATTTTTTATAAGGCGCCTAATACCTAGCAGAGATCGGTTTCTAAGGACAGATCCGGGATTCGAACCGCTGTTGTTCTGTGTGGACTTGCTTCCAAGACCAGCACATTGCCCCTGTGCTTTTGTCCATTCACAAGATGTCAATATATGTCAAGATGTGTTGTCAGTAGAGCCGGAATATGTGCTCTTTCTCTGAGCATCATTGGCTAGACCTCATCTGAACTACGGTGTCCAGTTTAAGCTCATTTAAGCCATGGTAACCTCTAGCTTTGCATCTGAACGTGGGGTGTCTCAATGCAGTTCCCTGCCTATGTTTCAGCAGGCTCGTCTGTCCATCCCATATGGCTGCCACTGAGATGTGGGTGCATGAACTAAGAGGAGATCAAGCCTTGTGTGTGGGGGCAGAGGGGTTCTGTGCGCGTGTGTTTGTGGGGTCCTTCCAATCTGTGTGTGTGTGTGTTTGTATGTGTTTGTGTGAATGGGAAACACCATCAGAAACACGCAGAGCAAGAGTTAGGAGAGTGGGTGTCCTGTTTTCAGTATTTATATATTTTTTTAATACAGTGCTGGTTTTCCAGTGGTTTCAAAGCATGGGCAAACTCTGGCTTTTCAGTGTGTATCCATTTTTACTAACACACACGTGGCCAGTGGTGTTTTCCCAGCGCTTGCTATTTTTGCCACATACTTAACATGCATACTACTTATGAAGTTAAATATCTTTATTTGATGTAGAAATATTAAAGGACATATTCGAGAGAAGGAGGCGGTGAGAAACGACCGGATGTCGGGAGGACAGGGAGATGGAAGAGGGGCGGAGAGTGAAGGCGGGTGAAAGAAGGAGAGATCATGATGGCAGAGGGAGGAAGACAGACTGAGCGATTGAGAGACAAAGTGGCGAGAATTATGGGGCTGGGGAGAGAGGGAGTGTCATACGGGAATAGTGGTCACCAGAACGATCACCAATGAAAGGGTCTTCACGTTTACCGCCTTGAGTGTTGCATTTACAAATCGCTTTCATCCGCCTTGAGTTGGTTCCATTGATTCAACTGAAGTGAACCAATTTTAGAATTCCTACAATGCATTGTTTTTTTTAAAGTTAAGCCTGTTAAGGCTTTACAATTCCCAGTTATATGTGATCTTACCAAAGGAAAATTCAGAGTGGTACAATTCATGGCGACCAAAATACCAAAAAATAGATTTTTTTTTTTTTTAACCCCAACCCCATCCTGGCCCATTTTAACCCCTTACCCCCCTACCCTATATATATTTATTTAATATCTTTGGTATTTTTTGTTATTATGGCTTTCAGTGAAATGTACCACTCTGAATTATTTTTGGTAAATTGACCGGATACCGAATTACCTTTGTAGGAACATAATGTATCATGTTTGAATGAAACTGACTCCCCTAGTCCGCTTCTCACCACCCCACTCCACCACCACACACATTCCCACAGAGTGGAATGCCTCCTGTGGAGCCTGGCAGGGACTCAGGGAGAAGGAAAACGTGATGGCCTGAGGGATAGATGATTAGGGGAGGGAATACAGTCTCCTGCGTATCCATGGAATTGCTAGTATTGCCCATCTTATGTCACAATGGTCTTCACAGTGGTACCCATTTCATCGAACCCCTGAAAGATTACAAGCTGAGTTGGAGTTGTCGGACAAAACAAAAATAGTACATGCGGTTTGCACTCAGATCTCCGCTTATCCGAGTAGATTTGCTGGTTAATGTATCCTGCCTCACAGGATGACTTACTTCACATGACATTACATGATCTTTCCTCTCTCACATATCAGTAATCTGGATGGAAAGTAATTGCTGAGTAAGGATATATTGGCGGTAGTTAGTCTAGCACTGTTGAAAATCTGCTGCACACTTTTTGAACTAGCACAACATCCGAGTTCATGATCATGCCGCAAAAATATTCAGAAATAGAGTTCTCAAGAGATCTTCTCCAAACAAAGGCTTTTTGCCCCCTGTTATTTTGCATGTTGGCTTATTTTTCATTTCAGAGGCTGTGGTCCCTTTCCACATCAATTCCCCTCTCATTGCTATCTCTGCTGAAAAGTGCCTGAATATCCATTGGGCCATGTAGGCACCGCCCTCTGGGCCCCACTTCTTTTAGGGGTCCTGCACCGGTCAGTGCTTAACTGGATTTTATATTTAATTTGGATTTAAATTGGATTTTGCATTTAATTTGCAGGCTGCGCCACATTGGTATTTGATTTTTTGTGAAAATCATTGGTCTCTGCCTCCCCACATCTGTCTGTGGGCTCGCCTTGCCAAGTGCACATTTTCAGCTTCTTTCACTTTCACTTTCTACTTGCATGCCCGTGCGTGCCAGTGAGGTCCCAAGCGCAGATTCAATGAGTTTAAGACACGCCCTGGCTGCTGCGCACGGGCATGCAGGAGAACCGCCACCAGCAAGTCAAGTCATTAGAGGCCCACAGAGGTCAGGCAAAAGTGAAGCGAGAAAGGGAGGACCGACTGGGTGAACAGGCTGCGGAGGAAACAACACAGCAGAGATGGTGTGTTACTAGAAGGTAAAACAATAACTGTAGGACATCTGCTTAGTGGTTGTCGACCAAAAGCGAAATACAGCTGCTGTTCCTTCTAGCTAAAACCTGCAGGTGTGCACTGGACTTTGTAGTCTTGGTGTCTCCCACAGGCTGCAAAAGTCAGTGCTGTGGTCTTGGCGGGCACATGGGGAACGCGTCTGTGGCCCCTACTCGCATGAGTGCCAGCATCAGTGATGGGGTCCTAGTGTACCCTAAAATGATGATGGTGTCACCAGTCTCATCCTGGGGACTCCTGTGCACAGAGCACTGATTAGCATTGATGCTCTGAATTCTCCCACCCAGCGGGGACTGGGTGATGTGCCCTGTGGCTCTAGCACGGTGCTGTAGTCACTGATCTCGGATCCTGGGGTGCGCAGCTGGCAGCACTGGCTTGTGCTGGTACCCCGCCCATCCAAGGGGTGCTCAGGGCAGGCTAAATCTAGTCCCCTGAAGGTGTACTGACCTGTCATAGTATTCTGGCCCCCCTGCAGGGAGCATGGGTCTGTGACTAGTTTCCGGCTTCCTAGTTGATGTCCGCATCTGCTGCCTAGATATCATTTTGTAACCATAATACAACCACGCCAGGTTGTGCACATGAGTGGATTCTGTGCCAGTTCATCAGTGAATTTTACGACAACATACCCAGTTTTTGACTTAAGTGAGGCAATACAAACAGCTGCATGTTTGTTATGCACCATCATCCTGGCTAATTTGCGTGCACCGTCATTACGGTAGTCTCGTAGTATACACAACAGAGCGCTCATTGCTTACCTGGGCACGTGTCATTTGCCATCCAGGTCATCAGCGGTGTAAGCGTTTTACTGTTCCCTACCCCGTTGTTGTATCACGGGCACACGACGGGGTCAGTCTTAAAATTGACTTATGAGCTACTATGTACACCGACTTTGGTGAGCGAACGGACAGGTTCATATCTGGGTCACCTGATAATATTACGTGGCAGGTTGTCACCGCCTCTGACCGATTTACACTTAGGTGACCTGACTGATCATGTGACTATACGTCAGTGCCTCCGACACCGTATTAACTTCTGGGTTTGTATATGCATTACAACGTCAGGAGCAGCATTGAGTACAGAGACAGGACATCGGTACAATCTTGTAGGCACGTGCACTTCAGTTGTGAGTCTTAGTTCGGTGAGTGATTTATGCTGAGCCTCAGTTAAGGGCCCGATACCCATTATTTGGAGTTGTACGACTTGGGCAGTGACAGCGTGGTTTTTCACTTGTAGTCCACAGACCCTGGTCGAGACGATTGTCCAGATTCGGATCGCGTAGGCAGCCGACAGTACATAGGCGGGGAACATACGCCTCGAGCCTGCTGATTGACCTCTTTTAAGGTACGTGACTGCGAGGTTGGAAGTTGCCTTTATGCTGTTGGAGAGTTTGTCAAATCTAACCATGCTTTTGCATTGTTCTCACGGGCATTCACGTCAAGCACTTTAAAGCTCACCCAACAGCACCCTGGAACCAGAGTGTTAGTTTAGTAGAAGTTAAAGTCATGTGCACAATGCATTCTGGAAAAAGGCCCTCACTAATTTGCAGAATTGGGTCTCACACCATGCTCCAATGAGAACTCTGCTCTAGGACATGTCTCAGATGATCGGCCAAAAATTTAAATGCCAAAAATACAGTGGAAGACTAGCGAGTTTAAGGGCAATAAAAAGCCAACCCATCCACCTCATCTTCAGGAAGATGCTAGCAGTGAACTATATAAAAAAGCCTTGAATAGAACTTTGCTGCGGGCATGCGGTCAGGAGTAAAATAAATTTGGAAAGACTCTGTCCATGCGTAGTCGCGCATGATATTCGGCCACCATACCCCCCCATCATCTTCTACCCTCTACTCACGTCCTACTGCTACCACCCTTCTGGTACCATGCCTTATTATCAAGTATTTTGTAACCGACAAATAGGTCTCAGCATTCAATATGTTCTCTCCTCTAATATACAGCTACCCTTCTATCCCCTTAGAACTCCATCATGAGAACTAGTCCAATTGGTTGCCCCTAGATTGCACCTGTATAATCTGCATCTATGATGTCCATTGAGGTGAACCAGCTGGGAGTGAAGCTTGTGCCACTATAACAATCATACACAAATAATCAAATGCAAAATAAACACACGCATTTTTTATCAGAGCCTCTCTCTACATATCTTTCGAATCTTTTAGTATAATTGTCTCCTCGTGCTCATACTCTCCCAGTCCATCCCTTCAAAACCTGACAGCTTGTTTGGTCTGTTGTGCACATTTATTGACGATAAAAGTGTGTCAACAAGTAGCACTGCACAGAAGGTCATATTTGAGATAGAAGCAGTCCCATGGGTTGGTGCTTTACATAAGAGAAGGTACTGTGACATGGATTGGCGGAGAGGAAGGTTCTGGGAACAGTATGTGGCTACAGCACAGCTGGACATGATTTACCTAAATAGAATAACAGACTATTTGCAAGTATGTGCAAAAGTCCCTTTTAAGCATAGATTATTGGGTTGGAAGGTGGGCAATAAAAGAGATACAGATGTCACAGAAAGACTGAGTGGAGAACAAATCTTCCTGGCGTGAAATGAGGGCACCCCGTCCTGTCCTAGCAAGCACTGCCCCTTGATTTCCTTCCATCTGCACTGTGGAAACCTGCTGATGGCAATTTAAAGCCTTGTGCCAGTCCATCCTCTCCTCATTTTCTACCTGACTACCAGGCTGTTCGAGGGACTAATAGGGGCTGCATGCAGAGAGGGGCATGCATTAAGCAGTACAAACTCCCAGGGGGTAAAATAAATGCTCGGCTAATGGCAATGGCTGCGAGATGCCCGGACCTCCAAAAGAGACACTTGTGGAAACATTTCAAAAGCAGCAGCACTGGAGTCGATGAAGGATTAGCTGTACTCTCACATGGTTGTTTTAATGTGGATATGTTTTTCCTCATGAGCGCGTGAGTGTACTGATCTCCTAAATCCAACTCTTACTGGAAGGGCTGTGTTGTGTTGCTTTGTTTCATGTACGTTGTCTACATGGTTATTAATTATGTGGCCCTCCAGATGTTTCGGACATCAACTCCCATGATCAATGATAGAGTTTCCAAAGCACAACTTGCCCCAAAACATCTGCTCATCAAATTTCAGCTCATAGTACTCCTTCCTGTGTAATGTGAGTATTTCTTAGACATTCCACGCAGCTCTGTTTTCTTGAACCCAAGCGTATTCCCATGAAACACTTCTCCGAAGCATGTCTTTAGGCGGTCCACATGTGGACTAGGTCATTGGGTTTAAACTCCCAGACTTATTTTCAAACTCGCTTCTCCAAATGTTACAAATTGAGTTGACGCAAGACGCTCTTTTGCAGGGTCCACTTTTAGACAACCCTCTAGAAGACCCTTAGTACACAGAGGGCCTCATTACGAGGTAGGAGGTAGCCATGGTGCTATAAGCACCATGGCTACCCCCATACCGCATTCTGGGTACGGGTTATCGAAATAGGGACTTACCGGGTCATTCCAACCTTGGAGGACCCGGTAAGTCCCCATTCCGAGAACCATTCCCCATTCCCATTCGAGCTCCCATAGGGCTCAATGGGAATGGGGATGGAGCTAATAACGGGCCCGATAGTGGGCCCATTATTAGCTCCCTGGTCCCTTAGCAGCTCCCACTAAGGGCGCCTGGTAAAACCAGGCGCCCATAGCGGGTCCCGCTAAGGGACCTCGGAATAGGGCGGTAAGAGTTTACCGGCACCGGTCTCCTTACCGGTGCCCGTTAACCCTTACCGCCCACCTCCTAATGAGGCCCAGAATCATTGAAGGGTGCTGGTGTGGGCGCATTCGCAATGCCTGGTAGTTATGACGAGAACCCAAGAGTGACATATAGGAGGTTATTCTAGCAGTAAAGAAATGGACTGCCAGCTGACCAACCTTCTCGGGGCTACAGGGCGCCATGATCAACTTTGAAATGCAGCAAACCAGCAGCACTGTGGAGAGAGCCAAAAGGAACACATCAAGCATGCTTCGCTCGTGCGTGAAGCATGCTGAGCTGTGCAGCTGTTCATGGAAATGCAGTGGTAGGTTACAACATCATGGACACACCTAGACGAGCAGAATAATAAGGACAGAGAGAAAAGCATATGTGGTAAGGGGACACAGAGGAATAGAGCCAGAGGTGAGCCTTCAGGACCCCCAAGGTAGCTGGGGAGGGCTGGGAGCCGAAGTTGCCTGCTATCACCAAGTATATTCTTTTGTGTCAGAAAGAGGTCCTCCAGTTGAGTGGGATGCCTTCGATGTCCATTGTGGATTCCAGCCTTGTCAGGAAAGCTTTCTGATGAACAGAGTCTGGGGCAGCGGACATTTCTAAAAGCATCAGGAATGCTGAGATATTATATGGCAAGAATTTCCAGTATTTCGTCCTTCAAGAACAGGAGTGTGTTATGATCCCAGGGTTGGTCTGAATGCAGAGTGATGCTTGTGGAGACGGTTTTGTGAATCACTGAATTCCTGCAGTTGTTTGACGGCCATTTTCTCCCGAAGCTGGATGACCTTATGTTAGTTGAGACTGTGATATATAAGCTGGTTCGAGAAGAATAGTATTCTAAGGATGGATGTGTGCAGAGAAGGGTAAAAGCCATGTGTGGATGACGTTGTTGCCGTGGAGTTGCATGTTGGGGCATGATAGTTAATTGTGCTAGTTTGGAGATCACTCTTTTGTTCCCCCTCTTTTCTTGTCCCCTCTCAGGTGGCAGCTCCTCTCCTGAATGTGCCGTGCAAGTTCCAGTTAAGTTTAGGGAATCTGGGCGGTGGCCTCCAGAGGAAAGTAGTCTTTCCAGTATAGTAGTTATACCAAGGGCTCAAGTCGATGGTAGACGCAGGGGGGACAAAGTCCATCCACTTTGCACACACGGGGGGACGAAGTCCACCCACTTTTTTCAGACCGTGGACTCAGCCCCCCCAGCTAAGAAACATTGAATGTCCTATTTATGAATTAAAGCCAACCTCGGGATCGAAAAACAGTTGTCAAGCTTGCAGGCTGTTCACTTCACCACTACATTCACTTTATATATAACCTGATGAAAAATATCAAACAACTAAAGGTGAAATTTCTCATTTCGGTACTGCAAGTCCCAGGAAAGACATTTGTATTGCATATTGACGGTTAAAACATGCACACCTTTTCAAAAACACTATTAGAAGAAAATAACCTCTCTTGGGTTTGTGTGGGTGTTGATTTTATGAAAGGCAAATGCCATTTGTCCTATGCAATTTGGGTGGTTATGCGAAGCCAATTTGATGAAATGTGCATATTTGACCTTGATATGCTCCTTTTTGATGACATCACATCCCATTGCATTTGTTGATGAGTCCCCCCACTTTAATTTTTGGTACTTGACCCCTGGTTATACCCCTTCAGGGTATCCTCTCAAGTCTGCGTGCCTGCTCTGACCAGAGATCTTCCTAATCAAGGTGAGGTTCTATGAAGACTCTGTTTCCTCTGTTCTGTAGCTCGTTTATGGTACTGGATTCTATCAGGAGAGTATTGAGTCTGGAATGTCCTTATATTTCTTTAAAGCACAGGTGGAGACTGTGTGCATCAGGAACCCTGAGTCAGCATTTCTCTGGCAGAGATTGCACTTCTGGACTCCTCTGGCATGTCCCAGAATGCCTGTGTGTTCCTGGGCTCTCCCATGTGTGCTTAGAGTCATCCAGTAATCTCCTCTTGAATCTTTGGAATTGGTTGCCTAGAATTTCTTGTGGGACAAGGTTTCCTAGAAGGCACTACTTAGGCCAGAAGTCTGTGTGGAATGGGGTTCCCTTCTCTTGGTATCCCTTTTTGAGATTTCTTCCTATGGGATTAGTTGTTCATACTTTCTCTTCCTGTAGTCCTAAAGTCCTTTTTCAATTTCATCTGAATGTTTGGTTTGGGCTATTAGGTGTCGCTTGCAGCACCCATAAACTGAAAATATTACATTAGAGTACTGATAGGAAGGAATCCCACATGGGAGGGACGCAGATTGCAGGTGTTGATTGGTTATTTGCCCAACCATTGACTGCCCATGGCCATGCTAGTCCATATGAACAAAATGTTAACACAGTGCACAGCCTATGTGATATTATTAAGAATAGTTCTATTGTGGAATGTAAATGATAAATTAATGCAATTCAGGGTGCAGTGGAGAAAAAAATCGTTCCTGGCACATGCACCAAATAACAATAAGAAAACTAAAAAGTTCCCAATCAATTAGTCCATAGGTCCATTGCCCCCAAGGTCCTGCCTCTCCCCAATTCACAACACCTCTTCATGGGAACTCTTTGAGCTTGCTTTACTTAAGCCTTACCATCAAACTTTGCACTTGCAGTGCATAGTTGACAACATGGTCCATTCCAATCTGTATGTGCTTATCTAGACCTGGATTTTACTGTTACATTCTGGGACATGTAGTCTGATTTTTATAATGGGCACCTCAGAAATGCAAGTCCCAGAATGCAAAGAAAAAAACCCAGGACTGGATAGACATCGACAGATTGGATAGTATCATGTTGGAAACTATGGCAGTGCCTGCCAGTGTTTTTTAAAAGCAGTAGTCTTTTGAAAGTTAATGGCCCTCATTACGAGTCTGGCAGTAACCGAGGCGGTAAAACTGCCTGGTTACCGCCAGACTTGTATTACCATTCCGCCTCCATGATTCCCGGAATTACTGGGGCATTACAACCCCGGTTTCCTGGGAATCACGGAGGCGGAATGGTGTTAATCCCCATTCCCATTGAGTCCTATGGGACTCAATGGGAATGGGGATCATGGAAACACCAGCAGCATCTCGTAATGCTGCCGGTGTTTCCTCGTCCGCCTGCAGGCGGGCAGTGTTAAACCCGCCAGGTCAGAGCTAGCGGGAACATCACCTCCCGCCTGCAGGAGTTGTGATCGCCCGGCATGGAAACAACGGTGGCGGCGGGTTTACCGCCACCATTGTTTCCATACCGGGCGATTTGTAATGAGGCCCAATGACTTCATTAGGGTTGTAAACCTGCTACTGGTGTAATAAAAATGCCATGCCAGGTCTGCCTTCAGCCACTCAATTTATAAGCCCTCTGCATGTCCTCCACTGAAGTACTGTTAAAAACAAGCAGTAGCAAAGCCAACAGTTTTGGCTTGTATATTTCTATTAGGCATTTACATGCCCTGCTATTAGATTCCCAGGTACTCGCACCATTTTGCACCTGCTACCATCAATGGCCAGTGAATACCACTACGGCTTTGCCTGGAAAGTGCCTTTCCAATGCCTACAATAAATCCCAAACTGTGGCTATTGCTTGTTTGAGATGCTATGGTATTCTGTCTCTTCCTTGTCTCCCCTGGCCATGGGTATTGCCATCAGAATCCATTTGGAACATAATTGCACATTCTGAATTTCTTATCCTCTTCTGTGCCTTTTTGTATAAGCCATCAGGGTAAACTGCTGTCCCATTCAATATTTCGCCCATGTTTAGAGCTTGTAGTTCAATCTACGCCATGCGTTGCTCTATCGTCCATGCTCATTCTACTAAGGGGAAGAATGTGTGATGGGCAATATGTAGAGGGATAACTCAAAATGATGTCTGCAGGCTGCCACCTAGGCCTCCACTAGCACTTCGATTTCTCACTCTACGTTGCATGTGGGCTGGGTACTGTTGTGTCCATATGGATTGCCACACCAAGTTATGTATCTTTGTGAGATGTCATGTCTATGTTAGATATCCCAGGTCATTCCATGTGCTTGGTATGTCCGCATGTTGAGTACTAGCATAGGGATGATGGGTGAAGTGAAATGCCCCAATAACTTACAAATACTTTATAACTCACGATCCTATTCGTCCCAGTTGACGTCCACCTTCCCATTGGTGGGTGAATGTGATGCGTTCACTGCGTGGCATTTATACAGAAAACGATAAGGGGTCGGTAGTGTATTACACCCCCTTCACAAGGGGCAGAGAATGCCTTAATCTTTGTTTCGGGACAGTGGATTCCCTGTCTCAAAGGAGACAACCAACGTGCTGGGAACTGTGACGAGTATCCGAAGGACTCTCTGTAATGGAGATTATTTGTAAATAATCCAGGTTGTGTAGATAGGGAGAATATTCATTTCTGAAATGACCACACAATCCAGATGGAATGGGATCAGCATTTGTCTCTGCCAGATGGGTAGAACCGTGATCATAGAAGGTGCTTTTTGGCTTAAGGTGGAATGCAGAATTTTTGGCTGGTATTTTTCATGTAAGTATGCCAGTGTGCAGCAAAACCTTAATTTATCCTTCTTTCCCACTATCTGACACATATCCTGAAGGAGCTGCCTGGATGCTGCATTTTTTTTTCTTATTAATTCCAGTTTTCATCTTCTATCTTAAGCATCTCTCAAAAGAGTTTTGCCGCCGTGCCATGCAAATTGCAGTTTGCCAAGGTATTGCCTTTTCGGTTATGTCAGGCTGACACATGCATAGAATCCCAGGCCAACCACGCGGCCCTCTGGGAAATAACAGCGAGATGAAGTGGCAGTCTGTTTTAATAAAAGTTACTTTGGGTTAAGCGCATTATTCTCTCGGTTTGATGTCGGTATTTTCGATTCAGGTGTTAGGAATTAATGCAACTTGAAATCTCGCTGCCGATGCCAGACACGCAGAAAGGCAGAGGGATAAATCCCCTTGCAGAGAAGTGGCAAAAGGGTTACTAAGAAGCACAATCTTCACAAAAAATAACACTTGTGATGAGGGCCCAAACAAAGGATGGGTGCAGTGCGTGAAAATCTACATGAAATCAGCAGAATCGATAATACAAAAGGTAATTCCTGATCAGAGCGGGGCAGAAGGGCTGGTGGGCATAGTGCATGTAGAGGGGCCGTTCAGGCAGCTCTCCTGTTGGAATAATGTTCATTGGCAACCTAAACGAGCTGTATGTAGCTCCTCCTGCCTCTTCTCAGCACTGCATTCAACCGCTTGATTCAAGCACTGCGAATCATGTTCCTAGAGCGGGTATGAATTCACTGCCTGGCTAGTTTATAAAGATCATAAGCGTCACCAGGGTTGGTAGAGGAGACCCCCGGTGACCCCCCTGCGACCTCTACCACTGCGTCTTCGACCCCTGGTCACCGATTGTTCAATCTAAAGTAAAGCGGGTTGTTGGAGCCATCTTTGATTTCGGAAATCACCCTGTGAAGTTTGGCTTTCTCTATAGTGCTATATCCACAGAGGTGCAGCTGAAGATGAGTTTGTGTCTGTTTAGGCCAGGAAGACTGGGTGCCCCAGACTCAGAGCTTCTTGTTTAGAGTACATTTCATTGTTTTATGTTTTGGAGGCCTATCATTTTGTGCAAAAATAATGCACCTTTTCATGTTACTGTGACCTAGATGTGCGCATGTCCAGGTAAATTAGTTGCATTATATCATTTTTTAATGTATAGCACTTCATGGCTGACTCCGGGCTCCACCTGCTTCTAAGCGCTGTACAAATAGGTGCTATTACTATGAAATATAATAGCACTTAATTTATCAACCTCAAAATGATTGAAGGCCGATTCAGTGCTGCTGAAATGTGAACTTGGGAAGTGCACACTGGTACCTGTGAGAAATGCAAGTGTGACACACTATGCTGTTTAATCAATAGTGCTTTTCAATAGAATCATATAACACTACTATTATCAGGTTTACTTGTGAGACTGAACATATTCCTTCTGATTCTCAGCACTGTAATGATAAGTGTTATGTTAATAAGAAATGTAACCACCAGAAACAATAAATTAACACATGCTGTGGTATGCACATTTAAGGAGAATAGTTGGTAAAATAGCTCAGCAGGTTAAGTGCCCAGTGCTGAGATCTATGTGGGCTCTTAATGTCTCATTTTTCAATCCTAGCAAGGTCTACTCACCCTTTCATCCTTATGAAGTGACATATGAGTATTAATATCTGTTGCAGGGTAACAATAATTGTATAATACTGTTTTAGAATAATTTCATAGTCTAAAATGAGTGTTGCTTTAAGAGGTGTTCCTTTGCTTCCTTGAGGTGTGTGAATCTTATTTGTGTACTGGCATGTCTGAAGCGTAATGAGACTGGGTTATGACATAAATATATATATATATATATATATATATATATATATATATATATATATATATATATATATATATATATATATATTTGTTTTTTATTTTTTATTATTTTTTTATTTTTATTTTTTTAAATTTGTTTTGTACAAAATGTGCTAATGTTACCAGAAACTGTAAGTGCCCCTCAACCCCCAATATAACTCATGGACACATCACTCTCCACTTCCCCCCAAGCCCATTTGGTGCCCATGAACTACATGAGAAATGCCACAACATATCTCCCCATGGTACTCTTCGTCCTGAAAACTGGATAAGGTGCAGTTGGAGTGGGTTGGAGTCATACAGGAATAAGGCAGTCCAGGCCATTCAAGCAAGCTGCAGAGAGTCCAGGTAGTAGGAAGGTCACGCTCCTTTTGTAGCCAGCCTGCACCCTGTCATGTCACTGCTCTAGGGTGAGAAGAGGTGTTAATGGCCAAGGATTGGCACCAGTTTGATACTGACAGCAAGGCCCGTGTGTAACATGAAAGTGTGCCTACATTCATAGTTAGGTGTTAATGAATGCACTCTGCCAGTGTAGAAGGTGATCCTTCTTCCCTCTGATAAATGGCATAACTTGGTGCATGATTGCATACAACGCTAGCAAGGGGGTACCAATAGGGCTCCCTGCAATGCCAGGGTTGTTTTCCCCTCCTATACTGCTTCTTGGTTAGAGTGTCTATAGGTAGCAAGGGGGTGGGTTGGATATGCAGTATATGCTGGAGCAGAGAATATACTTGCATACTTCAATCTTCAATTGTCACCATAATATTGCATTGTGTAGTAATGGGATATGGTAAATGTACAGAGGGACAGGGTGCAATGCATGTTTAACTGTATAGTATAGTGAGAGGGGTGTTGCAGGGGACAACTCTGTAGCCCCTGCAGCCTTTGTTTTTCTTTTTTTTTTTACCTACTCCTCCAAAACATACATACCCCAAAGGGTTCAAACTTTTGGTGTTCAAACCTTTGGCGATATGCATTTTAGGTCTTTTGGTGGGGTAGGCAAATTGGAATTCAGTCATTTCGACCAAATCCGCTGGCATCATGCTGGCATATACTGTGGACACAGGTACAATTATAAAAGTGTTTTACAGTAACAATAATGGTATATACTTTGATAAAGGTGGCATGACATAATGTTTGGAGTTGTTTAGCCTGCTGCATTGAAGTACTTAATTACTTCTATGTGCGGGTGAAGGGTAGTGGAGTAAGGAACACTTTTGCTGCTAGACCCTGCAACTGCCTTCTGGGCCCTGCAAGTGGGATGTGATAGGAGGGAAACAGGAGCAGTGCGAGGAATAGGACTCACAGTGCAAGGGTTCACAGTTAGCCTCAAAGGCCGCTTTTCTGGGGAAAAAGGAGGAGAGCTAGGAGGGATACAGAGAAGGAATGGAGAGTGTAAAAGGCAAACGGATGTACGAGGCTTGACCCCCTAAATCGGAAACACACAGGGTACTCACAGGTAACAACAATGAACACTTGCATCATTGAGTAACCTCAAAGAAAGGCTTTTGGGGAATCGATATTTCATAGGATCACAATGTTATAAGATCTGTGACTGTGATTCCTCTTTCATAAACACGCTTTGAATGAGACCCCATCATTCTAGCATCCCTTTCTCTGTCAACTGAAAATAGCCCCTCTGTGCCAATCACGCAGCTCAATTAATGCCGTCCAGTCGTGGTGCTCGTTTTAAATATGAGTGTCTGCTATTCATTCACATTCTTTTTTTTTGCATTTTATGTTGCAGAGTAAAACAAACGTGCCATTAATTGCCTATAGTCAGTGGATGATATACACTCGACAGTTTAATCAATCCCCCTATCAGTTTACTTGATTTATTTGAGCGGTTTTCTAGGGCTTCAGCCAGGCTCCTGGGGGTTCAAAACACTGCACTTGTCTTGACAGCAAACACCCCTGCAGAACAACTATCGGTAAACACTGCATGGAGATGTGAAGAAGCACACATGTTTTAGGCGTTTGTTGAGGATTCATGGACTGGAGATTGGTGGGCTTTACAATATAACAGTGGTGCAAACTGATGCAAAGACCTTAGTCTGATGTATCTGATTGTCTCGTTGTGGTTTCTGGGATTTAGAAAGGCTCATAGCTTCGAGCATCAGAGTTGGCCCACTGGTAGGATTGGATGTTTTTAATTAATGTTATGTAACATTTGTAAAGTCCCTTTCTCCCATGGTAGGGCATCCAGCATTGTGGCTACCTGTGAATACCTTGTAAGACCTTGGATGGTCTTGCATTGAAGATCGCGCATTGCATTCAATGTATAGTTTAGGGAAATTGTATTAGCCAAGACATCAATAAAACAGTACTTTTTTGGGGCAGAGTTTCCTTTGTTTCGTCATGGTGATTGGATGCCTGAGCAGCATTGTGATTGAACTGAACTACCATGGCCATGCAGCGGTCACAGTGGCACTGGAGCATTGCAGTATTTTAGGGATGGAAGGGTGTGAGGTGTGTTGGTGCTGGGAAGGAGACACAGGGCTCGTTACAAGATTGCCGGTAAGCTGCTGGTAGTACCGGCGGCTTCCTGGCATTCTCAGCGTCCTGTTTCCACCGCCCGATATCCTGGTATTACCAGGATTTTACGGACGACGGAGTAATGGTTAGTTCCCATGGCATCCCATAGGACTCCAGGGTATGCAATCCAGTGTAACACCGGCACCGTTGTTAACAGTGCTGCTGCTTCAGTGAATTATCTGCCGGTAGGGGCCTGAACTACCTGAAGCAGACTTGGAGTATGCCGGTCCGGAAAAGGTGCCCGTACACATTGTTCTCGGCACCTTATGTCCAGACTAGAATGCTTGTAATGAAGCTGATAGTGTGTGATCCCATTTTATGAAGAAAACCATAGTGTAATTTGGGTATGCATTGGTGTGATGAAAATACTATTGTTATTTAGGTGTACAGGGGTGAGTGGTGGCTAAACTGCCTACCAAGCCCCCACTGCTACTAAACCAGCAGTGATCACAATCTTAACCATAAAACAGGCCACCTCGACGGATATACCTCCTTCGTCTTTTTTGTTAACATGGGCCGTGGGCAACTTATGCTCCCGTGAGGACTATGAAGTAATAACAGTGGCATAGAAAACCATAGTAGTATAATGACTTAAAATAAAACAATGTCCAATAAAGCTTCCATGAAAATATTGACATTTAATTCAACAATTAACATGCAATTAACTAACTGAAAAACATAAGCAAAACCCACCTCTACAGGAGAACACAGAAAATGCAGAGCTGGGCTAGAATAGCAGTTTGGTTACTTGAGCAGGAATGATCAGGCGAGCCATTGTTACAATTTCACTCTTCAATGAATGTCTTTCAAGAAAACGATTGACAAGGCAGCATACAAGTCACTATAGTACAAAAAGTGGACCAGCCAGACAGTGCCTCTTGAAAACACCTTATTCTTGGTATAAGACCATTTGATCATGTCGAACTCAGCTTCTCGGTGCTTTCCTTGCAGTCAAAAGAGGTTCAACATGTAGTCAGTCACATTGATCCAGAAGGCAAGTCAGCCTTGAGGTGAGGATTTGTGCTGTTTGAGTCAGTTTGATGCCTTGTGGTTTGAGGGGTCGAACATGTTTGGATCAGCCGATGAGTCCTTTCGAGATGATGTTGCTGCTGAGTCGAGTCAGCATGTGACACAATGGCTTCCAGCGTTTCAAAGAGGTATGTGATTCGGGTTTAAGCAAGGTCCTATTCGTTTGATGCAGCACTTGAAGCTGCAGAAAATCGAAGGCTTCCACAGCAGTTGGCCAGTGTTCAAGTCAAGGCGGCAATGAGCGCTACTGGTTCACAGTAGTGTCAGTCTGTTAGAAATGTGCAGCTGAGCAGTTTGAAGATGCAAAGAGTTCCAAAAGCAGCCCTGCAGGCCCTGTTGGCTCAAGAAGCACCAAACACAGTTCTAATGCAGTTTGAAGCGTTGCTAACAGGGTGTACGCTGTACTTGGGGGTTCTATTTGCTAGGGATCCCAATTCAGTTGCTACTGGACAAGGTAGGTCTTTTTCTTCTGCACTCCCACTCCAGGGAGCATGCTGGGCACCTGCTGAGGGGAGTATGCACCAACATAGAGAGAGCCTGGTTGCAGTGCAGCTGGCAGAGGGGCAGGCCTTGGTACAGACAGCAGTCACTCCCTCTGTTCCCTGGGGGGGATTAGGGGAGAGATCTCTCTTGTGCCTTGGACGCCTTCTATCTTCACCTCACTTTTGGAGGACTTTGGAATGGATTGGACTCCCAATAGAGATCCAATTCCTTTTTCTTGAAAGTCCAAAATGAATCAAAGGAGTGGGGAACCCCTCCCTATTGATTGATTGATTGATATTTTATTTCTATCTCACTCGTACACAAGTGTTTCAGAGCGCGACAAGGCAGGGGAGGGGAACATGGGAGAACAAAACAGCGATCTTACTAGGCCCAGTGACATTGAGAACGCGCAAGTGCATGGGAGAGGGGGAGGGGAAAAGTGCATGGAAGGGGGGAGAGGTGGAAAGTGCAAAGCAGAGGAGAAACAGATAAATAACAATAAATAAATAATAAAGGCAACAAACAGTGGTAATGCAGCCAGCAATTTGAAAGTGCTAGGTTTAAGGCAGCAGACAGGGTAGGTCTGATAAGTGCAGGAAGAAAAGGGGGGGGCTGTATGGGTACAGATACAGACCCCAGTGCAAGGGGTGGACGGAGGCAGTGCGGGAGGGTGGCAGGATGAGCAGGTACCAGGGCCCAAAAGACAGAGGATGGCCAGGTGCATGGTGCCAAGAGAGAACAGATCAGCAGGGGAGAGGGGGAGTGAATGCAGAAGAAAAGAGGAAGGTCTTGAGGTGCTTCCGGAACCGGAGATGGTTTTCCTCAAGTTTTAGAGTGGCAGGGAGGCTCTTCCAGAGGGAGGCCCCAGCCGAAGACAGAGATCTACCCCCAGCTCGTTTCTTAGGAAAACAACTGATCCTGAGTGAGTTGGAGATAGAGGAGCAAAGAGCTCGAGAGGGGAGGTATTTGCAGAGGGATAGCTGAAGGTATTTTGGACCCAGGCCCCAGAAAGCCTTGTGGACAATGCAGAGGGTTTTGAATGTAATCCTTGCATCCACTGGGAGCCAAGTGAGAGATTTCAGAGCTGGAGAGATACGATCCTAGGGCTTGAGGCCAAGGACAAAACCCGCAGTCCAGTTGTGGATTAGTTGCAGAGGGCGGAGAGTAGAGGCAGGTAGATTTAGAAAGAGGCTGTTACAATAGTTCAAGCTAGAGAGAACCAGAGCTTGAGATACCATGAGCTTCTGGGGGAAGGAGAGGAAAGGCAGAGTACCTCTGAGGAGGTGCAGTCGGAAATTTGACTTTTTAGAGACCTCAGAGATGTTGGCGGAGAAGGAAAGGGTGGAGTCAAAGATGACCCCGAGGTTCTTAGCCTCGCATGTGTGGGTAGGAGGAGGGCCAAGGGAGGCCGGCCAGAGAATGAGGGGAAAGGATGGTGAAGGTGTGCCGATGAGGAGGATCTCCGTCTTGCTGGCATTCAGACAAAGATCATTGGCGGTACACCAATCTTGAATGGCAGTTAGGCAATCAGAGATAAGAGAGGGAGAGGAGGTGGCAGAGGGCAGCCTGAAAATGAGTTGAGTGTCATCAGCGTAACACTGGAAATTTGTGCAGAAAATGGCAATGCCGTGGGCGAGAGTTGCCAGGTATTTGTTGAAAAGCCAGGGCGAGAGGTTAGTCCCCTGGGGAACACCACAGGTAGAGAGGAAGATAGATGAAAGGAAGGACCCAAGTTGGACCTGGGAGGGTCGATCTGAGAGGAAAGAGGTCAGCCAGCCCAGAGCCTGATCAGTGATACCCAGGTTTTCACGGAGACGGTTGAGCAGGATGGTATGTTTGACCGTGTCGAAGGCAGAAGAGAGATCGAGGAGGATGAGGACAGATGGAATGTTAGAGTCAAGGTTGGTGAGCAGATCTTCAAGGATGTTTAGGAGAGCAGTTTCTGTGCTTCTGGCAGCTCTGAAGCCAGACTGGTGGTCATGGAGACAGCCAACAGAATTGGAATGAAGGTTAAGCTGAGAGATGGCCAACTTTTCCAGGAGTTTGCCAAGAAAGGGTGTAATGGAAATTGGGCTATAGTTAGCTGGACAAGTATGATCAGCTGTGGGTTTCTTGAGAAGAGGATGCACAAAGGAGTGCTTCAGAGGGGAGGGGAAGGATTCAGAGGCAAAGGAGTGGTTGCAAAAATCAGCAAGGGCCAGAGCGAGGGTGTCAATGTGGTCCTTGATGGTTTTAGAGTAACAGGGATGAACCTGTTTTGAAGAGGCTTTCATAGATTGGACTTGTCTATCAACCTTGTCAGGGGTGAAAAGAGGAAAGGACGAGAACGATGGTGGGAGGGTGGCTAAAGGAGGGTCAGCAAGCACAGATGGAGAGGGAAGAGGAGGAGTGTGATTGGAGAGGGTGGACAGGATGTCCTGGTTTTTTTTAAATGAAGTAAGAGGCAAGGGCATTGCAAAGAGCCTGGAAGGCAACAAGCAGCAGGGTTGGCCAGCTCCTTGCAGATTTCAAAGAGTTCGGCCGAGTTGTTAGATACCGCAGAGACACAAGCTTGAATGTGGACTCTCTTCTTGGTGAGGAAAGAGAGTCGGTATAGCCTTTGTAGCAGGCGACAGGCCAGTTTGTCAAAGGATGAACAGGAAGTCCGCAATTTCCTCTTAGCTGCCCTACACTTACGTTTAAGTGTAGCTAGGTCAGAGTCATACTAGGAATTGCACTTGGCTTTGGACTTCAAACGGATCCTCATGACAGGGGCAAGAGCATCAAGCGTATCAGAAATTGAAGAGTAGAGCAGAGACAGGGCTGTATCAGGATGAGAGACAGCCAAAGGTGGAGGGGTGGGGGGGGAGAAAGTGGCGGCAAAAGCCTCAACTGACACACGCTTCATGGGCTGGATGTCCGAGAAGGTAGGTGGCAGCGTTGGGGTAGGCTTGGCTAGGGGGGAAGAGAGGGAGAGATGAGATGAGAGGAGGGAGTGATCACTCCAGGAGAGAGGAGTAGTCAGAGGGATGGAGAGGGGGAGGTCAGAGGAGATCAAGACATCGAGTGTGTGCCCTGCAAAGTGAGTCGGGCCAGAGGGGAGGATGGACAGGGAGAGGGAGTCGCAGAGGTCACAGAAGAGTACAGAGGAGGAACAAGGAGAGTCTAAATGTATATTTAGGTCACCGAGGCGGAGGAGTTGAGTGGTAGAGGCTAGGTGGGAGGAGGAGAGGTCTGCCCACTCAGAGAGAAATTAGGTGATTTGACCAGGAGGCTGGTAGATGGTAACCACAGTAAGAGAATGGGTAGGCGAGAGAAAGCTTACAGACAAGGCATTCAAAAGAGAAGTAGGTCTGAGTGGGAATGATAGAGGCAGGAATCCACTCAGGAAAGATCAGGGCTTCCCCCCCCCCACCGGACCGGGAGGATCTGGGTGCTGAGAGGATCTTATAGCCATCAGGGAGGAGAGTGTCAAAGCTTGTGACTGAGCTGGCCGTGAACCATGTCTCAGTAAGACCAAGGACATCAAGGTCTAGTTCTTCAAGGAGGTGGCAGATGTCAGAGGAGTGTTTGATGGCAGAGCGAGAGTTGAGAGTGGCAATATGAAGAAGGTTGCCGCCTTAAAGACCTTCCGGGGAGGGGTAGAGATCAGAGGTACGCCCTGCAGAGGAGAAAGAGCCCTCGGAGGGGCAGAGGAGGAGGAGGAGGAGAGCGGTGGTAAGGTAGCCAAGGTGGGAGAGGAGGGGACAGCAGGAGATGAAAGGAAATTGATGAGGTGAGGGAAGCGCCTATCAAAGAGGAGGAGATTGCCCTGAGGGCCTTGGACCATGACAGTGCCATTTAAGTAGACATTAATGATGACTTTAGAGGAGTCGAAGGAAGCCATGAGAACTTCCCAGCGAGTGCCACCATTAATGGGAGAGGAGGAGATAGGGCAGAGCAAAGAGACCATATGAGGAGTCCATAGATCTGGTGAAGGAACGACAAAGAGGATGTCGGTAAGGGTCTGTCTGGCGGAAGCATTGGAGTAGGTGTCGGTGATAGGAACACCAGGATTAGAGGCCAAGATATCCTTTTTGAACTTCTTCCTACCAGACTTAGTGAGAAGGGAAGGATAGTCAATGGAGAAGCAGTTGGAGAAGATGGGAGAAACAGAAAGCGCCATTGGGGTGGAAGTAAGGAGAGGATGGAGATACTGGGGGGGCTAAGGCAGGTAGGTGTGAGACAAAAGAGAGTGGTGAGGTCACTGGGCTGGCAAGTTACAGAGAAGAAACAGTATACAAGCAAAATACAGAGAATTTTGCAATGGGCAGCAAGATTTGACTTTTTAGCACAAAGCAAAAACAGCAAGATTTGACTTTTTAGTACAAACCAAAAACAGCAAGATTTGGCTTTTTAGTACAAAGCAAAAACAGCAAGATTTGACTTTTTAGTACAAAGCAAAAACAGCAAGATTTGACTTTTTAGCACAAAGCAAAAACAGCAAGATTTGACTTTTTAGCACAAAGCAAAAACCGCAAGATTTGACTTTTTAGTACAAAGCAAAAACAGCAAGATTTGACTTTTTAGCACAAAGCAAAAAAAGCAAGATTTGACTTTTTAGCACAAAGCAAAAACAGCAGGATTTGACTTTTTAGCACATAGCAAAAACAGCAAGATTTGACTTTTTAGCACAAAGCAAAAACAGCAAGATTTGACTTTTTCAATCTTGGAATCGGATGTTAGCAAAGGGTTTTAGGAAGCACTGCGCTGCAGGATGACAGCATGGGAGCAACAAGTAGAAAGAACAGTGATAGTCAAAGGCAGTAGATGTGAGTCCATAAGGAGGGAACTAACCCATAGTTCTGAAGGTGGCAAAGTCAAGGCAGTCCGGATTTCTTAGAGGAGTGAGGTGGCAGCAGTATTGTGGTTAAAGTGCAGGGAGGACCCCAATTAGCATTCCGGAAGCGGACAGGGAGCAGACAGGGGCCATGAAGGCAATTTGTCACTGGGGATTGGACAGAGAAAGCCTGCTGTAAGGACTGTTGATGTGACAACTGAACCATGCCTTCTTGATTCATAGCCAGAGTGCCTCATCCTGCAGAAAATGGAGGGGGCAGGAAGAGAATATGCCCAAACAGAAAAGGAAGATGGCGGAACATTTTCTTAGGTCCACTTTACTTTCTATGGCTACTCTAACTATGTCCCTTTCCCAAGCCTGCAGACTTTAAAGGCCTGGTGTAAGGGATTCCAGTAGATCTTCTTGTGGGAGCTCCTGTGCCTGCTGGGTGCTGTTACCCTCCGTCCCATTGAATGAAAGCAAAGCAATATCCTGCCTATTGTTTCATTTGCTGAAGTGAAGACAGAACAGCCTGCCATGAATACTCATTGACCTCACAAAGCAGGTCTGTGCTCACAGTCCTGTCTTGCATGATCTCAAATTGCTGTGTGCTCTTATCAGTCACCATTCCATTCACAGGTATGGCTTATGTTTAGAGATGACACTGCCACCAAACTGATAAATAAACAATGGTTACATTTTAGATTAGAGGTGCAAAAGTGAAACTGCCACCTGTGGCTGCAGTGACTTTGGGCCACAGCAGCTGTCATTGATGCACATCTGACCTTTGAATTTGCCCTTTGCCCCTGAAGAGCAGTTATCAGGACACGTGTGCAATAAGGGTAAATCAATGCACTGGTTTTGGCATAGAGCTTTTTGAAAGGGCGTTCTACTAAGCAGACCTCCATTCCAGAAACTGGAGTCCCTCCTTTTATATTAATAATACAAAAACAAATCTAGGGCTTTAACACCCTTGCAGATGGCCATCAGTTACAATCAGCCTGCACTGTAATTCTGTGTCTTTCTCACTTCAAAACCTATTCTTATGATATTTTAAAAATATATATTTGTCGGATTGCCATGTCCCTGTCTCCAGGTCAAGCTCTATGAGTATGATGCAGTATTTAAACGTGATCCAAAAAGTAAAAGCATAGTACATTCTGAAAATGTGCATGCAAGGGACCATCAATGCTACTACTTACCTGCTGGCGGGTCCCCTGTATGCCATTCTAAACATTTACAAACATTTACAAAGTGCAGAGTAAAACTGAAGGGTCAAGTATGATAACATTCCCTTTGCACTTCCGTTATACTATTGGTTTTGTGAAAAAGTAAATTGCACATTCTATGGAAACTGTGTGCTCATGAGCAGATGGTTGCTATTTAGAGGCAGGCTTCATAGGAATCCATTTGCTGTATGCCTGCATTACATTTTCTTGCAGGTGTAAAATGTTGTGCTCTTCCAAGACCTACTATGAAAAAACATGAACATGAGCTGGAGCGCACAATGAAAGCGTAAAAGCATTACACCTTACTTTTACACTTTCATTTTGCACTCTGATCATTGTAAAATGAACCTCAAATTAAAAAATCTGAAGTAGTCCTGTTAATTTGAGAATGTTTGTGACTTACAGTCTCCTTTTTGCAAGATGCAGCAATGGCATGCAGGACACCACCAGTATGTGCTGTGGTGTCCACTGCATGCAATGTTAAAGGTCCACGAGGCACAGCGGACAAGCGAAGAGGGAAAGCAGGGCAAATTCGGTTGTACTTTTCAATTTAACACTCCGCCTGATGAGTAAGCAAACACTTCCTGGAAATAAGCTTTGCAGGGGTCGTTTACTAATGGATTCCTATGGAATCCCTCTGGTTTTACCCTGCTGCAAAACCACGTCAGATTCCATAGAAATCCATTCATTTTACAGCTAAGTGAAAAAGTCAGACATAAAGTGAAGTGCTAACTTGAGACCAAGTAGATGAGCATGGCTTAGGTCTTATCTCCTGCTCCGCCCCCCTACTTTGCATTGAGTAAGCAGGAACATGAGAGAGTGGGAAATTGGGGCATACATGCATTATGCCTCATGTTTACATCTTTATTTCCCATTCTGTCCCATTTTCAATTAGGGGCTATTTTATGGTGGGATGATTGTGAAATGCCCAACACCAAAGGCATATCAGTGACTAAGTTTACAGCAGGACTCCTCTCCTCAATGCATTCTACCAACTCGGGGCAGAAATGCATTTCAGGTGTCTCTAGAGACATCTGAGATGTCAACTTGATGACCATAGCACTCCTTTGCTAAGCAGTTACTTTGAACTTTACCAGTCCTCGTGCACGCACAAAGACACGCGTGCATGCATATGTACATGCATTCATGACCATGATATACATATATTAGATAGATGTATTCACTTTCCTTCTCCAAGGATACTCCTATGCTTGGTATTCATCGGACGAAATTATTGGAAGCATGTTCAAGATACTCTGTAAATATTGCAAAGGTCACTTTCATTCTGGAGTAATTTAAAGATCAGTTGTACACGTTCTGTGCATGCTTTTTGCATTCTGACAGATTTTCATTGACCTGTGTGGGTGCAGCAGAGACAAAGAGTGGAAGACCTGCACTTCCCCACCCAACGTGGCTGGCCCCATAGCACTTAAGATTTCTTGCACTTCATCTGTGGCTCAACCTCGAGCACGAACACCCCAGCCCCTAACCGACAGCTCTCTTGCTTTGCTGCACTTGCACGTTCTGAATTCTCACAAGACATAGTAGGTTCAGTCTCAGCTTTCCCTCGCTGAATTTTTTGTATATTTAATTGTATTGCAATTCGCAGGTCCCTCCCTGTTGCACTGTTGGCGCTTTGAAACTGAATTTGTTTACTGTATTTGTAATTAGTTATTTATAACGCGCTTAATACCCAGAGGTTTTTAAGCGCAGACACAGGGATCGAACCTGTGTTGCTCTGCATCGCCAACGCCTAACAAGCAGACAATAAACTAAAACAATAAACTAATTATGGCTTCTGTCAACCACATCCGCTCTGCTATACACATCTGCGTGCATTCTTCCACTAACCGGTTTTGGTACCGGCCATGAGGTAGTATATTCAGATGCACTTAACAAAAGTGGCCATGTTCTATATAAATCCATTTCCAATGCTTCCAGCCTGCCATGCGTAAATTGCAGGGAACATTTCAACATTTTGCAATTCAGAGTGCAAAGAGGTGTAAGGAGATTTGCATGGTTGAACTCCTTTGTTTGCGCTTTTTAATGTGAGTGAAGACAAATGCATGTAGGGGACCGTTTTGCACTGAAGTGTAAGCAAAAAGGGCCCCCTCTGTGCAATGCAATTTATGAAGATTTAGAAAAGGACCACTCCCATCTTTCATCAAGCAAAGAGAAAGAGTCAATTAAAATGTAAATGGTCCCACCAGCTTGGGATCTAATGCACCTGCTGAAGACATCTGAATCCCACTTGTTTCAGTAGCTCTGACAATTGCTGTCAATGGGCCCACCTGGAGCATTTTATTTTACTCTCTGTCAATGAGCCCACTTGCAGCGTTGCATATAGTGTGAAATTCGCAGGTGGCTGCAGTTCACAGAATCTGAGCTCCACCTATGGCTGTAATGGCCTGGCACACAAAACGCCTAATTTTCAATATCAACGTAAATTATGTGGAAGGGCTCCCGTTAAGTCTGTGCTTAGGTGCAAACAGGTCCTCTCTGTGTAATTGTCATCTTTTGCACTTCAGGGTGGCAAAGGGATGTGTAAAGCGGAGGCAGAATTGCCGTCAGCCTCCTTCTTGAACCTTGTAGTGCAAATTGAATAAATGATGCCTGTCATTTAGGCACGGCAGGCAGTGTTTACAATGGATTCTTATGAAATCTACCTACCTTTGGTTTAAAAACAGACAGACTCGCCGTCGGATGCTTTAGCACATTTGGGGCAGCATGACGCTATATTTGCACGAGTGGAATTGTGCATGCATAAACCAGTTAGTGCCAGTGCAAACACACTTGCACTGCCACTAATATGACAATGCCTCTGCAATCTGATTCTGTACATTGTCAAAGACACTGGAATTGTGCCTCTGTTATTAAATAAATGGTTTAATATGTAAAGAGCCCTAGGCAAAAAAGTAGGACATCCTTCTCTTTCAGAGCCCCAAATGCAAACTGGTTTATCCCTGCCAATTTCCCTATAGGACACATCTCGAAAAGCCAGACTCATTCCTCATAATCAGCCTTATTTTTACAATAGATAGCAATAGAATGCAGGTGACCCCCAACATTAACACTTAAGTGCTGTTGAGTCCCATCTATGCAATTATAAAAGTTCACGATTCGGAGCGGAGGAGGAAAGAATGAAAGCGGGGTAAACATGCTTTTAGTTTTTTTTTTTCTTTTTCCTCTCAATCTTGTGAAAAAGTTAACATCTCCCAGAAATGACAGGCAGTGTTTTCTAAAAGAATTCAATGGAATCTACCTGGTATCCAGAAAGTGCTGAACCAAGGCAGATTCCACAGGGATCTATTTGTTTCACACCTGCATGAAAAAATAACAGAAATGTGCGGTTAATATCACTGATAAGGTAATTTTAAAGAAAAGGGTAATAGCACGCAGAGACTACATACGCTTACAGTTACATACTGCTGGTCTCCTGCTTTTAAACCTATCGCAAAGTGGAGAGTAAATGTTAAGAGGAAATGAAGGTGCAATCTACATTACTCTTCATTTTACTCTCCTCTTTGGAAAAATAAAACACTGGCTCCAAATATGCTTTGCAGGAGGTGTTTAATTTTGAATTCTGAAGGAATGCTCCTGCTCATTAGCAGGTGCTAATGAGAGGCATATTCCATTGGAATCCATTGGTTTTATACAGGCATAAAAAATGGCTCTCCTGACTCCACCGCTGTCATACCTACCGGTGACCCAACCAAATCCTTGATTGAGGGAAATCTCTCCACCTTCTGAAATTGCACCCTGAAGCTTTGCTCATCAAGTAATACATTCTGCATACTGGATTGCCCGGATCATTTTTTATTTTATTTATTGGGTATTTATAATGCGCCTATACACAAAGTGTTTCGAGTCACAACATGACAAGAAGGTGGGAGCATAGGGAGGCAAACAAAAACCATCCAATTAGTCCTTGTGACATTCAGATCGTGCAAATGCAGTAAAGAGAAGTGGAGGGAAGAGGGGGGTACTGCTGGTCAGGGCAGAAGGGACAGTGAAAAAAGCAATTGACCAGGGAGGCCAGGTGGGCAGAGCCAGGGAAAAGCAAAGAGTGCAGGGGAAGGAAGGTCCACCAAGTACAAGGTAAGGGATTAGGAGGGCTACAAGGGTGCAGGGCCAGCCAGCCTAGTGCAGGGGTGGGGCCGTGAAGGACAAGTGCAGGTTGAGGGGAAGGGGGACAGGGGAGACCAAGTGCAGGGGTAGACTACAAAAGGGGGGGCCTGTTGGACTAGGAACCAGGAAGCCAGTCAAGGGAGGACGGGGACTTTAGCAGGGGAGGGGAGAGGGAAGGAAGAAGAGAAAAGGAAGGTCTTGAGAAGCTTCCGGAACTTAAGGAGATACAGCTCAAGTCTGAGAGGGCAGGGAGGCCATTTCAGAGGGAAGCACCTGTGGAGGAGAGAATTCTACCCCCCAACTCTCTGCTTGGAAAAGCGTCGGATCTGCAGAGAGTTAGAGCTAGACAATCGAAGGGCTCTAGCAGGGAGGTATTTAGGAAGAGAGAGTTGGATGTAGCGGGGTCCGAGGCCCCAGTAAGCCTTGAGGATGATTCAGATGGTCTTGAATTTTATCTTCGCAGCAACCGGGAGCCAATGGAGAAATGTTAGGGCTGGAGACATGCGGTCCCGAGTGAGGGAGGGAAAGAAGGAGCAGGGGTCCAAATGAGAAGGATCACTGTATTACTGGTATTAAGGCAACGATCGTCAGCAGTGCACCATGAATGAATAGCAGACAGGCGGTCTGGAATGAAAGAGGAAAAGTTGGAGGCAGAGGAGAGAACCTGGAAGCAGAGCTGCATGTCATCCACATAACACTGGAAGTTAGGAGAGAACGTGCAGATCAAATGAGCTACAAGGGCAAGGTAGATGTTGAGCAGAACAAGGATGCCACCTCAGCATGACAAGGAGGCCTAGCTCCCCAACAACTAAAAAACATAGGGGGATGGAAGTCAGATTGCTACAAAAGATACATCAGACCACAGCTAATATAGCCATCCTCCCTCATTTTTCTTTCTCCCCATTCCTACAGAAACAACAGGCGTGTTGAGGTGGCGGCACCTATTCTGAATGAATGGGTGCCAAAACCCTTGGGGTCCCACCCTGCTTTGCTGATTGCTTTCATCAGCAACCCTTTGAATTGGTGGCGGCTTAGTGCCGAGGCGCCCTTGTGGATTAGAACCTCCCCCCTAACTTGGGCCTTTGCGTGTGATAAAGGTTGGTGATACATACCGGGCAGTTTGCTGCCTCATCAATGCAATAAATGTTGATGCTTCTTTTGGCCCCAGTTTTTGAATGTTGGATTTTTATGCTGACGCTCTCTTGTCTAACCCTGACCTCCATGACACCCAGGCCATTGGTAGCCTTGGTGCTGGAGGAAATGAGCTCTCCAACACAGAAAGCCCTCAAGTATGCCAGGAAAAAAGCTGTTTTGAATAATAACATCTCGTATGGATGCCAGCATATGGCATTCAGCTGGTTTGCAATTTGTACCAGTTTGTTGAAATCCACGGGGCGGCGGGTGTCCACCTGAAGGCCCTCTATTCTACCCCATCCTTTCATTGCGTAGGAAATAAGAGCGTTCTGTGTGGGGTCTGAATCACCCTGTATTTTTGAAAAATATGAGTTGCAACTAGGTGTCTTTTTGCCCAATCTCTCTTAAAGCCTTGTTCATGCGCCCATTTAAAAAATATTTCTGTGGGCCTCATTACACGGTAGGCGGAGGACCAAGGTGCTATAAGCACCTTGGTCCATGCTGGTAAAATACCGGCACTGCCTTGGTGGAAAGGGGAATTACCACCCTATTCCAAGGTTGGCGGGGCGGTAATTCCCCCTTCCCCCATTGCCCTTCCCCATTCCCATTTTTGCCCCATAGGGCTCTATGGGAATGGGGAAGGCGCTAATTACGGTGCCGCAAATTGCGATACCGTAATTAGCACCCTGGTCCCTTTGCGGGTTGGTTTTTAACGCCTGCTAAACAGCAGGCGTTAAAGTACCTACCCGCAAAGGGACCTCGTAGTAAGGCGGTAAGGGTTAACGGTCACAGGTACCATTACCGGTGACCGTTAACCCTTACCGCCTTCTGTGTAACGAATTGTTATTACGTTACGCCTGTGGCTTTAAATACTGTTTGTAAGCACTTACTGTACTGCGCCGCGGTGGTGCTTGCCAGTGCTTTCCCTGCCATCTCTGTTAGGAAGCCTAAGGAGTTGTTGGCACCCATTATTGGGGTGCCAGGTTCTTGTTGGGCATCCCGGCCTGGCTCTCTGGCTCTGGTGTTGATGGCGTTATTTTTGATTTTCCATTATTGCCCAGCATTCCGCTGGTATTGGCATCATCTGTTCCTGGGCGTGAGGCGCTAGCTCCCGGAACCTTGGCCACTGAAAGCAAGATAAAGCATCTGCGATGTTATTATCCGCCCAAGCGATGTGCTTTGCTTTGACCACAATGTTTTCTTGTAGTGTGACTGCTGTGATGGCTCGAAGGACTTTTAGCACTAGAGGGCATTTGGTAGACCTTCTGTTCATGGAGCCAGTCAATGCTAAAATTCACCAGGCGGAGGTCTCCGTCAAAAATAAACACACTCGTGAGTTTAACAATCATTTATTGCAATAAAACAAAGCTTCCGCGGAAGGGCCGACACGTAACATCATCAGAGGGATGCTGCTAGTGTGTGCTGCCAGTATTACGGTGAGCATGCTTTTTATAGGGAAATGATTACATTGAGTCTTATGCCTGGCTCAGAACCCGACATTTCCAAACATACAAATTCCTGTCGGAACACTTTTGGCTGTATTCCCAGACATTGCAGTGAGATTTTACAAAGGCCGGAAATCGCAAATGGTCATTACTCATATAACTTATCTAAGCAAATCATAATACGCTTCAGGATGCAGATGTAACCTTTAACATGTATGGTCGTACAACGAGCTAGTTCATCACACTTGACACAGTGGGGAATTTTGCAAGCTACACATATCCTGCTGCTGTAGTGATAATGATGTCCATTTATGGGCTGTTGAACAAAAGCAGGACATATCTTTTACAGAGTGACGCACGAGTGCCTGACACAAGTCTCCTTCACGCATATCCCAGAGAATAAGAACTCCAAATATAGATACGTTAATGCTTATGTCTCGGGAAAGAGTGCAGATGCTAGCAATCATTTATCCATGAGAGAGAAAACCCAGGGTCAGTGAACACATGCTGACTTGCAAGGCCGCTTTCTGTGGAAGGGAAGTGTAAACGTGCTAACAGACACTGTTTATGTAGCTTTGCGGGAAAGGAGAGCAGGGGGACATTCTAAATCTATGAGTAATATGTGTTCAAGGCGAAAACCCTGGGCCTCGTGCACGGACACAAAAGTAGTTGGTTTAACATGGACATAATGCTATAATATGGGCAATGTTTTAAGTCTTGCTGAGGCAAAGAAACATGGCAATTACATGATTTTGGTATTTACAAACGACCCTTTTGCGTCAGCAAGACTTTATCAGTAATACACCTGGTTTGGTTTGTATTCATTTATTCTTTTATTATCGTTGTCTGACACATCAATCTTTTGTAACCCCTCGATTGCCTCCTCTAATTTTATCATCTCATTGGTGGCCATGGCATTAGTGGGTTTGGGTGCCAGTGCTCCCATCATTTTCCTGCAGCAATCTCCTATGACAGACATACATAAGGGAAAGTACTGAATGCAACAGCAGCAAGCAGCTATTAATCCTCCTACGACGAGAAGAGGGGTGAGGAGCTTCCTTCCCCAGCTTCGTAATAAATCCCAGAACCAGGATGACCCATCCCCAGGCCCAAATTCAGAATGGATTTGAGCTGCCATTTTATGCATTTCACCGATCCCTTTAAAGATATTGGTGCTATAATCAGGTAGAAAAAAGTGCAGCAGGAAGTGCCAATTATTTTACAAGCCCCTCCTACCTCTGCCAGCATTGTGTCTAATACTAGTCGATTTTGTAATGCGACCATCCAGACTGCCTGTACTTCTTTAGTAAAGTTTGCCAGTATGTCGCTGGTCATATTTAATTCCTTCTCCACTAACCTAGCCAGGTGCCTAATGCTCCTGGAATTCATAACTATTCCCATTGGCATCACTATGCCCTTTAGGAAATCAAAGAATTTATCCCAATTGCTGTCTTCCTTAGTGACAACACCTCTTTTCCTTCGTCCGTAATTTCCCATCTTCAATTTTATTCTCTTTGCCTTGGGTTTTAAGTTCACTTCCTCCACAGATTTGTAATGCAAACCTAACATTACGTAACCAACGGTACATCTACCTTTCCAATAGCAGGCTAACCAGAGGTATGCTTCTTTCCCACAAATAAACATTGCCCCCTTAGGGGGACTGAAGGGTGCCGTTATACTATTCAGATCTACTGTATTCTGGCAGTTGTGTCTACCCACAAAAACAGCCTCTGCATGTGTTTGGTTCCGTTGGTAGCAAAAGGGGGCCCTACGAGCTATATTTTGTTCCGGGATTGGACGGGGTAGTACTGCTTTCTCGCGCCTTTTGAAAGTGGTTAGAGGAATAATTTCTATTCCTCTGGACGGGCAGGAAGTGGGTCCATTCAGATACCTGGTTGCATTTGGTGTCAGGGGAATGTAAGTGTCTCTCGAAACCCAAGAATCAGTAAATGTCTTATTGTGTTTTCTATTAAAGAATGTGACTGATTGTTGTGTTTCAATATAGTTACGGGAGGCACGCAAAAGGTAATCTCGTCAAGGCACGCATGTATCACTCGTAGCAGGAGTCGCGTACCATTCGGGTCCACTTTCATGGCTATGGGGAACATATGTGCAGATGTAACAGTTGGTCTTATTTAGGATCTGATTCGTATCATTCATCCATGTCAGGATGCTATTCCTGGGGTGTTTCTTCCGATACTCCTGATCTACATGGGGAATAGTCACTGGTTCTGGTGTAGGGGGCTGCGATGTGGTGGGTAGCAGGTTACGGGCAGCATAAATATCATGATGCTCAAGGTACCAGAGGAATATGGCGAACCCTACTGTTATAAAAATACAGACAAGGGATAAGATGAGCTTTTCCTTTGGGGTGCATGCATATCTATTTACTCGAGGACGCCTCTGTCCTGCATCCTCATTATCCATTTTAACAACCTACTTTTGTTCCCTCGCACAGGGCTGATCCCAGGTGGCTGAGTTCCGGAACTTGGCTGCCAAATGTCACACTATATATATATATATATATATATATATATATATATATATACAGTATATATTTTACACAAAAAGTTCAAAGTCCCTAACAATTACCCTACCGGTGCCGTCCGTTTATGCGCTAGATCGCAAGGGTTGCACAGTATAACCCGTTCTGCTATCACCACTTCTGGCTCCTACCTTGACTCGTCTCATTAAGGCTACTTCCTACCCTTGGGGGGGTGCTGAGGCCATTTCATCTGTGTCTCAGTGGGGCTACTTCATACCCAGGAGGGGTTGCTGAGGCCACTTCATCTGTATTTTCAATTGTCCTTGCTTGTTCCGACCCTTTACCAAGTCCTTTCTCAGCCAGATGTCAGAGTTCAAACATAGGCAATCAATGTTGCTTCCTGGGGCGCAAGTTATACCTTGGAGTGTCCTCCGTTAGTTCGGCTGCAAAATGATCTGTGTCCTTGGTCGGGGGTTGGACTATCTGAGGTGGTGCCTTCTTGAGATGATTGGCGTGTATCCACGTCTTGTGCCCAGCTACCTTGACAGCGGTTTGTGTTGCTAAGAGGACCAAAAATGGCCCCTTCCAGCGGGCTTGCAAGCAATTGGTGCGATCAAAACTCTTGACCAGGACATAGTCCCCTGGTTTGATGGCGTAGCCCTCTCCTTCTAGGGCCGGCGGAGCTGCTTCTTTCACCTGTTGATGGATAATAGACAGTTTATGTGTGAGTTAAGCACAGTAATCCCTCAACAATGGCTGTTCAATGTTACCAATAACCCTTGGTTTAGGGACAGACCAGGCACTTGGGGGGCGGCCCATCATGATCTCAAAGGGGGACGATTTGTGCGTCCCCTTTGGAGTGGTCCGCATACTCAACAATGCCAAAGGAAGGACATCTGGCCACTTCAGTTTTGTGGAGGCACAGATTTTTGCCAGTTTGTTTTTGACTATGGCATTCGATCGTTCAATAATCCCGGCACTCTTGGGATGATAAATGGAATGGAATCACTGATCGATACCTAAGGCAGTAATTACATACTTCACAACTTGACCAGTAAAGTGTACTCCATTGTCGGAATACAGAAGGCTGGGCACCGTGTACTGGGGCACCCAGTATTTCAGGATACATTTAGCTGTGGAAATAGCAGTGTTGTCTCTTAGGGGGTAAGCATTCGTCCAACCAGAGAACCCACACCTCATTACAAGACAATATTTTAGTTTAGCAACTGGTTCCATTTGTATAAAGTCCATGTATACTACTTCAAATGGCTGCATAGGGAGTCTGCTATGACCTGCTGGTACCTTCACAGATTTGCCCACATTGTGCTGGAGGCAGATGGCACATTGTGCTGCCCACCTCCTGCAATATGATCCACTTTTCCGGTTCTTCCATACCTTGCTCAGAATGTCCTCCATTGCACCTGCATTAACATGGGCATTCCCGTGTGCCATATCAACTATCATGGGTAAATAACTGTCAGGGAGCAACCACCTCATTTTGATTTTGTCCAGCCACAGCCCTTTAGAAGTTTGTCCATTGTTACTGTCTTCAGTCCATGCTTTAATTTCGCAATCTGCCGCTCCCTTTTGAATGTCCTTTACTATCTCCTCAGGGTCCTTTCCCAATTCACCCTCATCCCTCTTCCCACCCACATTCCTTTGCAGCATGTTACACTCTGGAAGGGGCAGTTTACAGTGTTCTGCGGCATATTTAGCCACCTGGTCTGCAAAATCGTTTCCCTGTGCCACAAAATCTACCACCTTTTTATGGGCGGAGCACTTCACTATAGCCACCTGAGCGGGTTCAGCCAGTGCCATCAATAATTTGTTTATCAAATTACCATGTTTTATTTTGGTACCATGTGAGGTGAGAAACCCACTTTCTTTCCATAGCAGGCCAGAATTAAAGGTCACACCATGTGCATAGGCTGAATCCGTATAGATGGTTACAGCTAAACCTTTGCTCAATTCTAGACCCTTTGTCAATGCCCTTAATTCTGCAGCTTGCGCTGATAACTTGGGTATGCGTTCCATATGGACAATTTCACTTTCAGTTGTAATCGCATACCCAGCCACTGTCTCCCCACTTTCCAGCTTGTAACATGAGCAATCACAAAATAGAACCCCATCACCTCCCTCTAGGGGAAGGTCACTCAGATCAACCCTACCTCGGGTCTGCTCCTCAGTGTGTATAAGGCAATCATGCATGTCTTGATCTCCCTCACCACTCGGCAAGGGCAAAAGGGAAGCTGGGTTTAAAGTATTACATCTCATGATAGTTACATTTGGTGCAAACAATGTCAATTTATATTGTGTCAAGCGGGCTGCTGTAAGATGCTGAGTTTGAGTTCTATTGAGCAACACATCTACGGCATGGGGAACTCTCACAATTATAGCAGTTCCCAACACTAAACCAGCACTCTGTTTGAGAGCTACCACTGCTGCGGCAACTGATCGCATGCAAGGGGGAAGTGCTGCAGCCACACTGTCCAATGTGCCACAGAAATAAGCACAAGGCCTTTGCTTTCCATTTTGTTCCTGAGTCAATACTGATAGGGCACAACCTTTTTGTTCATGTACGAAAACAGTAATTGGCTTGTCATAATTGGGTGTCCCAAGCCCGGGGGCACTACACAAGGCGCTTTTCAAAGCGTTGCAGGCCTCTCTCATTTCTTGCGTGCAGGTAAAGGGTATCTGATCCTTTTCTGTCTTCAAACATTGTAACAGGGGTTTTGCTAGCAGGGAGAACTCAGGGACCCAATGGCGGCAATATGAGGTGATACCCAACAGATGTCTCAATTCTTTAAAGGTACTGGGATAGGCCATTTCTTGGATTAATCGTACCCTTTCAGGTGACAGTGATCGACCCTCTGCAGTGAGGACATATCCCAAATAATCAACCTTAGGCATTACATATTGCATTTTCTTAAGTGACACTTTGTGACCATGATATGCCAAATGTTGTAACACGAGCAAGGTACCTTCTTTACAACTCAATTCAGTGTCTCCACAAATAAGAATATCATCAACATATTGGATGAGCATCACACCAGGCGGTAACAAAATTTCATCCAATTGTTGTTTTAGCACTTGGCTAAAAATAGCTGGGCTCTCTGTGTAACCTTGGGGCGCTCGACAAAACCTATATTCCCGTTGTGCTAACACAAAGGAGAAAAGGTATCTGGATTCTTCAGCTATGGGTATGGAGTAAAAGGCATTCTTCAAATCCACGACGCTAAAATAAGAAGCCGTGGGGGGGGACCATAGTATGAATACTAGTCACACTGGGGACAACTGGATATCTGGGGTCCACAACCTTATTAATTCTTCTGAGATCAATAATAAATCTGTATGGGGTCACTTCATCTCCTTTCTTATGGACTGGAAGAACCGGAGAGTTACATGGACTGTCATCACATTCTTCAACAACCCCAAGCTGCATCAGGTCCTGTACAATCCTAACCAATGCTCCTTCCCCTTCTGGAGATATTTTACACTGTGGGGTTCGGGGTAGAGGGACACCATGTTTTACCTTGATCACAACAGGGGGAATGTTCAAAACCCCCACATCATTACTACTAGTAGCCGAAAGCTCTGCAGGCAATGCCTGTAATTCTGGTGGCAAAGGTTCAGTCAGATAACAACCGCCAACTTTGGATTTACATATGGTCATTCGAACACCTGTCGGAGAACAATAAATGGTTGCATTTAGAGCTTTCAAAAGATCCAATCCAAGGAGATTCTCAGGACACCTGTTAGTAAGTAACCCTTTGTTTGTCAATTTCACTCCACATATAGATGTTTCAACTTTCTGGGACACTGGAGTACACATGGGTTCCCCACCAAACCCTACAGAAACCTTATTTTCACCCGATAGTGGAACTGAGGGGACGGCCTTGGCGTCAACCGAGCTGTTACCTGCCCCGGTGTCAACCAAGCATTTAACGGTGGGGTGCTCTCCTATTTGCAATTTAACATATGGTCCTTTCTGGTCTATAGGAACAGACACCGCCTCCCCAGGTTCACTGGGGGCATTTCAACTCATTGCTGCTGTGTTATCAAAGAACATCATTCCACTCAATTCATCTTCCGCAAACCCATTGCCATTCACACCAACCATTTGTCGCTGCGCCGCACCAGTTGAGAATACATTATTTTCAGGGTTTACAAACCTTCCCTGTCCTTGGGGTGGTCCCGTATGAGGTCCACCTCGGCCTCTTCCTCTCCCACCCGCCGGTTGACCACCTCGTGCCGTCAATATGGGACACTCATTTTTCCAATGTCCTGTCTGTTTGCAAAATGAACACTGATCAATTCGTGGGGGTGTCCATTGTGGGGCATTACCTGCTGGGTTTCTTACCTGGGGTTCCTGCCCCTTTTGTTTACTGTAATATGGTTGTACCAGTTGTTGCATTAGCACCTTATTTTTTAAGTTCCTGTCTGCCTGTCTCTTACCTTATATTTCTTCCTCCTCCTGCCGTTCGTAATATTTAGCCATCTCTAGAATCTGGGATGGAGTGCTTGCCTGCCAAGTGCTCTCGCCCAATTTTAGTGGTTTCTTAATTCCTTTACGCAAACCCTTCACAAAGACCATGGCTAAATACCTCTGACCCATAGGGTTGCTAACAGACTGACCACTGTGTGCCTTAAATGCACTTTCAAATTTCAGGAAATAGTCCCCAACTGTTTCTACAGGGCTCTGTATAACAGCATCCATTTTCTCAACATTCACATCTACCTCTGGCAACACGTCACTTAATGCTTTTAGTATTCTCGTCCCTAGTGTTTTCAGGCCCTCTGGAATGGGGTCAGTTGGTTTCAGGTCTGTATCCTCTTTTTCTAATGCTGTCCAATTGATGACATGCCCAAGAGGGTCCTGAGATCTAAAGGGTTCCCATACATCAGCTGGTGTCACGGCAGACATCACATGATCAATGTCCTGCAAAGTCAAGGTACACATTTTGAATAGCACTCTTAGCTCCCTATAGAATCCCGCGGCATTAATCCTAGGGTCCGGGGTGCTTTTTATTATACTAAACAATTCTGCTCTAGTGAGGGGTACATAGACATATGTCTTGGTTACAGTGGGGTCTTTGGCTGTGTCTACATTTGCTGTAACAATAGGCGCACATTCCCTCAGGGGTGCCATCATTGTGGTTCTTGGGAGAAATACTTCTAATAATTCTTTGAACAATCTGCGCGTCCTAAGATCCTCTACTCCCCAATTAGGTTTATACGTTTTTAACTCGGCCTCGCACTCTCTCACCTTTTTACAAACGTCCTCCCGCCCACCCGTTGCACATTCCGATCCTATTTTGTTCAAAAGTCCTTTCAGACATACCAGTCGGGTTGCCTCGCTATGGGTGGCAAATATGTCCGTCCAATATTCTAACTTCCCTGGCTCCTCTACTTTAAGTATCCCTTTAATCAAAGCGTTAGCCGTTGGTTTAGCATCATGCAAGGACTGCGTTCTTCTAAAATTTTCCTCTTCTTCCCACATCAGTTGGTTGTGGTAATCTTTTATTTCCTTAGTTACCCGATCAATTATCTGGTTGTATTTATCCTGTAGAGCTGCCCGATCTTTTTCAGTGTCAAGGTCCTTATAAATGTTATGCAAACCCGCGGGCCACCGGCGCTCGGCATCATCTCTCAACCACTTATTAACAAGGTCGCAATGTATTCTCATTACCTGGCGAAATTACTTCTTTTGGCAGGTGTTCAATTTCTGTTTTATCCCTGCAGCCGGGTTATCAAACAATTCGTTTGCTATGTATTCTAACCTGGCATATTCAACCGGAGTGAAGAAGGGCGGCTTTCTAGGCAAATGCCCTGCTTCCTCTTCCTCGGTACTATTTGGATCCATGGTGCCAATCTGGGTACCATATGGGGGTGGGGGTGGAGGAGGAGGTGCAGAAGGCACTTGAGGCGCAATATTAGATGGGGATATGTCAGGTACTGTTAGTCGCAAAAGATTCTCTGTTAATCTGATTGCATCCTGATCAGCTTCGATGTTAAGACTGGTGATTTCCTTTTCTGTTTTAGGGAGAAGTGGGTACATACCTTTACTATATTTTATTAGGGCAGCCCGATCCTCTACATCTAGCTGGTGCTCAAATTCTTTGTTATCCAAATCACAGGCCTTCTCCTGCATGGTTAGTTTTTGTTTCTTTCTATCCTTTTTATCTTGGGACATTTTCTGCTTTATCGCTTCTGTTCGCCACTGGCGAATAGCATCATGCTGGGCGGGGCGGACCTTCTTCCTTAATAATACTAATTCCAGATGCTCGATTGCCTTAACATCAAAAGTCCCGACTTTAGAAGGCCATCTAAATTGAACAGACTTCTTTGTGTAGTCCTCCCAGTTTTTGCAAAACTGTACCGCCCCCAGCCCATAGTTAGTTAGCATAGTATAACACGCAGTGCCTTCAGCAGGCGCATGCATAGGTTCCTCATTCTTATTTCGATCACACAAGTTTCCCATTATTAATAAAATATCTTACCAAACCCAAATAATACGTACCATAAAACTGATACCAATTGTGGCTTACCGTCCACCAATACAATTTCTGCGGATATAATTCACTCACCGCACCAAGGAGACCTCCCCTCTGTCTGGTTCGTCTGGTCCTTGGCAGAGCAGTCGTCTCTCCTTCTTCCTGATCTCCGTCTCAAGATGAGGACTTGCGCTGTTTGCAGCAAAGATGCGATAGAATTTGGGCCCAGTAAGTCGTCCGCCGGAGACAGGAGCTCAATGGAAGGCACGCATCAAAGCGATGGACTGCATCTGCAAGGCCACCAGCCAGGGACGCCAATTAGTCAATGCTAAAATTCACCAGGCGGAGGTCTCCGTCAAAAATAAACGCACTTGTGAGTGAGTTTAACAATCATTTATTGCAATAAAACAAAGCTTCGGCGGAAGGGCCGACACGTAACATCATCAGAGGGATGCTGCTAGTGTGTGCTGCCAGTATTACGGTGAGCATGCTTTTTATAGGGAAATGATTACATTGAGTCTTATGCCTGGCTCAGAACCAGACATTTTCAAACATACAAATTCCTGTGGGAACACTTTTGGCTGTATTCCCAGACATTGCGGTGAGATTTTACAAAGGCCGGACATCGCAAATGGTCATTACTCATATAACTTATCTAAGCAAATCATAATACGCTTCAGGATGCAGATGTAACCTTTAACATGTATGGTCGTACAACGAGCTAGTTCATCACACATGACACAGTGGGGAATTTTGCAAGCTACACATATCCTGCAGCTGTAGTGGTAATGATGTCCATTTATGGGCTGTTGAACAAAAGCAGGACATATCTTTTACAGAGCGACGCACGAGCGCCTGACACAAGTCTCCTTCACGCATATCCCAGAGAATAACAACTCCAAATATAGATACGTTTATGCTTATGTCTCGGGAAAGAGTGCGGATGCTAGCAATCATTTATCCATGAGAAAGAAAACCCAGGGTCAGTGAACACGTGCTGACTTGCAAGGCCGCTTTCTGTGGAAGGGAAGTGTAAACGTGCTAACAGACACTGTTTATGTAGCTTTACGGGAAAGGTGAGCAGGGGGACATTCCTAAATCTATGATTAATATGTGTTCAAGGCGAAAACCCTGGGCCTCGTGCACGGACACAAAAGCAGTTGGTTTAACATGGACATAATGCTATAACATGGGCAATGTTTTAAGTCTTGCTGAGGCAAAGAAACATGGCAATTACATTATTTTGGTATTTACAAGCCTCCTACGGCCATTTTGTTGCACCAGACAAAGAGTTCCATGTTAGCTAGCTGCCTGCCCCAGATGTGTAATGTTAGCCAAATGGAAAATAATTCTAGGAGGGTGATGTTCTTAGTCCACCCTGCCTGTTGCCATGAGCTGGGCCAGTGTCCTTCCACCCACTCTGAGTCTAGTATGGTTCCAAACCCCTTACTCCCGGCTGCATCGGTGAAAAGGTCCCTTTTTGTCCATGTATTCAAAGGCGTACGCCAAAGTGAGGTCCTGTTGAAATCTTTGAGGAAATTCCCCCAAATTTCAAGATCTTGTTTCACCTTTGTGCCTAGCCGGATGTGTAGGTGGGGTTTGGTGTATGATTTGATTTTTAGTTAAAGACTTCTGGAAAATACCCTCCCTTGGGGTATTATTCTAGCAGCGAAGTTGAGACTCCCTGCTAATGATTGCATTTCTCTAACTGTGCCCTTGTCTTTTGTTGTCAGGTCTTGTATTTTCTCCAGGAGATCTGCAATGTTTGTCTTTGGGATCTTGCATAGGCCGTGTACAGAGTCAATTTCAATGCCCAGGAAAATTATGTTGGTGGCAGGTTTGGTCGTTTTATCCTTTGCTAAAGGTATGCCCCACTGTGCGGCCATTCCTTCTAATTTTGCCAGGGCCTTGTTGCATTCATCAGAATTTGCTGGGCCCATTACCATGAAATCATCGAGGTAGTGTACTACTTTGGTCCCTGGTCTCTGTTTTTGGAAAGCCCATTGAAAAAGGAGCTGAATTGCTCGAATAGGGCACAGGATACTGCACACCCCATGGGGAGGCATCTCTCTACATAGAATTTGTTGTTAAAAGTAAAACCTAACCATTTCTGGGAATCTGGGTGGACTGGCAATAGTCTGAAAGTGGATTTGATGTCTAGCTTGGCCATCAGGGTGTTCCTGCCACATTCCTGTATGAGTTTTACTGCCTCCTGGAAGTGTGTGCATGATACTGCGGATTCCGTGTGTGGAATGCCATTGTTTAGTGATTGGCCTTTGGGATAGGATAAGTGGTGAATTAGTCTCATTTTCCCAGGTTCTTTTTTGGGGACCAGCCCTAGTGGTGATATTATGTAATCTTTGAGGGGCATGTGGTACCAGGGTCCTGCAATCCTGCCTAACAGCAATTCCTTCTTGATTTTGCTCTCCACTATTTGGGGGTTGTCCCTGGCCAACTTCAGGTTCATTGGGATGTTCTGTGACTCTGTGCCCTTAAAAGGGATGGTAAAACCCTTGGTGAAACCCTGCCAAATTGCCTCACTGGTTTCCCTGTCTGGGTAATTCATGAGTGCTTCTCTAAAATTGTTTGGGTTGATGGGGGTTCTGCCTGGTGCCAAACCTGTGGTTGAAAGGGAGTGGATGGTGCTAATCTTTTGCATTTTTGGCTGGCAGTCTGGTGCAGTTGCTTGCTGCGCAGTCACCTTTGCAGTTTGTGCAAGCGTGTTTGTACCAGCAGTCCTTACCCCAGGTGCACTGTTTTTTTCCAAAATTCCTGCATGGAATGTTGGCTTTTGGAGAGTGGTTTTTGTTCTGCCTGTGGGTATTAGACTTAGCGGCCCATGGTTGGTTCTTCCGAAAGGGCTGTTTCCCCTTTTTATGTTTCTCGTTATGGTTATTTCTGGGACCGTGTGCATTTTTGCTATTTTTGGATATATTCTGTGAGGCCTCTTCCTCCGATGGGGGCTCAGCGTTTAACGTGTAGAAGTCATTTTGGACCTCTTCCCATTCTATGGATGGCCTCTCTGGCATGCTTCTCCTAAATCTGATATTATATGCTAGCCAGTTCTTCCCTTTTTGAGTGATTTTTACTTCTCTTATTTTATCCATGTAAGCCCATAGTTTTCTGCCATCATTGGGGAATTTCTCTTCGTATATTGTTGCCAAGATGGTGAAGGCCTGTAGCCAGTTGTCCCAATTCTGTTCTACCTGGGCATTTCTGTCTATGGCTTTCTCTTCTATCTTTTTGGGATCCCTAAAAGCATCTTTCCCTGTGCGTTAGGCTTCTATAAGTGAAAATATTTCTATGAACTCTTTGGCCCATATGGCCTCTTTGATTGTGGTGTCAATATTCCATGCTAGGCATCTTTTACATCTATTCAGTATTTCAGTCTGGAAGAATTTCAATTTTAATTCTAATTGGGCATTGCAGATCCTTGCTGTGCCTGTTGGGTTGCTGTTGCTTTGCCCTGTCTGTCCCAGTGGTTCTGTACTGGGGCTACCCATGCTTTTAAAGCACCTGTTGGGTCTGCTGTGGCTGCAGTTGGCGCAATTGTGCTGGCAGCTGTTGGCATTGCTGGCACCTGTGGCAATGGTTTGGCTGGGGCTTCTGTTGTTGGGATTGTTGCTGGTGGGGGGTCACCATTATGGTAGGTTCTAGGGGTATGTTGGGGTTTGTGGGTCCCTGCTCCCCTGTTTGAGGTAATTGTTTCCCCCTCATTTCGCACAATAATTGTTGCATTTCCAACATGTTCTTGCACAATTTCACCAGTTTTTTGTTACCTTTTTTAGGGTTATCTGTCACTTTCTGTCTCTTTGGTGGTGTTGTGACGTCATCTTGATTGGGTAGTATGAGTGTCCCTTCCCTTGGTAGGCCGTACATATTCTCCCTGACCCATGCCCAACCGTAGTGTTCTGCTGCCTCGATGGCTGCCATAAGGTGGGGTGATTTGGGTTTCTATGCCGGTGTTGTGGGTTCCTGTGATTTTCGTTTGGGACCCATGTTTCCTTTCAGCCTGTTTGATTAAAAGAAAGAAATTTGGAAAAGGCTGTGTTTGGCCCTGCAGGGATCTGAACCCGTGTCAGCAGTCTCTGCCCAGATGTCAAAATGAGCTCTCTAATCGTTGTGCAATAGCACCATCTATCATGCACATTATAATGCTTGTTGTATTATTTGTGGATTCTTGTGGGCTTGCAAAAAATGCTGTTTCCCGTGCTGGGTAACTGTAGAGTGTTGCCCCAAAAAATATTTTGGTTCATGTTCAGACAAACTGCAGCAGTGGTCTTTGGTGAGCTGAAATGATTTCTTATGTCCAGGTTCAACTTATGCGTATAAACTATGCCTTTGATGTTCACTGCAATTAATTGCATGTGACCTGTTGGCCTGGGCCTTAAAAAATGCCCCAAATGCTGTATGAACCAAAAGTTGTCTGCCTACTGCCTCAATTACAATGTTCATTGTACTTTTTGCGATAAGGTTTCCCGGAACGGGGTTTCCCCGCAGCCTCGGTGTTTAAACTTGCAATATTTCTATTGAAATGGATGCGCAGCGCGCATTCCGGGGTGTGCTGGCAAGCGGCTGCCCACGGATGTTTATCTTAAGTGAAGTCCTGCTTCCCTTTGGTACGTCCCGGGAGACTTTCTTTGTTTGTTCAGTGTTCGCCGCTCGGTGCCATGCAGAGGTTCATGAACAGTGCAATGTTCAAAGGGAAACAAAGACGCTGCGAATGCAATGAACTTCAGAGTTTGCTAAAGAAGCAAAGGTTTGGAAGGCACTGAGTAAACAGTGCACCTCCTGTGTGTTTGGGTCCCCGTTCAGGGTCCACAAACTGTTTGTGTTTTCTCAGAGCATGCCACCCTGTATTTATAAGACCCAGGGGATCCCTGGGTCTTTGATATGTATAGTAGTGGGGGCTGTTGTGTTTCAGCCCCCGGCCGGATAGCTGACTGTCTGGCCCCCTGGGGGGGCAGGTTTTCGAACCTGATCCCTGCCTGACTGTTGGTTTCCTTAGGTGCTTAGCACCTTGCTGTATGGAGAAAGGATGAGGTGATTGTTCACACCTCACCCTTCCTCAGCTTTGTGTTGCACAGACTGCAAGTCTCTCTGGCTTGGGGGAAGGAGAGGAGCAGATAGGGGGAGAGATTGGGCTGCCCCTCTCCAGGCCTGCTGATCGTAACAGCAGTTACCCTGCCTCGCTTTGGGCGGCCCTGCAGCATTGCACAGAACTGTGTCATTACTCTTAAAAAAGCGTGGCCATAAGGGAAAGTTCAGTAAGGGAAAACTTTGCAGATATAATTAATACACTAGCATTGAAATCTGAAAGACAATGGCTCGCTCACGATTACAAACATACTAAAATATGTGCCATCCCATTCAATTTCTTTGACGTTTGCGCAGTCATATGTGTATACCCTCTATATTAATTCTAACAAGCACAAGGCATCCATTAGGCAGAATTAATGTATAACACAAATGTCCTTCTATTGGGAGCTTGTCTTGAAAACAACAGCCACCAGCTCACACACACATGGGTTCTCTGCCCATAATAAGTATAGCTAAGCAGGTCGGCATTTTACAAAGTGTCTATCTTTCAGGACTGGGACCAACGTTCTTGCTCTAATATCTTTAAAAGCTGGACAGTAAAGCAGAAAGTGAAGAGTGTCCTCCTCGACCCTCCAACCAAATGGGCACCCTTTGCCTTCTTTGCACCTGACCAACGAGACAGTGTAGATCTTATAGGAAGGCAATTAAATTGACCTCAGGTCAAGAGGTGTCTTTCTGCAGGATTATTTGCCTACAATACATTATTTTGAATGCCATTGGTAGAAATAATAGCCACATTTCTACGTGTGTCCTTCTGGATTTCCATAGACTCTATGTGAGGTCTAGAGATGAGTTACAGCTGATGCTTGAGATGTGTAGCTGCAGCTCTAGTGATAAGCATAGGATGAGTCAAGCGATGTTCAACATTCAGTTTTGCCAACGACTTCCTTACATGGCACAACCAAGTCACTGTCTGCACTCCCCCTCGGGCGAACACATGCTTAATTAGTGAGTGTGTTACCCAGGGTTCAGGGTTGGCCCATAATCTTAGCCAATGCAGTACTGGTTCCAGCATAATTTCATCTCCCAAGATCAACATACCTAGCTCAATATAGACACCATAGTTTGGGGCTGATTGTGGAAGGCCGAGAATTAATTTTAAGAAGAAATTCTCAGTAACTTGAATGTTCTGTAGTTCACCGTAGCCCCATAGTGTGGCTCCATATTTAGCAACTGCTTTTGCTTTACTGATTTAAACTGTCTTTATCAAATCCAGTTGCTTGGTGCTAGACATTGACATAAATCTCCCCCAATGCCCCCAAAAGCTTGTTTGAACCAGGCTCCTTGTTTCTCAATGTATGTCCCTGGTTTCAGATTAGGGGTAAAATGTTCCCCAGGTAGTCAAATCTCTGCACTCATGTGATTATTAAGCCACCCGTCAACAATGGTGCCATTTTCGGGCTCTTACTAGAGATATGACACACCATGACAGCCGACTTGGCAGCATTGACTTTCAGATCTGATGATGTCATAAATTCTGTATACGCTGTGACGAGGTTCTGCAAGGCCCATGGCGTAGGAACAATCAGGACTGAATCATCGGATTCTGCCAAGACCGAATCTGAATTGCCCTTCATTTTCGGCACATCCAAGCTAGCCCACATGAGTACATCTCTTAACCCATTGATATATAAAGAGAACAAAACAGGGGACATTACACATCCCTGGTGTACACCTGCCTTTACCTGAAAATAAGGAGTGCAATAGCCAAAAGATCTGCTTCTCACACAAGACTGGGTCATTTTATGCAGATTGACCAACAGATCTATTATCCCACCCAGCAACCCTGTGACCCGAGCACAGCCCACATCCTTTTCCTGTTAACCTTTTCAAAGGCTATGCTCATGTCCTTAAAATATATATCGGTTCATGCTTTAAGTAAAGTGAATTAGCCAAGATCAAAAAAAGATTTAAAATATGTTCACATGTACCCTGCCCAGGCGGAAAAACTGTTCTGCTATGCTTTGAGCATCTAGCATGCCTTCCACTATATTGGCAGCGCAGTCAACCAACTACAACTAAGGCACACATTGAATGTTCACCATTCAGCAAATTACAGTGCCATAGGCGAACAGACACAGGGAATAATGCACATCACTAAGTCAGTGCCTTGATACCTCTGGGTTTAGTGCACTTAATAAATGCAAATAAATAAATTAAGATATGTTATCACACACATTTGACATCTACGACTATCCAAAGCAATAGTTTTTGCTCCATTTGGTCACTAGAGCAGGATGCCTTAAGAAATAGTTTGTGAACTGTCGTTAATGAATCCCATTTTCTAATATAATTTTTTTCCTAAACTGCTGAAGTGGAGAGTTAGAAATTGCTTATGCCTACATGGATAGATTAGTCATAGACATTGTCATTGCTCAGGGAGCCTTACTGCGCTCCGTGCTGCTCATTTGTGTAGTGCAGGACTGATTGCGGTCTCTTCTGAGAATTGGAGGTGGTGCCATGGCCTTACCAGAGTTCAGGAGGTAGAGGAGCGTGTGCGTCAGCAGGAGAAATTGGGTTGGTGGGATCACTCAAAGTTAATACCTGTGCAGAATTTCCTAAAGGAAAGAGCTAGCCTTAGTTTGCGTTGACGTTTTTCCAGAGTCGGGGACCTATCACAAAGAATCACTGGCTTGCTTTCTGTTTCTTTTTGATTCTTTGGACTATGTGGAGGATTAGGGTGCTGCCTGCGGCAGGGGAGGTAGATTTTAGTCATGAAAAAGAAGTGATTTTCATGTTCCTCTCTTTGGTCACCAAACACGGGTTCCACAGTTAATAATAATATTAATAATAATAATAATAATAATAATAATAATAATAATAATACATATTCTTGCTAGAGGAATTCGATTTCCCACAGATAGTCCCCTAATGCTTTTGTAATAATTATTCTGGTTCCTCTAAAATGAAATAGAGGTTTGAATCGCTGAAATGGATCCACTTGCAACATGTGTTTTGGTTCCCTATAACAACAGCAATCTTCCGGGTGCATTTGCTGGGATTTGTTATATAGACATTTATCACAAGTACTTGCCAGACGTATTGTGAATGGTGAAGATGCTTATTCAAGATTGTTATTTCTTTTGATATCTGTTGTGTAAAGTTGAATAAACGATACCACAATAAAAACGTCTTTTTTTTAAAGATACTCCTATTGTACACAGTATTGGGACTGACGAGGTTAAATGTACTGCACAGTGAGAGAGCCTGGCTTTTGGTAGAAGGAGCACATATGTTATGGTACCCAGTCTATATTGCTTGATCTTTTTCTCATTGTATACAAAACGTGAAAATCGGTCTCTTTTTAACGTGTCTTACTAATATACACATTGAGGAAATCACACACAATGGAAAATCTTAGAACAAAGTAGCACCACGAATAGAAACATAGTGGGGAGTGGAAATTCCAAGGTCAGGTGTGTGAAGTTGCTCATGTCTGGGAGCAAGTTTCGAGGAAGCAAAGACTGTAGCACAGATGAGCAGGTCATTTTTTTTTTTCAATGTAGACTGGTGTCTGATTTCGCATGCGTGACCTCGACCATATGAATCAGGATTGTTGCTGGTATCAAAAAAACATATGAGCCACTAAGATACACGAGCTGGTCATCAGCCCACTCAGAAACATCTTTGCTGAGGAACAGAGACATGGACATCATAGTACAAAATGTATACATGTAACCTTAGTGCCTTATCAGTGAAATTGTGAGCAAGTGCTGTTTCTGCAAACACCGTATTCCTTCTCAAAAGGAAGCCTCCATTGCTGTGTGCATTGGCAGCACGAACCAGAGGCTGGTGCAAGCTTATGGTGGGATCCATGCTTAATTTGTGGTGATGTTTGCCAGGGTTCAGCCCTGGCACTTTTTTTGAGCACTGGAACTTAATGTCTCAGACTCACTAATTATGAAGTGGTAATGGTCACTGCATCCATCAACCACAATGAGCAGGTGCGAGCTGTATTGTAACACCAAATATATCGGGAGGGGTGGGGTACTAAGCAGTAGAGAAGCGGGGACCAGCATCGGAAGAACCGAAATGAAAAATGATTGAATGCAGTTTCTTACAGCTAGCTTGAATAAATGCATGTTTACCTGACGCTTTACTCCTTAAATCACACACTGTCATCCTGGGCATGCTGGCATCACTAACAGTTCATGTAATTTCAGTCTCCGCAGGGGAGATGCTGAAAGAGTAGGAAACAGCGGAAGGGACGCAAGCACTCAGAGCCAGACTGAGTTTGTAGGGCAGTGAAGAATCGAAATTGAATTTTTATTTGCGCCCGAGTGGATACGTGTACGTGCGGCTATGTGTCGGTGTTTAGATGGACGGCTCCCTCAGTTAGTGAAGTGTGTTTTCTGTGCAGGTTGACTCGTGTGCATGTGCATGTTCGCTTTGCACAATGAAGAAACGTTTCTGAAGATGGAGAGCACAAGAAGCTCAGGTGGCTGTGTGACAAATCAACTTCTGGGGCACTAGGGGTCCAGGGATAAATATCGGTTTCTAAACCATCAATCAGCCCCACACCTCTAGAACACCAGAAGGGATCCAAACAGAATGGAAACACAAGTCAATTATAAAACTCCTTGTCCAATTTTGGTAAAGTGGACAGAACGGCAGACTTATCTCTGCAAGGTCATTGATCGTTGGTTGGTTGCAACACAGCAAAAATACAATTATTACCCAATGATAAAAGGGACTGTCCAGTCAAGGTTGTAAAAAATATCTACTTTAATATTATCACAACAACAGTTCTAGCACACTCCAACATACAATCCACCCTGTAAAGGAATACAGAGAACAGACAGTTTCAAGAAGGAAAGGGGATGCACTCTTGATACTGACAGGAGGGTAGTCGGTAAAGTAATTAATCACAATGCTCAAGGATACTTGGTCTCAGCACAAAGGGAGTAATGGGTCATAAAATGTCCCTAGGGGCCTTTGGGAAAGTACCAGGGGAACAGAATTACAATGTACTTTGTGCTTGTAGAGGTTATCGGTGCTCCACAGCGTCAAGTCGGTTTCAGGGCGCTTAGCAGCTTCTGCAACAGAGTTCAAGACTGGAGGCAGCTGTGGGTATCAGGCGAAGGCAGTTCGGCCAGCGAGGCTGGATGGACAGCTGCAGGCTGGCCTACAGGGCGACTTGGGGTCAGGAATCTTTGTCTCAGTGCTGGTTGGTGGGTCTAAAGCACTAGTTGAGGCATCTCGGAAGACGTGAGAGATTGCGGTGTGACAAAAATCAGAGGTGCAGTCAGTTGCAGGTCAACAAGCTCAATTGCCTTGAACATTTCCTTAAAAATTGATGCTGGTTGATGCTTGTCAGTGCACCCCTCCTAGCTTCTTTACTGGGCTTGTGTCGTCCTTAAAGCCAGACGGCTCAAAGCTGAGGAGAGTGCTGCATGCAACAGCCTTTTCCTTCTTTCGGTTCAGAGATTCTCTGGAACTTCCCACGTAGGAAACTTGCTTGCAGATCGTAGCAGGGCAGGCTGTGTGCAGGCTGGGTACTGGTTCTGGAGCTGCTGGAGGATCTGCCAATTGAGTATCTCCCTCTGTTCCCTGGGAGATGTTTAGGGGAGGGATCTGGTGTCCCTTTTGGATATCCTGGCCTTCCTTCACTGGCAGAAACTGTAAGGCTGACTGTACTTTCAGCCATGGTCCATTGGTGAGTTCTTCTTTCCTGCTGCTGGTGAAGCCTTCAGATGATCTGCTAAGAGAGATGTTGAGCCCACCTTTAAAGCCAAATGGGCCACAGTGATTGGTGCAGGCTAAGCCTACCTTAATGAACCAATCCTGGGTCCCCACAAACAGTCTTCTGCTATGCATGAGGTCATAACAAGAGTGCTTTGCAAAAGCAAAGGTAAAGGGTCAGCAACATATACTACTAAGTCCCACCCATCTTCCTGTCTGTTGTGGATCCAAGTATCTCTCTAGTTAATTGAGCTCTCTTTTGCTCCTAATCAAAGCACAGGTCTCCCTTGAAGTCATGGCAAGAACAGACTTTCTGTCTTCATCAAATCACATACTCGTACTTTCCTGAAAGGGTGTTGGGAAGCCTGTCATTTGTCAGTCCTGCGATCAGGCCTGCTTCAATTAACTCTCATCAGTATGCGCTGCCAATAGCAGGTGGATAAAGGATAGGGCGGATCCATGGAGGCTTTGATATTTAATTAGGCTGGCCATGGTAGGAGGGAGATGTTACCCTCCATCTCTTGCTGCTTTCATGTACTCCAAGCTGTCACATTCCAGCTGAACATTACATGAGAACTACACCACCCAGAGTACACGTCAGTATGTGTCTGTTGTGTGTGTGAGCATAGGTAAATGGGTGCGCATTAGCCCCATACATTTTCTGAGGTTGATCTCCCATCATTCATTTTCATTTCAACATTTTTCTTTAAAGCCTAGGCGAGTGCACACTCCCCGTGTGGATGGTCGAATTCCTCACAGGCCAATGAAGGCAGGACTGATGCAAGATTGTACCAGGACATATGTGAGTTGACATCTAAGAACTCCTTACAGAAATGGAGCACCTTTCCAAGTGCAGTTTGGCATGATGAAAGCACTTGGGCCAACATAATACTTATTTTCCCCTGACAGATGGCTGTGCTCTCTACATGAGAATCTGATTTCGTTGGCACAAATTCCCTATACACTTGGAGTCTTACAGGTTAATGGCATGATATACGAATCACATATGGGCCGCAATTTCATAAATGAGGCTCCGTATCACAGCCCCATCCTGGTTCTGGAAACCTCTAGTGCAGTGACTGAGGGGGCTGGGTACCTTCCGGAGCTGGCAGATGTTCTGCCCACAGACAGTCTGGGAGGGTCCCCTGGTCACTTTGTCTTGGTTTTTGACACATGGTCGAGGTGAGTCAAGTTGCCTCAACTCAGACCAATCATGGGGTTGCAGACCCTCCCAAAGCATGTGAATATACCTTCCATGAAAAATGATGCTTTTCCCTTTGAGAGAAACAAAATGTATTCTCCAAAAATTGAAGACTTTGGCCCCTTCGTCCTATTGTCTCCAGTGCAGAGATCAGAGATTGGACATACAAGGGGCCCACGGATAGGGGATCACCATCACAGCGCACAGGTGTTCATTTCAACCTCTCTTGCATTGGAAGCTTCCCCACCGGGTGGCCATATTCCTCCAAGGCCCACTGGGCCCCTGCACTGGAAGATTTTCCCATGTGAAGCAGAACTCTCAGTGGCAGACCATTCTCTCTGTGTTCCGCACTTCTCCCTGTCCATTGCAATGGAGCTATAGAAGCCAGGGTGTCACCTGGCAGTGCTAGAAAGAGGAACCTGGAGCAAGATGAGTATTGGGCAGGGGCCCAGACCAGTTTTAAAAATCAAAACGACAGCTGCCTTGATGTAACAGGCACAAGGCTTCCTACATGAAATGCAAGCACATGCCCTGCTCCGGGGCTCAGCACACTTAGGGACTGTAGCTGTTAACCCTACAGCTCCCCTTCCATTTTGTTCCACTTCCCATAGCTGGCTTCCCCAGCTGCACTTACTCAGAGCAATTGCAGCCTTGACCACACTTCCCTTTCTCCCCTCCCCTGCACTTCTGAATGACACAAGTCCTAGTACGATCGTTTGTTTTGTCCTCCCTCTGTCTCCCTGCCTTGTCTTGTCACAACTAGAACCACTTGTGTACAGGTGCACTATATATCATCATATCATACCCTCGGGTCTATTCCCTGTCTGCCCACCTGAATCTAACTAGGTTGCCAAATCTCTGCTCAGCCCAAAGTCCATTGAAAGACGTGAACGCTAAATGGAGGGCAACCGCATGGAAAGAGGTTACCACCATATGGAAACCAGGGCTCTCATTGAGAAGGTGTGGTCTGTAAGAGAAGGAGGCTCGCCTATGGTGAAGTCTGGAGACTGGAAGGCAGTGGAGGTCCAAGAGGCTGCAGGAATGGAAGAAACAGCGGAGGGGGTGTTGGTGGCACGGAGGAGGTGGCGAGAGCTGAGAGGGAATGGAATAGGGTGGTACAAACAAGAATGGAGAGGAAAGGAGGTGATGACAGCAAGAGTGTGGGTGACAATTACTCGGAGAAGAACATCCCGACTGTTACTATTAATCTTTTACATGTTTAGTTCTGCCCTTACTACTTGTACATAATCCCAAATTACCAAGGGAAAGCAAATGCATGTGATCTTGTTGACCTTCTTGATCCCCGTTGTTCTCATGACAGGCACTATGAGGATCAAATATCCAGTTTGGGACAGTGTGCCCAGGCACCATGGATGTTCCCATGCCCATCATATACTGCAGGGCAGGACAGTGTTAGCCCATCTATGATGGTTGCCCTGTGAATCATTAGGAGGAGCCGAAAAGTAAAAGCACAACACTTCTCTTAGCCAGTCTGAGAGGTCGTTAACTCCACTGCTGGCCCTGCAAAACCGTCCTCAGAACTACCACCAGGCTGAATCAGCAGACATGTGTGCGAGGAGGAGTTGTGGGAAACTCACCCAATGACAGATGGAAGCCGGCAATACCTCTTACCATGCAGGCACAGACGGTGCCGTCTAAGCATGATCACATGGGTGCAGTGGCGGCTGGTGACTTTGAAAGGAGCTGGTGCATACTTTTCTCCGGGCGAATTAGTGAGTGAGCGAGTGCAGCAAGCGAGCCCGACCATCAACAAGGGGTTTGAACAATGGCTTCCAAAATGTGCAATTTACCGTCCAAACCCACAGAAGTATGACAAAAAACATTGGGCCTCATTACACGGTAGGCGGTAAGGGTTTACCGGTACCAGTATTTTACCGGTACTGGTAAATCCTTACCGCCTTACTACGAGGTCCCTTTGCGGGTTGGGGAATTTAACACCTGCTTTTTGCAGGCGTTAAGAATCTAACCCGCAAAGGGACCTTGGTGCTAATTACGGTACCGCAATTTGCGGTACCGTAATTAGCACCTTCCACATTCCCATTATGCCCTATGGGGCAAAAATGGGAATTGGGAAGGGCAATGGAGGAAGGAGGAATTACCGCCTTCCCAACCTTGGAATAGGGCGGTAATTCCCCTTTCCTCCAAGGCGGTACCGGTAAATTACCGGCATGAACCATGGCGCTAATAGCGCCATGGTTTACCGCCTACCGTGTAATGAGGCCCATTAGGTTTTTGAATACTAATGGTGGTAAATTATTCTTACGTGTGGAAGCGTGATGGTGTATTTTACAGCAGCTTGTATTGAGAATAGCTGGTACTATGTTGTATGCATAAATAAATGCATTATATAGATATCCAGTAATGATGGAAAAATATAATTTTCTCTAAAGCCTGGCCCAACATGCCTAATCTGAGAAATATAGCTTTGTTCTCCGGCCTGTGCCTGCAAAACAGGGGTAACTAAGCAAAGGAAGCAATGCGGTCTAGTGACTAACTTATTGTGATATTGTCAAGTACTGGATCTCCAAGGATCCCAGGTGGCAGGATGGGGATATCCTTTAATGGAGAGACCAGGATCACTCCTGGAAGTGGGCACAGAGACTTGGCGTAAATACTGGCGGGCTCTGACGGTATGCTACCAGACAAGGTTTCTTAGTCAAGGATATGTGCATGCTCGAAGTATTATGTAAGTGTGTATGTCAAGCATGCAAGCCACCGGTATATGCCAGAAAAACAACACTGAGGATTTCATGGTTTCTATGTACCAGACGCATGAAAACCACAGCGGTGTAGACTTGATTTTCCAGCACGCGCATGCACACCTTAGAGTGGCTGTTGGAGCGCATGTTGTAGCAATGTCCTGGAGCGTATGCAGCCGGCATGTGATGCTAGTTGCAGGAGCGTGTGAAGAATAGCGCTTGCTGGGGAAAGAGCTGCTACATGTTGCAGATGGTGATACAAATTCTTGAGCAGCGCCAGGTGTGCATTGGGGCATTCTTGTGCGGGTGTACCTCACCACTTGGTGAATGCACAGGGTCTTTAATGGAAGTAGATTTTACGATAGGCAGATTGCTGGGCCAGCAGCAGTATCATTGCAGCAGGCTGGGTGACGAATAACTATATGGTGGACATGTAAAAATACAGAACGGGTGTCCTCAGCTAAGCCGGCGGGCTGGAACTGAAACAAGTTGCTTGACTTTATGGTTAATAGGTAGTAGTAGATGAAGGAGTCCAGGTGGCCATCCCTTATTGAGAGTGGCGAGTGTAATGAAGCGCCAAATGGAGTGCTATGTGAGTGTCATAGCACTGAGGCTTTTCCACGAAGGACGTTGTAGTTGATGCACTTGAGCCACTGCCAGATGGGGTACGGCCTTGATGCAGAGCCTAGGGTGAGAGAGAAGGTAGTTGTGTGCACACTCCTGGGATGAAGTCAATGCAGTGGCTTGTGTGGAGCAGCTAGAGGGCTGTGTTACGGGTGCCTCAGCGAGGCAGTCGCCGCTGGGCCCGACCGCCGACTCGGCAGCTGATTACGGTACTGGCTATATATAGAGGCATTGGGATGACCGTGCCGGTCTCTGATAGTTGCTGCAGTTTCAGTGAGTCAGAGGGGTGGAGTATTTAGTAGATGGTCCTTTCTACTGGTCGTTAAACCTTGCCCCCCTAATAAAGGACACTCACCGTTCATCATCGGACATGCAGGACTTTACAATATCACGCTTATGTTGCTGACAGTTGAACCTTAGCCGAGACGTTAGCATATTTAATGCATGGAACACAAGTAAGACGCAGAGCGCCATACTTTAACTTACCATATGATATGATATGCTAGGTTACTTATAACGTGCTTAATACCCAGAGGTTTGTAGGCGCAGACCAGGGATGCGAACCTGTGTTGCTCTGTGTCGTCTTGCTTCCAAGGCAAGTACGCTGCTGCTGAGCTATCCTCCTGGGACATAGTTGGCGAGGGTTAGGTAACTATGCCGCAGTGCGTGTGAAGTGGGCCTGCTGTTCTCTGGGCAGCTCTGAGTCCTGCAGTCAACCACTCAAGACTCAACATACCAAGTGAGAGAAGATGGCACACACGTGAGCCCACAACCCGACCCCACCCACACTCATGATTGCCATTGGCTGGCAAACAGCCAATGACATTCTTCAATAAACCTTTTACTATGCTAGCCTATACCTTACAGTAAGACCCTGGTGCTCTGTTTGCACACAGGTTATAATACTGGCAAGGCCACCACTATAGTGCCCCACCAGCCTCCTGGATTGTGATGATTACGTAGAATGCGTGGAGGTATGAGCTCCATGCACTTTACAGTAGTGGACAGATGTGTAAAACGGGATGCGCCCCTCTGTGTAAGGATGGCAGGCCCAGCCACATTGAAGACTCAACATTGCAGAGCGGCAGACTAATTATGTATTTAGAGTGTAAACACATAATCAATCTGCTGCTCTGCAACAGTGATTTGCCGCCACGCCGCACTGCAGAAAACAGAGAGAACCTTAATGTTCTCTGCCCACTTCTGGTGGCCCTGGGTGGTGCCCCCCCGTCCCTATGTAAGCAGCCGCCACTGCAAGAATGCTTCATAGTCATAGATTTACAGAACAGTAGATGTTAGGGATTTGAGAGTGAAGTGCTCCCAACGTTGCCTGTCAAGTGGTGGATCTCATGAAGAGAAGTGACTGATACCCTGCTTCCTATTTCTGTGTGAGGAAGGCGTAGCCAGCAAGTCAGGACTTGAACATGAATGGGTGTTTGTGTGCTTGTGTGTTTGTATGCATGCTTAGGGGTTGGGGAATTAGACTTGAAAGGAACCCAGAGAAGTGACATGGGACAAAACAAAGAGACCTAATAGTAGAACGTGGACAAATCGAGAGACATGGTGTAGTTATATGTGCCATAAAAAGGATGTGGGACAAAACTCAGGAAAGAGTGGCAGTTTGTAGAGCAATACAAGTGACATGGGCCACAATGGAGAACAACATGCATGACATGGAGCAAAACCGATAGCTATAGGGCAGTTCTGGGTGCAATGAGAGTGCAATGGGGAAAGGCTGGGGCCAATGTGCAGTTCTGGGAGCAATGTGAGTTAAATGAGGAAATGATAGGGTCAATGTAGAAGTTGTGATAAAAATGCGATTGACGTGGTGTAAAACTAGGGGCAATGAAAGTGACATGTGGTCAAGTCAGGGGAATGGGGTCATTTCTGGCATTCAAATGTGAAATTTGCCAAAACTACAATGAAGGAGGCAATGTTGAGTTTCGAGGTCAAAGCGAATGGCATGGGAAAAAATCAAGGTCAATGGGAGTGGCATGTGGAAAAATTGGGGGCAATACGGAAGTGTTGTAGACAATGAGCATGACATGGGGAAACGGAGAGCAATGGTAAGAGCTGAGGCAATGTAAATGAAAAGGGGCAAAGCTGAGGCCGATAGGGATGCTCTGGGAGCAACGATCGTGACATAGGACACCATTGCAAGGAAGGATGCAGCTCTAAAGGCAATGAGTGACATAGGGAACATTATGGCAACGATTGGCATGAGTGACATGAGTAAATTAGGTGGCAGCACACTTAGAGCTAATTCTGATTGTATTTGTTGTTCTGTCTGCTCTGTTTAGTGCACGAGCAATGGTGTGTATTAAGTCATAGATTTCCTGATACAACGGTCGGTGGTAACCTGCTGGTGTGACCCACAGAAGTATGAGGTTGCAGCAGACCCCGAACAACACCGTTTTCGATGCCTGACTTCCTGGTGCCACTGGGACAAGTCCTGGTGGTGCGGGAAGTCAGGCGCCAGAAAATGTAAGTCCCCATTCCCACGAAGTCCCATAGGACTCCATGGGAATAAGGACTCAGTACCACCTGAACCGTTGCTGATGCTGCCGGTGCTTCCATGGCAACTCTGCTTGCTGGGGCCGCTGCACCTGGCAGGGTCAGACCACATGCGTGCCGGTAAGCTTACCGGCGCCCTTGTTTCCGGACCGCCAAACTTGTAATGAGGCTCAATGTTTAAAATGTATAATTTCAACTGATATTGACACATTTTCAGTGTGGTGGTGGCTGTTCACTCACATGGCACAAATCCATCCAGTGCATCTAGTATTTGTTTCTGACACGCCATATGCATAGGGCATGGAGAAAGGCTTTTCTCTGTGGATATGGCTAGAGATCATGCCTCAGGCACTGTATCCAAACGCTATGGCCATAGAACACAGGTTCTGGCTACTGTGAGGACTGGAAGCACTGCAGAGTGCATGGTTGTGGCCATTGGTCTGTGCGAAGTGTAGTTCCTGGAGCGACCGATTGCCAAATGTAATCTGCTGTGTGTATAGCAACAGAGCATGCCCAGTAATGACTACTCGTAGAACAAGTCTGTTGGTATTCTATGTGAGATAAAGTTGCGGGGTAAGCTCTTTATGTACACAAGCCAAAGGAGGGGGGTAAGTCATTGGAACGCTCTACCGTCGGAGCTTAGAGCTGAGACCTCGCACTTGCCCTTCCGCGAAACCCTGAAAACTTGGTTATTTGCCTAAATAATTCCCCCTAACGATGTACTTAATGCAGAGTCACTCTTACATCCGTTCCCTCCCTTTTGAAGCAGCCACATGTACATGTATCTGGTTCGCAACAGCGCCCTGATGACTGAGGGTTTAGGCGTTTTATAGATGTAAAAGAATTAAATAAAAAAAGTTGCATCAGTGATATAATCTCTGATGCCACAGGTGATAACATGAGTTATGTATGTGAGGGTTTAGGATATGGTGCTGTTTCAAGCTATAACTGCCACATTTTAGAAGGATGTTAGATTTGTCTTTTCATCTCATGTTTTATTGGTGAACTTCACATGCTTTCTTTTTTACTTGTATTGGAAAAAATATAATGTTTAACTTACAACCGGGCAGCATAGCTATAATTTATAAAACCCATTATCCAAAATATAGGTCAGGAGGAAAAGATACAGAGATTGAAAGATTAACATAAGGTGATCTTAACATTTCTTACATTATGTATCAATACACTATGTTGTAAATATGAATTGCGTTAGTACATTTTCTAATCAAATAAACCCATGAAATCAGGCAAAAACATTATGCTTAACGCAACAAGATAGACATTTAAGAAACACGTTCATTAATGCAGAAAACATATAATTGTATCTATCTGGAATAATTTTATTTTACTAAAATATTACATTCACCTTCAACTTGAAATCCCCTTGGAATCTTGAATATTACTCATGAAGCAACGCAAACCTCTCTAGGCTACCATCCGTGGGAAACCCTGTTGACTTGTTGATCCGCTTCTGATTGGCTTTGGAACGCACCAGAATCTCTCAAAGAAATCTACAACGAACAGTCAGGAAGCAGCAATTCCTCTTCCTAATCGTGCACTCACCCCTCCATTCCTCAACTAATTACTCATTACTGAAGCCTCGCAACCTTACATTTCATTGACTTCCTTCAGGTGACCCACCTGATCTAGTGTACTTAAAAGTCTCCTACCCTATCCAAATTCTATCATACAGTCATTTCCGATTGATGCCTCAGAACAAGGGGCTGACGTCAAGGCTAATCTGCACCCATCCATATTGCATCACAAAGAACAAAGAGTAAGGAGAACTTCTGATCTGTATCCAGACTACTGGAGAATCTTTCTGAATTTGCCTTCCTGCTATCCGACAAACATCACCACCCGCGCTTTTTTACAGAGCCATCCACATCAAGGCCAATATTTCTGACAGAAAGGTGCTTTATAGGACCATATTACTTACCTTACCTTGCCTACAAAGGATATTATTTATAAATACAGCCAGAGCCAGGATTTCACTAATGCAATGGTCAGAAGAAGGCGCATTTGTTTCGCAATGTATCAGGATAATATTGCCCCAGCCATTTATCACTTAAGAAGCCAAGGACGATTGAAATGTTTGTCCAGACTTGTTCATTCAATGATGTTACTTTGGCATTAGGTACTAGTTAATAACCAAACTGAATGTTTTTTTATTTTATGACTGAAGGTTAAGCATAATTGCAGTTAGACATGTTTAGTCATTGTTTAGTTTAGTGCAAAACAGTTTCTTATGCACATGGAGTTGTTCAAATGTCATATAAGAACAAACCGTGTTTCCCCTTTTGGAGCTTTCCCACACTTAATAGGTTAATATAACCATAAAAAATGCAATTTATATACCCAAATGCCACTACACATCATGTAAATGTAAATATAACGAAGAAATTGGTTTCACTATTTTTCATAGGCATTCCATTAAGTCTCCTGTTTGCTATAATTATGCAGGAATCAAAGGGTGAGGGTGTTGGTTTTCATTAGTCATAGGGCTTCATTCCATGTTTGGTGGCAACCCACCTGTAAATCCGGTGGAATACCACCAACTGGAATCACCGTTTCCACCACTTGATGCGCCAGGATTAGTAGCAGATTGAAAGTGGTGGAAATAACAGTAAATACCCATTCCATGGAGTCCCATTGGACACCATTGGGGGATTGCCGATATTACCGGTGCCATTAATTCTGGCTGCTATTTGCCGGTGTGGTGCCTGACTTACCTCCTGCTCTTGGTTGGAGGTAAATCAGGCCCCCCACCAGCAAACATGTGCTCTGCCAGTCCTGGAAACATGCCATTCAACAAAATTACCAGCAAGTTAATCCCAGACCGGCAGTGTTTTAATGGGGCCCATAGTCTGCCCATAGTCCGCACACTATGTACATTCCAGTTCTGTTGTTATCAAAATGACAAATTGATCCTTACCATTCTTGTTTCGATTTCTTTTGTACTTCACTGAGAACATATATTAACATTTGAGTCAGTTAAGATTGCCATTTGCAGAAATAGTTTTTGTGTTTCTACACACGTATGTCATGTTGCAATATTGTGATGAGGTTACATGTGATAGTATGGGAAAGGGGCGTGAGGTAACCTTGGGGACCTGGTGCCACCTCCCACTCCATGCTGCTTGTCAGCAAGGGCCTTAGGGCTGGGAGGGATACAGAGGATCCCACAGGATTACCGCTCACCAGACTCCTCTGAACAGAGCTAGCCCATCACTTTTCTAACAAATGTCCCCAAATTCGTGTTTTCAGGGCATCTAATGGAATAATAAATAATAAATAGGGACCTTCATGAGGAGGTGTCGCCAGTAGTAAAGTGGAGATTGTGCTGTGATAGGTCTAATTCTTCTAACCTGTCAATGACTTTAAATTCTCCTCCTAGTTATCTAAGTGCCTTCTCACCTTCTGACTCCATTTGAAAGATTATTTGAGGTTTGTATCCATACCGTACCAGAGGGCACATACAAAGCTAGTGACCCCCTTTAATAAACTGTTGGCCCCCTGTAAAGTGTGGAGGGGGCTATCTGTACTTCTCCCTCCTATATGGTGTGGTCATTTTTTACTTGTAAAGTGCACTAAGAGCCCAAGGGCATTGAGGCGCTGTTGCAACAGATTTTGTCATAGTTAGAGGAGGATGCTTAGCCCATGGTTACAGTGAGCATGTAGCAAACCAGTGCAAACATTTTGTATGGTACATAGATGGATGGTTACAGAATTTGGTACCAGTACAGTAGCAAGGAAAATGACATCACATGGGGGATTGAAGACATGCAGCATAAGTAGCAGCAAAGGGACCAAAGGGTTCATTTTATACAAACAGCAGAGTTTGTATCGTCTTCCTGAAAGTAATGTGCTACTCAATACTTCTGATGTGAGGTGGTAGTGTTCCAGTGTGTTGCGGCCATGACGGGGAATCTGCGGCCTCCTCACTGACCCTCATGGTCTAAGGAATGGTGATTTGGTTGGTGTAGGCCGTTCTGGTGGGTCTGGTTGTAAGAGGTTTGCTTATTCTTTGCGACAGGTAAATGGGGGCCTTGTTGTGGATGCATTAATGAGTAAGAGCGAGAGTTTTAAAGATGATCCGTTCTTTTATGGGCAGCCAGTGCACCTGCTTCCTTGTCTTTGAAATATGGTGCCGCTAAGATATGCCAATGGCAGCGCTGAGGGCATTATTTTGGACAGTTTGGAGTTTGCTAATGTTTTTGGCTGACGTCCTTTCAAAGAGAGCGTTGCAATAATCTGGCCCAGACCCAATGATTGCTCTCACTATAGTGAGGCAGTTCTGCTCTGACAGAAATGGTCTAGCTGCGTTGAGCAGTTTGGAATGGTAGGCTGCTGTGGCTGAGATGGCATTGACCTACCTGCTTATAGAGAGGTTGGAGTCCAAATAGACACCCAAGGTCTTGACAGCCTAGGAAACGGGATTGGCATGTTGTCAATCATGAAGGAGTTGTAATGATTGTCCAGTTTTTTTAGGGTTGCCAGTGAGCCGATTAGCAGAAGTTTGGGTTTATCGCCGTTAAGGTATAACCAGTTTTCTACCATCCATGTTTGGATAGTGCAGTAAATGGAGGTAAGGCTCTCAGAGCTCATCAGAGCAAGGCTCACAATTTGGTAACAGTGGATGAGCAGCCAGGCATAAGCATTAAGGAGATGATGCAGGGTGGTTCTCAAGTACAGTCTTTCCGCAAAGCCCCCACAAATGAATGTCCAGACACTTTGTTAGGTGATAACACAGCTTTTTGTAAAATAAAATAAGGTTGCTACCTCTCCCATAAATATACACATATAAGTAATAACACTTTGTACTTGTAGTACCACACACTACTTGAATCCAATTATAGATGCACTAATTGCAGACCGTTTAAAATAGGCAGGTGGATTCTTAAGGGAGGTGTAACAGCATATAACGGGAAAAAGGCAGGTTACTGGTGAACAGTGACAGAATACTTTCTTTTGGCTAGATACAGAATTCTGTGAGAGAATCCCCCACCTGGCAACCTGTAATGGAAACGTTAGGGAGTAACTTATTCTGTGTTTTACAGCCCAGTCCAATAATGTTCAATAACCTTGTGCTTTCTTTAAAAGGTTCTACCACACAAAGTACTGAGAGGGCACAGGAGAACAGGATCCAAGATGACTCTAGGACCCCTGGATGAATCCTGAGACTAGAAGATGCTCTACTTTGTCACAGTACCTTTGATGCCATGGCAGGCGAAGTGGCAGAGTTCCTCGGTTTCCCCCGATGGACCCCCCTTGGAAGAAGGAGTGACAGGGATGCTGAGTCCATGAGAAAAATGGAACCACATTGTTTCTGAAGTGCAGCAGTTTTACTCTTTGCGGTGCTCTCCTTCGGTCGACGATTTCTCTGACTGAAGAAGTCCTGTGAAGATGAAACTTGCTGTGGGCTCCTTAAAGGCTTGGCAGATGAGAGTAAGACCACTGGGATCCTTCGATGACTTCTGTAGGCGGCGGGTGCATAAGTCACTTTTGATGTTAGGTTTTGGAATATCACTGTTTTCTGGCTTTCGGTTCTTTGGTGCTGCAGCCGCAACACAGACATGGTGGACGGCTTCTGGTGACCTGGACTTGACCACTGGAGTGGACCTCAGACCCTCACCAAGTACAGACCCTCGGGACATCTTTGTTAGCTTCTGGTGGTGGGAAACCCTCTGACATACCTTGCTCGGCAGTCAGCGACTCCGGACTCTCTCCGCTGGGAAAAAGTGGTCAGTGAAGATGGTGAGGATGTCTCTTGAAATGTTCTTAGGCAATTTGGAACTTTTGCAGCTCTGGGTGTCCAGCAGCACAGGATACCGCCTCATCTGGGTGGTAGGCAGCAACAGCTTACAAAAGTCAAAAAACGTACCTCTGAACCCTTTGTGGCTCCAATGGACTCATGAAGACCCCTTGTCTGGACGGCAGGCACACATGACTGGCTTCCCAGGCACTACGGATGAAAAATGGCAGTTTGCACAATGGTCCCTTGTAGCTCGGGGAGAGGTCTCCTTTGCAGGTCCTCTCTGGATCAGTCCCTGGGAGACACGAAAACCTTCATATTACATTGAAGAAATGCAGCAGCAGACTTCTCCTTCAGTGTTTTCCCGAGATATGAAAATCTGTTCCGCAATTCACTCTGGCTGAGCCAAGCTCAATCAGCCAATCACACAGAATGGCATTCATGCAGGCAAGCAGCCAATCAAGCTCCCAGGCATTCAGGCCATTCATTCCACCCAGACACCCATAACAAAGAATGTGGATTGGGGTAAGTATCCAGCCTTTCAGCACACTACACTGCATTCATGTCAGTTTTAGAAAGGGCTGTCTCATTCATTGGGTCACATACACAGAAACCAGACACCGACAACAGAGAATGTGAGTTGACTCCCAACTCCATCCGTTCACACAGGTCCCAACCCTAGGGTGTGCCCACAACACACAGCCATCCCCTGGGAACGCTCAATTCAGTCTGACAGGAGGCATCCCCAAAGCCATATATGGTATTTCCACCCAACAGCCAGTCAAAAGGAAAGGGAACAACAGAAACATATATGGTGTTTCCACCCAACAGCCATTCAGGAGGAAGGGACAGAGTCAGGGCTTCCCAGGACTTTGGGAAACAAGGTGAAAGGGAATAGACACCAAGAGGCCACAGTGGCCATCTTGCATTTGTGTAGGAATCAATTGATTCCTATGGAAGAGCATGGGTAGGCCAAAAATGGAAGACACTCAGAACCATTGTCAAGTCAGCATGTAGCTGCCACCAGCCAATACCCTACTCTGTGAGCCACACACAAATACCCAAATAAACACATAAGGGATACAAGGGCGTACCCCTAACATGGGTGCCATAAGGGCATCCCATGGGTGTTGTTCACCAAAAGATAACATGAAGAGCAGCAGTGCCAGCAGCCCAGGCTGGACAGCATTTGCAGAAAACATAAGGAAAACACACCCAGAGAATTGGTACGACAAGGACTAGGAGGCCCTGTCCCACCATAAGGCATTTCCAGCATCACACCACCAATTAGCAGTTGCTGACATCAGCTCCTGCAGATGCCATGTCTCAATAATGGTAATCATTAACAAGTTGTTTGAACAATGACACCTTTAATTTACCATGCACTTGCATGCATAGGTCCGCTTACCTAGAGAGCAAGGCCCAGGAAGATCTTATTACTTCTAGACTCTAGAAGTCTGTAGCAAGACCACTGCTTTCAAACAGTACTGCACATCTTTGTGAGACGTCCCTCTCTGCGCACCAGAACAGAATAGTTTAAAGATGGCTGTCAGCCTTAATGAAGGCTGGGGCCATTGTCCAATGCTATTGCATGCATCTTAAGGAGAAACAACTGGGAGGTAGAGTCCTGCTGAAAGAGCTGGCTGGAGCTAAAACCCAGCTGAAAGTCAATAAACGCTCATGCTATCAGCAGGCCAAACTATTCCCCACAAAAGGGAGCATACGTTTGTGTGGACTGTGAGGGTCATGAGATGGGAGCGGCTGCAGTTAGCTCATCGGGTTGCCAGGGTTTCAATCTCTTCAGAGGTCATGGTTGGTATTACCCAGCCACGTTTTCAGAGCTTTGCAGAATGTCATATGGTCTTGAGTGTGTCTTATATCTTGGGGAAGCGAGTTCCACAGAGTTGGGACCAAGGTTGAGAAGGCGGATCCTCCGATCATGACAGAGTTAGAAGTTGGAATCACTAAGTGGAGGGCAGTACTTGATTTTAGGGTGTGGGATGGGAGGTATGGTTTTATCTTTACTTGCAGGTATAAAAGGCCGGTCTTGTGCACTGTACAATGGGTGATGCACAGGGTCTTAAAAGTGGCCCTTCGTCTGACTGGGAGCAAGTGGAGGGTTCGGAGAGCTGGAGAGATGTGGTCTTTCAGAACAGGGCAAGGAGCAGTTTAGCAGCAGCGTTTTGTGCTCTTTGGAGTTTGTTAATATGGTATGCCGGGGCTCCTAGGTATTGTTACGCTCACCTGGTATCCACAGGGATGCCACCCAGCTGGGTTACTCGCTGGTATGCTTCTCAGCTTTGCCCTGATGTGGTCTGCGGAGAAGGTTCTGCCTGAAAATACAGGAGGACTGTGTTCAAGACTGACCGACTGGGGTAAGTATCCTCCCTTCAACCCTGTATGCTTTCAGTCCCTCTGGCGCCCTCTCCTCACCTTGTGGTAGAATTAGGTGTGCTCTCCGTCCTGCCTTCTCTGCAGGGGCGTGTTGTCTTTCATGGACGAGTGCGGTCCAGTTACTTCAATGACGCCGGCCCGTTTGATATTGTTCAGGTCGGTCTTATTGCTGTTCTTTAGTTTTGTTTCTGTCCTGCATGCCTTTCTTTGTTTAAAATGTCTCTTTTTCTCCCTCTTTAGGTATCTGGAGCTTCAGCACGGCGAACTGGCTTGGTTGAGCCCCGCTGGTAAATGATGGCGCATTAAGAGCGCTATGAAGCGGTAAGTAAGCGCTATGCGCAGCGCTGCAAAGTCTTGGCTTTGCTAACCTGTGTTTTCCTTCCCTGTAGGTCGCGGTGTTCTTCAGCGCGAGTGGAATGTCCAGAGTGGTGCCAGCCGAGAGGCGACCAGCCAGGTAAGCCTTTTGTGCAGTTTGTAATTTGTAAATGTCTCTACAGCTTTCTTTAATGTTGCCCCTATCTTCCTCTTCCAGGTCGTTCTGTCCGGGAGGCGTGCAGATTCGAGGAAGCTGTTCTCAGTAGCTGCAAGTGTTTAAAGATGAAGACTGCAGGTAAGATGCTGCTGCTAATGATGTTCCTTTTGTCTCCTTGAAGGTTCTGCTTCTCTGAGGTTTGAGGGTATAGCTGGACACGGTGAGCATCACGTTGCAAGCTGCAAAGGAACACGAAGCATGTTCTGCAGTCAGGGTGTGTTTTATATAGCCCAGGTAAAGTAGTACCAAGGAAAGTAGTTCTAGGCCTGCCACACCCAAAACACTAGACCGCATAGCTTGGTTCTTAGGAACCAAACTATGTGGATGCCTCCATGTTGGCTGACAATACAATAAAGTAGTTCCCAAGCACATTGTTGTTCATGGTGTTTGAGCCTGGCACCATAGGCGCCAGGACTGGCGCCATGAGGGTTTTGAAGTGGATGCCAGGCTCTAGAGGCCCGAGTCCTGACTCCACCTGGCCAATGGGTTTGCCTGAGGGGGTTTTGGGTGAGGGTCGTGGCAGGTATAGGGAGTTGGCATAGTCCAGTCTCAACATCACAATATGCATAGCTGCGGCAAGTCTGCTCGGGAAGGAGAGGAATGGAAAAATGCGTCTGAGAAGTTTGAGATGGTAGTGACATTTTACACATTGTTGATCTGACGGGTTAAGCCAGAGTCCATAGAGCAGCCAAGGTTTTTTACTGTGTCAGAGGGCGGCAGGGGTGGGCCCAGGGATGGGGCCCATGGGAATGGATGAGGTAGAAGAGCAGTGTTGCACACCATGATTTTGGTTTTATTGGAGTTTAAGAGGAGGTGGTTTATTGTAATCCTTTGGTCAATATCTCAAAGACATGCTTCGAAGTTGGGCTGGGGGTTGGTGTCCGAATTGTGGATTCTTAACAGGATTTGGGTATTTTCAGCGTAGTTGTAGAATGAGATGTTGTGCAAGTGGATGATTCCAGGAAAGGCGGTCATATAGAGGCTGAACAGGAACGAAGATAGGCATTCGCTTTGCGGTACTACAGTGTTAACCGAGTGAGCAGCATAGACAAATGGGGAGAGGAGGGTTATTTGTTTCCTGTTGTTAAGGAAGGAGGAAGTCCACTTGAGGGCAGTGCCACGTATTCCAAGGGACTGGAGGGGTTCCAGGAGGATTGAGTGGTTAACTGTGTCAAAGGCTGCAGAGAGATTGAGGAGAATTAGTGCAGTGCATTCTTCAGAGTCTGCAGTGAATTTGAGATCATTCCAGATCGAGGTCAGATTGGTTTTAGTTCCATGCCGTGGTCTGAAGCTTGATTGTGCGGCTCGAGGAGGTTGTTAGATTCTACAAAGGCGTTGAGCTGGGAGTAAGCTGTTTGGGCAATGAGTTTTGCTAGGAATCTAGTGTTCGAGATGGGTCCGTAGTTTTTGGGGTCAAGAGAGTCGAGGGATGGCTTTTTTAAGAAGAGGCTTGACATACACTAGTTTGAAGGCATCGGGGAAGATGCCAGAGGCGAGGGAGTCATTTAGTATGGCTCTTGCTTGTTCTCCTGCACAGGTAGAAAATAATATTTCTGTTAGGACAGAAGCGGGGCAGGAGTCTAGAGGGGACCCAGATTTCTGGGTGATAGTAGGTCAAGAAAATTGTCTCTGGAGATGGGTTTGAAGGAGCCGAAGGAGGGGGAATTGAGGGTTGGGAGATGGGGTGAGGGGGGTTGTCGGATTGGTCAGTTGTGGGAGAGGGGAGAGTTGGGAAAGTTTTTTGTTAATGGAGGCCTGGTGTAGAAGTGTAGGGAGAGGGAGTCACAGAGTGATTGAGATGGGATGGATTGGGTAGAGGAGCAAGTGGGTTCGACGAAATCTGATATGATTCTGTGGAGTTCTTTGCTGCGGTTGCCGCAGTTGAGAATTAATTTGCTTTAATAGGCTTTTTTTTCGCCTTTCGGATTTCAGCTTTGTAGTTACGATGGTGCAAGGCGAACATGGATCTTCTGAGATTGGTTTTAGATGCTCGCCTTTGAAGAGAGAGGAGGGAAAACCAGTCAAGAATAACTTCATAGGCTGGTAATACCTTATGAAAATTGAACAAATGTGTGCTGTAAAGAAAAGACCCACAGCAACACAACATAAATAATAAAACCTCAAATACAAAAAAATGACAATGGCATACAAATACAAGGGAATACACATCCATTAGTGTGTTAAGAAGTACCTCAAAAATCCTTTGGGGATCTTAGTTTTAGCCACATTATTGTACACGAGAAGCTTCACAGTCTAGAGTGTTTAGCACATCAAATTACTTCTACCTCCATACAACCAGTGGTCGAAGTGGGCGGGAGCGCTTCAGAGTGGTGCTCCTCTACTTTTTTAAATTAAGTTTTACTGTTCCTATACTTTTTTTTATAATACAAAACCATTCTGGAACGGTATTGTTTTAAAATGAAAGTGTAGGAAAAAGTTGAAACTTGCACTTCAATGCATTGCACTGAATGTTCCCTGAAATAGCAGGCACATTTGTTTAGTGGTTTATATGATGCGTGGCGATGGGGGTTTGTGGGGAGCATGGACAGGCCTGCAGGGAACACATAGTACCACTAAATCTTTTCGTAAAACTTTGACCACTCCATGCAACATCTATTTGATACTAATGCAATCACAACTTATAATGTGGTTGCACAGATAGGAAGGTAAAGTTTCTCCAGCAAATACATGGCTGTTTCATTTATAGATTTGGGTCTGTGCATTGCTTTTTTGTGCCAGTTATTACATTTCTTTTTCGACAAGGTCACAATATAGTTATGAAAACTGGAATGCTTGCAAGCAGCAGGGACATTAGCTTCTCGAGTTTGATCATTCCACCTGTATTCCCAGATAATAAGGTGTGACTGAAGTTTATTAGCTGAAATTTATATAATTTTCGATTTCTACTTTAGAGTAAATAGACTTCAAAACTCAACTCTGGTGAGTGTGACCCGGGTCCACTGTGTGGTGACTATTGAGCATGTATGTCTCAGTATTCAGCTTAAGACAAGGGTACAGTGTCCAGGATACAGCATTGTGTGCCTGCTACTACAACTCACAGACAAGGCATTTGCCCATTCCTTCCAAATAATAACAGAGATACAATGTCACTGATCTATATTCGGGGTACGCCAAGTCTTCTGCATGGCTTCTGGAACTTCTTATTCTGTGTTAGCAGTAGCCTGAGGGCATTGTGTGCACCTGTCTCATGTTCAATGTGTCCTACTCCTTTTGGATGATCCTCAGAAGGAATATGGAAATCCCCAAATTACCAACTTCAAGCAAAGTAAATACAATACCATGCATAGACTAAGACTGCAAGGGTGAAAAGGCATTAACGTTATGTACATTTTTAACAACATTTTCCTATGTTTAAATGGAATGCAGACTGCATGGAAAGCATCTCAGATCCAAAGTCGGAGTGTCCTTCCTTTCTTCTTTTACCCTCTTATTCCCCGAGAGGAGCATGGGCTCTCCTCCCAAAATATAGTTCTACATTTGGACAAGGCTTATGTTTTTTAATACTGTGAGTTTGCACCTCATGTGTTACTTGGGCATTGCAGGATAAACCATGTAGTATTTCATATGGCTTAGTCTTGGCTTTACCTTTGCCAGTTAAAGAGTCTGCGGTTCTCTATAAATTCTTTGGCACGCTCATTAAAAATGCAATTCTTAAGTTGTAACCTCAGGTTATATTGCCCCATTCATTGAATCCCATCAGTGCCATTTCCTTCAATGGGTGTTCCAGACACTGACTACAAATGTGCCTAGGTCTAGCTCCTAGTTTTGGCAGGAGCCAGACTAGATCTCACATTTTCTCTAGTGGGAGAGCCAGTGGGCTTTGGGGTGTCGGGAGGAGGATCTCAATACAGCAATGTTCTTGTATAGATATCCTCGCCAACACTTTCTCAACATGGTCTAACAGGGCACACACCTTGCCTTCCACAGACTGGCATCAGTCTTCACCTTAAAGCACTTCTCGGAAGACTCTGTGTCTCATGACTAGACAGCTGAAAATCACCTGTTATAAAATTGCTGATTCAATAGGAGTCATTTTATACATTTTTGGGGGGCATACCTAGCCATGTGGGAGAAAGAAGGGTGTCTCCTTAACCTTAGGCAGAATAAACAGTGGCCGGGGGAGGGGGCAAGAGCTCAGCACTCAAGCTGACACCTCTGTAGCTGGCAATTCTAAAACCCCATGTTCAGGTCCTTATTTGAGATCATTGGACCACATCTGTGTGACTTTGTTGACCTCGGGGTTCTCATCGTGCACTTTCCCAAAAACACTCGGGCGATTCTTCCTTCCATTTTACTGACTTCTCCTTTAAGAGGAGCATGTTTACCTTCAAAAACTTACTTCAAGTTTCTTTTCGTTTTAGAGATTCCCTACCCCCTACACAGCTATATTTATTTAATGTCTTCTGAAAATGTAATTCATCAACATGTTGTTGTTCTAAATGCAGCAGCTCCCTTGGTGTACTTACTTTATCACCACTACCTGACTGCATCCCACCACCTTGCTTTATCAAGTTGTGGTCGATATAGTGCTCATAGTCAATGGAAGCTGCTCATAGGGCTTTGAACTTCACTGCTACGTTTATGGACCATTGTACACACACCCTAACCGTTGAAGTGAGGCGTGGTGATAGCAGTGATTTAAAGCCAGTGGCGGCTTGTACATTTCTGGATTAGAGGAGCGTAACTACTTTTCACCAGCCATGGCAGGTTTGCCGGGATTCCTCCCCCATTGAAAATCGGTTTAATAATGGGTTCAAAGGGGAAATTTTACAGCACACCTCAAGGCAAAATGGGGTAGAAATCCAACCAGTTTGCAATTGCTTTTGTAGGGAAACCCATGAAAAATCCCAAAGATGCAAGTCACCAACAATGTAGAGGAGAATTTCTGAGAGCATTTTCATGATGCCTTTGCCCACAAAATATGCCAGTCTAAAAGCATTTTCCCGCTGACTGTGCCCATAACTTTCCATGCTGGCATCAGCAATACATGCCAATATTTCCAAGTAAGAGACGCTTGTTTGCTTTGCACATAATGCCAGGAATGACAACCTAAGAAAGCATGTCCAAGAACATGTCCAAGTTGGTTCCACCTATATACAGAAGCGTGCCCACATAAGAACATACCTCTGTTGTCTTTGCATTAAAAATGCCATGTCACAATATGAAAACATGTAGAAACTGGCTGCACCAAAGATGACAGTCTAGCTATGTAATAATACATATCATGATTTCTTTGTCATAGATGCCCAGAAAAAAATGCCATGCCAAAGTAATGCATAGCTAGACTGGCTGCACCAAAATGCCAATCTAGTCACGTAATAACACTTGCCATGTTTGCTTCATTTCAGAAGTTTGATAAAAAATGTCATACCAAAGAAAAAGCTAGACTGGCTACACTAAAGTGCCAGTGTAGTCATGTAATAACACATAATAAGTTTACTTTATCACAGATGTCCAGTAAAAAATGTCATGCCAAAGTAAAGGTTGGACTGGCTGCACCAAAGTGTGAGTTCAGCCACGTAATAACACTTATCATACTTGCTTTATTATATGCTCATCTCATGATGCTGTCATATCCCTAAGACCCCCTGCTGGTCTCTTGTGTACCCGACCACAAATCGGTAGACCATTCTTGCACAAACACACAAGCACACAAAACACAAATTCATACAACATTCACTTTCTCATTCAAACTGCATTCCCTCGCACACCCATATATAATACTCTTGCTCATTCACACGGGCACCCAGCATCATAAAAATACTCATTCATTCACACACTCATGCATACATACAAAATACATTCTTCAAGCTTTTACCTTCAGCGCTTGTCTAGATGCTGCTCCTCACCGCAACACTGCCTCCCACGGGACGCAGAAGCCCTTGCTGTTCTGTGCCACATGAAGAGGAACTAGGAAGCAAAGAGCAGTTGCTGGTGTCTGCACCTGAGCTCAGGAGCCAGAGCACCCCAAGTTCAGCGCCCCAGCCAATCTGAATGTGCGGGTAGGCACTGTAGGTTCAATTGCCCAGCATGTATCCTCAATGCGCCATGCAAGACTGGGGAATCATAATGCCTGTGGCCTTACATGGACCATTGGACATGCATGCCGTGGGGCAGAAACTGTCAAAGGGAATCCACATTTTCTTTTAACAGTTTAAGCCAGCCCAGGAGTGCTCCCTCAGCTGCATAAAGCAGCTGAGGGAGCACTCAGTGTTTACAATGGACTGTCTCCGCTCCTTAATAACGGGCAAGGGTACTGGCAGGTCGACGCCCCCAGGCTCATTACGGACAAGCCAAGCACTATCTGGGAAGATTATTCTGCAGAGGGCTGTTAATCGAAGCAAATGCCTGGCCAGTCTCAAGTTTATTTTTTGGTGTTCCATATGCAACCACACGTATCTGAACGCTATGGGGGACCGAGGAAGGTCTGAGCAGTTGCAGGGTGCAGGGACCCAGGCAGACCTGGATATCTGGCAGTGCTTGCAGAGTGTGCCATGCACGCTTCTATGTTAGCACCGCAAATGAGGCTGAACACTAGTTTTTTCAATTGAATCCACATATTAGCTATATAAATGGAATTCCTAATGATTCGTGATTTTTATTTGGAGAGCTCCGCAGTTTGTGAATCGTTCACTGCGTCTCTCCATTCGTAGAGATATTAATGAAACCATTTATACTAATATGTATGTGTCATACGGGCTCACGTAGAAATGATCCATTAATTAATGTGCCATTAAAATAAAGTGTCACCCAATTAATATCAAGCTTGAGGTAATACTGAAAGTGTCCCGCCGTCTAGAGCTCATTTCCTTTTGTACTGCATTAGCAGGGAACATTATGAATTATTTCAGCATCGAAGGGGCCAAGGAGCCCTGAGACGTTCGCGGGAGGCCATCAGTACACGCTCTCTAATGGCCCCTTCAGTTTAAATGCTGTGCAGATTAATTGATACTGCCGCCATGAAATATTACTTCGAATGTTAGAGGCCATTGTAACAGCGTTTGCGGATTTGTGGTGTGTTTTGCATACTTGTATGCTATATTTGCCATGTGAGAGAAGTTATGTTCATCAGAGCTAGGTTGAGAGACTGACAGGCAGGACATGTAATGGTGTTTTGAAATATTGCAAAGAAAAAGGTGTGAAAGTATACTTAAAGTAATTGCTGGTAGACAACACAAGTTTGGCCAAAAGTCCATTCGTTTGATTTTCAAATCATTTGAATTTGTGGTAAAAACTATTTCACGGCGCTGATGGTGTTTTGTAATCCAGTTACATGTTGCATATGGTCAACATGTACTTTTTGTTACATATGGGCAAAGGAATAACTCTCCCTAAACCCAATTAGGACTTGTAATATTTAGGGTTTTATTGCAGAACATTTTCTTTAATGTCCCTGCCCAGGGGAAATAGAATTATCCACCAGTAATAGTAATAATAATAATAATAATAATAATAGTAATAATAGAATTATCTTTCAGCAAAAATGAACCCACTTAGAAAAGTGGAATATGAACTTTTCCCTCCAAAGGGGAGCATCACTTGGTCTCATTCCCCTGGAATGGTTGGGGCGCACATGGGTCAGCACACTACACCCCATGAAGAACCCCACGTGCCCCTTACGGTGGTCAGTCATAATGTAGAATTCAATAATGTAGAAAGTCAAAATGTCGATTTTTTTTTTTTAGAAAACACTAATGTCGAAAAACAATAATGTCGAATTTTTTCTACATTTTTTTAGAATTTTTTCGAAATAAATAAATAAATATATATATAATTAAAATGTGTTGAGTATGAGGGGTGAGAGGGTGGTGGGGCGGTGGCCGGGGGGTGTTGGGTGAGAAGGGTTGCGGGGGACCCCCCTAGTAAATGATACTCTTCTTATTTATTTATTTATTGATAGTGCTAATTGACATTTTTTTCAACATTTCTTTTTCTAAAAATTGACTCTTTTCATTATATGTATAGGTTTTCGACATTATTGTTTTCTACATTTTTTTTTTCTACATTTTTGTAAGTCGACATTTTTTTTCTACATTATGACTATAAACTGCCTCTTACAAAACAAAATGCTAGTCCAAATCTGTGAGGTGTTTGCCAGTTGGCCACAAGTCTGTAATACCAATTGGGTATAGGGAGCGGGTGGGCACACGATATGTGCTGCAATTGCATGAGCCTCAGAGGTGGTGCACGTGCTCCAAAATAGGTGTGAGAAAAATGTGTAGTGGTCAGACGGCCAGGGTTTAATACAATGGGCCTAATTACGAGGTTGGAGGTAGCCTTGCCGGTAAGAGCGGCAAGGCTACCTCCATACCGGCATGAAAGTCTGGAACCCGCAAATGGGCAATTACCAGGGTATTCCGACCCGGCCGGACCCGGTAATTGCCCTTTCGCGGGTGCCGGTGCCGGTAGATCCCCATTGGGGCTGAAATGGGAATGGGGATGCCTGTAGCACCGGCACCGTTCATAACTGTGCCGGTGCTACAGGCTTGCTGTGCTCGCAGGTCCCTTTCAATCCGCCAGGGCAGACCTGGCGAAATGAAAGGCACCCATGGCACATCTCGGAGTTTGCCGGTCCGGTAACAACGGTACCAGCAAGCATACCGGTACCGTTGTTACCGGACCGGAAACCTCGTAATGAGGCCCCATGTCTTGCATGCATATTTTGCACTTTTTTTGCATGATCTTAAACAGATAACTCTAGCCATGACATGACCTTTAAAACAACGTTTAATTCCTAAGTGCATATGCCCTAATCTTTTCAAGATGGACGGAAAACCTCTTAGCTGCGGATTGGCACCCTAGCTGGGAGAAATACAGGACCAGTCCTGGCAGTTGAGAGGGCCTCAATTCATCCCCAAGCCCCAGTGACAGTCTGTTTTTGAGCAGTTCATCTTCATCTCATGCCATACCTCATCGACAAGAAGCTTGACAGTCTTTCTTTGTTTCATCTAGTGAACAACCATTGAAACAAGGAAACAACAAGAACCATCAAATTTGAGAGCCTTTGTTGAGTACCACATGCCATTCCCAGAAAATCCGTGACCCAATCACCAGCAGGCAGTGCCCGAGGCTTCCTTGACATGCTGCTGGCAGATCAGTGGAGAGAGAGGAGTGAAGCGACACACTCTACGCATGGCAACCAAGAAGCCGTTGGTGCTACCGGGTGATGATACTGGCAAGCATGCATTTCTGACAACCAGCGCCCTGGAGCTCAAGGGACTTACGCGAGGGAAACAAACCCTTGAAATGCAGGAACCTACATTAGAGGCACTAGGAACCAAGCCCCAAAACACGTAAAAGGGCTTTCAACTTTACAGGCTGCCATTGCTGTTCCACACCGGACCTGCATGGAGGAAATGGGTAAAACCAGACGTCCAGAGCGGGTCCCGCGAGGGAACCTCGTAATAGGGTGGAAAGAGATTAATGGCGCAGGCACCATTCCCGGCACCGTTAATCCCATTCGGCCCTCCTCGTAATGAGGCCCACAGTTACCCATCATACCAGGAGTAACCATACAGGTAGGGCTAACGAAAAAAAAACATCAAGAGTTAGCCCAATGGGTTAAATGTCATGTTGACGTCTGATACCCAAACCCATGTCAGGTACAGGAAATAGTTCATAAAATACACACTCCTCCTGGAAGGGTAATTAGTCTTAAGTCCTACAGACAACCAGAAGCCTTAATACTTAATTACTAATAACTGAAAAAAAGCGCTTAATCCAGGTGTCTTTAATGGGTTGCAAAGTGAATTGTCCTCTCTAGTTGTGCTTGTCCCAAAGACTGACAACATATGGTGATTTTGTATTGACTTACAAAGCCTCAAAAGGATCTTCAACATTGATGCCTATCCGATTCTGAGAATAGGTGACCTGACAAACAGTTACCGGCAGGTGCCTTTCGATGAAGAGGTCAAATTCAACACTGTCTTGGCTACCCCGGAGGACCTGCTTCACTTCACAGTGCTACATTTAGGACTTCCAAATGTTGATGAACAATGTCCTGACTCCTTGACATGCCTTTGCTACAGCCTATTTAGATGATTTGGATTGTCTACAGTTCTATGTGGAAGGAACATCTACAGCATATCACATCCATCTGCAGTCAACTGAGGGAGGCCCACTTAACCGCCAACCCAGCCAAATGCCATCTAGCCCTGACCTCTGTCAAATATTAGTGGTTTTAAGTGGGAAATGCACACGTCCTTACCCAGAGCGTCAAGACAGATGCCGTCTGGCAAATTTCCTGACCCCTCACTAAGGAAATACGTGCATTTCTGGGCTTAGTCGGCTATTATAGCTGATACCTATCAACAATTCTCAGAAAAGGCGAGATCCTTTACTGACAGACTGAAGAAGAGTCACTACAACATCATCTATCGGGACAACTAGGCCCATACTGCCTTTTTTCAACTCAAAATAGCCTTGTGTAAAAGTCCCATTCTAATCATGCCAGCCTCCTCTAAGGAGGTAATCCTTCAGACAGCCACCTCTACTCTTGTGGCCATATTGTCAGGTAGAAGATGGGGGGGGGGAAGAAGCCATAAATATACATCAGCTGCAAACTATATCCCAGGAGAAGAATTATCCACATTTTGAATTGGACGTCCTAGCCATCAAGTGGACCATGTATAGTTTGTGGTATTACCTCACTGGCTGATGGTTTAAACTAGCGACTGACCATACACCCCCTGTCTGGATAGCTAGGAATAAAGACACAAATCCCCGAATGCTTAGATGACTCCTGGACTTGCAGCCATTCTCATTCAAAGTTGAACACAGCGCTAGCACAACACAAGGTAACATAGACATTTGCTTCTGATATCTCAAGTCAGTTAGCAGACAGGGAGATAAATAAAAAGAGTAGGCATTAAGGGAAAGGATGGAGGTTTGTGTAACAAGACCAGAAACCTGGCCTTCTCAAGAGGGGATTTGAACCCCTTCCATCCGAGGATGGGAGGCCTTCCAGGTAGAATATCAGGGCAAGTCCTACCCCATGGCAGAATGTGTCAGTTGAGAGGGCCTCAGTGCCAGTCAATTTTTGAGCCGTCCATCTTTGCCGCATGCCATGCTTCCCCCATAAGATTCCTGTCAGTATTTTTGTGTTTCAGACCCTTACATTAAATGGCAAGGACTCACATTGCAATAAATGCAATAAATGAATAAATAAACTATATCCAGGGCGAGTGACACCCAGCAAATGCATTTGAGTTGGGTGGGCTTTCTGAACCAATGCGAGTGCAATACTGTACTGCTAATGCCTCACCTCAAAGGCAGCAGAACTTGGATGTTTGTTGGGAATGATGAATGTCCTGAAATTAGATGGGGGCATGGCATCTTTCGTAAACCCTGGCTCAGCAACAACCCTAGCAGTCTTAAAGTGTTACTAGCACTATCCCAGCCCTTTTGGCCCCTAGTTGTTTGGGAAACACACTGGTTTCTATAGCAAACTACTACCACTACTACTTTCGGGATCTAATTACTAAGTTAATGTCTATGGTCAGAGGTAACCTGGGATCTAATCCTTACTTTTTTTTGTTAAACATTTTTTTATTAACATACAAAAACAAACTACAGGTCAACTGACAGGTTTCCACTGTGCCAATATGCTAAGGAAAGCAGCCAACGGTTCTAAAGCAAGAATGAACAACAGAGGAGACAGAGGACAGCCCTGCTTCATGCCTTTATACATCTCCCATATCCTAGAGATCTATTTGCCTGTGCGATCTCTCGCTGTGGGTGCAGTAAAAGCTAGCTTGAACCACCTTAATAAGGCAGCCCCAATGCCAAAATATCTCAGGGTCTCTAGCAGCCATTCCTACCTGACTGAGTCAAAGGCCTTGACCGCATCCAAGGAAGCCACTACACAGTTTACTTGCATGTCGTTAGTGCTGTCTGTCACATGATGCAGTCTCCTTAAATTACACAAAGTACTCTGCCCCGGGAAGGACCCAGTCTGATCAGTATGTACCAGGGAGCCTATTACATCTTTTAGTCTGTTTACCTTTACGGCTGTAAGGATCTTTCTGTCCATGGCGAGGGGTCTATAGGAGCTGCAATATAGTGAAGATTTACCAGGTTTGAGGATGAACGCTATGACAGACTCCCTCAGGCTGTGGGGCAACCCAGACAACCTTCCCATCTCTTAAGCCTCTTCTAACAAGAGATTGGGCGCTAGTATGTCTGCATAGGTTGTTTTTGTTGTAGAAATCCACTGCTAGTCTGTTCGGCCTCAGGGTCTTGGCAGTCAGTAGAACTGATATTACAGTGCTAATTTTGTCTATGGTGAGCTGGGCATCCAGCATGTCTACTTGCTCTCTGTCCAGTCTTGGTAAGTCAATCTGAGCAAGAGCCTCTCTGGTGTCTCTGTCACACTCCTCCGGTCCCACCGAATACAAGGATTCATAATATCTAGAAAATATATCATTACTCTCTCCCAGGGTTTTCATTATCGCTCCACTCTGATCGGTAATGGCGCTAGTCATGTCCCTTGATGGTTCCCTATGGCATAGACATGCCAATAATCTCCCAGGTTTGTCCCGTTCCACATGGAACTTGTGAGTGTATTTGGCAAAGTCAAATCTGCCAAGTCTGTGCCATTATTCAATGCATTTCTGGTGCGTGGCTGTTAGTTCCTATTTCCCCTCTCTCGGCATCTCCCCGAGATCCTCTGCTGACGCAATAGCAGCCGCAGTGTCAGTAAGAGCCTGCAATATATCCTTCCTGCGGCCAACCATCTTTCCAATAGCTGCCCACCTCATGCCTATCTTGAAACTGTCCGATAAGGTGCTGGTGTTTGTAACACTGCCCGTATAAATATCAAAGTACTCCTCAATCCTGTCTTTGGATCTAATCCTTACTTGACCATATTGTGCTATATTGGGCATATACGTCCATGCACCACAATTTTGTTATCTTCCAACATTGGGAGTGTTTTACACGGGCTAAATGTATGAATATGAAAAATAAATGAACTGCAAGTAATACAATTTGAGACTTTTCATATGGTTGACTTTTAGGTGTGCATGTGCCATATGATTATATGCCAAATTCTTCATTTTACTTTCACATTAAACGCAATAAAAAACAAGAATTGTTTCCATAAGTGAGCTGAGGGAGTATGCAATATAGGATTGGTCACCATTATTATATATGGAGCAACACTATAGTGAGCCTTACAATAGTATCAATGATTAACTAAATCACTTGTAAGAAATGGCAATATGGAAAGATAAGGAATGGCGTGATGGCCATGATCAGACACATTAAGCGGTACAGTAGCAATTTGTGCACTTGAACACATAGATCTAAAATAGTACTTTGTTTTATATACCAGACCTGATAATATTAAATAAATATACATTAAGGTAATGAATGTAGCTGTAGTCAATCACGGGCAGCCAGGTAACCATTCTCCCCCTTTAAACAGTGTAACACCCACTGTATGGGATAGAGTCAATAGTAAGGCACTACTAAGTGGGGCAGGTCTCACCCTGTTGCTGCTCCCCTGGGGTGCGGAGCTCCCAAACAATATTTTCCTAACACTTGAGTGGGGGGTGAAAGACTCACTCTGTCACCCTGCTCTTTTAGCATTACGGTGCAGCTGATATGCTCCTCTAAGTGCATTCAAGCCTTTTGCAGGCATGAATGAGTCTTTTCAGGTGCTTCTCGTCCAATCCAACATTGGTGCTGCAGGTCATTCTGGTAGCTTTGCATATTGAAGTAAGCAAATTGACTTAAGTCTAAACAATATTGTTTCTGGTTTACTATTGTACTTTAAAGACTTATGCCCAACAAAAGAGAGTTTAAAATGTCTAACTTATTTTTTGACCAAACTCACAGAAATGCTAGGTAGCGCCTTCATGAGGCCTATGCAAGGCACACATAGCAGCTGTAATCACTGAGGCTTTAGCAGCTATTGGAAAACTTTTCACAAACAAAGGACATACCGCTCCTTCTGAGTGGGCTATTGTATGCACATTGTCAAAGAGTCTCCTCTTGTCCTACCATTTAATAAAGAGTGGCCCCAATGTTTTGCAAGTATTTGAGTGTTTTCTGTGACTGTTCAATATGTGGTTGTGGCTCTGCCTTTCTTTTATTCCTGGGATTGTGCAAGGTGTGTTGTCTCCTAATACGTGTTACTCCCATCTGTGGAGATGAAGTCTATTTCTCTAGCTGCCTGTGCATTTGTGTATCCGAATGTTAGTATGTGACATCTTCACCAGGAAATGGTGGACTCCTTCTTCAATGATGTTGTATGTATCTTGGTCAAAGTATGACAGCCGAGTCGGTACTATGTATAGTGCGTATAGGTGAATATCTCTCTTTGAGTGGAACAGTTTAGGATCCCACCAAATGGAATATTGCCCAGACTGAAAACGTGTGTATTTTAGCCTGTAACTAGATGTTCAGAGTCCACAGAAATGAGCCCAATATCGGATGTAGAATAAAACTAGAAAGATTCTGATTAATACCAGAAATAAAAAAAAGATCTTCACATTTCTTGAATCACCTCACAGAAAAAAAAAATACCAGAATGTATAACTGTACAGCAAAGTGTGAATCAACAACTGATCAAACCCAATATAGCCAAAAATACTGGAAAAGAAACCATGCATTTCAAGGAGAAAGAAACCGAGGAGCGATACACAATGCACTATGAGCATCCAACAGGAAAGCAGAACAAGATGAAACGCTACAAACGACTACAATGAGAACACCGCCTTCACAACTATCTAATGACAGTAAAAAATACTAAACATAGACGACCAATGACCAACAACAGGTTGAATGACCATAGACTAGAGATCGAAACAGGCAGACATAAACAGACTGTGACAGCAACAGAATATGTACACAATGCAATTTGAACCATATTGGAGATAAACCACACTTCCTTATCCACTATCAAGGTAATACTATACAGACGACACAACAGAAATAAATCAAAGACTTTCCATACCACACAGGTGAACAAAAGATTAGAATACTATTCAGCGGGTACTGTAACACAGCGAATAAATCTGCACAATACCTAGCCGCATGATACAAGATAAGACACCCAAAAGACTAATGGCATACAACCAAACTGTATAAACTACACACAACCGATATATGGAGATGTAGAACAATACATCAATTCATAAAATGTATCTGTAAATCGGCTTTGGCAGGACATGTACTCATAGTCATGCCAATAAAGCCCCCATTCTCAGGCTCCTCATTGGCTGGAAGACCAAGACCACACCCCCACCGGGTAATACTGTATTGTATTGTAGAGACATCAGCTGCTCGGGAGTTTTCCTGCGATCCTGTAATGATTGTCACATAAATATCCCAACACGGCCAGAAAGTACACAGAAAACACCTACCGGAGTCCTTTCCCTCCGATTTATGGCGAAAATGAGGAAATACCTAGAAGTCCCTCCACTGGCCGGAACGAAAAAGTCCAGGCCAGGGGTGAGCCCTCCAGGGAAAACCCCCATAGGGGAAAAAACCCTGTGCCGAGAAGAGCTGCTGGGGTTCGAGGCGTCCAGATAGCTGCTCCCCGGGGAGGTTCCAGATGATCGGGATGTTTCTTCTCAATGTAGTAAATGATCTTCGTGCAATCAGTAAGGACTACTGGAACTAGATAATAATATAAGGGGAAATTTAAGATTTACCCACAACACATTCATAAACTGAGAAATGGAGTTTAAGAAGGAAGAAATGGAGGCTTACCCAAAACTAGCCAGAGATAAGCCTTGAGTGAGGAAAGGAGTGTTCCCCGATTTTAGACCCGGGATGTTAGTAGGAACTAACCAGAAAACTGTGAACAAAACAGAAAAATATGAACCTGGTAGCAGAGGGAGTTGAACTGACTTCCTAAAGATATTCGTGAGGAATCTTACCCTCGGAATAAAATGGTGAGTAAGGCTCAGCTCCAAACGTGGGTCGGAGTATATAATCACGACAGATGAGATGAAGCTTTTGCCTGGAGGGTAACAAGGAATGCTATACCTGTGAAGATCTCTCCCCACTATACAATGAGAGAGCAGAGGAAAAAAAATATGAAGAGACGTACCCGCTCGGTGAGCGTTGGTGGTTAAAGGAGGCGTCTCCGCCCTGAAGTGCAGGCAGGGGGATTCGGAAGTGAGGAAGGGATTCTTCTGCCGAAAGCTAGGAACACATATAGGGACGAAAGCCAGAACAAGGATTAAAGTGCCTATCAGGACAGAGGAGCTAAAAAGGCAATTCTAAGTATGGGGAAGAACAAATAGTAAATAGTTAGTGTTCGAACTCACGAAGCGTCTCAGAACTCTGTGGAGAGTAGCAACGCTCTGAACTGCCGTCGCCGTCTCGTGATAAGCGTTGCGTGCGTAGAGGGGCATGGCCATGGAAAGGTTGGTCGCTGCTTGCAACACTAGACCGTTGCCTGCAGTACTGCAATTCGCCATGATACCAGAAGGAGCCAGGTAAGGTACTGCCAGATCGCTGTGCCGTGTCCTCATCTCGACAGTGTTTATTACAGTATGCCCCCTCCTAAGGGTACCGCCCCCTGGTTTGTTCGGATGTTTTGAATGAAATAGACGCACAAGTTTGGGGGCATGAACTGCTTTTTCAGATTCCCAAGTTCGGTCTGAAGGGGAGTACCCTTTCCAATCCACCAGATACTGTAATTTTCCATGATGAAATCTGGAGTCACAAATTCCTGATACCTCATATTCCGAACCTGAGTATCCTAATAAGGGGGGAGGACGTACCGAAATGTTAGGATGAAAAGTACTTCGGAGATCTGGCTTTAATTGGGAGACATGGAACACCGGATGAATTCTGGACCAGGTCCTTGGGAGTTTTAATTTGAAGGCGACTGGGCCCCTCGCTGCCTCAACACGAAATGGACCCAGAAATCTCGGTGAAAGCTTTGAAGGCCGAAGATGTCTGGGGAGAAAACGAGAGGACAACCAAACCCAGTCACCGGCTTGGATAACCGGAGATGGGGTCCGGAGGCGATCGGCGAACTTCTTCACTCTTTCTTGAGACTCCGATAGGGCTTTTGAGGCAGCGAGATGACCATCATGAATCTGTCCCATCAGCTGTTCAACATCAGGGAACTTGACATCGGAGAGTTTGGTCTTGGGAAATGCGGTGGGATGGAATCCATATGAACAGAAAAATGGTGAGGTCTTCAGTGAGGAATGATAAGAATTGTTATATGCAAATTCTGCTAGAGGTAGTAACTCTGACCAATTATCGTGAGCAGCTGAGATATAGTTCCTTAAATAACCTTCCAAGGTCTGGTTGAGCCTTTCAGTCTGGCCGTTGGTTTGGGGATGATACCCCGAACTTAAAGCTCGTGTAATTCCTAAGATCTTACAAATCTGCTTCCAATATTTAGATGTGTATTGCGACCCTCGATCAGAGACGATGACTTCCGGTAATCCATGCCGGGAAAAGATTTTGTCAATAAACTTCCGGGCCATTTGAGCTGCGGACGGAAGTCCCTTAAGTGGCTCGAAGTGTGCCAATTTAGTGAAGGAGTCAATGGTTACCATAATGGCCGAATGACCTCCTGAGGGAGGTAGATCGACCACAAAATCAGTGGAGATGATTTGCCATGGTCTTGTGGGCAATGGCATTTTTACTAAAGTCCCTACCGGATGTTGACGGGGACTCTTAGTCTGAAGACACGTAGGACAAGAATCGACATACTGTTGAACATCCCTTCTTATCGTTGGCCACCAGAAATAACGGGAGATCAATTCTCGGGTGGTAATCCGTCCTCGGTGACCCGAAGTCTTGGAATCATGACACCACTTCAACACTTCCTTCCGTAGTACCTTGGTTGGTACGTAAACCTGAAGACCATGGAAATAACAACCCTCCTTTTTGGTCAGCGTTTTCTGGTGGGCTAGGGAAAGTTTCTTCAATACTGCCGGCCCGGATTGTTCTTCCAGACGTGATACAAAATCGAAGGGTTTGTTTACCTGCAACGTGGAGCAAGAGAAAATGGGTTCTGAACGGAAGAGGCTCGAGAGAGTAGGGTCCTTTCTAGACAAGGCATCCGCTTGCAAATTGTACTTCCCAGGAACAAATGAGAAGGAGATCCGGAAAGGGGAGAAAAAGTGAGCCCATCGAGCCTGTCTGCTGTTGCATGTTTGAGCATATTGTAAAATACGCAGGTTGTGATGGTCTGTTCTAACTTCCACTGGAATGACGGCCCCTAATAATAGATGCCTCCATTCTTCGAACGCTCTTTTGATAGCCAACAGTTCCTTTTCCAAGACAGTATAATTCCATTCGGAAGGGGATAATGTTTTAGACAAATATGCGATGGGTTGTTCTTGGCCCTGATCATCTTGTTGTAGCAAGACGGCTCCTAGAGCATGTTGGGAGGCATCAGTCTCGATGATGAAACCCTGCTTTTGATTCGGAGTCTTCAGAATGGGAGCGGTGGTAAACCGATTCTTTAATTCCTCAAAAGAATCTTGAATAGCTTTGGTCCAGACAAATTGAACCCCCTTCTTTAGTAAATTAGTCATGGGTTGTGTAAGAGAGGAGACATTTGGAATAAATCGTCTGTAGAAATTAGAAAATCCCACAAATCTCTGGATATCCTTACAGTTTGTGGGTACGGGCCAATCCTTGACGGCTGAAACCTTCTCTGGATCCATTGAAATACCTTGAGCTGACAAAATGTACCCCAGATAAGTCACCTGTGATTGATGGAACATGCATTTCTCCATATTGCAGTGTAAATGGTTTCGGTGCAGTCTGCTAAGGACTTCCTGGACCTGAGATTTGTGTTCTGAAAGATTAACCGAGAAAACCAAAATATCGTCAAGATAGACGATAACGGAATGAAGTAGAAGGTCGGAGAAGAGATGGTCCATGAACCTCTGAAAGACTGCTGGAGCGTTTGAAAGACCAAAGGGCATCACCTGATATTGATAGTGACCAAATGGAGTCCTGAAAGCAGTCTTCCATTCGTCCCCTTGTCTAATTCTTATTAAATGATAAGCCCCTTTCAAATCAAGTTTGGTGTATATCTTGGCCCTTTGGACTGCTTCTAATATATCAGGAATTAGGGGCATAGGGTATTTGTCCGGTATGGTGATCTTGTTAAGGCCCCGGTAGTCAATACAGGGTCTGAGCTCTGAACAATTTCTTTTTGGAATAAAGAATAATGAAGCCGCCGCCGGGGATGTAGACTCAGTCATCAACCCGTTCTTTAAATGAGTGTGTAGATATTCTCGTAGTACTTCTTTCTCGGTGTTAGAGAGAATATACATTCTTCCAAAAGGGAGAGGTTGTGCTGGAACCAACTCAATGGCACAATCATCGCGACGATGAGGTGGTAATTGCATAAATTCTGAGGTAGAAAAGACATCAGCATAATTTTGGTAGTCCTTCGGTAAACCTGAAATGTAGCTGACAATCTTGGTCCTTGGACTCTCTAGAACTGGCAATGTAGGAGCTTCTTTGTTCTTCCCTGGATCTCCAATACAATGCCTCACACAAAACTCGGACCCTAAGAAAAGGGATCCAGCCGTCCAGTTAATAAAAGGGTTATGTTTTCTTAACCAAGGTATCCCTAATATGATGGGATAGTGGGCGGCACGGATTATATCCAAAGTTATGGTTTCATGATGAGAGGATATTGACATGGACAAAGGATTCGTCTGGCTCAAAATTGGGCCGGAAATTAACGGACTCCCGTCCACACTTTCGACAGGAATAGCCTCGGGTTTTGCCGAACGAGGTATGTTTCTTTGTCTGGCCCATTGATCGTCAATAAAATTGCCAGCGGCTCCACTGTCCACCAATGCTGATATCTCAGGAAGGAAATTATCACCGATTCTTATAGTTACTTTTAGAACCAACATATAAGTCAGAGAAGAATCGGGACAAAGTGAACATTGTAAATTGTGTGAGGAACCTAAAACTAGAGAGGGTTCCCGAACCGTGGTTCCTCCTACGGCCGGGCGCTGGCGTTTCCCGACTTTCTAGGGGGAGCGATGGGACAATCTTGAACCACATGAGTATGTGCTCCACAATACATGCACAAGTTATTGGTTCTTCTCCGGGTACGCTCCTCTATCGACAAAGGACCTCGAGGGGTAGCGGTTCCTAATTGCATAGGTTCATCGGAACTCGATTTGTTTGTGACCGATGAGGGCTGAGAAGGAAACGGGCGCATGACTCTGCCTCTTCGTCTTTCATTGTTCCGTTCTCGGATTCTGTAATCTAACTGCATAACCAATGCCACTAGTTCTGCCAAGGATGATGGGCGAGGTACTCTGGACACTTCATCTTTTAGCTCCTCTGACAGACCTCTACGAAAAATAGTCACCTGAGCATCGTCTGACCAGGTTGTCTCGCTAGCCATCTGTTTAAACCGGGTGACATAGGTTAGTATGTCTTGGTTCCCTTGTTTAATGTCTAGCAAGTGTTCCTGAGAGGCCACCCTAATTTCCTGCCTAGCGAACATGGTTCGGATGCTGTTACAGAATGCCGTATAGGAGTCAAGAATTGGATTATTGGACGTTACCAATGGGGTGGCCCACGCTAGGGCTGGTCCTGACATTTGAGAAATCATATAACCAACTCTGTCCCTATCATTCTGAAAATAAGCATGTTTGAAAGCAAACTGTATAGTACAGGCATCAAGAAACTCTTTTACCCGATGAGGATTTCCATCAAACGTTCCTCCTGGTAGAGCCCCGGGAGGAACCTCTGAACACTGAGGGATCCTCCCACTTGTAGCCTGCTGAGCTGCCTGCTGTTGTGCAACCTGTTGCTGGGCAGCTTGTTGGGCTGCCTGCTGCTGATTCTGTAACAGCGCAGCGTTTTCCTGTTTAAGGGTCTGAACTTCTGAAGTTAAAGCCTGTACTGCAGCTATAAGCTGCTGGATTTGCTGATCCATCTTCCTCTAGGTGTTCCCCAGATACGCCCCGGCCGTGTCGAAATAATTCTCTTCGTCAGGGCGTTGCTAACTGTAATGATTGTCACATAAATATCCCAACACGGCCAGAAAGTACACAGAAAACACCTACCTGAGTCCTTTCCCTGCGATTTATGGCGAAAATGAGGAAATACCTAGAAGTCCCTCCACTGGCCGGAACGAAAAAGTCCAGGCCAGGGGTGAGCCCTCCAGGGAAAACCCCCGTAGGGGAAAAAACCCTGTGCCGAGAAGAGCTGCTGGGGTTCGAGGCGTCCAGATAGCTGCTCCCCGGGGAGGTTCCAGATGATCGGGATGTTACTTCTCAATGTAGTAAATGATCTTCGTGCAATCAGTAAGGACTACTGGAACTAGATAATAATATAAGGGGAAATTTAAGATTTACCCACAACACATTCATAAACTGAGAAATGGAGTTTAAGAAGGAAGAAATGGAGGCTTACCCAAAACTAGCCAGAGATAAGTCTTGAGTGAGGAAAGGAGTGTTCCCCGATTTTAGACCCGGGATGTTAGTAGGAACTAACCAGAAAACTGTGAACAAAACAGAAAAATATGAACCTGGTAGCAGAGGGAGTTGAACTGACTTCCTAAAGATATTCGTGAGGAATCTTACCCTCGGAATAAAATGGTGAGTAAGGCTCAGCTCCAAACGTGGGTCGGAGTATATAATCACGACAGATGAGATGAAGCTTTTGCCTGGAGGGTAACAAGGAATGCTATACCTGTGAAGATCTCTCCCCACTATACAATGAGAGAGCAGAGGAAAAAAAATATGAAGAGACGTACCCGCTCGGTGAGCGTTGGTGGTTAAAGGAGGCGTCTCCGCCCTGAAGTGCAGGCAGGGGGATTCGGAAGTGAGGAAGGGATTCTTCTGCCGAAAGCTAGGAACACATATAGGGACGAAAGCCAGAACAAGGATTAAAGTGCCTATCAGGACAGAGGAGCTAAAAAGGCAATTCTAAGTATGGGGAAGAACAAATAGTAAATAGTTAGTGTTCGAACTCACGAAGCGTCTCAGAACTCTGTGGAGAGTAGCAACGCTCTGAACTGCCGTCGCCGTCTCGTGATAAGCGTTGCGTGCGTAGAGGGGCGTGGCCATGGAAAGGTTGGTCGCTGCTTGCAACACTAGACCGTTGCCTGCAGAACTGCAATTCGCCATGATACCAGAAGGAGCCAGGTAAGGTACTGCCAGATCGCTGTGCCGTGTCCTCATCTCGACAGTGTTTATTACAGATCCCTAGGGGCCTGTCCACAACTGGGTCAGAGTCACATGCAAAACCAAACCCCTCATCCTGCGCTGTCTACTCGGGGTGAGCAAGATGTATCCACCAGCAGGTACCTCTGCCTGCCACTGGCAGGTTTCTGTGAAGGGAGCTCCCTAATGCTGATAAGTATTCATTGCTAGTTCCAGGTAGAAGGGACCCTTCCTTCCCGTAATGAGACCTTTTGATGTTTTGGATACAAAATTCAATACGAACAGTATTTGTATAAGCACTCTCCGTGGAGTTGATTTCAGAATTGAGTCCGTTTTCTATTAACTGAAATTTTAAAACTTTTCACGCAAACTACCTTCTCAGAAATGTGACAATTTGTATCAGTTTATTAGGACACCTTTTGAGAAAGGGTTTAAGTAAAAACAAGTCCTGCATTTTTCAAATGAGAAGAACTTTTCAAAGAAATACATTTCTTACAAAGTACTTGTCTGTCTGTGACAAGCGGTAATTTCGAGGTACAGTGGGCTTATGTTGAAACAATCTATATAGCATTAAAGTTTTAGACGTGCACTGCATGTAGAAAGGCTGGGTGGAAGTATTGCATGAGGAAATATGAAACAGCCTTGCCTTCTGTTTGACTCAGTCAAGCATTGCCCTTGGGTATGCTATTGAGATCCTCCTTCGCTCTGCTCCCACCATGGGTTCTATGAAGTGGCGATCGATCAGATCTGAAAAGTATCCTACATCTATGTCAAAATATCGAAATTAATAAAGGACTGTAGCAGCAATTCCTTATTTTTATGTTTTTATTTGCTGGTAGATCCTCCCACGCACTGTGCACTCTTTTGCATGTTGTCCGTAAAATCTTTACCTGTATGTGGGGGAGAACAGGAATGGCGCCTACTGATTATTTGGCCATTAGTATTTTAAAGTATGTCTTGTGACTGAATACTGTCCTTCCCAAAAGAAACCTAATTTTCTCCTGCCTATCTTTCCTTGTAGTTCAGAAAGCTGCCTACTTTTTGGCACATCCGGTTGTTAGTTAGCACAGGTTACAAGGGCAGTGGCAGCTCTATGCTTCCACAAACCTAGTTTATTATAAATGAGTACATGGCGAGGAACAATCAGATTGTTACAATTAATCTGATTCGCCCTCGCCGGGTCAATATCAGGCCGGGTAAGATGTACCTCTACGAGGGATGCAACATGCTCTCCTCCCTGTTTCTTTCCTTTCTCTGTCTGCCTTTCATGGAAAGGGATAAAGGACTATGCGTAGTCCCTTCATCCTGATCCATGGCAGCCATTTTGTTTATTTACGTTTTTTTCTATTTTTTTAATGGCCGCAATGGAAAGGGAGATGGGACTACACGTAGTCCCTTCTACCTGATCCCTGGCAGCCATTTTCTTCTCAAATTGTGAAACAGTCGCAACGCTGTGTCTCAACTTGAGAAAAATTGCTCTTAGTACCCTGGTACAGCATGCTGGCATACTAATAGCAAAAAGAACACTTGGAGGGGAGGCATTACCAGTCGGGTAATGCACCCAGGGCTACGTTAAAGCCCTCTGTTCACTCAGGCTTGTAACTATCAACTCCCCCCTCCCCCCTCCTCAGGTTCTATTACTTCAGTAGAATAAGCTACAGCACATAGCACATATACTTGTGTTCAGGTGTGTTATACATAACTTATCATATCATATATTATAAATAGGCACACATACACACTGTATAAAATATGTTGTCAACTTCATCAGTCAGAATACTCTAAATCAAGCCATCATACACCAATATTTTGTTTACCCTGTGCAGATGGTAACAAGCACAAGTGGGGAGCAGGGCTAGGTAGTGATGAAGTGATTGAAGAAGTAGTAGTGTGAGCACGGGTGTGGGGTGTGGGACACCTCCCTAAAAGCAAAAAGAAGGTGTACATCAAAAGCACAGTTTCTAGCTAACATTTCCACCAAATATTCAAAGAAGGGAAGAGCATAAAGATGTGTAGGCTAGCATAGAACATCCACACATGCTTGCTCTCTCTCTCTCTCTCTCTCTCTCTCTCTCTCTCTCTCTCTCTCTCTCTCTCGCTCTTTCTCTTTCCTCTTTCGCTCTATTTTGATCTGAGGCAAATGTGTCTTTCCATTCATCAGAAGTGCTCTGTCCTTATTACAGGAACACATTTGGGCACATGTTATACTCTAAAACAAACGCAGGCTGTCAACAGTGGCACACCCTGATCATTTGAAAGAAACAACAGCTTCCAAAATGCAGAATTATTTGCTAGCTGTGTTTTATATTGAGCTAAGGTTATGCCTTAGGGCCTACTTCTCGGTGTTGTTTTATAATGGCAAAACCGCGTTCGAAAACGCTCTGTGAATAAGGACCTTAGAATGTCCTTCCTAGGGAAATGGCGCACTGTTGTGTGTTGCAGTCTAGGGGAGAAACTGCATTAAAGAAATTGAAATAACCTGCATGGTTCAGACAGCTGCATCACGGAGAGGAGGCATTAGAGGATTAAGGGGACTGTGCCATGGTCATAGATGCCCAAGGGAGGCCCTGCAATGGACTGCTTCTGTTAAACACCCCTTCTGCAGGCTGGCTACCAGTGTGACCCTGAGGGCACCTTCACGTTTGGAATGGAATGAAATGGAATATGTTATGTCAGAGATCTTTTATACTGTGTTAAGTGTTATCCTATGTTAAATAATCTTACATACTGCATCTATCTATCCTAACCATAGTGGTTTTCCAGTGCTGGAACTTGTCCAAGGCTTTTCCAAGACTTGTCTGGATTGTGCTCATGCCTTGGGTGAATCAAAGTGTAGTCTATGGAGGAAAGAAAAATCAAAAATGGTGAGAAGATAAACGGCTAAGAGAAGCAGGAATGTGGCAGAAATAAACAAATACACAAGTGGAAAAGTACAAGGTGGTTGAAAAGGAGGTGTGTGTTTGTGGAAATTGGGGAGGGGGTATGTACAATCACTGTTAGAGGATTAACAAATGTTGATCTGAAAGAAAGTGAATAAAACCGGTCTGTGATGCCAAGGAATTTTCTGTGAGAGCAGCTTATGGTACACTTATTTCATGGTCATGGCAATAAGAAGCACATGGCCGTGTGATGGACTCTAGATTTGTCCTTGAAATCATGTTATGTTACAAAGATTTATACTGTGCCAATTCAACACAGAAGTAGTCTCCGAGGGCCAAGGCTTGTCTGAATAGAGCACCAGTGCACATGTGGAAATTACTGTGTTTTATGTATCTTTCTGCAAAAAACAATCCTCACAAACATCAAGCACCTCCTAAACTCCCCAAGTTTCCCACACACCCTTGCCACTTCACCATACACCCTATACTAAACCACACACAAGCTGCACTTGTATGCAGACAGAGGCCAAACTAGCCGCGACGCTTGGCAGGGCTGAAGAAGAGTTTTAAAAAGTGATCATCAGTGGGGTCATTGGCACTCACACAATACCCAATGCCCCACTGCGGGGCAGCATGACAAAATCCAATTTTGACTTTTCTTTAAAATGAACCTGAGTAAATATCTGCTGTCATCTTGCTCTAAAAGACCTGAGAAAACCTGAGAACGAAATGAAGAATGAGTGTTAGCATTGGGAATCAAACAGGACATGTTCTCAGGTGGTGTGAGGTGATTGCGGCGAAGCAAGTACAAATGTGGTGACCCCTGTTGAGGATATTTAATATCACATAGAAATGCTATATTTTGGGAATGAGATGCATGTAAAACCTGAGCAGAGCTGTTAAGGTTTTGGCTGCATTATAAATGATATGGACAGGGCAGGCTGCCCTCCTCTGCCAATGTCCATTTGTCCTGCTGCCTGTTAACACTATTAACACCATATAATTAGATCAGAGGTATGCCAGTTTTATTATCGACGGTAGCCAAATTAAGGTAGTGCAGAAGGTAAAGACACTTGGCACCTACATGGAGAAAAGTCTGGACTGTGAAGCCCATGTAACTGCAATGATCATCAGTACCAACTATCACCTTAAAGTACTTAGGCAAGTAGCACCTCTAGTCTCAATAGAGAATCGCATCAAACTTGCGAGAGCAGTGATTCTCCACCGTGTAGATTATTGCAACACAATATTGGGAGGTGCAAACAAAGCTAACATTCAACAACTACAGAAAATCCAGAATCCTGCAATATAGATCATCTTTCAGATGAAACATTCAGAGCCAACAAGTGCAGCTAGGAAAAAATCACACTGGCTCCCAGTGGCAGCGTGCATCTAGTTTAAACTGTTAACCACATGCCATGCGTGCATCTTTGGTAATGCCCCAGCATATTTGAAGTATAAGGTTAACATTTACCATCCTAAGAAAAACCTAAGATCAGCTGAGGACTTTTTGTTGGAATTACATTGGATAAAACTAGCCCACGGTCTCGGCCCGGCCTTCCATGTTCAGGGCTCCAGGGCATGGAACGACTTACCATCACAGTTACGGAAAACAGGAAGCCATCTTGCTTTCCGGAAGCAGGTGAAAACAATCCTCTTTAATTAGAATGTATCGCTCTCTGAGCAACCTACTCATCTATTATCTGTCTCTCTGCACCTGGATGCCTGCAGGCTTTGGCACTGTATAAGCTTAATAACATAACATAACATAACATAATTTGAGCAAAGTCGGCTCTTGCAGTTGAGAGATGTGTGTGTATGTGGAACTGCTAACACACTGCGCACACAAATACAATTTAAACCAGTTGGTTTTGAATTTAATCAACAAATAATGCAGCCTGACACGTGTTTCGAGAACCGAGCTCTTCTACTGAGGCTACATATTGATAGTATGAATATAATTATAAAGTTTGAAGTAATGCAGTTAATTAAATCAATGAACATGTTGGAAACCCAAATACAAAGAAACCGGGCAATTGCGGTGGTGCATTCAGACCAATGAGACAATTCAATTGAAGTCACAGGTTGTCACCATAATTGAACATATGAAATACATGTTGACAGATAAGACAATTTTGAAAAAGGATGTATAATCAATGTAGAGTGTGTTTATCCATTTTACACCAATCCATAGAAAAAGAAGGGGAAAAAAAGCTAGCATCCATTGACAGTCTAATTATAAAGGAGGCAGACAAAGGGGGGAATGTAGTCGTTATGGATAAAGTGGATTATATCTCAATGGGACTCGAACATTTGAACTCCCCTGGCTCTTATGAGATATTGGCACTAAACCCTATTCCTCACCTACGTGCAACAGTAAAGTCAATAGTGTCTAAATGGTACACATTTGGTATAATAACTGATGTGGAAAAACACATTTTAATTGTTGATGGCCCAGTGATGCCCACAGCCTTCTTCCTGCCCAAGATACATAAATCATTTGACAAAATACCGGAGGGGAGACCCATCTTGAGTGGAGGTGGTGGCATCCTGGAGCCCATCTCACTTTATATTAACAAATGTCTTGCATCCTTGGTAAATGCCATACCCACATTTATTCATGACACCATCCACATTTTGAATATTCTCGATCAACTTCCAGTACTACCCAACCTGTTAGTAACGCTTCATGTGAAAGCCCTGTATACTTCGATATACCACCAGCAGGCAGTTGCCAGCGTCAATTATATTTTTCGGGAACACTCGGCTTCCTTCATTCTTTGAACATATTGAAATGATGAAAGACCTACTATCATGTGCACTCTCTAACAATGTGTTTCTTTTCAACAACACTTACTATAGACAGCTTATCGGCATCGCGATGGGGGCCAGCTATGCTCCTGCACTTGCAAACATGTTCATGCATCATTATGAGCAACAGATTGTTTTTACTAATGTGACGTTTCAACCACATATCCAGATGTGGAAAAGATATATAGACAGTGTTATTCTGGTCTGGAAAGGGTCTATTGAGTGTCTAAATGAATTTGTAATTATGACACTTTATAATTATATTCATACTATCAATATGTAGCCTCAGTAGAAGAGCTCGGTGCTCGAAACACGTGTCAGGCTGCATCATTTGTTGATTAAATTCAAAAACAACTGGTTTAAATCTTTTCTGTGTGTGCATTGTGTTAGCAAACAACCTTTCTGTGTTTAACTTACCCAGTGGGCAATTTGGCAGGTTTCCACTACTGCTTTCACCCGCAGCCCAATCAAACCAACTAAATTTAGCAGTCCTTGCGCAGAACCTCATGGGTCCTTATCTGCCACACGTGTTATATATTTGGAACTGACATTCACATTCTGTGCCTAAAATATAGGCAGAGCACCAACACGAGGAAGGAGCTTGAGGGCTCTGTCCCCCGCCTTCAATTACAACCCGGTCAACATTTTACAAGGACTTCCACCCCCCAGCCTCATGCCACCTCAGAGGCAATCTAATAGTAACATTGTTTCTACTCTCTGTAACCCACCCGCAAGCCCATCCTTTTATTTGCAGGACCCCAAAACACGAGGGGCCACTGCACTAACAAAGGTTGAGCTACAGCAAAATGCAGTATCGTCACTTGTCCTAAGGGACATGCTTTGTCCTAGGTTGAGAAGTATTCAGCTTTTGGTGAAATGATTTCTTTCATTCATTCTGTGTCCCTGTTTACTTAAGGATGTTTTACTGCTAAAAAAAAAAACAATACAGTATAGGGCAGGCAGTCTTGCTTTTCAGATGTTGTTTCTTTTAGGTAAGAGTTTTATGAATCCTTTATGTATCTCATTTATTAATATTGGGTAGATGCTCTTTCGTGTGCTTTAGCTCTTTTTTTTCAAAAGCCCTATTAATTCTAATGTCTAGAATTGCACCAAATGAATGATTATGACCGCGAGCGTTGGGAATAGGAATTAATTATTTCCTGTGAATGCCATTTTTCAAGATCATGATTATACCATGGGTCACTGGTTTGCAGAATGCTACTTGCTACCAAGAGAAATGCAATATAAGCCATTCAAAACAATGTTGTGAATTTCTCCTGAGTGTACATTTTCAGACTGCTTAGACCACTACAGTGGTGACTGGTGCACTATAAGAAACTATTAATATACGATATAACAAGCCCAGGGCACAGGGCATTGCATAGCCATGATGGTTTCATATATGATACAACCTTTCACTTTCAGGCTCAAAATGATAAACACTACTCTGCAGCAGGGTAATGCCAATAATTACTAACCTGTGACAGAGTGCTGGGATCCTTTTAATCAATCAAGATATATTAAATCGGATTTCTCCTTTAACAAAAAATAAAAGCAAAAAACCTGACACAGAGAAATAAAGACATCAAATCCACAAGAATTTACATATGATGCTTTTAGTGGCATGATTTGGGTATTGTGCATTATAGTCATTACTTGCACCACAGCAGGAGGAAAAACATAAACAAAAAACTACAACCGTAGACACCCTCCTTACCTAACACGTGGATCAATTAACAAATCCAAGTCCATCTTGTCCACGTAAAAATCCTTGTATCAAGCAGTCCCTCCTCTTTTACCCTGCCAATTCCTCAAAATGTCCCCTAATTTCCCATGTGAAAAGAAAAAGAGGACTGCCAGAGCCCTCATGAACCATCAAAACCAATAAGATATTCTAGAACTTCGATCTGAAAAATTCTGGCCTTAGCAGTATCTATTTATCAGGGCCAGCAAAAGAAGTAACATTATGGAGAGTAGTGAGAGAGAGACAATAATAATAATTCGTTTTTTATATACTTTCCTCCATGCCAATAAAAGCATCTCGACTATCCATCACCAGCTGGAAATGATCAGCATTCTACGGTATGGCAATTCACAAAAGTGCAAAAGGAGAATAGGGTGGGCTCCACTTCTGACAAGACTGATGGTTATTAAAATAGGTGCTACACGGATCAGAGCATGTTATAAAGCTTTGGCACAAGGTTACGTAAATCAAAGAGGTAAAAAAAGCTAGAAAGAATAACTAGCTCAAGGTATGCTGACGCTGTGCTCTTATGTAAAAGCTGCAGATAATTATTCATTACTCATGAAATGTTTCCAAAAATAATGTTCAAAAATGTTTTTTAATAATTTAATTGCATGAAAAGGCAATATGCCTCCAGATGGTGTGTTTCCCAACATTCTTAGCCAAGGCTTTCCGGACATAGTCTGTCTTCAGGACTTGGACACTGCCATGTATTTCGTTTTTACATTCCAAACAACCATTTGTAACAGCCGTAATCGCAGATCAAATCAAATGAAAATCAATAATAATATATATTTAATACATACCAAACATTGTTCATATCATGAAGTGAAGATAAAGAAAACAAAGCAATATAACATGTTAGGAGAAGATAAAATTAAAGCAAATAACTATGAGTTCATTGGGAAAAGAGGCGATTTACCTGGCTGTGAACCTTTTGTAAACATCTGAAATCGACCTCATTTTGCTAACGATACAGGAACTAACCAAAACCATAACAATATTGAATAACGAGATACAAGACATTGAGAAGGAACTCCAAGAACTATTGGGTCAAGAAGAATTAGACATTATCCTAATTGACATTAACCAAAAACTAGAAACATACACATCCGAATTAGAAGCACATGCTGATGGGGAGGAGGTTCCAGAGTCTCGGGGCATAGACAGAGTAGGCATGTCTTCTGTTTTTTTCCCCTGCCTGCACCGGCAGAGTTCAAGTCTGCGCATATCCTTAATTCTGATGGAACGTAGGCCTCCTGAGATGTTGAGTTTCTCAGTGGGGTAGCTTGGGGACTTCAGAGTGATAGCCATGTAGATGTGGTCGCAGGATTTGAAGATGATATGGGCTTGCTGCACGAGCTAGTACAGTTTGATGAGGATTGGGCAGATGTGGTTGAATTTGCAGAGTCCTTTGTTGAATCATGCTGCAGCATGCAGGACACATCTCAGGGGAGCCAGAGTAGTCACTGGAAGGCCTTCCAAAAGGGCATCGCTGCCATCCAGGTGGGAGAGGACCAAGGATTGGACAGCCGATCTCAAGCTGTTTTCTGGGATGAAGGGCTTGATTTTCCGTCTGCAGGAGAGAATTTTGGTACCAATCACACCAACCGCATACTACCACAGGAGTACAACTGTTCTGAGTGGTACTTTCTCATGTGGATTTAGAACTGGAACTTGACCCCACAATGCCTTCCCCAGTCTCTAGTGACTGACTAGCTAAAGTGATAATGCTGAAATCCCTGATGGCCAAGGCCTCAGAATCAATGGAATATTAGAGCAGGTTTTGGTCTTATTGAATCTTGGAAAAGTGAGTTTTAAATAAATGATACAAACTGCCTTTTCCAAACTTCATTCTTTAGAGCAGCGTCTGCCTCCTCCTCATCCTCCTCCTGAGAGAGAAGTTACCCCAGGGAATCTCCCTCTTCCCTGTCTTACTGTGACATAACTAACTGTAAATGCTAGACAACCCCTAGGTTGTCACATATTCCAAAGCAAAAGAGCAAAGGCACATGCATGTAACTTTCTGTATCCCCTTCCTCTGATCAGCCCTGTACGTTGCACTCCTACTCAGGGTGGGAATGGGCCATAAAATAGTATCGGGCACCAATGACAAAGTGGCCCACAGATGCAAATGGCTTTCATTCCTTTTGTAACACTGTTTGAATAGTAGCCATAGAGGAGTTGTTTTATTAAGTGGGATACAAATTGTGCATTTTAAAGAATATTTCTTAAGCAACACTGGTCAAAACGACATGCTGCACAGTGAATTAAGTCATCAAACTGGCCCGGATTGGTCAAGAAACAGTCCTGCACCAGCATTGTGTGTTTTTGGTTTGGCCATAGGCCTAAAGTCCTGTAGGCGAGTCTGAGCCTGCTCCTACATGAGAGACTTCCCAATCCTGGGAGGAAAGACTAATGGCACACATCTCACGCCCATTGAAACTGGCACCAGACTCCCTGAACCAAGCGAGATCATATGGTGCCTACAAATCCATTCCCAGATATGAAGCACTTCTGGTAACGTCAACAATGAGCTGCTGCCTAGAAAATGCTTAATACTGCACTTCTATTTGGGCAAAAGCACAGATTAGCTGATATACTTACCTTTGATCTGGAGAGCAGTAAGGAAAGTGGAGGGACTGCTTGACCGGAGGAATTGTATGTGTAAAATGTGGACTCTGAAAGTTAGGGAAGGAGAAGGGGTCTGGCTGCTGTATTTTTTTAATGTATTTCTTATTACTGCTGTAGACCAATTAAAAATTGCAATGTCTAATGAGAAGCCTACGTCCCATAGAATTTAAGATTAAAAATATATGTTCAATGTGTAAGTGATTGCCTCTAAAGTTAGGAGGTGTTGATCTCGGTGACTCTATGACTTTGCTCAATGTTATGGATTCTTTCACCTGAAGCCCCAGCGTAAACTTGCCAGGTGTTGGAATTTGCAGAATGCCTCAATGTATCCACATTAGCAGAGAGAGGATAAGGATTGAGGGCATGCACTGGAAATGCCCTCCCAACTGTTTAAAGCAATCGTGCCTGGGGAGGGTTCAGGTTAGACCTGTTAGCGTGGACGATCGTCATAGCTTGTATTCCAGATGCCCATGCATTGTGGGCTTTAAGTTCCAAGGGGTCAACGTCCACACTTGTTGCATAGGATCCAATGCCAATATTCTCAAATGAAAACAAAATATTGAAAACATGTATTCCTCTCAAACCCTCGGGCCAAGAGGTCCACTCATAAAAGTCAACAGAACAGCTGTTCCTGCAGTGTGGAAGCAAATTTGCTATTTTACTTATTTTTGGATGTTTTCAGTTCTACACACTGGATAGGGTCTATGGTGGGGAGTGGGGAGAGTACACAGAGAAAAGTGTAAGAGCATCTCGATTATTACATTATTTCCCATGGGTGATAGATCATCTGGCATGGGACGATCATCATCTAGCAAGTCATCATCTAGCAAGGTCAGCTATCATCTTTCAAAGGGCGTCCATCATCTTGCGTAGATCTACCTCTACCCGGATTACCATCATCATAAGGCCCCAGGGTGAGAGAAGGCCCACGGGAACCTGATATCAGCATATGCAGCATCATAGCCGGTCTTAGACTTTTGGCCAGTAAAAGGAGACTAGCGGTCTAAAGCGAGAATTGCTCTCAAGTCAATACAGGTGAGATGGACAGGGTTATCCTGGACCACATGCAAGATCATTCAGCATACACCAGACACTGCTTCTGGATTTGGATAAGTCAAGCTCAGCTCGCAAGTTTTTATTCATTTTTAGGAGGGTCTACTTTAATCGGCTTTGTCAACATTAGCGCACAGTGTCTGCAACCTTTGGCCCTCCAGATGTTTTGGACAACAACTCCTATCAGCCGTAGCCACCATAGTCAATGGAGATGGATCAAGGGATTCGTAGTCCAAAATATCTGGAGAGCCGCGAGTTGCAGACCCAAGCACTCCGAAGCAGCAAGTGGCTGCAATGAGCTTGAACTGAGGTGAGTGGGCGATTTTTCACCCGCTTTCAAAAACAAGTTGCACAAAAGATTCGGGGCCACGTCTTTCCATTAGATTGCTCTCTGTTTTCTGAACAGTGCAATTATATTTCTTGTAGTTGCTTTTTTCGCTGCTTTAATGTTCTCACTTTTGCAGCAGTTGGTCACTGTGGGCAGGCTCTGCACATTTTGATTGAAGCTTCCTATTTTTTGGGTGGTGTTTGCGTTCTCTGCCTATCTTAACCCTCGTAGCAGCAACCTTTCATGTGCATTCTATGACAGCACGAGAAGGAAGGACTCCCAGTATTTCCATATAAGAGTGTATCTGCTCTTTCTATCCAGTCGAAGTGTTTATTGTTCACGAATGCGTGAATGACATCAACTTACTGCGACAAAGAAAGGTGAAAGCCCAACGCGCCCATCAAAAGATGCGTTTGGAAAAGGGTGTCAACTCAGCCCCCCTTCCGCATCCCATCCACCCGTCTCCAGTCGCCACCTATCTGCACGACTCCTTCAAACACCTGAATTAGAGGCTTCTTCCAATGAGGAGGAAAATAAAGATAACGCCGAAAGTGTATTTACCTTTTTTTTCTTTTTTGTGATGGACTGGCATGTTTTCACATTCTGAGCATTCACTCACAGCACTGAAATGCCCTGTCAGAGCTGCCGGCCCTCCTGTCCGTCACTTCTGATGTGGAAGCGATGAGCAGCACGCAAAGGGACCTCTTTAGAGCTTGTGGTTGAAAGCTAGTTAGTTTCGTGATGTCTTTTCCCACTCCAATGCCCTAAGCAAACAATGGTTCAAAAACGCAACACAAAATGCTAATGTTGTCCTTTTAAATCAGGCATGCAGCTGATACTGAGCTGGAGAGACTGCAACTGACCACGGTTCGATAGCATAAGTAAAAGTAGCAACTAGTCACACGCCTTCAGCACTACCACTAACTACAAATGGGCATACATTCGACCACTTTGATAGAAATATCTGAACAGGTCTTCACAAATCTGCTGCCCGGAGTGGTCCAAAGATTTGCACCAACTCCGGCTTGGTCAGGGATGTCATTTCACCAAAATGCCTGGGGTAGCGGAAATGGCATCACACGATCCTTGACCTCTGGTGACATCACAGGAAGTGATGTCATTGACCTCACCCGAAGCGATATCAAGGGAAGCGATGGACCAGGACCTTTCAACCCATTGACAAAACAGGAAATGGCATCACATAGCATTGTTCCTAAGTACACTGAAAAAAACGTTACGATATCACTATAATGTGATATACATTTAATAAAAGAATGGATCTCCATATGTATCGTTAAGATTGATTGATTGATCGATTTATTTATTTATTTATAGATCAGTGTGTGTAGGCCCATATTACCAAATTATGGTGAATGCAAGCATACGTACATTGCCAAATGATAATAATGTGTTATTATATAGCATGTACGCTTAAGCAATTTATATAGAACAAATATACATACAATATCACCCTGTGTTGGTACTCATTTATCAACCTCAGAAGAATGAGAGGCTGAGTTGAGGTATTTAAGAACAGACTAAATCAGTGATTCACCCCCTGAAGTGTGCCTGAATTAAACCTTTAATGAGTCTAGCAATTATTGTATTGAATTCCAGAAAGACAGATTATTTAGTATTCCTATTCTATCTTATTTAGGGTCACTGCTGAAAGTGTTAGACTTGTGGAACCACTGTTCTTTTTTATTTTAAGAGGCCTGAACAAGAAAGCCAGCTACTCCAGAAGAAAAGAACCACGTGGCACTGGCCCAGAGCCCGGGACCTTGCATAAAAAAAGGGGTAGCAAGGGAGACCCCAGGGGTAGCAAGGGAGACCCCAGGGGTAGCAAGGGAGATCTCACGGGTTGCACTTGCAACCACTGGTGACCCCTAAATGACATCCCTGGGTGTGGTCTGCTTTTGATGCCTCTGCCACCCTTGTCAATACTAATGGGGCTCGGCCTGGCTATCATGGGTATCCTAGTTAACAGTACCCTACATGCCCACTAAGGATTGCCATAATGCAGTTGCGCTTCTTTAGCCCCCTATACCAACAATTAGCCTTTCCATCATGCTTATTTTTCTACTGATATGTGAAGATTTCCTGTATCAACAATGGTGACAGAATGCACAGTGTGGTGACTCCACACACAGTTCTAGCACTGCATTTGAAATGTTCTCTTATTTTCACATTTGCAGAGTCAAGGATGGTCCCTTGGCGCTAGGACTAATACTTGGGAACAATTAAAGGGGATAAATAATGCTAAGACAGCCCTGTGCAATCACAAAAACTCCAAACAGTCTTGAAAACTGGAGGCTTGAAGGCAGACGGTGCGGCCATCATGCCTGACCGTATTGCGATGTGTTAAGCGGTGGAGAGACAGTAGTGGAACCGATGTATCTGGTGGGATGTAGGAGTTTGAGTTTGCAGATGAGCAAGGCAGGCATAATTGTTGGAAAAATGACTTCACCCTGTAAAGACACAGGAACTTCTGTTTCTTCTGGCAACCAGAAGCTAATGTAGGGATGTCGAGGCAGGAGATACGAGGATGAATTTGTGGAGTCTCTGAAGGAGAGGAGAATAAGCATTCTGTACTCTTTGTAGTCGGAAGATAGTAGAAAGGTGAAGTCCAAATAAAAGGCTGTTGCTTTATCTGTCAAGCCCACCAGGAATATAACACAACGTATTCCTGACCCCATAAGCCGAATGGAGGTTGACCCTCCCACCTTGGTTGGCACGGGTTTCTGGTTGTGAGTAACACGTCACCCTGCAGGGACATCATTTAGGGGTTGCCAAGGGTCGTGCCTGCGACCCCTAAAGTCTCCCTTGTTACCCCTGTGGTCTCCCTTGCTACCCCTAAACAAAAAAAAGTAACTTTCTTTTTCAAATTAAACTGAGGCTCCTGGGCTGTGGCCAGCAGCATGTGGCTCTTTGTTTCTGGAGGGACTGGTTTTCTGACAGCTATAGCTGGTAAGATAGCTCATTGGGTTGCGCACTCACTGCTGTAATGTGTGTGTAATCTGCAAGTTGTAGGTTTGACTCCCTGCAAGGTCAATCTAGCCTTTCATCCTGCTGACGCTGATAAATTAGTACCAACACAGGTTGGGAGATATTGTTTGTATATTTGTTCTATATGAAGTGCTTAAGTGAAAGTGCTACATAATAACACATCATTATCATTTGGCCTTGGACATCTTGCATTCACAGTAATTTGGTAATATGGGCCTATACGCGCTGATATTAATGATACGTATGGTGATCCATTGATCTATAAATGTATATCACTTTACAGTGATATCGTAACCATATTTTTCTAAGTGTATTTAGAAACAATGCTATGTGATGCCACTACCTGTTTTATCAATGGGCGAAAGGTCACTTTCCATTGTTTCCTTTAATGTCACTTTGGAGTGGGGTCAAATGGCTTCACTTCCTGTGATGTCATCAGAGGTCAAGGGTCATGTGATGTCACTTCCACTACACCTGGCATTTTGGTGAAAGGACGTCCCTGTCATCATGGTTAGGAAGAAGTTGTGGATAAGGAGGGGCAATTAGGAACACCAGTAAGATGGTTAGGAACCGTGAATGGATGGGGATGGGGAGTTTAGGGAAAGTGCAAAGCATACAATACCACCTTAATAGTTTGAACATACATAGACAGACCCCAGACTTATTTATCCTAGGAGGCACCTCCTGAGATCACAGAATGCTGTTTCTTAGTCAAGGACACATGTTTCCCAAGCCAGATGGCCTGCCCCTACATCCTCCTTGCCACACTATGTACCTAATGTTTCTCAACCACATTGATTAAGCACAGATAGACACACATAATCATATTTAGCCATGTGCGCACAGTTCACCACAAACATTAATTAGCCACATACAAGTAATGCCTAGGGACTCAAAAACCAGCAAACTGCTTGACTAGTAGCCCCAGACAACATATAAGCAAGCAAGAAGTGTTTGGGTTCACTCAGGATTGTTAGACAATGATTCTCTGTCCCATCTCTTGACTAGCACTCCCCATATTCATAAGGGAAACTGCTGCCAGGCCCCAATCTTGCCAAATATATTCATATTCTGTAACAATCTTTAAGTTTTCCAAATTCACTTATCTTAAGCTCAAGGAGCCAACCTCTGTCTCCTCAGGCATTGCGGAGTGTTCAGAAAAATGCTGACCAGCAGTTTGCTCCAGGTCTGTGACGGCAACTGCAAGGAGGTGGTATGTGCAAACTCCTGCTTGAGAGCGAAACATGGAACAAAAAGCTCCCACCATTCAGGTAACCACCCCATACCTTCTCCACCAAACACCTCAACTCCAGTCCATGATTCAACGTGCTATCACTTCGGCCTGTACCTGCATCCTCTAAAATCACCAGCAAGCAGCACGGCCCGAGGTGGGGCTAATAAGGCAGTACACCCAGCGTTACATGCATGTTCATGTCACGTGACCTGCCCACCACTACTCATGGAAGTTTTAGTGCAGCTCTGTGCAGCCCCTCAAAACTCCTTACATTACCCTCCTCCCCAGGGCCTCTCCAGTTCTTGGTTTATTTGGATGTAAATGGTGAAACAATTTTACCAATCTAGGTGCATGAACTTCATCAGGTGGGTCCCACAAATTGTCCTCAGGACCATAACCTGACCATTCAATGAGATACCATAAACAATTGTGTCTTCTCCTGCAGTCAAAAATTCAGTGCGCCTCAAACTCTTCCTGACCATCCTGTAACAACACTGGTGGCTTCTGAATCCAGGCAGTAGACAATGCAGGTTTCACTAAAGAGACATGAAAAACAAGATGCAGAAACATTTAAGAACCAGCCCTCCTAATGTGTTGCATAGACACCCACATCTTCTCTCCCACTGTATACTTACGTACCTCCTCTATCTTTTTGTCTGCATATTCCTTATATGATGCTTTCGCCTTGATCAAGTTTTGCTGTGCCTTTTGTCTGATTTTGGCAAGCTCTTGCTTACGCTCTGTCACTGCGGGTATCCTGTTATTAGAAGGCAGCACCTCTGGTAGCATGTGTATTAACTCTTGGCCATATAAGCACATATTAGGTGACATACCCAGGTGGCATGCTCTGAGTTAATATAGCTGAATTCTTGTAACCATAATGCCTGTATCCAGGATCTTACTCCGTCTGCAATAAAACAATGCAGGAACTGCTCCATAGTTTGGTTTACTCTCTCAGTTTGCCCATGCATCTAGGGGTGGTAACTGGTGGAACGAGCACAAAAGGAACGCCAAAACTTCGATGTAAACTGTGACCCTTGATTTGATACTATGGACCAAAACAAACCATGCAATTTCACCACATGCTGTAGAAACAAACTAGTCAACTCCACTGCATTCAGTACCCCAGTATAGAGACACAATGTGCCTGCTTTGAAAAGTAATCCACCACTACCATTATGGTGTCAGATCCCTAATTCTTAGGAATTTCGGTTTGAAAGTCCATGGATATATTTGCCCAGGGTACATCAGGGTGGGAAGAGGTTGCAACAACCCTGCTCGTTTAGAGAGGTCTGCTTTAGCCCTCCTACATGTTTGACGTAATGTTGCCCATCAATATTCATCTCTAGTGACCAGAAATATCTCTGTAACATCTTCAAAGTCTTTCTTTCTCCAGCATGACCTGCCAGCAGAGACTTGTGGCAACAAAACAACATCCTTTCCCCCTAGTAATTGGATGGGTAAATATAGCTTGCCTGCCAGATAAGGCAACCCATTTCATATTGTCCTTTTCAAATCCTTGCCCTCCCAATTCTGCAATTCCTCCCATGACAGACTCCTCAGTACCTCAGTTACTATGTCTTGGGTAACTGCCCCCCCAGTTCTGTTCACTGCTTTGATATCTCGATTCTCCTGAACCGACATTTCCATGGGTCCCTGTCTGATCAAGGCATCTACTTTTTCATTGTTCTTTCCTGGAAGATAAGTAACTACAAAGTCAAATTCTTCAAGAAATTGTGACCAACGCAGCTGGCGAGACTCAGAGTCTTGGCTGATCTTAAAAACAAAACATTCTTGTGTCAGTAAGCACTGTTACCAAGTGGCGTGCCCACATCAAGTAGTGCAACCATTCCTGAAAGTTTGCCTGCATAGCCATCAATTCCCTATCAGTAATCGCGTCATTTTTTTCACAGCCAGTCAATTTACGTGAAAAGAAGGCTACTGTGTGCATCAACCCATCCTCATTTCATTGAGAGAGAATTGTTCAAATTGGAAAGGCTTCTCCAAATAAGGATGCCACAGGATTGGAACCTCTGTGAAAGTGGTTTTTGATCTCTTAAAGGACTCCTCTGCTTCCTCATCCCAGACAAATATAGTTGCCTTCCTAACTGGTCATGCTATTGGAGTAATAATGTGTGAAAAATTGCCAACGAGTCATCAATATCATTTGGCGCACCCCAAAAAAGACTGGACCTCCTTAACACATCGGGGAGACGGCCACTGGGTTACTGGCTGCACTTTCCTGTCATCCATGGCCACACCCACAGGAGTGAGTATAAAACCCCAAAATTCTACACGGGTGGTATGGAATTCACATTTCTCCAATTTAGCAAATCATTTGTATTCCTGCAGATGCTGAAGCACTACCTTGACCTGTTGCACATGTTTCTCCACAGGCTCAGAGTAAATGAGTGTATCATTTATGTACACTATAACAAAGATATCCAAATACTCCCTCAGCATCTCTTGCATGAAATGCTGAAAGGCTGCTGGAGCATTGCATGAGCCATACAGCATCACTAGATATTCAAAAAGGCTAAACTTATTGCAGAAATCCGTCTTCCACTCATCCACCTCCTTCACTCTTATCAAGTGGTAAGCCCCCCTCAAATCCAACTTGGCATAGACATTGGCTGTCTTGAGTAGGCCTAATAAAACAGATATCAAGGGTAGAGGGAACCTGTTCTTTACAGTAACCCTGTTTAGTGCTCGGTAATCAATACAAGCCCTCAAGTTACCCTCCTTCTTTGGAACAAACAATCGAGGAGAGGAGATGGGTGACTTCAATTGCCTAATGAACCTGCAGGACAGCATTTCATCTAAATACTGTCGCAAATGTTGAGTTTCTTTTTCAGACAGAGCATACATGTGACTGCATGGTCATTTTTCATTAGGCTCCATGTCAATTACACAATCGTAAGATCTGTATAGAGGCAAAGCCTCCACCTTACCTTTGTCAAAATGTTCAGAAAATTCCTTATATTCCTCTGCCTGGGATGTTAGCACTGCACCAATGTTTGCCTGAGTAACTGCGCCCTCCACCAAGAAAGAAGTAGGGCCCACTGCCTCCCTTAAATGAGTATTACATCTGTTGAAATCCACGGTGTGCTCCCCCCAATCTATGTGTGGATTGTGCAACACTAACCAGGGCATTCCTAAAATCAAACCAAATTGAGGAGCTGCAATTAGACCAAAAGTAATGGTTTCCTCATGCCCTGATGATCATAACATCCTAATGGGTTGAGTATGTGTAGTAATAGGCCCTGAAGTCAAACTAGAACCATCCACTTCTCATACTGGTTCTTTAACCCCTTTGTGCATCCTGGGTACCCCCTATTAGTTGCAAGGGTTATGTTAATGAAATTCCCTGTTGCTCCTGAATCCACCATTGCGGAAGCAGTTTCTTTAGTATTAGCAAATAGCAAAGTCACAAGTGTCTTGTTCTGTACAGTTTTGGCAATAAAACTCAGGAACTCTGGTACAGAAAGGCTCAGTATCATTGTTCCCCCATCTACCGAGCCACTTCTTTTCCTGACACAGACTTTATCTTGTCTATGTTACATGCTGGAGTATTGGAGCACTTTCTTATGTTATGTCCTGATTTACCACAATATAGACATTCATTATTTGTCCTCCATTTCTTTCCTTCTTCTGATGACAAAGGACCCTTTACGCTACCAATCGGCTTTGGCTCCCTTTCTGACATTGTAGCAGATTGCTCTCTGCTCTTGTCTAAGTGTGGAAAGGGTGCCACTTCTGACTTCTTCTTTTCCCCTTTCCTCTCACTAATCCTATGCTCCAATCTCAAAGCCAAGTGAATTAATGAACTGTGTGAATCAGGTTGTGGCTCCAAATGAGCTCTGGCATCCTTTAGTTCACCCCTAAGACCTTGGTAAAACAATACTGGCTGTTTGGGTTCAGGCCTTTCTGTTTCCACTACCAGTCGGTTGAAATGGGTAACCTAGGTCACTAGATCCCTAGTGCCCTGTCACAAAACAAACAGCTGCTTATCCTGTGCCAAGGATACATTGTGTCGATCAAACAGCCATTTAAACTACTCAATAAACTGATTCCAATTATGCAGTAAAGGATCATCCTTCTGTACCAACAGAATCACCCATGCTGCAGCATCTCCTGACAAATATGAAATTACAAATACTGTTCTAGCATGTGTAGCTTCAAAGGCAGTAGGTTTACATAGGAAGTGCAATTGGTGCTGTGGTAGAAAGGTAGAACACTTTCTAGGATTCCCCACAAACCTTTCAGGTGGCGCCAATGGTTATCCCAACTGCTATGAATAACTACGTTGTTAGTCCCAGCTGCACATGGCCATTGGGGAGAGGGGCAAAGGCAGGACCCTGCAAATGAGTACTCTGTGCAATCAACTCACTAACCTGTGTCTTTAATGTATTCATCTCTTGTATAGCATTTACTACTTGAATCTCTTGTATTGCCTTCAGCACATCTGATAAAGGCAAAGTGATAGACTCCATTTGGCTTGGGTGCTGTCTTTATCCCGTAACAGAGGCTGGTGATTATGCCAAGCCCATCAGGAATATAACACAACTTCTTCCTGAACACAGAAGCCGAATGGAGGTCGACCCTCCCACCCTTGATTGCACAGGTTATGGGTTGTGAGTAACAGGTCACCACACATCAGCCAGTGGGGCGAAGAGGGTTAGGGGATGTTGTGGATAGGGAGGAGGAGTTAGGAACACCGGAAAGAGGGTTAGGAAATGTGAATGGATGGGAAAGGGGAGTTTAGGGAAAGTACATAGCATGCAATTCTAACTTAATAGTATGAACAAACATAGACAGACCTCAGACTTATTACTCATAGGAGGCACCTCCTGAGATCACAGAATGCCCTTCCTTATTCAAGGGCACATGGTTCCCAAGCCAGATGGTCTGCCCCACCTCCTCTTAGCCAGACTATGTACCTAAATGTTCTGCGCCACTTTGATTAAGCATAGAACACCACATGTAAGCACAGTTAGCCACAAACGTTAATTAGCCACATACAAGTCATCCCTTTGGACTCAGAACCAGCAGACCACAGCACTAGTAGCCCCAGACAACATATAAGCAAGCAAGCAGTGTTTCAGTTTGCTCAGTCTTGTTAGACCATGATTCTCTGTCCCATCTCTAGTCTAACACAACACTGATACATAGGGGAAACTGCTGCCACCCTCCTTGCCAAATATGTTCATATTCTGTAACAATATTTAAGTTTGCCAAATGCACTTATCGTAAGCCTGAGGAGCCAACCTCCGTCTTCTCAGGCTTTGTAGAGTGGGCAAAAAAATCCAGATCACCAGCTTGCTCCAGGTCCATGCTGGCAAGCGCAGAAAATGCTGACCTCCAACTTACTCCAGGTCCAAATCTACCACCATGCCGGAAACCTCCCCAAGCCTTCCCCACCAAACACCTCAACTCCAGTCCACGATTCTGCCCGCTATCGCCGCAGCCTATGCTTGCATTCTCCAAAGTCACCAGCAAGCGGTATGGACTGACGTGGGGCTTATGAGGCAGTACACCTAGCATTGCTTCACGTTCATGTCCTGTTACCCGCCTCTCACTACTCATGGGAGTTGTAGTGCAGCCATGTGAAGCTCCTCAAAATTCCTTAGCCTACCTGAGGGACCTAACAGGAATTAAAGATGGCAAATTTGTAAGGCATGTAGAGGCAAAATAGAACTATTTTTGTGGTCTAGGGGCTGAAGAGGGTCTTTGATAAGGGGCCCTGAATGAGTAGGACCCATTAGATTGCAATCACAGATGGAAGACTTCATGCAATGGTAGAAAGAGAATGTGGACGTAGAAGGATTGTCCTTGAGGTGATTAAGCATTTGGGGGTCATCAGCATCCAAGTAGTTCAGGGTTGAATAAGAGGTTAATTAAATAAGCAAAAGCAAGTGACGTGCTGTGAGGAAATAATGTTATCACTAAAATGTGTATGGTAAACTTTGATTCCCAGTTAGCACTGTCTTGATTAAAAATCGCCCTTAGAGGTTCCAGAAGATTTAACATGTACAATGCCCTTAAAACCAACACAGCCTAAATAAACGCTGTCGGCTTTAAAGCCCCCTTTCCTGTGCTTTATTTTCAAAAGGGGTCCAACACTGAACCGCTGACCATGTCAAATAACAAAACCTAACATCCTCACATGTTGTAACCTGTCTAATCAACGATCTAAAAAGTCATCCGAATTTTTTTTTTCTGTACCTGTAAACTTTTAGAAATGTTCTAGAGATTCGTTTTGGGAAATTCGAGAGCACACAGGAGTAAGAACTAGGACTCTGCAGAGGAGAGACCGCTTCAGTTATTCCCCCAAATGGCCCTATAACATACCTCACTTCTCTGTAGGATTTGTGTGCTGGAAATTAAGAAATAAACAGAATTATCCATTGGGTGCTGTGGGTTCAGGGTGGCTGCAGAGAGCAGTAGGGGGTAATAGGGACATATGGGGAGTCTCTAGCAGGGGTAGCGGGCTGATTTGCAACCTCAAAGTTATCTGCCTGAAATGTGAGGAAAAATAACTTTTGAAACTGTGCTCCCAGAATTTTGGCAGGACACATTTGGGGAATGTCTTCCATCCTTTCTGCCTATCTGCAATATGGTTTTCAATACACAGTGATCCATGTAAGTAATTGCTGCAAGCCTCTTGCTCAGTAAATCTCAGGAGGTGAAGGACAGAGAACTCTCGCATGGCGTATTCTTTTTTGTGTTTAAAGGTTTTTATTTAAATCAAATCTTATAAGGCGTAACAAAGATACGCTATATAGTGCATCCATTTTTAGTATGAAGAGGTAACAAAGCCGATTCATGGAATAATTAGCGCGGCGCAAGTGGGCAAAAACGTGCGAATCGCAGTGGAATAGCGAAAATCGCAGTGAACGTGCGAAAATCGCACGAAAAGCAGCGCACGTCGATTCATGGAAGGCCGTGCGCGAGAAAACCAGCGGATGTGCGATAAAAAGTGCGCGGCGCGGGTTAGCGCACAGGCCATCTAACAGCGTGCGCCAGGTCACTGCGAAAATCGCACAGGCCACAGCGAAAATCGCACATAGCGCGGCGCACGCAACAAAAGTAGGCGGAACACGGGCGTAACACTCGGAATGGGGAACAACTTGCCAAAACGTGGGCGTCACGGGGGAAGTACAGGGCACAAGTGCGCGGAACGCCCACACGCTCGCCTACAACACGTATTCATGGAATAGAATAGGGGAAAAAAGCGCACGCTCAAACCAGCGCACAGGCACAAACACGACCGCCACAAGAAAGCAGGCGGTAGCGTCTCTGCGGCTGTAAGAAATGTGCGCCAAAAGGTGCGCCAACTAATCGCACCTATATACTGCCATGATGAATGTCCCATACTGTGGCCCTCCAGGAACAAAGACGTGCAAAGGGGTACCCACAAACACGGACACCCGCTGACAAAAAATACGTGTGCGTGTATACCGGGGTGCGCGGGAAGTCTAACACGCGATTTCAGCAGGGTACGTGCATCACAGGGGTTCGCGTGAAGTTTCACACGCGATCGGGTCTGGGGGAGCGGGCTACGTGTATTTCTGGGGTGCGCGTGAAGTTCCACACGCGAATAGGCTGGGCGCGTGTATTCCAGGGGTGCGCGGGAAGTTCCACACGCGAACAGACTGGGCGCGTGTATTTCAGGGGTGCGCGGGAATTTCCACACGCGAACAGCCTGGGCGCGTGTATTTCAGGGGTGCGGGGGAAGTTCCACACGCGAACAGCCTGGGCGCGTGTATTTCAGGGGTGCGCGGGAAGTTCCACACGCGAACAGCCTGGGCGCGTGTATTTCAGGGGTGCGCGGGAAGTTCCACACGCGAACAGACTGGGCGCGTGTATTTCAGGGGTGCGCGGGAATTTCCACACGCGAACAGCCTGGGCGCGTGTATTTCAGGGGTGCGGGGGAAGTTCCACACGCGAACAGCCTGGGCGCGTGTATTGCAGGGGTGCGCGGGAAGTTCCACAGGCGAACAGCCTGGGCGCGTGTATTTCAGGGGTGCGCGGGAATTTCCACACGCGAACAGCCTGGGCGCGTGTATTTCAGGGGTGCGGGGGAAGTTCCACACGCGAACAGCCTGGGCGCGTGTATTGCAGGGGTGCGCGGGAAGTTCCACACGCGAACAGCCTGGGCGCGTGTATTTCAGGGGTGCGGGGGAAGTTCCACACGCGAACAGCCTGGGCGCGTGTATTTCAGGGGTGCGCGGGAAGTTCCACACGCGAACAGCCTGGCCGCGTGTATTCCAGGGGTGCGCGGGAAGTTCCACACGCGAATAGCCTGGGCGCGTGTATTTCAGGGGTGCGCGGGAAGTTCCACACGCGAATAGCCTGGGCGCGTGTATTTCAGGGGGTGCGGGGGAAGTTCCACACGCGAACAGCCTGGGCGCGTGTATTTCAGGGGTGCGCGGGAAGTTCCACACGCGAATAGCCTGGCCGCGTGTATTCCAGGGGTGCGCGGGAAGTTCCACACGCGAATAGCCTGGGCGCGTGTATTTCAGGGGTGCGCGGGAAGTTCCACACGCGAATAGCCTAGGCGCGTGTATTTCAGGGGTGCGGGGGAAGTTCCACACGCGAACAGCCTGGGCGCGTGTATTTCAGGGGTGCGGGGGAAGTTCCACACGCGAACAGCCTAGGCGCGTGTATTTCAGGGGTGCGCGGGAAGTTCCACACGCGAACAGCCTGGGCGCGTGTATTTCAGGGGTGCGCGGGAAGTTCCACACGCGAATAGCCTGGCCGCGTGTATTCCAGGGGTGCGCGGGAAGTTCCACACGCGAATAGCCTGGGCGCGTGTATTTCAGGGGTGCGCGGGAATTTCCACACGCGAACAGCCTGGGCGCGTGTATTTCAGGGGTGCGGGGGAAGTTCCACACGCGAATAGCCTGGGCGCGTGTATTTCAGGGGTGCGCGGGAATTTCCACACGCGAACAGCCTGGGCGCGTGTATTTCAGGGGTGCGGGGGAAGTTCCACACGCGAACAGCCTGGGCGCGTGTATTGCAGGGGTGCGCGGGAAGTTCCACACGCGAACAGCCTGGGCGCGTGTATTTCAGGGGTGCGGGGGAAGTTCCACACGCGAAAAGCCTGGGCGCGTGTATTTCAGGGGTGCGCGGGAAGTTCCACACGCGAACAGCCTGGGCGCGTGTATTGCAGGGGTGCGCGGGAAGTTCCACACGCGAACAGCCTGGGCGCGTGTATTGCAGGGGTGCGCGGGAAGTTCCACACACTATTGGACTGGGAACTGGTTTCCAGGGGTGCGCGGGTCACACGCTGTATCCCGTGGTGCGTGTGAATTTCCACACGCTATTGGACTGGGAACTGGATTCCAGGGGTGCGCGGGTCACACGCTGTATCCCGTGGTGCGTGTGAATTTCCACACGCTATTGGACTGGGAACTGGTTTCCAGGGGTGCGCGGGTCACACGCTGTATCCCGTGGTGCGTGTGAATTTCCACACGCTATTGGACTGGGAACTGGATTCCAGGGGTGCGCGGGTCACACGCTGTATCCCGTGGTGCGTGTGAATTTCCACACGCTATTGGACTGGGAACTGGATTCCAGGGGTGCGCGGGTCACACGCTGTATCCCGTGGTGCGTGTGAATTTCCACACGCTATTGGACTGGGAACTGGTTTCCAGGGGTGCGCGGGTCACACGCTGTATCCTGTGGTGCGTGTGAATTTCCACACGCTATTGGACTGGGAACTGGATTCCAGGGGTGCGCGGGTCACACGCTGTATCCCGTGGTGCGTGTGAATTTCCACACGCTATTGGACTGGGAACTGGTTTCCAGGGGTGCGCGGGTCACACGCTGTATCCCGTGGTGCGTGTGAATTTCCACACGCTATTGGACTGGGAACTGGATTCCAGGGGTGCGCGGGTCACACGCTCGCCTAGAACACGCGCTAAGCATAAATTGCGGACTTTAACAATAACAAGCTCAGACGCCAGGATGAACATACCGTTCCTAGCAGCAGTGGCAGTGGGCTACCAAAGGAGGAGGAGGAGGATAGTCAGGGCCAGAATATTCACACCCAGAACCAGCCTTTTCGGGATGCCTGATGACCAGGTGTATGGGAGGTACAGGTTTCCACCACACATCATACTGGACCTGGTGAGTGAGTGGGAGGATGACCTCACATCACCCACCCTGTGCTCCCAAGCACTCAGCCCCCTGGAGAAGGTCCTCAATGTACTGCACTTCTTAGCCACTGGATCATTTCAGCGGACAAGTGCCATAGTGGGTGGGGTGTCACAGGCCACCCAGTCACGCTGCCTACACCAGGTCTTGAACAGCATGACTGCACGGCCATCAGTCCGCAGGCACATATACCTGCCCAGAACACCTGCAGAAAGGCATGCTGCCGCCCTGGATTTTTACGCAGTGGCACGATTCCCCAAAGTGCTAGGTGCCATCGACTGCACCCATGTGGCTCTACGTCCCCCCAGGGCATCTGAGCACATCTATAGGAACCGCAAGCACTGGCATTCCATCAACGTGCAGGTAGCATGTAATGCCAAGGGAATCATCACCTCAGTATATGCCAACTATCCCGGCTCCACCCACGACAGCTTCATTTACCGAATGTCCACCCTAAGCCGGGACCTAGAAGCTGGGCGGCATGGCGATACATGGCTGCTTGGTGAGTATGTATGCCACTGCACATGCATGCATGTTGGATACTGAGCAAGGTCACAACCTCACCAATGATACCAATCCCCACCTCCACAGGGGACAGTGCCTACCCTCTCAGCCCCCACATGATGACGCCAATTCGGAACCCCACCACGCCACCCCAGGTAAGATTTAACACAGCCCACATTACAACCAGGGGCATAGTGGAGCGCACATTCGGAGTGCTGAAGTCACGCTTTCGCTCCCTTGACCGTTCTGGCGGGCAGCTGTTATACGCTCCCCCAGTAGTGTGCAGGATCATAGTGGCAGCATGTGTCCTGCACAACGTTGCAACACGCCGGGGCCTGGCCGTGGACATGGTGGTGGCCCCACATCCCCAACCACATGCACAGCCGCTGCGCATGGGAGGGGAAAGGGCACGGGGGGAGGCAGCCCGTACACAGCTAGTGGCAAATTACTTCACATAGAAATCACACCCCTGTGGAGTGCACACTGCCCTGGCACATTCCATCTGACAATCAATGATGACTCAACCTGACACTGATCCTGAATGTGTGGAGAATGAACCGGGAATTCCATGTCAGCCTGAGATTGTTCACCTGGAAGTGTCACAATGTGTGCATCCCTACCCACACAGACACCACCAATGCAGTTTTGTGAAGTTACACATTGAAGCAGCTAAAATGAATACCCACTTGCAAAATGCAACAAGAGGACAGTGCCATGTCAGCCAACCCCACCCCAGCACTGCCACACGACACACCGTGCCATGTCATGCTAATTGCAGGTAAACAAAGTAATCCCCACAACATGACATCACTCTCACTATGTACAGTGGCACTATTAGAAACCTGCAACACCTGAAATGCTCACAGCAATGCCGGACCAACAACATACTTGAGCACGTAGTACCATTAACATGACATCAAAAAGGTTACATATTAGTAGTCTCACCACCTGGAAATGCCTGCACTCCCACCACTACCAACTGTGCAGTGTTGGCGCCATGTAGAGTTGTAGGTGCACTGCTGCCAACATGGTCCCCTTCGCCAGACTAGAGGTCCTTGTGTGGACTTGAGGAAGGGACCTGCAAATTGGGAGGTAGACACAGAAGAAGAGTTACACATCAATGCAACATGCAGTGTACAACACAACAGCAATATGCACTATGAATGTATACACAGTATTGACTACAGACTGGCCACACAGCTCATGGGAGTCCAACGTCACTGTGTAATTCACTGTCACTTGGGCACACCCTTTGCAAGCCCATGGAAACGGGAAGCAGGAGGGGTGTGTGTGACTCAAACCCAAGCATCTGAACCAAATACATTACAAGCCTGCATGTGCCCAGCCACAATGCAGCGTATGCCCACAGGAACCACGGAAGCCAACAGATCGGAGCCAACAGATCGGAGCCAACACATCGGAGCCAACAGATCGGAGCCAACAGATCGGAGCCAACAGATCGGAGCCAACTGATCGGAGCCAACAGATCGGAGCCAACAGATCGTCCCAAAAAAATTGGGAATAAAAGAAATAAAAATAAAAATAAAAATAAGAAACAATCAAAAATGGCCATTGATGGGCCCGGGGGGGTTGGGGAGGCCACCCAGGAGGTCCGAGGACAGGATGCACACCAGAACCCACCTGCGTGGATCCTGGGAAGATAAAACACCTCCATGGGCTCATGGCCCACACGGCTACCCTATTGTGGGAGTGTCACTGCTGTCGCTATTATCACCCTGTGCAGCTGCATCCGGAGGTGGTTGCACTATGGGAGGCAGCCCACGTAAGGCCCTAGTCTGCTCCTCCATGGCTGCAAGCATGCGGGTGTGGTAGGTCTGGTTCTGGAGGATGAGTGTGCGGAGGTCCCCATGCAACAACTCACGGGATGCCCGGACCTCCGCCCTCGTTGCCTGCATCTCAGCTGAGAGCGTACGGGTGAGACGCTCCAGCTGCTGTTCTGTCCTTTGGTGTGTTGAAGCCTCAAGCTCAACAAGAGTCGTCCTGAGGTGTAGGAGCTCCTGCCTCAGGGCTTCCCTGTGGCCCTGGGACTCAATGGAGATGGCCTCCTGCAGAGTCGCCAGTGCCGCCCGCCTGTCCCTGTTGGACCCCAACATGTCCTCCCTGTGTGACTGGCAGATGGAGTCGGTTGCCTGCTCTAGTCGCTCCATCAGCCTTTCTGGGGGGACAATGGAAGTGGCCACCCTATCCATGGCCTGAGCCATCATCTCGGATGATGCAGCCTGTTGGGTAGCCATACCGTAAATGGATTGCTCCCATGCGGTATTGCCGGGTGGCGTACGGCCACCACGTCGGCGGGCACCACACCTGTCTGGGGCAAGGCGAACTGCGCCTTGCTGTGCCGGCACTGCCTGAGGCTGCAGGACTGCATTCCCCCTCTGATCTGCTGGCCCAGGAACAGGATCAGATGTCGCGGAGTGTGACCCTGCATCCGTAACCACCGAAGGCGTAGCTGCCAACACTGACATCCCCATGGAGGGTACTGACCCTGGAGCAGGTGGGTGAGACAGAACAGAATCCCTCCCTGGAACACTCACCAGCGACGGCACGTAGGTCTCATCCGAATCAACACCTGAGTACAGCTCGGGGGAGGTGCAGCCAGAGACACCCCTTGAGAGCAAGACCTGCAGCACTTGTGGGTTCTCCCCCACCACCACACCACGTCCCTCACTGGTGGTTGGTCGGCCCTGGGACACCTCCTGGGTCTGCACCATCTCCACAACCCCAGCAGTATCAGGTGCGTCTTCCCCTGCAAAGACATGAAAACAAAGTAATGGAAACGGGCATTAGCACCATGGCACACATTGAGGGCTGAGAAGCAAGAGAACCAGTACTTGATTGACACATGTCCCACATGACTAAAACCCTCCCATGCATGCACCCTCACTGCGTATGAAGTGCAGGCAAATGGCACACACTGATGACACCAAGATGGAAGATGAACAAATTTTCTGCATGCTGCCTGGCAGTGGCATCACACATTGGCCTGTGATTGGCAGGTGAAACACACATGCCATCACACAGATGGCATGTACCATTGCTATTGAGTGAAGATGGAGAGGAGGGCAGCACCTATTCATTCAGTCCAGTTCCCGCATGTAATAGCTTTTCTGATTCTAACAGGTCAGATTTTTCACCTGGAGCTGCCAGTCTGAAATGGTCAAATAGCACAGGGACATGTGTGTACAAATGATATCCAGGTAACAAAGTCACTCCACTTTACCATACCCATGTCAGACATGTGACTAGTGGACAGCGACATGCCTAGTGAAAGTGGTGGAATGCAAACAAACTGACTGAATGAACAGTGAAAAATAAGCAAATATGTTGTGTCAAGGTGACACTTCAAGGGCAACTGGCGTGCAGTTGTGCTAGATGTCTACTGTTGGCAGAAGGGATACTGCTATGGCCAAATGCAGCTGCGCAGGAAGTATTGCATGAAGCACATGGCTGACCCATCCGACTGAGGCGCACACACTCTCACCTGGCACCCAAACAGAAGCCCTCACACACACACCATGCACATGTATGACACACACATGCATGTGCACTCACCGGACAATGCCTCGTAATCAGCCAGATCTCCCGCGCCTTGGATCTGTTCCTCCGTGACGTAGGTCCCAGCGACTGACCCATGTGGAGTGAGTTCCATGTCTACTACTGGAGACCCACCTCCAGTCACTAGAGTTGCGGCATGACTTGAGGCCAGCTTACTCTTTTCCCTGCGCTTTAGGTCATTCCAGCGCTTATAGCAATCATTGGCTGTGCGCCTCACGATTCCAAGGGCACTTACGATGTCCGCAACGGTCTGCCAGTGTGCCTGGCGTTGTGCAGGTGTGGTCTTGGATCCTGCAACAATGACCATCTCGTTGTCATGTCCGGACACATACTCGACAAGTGCATTCAGTTCGTCATCCGTGAAGCTGGGCTTCCTGGACGGGCCGGACTGTGTAGCCGTGTCTGGGGCATCAGCCTGTGCCGGACGAGCACTCTTCCTCTTCCGCTTGGAAGGTGGTGGTGATCCTGAGTGTCCTGCGCCGCTCTGGACACTAGGGGCAGGAGCCCTGGTGGACTCTGTATCAGGAGTGTGGGATTGCACACTCAGCATGGGAGTTGGTGCAGGCATTGGCTCTAGTGTGATGGTGTCAGGGGGAATGTCAGCAGCATGGACTAGGACCGACACTGTCCTGGCTGGGTGTGTGAGGGCTGGGGTGGATGGAGCCGCAGCTGCCCCTGCAGCCACTCCGCCCTGCCTCCTTGGTGCAGCAGATGACCTTGCTGCCCCAGATCCACGTGGCATGATGGCATCAACGTGCACCAGCGCACGTGTCATAGCCCTGCTGACCTGGAAGTCAGCCATGGAGTCAGCCAGGTCTGGTGCCACAATGGGCTGGTCCAACAAGGGCTGAGCATGGATGGTGTCAGCCACTTCAGCCTCAACGGGAGGGGGGGAGGGGGGGGGGATGTTGGGTGCCCTTGACTGGTCCTCCACACATGGGGGGACAGGCTCACCCTGCAAGTTACGACCACGTCCCCTACCGGATCCACCACGGCCACCACTTGTGGCTCTTCCACCTTTGCCACCCTTACGGAATCCTCGCCTCCCAGCCATGGCACTGATATTAATGTGCGTATGGGAGTGGCTGTAGACAATTGTCCTGGGCAATTGGGGGTCAAAGGGGTTGGGTACCAGATGGTAATTGTACCCTAGTGCTCTAGCACGGCTGATTGTAACCCCTGGGGAAAGATGACGGGTCACGCAACGCACAGGAGGCCCAAAAAAGGGAGATGACGTGCACGCAACCCCTCCTAGACCACGTGTGCAGAAAGAAAAACCTGCACTACGCTGTGGCACCCAGTAACACAAGAATGAACGTATGCGTGTCACACGCAGCCTAGAATGACCTCTGAAGGGGTAGGCTACACACGGGGCAAGCACAGAAGTTGGATACGTGCGTGACTCACCGTCTGCCAGGTAAAAGAGCGTGAAGAATGAGCGCGTTTGGCTGGCTAAACCCCCGCCAAAAGAAGATGTGTACGCTGTCTGAGAAGACAGGACAACAGTAGAAGGGGACACTGTTTGAGGGAACAGGCCCAGGTAAACCAGTAAAAGAGAAAAAAGAGAAAAAGCTGTCAGAGGTAACAGGGAATACGAACTGGAAACGCCGTGAAGTAAATCGCGTGTGAAACGACAAGAAGTACAGATTTCACCCACTCGCTCTCCACGAAAAGCACGTACAAGGAAATGGTGTTCTACATGTACCTTATATACAGGCCCACACGTACAGCGTCACTTACGCGGCGTGTACGTTCACCAATCACACGCTTTGTCACTCCTGCGTGTAGATCCATTTTCACCAATCACACGCTTTGTCACTTCTGCGTGTAGATCCATTTTCACCATTCACACGCTTTGTCACTTCCGCGTGTAGATCCATTTTCACCAATCACACGCTTTGTCACTTCTACGTGTACATCCATTTTCACCAATCACACGCTTTGACACTGGGACGTGTCACGCAACAATTTCCTGCACGTGCAGGTGACTATAGGCGCGCATATGCTGTTGACGGGTTTACGCGCTAAGGGCCTTTGCTGACGTGTGGGATTTCACTACCTATCAGGCTGTCCACGCGTTCACACACGAGAGACCACGCTCCTGGCCAGGAGGCGAAATTACTGCCCCCCAGAGCCCTGAGCACGCTCCCACCTGCCATCTGCTGCTGCCTGACTGCCTGCTGGCCACGTGCCCCACAGTGCTGGTGGGTGGGGGTGTTGGGAGACATGGGTGAGGGCCTGGTGGAGGGTGCCCCTGCACTGGTGGGGGTGGTGGGAGACATGGGTGGGGGCTTGGTGGAGAGTGCCCCTGGTGGCGGGGGGGGTGGGGGTGGTGGGAGACATGGGTGGGGGCCTGGTGGAGGCTGCCCCTGGTGGCGGGAGGGTGGGGGTGGTGGGAGACATGAGTGGGGGCCTGGTGGAGGCTGCCCCTGCACTGCTGGGGGGTGGGGGTGCAGGGGGACATGAGCAGGTGTGCAGGGTAGTCCCCTGTTTTGTAGGCTGCCTGCAGGGGCCGTGGAGGGTGTACAGGGAACACCTGTGAGGACCCACCCAGCCTGATCGCGTGTGATGATTCCCACGCACCCCTGTAATACACGTACCCTGGCCAATCGCGTGTTAAACTTCCCGCGTACCCCTGTAATACACGTACCCTGGCTAATCGCGTGTTAAACTTCCCGCGTACCCCTGTAATACACTTACCCTGGCTAATCGCATGTTAAACTTCCCGCGTACCCCTGTAATACACTTACCCTGGCTAATCGCGTGTTGAACTTCCCGCGTACCCCTGTAATACACGTACCCTGGCCAATCGCGTGTTGAACTTCCCGCGTACCCCTGTAATACACGTACCCTGGCCAATCGCGTGTTAAACTTCCCGCGTACCCCTGTAATACACGTACCCTGGCTAATCGCGTGTATAACTTCACGCGTACCCCTGTAATACACGTACCCTGGCCAATCGCGTGTTAAACTTCCCGCGTACCCCTGTAATACACGTACCCTGGCCAATCGCGTGTTAAACTTCCCGCGTACCCCTGTAATACACGTACCCTGGCTAATCGCGTGTTAAACTTCCCGCGTACCCCTGTAATACACGTACCCTGGCTAATCGCGTGTTAAACTTCCCGCGTACCCCTGTAATACACTTACCCTGGCTAATCGCGTGTTAAACTTCCCGCGTACCCCTGTAATACACTTACCCTGGCTAATCGCGTGTTAAACTTCCCCCGTACCCCTGTAATACACGTACCCTGGCCAATCGCATGTTAAACTTCCCGCGTACCCCTGTAATACACTTACCCTGGCTAATCGCGTGTTAAACTTCCCGCGTACCCCTGTAATACACGTACCCTGGCCAATCGCGTGTTGAACTTCCCGCGTACCCCTGTAATACACGTACCCTGGCCAATCGCGTGTTAAACTTCCCGCGTACCCCTGTAATACACGTACCCTGGCTAATCGCGTGTATAACTTCACGCGTACCCCTGTAATACACGTACCCTGGCCAATCGCGTGTATAACTTCCCGCGTACCCCTGTAATACACGTACCCTGGCTAATCGCGTGTTAAACTTCCCGCGTACCCCTGTAATACACGTACCCTGGCCAATCGCGTGTTAAACTTCCCGCGTACCCCTGTAATACACGTACCCTGGCTAATCGCGTGTTAAACTTCCCGCGTACCCCTGTAATACACTTACCCTGGCTAATCGCGTGTTAAACTTCCCGCGTACCCCTGTAATACACTTACCCTGGCTAATCGCGTGTTAAACTTCCCGCGTACCCCTGTAATACACGTACCCTGGCCAATCGCGTGTTAAACTTCCCGCGTACCCCTGTAATACACGTACCCTGGCTAATCGCGTGTATAACTTCACGCGTACCCCTGTAATACACGTACCCTGGCCAATCGCGTGTTAAACTTCCCGCGTACCCCTGTAATACACGTACCCTGGCCAATCGCGTGTTAAACTTCCCGCGTACCCCTGTAATACACGTACCCTGGCTAATCGCGTGTTAAACTTCCCGCGTACCCCTGTAATACACTTACCCTGGCTAATCGCGTGTTAAACTTCCCGCGTACCCCTGTAATACACGTACCCTGGCCAATCGCGTGTTGAACTTCCCGCGTACCCCTGTAATACACGTACCCTGGCCAATCGCGTGTTAAACTTCCCGCGTACCCCTGTAATACACGTACCCTGGCTAATCGCGTGTATAACTTCACGCGTACCCCTGTAATACACTTACCCTGGCTAATCGCGTGTTAAACTTCCCGCGTACCCCTGTGATACACGTACCCTGGCCAATCGCGTGTTAAACTTCCCGCGTACCCCTGTAATACACGTACCCTGGCTAATCGCGTGTATGACTTCACGTGTACCCCTGATATGCACGTTACCCGCTTTGCGTTCCTTGTTTGGCTGCCCTGTAAACTGGTCCAGGGTTAGCGCAGCCCTTTGCGATGATTTAGCGATTTTGATGGCTTTTCCTTGCGCGAGGGCGTTCTTGGGGGCGTTACTGGCGCTGCTGCAGGGTCGCTGCGATACTCTGCGCCACGGCTGGTTTGGGAGCATGAAATCCATGAATACGCTGTGCGCGGAAATCGGTTTTAGCGCACGTGCCTGGCGCAGTCAATCGCACGCGGACACTCTGCGCCAGCCGCTTGCGACACTTTTCAGCGAAATTCTATGAATTACCCTGATAATATTTAACCATTGAGAAAAAAAAAACCATGCATGAATACATATTCATTAATGACTGAAATTTGAATTTAAAAAAGGGGGGGTTACGTATACATTTACGAACAAAGAGATAACATAACAAAAACAGCACATACACAGAAGGAGTGCTGAGTTCGAGGAGGGGGAGAGGAGAAAGTGGAGAGTGCGTGATGAGTATTAGATAAATGACTGTTAAACCACTGATAAATGTGCAAGAAATTCAATAAAGGGTTTCCATGTAAGTTCATGTTTGTGTAATAGAGATACAGTAGAGGCATTGCGCTTTCTAGTCTGTGAGTGTTGCATATTACATTCCATCACAATCTGTAATGCATTTTATCTAAATTTTTCCAGTTGAATGAAATTGTTCTCATTGCCAACATAATGAATAAATCAAACAAACAACAAATTCTCATGTCTACAAGTAATATCTTGAACAATAGAGCTTCTAGCAAAAAGAGCTTGAGGGCAGAAGTCAATTGAAATGTTGAAAATACTTGTGATAGTTTTCCAAACATCAAGCCAAAAAGACGAAACAACTTTACACTAAAGGATCATATGTTTAAAGGATCCAGATGAGTGATGACAGATCCAACAATTATCATTTGGCATACGGCCACACTTAAAAAGATGGAGAGGAGTAACAATAAATCTGTGAAGAAAGATTGTTTGTAGTATGTTTTCCGAAGGTGTGACTTTATATATGTGGTTCCACACTTTAGGCCATTCCAGTGTATTATCCATTAGCGTGTAGTCTTGTTGCCAGGCTAAAAATCAGTCATGCAATGTGTTAGAAGAGGGGTTTTGTCAAAGAGTTTTGTATTATAAAGAGACAGACATAGTCGGTTTGTAGAGAGATAGTAGCCTTTCAGCATTTGGAGTGGAGGTTTTATTGATGAGAGAGTCATAGGGCCTCATTCCGAGTAGGGCAGTAAGGGATACCGGGCACCGTTAAGAAGACCGGTGCCGGTAATCCCTTACCACCCTACTACGAGGTCGCTTAGCGGGACCCTCCTTCAACTCCTGGTTTTACCAGGCGTTATGGACGGGACCCGCTTAGGGACTTCAGAGCTAATAACGGTACCGCAAATTGTGGTACCGTTATTAGCTACTTCCCCATTCCCGTTGAGGCCTATTGGGGCTCAACGGGAATGGGGAATGGATTTTTCAAAGGGGACTTTCCGGTCCCGCAAAGGTAGGACTACACCGGTAAATACCCATTGGACCAGGTCGGAGTCGGTACCGGTATCGGAGGTAGTAATGGCGCAAATAGAACCATGACTACCACTATATTCGGAATGAGGCCCATAGTTTTCAAAAATTGCATTCATAATAGACAAAAATTGTTTAAAAAATGAGAGTGGAACATTAAATCCATCAACAAGTATGTCAAATTTGATGGGGGCACCTTGAACAAATAGCTGATCAAGATATCTAATACCCAGAGAGAGCCATGGCTTCCAAAAAATGTTTTATTGATTCTAATTAGAGGATTGAACAAAATATACGATGAAATCTAATGGCGGGACTCAGCAATTGGGGGAAGTAGATACCTTCTTAAGTAATGCACACATAAAATGGTAGTCGTACACTTGATGAATCTAGTTTTAGCTTTAACAAGAAAGCAATCAGCTAGACTTAGGGGGCATACCATCGCTCTCTCCAGGCACATCATTAGAACGTTCATGGTTAAAACACAATTAAACCTGCTTTAGAACAAATGCTATATGATAATTCCTAAAATCGGGAAACCCAACCCCACCAGCTGCCCGTGATAGTTTAGGTTTATTGAGATACAATCTATGTTTCTTTTTCCTCAAAAGAAATGTAGCCAGACATGTATCAATGGATTTGAAAAAAGAGGAGGGAAGAGGGACAGGTAACATACATAAAAGATATAGGATAATGGGTTTAATCATCATTTTAATGGATTCTAATTTGACCCTCCATGAGAGGTATAGAGGGGACCAGGAGTTAATGTGTTCCTCTATTCTAGATAGAAGAGAAGTGGTGTTAAGTTTAATGATGTTTTTGATAGGGGAGGAGATATGTATGCTAAGATATTTAAAACCATTTCGCCACCATTTCATACACGTGGTTAATATTTGGTGTTTGGTATAGTGCACATTGAGATGTAGAATTTACGACTTGTCTGTATTCAGTTTATAGACTGAGACAGCAGAGAATTGTGAGATGATATCCAAGATAAGTGGCAAGAACGTATTGGGATATTTAAGTAGCAATAAGATATCTTCAGCATATGCTGCTAGATTAATTTGCATAGCATCACATGTTATCCCTTTAATATCAATATTTTGTCTTATTTTCTCCAAAAAAGGTTCTAGTGCTAAGATAAAGAGGAGAGGAGGAAGAGGACATCTTTGGCGAGTGCTTCCGAATAAGGAAAAATATGGGGATATATGTCTGTTAATGAAAATGGAGGACATCGGATTACAGTAAAGAATTTTAACCATTGCTAAGAATGGGGTTTCAAGACCAGGCCATTTGAGGGATTCAAACATATAGTTCCATTCGACTCGATCAAATGCTTTCTCAGCGTCAAGGGCAACTGCTGCAAATGGGTCATTAGAGCTATGAATATAGTCTAAAGAATTTGGAATCAATCTTATGTTTGAAGAGGATAGTCGGCCTTTAATGTAGCCTACTTGATCCTGTTTAACTAGTTTGGGCAGTACCAATAAACGTCTGTTGGCTAGCATCTTCGCAAAGATTTTACCATCTGTGTTGATGAGGGAGATGGGCTTGTAGATTTGGGGAAGTTTGGGATCTTTACCAGGTTTGGGAAAGACTATAAGCAATGTCTCCAAGAAAGATCCTCGAGCCCCACCATCTTGGATACATTTAGAGAAATGTTCATTAAGTTTAGGTACGAAAATATCTTTAAAGTGTGCATACAAATCACTGGAATAGCCATCTGGTCCAGAGGCTTTACCTTTTTTGAAGTCCTTGATGGCTTTATGAATTTCACTAATGGATGTGGGGGCATTAACTGATTGAAGATTGACTCATGGGTACCTAGAATGAGGGGTGTCCTGAATAAATGTACGTATAAACTCATTATTAGGGGACCAAGTGGCTGTTGGGATGACCTGACCAGGAGGCGTTGCTCTGCTGCAATCCGATGCGCCATTTGAGCCATCCTCACCACTGTAACGCGGCCCATACCCCTACGGAGTTGGACCTATGTTTCACGCTTCTACTCTGGTCCCGCCCCCTCCATCTGACAATGGCCAAGCCCTTATCACGACACTTCCTCACGTACCCGCGTGCGCACCCAAGTGGTATCAAGTGGCTGTTGGGCTGACCTGACCAGGAGGCTTTGCTCTGCTGCAATCCGACGTGCCATTTAAGCCATCCTCAAGAGGAAGACTGTTAACCGCCGTAGCGCGGCACATACCCCTACGGAGTTGGACCTAGTCATTACTTTTGACATTGGGGGTCATTACGAGGTAGGCAGTAACCATGCCGCTATTAGCAGCATGGCTTCCGCCTTACCGGGTACCGGGTCTGGGTTCCTTGAATGAGGAATTACTGGGCCATTCCAACCTTGGAGGACCCGGTAATTCCTCATTCAAGGAACCCGGACCCGGTACCTCCCCATTCCCATTCGAGCCCCCATAGGGGAATGGGGAGCATGCTAACAGCAGGCCCGTTAATAACTGGCCCGTTGTTAGCATGCTGGTGTCCTCACAGGACCTGCTAAGGACGACTAGTTTTACCAAGCGTCGCTACCGGGTCCCGCAAGGAGACGTCTTAATAGGGCAATAAGGGGTTGACGGCACCTTTCCCAGCACCATTAACCCCTTACCGCCCACCTCGTAATGAGGCCCATTATCTTTACTCAAAGCGGACTTTGCTCGTGGAACAATTCTGCGGGCTTTGCTTGTGTCTTGTGATGTTAACTCACGTATATTTTCTGTTCTTCATAGCGTTTCACGCTTCTATTCTGGCCCCGCACCCTCCATCTGACGCTGGCCAAGCCCTTATCACGCCACTTAATCACGCACCCGCGCGTGCACCCAAGTGGTACCAAAGTGGCTGTTCAGCTGTTCGGCGTCTGAGGTGTGGGGTCAGGTGCCGCTCTCTTACAACAGTTGGTTGAACTAATGTATTGAGTTTTGCCTCGTCTTGGAAGACTATTGATACTTTGATTAAGGATTAGGTTGCCTACTTCTTATATTGGTTACTGGTTTATAATTATTATAGCCTAATTAGTTTTCTTTTTTATACTGAGTTACAGCTTAGTATTCTCATTTTCTTTACTGAATTATTGTGATTTTTAGGAGCACTTTTTATGGGAATAGTCGTGTCTTTTTAGGGTTATCAGTATTGCAAATGTAATTGGTATCTGACGATTAGTGCAGGAGTGTAGGTAAAACTTAGACTCCTGCTGCTATCATCTTTTTTTTTTGCTGTTAAGGAGTAATGGCAACTCAGCTGAGAAGCGGCAAAATGTATAAAGTAGCCGTACCCCTGGCACCCCACGCTTCCTCTATGCAAGATTTAATAAGCAATCCTGTCTTATCAAATGTGAGCAGTGGATGTGGCTCTGGGCAAGCCTCTGCGCCCTCTGGGGAACTGCAGAACGGCAAACTCGACCTCGTGCAAGAGGTTGAGTTTGCCTATATGCACTCTAAGATCCAAGCACAGAAACCTCCTCTCTGCACATAGACACAGGATCTGGAAACTACATCGGAACCACTCTGTCAAGATGGTTAACCTACTCCCCACACGAGTTTCCTTAGTGTTCGAGAACCCTCTTTTGCCCCACCTAGTGACACTCTAAATCTGCAAATTCCTCATGCTAACATAATGGATTTATCCATGCTGGTACCTGCAGTACAATTCGAACTTGCAAAACGTACCAGACTCTCCCTGGGTCCCTCTACTCTGGTAACTGCAAACAAAAATGGCATTGAGAATGTACATCTTTTCAACAGTCTCTATACAGACAATAGAGCTTTTTCTCTGTCTAACCGCAGGTACAGCCTCCCACTTCCATCAGCCCCTCTTTTTGAATGTAAAAAACTAAATACCTCCTCTATCCACAATGCTGAAGATGAAACATATCAACCTCAGGATCTTCTCCTGAGCTCTGCTTTGGAGGAAGTGCCTCAGTTTGCTACACAGGAGCATTCACCAATTATTTCCCCCACACCTAAAGAATACGAGAATTTTGAAAACACGCTCACCGTCCTATCCAGAATTTTAAATCTTCTATATAAAGGCCACAAGCTTATGCACATTGAAATCAGGGACTTAAAACGTATTTCTTATGAAACCTTGACTAAAGTAAATAAAGTTGAAGGCTTTCTTATGGGAGAGGAATCTGACTCTGGTAAATACGAGGTGAGACCAAAATCCACAACTCCAAGTTTAAGTCGCTCTCAAGGTACACAAACCACTGAATTGAATAAGTCTTAGACAATTCTCCACGCAGCCAGAGGGCAGAATGTGGTGAACATTGTCACTCAGACTTATGCAGAAGCCTTAATGTCTAATAGCCTAGACTCTCGCTCCCCTAAGCAAACTGATCTTGGGAAAATCTTTGAATACATTGGGGATATAATGGATAAACTGATAGTACTGGAACAAGGGTTCTCCAATCTTACAACCACATGTCTTCATGTATCCAATGTTAGGGAAGAGGGCCCGCCTCCTGAGATAAGACAAATCTTTGATCCCCCAGATAGCCCTAGAGTCTTAACAAATATTATAGATCTGGAAGAGGCTAAACTTAAAGGGGAGGAACAAAATGCTTTAGACTCTAACTGTGATGAAATTAGCCATTCCCAGGGAGTCTTTCTATCCCGACGTCAAAAGCGTTTGGATCAGAAGGCAAAAAAAAGATACGCCTTAAAAAAACAAAAGCTTAATGGACAAACCCTCAAAAACCTCATTAATACTTCAATTGAAGTAGCCCTCTGTGACTTGCAACAACTTGATGAAGAGAGTCAGAGGGCCCTTCAATTCCATGACTCTAAATCCCTACCAAACTCTGAACTCAGCTCGAAAAAAATACAAAAATCATTAAAATCTACTAAAAAAATAAAAAGAACTCCTCTGTGGATACTACTCTAGAAATCAAGAGTAATCTGGATGAATCCCCATCGGAAGAGATATCAACCACAAAAAAAAAATAAACCAAAAGAAACTAAACAAGTCCAGCTCTCTACTTTCTATAAAGTTGTTGGTAAATTTACTAAAAAGGAAGGCCTCACATGATCTCTAAGAGACTACAATTCACAACCAATTATTCAGGATATTCCTGATGTTTCAAAAAAAATGGAGATCATGGAGGAAATGGTTCCTACTGCTGTGAAGAAGAACTCTAGGAATAGTGAGCCTGCAGTTTCTTCTAATGGTACTTGCCCTCAATCGAGACCGTGTTCCTCTTGATTTCGAGAAAGATCTAAATACAACGGTCTTGACTACCCTGATAAAAGCAACAATGATGGAGATCCTTCCAACCTTTTTCAGTACCTACAATCCTGGGCTCTCTCCTCCGTCTGTATTAAACCCACATAGCCCTGTCAGGCAATTGCAAGATGGAGGCGACCAACCTGACACTGCTGAGGAGCTACCCTCCAACATCCACTAAATAGTAGAACAGGCAAACATGGAATCTCTAAATAATCGGGGACTAGGAATTTCTTCCCAGGTAACAACAGTGATAACCCAGGCAACAGAACATTTACAGGGAGATGAAGGGGACAACCTTCTTAAACATGTTAAAGAGAGTGATCTGCATAATGTTGAGTGGCGAAAATAGCCTATCCAGACGAAAATAGCCTATCCAGACTCTCCAAGCATCCTGTTATACAATCTTTGTGATGCAGGAGGGACATTGTCTCTCAATCGTGCATGCGTATTGTCATTAATGAATGAGATCCCACAGTTGAGGTTAATCTCGTCAGCAGACCTCAAACTGGTGGACTTTATTCATCCAACAAGACTAGATCACGTCAGAATTGTCCTAAGTTCTAGTAACATTTTTGAGGTAATAACTGAACAAGCAGAACAATTCCAATGCATGGGATATGATATATTGGTTTTTGGATCTGAGTCAGAATCTTTTTGGAGAGCAGAGGATTCTCAAAAAAATTACAAACCCTGTACAAAAACTACAAGGAATTAAATAAGCCTTCCTCAGTCTTGCCTGTGGAAGAGGAGCACAATTGGAGTTGGCTAGCTCTCTCTTTGAGAGAATCTATATCAGAAATTAAGGCATTACAACTAAAGCTTTGATCCTTTTCCCCATTGCACTCCTGGCATTTCCTCTCCTGAAATTCCAGAGGCCATGTTAACTTCCTGAACTCACAGGTTTTATGTGAAAAGCTTCGCTCCTACGAATTTTTTTGTATTTAGGAATCATTGCTGAATTTTCCCATTCACTTAGATGGTTACATATGTAAACATCAGTTAACCAAAAAAGCAGCAAGAGGTAGACCCTTAGGAGGTCTTATTATTGGTATTAGAACCTCGATAGGAATTGTGGTACTTGAATTCTGTGATATATCCGTAAGTTCGATGATGATGGTCTTAGAGATGTCGGATGAGGTTGGCACCTTTCATATTCTGCTTATTAACATTAAGTGGAACCCAATTGCTGATATTGCAAAAATGATCCATCACTTTCATGTATGTCTGACTAATATGATGACCAAATATAAAGGTTTGCTTATCTTAGTGGCAGGGGATTTTAATTCGGAAATTAAGCAAGGAAGTGATACGGAAAAAACGTATGGGTCTGATACGATATTATGGTCTGCAAATGATCGGAAAAATGAAGGAGCTCCATATGGCGCTAATAGAAAGCTGGTTCGAGGCCAGATTTGGAGCAACCTGTTTAGAAATTGGGATCTCTAGCATGTAAATATGTTATTTAACTCGGATACTGACATTTTTACTTGGACAAAAGGTTCCAAAAAATCATGTATTGATCACATATTTATGTCAAATTTGTTTTTTGATGTTTGTACAAAATCTGAAGTTGTAGATTCGAAATTGAGTGATCATACATTTTTGGAACATATTGTATGTTGGAGATCGGGTAGGATTAACTTAGGGCAAATGAACAAAACCCTAAAAATAAACCAAAGAGGTAATAGAATTATTTGGCATCAGGGAAATATGGACAAGCTCAACGCTACTTTTCTGTGTGAACATCAGATTAACTTTTGGTACAAAAGATATTGCTTGTTTAGGGTTGACTCCTTTTCTGGCAATTTGAAATTGATGATAGAATCTTCCAGCATAGGCATAGGGAAATGTGTTTCCCAGAATCCATGAGCTCATGTCTATGATCCATTAGTCAGGTTTATGAAAAATTGGACTAACCGTAAACCAAGAAGTATTCTTAAGGCCAATATAGAATGGTCACTAAAACAAAAACTCATTGCTTTAACAAAACAAAAAAGGAAAAATTGGTTGAAGAACCATAAAGCTAGTATGTATCAAGCTGATAATGAGGCAATGCTGCAAACCCTAAAACAGACCTTGGGGCGTCACTTCTGGTCTCTTATTAACCATCTAGAAACCCCTGAAGTAGCAAGCCAATCAAATTGTATTCTAGAAAGCACTTGGATTGCTCACTTCGCCTCTCTGTATGAAGGCGGGGTGTAAGGTTGGAGAAAATTAAAAAAATAAAAACCCCTTCTTGGGACTGTAATTTCTCTATCTCTGATATAGAAATACAAATTATGTCATCTAGTTCCTCAAGGTCGCCAGAACCTAACGGACTGTCAAATGTGGTCTTAAAGGCCAACTCAGAGATATGGGTGAAAGGTCTTTTTTTATTATTTCTTATAAAAATGACTCACACCATCCTCTCACCCTCGAACATCTCTTATATTATACCAATTTACAAGAAAGGGGACAGGCGTCTTCCCTCCAACTATCGTCCTATAGCGATAATGGATACGGATTCAAACATTTTGGCAGGAATTGTCCTTAACATATAGTTGAATGGAGTGAAACAGGCAATATCTTATCCAACAAACAGTTTGGTTTCTGTAAAGTTATGGTACAGAAATTGGTGGTCTTTTATTTACTCTGCTACTGGAAAAAGCTTGTAAACCCTCCGCCCCGCCTATTTACATAGCGGTAGTTGATCTCTCCTTGGCCTTTGATAAGGTAAACTAAGCATTGTTGTGGAATAAGCTGCTTCAGCTTGGGATGATCCTTACCATATTAATCCACTTACATGAGGGTACCCTAATTCAGGTCTAAATCTACAAGGAGATCTTTCAAGTCCAATACCAACTACAAATGGACTTCGTCAAGGATGTCTATTTGCACTCCCCCTCTTTAATTTGTATGTTTCGGATGCCTGGAGTCTGGAAGATAACTTCCTGATATCTCAAAAAATTGAGGGTTTTATTACAAACTGGTGTGCATGTGCGGATGACTTCATGTTAATAGATGGCTCTCCTATAGGCCTTCAATGGAAGCTCTTGGCCTTTGAAACCTATACTAAAGACAATGGCCTGATAATAAATGTGAAAAAAAAACTGTCATAATGACTCTAACTAATCATAAAAACAAAATCTCATTTAGATGGCATCTGAACACTCTTACACTCATGAGAATTAGATCCATGCGATATTTAGGATATCCGGTTTTATATTAGAAAGACTTCCCAACCTGATATCACAGATGAAGAAGGTGTCCTACAAATATTGCAAATATTTTCTTATTCCGTTACTGAAATTCTATAAATTAAAAGTGGTCCCGAAATTGATGGATGGGCTTGAGATTCTACCTTTCTATTCTCCGCCCTTTCTGAACAAATCGGAAAGTAAAATCTGGCATAAAGTCATCTATTATTTGCCAAAAAGTGTTCCCCTTACCGCTCTGCGATTCTAGTTCGGACTTCAATCTCTGGAATGTATGACTCAGTGGAGAAGATTGGCACTTTAAAGGAATCTAATCATGGGCCCCCCTTATAATCTCCTTGCTTGTCTAGGAGACAAATTAAAAAGGGGTTGCTCTGATCAGCCTGGCTTTTGATATTACAACTAGAATCTCTCAAATTACTTGAACTAACAGGTTTAAAATATGATACTTTGATGGTAAACCCGAGAAGAACTAAGCAATTACTGCAATATCTTTATAGATACAGACAGTGGAATCGGTACGAACCTCAAAACTCTATTTCCATCATGTTTCCCATGGTAAATCAATGGGAACACCTGAAACATATTTAATGAAATTCACAGATCCAACTGTACGTATCATCTATCTAAGATTTTGTTTCAATGTACTACTGACGGGGGAGATAAAACAGATTAGAGATGGACTGGATGTACATCTACCATGTAGGTTCTGTAAACATCCTTCTGTAGTAGAAACACTGAAATATCTTATATTGCAATGTGTCAGCTTGAAATCTCAATGGATTACAGCGTTTATTAAATTCACTCCTATTCCGGATTCTGTTGACCCCGATGTGTTATGGTGGGAGATGCTCCATGGAAAAGCAATATCTTTAAAAATAGCTATAATAAGATTCTTGACAAATACATGTGGTTTGGGACTGGTTGTTCTGCACTGAATTATAGCTCAAAGCTATGCTTGAATGTAAACTAAGCCAAGTTGCTGGAACAATTTTGGACAGACGGATGTACTTTATGCCTTAATTTATATTTTCTTTTAATACAAACTACCCCAGATAGATGATGCATTTTTAATACTGTTTTAAAATGATTGAGGATACTGAATGTTTAGAACTTAGTAATAGGAAATGTGTTTATTGTCATTTTGTTGTTTATTGTTTTCTAAATGCAATGTAATGTATATTTTACAAATTTGAGATGTCTTTGTATGTAGAATTGTTTGATTTAATTGTGTGTACTTGTTATAAGTATTTTTTCTTTTCCTCTGTTTTGAAGTAAATAATTTTGTAAAGGTTTATTTATTTTAAACCAAAACAATTTTTTAAAAAAAGTAAAAAAAAAATATTAGGGGATGTTTCAGAAGTATATAGCTTCTTATGAAAATCAGAGAAGACCTTGGTAATTTTTTTATCTGAAAACATTCGTTTACCAATGGAATCTTTAACAACCGCAATTGTGTTTTTTCCTTTTTTGAGTTTGAGATAGGAAGTCAGTGACTTACGTAATATATTAGAGTTGGTAAATTTTATCTTTGTATTTTAAAAGATTGTCACAGGAGTATTGGATAACTATTTTATTGTATTGAACCCTGTTTGATGATGGAATTCAAGATTATTTCTGAGTTGGTGCATGAATATTGAGATTCAAGGGCTTTAAGTTCTTTCAAAATATTCTCCAACTCTCATTTGAGTGCTTTCTTTTTATTAGCCACAAAGGAAATAATGCAGATAGAGTTTTGTGAGGGCTAGAAAAAAATGAGAATTCACAGTCGGAAGGATGAGTAATTCGCCAAGTGTTAATAAGGCCTAATTCTGAAATAAATTCGGTAAAGTGCCTGTGGGATTTGTTAAGTTTATAGCGAACATTGGATTTCCTGTCTAACTGCATGTCTATGATCTCATTGCAGTCCCCACATACAATCAAAGTGCTAGGATTAGAGAGGAATTCATGATTTTTAAGTTGTACCCAGAAGTAGGGGTCCAGTGATGTAGGCACATAGATGTTAAGGACAGTGAATTCAGTGTTATTGTAATGCTCACCTGATTCCCGCAGAGGCGCAGGTCTGGCTTCGAGTGCGGATGCTTCTTCAATGGTGAAGCGCAGGACTCTGAAGATGGACAGGAAGGGCCCTCTACTCTGGCTTCTCCGGCTCGCAGGAATATTCCCCTGTGCGTGAAAAGGGAGTATTACCTACTGACTGAGTTATGCTCAAGCCTCCCACTCTCTTCCAACCCTCCACGATACCCTTCCACGATTCCCCGTGAAGTATCACCTTAGGGTCAGGAAGGATGAGCTCTCCATCCTGCTTCTGATGCAGGGGCATGTTGAAACCCAGTTGCTTCACTGGATTGAGGATTGATGGGAGTTCAGGTAAGCTTGACTATTCAGGTAAGGCTCTGTAAAAGTTCTGTTGCAAGTTCAAAAGTCCAAGCTTAATAATAATGTTCATTGTCTTTTTGCAGCAAGCGCTAATGCTTATGTCTTTTTTCCCCTTAGGGGCCGGGGTTCGGAATGCCGGAGATATGGCACCGACCCGAAGTGAAACGTGCAGTTCCAGTTCCAGTAAATGGCAGGTTAGTTCTGGATGAGCGCTCGGGAACTGTCTTTGCATACGCTCATTCAATGTCTTTGTCTTTTTTCCCCATAGGGGCCGGGGTCCCTAAAATGCCTGGAAGCGGCAAGACCCGAAATGAAATGGGAATGACCCAACAGGTAAGTCTTATTCCCTTCCTTCTCTCACCTCTTATTCTTGTCTTTTTCTCTAGGCTCTGGGAAGTGGCTGTGTATCCGGATGATCGGTGCTGAAGATGGAGGAACCCAGGAAAGGTGAGTGAAATGCAGCGCTGCAGCGATCGTAATGAAATGCTTTTAAAAATAATGTCTTCCCTTTCAGGATCATCGGTGATGTCTCCGTGGTGCAGATTTAGCTGGTAAGGTCTCTTGTCTCCCTTTGCAGGTGACCCAGGATGCTGACAGGCGTGGCTGAAGTCCAGATGCAGGAGCTGACACGGTGAGCGTCCAGCTGCGAGGAGCAGAACAACGCGAAGCGTGAGTTGCTGATCTGGTGTGGTTTAAATAGCTTTGGAAGAAGTCCCAAGTGTGCATCCTTCCTCCGATCAGGTATGTATCCTTCCCCGACCACACCTGGGTGGAAAGTAGTCCCACAGGTAAAGTAGTTCCATTCAGGCCTCAAGAGGGCCTGGATGTGGCAGCATGGTCTGCATCAGGTAAGTGCACATTAAAACACTTGAACACATGTCTAGCTTTATGAGCCTGGCGCCTAAGGCGCCAGGACAGAGGTCCAACATGAGCCTGGCGCCTGAGGCGCCAGGACTGCGTCCAAAGGGCCCCAGCTTGGGCCCGCTGGCATTCCCCTGGGGGAAATGATGCCTGCCTCTGGGGTCGCTGGGTCGGACCTGGCTTCTTGGAGGTAGGCATCATGACAGTACCCCCCCTCAAGGCCCCTCCTAAGGTTCTTCCCTCCGGGGGTTTGGGCTTGTTCGGAAATCTCCGGTGAAACCTTTGTACTAATCGAGGTGCGTGGACATGGTTACTAGGCTCCCACAATCTCTCCTGAGGTCCATATCCCTTCCAGTCAACAAGATAGAAGAGTTTCGACTTTACCACCTTGGAGTCTAAAATGTCTTTAACTTCGAATTCTAATTCCCCTTCAATTTGAACTGGATCTGGAGGCTTGGACAATCGGGTTCCTGGTTGTTCTGGCTTCAAAAGTGATGCATGAAAAACTGGATGAATACGCATGTTGGACGGTAGATCCAGTTTAAAGGGCACTGGGTTGATTATAGCTTTGATGGGATAAGGTCCTATGAATCTGGGATTGAAGGTTCGCGGGCCCTTGAGGGGTAAATGTTTAGTTGCTAGCCATACCTGGTCTCCTACTTGGTAAGGAGGAGTTTTACTTCGGTGCAAATCAGCGTTTTCTTTATACTTTTTCTTGGCTTGCTGTAAATGAGTTGCAGCTTCTTTGAAGGCTCGGGTTATTGTGGAATGCAGATGATTTACTGCGGGCATTTCCAGGGTCAGAGGTGGATCTAGGTCAGAGGTCCGAGGATGGTGACCATACAAAGTATAAAAGGGGGTTTGTCCGTTTCCAGAATGCACTGAATTGTTGTATGCATATTCTGCGATCCAAAGGATGTCTTTCCAATTTAACTCGGATTGGTGTAACATGCACCGAAGATATTGCTCGAGAGTCTGATTGGTTCTCTCGGTTTGTCCGTTGGTCTGGGGGTGGTGGCTGGTGGATAACCGCACATCTATTTGTGCTAGTTGGCAACACTTCTTCCAAAAATGTGAGATAAATTGACTTCCACGATCCGAGACTAATATGGAAGGGAAACCATGTATGCGAACTATATTCTCCAGGAATTCCTTGGCCAAGGTGGAAGCTGAAGGCAAACCCTTTAAAGGGATAAAGTGGGCCATTTTGGAGAATAGGTCCACAATTACAAGGATTGTGTTGTAACCAGCACAAGGAGGCAGATCTGTTATAAAGTCCATTGACAGGGTGTGCCATGGCGCCGGTGGAATATCCAAGGGTTGAAGTAGGCCAGCTGGCCTTTTCTTTTGAGCCTTGTTTTGGGCGCAAATTCCACAAGACAGTACAAAAGACTTTATGTCTTTTTTCCAAGAAGGCCACCAGAAGTGGCGTTTGATTTTTTCCTCCATTTTAGCGATACCAGGGTGTCCTTCCATTAAAGATTCATGATGATGGGCAATAACAAGTTCTTGCAATTCTTTACTTGGCAGAAACAACCGCTCCTGGAAGTAGGGTAAGTCATCCTTAACGGTGTAATGAGGACCCTTTTGACTCCATTCCAGTAAGGTTGAAGAGTCTAGAAGTTGTTTTACTTGCGTTTGGATATCCTCAATAGTTTGCAATGAAGTTAAGCCTAAGATTCTTTGCTCAGGTATGATGGGCACAGGTTCTAAGCTCGAATTAGGTTCTTCCATGCCAATCCGGGATAAGGCGTCCGCTTTTCCATTCTTGCAGCCAGGGCGATAGGTAATTACAAAATCAAATTCCGCAAAGAATAGAGCCCATCGGAGTTGTCGTGAAGATTGAGCTTTGGCCGTTTTTAAATACTGTAAGTTTCTGTGGTCCGTAATTACGGTGATGGTGTGTCTTGCCCCGAGAAGGTATTGACGCCAAGCCTTGAAAGCAGATTTGATGGCCAGTAACTCTTTATCGGTAATTGTGTAGTTGATTTCAGGAGGAGAAAATTTTCTGGACCAAAAGGCCACTGGGTGTAGTTGGTTAGTTTTTGGGTCTCTTTGCGACAGGACAGCTCCCATGGCCGAACTGGATGCATCGGTTTCCACTATGTACGGGAGATCTGGGTGCGGGTGCTTCAATACAGGTGCAGAGGTGAATTTGGTTTTCAGGTCCTGGAAGGCTTGTTCGGCCTCAAGAGTCCATTCGAAGCGTTTGTTTTTCTTTAGGAGAGCGGTGATGGGTTGGACTGTTCGGGAAAATTCCGGGATGAATCTTTGATAGAAATTGGCAAAGCCGAGCATGCTCTGAAATCCCTTCACCGAGCTTGGAGATGGCCATTCGAGGATGGCGTCCACCTTTCGCGAGTCCATTCGGACTCCTTGAGGTGTCAGAATGAATCCGAGAAACTCAACTTCTGTGGTATGAAAAACGCATTTTTCGAGTTTTGCAAATAATCTGTGCTGGCGCAGTTTCTCAAGAACTGCCCTAACATGTTTTCTGTGATCAGATTCTGAAGAAGAGTACACCAGGATGTCGTCAATGTAAACAATGACACAGACATCGATAATTTCCCGAAGAACATCATTCATAAAGTACTGAAAGGCGGCAGGTGCATTGCACAAACCGAAGGGCATCACCTGATATTCGAAGAGCCCAAACTTGGTGCGGAATGCAGTCTTCCATTCGTCGCCTTCTTTTATGCGCACCAAGTGATAAGCTCCTCGGAGATCTAACTTGGTGTACACACAAGCGTCTTTCACCTGGTCGATAAGCTCAGGGATCAAGGGCAAAGGATAACGATTTTAATCGTTATTTGATTTAGGGCGCGATAGTCTATACACGTTATAAGGTCGCCTTCTTTTTTCGGCACGAAGAACAGAGCTGAAGAGACAGGAGACTTGGACGGGCGAATAAAACCATTGGCTAGGTACTGATCTAAATACTGACGCAAATGCAGGTTCTCAGGTGCCATAAGAGCATAAATCCTACTACAAGGTAGTTGAGCATTGGGTACCAGATCGATTTGGCAATCATAAGACCGATGGGGAGGTAACGTGTTAGCCTGTTCTTTCTGAAAAACGTCTTGGAATTCTTAGTATTCTGACGGTAGCTGTACAGGGGTGGAAGTTGCTGAGGCTAGACCCATAGCTGGATTTCTTGGATAACAAGTTGGTTCACAATCTGGAAAACCTATCTTCTTTGCTCGCCAGTCAATTCTGGGATTATGTGTTTCTAACCAAGGAATTCCAAGAATTACTTGAAATTGTGGGGCCTTGATCACATCAAACACGATTGCTTCCCGATGTCCATCCTGACCCACCAGTGTCACTTCAACAGTGGAATGCGTTACAGGGCTGAGGCTATTTCGGTTCCATCTACTGTAGTAATGACATCTTGGGTTAGTTTCGGGCGGAGAGGAAGCTTAATCCTGGAAGCCAATTCACGGTCTATGTAATTTCCAATAGCTCCACTGTCGATGTATGCTTTTATAGCATGCAACTGCTGAGGCTGTTTTGGGTCCACGAGCACCATTGGCATGACAAAATGCGAGGTCAAAGAGTTAGTTTTCAAGCTCGGCAAGCGGACCCCTAGGTCGTTTCCCGAATCAGGTGTCACTAATTCGTTATCAGTAGCTCCAACCACCTTCTTAAGTGGTTTAACTGGACAATTTCGAAGAAAGTGACCGGAAGTCCCGCAATACAGACAAAGTTGCATTTGCCGCCTTCTCTCTCGTTCTTTCTGCGTTAATGGTCCTTTAACACCACCGATTTGCATAGGTTCAGATACGTCGGTACTCTTGGAGTTAGCGTGGGTTTTGATCGGTGCTCGGTTTTCATACTTGAACCGATCTGCTTTTCTATTTTGAAGTCTGTGATCAAGTTGAACCACCAAGTCAATGTAGTCTGCGCAGACCTGGGGTGGGTTTACCATCTGAGATAGAACATCCTTAAGCTCTCCGCGCAGGCCTCGATGAAACAATGTGATCCTTTTGCTTTCTGGCCATCCAGTTTCCACAACCAGTCTGTTAAAGGAGGCTATGTAGGACAGAAGATCCTGATTACCTTGTCGTAAGGATAGCAGTTCGTTATCAAGGGCCTGTCCTTAAGAGTGTTGAGCGAACAATCTTTCCATGCTGGCCTGGAAGCCCTGAAAATTCTGGAGAATGGGATCATCCTGATTTACCAATGGAATAGACCAATCGGCAGCACTGCCACTGAGGTAAGATAGTATAAAGGCTACCTTGGTCTGGTCTTTAGGGAATGCTCCGTGTCTGCATAGAAAGTGTAATCGACATTGGTTCATAAAGACGGCATATTTCTTGGGATCCCCCGCAAAACGTTCAGGCGGGGCCAAAGGCATGTGTCCAGGTAGATTAATTTGTACCGGGTTACTCAAACCCATTGATGTGGAAATTTCACCGGAATTAGGTAAAGGAGTGTGCCCTGCCTGGGCCTGTAATAACCTTTTGGCTAGGTCATCTGTTCTTTCCTTGGATAAGATCAGTTCTCTTTTGAGAGCGTTAGTCTCCTGGCGGGCTGAGTGCACCTCTGCCCGTAATTCCCCCAAAAGCTGGGCCAGCTGGTCAGTCTCGGAAGTCTCCATAGCGCCCGGGTGGGAAATTGTGGGTAGGCTTCGCGTTCTGTAACGCTCACCTGATTCCCACGGAGGCGCAGGTCTGGCTTCGAGTGCTGATGCTTCTTCAATGGTGAAGCGCAGGACTCTGAAGATGGACAGGAAGGGCCCTCTACTCTGGCTTCTCCGGCTCGCAGGAATATTCCCCTGTGCGTGAAAAGGGAGTATTACCAACTGACTGAGTTATGCTCAAGACTCCCACTCTCTTCCAACCCTCCACGATACCCTTCCACGATTCCCCGTGAAGTCTCACCTTAGGGTCAGGAAGGATGAGCTCTCCATCCTGCTTCTGATGCAGGGGCACGTTGAAACCCAGTGGCTTCACTGGATTGAGGATTGATGCGAGTTCAGGTAAGCTTGACTATTCAGGTAAGGCTCTGTAAAAGTTATGTTGCAAGTTCAAAAGTCCAAGCTTAATAATAATGTTCATTGTCTTTTTGCAGCAAGCGCTAATGCTTATGTCTTTTTTCCCCTTAGGGGCCGGGGTTCGGAATGCCGGAGATATGGCACCGACCCGAAGTGAAACGTGCAGTTCCAGTTCCAGTAAATGGCAGGTTAGTTCTGGATGAGCGCTCGGGAACTGTCTTTGCATACGCTCATTTAATGTCTTTGTCTTTTTTCCCCATAGGGGCCTGGGTCCGGAAAATGCCTGGAAGCGGCAAGACCCGAAATGAAATGGGAATGACCCAACAGGTAAGTCTTATTCCCTTCCTTCTCTCACCTCTTATTCTTGTCTTTTTCTCTAGGCTCTGGGAAGTGGCTGTGTATCCGGATGATCGGTGCTGAAGATGGAGGAACCCAGGAAAGGAGAGTGAAATGCAGCGCTGCAGCAATCGTAATGAAATGCTTTTAAAAATAATGTCTTCCCTTTCAGGATCGTCGGTGATGTCTCCGTGGTGCAGAATTTAGCTGGTAAGGTCTCTTGTCTCCCTTTGCAGGTGACCCAGGATGCTGACAGGCGTGGCTGAAGTCCAGATGCAGGAGCTGACACGGTGAGCGTCCAGCTGCGAGGAGCAGAACAACGCGAAGCGTGAGTTGCTGATCTGGTGTGGTTTAAATAGCTTTGGTGGAAGTCCCAAGTGTGTATCCTTCCTCCGATCAGGTATGTATCCTTCCCCGACCACACCCGGGTGGAAAGTAGTCCCACAGGTAAAGTAGTTCCATTCAGGCCTCAAGAGGGCCTGGATCTGGCAGCATGGTCTGCATCAGGTGAGTGCACATTAAAACACTTGAACACATGTCTAACTTTATGAGCCAGGACAGAGGTCCAACATGAGCCTGGCGCCTAAGGCGCCAGGACTGCGTCCAAAGGGCCCCAGCTTGGGCCCGCTGACACTCCCCTGAGGGAAATGATGCCTGCCTCTGGGGTCGCTTGGTCGGACCTGGCTCCTTGGAGGTAGGCATCATGACAGTTATAAACTGAAAGTTTTACCATGACCCATCTACCTATATCATCGGACTAATTTGCTAATATTTTACAATTCAATTTTGTATTAATTAGAGTTATAACACCTTTTTTTCTCCATTTGCGGGACTCAAAAATACTTGACCAACCCAATGATGCTTAAGTTTACCCACTTCTACATTAAGAAGGGTAGTTTACTGAATACAGGCAATGGAGGGTTTAGTTCTGTTAAGGTGAGAGAGAATGTTCTACATTTTGCTAGTTTTATGCAACCCTTTAACATTCCACGTTGTTACATTGAACGTGTGAGATTACAACATAGTAAAAACCATGTAAGTAAACTAAGAAGTATAATAGCTATGAGTATTAGAAGAAAAGCTGTTGGAGTTATATCAAAACAAGGAGTAGCTATTGTTTTGAAAGAGGTGGTGAGCTTCATGAGCGCACTTGACAAAGACACATAAGGAAGGATACAGAAAGGGAGAGGGGAGACCAACAGGATCAACATGGATAACATCAAACTAGAGGAAAAAGCATCGAAAGCAGTTGTGGCAAACAGGAAGTGGTCACTCCAATGCATGTTGAGTAAGAAGAAGACAATGGGAGTGGGAGAGCCTCTAGGGAGATGGCCATCCTCACACCCCGCTCCGACGAGGAAACCATATGGCAAGAGAAAGTAGCGAATGAAGTAACATAAATAGTAATGATCAAGTAGGTGGTCTTGAGGTATCCATCTCATCTCTCCTCTGACTCTGGATGAATTGTTATACGGCAATAGGATCTTGAAACAAAGATGAATAGCCATTAAGGGTCACTTTAAGTGTGGCCGGAAGGATGATGCCATATTTTGCATTGAGCTGTTTAAGAGCAGGTCTAAGAGCAAGTAGCTCCTTCCTTCTAGCTGCCGTAGCATTCGATAGATCCTGGGTAATGTAGATCCCTCTATCATTCTAATCAAGTGGTCTAGTCGATTTAGCTTTGTCCAAGATCAGAAGTACATGAGTATAGTCTACCAGAGCAAATATGAAAGTTCTGGACACATTGTTAATGGTACTGTTGGAGTTCTGTTTTGAGTTCGTAGGTCCAATCTGGAGAGCCCTCTGAATATTTAGTTGAACTGACGGCGGGAGTTCTAGGAGCTTCATTAGGAGAGTGTTAAAGTAGAGTATTCTCTCCCTCAATGTCTTCAGGCAAGCCAACAATTCATAGGTTGTTCCTTCTACTGTGATTTTCAAAATTATCAGTGTGCCTCTGCAGGGATTTAACAGTATTCTCCAGCACTGGAACTCTGACTGTAATGTCTTCAGCATTACTAACTCTCTTCTCTACTTCGGTAATCTTTGCTTCGAAAGCAGACCATTTGTCATCAATTTGCTGTAGTTTAGCATTTGTTGCCTCCATAAAGCATTTCAAAGCTTTATTTCCATAAGAATGGCCTTAAGAGCGTCTTCTTTAGGTATCAGCGATTCACTTTTCTGTCTCTTGTTTGATGGAGAGATGGATATTTCCTTAACCTGCTATATTTGAAGGGTAGATCCAACAACACAGCAACACTTGATTGTGTACTTATACTGCACTTGCCTTTTAAATACAATCCTTTTCCAAGCAGGTATCTATATTGCAAATAAGTTACCCAGCAGCAGTAGTATGCTAAGGCCAGATGCTCAACGAGTTGATAATGACATCAGTTTTGGACAATTAAAACCCATTTGAATGCATTTTCAGTGTAATCTTAATGAATGTGTCCAACTGCAGCCAAAGTTGCCCACTGGAGATTAGCCAGAAATTCATGAACGTGTTAAACTGCTATATTTTTAAGCAGCAGCTGTACTGTTTATGTGAGATAATTATAATTTCCAAATTGTGTTTTAGAGTGAAAAAGGTATTTTATGACAGGCAAGCTTTACGTTCTGAGTATTACCTCAGTGTCTATTCAGATATGATGGACAAAATGGCTAGCAAGAGATGAGCCACATAAGCTTAAAGTATTTAAGCAGTGACAAGCTGAGAAGCAAATGTGGTTTTATATGATGTACCTTAAATTGCTGCGTGTACCTTTAAATCCAGAGGAAATGTGAGGCTGGGCCGTGTTGTGAGCCTCCGACTGAATCCGCGTGCCTTTCCCCAACATGCGAACACATCAGCTGACAGGAAACGTCACCTCCCAAACTCACGGGACCTCTCTGCTTGAAGGCCCGACCCACCGACATGCACAGGACTACAGGCGCAGAAACAGAACAACAAACATGATACTCCACGGACCACCAGGGAACTCAGTAAGGTTTTAAAAGCATATTATGAGTACATGTATACGCCGCAATGAAGAAAAAGATATTATAAAATGATATTGGAGCGGTAGCACACGGGTCAGGCGTCCATCTCATGCAGCGCTTAGCCGCACCTCCCGCATGGAGTATTCTTAAGAGATTCACAGAGGGCATTATTTTTGCTGAGCCCTAATACCAGTATTTGACATTCCATTTCAAATGTGTTGCAACACATGCACTTATATGCTACATTATCATGCCCAGTGGTGAGCAGAAAGCAAAGCTCCATCCATCACGGCCTGTACAACCAGGAATGAAAAACCACTTTTTCCACCATCTTATATGAAACCTGCAGGAAATGGGTACATTGGATTTGTGTGCTGTCATGGTGGATTTGCAACCAGCGGCTTCAACTCTGCTATGCTGGCTTGAAAGAAATAATATTTATGGTCAAGTCCAGAGCACGTGACCACATTACCAGTGTAACCCGACTGATAGAGATGCTGGCATAATATAGTGCCAGTCCGTTGAACCTGTCTTTCTGGAGATAACTCTTGAGAGTTTCTCTTCCCCCCACACCAACACAAATAAAAAGGATATATGAGGATGGCAAATGAAGGCTCAGCCTGTCATAAGCAGTTTCCTGGAATGGCGGTCAGAACTGTGTCTCACAGTGTACCTTTCGAGCAACATGATCTCTTGTTCCTTCTAAATAATGCTCATAGGAAAGAGCTGATTGTAGGTAATTGCTTTGACTGATGTTAGAACGTATAGAATTGGGTGACTGAGAATCCACTGTTTTGGAAGTAGACCCTAGTTTGGTTGCCGGATCCACCAACATTTTTCAAAACTGCCTGGATGCTTCAATTTTTGCTGGTAGATGTAATAATCGTCATAGTTTCCGAGAGAGGAGAGTTAGGTTTGCCAATGAAAAGGCTCATGTGCAGTAGAGAATAGGAATTTTGTTTTTGTTCATGGGTTGTGATGGTCGCTCTGGGTTTTGTTGATATTCATCGTTTGATACAAACATGGCTAGCTGGTAAAATGGGAAGCTAAAATTGCTGCGCAACAGCGCATCGTTGTAACGGAGACGAGCAAGCAACTAATATGAGTTCCCTATTTTTTGTGAGTGGCATTATGCGCCCTTGAACAAATATGCATTATCTTTACTTAAACGGCTCGACGGTGTGGACCAGAATATTTGTATTGAATGTTAGCACATGATTTTTGAGTTTGCTGTTCACAAGAACGTTATTTTTTTGCAGCTTTTAGGATATATGTGCTCAAACTCTCCACTTTATTAGAATCATGATTTGGCCATATATTGACTAAAGAGTTAATGTTTTTATGTGTGGTTAGTCTAAATCAATATATGTTGTGTCATTACTGCTGGTGTTTAGAAGAGTTTAATGCAAACAAATTCATTTTTAGATGAGGAATAATTATAAAATAGAAATATCAACCATTTATTTCAATGATTTGGGGCTCTAATTCAGTCAAGGACCTCATTATAAGTTTGTCAGTCCAAAAATAACGTGAGCAGCAACTTTTCCAGACTGGCAAACTACATGTCTGCCGGTAGGGGCAGTGAACTACTGGAAGGCCGACCTGCTGGTCGGTGAGGCCCCTACTGGCAGATAATTTACTGAAACGCCTGCACCATTGCTAACGATGCCGGTGCTTCAGTGTTCCCATTCTAATGGAATCTGACTCCTCTGGAATGGAAACGTACTGTTCCTCCGTCGCCCGTAATATCCCTGTATTAGCGGCAACCTCATTATGACGGTCAACGTCTTTCTTTTAACCTATTACTGCAGATGCAAGAGCCACTGAACTGCAGGATAATGCAGCTTCTGAACAGCACACGGTCTTCTAAGAGAGACATCAATATGTCATTTCAAATAGTCATTATGTTGTGTACCCAACAAATTACCCCCATACCTCCGTACCCTTATCCCTAGTTCCCTCTGCTCCATAAATCAAGATACGATGAAGGAATCCAAATAACAAGAAGTTGCTCAATCTATGTAGACAGTAACTGGTGTACTTACATGAGTACAATAGTCATAGTTGTGCCGGTTCCGGGCTTTCAGTCATGTTGGAAATTATAATGCATTGTAATGATGTGTCAGAAAATGAGAGGTGATGGCATAGAACCTTCTATGAGACATCCTGATACCCAAAGTCAATTTGTCATCTCAAGTAGATTTACATTTTTTAACACCACATTTGGACGGTGGTTGTTGCCCTGCTTTACCATTGAGATGTATTCACCATGTATGCATCTAAAACCGATGCGTTGATAGCCTTACCCCAGAGGAGTGCTCCAGTGATACCCAACACATGTCAAAACGAGTTGCATAGAGCTATGAGTGAAGAAGGGTAGAGCCGATTTTCTTATGGGAGCCCCTGCAATATAAAAATGTTTTTTTTGGAACAACATATCCGTAATCGTTTTTTGTACCCCTAACCAAAAATCTCAAAGTCTGGGACAGTTTCAGAGGACATAGAGTAAGGAGCACGGGTCCTCACACTTCTTCCAACATCTTTTGTTGTGTGTCTGTGTCATTGAATTCAATTTCAGTCGGGGATAGAACAATTATATACCATTTTAATGTGTGTTTCTGCAAGAAGAGTACTCATTGATATTTTAGACATTCTCCTGTGTATGGGACTCTACCCTTCTTCACTCATAGCTCTATGCAACTCGTTGTGACATGCGTTGGGTATCACTGGAGCAAAACTTGTTGCATGGCTCTGTTCTGCCTGTCCAGCTCTGTGGCCACCCTGTTCAGTAAACAATATGTGGCATGACCATCTTGACATGTGCATTCTACTGCACAATTCCCATGGCAGACAGAGCTTGTGCGACACACTTGTTAGGTGAGTCTTGTGTTGTAATCTGATGTTGCAATCTTCTTCACTCTTCCGCAGACGTCTTATGCTGCCCCTCAATTGCGCCAGCATGGTCATGAGTGCGGCAGAGTGTTGGTCACTTGATTGAGGCATGGATCTCATTCTGCAAGCTGAATATCTTATTCTGCTCCTCGAGATGTCTTAGTATTTATGCTCTGCTTCAGCTGCACCTGATGTTAAGCTGCCTCTGCCTGATGTGGTGCTTGAAGTATGGGTACACATTGGCCCTGCACCAACAGAGCTTATGGTCACGAATGCCACTATTGTGCAGTGGGGGTGATTTTTCTGGGGAGTAAATCTTGCTGGGGATGTGGTAGGCCATGTGCCATTGGGGTCACAGAAGTATGCTGTTCGACATGTGGAGGTGCACTCCTTGTCAAGCACCCGTCCATCTGCCAGTATCTGTTGTGGCATGTCCCTATCTGCCTGCACATGAGTGGAATGTGGAAGAATGAGTTGCGTGTATGTGCGCCTTTCAGCGCTCTCTCCCAGCTGCTGTGATCTTCCACTGGTCTGCGCCTGACTTGTCTCTCCACTAGGGCCATTTGCAGCTTTCTGGGTGGAGAGTGTGGCATGGAAAGTGGTGGTGGTGTATGTGGCAGCTGTTTCCTTGCCTGCCTGCCACCCGAGATTTCTGCCTTGATGCAGTTGCTGTGCAAGATTTGTTCTAAGATGCTGCCAGCCAGGGACTGAAAGGGAGATGAAATAACAATTTATTGGTGGACATTTCTGTGGGCCCTGCATAACTGCGTGCCCCAACACTTCTTGCTACTTACAAATTATATGGGTGCTGGAACCTGCTATGCATTGCCATATGGGTGTACATCTTGTGGCATGTGTCTGGAGTCCATGTATGTGCAAGTGCCTCTCCTTGCCCTTGTGTGCATGTGGACTGTACAGTGGCAGGGGTGAACATCTGCTGTATGCACCCGTTATTGGGGCTGTGTTCATGGTCATTCTTATATGACTCATTGAGGGTCATTACGAGTGCGGCGGTAAGGGGTTAACGGCACCGGTAAGGATGCTGGTGCCGTTAACCCCTTCCCATCGAATTCCGAGGTCCCTTAGCGGGTCCCACTAAGGCCGGCTGGTATAATTAGCAGCAATACACCCATGGAGTCCTGTGGGAATGGGGAATTCCCACCCTTCCCTAATCCCTGATCTGATGGTTATTCCAGAGACCAAGGGGCGGGAACAATATTTTGGAATGTCTGTGTCATAGTGGTGGCGCCTGCATTGCCGAGCATCTTCTGCCCGTACAGCTTCCCTCTGCTATCGCAGAACCTGTGAAGGTGAGGCGAAGAAGGGACATTAACATCATAACGGATGATAACATGCACACGTTCACTGAAAGAATTGTGGACCTAGGTAGCAAAAAGCATGATTTGTAAAGCACATCTTTATTTATATTGATAGTTTTAAATATAGTTCTATTGCACTAGGAGACCCTGAAGGGCAAAGAGGTGTTGCACACCAAAAAGGTTTGCAAGAAAACTATGTATGCAGAAAAATAAATAATAAAAGTCAACACTGGAAAAGAAACACAGTGAACAATAAATGTTAAACAAGAGGGAATAGCAAGAAAGCAAATATAGCACTCATTATATCGTTAGGCTTAGCTGAAAAGCAATGGAAAAGCTAGGAACCAAAAGTGGGCTTCTGGAACCTTATCAAGTAGAGGAACGGTGGGAGCAGCCTTTAGTGAGGTGATTGGAGTTCTGCAGGAGCCAAGGCAGCAAGGAATGAGTCGCCTTTTTGATCAAGATGATCTTGAGCTGCCTGAGCTGGGAAGTCTGGACCAAACAAGACAGAACCACCACGTTCTGGGTTTCGGCCACTTACCTTTGATGCTCCAGCAAGGGAGCCTTGCAGAGGAGTCTAAGTACCTCTAATAAAGCTCTGACACAAGGAGGGAGCCAGTGAAGCTCAGGAAGGAGTAAAATCATATGTTCCAATTTACAGTCCCAGGCCTTCGGCAGCAGTGTGAAGGACACTTGCGAAGGACACTTGCGAATGACACTTGCGAAGGATATTTGCAAAGGACACTTTTAATATGAACATGATTGGAACAAGGATGACGTTGAAGAAAACCTTGCTTCTATCCTGCCTTAAAATCTAAAAAGCTGGCACAGGTGTGATGGGAGGAAGTTTGTTTTAGACAAAAGGAGATAGAAGTACAATTTAACGTTGAGACCGGTGTAGTAGGTAAAGCGCAGGGGTGCTGACTTTCCAGCAGAGGGGATCTCTCAACAGTGGAGAGTAGACAAGGTTAGGATTGCACAGGTGTGAGAGGCTGTTTGCAAGGGAGGAGCAGAATCCCAGTCTGTGTGAAGTTAAGCTTAAAGGACTATGGGGACTCCCAGGGCCTGATGTAGGGGCAGTCTTTCTGGGGAAGGATATCTATCAGAAAAAGACAATATTTTCGGGTAATTAAATGTGTCATTTGCCTATTGACCCGACACTAGACAGCCGCCAGCAGTGTAATCTTGGTATTGAACAACATAAGTGACATGGAAATGTCTTGGGCACCCTCCGCACCATGGCGATCGGTGGATTTGAACAAGATGGTACTTGGAGCACCTATACAGAGAGGAGTGAATGCAATCTAGAACCCAGACTCCCACCATGATGCACATGGAAAGAATGGGAAAAAGTGTCACTCGTTTGACTGTGTTCAACTTCACCAAAAGGACCCCAGACATGAGGCAGATTGGTAGATTCATCATTTTGCAGCAGTTGATGGGTGCTGAGGTGCTGTTGATTTCATTTTACCAGGCACCTTTCAAGGTATTAGCAGGTAAGAACAACGGTGCGTGAGCCATTTTCAGCTAGTGTGGAAAAAATGAATAATGGCCTAATGATTGAGTGTTAAATATACACATATAAAGGAAACATTTCTGAAGCCAGGGAGATATTCATGATAGAATGCCAAATAGTCACAGGAATAGGCTTTAGAAGGTATGGGGTGGTATTAGAGAAAATGTCCATCAGTGCAAATGCAATTAGCCAGAGGCTTTGCTAGGGGGCCTGGGGCAGAGGGGACTATAGCCCCGGGTCTTTTGCTTGTAGCCCCAGATAGACGTTCAGGGGCTACAACCACAAGGCTAGCCATAGTTCAGAAAATAGCAAGGGCCTGAGTCCATTAGAGAGAAAGGGTGTGAATAACCTGCTGTGGATTATTGTATTGCTCAGGCTCCCATGGGGTTCACTGACCACCAGAGCCTGAGAAGGAGAATTGCTAACCTTCAGAGTCTGGGGTTTTGCAGGATCGAAAGACCTTAGGCAGATTTGGGTCTGATGTGGGCTCAACCCCATGAGAGCGGCCCTTGATTGGTGGGTGAGAATAACTCTAGTTTAAAAATGCCCAAAGCTGGCGTGGTTGGGATTTCAGATGATTATCATTTTGGGTATTCCCTAAGCCCGCAGGGAATCATAAACTCTTCCTAAAAGGAGTGTGCTAAATCTGTATCAGAAAGTGTACCCAAGAGCAAAGGAAAGCCATATTTGTATTATGAGCAACACACAAGGTCAAAGGTCAAGAAAGATCTGTTCTTGAGTACTGTAAATGCCCTGAGACTTTGGGAGAATGAGGGAAGCCCATGAAATGTGGCAAACCTCGACTTTTGCTACATAAAGGGTGTCCGGTTAAAGGTGTGATTACAAAAGGTTTGAATGCAATAGGTTCGGGTACATAGGACCGAAAACAAAAGGTTCAATTTTTGTTAAAATTATATATTTATTTTTGGGTTTCCGTATAGGTAAAAAAGGTGATTTTTACCACAAAAACTGGGTTTGGGGGGGACCCCCCCAAAAACAAAAAAAATAGTACACATTTATTTTCTTCAAACCTTTTGTTTTCTGTCCTTTTGTTTCGAACCTATTGTATTTCGAAACTTTTCATTCGCACCTTTAACCTATAACCTACATAAAGTAGAGAAGTGAATTCTGACTGGGACACTGGGTCCTCACAGTATAAAAACTTGCATTTGTTTTGTTAATCCATCATCCTAACAGGGTTAGCCCTATATTATACGACTTGTATGATAGATCATGTAGGAGTACTCCCTCCAATATCCCTCAATACCAAGTCTCAGTGGAGAGGATAACCAAAATGTGAGACATTGGGGACCTTGCCAGGGAGAGCAAAACTTGGTCCAGGAACCTTGGAAATAATTCCTGCACTACTGTTTCATCCCCCCGCCCCCAAACATAGTTTGCTTATGACATTTAGAAAAGCTCTCCTCTTTCTGTTGTTTGTCCTCTTCTCTTAAGATTTTATCCAATCCATTCCATGATATTAGAAAACTTGTTCACCCCCATGATCCTGGTGCCCTGATTATTCGTTTCTTCCACCACCATGACAAGGTCACTGGCCTTGACATTCAGTGCTACCCAATAGTAAGAGAAGTACCAATTCTTAAAGAAAGGGCTTGGCATCAACTCTCTGGTGTATTTGCAAAGACAATTTGAGTACAGTGAATCTTGCAGTCAAATACCTTTGGCAATTTTTTATTGTTGACAGTCAATGCAGGGTCCTTGCCATGTTTTCTTATTGTGCAGTGGTGACGATGCTGTGAAAAGGTAGTAGTTTCAAACCAAAAAAAGTGATGGGTGGAAGGTTTCAAATTAATCTGAATCACTGGCATTGCTCTGGGCAACCTTCCACACCACAGTTTTTTAGCCCGTCTGCGCCATTGCAAAAGGGGTCCAGCCATAAGCATATCAGTCTGGTATTGCCACCATTGGGAACAGTTCTACCTGAACTGCTCGGCCAGGTCGCTTCTGCACGGAAACACAAGCAACCCCAGACACAAGGATTTTGAAGTATGAATAATCTGCTGCGGAGCCATTGGTGACGCATCTGTGCTAAGTAGGCACAGTGTTTGTTTTGCTGAAGGCAATCAGCCAGTGTGTCTCATGCAGAGACCAGTGGAGACAGTTCAGGGAGAGATGTGCTCCTCCATGTCCCAGTGTTACAATGGGGTTTCTCTTGGTCGCAGCACATTTTTGATCTCTACTAGCAATCCAAGACTCTGGCTCTGTTGGTCACTGGTGCTCCTGCTGTCCATTGTTTCCTCTCATTTCTGGGCAGAGATGGGGCAACACAGCTTTCTGAGGAGCAATGGATTTGTGTGTGCTTGAAACTCACTGTCCAACAGACCAAGGGAATGGATTGCAGATTGTTAAGGTCCCCTTGGTTTTTAGAAGCCTGATGTACACATATAGATGACCAGCTACATCTTCAGAAAAGTTCTTGAAAGCGTGCAAGGACCAATAGAGTATACTCGTGATTACCCTTGGGGGTGAGGTGGGTACACCTGCATAACGGCAGTGGCGACCTGTGCATAGTGCAGGAGCCATTGTAAGAAATCCAAGGGTCAAGGTTTTGTCTGTTCAGCAAAGCTTCTCAATGATCTCTGTGCAATACTTGCCCCGGACCTTGCCAATCTATGCAACTCGTCCTTACATTTTTTTCATCTGTTTCTAAAGAACACTACAATCATTCCTGTATTACAAGGTTAATCAATAGAGTCCATTACACAATGTAACGTTGAAGGTGAAGTCAATGGATCCTAAAGTCACAAAATATTTTAGATGATCATTGACCCATCTTCATCTCCAAAATAGGGTAGAAATGATCAATGTGTTATTTTTCTCAAAAATGTCCTGCCCCTGTTGTATCGATGCAGGCCTCTGGATAATCTATAGAACAGGCAACGCATCGGAAACAAGGCAGCATGTTTGTTCATAGGCCTCGTTAAATACAAACCCATGATGACCAGGAAACTGCCAAAGCTGGTCTGCTTCCTGTCTAGCAAAACATTGCTTTCTAATCATTGTACTTTATCAGAAGAACAGTCTGACCCACAGGCTCCAGATACACCCCCTGAAGGAACATCTGCTCCTCTTCCACAAAGAGATTGTCCAAGCTGCTTTATCCCAAGGGAAGAAGTGGGGGACTGGAAAACACTGGCAGGAGCCCCGAAATGTTGAATAAACTAACACTGGAGCTCAGACTAGAACCTGACCACTTAAGATTCAGGAAGGTTTTATAAACTCTTCTCTTTCAGGAGGCTATGTGTATGGACTGAACATGCACCCGACGAGGACTACCTGACTTCAGCCCTGTGATAGTAATCACTGTACACATCCTCATAGAACTGGGTAATCTGCAATGCAACCTTGCCCCGAATAAGAAATAGTGCAAGTACCAAAGGGTTGATTGTCTTACTTGGTGATCTTCTTTCTATAAAAAGAAGTTGGACATTCTGGCAAGGGGCTGCGGGATTACACCCCCCACCCTCTCACACTTTCTTGATGATACTTGTATGATTTTACATTAATCAATTGTATTATAGGAATGTTGTAAATAGGAGGTGCCCTCAAATCATAAAAGCACTTTAAACTTAGAATTCCAATCATAGGTTTTGCAAGATCTCTCGCCCACACATGCATGTTGCCCCCTCCTGCCCCCGTCCCTCTTTGGAGTTAGATTAATCATCTTTATTAGATTGAATTTTTAAGTACAAATTAATGCTTGAACCTATAGTAGATGTAAAATGTAGCTTTGTGTTGCTTTTATTGATGTCTTTTATAGCTAACTGAACTGAACTTACTTCCTTCTTTTAATGAAACACTGGGCCTCATTACAGGTTTGCCGGTCCGGTAACTATGGTAATTACCGGACCGGCAAACTAGGAGTTCTGCTCGCGGGTGCCTCTTCACCTGCCAGGTCGGACCTATCGGGCACAAATGGGAATAGGGAGTAAAAGTTTGCGGCCCATGACAATGGGGAAATACAGGTTCCGCCAGGGTTGTAATGGCCCTGTATTTCCCCCTTGCCAGGGATCGGAAAAACCTGCAAGTTTGGCGGCAGCCTGCCGGTTTTACCAGCAAGGTTACTGTCAAACTTGTAATGACGCCCAATGTAATCTTAACTTCTCCTCTATCACCAGCCCCCTTGTGTTTGCCCTTTCCAATTGTCAGGAGTGACTATGAATGCATGCAGTGATTGACAAAACCCCAAATCAATACATATATTAAAACCTAACCAGCAATCTTAGGGTTTCCATAAAAACTACATGATATGGGAGACTAATGGATGGGACGGGAGACCGTGTCTACAGATTCCTTCAAAAAAACATTTGGCTACGAGGGGGTGACTTGCATTTTTAATTGATTACTATCTCCAGTTGTTTCTAGAGAAGGCATTTGAGAAAAGAAAAAAAAATAATAACGTACGTTCTAATGTGCTGAAGAAAATGACAGGTAATGTTAAAACTGAATAAGGTAAATCAGGTGCAGAGGAGTGCTTTGGTAAACGGGCACACTGTACTGTACTCTGCATTTATTTTCGCTGAATTCCCTGTGAGCTAATTTACACTTTTCTAAATCTCACTGACAAAGAGAAATGGACACAGAAAAACAATGACTTCCTTCTGCAAGGCCAGGGGGACTGCAGCCCGAGGAGCATATGCCAGCATTCGCCGAACTTTAGTGAATGCGACGTCCTTACGTCTGTTTCATTTCTGCAGCTCTGTCAGAAATAACAAAAAGCTGTCGGCGTAGTTTTTAACTCAATCGTGACTCGGTGTTTTTCTGGCTATAGAGGCTATACTGACAACTACTTCTGTTAAAGTTATTTGGTGCGGTCTATATAAAGCAACCGTCGAGACCTAATTGAAATTCTACGTCACTCTTTCCGACGCCAGTGCACGTGATTCATGTGCAGTAGTGCCGACGTGGAACGACATAGACAGGTCAGCAACCGAGGAATCATTAGTATTGAATGCTTCGCCCATCTGATTTCTTAGAGTGTCATTTTATAGAGTTTGCATCTCTGACTTGCTGTTTGCCACTTCCATGTTGGAGGAGCACCCTATGCGTGCAGGCATCACATAAATGCACGCCTGCTGCGAGTTAGCACCTGCTAAAAAGCAGGCTGATTCCATGGAATGCATTAGGACACGTTGGGCCTCATTACAACTCAGGCGGTAAGGGGTTTACGGCGCTGTAAACAGCGCCGACCCTTACCGCCTGAGTACGAGGTCCCTTAGCGCCATGGCGGATTTAACACCTGCTTTTAGCAGGTGTTAAAATCCATGGCGCTAAGGGACCATGGAGTTAATTACGCCACCGTAATTTACGGTGGCGTAATTAACGCCTTCCCCACTCCCATTATGCCCTATGTGGCAAAAATAGGAATGGGGAAGGGTAAATGGGGATTGGGGACTTACCGCCCCGCCAAGGTCGGAATGGGGCGGTAAGTCCGCCAACCACCATGGCGTAAACGTAGTTTACGCCATGGTGGTAAAGTCACGGCCCAGGCGGTAACTTACCGCCTGGGTCGTCTGCAAAGTGTAATTGGTAGACGGAGATCTTATTGTACACTTTGCTTCTGTACTGCGCCTTGCAAAAGAGGAAAATTGCATGCAGGGGACATAACTTGAAATTACCCTCATAATGAGGCTTCAACATAAGGGGGTATCCAACATCGCAAGAAAAAGGCGGACCCATTGAAATAATCATTGTGTCCACCGAATCAGAAAACAAGGTGAAAAGGCAGGTGTTACACATTCAAATTTATTTTTCGGATCAGGTTGTTTTTTCTGAGGTGGCTTATGGCGCACTGAATGGGCTAAAAGCATTACCACTCACCACCTCTCTGCTACAAACAATACAAGTTTTAACACAAGCTTGACGTTTTTATGCTGACATGGGGAAACCCCCTCAGTTTTTTTTAATATACCAGCTAAAGTATTGGAATCCATTGTAACTGGCTATCCAGACTGTTACTTGTGATATAGAGGAAAACACATTATAAGTTATGTAATTTTATATTATATTATACTATTATTGCAATGTACCTAATCAAAATTATTAAACACACAATGTTAATCGTGGACGTGGCGTTTACACTTTTCTCTAACACGTAATGTAAAACAAAAGTCTAAAGGAGATTTGGTGTGTTTTTTGTTAATGTTTGTTTTCCACTACATTTTAGAACAATTTAAATTACACAGAGGGATCTTTTGCCAGAAGTGGGAACAAAAGCCACCCCCTCCATGACATTCACAATTAAAATGACACCCATTGTGGTTTTGGGAATGTTGGGGAGGGTGGGAGAGCAGGTATCACTGAAAACAGTGGTTAATCGGTCGCTTTGAAAAAGTTCAAGAAACTCCTTTGTTGACAATCTTGTATTCCCTACTAGAAAATATACCCGGCCATGTCTGAATGTCCAGGCTAAAAAGTAGCCAAACCTTTCACATGGTGTGGAATCTGATAAAATGAGGAGCCTGGAATTGTTATCATTAGAGAATCATTAGACTCACCATTAGGGAATCAATACTCTTTGTTACAGAACCATTATCCATCATTAGTACCCATTGCTAACCATTATTTAGTATTATCCCTTTAGGAATGATTCATCATGTTTAGTTATCCATTATTGCATCCTGTTTAGTAGTACATGAAGAAGTAGCATCATTATACTATCCACATTATTAGACTGCCACCTTATGCATTAGCCATTGACATGTTATGCATTTGAAGAGAGGAATAGGCCCTGTTGTATGAAGGGTTTGCTAGTTATGATATTGCAATATATGAGAGAGAGAGAGATGGCCTGTTGTCTGGAGAGTGAGAGAATGTTGTGATGCCAACAGTGGAGTGAATGGAGAAATAGATGGAATTAGGCACAGAAGGCCAAGGCAGAGATATGATTTCCAAGTCATGCTGACAGAACACGCAGTGAAAGTACACGCATAACACAGACTGTCAGGCATTGAGAATGCTGACAAAGGAAGAGACATTCTAAGTAGAGAATGTTTAAAGTAACCATGGGAATGAGTGTGTCATTGGAAAGTATAACCAGAAGCTGGAGAGGAGAGAGTTGCGGTAGTTCTTGCTAGTTGCTGGTAGTCGCTGTTGGAGAATGCAGTTAGATACTGATGGAGTTCGTTCGAGCTAGTTGCTGATGGAGTTTTGGATGGAGGATGCAATCCTGAGAATGAGGGAGAGATGTCTTGGTGCAGCAGAATCCGATGGCTTTGGGAGAGAGCTTGGCAGAGCTTGGCAGAAGCAGTCATGTGACCAGATCTAGAGGTGCCTGCCACTGCTGACTGACTGATTGCAAAGTAGCGGGAAGAGGAGAGACCTGGCTTGACAAAGACAGAGCTGGAGACAGAGAGATGCACATGCAAATGGGAAGTATGGTTCATGGCTAGACAAACTGAATGATTAAATTTAGTGGGGTAACTTTGCTGATGGGTTTGCAAAGGACATGGCATCTGAAGGCGAGGTGCCTGAGCAGAAATGAGTGGGACAGAATGGTGTGCCATGGAGGTTGGGGGGACGGGCATCCCTGTCCAACCCCTAGAATTACACCCATGATTAGAATGTGACACCATCTAGTTGTTAGTCAGACTCTCACACAAAGAGCTTTGAGTTTGAGAAAGGGAAGATCAGGCAGGGATTGTCTTAAGAAAGTGAGTGTGAAGCATGGTGTGGATTGGTGTGGATTGGATTGGAGAGGTCTGATTCTGCATGAAGGAGAGGATTGCTGGATGTTTGACGCTTGCATTTAGACTGCATTAGAATCACAGGCTTGCATTAGGAACCTGTAAGGCTTATAGTTATTGCATGATAGATTTGCAACAGAAGCATAAAAGGTGCACATTCGATATTGGCTAGAGTTTTAGCACTGTCTGCATTATGCTTTGCTGTGCATAAATAAATGTATTCCATTGTTATAATTGAATCAATGTATGTGTTTCTTTGTGTCTTGTGTTTTGTGTCCACAGTAGTAAGATAGGAGTATGTTGCCATGTTGAGAGAAGTAAGTTAGGAGTAACAATGTGCACATAGGGCCTGAGATACGAAGGTGGGGGGGGTGGGGTATGGGGATCCACATCCCCCTAGGAGATTGTCTAAGATTGTCTAAGACCGGTGCATGCTTGCCCAGGGGGGCAAGACGATGATAGGGCCTTATTTTGCAAACTAACAATGGTGTTCCAACAGTGAACAAAGAGACATGCAAATTGGCAAAATCGTGCTATATTCTTTACAATGCCAATTCATCATCTTACATGTACTTAAAATTGTTTACCATTGTCACTGAACCCCTAAGTATACACAATGCTGTGTGTCTTCTAGTATGGTCAAAACCAAAAAGGATGCCCTTAGCTTAGCTGGGTAATTTACTCTAGGGTCTTGTTTGTCATAGATCCAATGTCTCTTGCTGTCATTTTGAATCATGCCCAGTTGCATCAAGTCTTTGCTTGCTTTGCCTTTGTTCCTCATTCTCCTGATGTCTTGGTGCGGCCTATCTAGCAGCATCAGCCTGTTGTCTGGATTATCTCTGTTCTGGTGGCTCCAAAGGTAGATTGTCCCTTGGGGGGCATGCTCATTGAATTAAAGTTTTTTGTCACTGGGGAGAAGGTGTACTTCTTGAGTGCCAAGAAGAGTAATTGCCTGAATTGTCTTGTCTTAATTTACCCAGATTTCCTGTAGTAAACGTTGGCATATTTTTAGCTTTTATTATGGTAGTTTGTTGAGCAAAGTGTTAGCTTTTGCTACAGTGGTATAACACGCAAAATACCTATGGTCTATTGTTCAGCAAAATAAGTGTTTGTTTTCAGTTCGTAAACCTTGGGTGCTGCTTCAGCAACTTTAACTTAGTTAAAATGAGCATTAGTTGTAATTTTGTCCACCAGGGCCACCACTTTAGCAATTTTCAACCACTCCATTGGATTCCTCGTAAACAGTTTCCCCTTTAGACCGCTTTGGAGCCCCCTAGATAGCTCACCCTCAATTTCTATAGTGGTCAGACAGACAGATACACATTGAATAATATATATTGTAGATAAACAGAGGTAATTCTGCAGGGAAAACATTTTACCGAGTGGATATGGCTCCTTTTTAGCAAGTATGCTGCGTGTTGATATCGTGGGGGTGGGTGAAAATTGGCGGGGGTGGTTGAAAATTGGCATTCTCTGCAAAATCTATTTAATGTTGAAAATTAACACATAACCAGCAGCGCAGCTGCTCATTGGACCTCATAAGGAGTTTGAAGGTCTGGAAATAAGGTGCTGGTAACAATGTATACAGGCACCTTTCCGGACGGGCAAACTTTAAGCCTGTCGACAACGGTTGGCCTGCCAGCAGGCCTGACCTGCCAGTCGTTCAGGCCCCTACCGGCAGACAATTGCTGCAATCCCAGGCACTGGTGTTGAAAGTGACTGTGATTGCGGCATCCTCATGCCATTGATTTCTGGGACTCCATGGGAATGGGGAGTTACTGGCATCTCCACCACCCATAATATACCAGTAACACCATTTTTTCAGGTGGCGGAGACGGTATGGTAGTTCCCCGGTATCCCACCAGAATTACTGGTGAAACACCGGGGAACTTATAATGAGCCTCATTGTCTCAAAGTCCCTGTTTTATTTCAAAAAGGGCTTTCACTTTCCATTCAAATGAACTTTGGTTGTATTCAGGTTATGTAAAGGTCTATTACTCTTTCGGTTACAAGGTTGTTTTGCAAAACATGGTAATTGCTTAGGGGGTATGCAGCACATCAGCACTCTGTGATGTTGGGACCCCCCCTTAGCATTTTCCACATTTCCATACTGGAGTGCAAATCAAGGAGGTAAAACCAGCAAAATCGCTGTTACTCCTCGCTTTTACAGTCCACTCTGTAACAAAATGTACATGCTTCTTGTCATAAATGCATGGCAGACTGAATTTGCCACGAATTCCTATGGAAGGCAGTGGTGTCATATTAGTACAAGTCAGATCACACTCAGCCTCTCCAACACCAGCGGCTGAAATGAGCCAAGTCCAATTTGCTTCTATATTCTTGACTATCTCTTTCAGTATCTTGTCTTGTTCCATATATACACTTATCTAGTCTGCAGACCCTGGTGCCTGGGAGACAACAGGAGCATATGTACATTGTATATTTTGATCAACTCAACTTTTTATGGCATTAATAGGAACGTTACTTTCTTTGTCTACGATTTACAACAAAATCACTAATTTTATTGTTCCTTTGGAAAAAATACCAAGGTTCCATTGCACTCTCCCTCCTTGACCCGAAAGGCTCATATTATTGATGTTTTCCCTTAAACATCTATGATTGAAGGAAAGATTCCAAAAACGTAAAATAGTACTGAAAAATGTGCTACCATACAGGAAGCAATTAAGGGGTTAAAAGGTATAGGAATTAAAGTATACAACTCAGAAAAAGGTGAGAGGTCAGTTGATGATGGGCTGCTCAGAATCTATTAATTAGCCTAGCTCTGGCCTCTCCCATATTTATTTAATAGAAGGGCATATTTCCTTAGTATCATCTAAGACATGAAGAGTGAGTGTCACCAAAGAAACTGTGAATGCAGAAGATGTAAAAATGTATGTCTTATTATTATGAGCAAAAGGTTTATTGCATATTTATTGCAAAAGAAAAGTGTTAGCATACTACCATTAACCCATTCAATCCCAATTATCTGTGCAATTCAGACAATTTATCCCGGACGTCTTAAAGCACTTCCGGTTAATATTCTCACCTCTCCTAATACAATGATCATATTGTTCCTTGAGGGTCGTACCTTATGTATGTCCATATCACTGTTAGTATACAATTTAAAAGGGTACCTGTAAAGCTGGATGTCTTCCAGCCAAAAGTCATAGGAGATTAAAAAAAAATGGGGGGTTGGCAAGGCACTTCTTACACAATGTTTTGCACAAAAATCAATTTTATTACAAAGATAGCATAATCAAAGTCCTCAAATGTATTAACTCATTAAAAAAAAACATGTACGTTCCCAATTTCAACATCACACGAGTCATTCCACCATGCATACACATTCTCTCACTCTCACATCATAATAAATTATACAGTTAGATGGGTTATTATTGCCATAAAACCCTTTCAACAGAAAAATATAAATTGGTTACTCCTTTACACCCTTTCCAAAATACAAGTGTGTCCAATTGTTAAACAGCACAAATCAGCTTGTCAAACAATGACTATGAGTGTTTCGGTCGGTAGTGGGCTTCTGATGTTGTCCTGCATTCACCCGACCTTCTTCAGGACAAAAGGTGGGGCATGAATATCACCTCACACATACACAAAATCCAGTGGAAGATGTCTTGACCAACACTATAAAACAAATAATACACTCCTCCCCCTCGGGGGGATCCGATGTCATGTATGAACAGTTGAACGTGGATCTGAAAAAAAATAAACTTGAAAAAAAAAAAGAATACAACCTAATTACCAAAACATATAGACCAACCTCTTCAATTCTAACATTACGACACATATTAATTATGCATATAATCCTTCTGTTAATATACAGATTTGCACTCACCTCCAAGGTAAAATTGTGGGGGTAGAGTAAACCGTGGCACCAATACCAAGTGCTCCAATGATTAGACCAAATCTCAGCAGAGCCTAGTGTAGACAAGAGCACAGGGTGAATAAAGCAATGCCTTTCCTGCGTTATCTATCAGCTAAACAATATTATTGCATGATATCCTCACAATCTGTAAGAGTTATCTGCACTTACTTCCAGTATCCAGACACACGTATGTAGGATGCTGATGTTGCCTTCCGCACACTCACTGTGGCAACACTGCTTGCAATGCATTAACTTCACAATTTATTGAGAATCTGCAGAAACTGCACTAAAAAAGAGGAATTTTTCGATCACACAACAAAGCTGAGAGAGAGACTGATGGAAAGGGGATATCCCAGAAAAATTGTAAAAGAGAATTATAAAAGGGCAGCGAACACACAAGAGTGTATTTTGCTGGGGAAAATGAATTGGCCTGTGGCTGTCCCTGAATGACTACCACCTGCCAGTCTGAATGGTGCAGATGCTTACCATTGGTAGACCTGGTGGGGACTCCACTTCCAATCATGGATGAAAGGAGGTCTACTACAGCCATTGTACAGATCATCGTTGGAGCCAAGATGCCTACAAAAATGTGCAACCCACTGAAGACCGGTGGATGACTGTTGCAGCCGACCAGCATCACCTCCACCCCATTCCCATTGAAGCCCTGATCCTTTGTCCTTTATTTTATTTTTTATTTATTTGATGCTTACATAGCGCTTTTATTGACATCACTTCAATTAAATAGTGATGACAGAGCCTGGAAAATCAGAATGAATGAGATGAGATTTTAAGAGTTTCCTAAATTTAGAGAGAGAAGAATATGAGTGGGTGTTAAGTGAAACAGCGTTCCAGAGATATGGCCTTAACGTTGAAATGATCTAAATCATGAGGAGGCACATGGGGCGGGGGACAGTCAAGAAGAAGAATGTTGGAGAATATAGATTTTCAAGAAGGTTGATATAAAGATAGCAGGGAGCAAAGATAAGTCAGACCTAGAGCAGATATACATTTAAAGACAACGAAACTTGATATTCAATACTCTGCTGAATGGGTAGCCAATGTAAATGAGGCAGGTAAGAAGTAAGATGAGCAGACATAGGAAGACAAAAAAGCTATGAACCGCAGAGTGAAAGACAGAGCTTAGAGGAGAAAGGGAACAAATAGGGAGTCTAACATAAAGAGAACAACAGTAATGTAAATAAGAAAAAAAAAACATTGAATGAAGCAGCATTTTAGTGGCAGAAAAGGTAAGTAAATGACAGATTTTGCGGATGCTATATAACTGAAACTGACAGGATTTGACCACCATAGTGTTATGGGCTTTTAAGAATCCTGATCACAAGATGACCATCATTGGTGCTTTACCCCCTGGACTAGTGGGAACAACCCGTCCCAACCCAAACCCCTGCTTGGAGATGCATGCCTATTGAGTCTTCATCAGTGTTCCTGGACCCTTAGTGGAACGACCAGCTCTCTCTGAGCTACCTAGCTGCAGTGTTCTCCATTCCAAGTGCAGTGTTGTAACTTGGTGACTTTTCAACTTGTAAAACAAAATGTTTGCTCCTGCAGTTTCAGTCTCCTACACAGAAAAGAATCTGTGACGGGCCTGCTCCTTTGTTCGTCTGATGAAGATCGCCTGTCGCTATCTGGTCGTGGTGACTCCCGCTGGTACCAGTCTTCTTAATGTCGTAGAGGTCTCCTTAGGATCTCTGTCCCGTGGATGTCTGCATCTCTTTGTGCCAAGGGTGTCCAGCTGTCAAGTCTTTAGAACTGTTTCACTGGAGCATGACCTGTGTACTATCTGGACCCAATCCTGGAGCCGAAATTGACCTCTGAACTTGCAGTCCCTTGACCTCCCTCGAATAGACACATCACAGAAGAAAGTGGATCCAGAGAATTCAGTTATTCTACCTATTCCTGCCCCCACCCACCATTTGGATGCATGACCATAAAGTCCTCACCATATCTCTCCCTTTCTGAAGATCGGAGGTTTTTGAATAAGGATCCCTGTGTGCCTTCCCTAGAGTGTTGTGACTGGGAGAGAAACCTTTCTAAACTTTACTTACCTTTGGAAAACATATCTTCAGCCTGTGGTCTTCAGGTAGCTATTGTTTCAATACAATAGTAAACCTACCTGAAAAGTGTGTTTTGTTGAACTGATAACTATTGAGCAGTATGTCTCATTCCCTATCAGGGCTGGACTAATAGTTAGGGTGCTTGTCTTAGGTTCTACTCTTAGGCCCTAATTCACAGAAGCGTTTTATAATGGCAGTAATTTAAATGGTGTGCAATACAAAATAAAACAAAATAAACAGCACTAGTCCATCTTTATTGAAACATTCTTCTTAAACCCCCTTGTCAAATCAAATCAAATTCTTTAATGTGATACAGTATGAAATAAATTCAAACTTTACACATATAATTTACAAGCCCCCTTGTTGCAGTTAGGATTCCAACAACAAACATATTATTGAGAAATGATATAGAACTATTTCAATTTTATTTTGGCATATGAACTGTGTACACACGTATTAATTTGCAAAGGATTTGAATTGAATGCGTCATTCTATTGATAGTGATAACATGCATTTGTCTTATGATATGTTTTGGTTAAATTCACATGGTCATGGCAGTGTGACATTTTTCAAATGTGTATGCCATGCAGGTAACAAGAAATCTTCAATTCTTGGTACACAAAAAGTAGTTATAGCAGGCTGTGCAGCATCAGTTTGACCATGTAGGCTATTCATTGTGTGTTGCCTATGGTCGACAGTATCCTGCGTTAGCATGTCAGCATGTTGCCAGTGCCACTTCCTGGACTTGGATATTAATCGCAGTGCCTTGTGCCATTAATTTTTGTTGACAGGTCTCAAATCTTTTCTGTAAAATCATGTGCTTTTGGATTGTGCAAATTACTCTTGGAATTGAGTTTCAGTTTTGTTGTAATCTTGAGGACAGTTGATCCCCCATGGCTCTTCTTGTTTAAGACCAATGCCTGCTGTAACTGCACAATCCAGTTTAGATTCAATCCAGTTTTTGTTTATCGCCAAACACATTTTTTACAGAGCACTTGGTAAGAAGGCAGAAGAGCAAGCAGTACAGATTTGTAAGCAGCACAAGACAAATTGATTTTCAGATGTTTTCTGAAGTGAGAATATTGTTGGTAGCATGTAGCATGTAGTTAGTTTGGAATGTGGCTTGAGAAAGAACATCTAAGTCCAGAGAGGACACATGCGCTAAGACTGGGTGATCGGAGCTCAAGTTGAATAAAGATGATCTGTGGGTATGACTAGGGAGTATTTGTTTTTTAGATACTTCGGCATATGCATTTGGTACATTTTGACCAAGACATGTCACTAAGAAATGCAAGCACTTTGTCATGAGGAACCAGTGAAAAAAATGGAGACTATTTAATGTGCTCCTACTTCGGAAATCCGAGGATTTATCTGGAAGAAAGTTTTAAACGACTTAAAATTTTAGGCTGAAAAAAGAAGCAAAGTTCAGTGAATATAGCATTATCTCAGGAAAGAATTGCCAAGGCAGTACCTTGGACAATGGTGATCTTGTGTAGAAGAGGCAATAAGGATTGGATGTTCCCAATGGTTTTCAGATTGAAGATGGTGGCCACTGACATTTTACATCTGTAACATGAAAGGGAGAGGTTATTGTCAAAGGGAACTGCTAACGATTATATTTTGGTACTGGGCTGATGATGGTCTCTCAAATTCTAATTTTAAGGAATAGTTAGGGGTGGAGGCAGGTGGCAAGAGAAGAGAAAATATTTTGATTTGGAGTCATTGAGGCAATCTGTTATCTTTCCTTCAGCAACCTATTGGAATATCTCAGATGCTTGTTTGACCTGAAAAAAAATTTGGTTGTTGGAAGCGATTTCAAGTATCCTGATGCAGATATTTAACAGAGAGGAAAGGAAGTTGTGCTTGAGGAAATATAGGAAATATATTGGTCATATGCAATTGTTCCTCTAAAAGGAATTGAACCAAAGCAGAGCGTTATTGTTGATGTTGATGATTGAAGATAGACTGTATCAAATGAAGCCGAGGTGTCCAGGATGAAGAGGCCTGCAGGTTTTTGATTATTCCTAGACGATCATTCAAGATGCAGATGATGATAGAGTCAGTAAATCTAGCTGGGAGTGAGACAAAGTATTGATCATCAAGGAGGAGAGGCTATCTCTGATGTTGTATACAGGTGCCTTTTTCGATGATTTTTAATAAGGAAAACAATATGTTCTGATTCAAGATGGAGAACAAAAATGAAGTTGTGAGTAGCATGGTTTCTAGTTCCAAATATGGAGCTTGGAAGGATCATAATGATGATTAGATGTAATCAAAACCCTTTACCGGTATTAATTTAATGGGGATGAAAAAGTATAAAAGAATCTCTCTTTCACTGTAACAACCCTATTGAAAGCACCATGGACTTTTTTGTTTTTCTGTGATATATTTAAATTATGAAGGAAAGAAGATGGTAACTTTTTTCAAGAAACTCAGATTTAAACACTATGTAGTTGCTTTCTTTCATTTGCCGTGGGTATGTGCTATGGATGCAATCGGAGCACTTGCACATTTCTTCCTGGAAACTCTGACCATTAGAAGCTGGGTGGCTGCAGTACGTAGTCACAATTGCCATGCATACTTAAAACACTGAATTGGATGCATTACATGTTTAATAACCAGCCTTGTTAATTACATGAAAGCATGTGTTCTAATCTAGCATTAGCATGTTCTGCTGTGTTTTGGGGGTTGCATATTGTGTAGATTTTGCCAGTACCCTCTTAAAAATGATGATTGATATGAGATCAGGGACAACAATCCAGCAAAATGCCAGGAGTAGTGATAGTTACATCGCCAGATGTGTCACCAAAGCAGCTTGGACCTCGATTATAGTACAAGATGTTGTGTCGCATGACCTTTGACCTAGCTGAGGTCACACAAAGTAGACACATGATTATTCTGCTTACCATCCGGTTATTCACAAGTGCATTTCACTTGCCTGCCAGGGGAACAGCCACGATAGTTTCATAGGTTCTGCTGCCAGTGGAGCCTCATATGGATTGGTGCCTTCATTTTTGTCAGCTAAAGGCTTACATGCCAGTTGTATGGGCATATTCAAGGTACAGGTACGCATACACAAGTGCTGCCAGCATGTCCAGTGCGTTTCACCTTTAGAGGCGCAACCTGATGCACACCTCTGTCCCCTCTTACCTAAAGTGGCTCTGCACCAGTATCAGGGGTTTATGGAGCAATATGCACACAGGATTCCTCTCCAACCAGTGAAGCAGAGGCACTGCCAGGGGAAGCAAAGAGGTTACCAGATCAATCCAAGGCTACCACTGGCAACGTTATGTTGACGTCCATGTATGAGATCTGTTTCTCATTGTAGCTAAATACAGGAATTTCCCACTTGTATATCACATCTGAATATTCTAAGAGGTTACCTACTTCTGATGTGGATGGTATTGGTTTTTGGAATATTATCAAATGAGTGTGTTGTAGTGTTATGCACGTGAATGCTTTGATAGAGATGTTTACTCCCAAAAAAAGCTATGTCATGGATTGCTCAATAACAGTGTTTTTATTTTTTATTTTTACAAATATACTGTATTGGTGTTGTATCAAGAATCAACATGAACGTGACACATTTCAAGGCACTTAAGAAAATGGTCTTGGTATAGTGGTAAAGAAAGGGGGTGAAGAGAGATGCTCAAGAGAATATAAAGATCCAGGGGTTAAAATGCAGAGAGTACTCTCATGCAAAGGTAAATTCAAATCTACACTCCTGGAGACTCCAAAGTGCTGCGTTTTGGAAAAAGCCCACGTCTTATTAACTGAATATAAAGCCGCTGCTTCCTGCGTCAAAGGGATTGGCCAGGATCTGAAGATTCCTGAATGAACCATTCCCACCTAATGGTGGAAGAGTGTCAATAATATCTGTTTGAATTGTTTCCTGAAATTGATGGGATCTTCCATGGATCTGAGCTGTGAGGTGGTTGAGATCTGTAGATCAGGGCCTTTTCTGGGCAGCAGTTACAAGCCCATCTTGATTTTCCTAGAGGTAGTTGGTCATTGAATGGTCCTTGTTGACTGATAGTAGTCAACATTGTCTGGTATTTCTGACCCTTTTCACCAAATCACCTTATGATTAGTCAAACAGTGTTCAGGGCAATCATTGTGTCCGTGGGTAGCCACAGAGGGAGGATTGTGCTGGTACCATGTGAACCTGAGGTTTGAGACCCAGGATAACTCGTGTAGGTCATGTGCAATTTCAGTTGATTTGTGTTGATTCCTTGGCTAAACCCAGGTATAGGACAACTCGAATTTGATAGGAAAGTTTGGGGCGGATCAATGCTCATATTGCTTCATTTCACTCAGCCATGCTTAAGATAGCATGAATCTTTTTTTCAGAGCATGTAAGGGAAATTGTGCTCTCATGATATTTTATTTGGAGAATTGATGTGGATTCAATGTCAAATACACAATGTTTTGTCCGATTATATGAGGGTGGGTGTGAGGTTCCAAGTGATTTTAGGCATTCGAGTGAGTAGGAGGTGGACTATTTGGCATTTCTGTTTACTATCTCTATTTCCTGGCCTAATTCTTGCTAGAAGAAAAGTAAAGAAACCCCCATTAATTGGATATAGTTCATAGGTGATTTAAGGAAAGTCTTCTGAAACCTCAGCCGTGAAAAGCATCTTTTCCTACTTACTACTCAGTGCTCCAATGCATCCATTACACTGCTCGGATGCAATAGGGAGCAATCCACTGCACTTGTTGGGTACAAGGGGTAGACCTTTGTGTTCCATTCCCAAGCACCGACACAGCTGCAGTATTTCCAGGAGTAATTGTGTGGACTGGAGGAGGTAAACTGCTTCTCTGATGGTATGCAAAAGGATGCACCATATGTCTTTTGACTTCTTCCCATATCTGTGCAAGGTGCAGCAGTATATGGAAATTGGTGCCTGCCTTCCATCAGCGCACGCAGTGTTTTCCAGCACTGTGTGTAAGTGGTCAGATTTACTTACTCTGTGAAATACGGTCCACGGTTCTCTTTTGTAGCGGGCTTCCCCACCTGCTGGGCTTATGTGGCTGTGACAGGGCTAGAAAAGCCGGTGCTAGTGATGTTCTGGATGCTATTGTACCAACATTTCGAAAAAAGTATGTTTACGGCATACACCGCACTAAATGAAAATGATGAAAACCCATTATACCGTTCAAGGGGAGCTGGGGTTGCTGGGTTGTCGTTTGCTCCCCTTAAACGGTATAATCGGTTCCGGAGGTTGCGGTACTGTCCCCCGGAGCAGCAAGACAGAGATTGTGACAGGAATACAGAGATGTGCAATCTATGTGATCACTGAGTGCCTGCATTTTCGCATTCAGAATTTTCATTTGTGAAGCTTTCATCTGCATAGTGTGCACATAGATCCGTTCTGGGTGCCACATAATGATATCATAAGTTTTCTAATCTTCAACGGGGATATAACATATAGTGCAACATGACCCCCCAAGTGCGTGTTCAATGTGAAGGCTGGAAGAGCCGTGGGGGGTCATTTTATACTCTATGCTAATTGCATAAAGGAGAGTACCACTGCTTGCACTTACTTGTTGCTAGTCCCCTGCATGCAATTCTCAATTCTCACAAAGCGTAGTGTAATCGTAAAGAGTAAATGAAGGTTAAATGGCCATTAGCCTTTACTCTCCACTATTTGAGGAATAAAATGTAGGTGGCAAATCATGTTTTGCAGGTGGCGTTTTATAATGGATTGCTATGGAGTCCACCCCGTGTTTAGCAGGTGCAAAACCAAGCCGTATTTGATAGGAATCCTTTTGTTTTACATCTCCATGAAAATCCTGTGCAGGCATAAGCCCAAGTGTTCTTCCAAGATGGAACAGGACAGCAAAGCAGAGATATACAAAAAAACGGGATGGGGTGCAAAATGAAAGCCGTCAAGCATTTGAACCCTTTGGTTTTGTGCTACCACTGATATGGCTCCACAGGCTTCGAAAGAGGAAAGGGTATTCAACAGCGTCACAGATTCCTGATAAATCAGCAGCTGACAGGCCATACCACAGCCAGGATCCACCCCGTTATGGAAGCCTTTGCATGCTATGTCGTTACTGCATAGGGTTGCAGCTATTATCCACTAGTGTGCTCAAAAAGCTTTCAAAGCAGGACACCAACAAATTCAATGGGTCTTTTGAAAGCTTTCTTTTATAATAGTACTTGGCTTTCTTAGAATTTGCAGAATAAAAATTATCAATTGCTAATCCATCCTACTACAGAAATACTATAAAGAACAGACATTCACAAAGTTCTGAAAATGCCTATGGCATTACTACCCAAGGGACAACACATGCTCAATTTGCCTCTCTGCAACTGGACAGCTCTCGAAATGGATGCTGTATGTTTGGGAGAGAGTTGGAGAAAAGTGGTCTCGCTGCTCAGAAGTCATCATTTCATGCCAAGAACACATGCAACCGAGAAATATGAATTGACGACCTAAAGTGGACAGAGAAATTAATGAAGGTTCAGAAAAGGTGCTTTGCTAACAGAGAGTAACTTTGAATTAGCACCAATTCGCTAGAGGAGGAGTACTTTCATGGTTGACTAGAGACCAGCATTCATGCCAAACGTGGGAGTGTCCAAATACTGAGAATAAATATGACCCAATAGCCTGTTCTATTTATTTATTTATGTAATTGTTTTTTTTTATTACATGCCTAATACCGTACCTGAGTTTGGTTTCTAAGCGTGGATGCAAACCTCTGTTGCACCGCGTGGTCTTGCTTCCAAGACCAGCGCTTTGCCCCTGGGCTATCCTTCGTTCTTCTATGACATGATACCTACTCTGGAGGGCTAACATCATGTTTTAGCTCTCTGTGCCATACCGCAAGAGACATATATGTACCATAATAGACTGGCCTCACCCAAAAGGACAGACCAGCACCATATACAGGGTCATTCTGCTCTAAAGAAGAGTACCAAAACAATGTCAAGGTTGTGTTTGTCCCTTAATAACTTATTTGAAACTTTTGATGTTTCAACATCTTACACATTTGTAACTCCTCTATAGAAACTGAACAAGCTCCAAAAATACATTTGATGGGACCCACTCGAGGGGTCAGAAATCGTGTTTTAGCTCTCTGTCATACCAGTGGAGAAATATCCATATGGATACCTGTCTGATGCCATCCACAAGGACAGTCTAACATGCAAATGCAAGACCATTCACTGTTGCCAAAGAGTCAGCAACCCCAGGCATTTTTCTGCCTTGCTGGCCATCCTTTGTGATGAAGTTATGAATAGTCGGTAAATTAGATGTCTCACTATCTGATTAGAACATTACGTGTTTAATGTAACATATTATTCTATACACTGGTGACTTCTCTGCTGATAGTAGAAATAAATTTAGCAAATAGCTTTCCCCACAAAACAGAGAGATCTAACCATCAAACTCAACCACGGCACGTGGTCATCAGACCCATCATCTGTCGTTGCAATACGCGGCGCAGTGTTGTATTTCATGTGGACTTTCTCAAAGAGCCTAAATTGTGCCAGGCACGGGTAAAGTTACACTGCTAGTCTTGTCCATGGTCCACTGGTCATCTCAATGAACACTTATTTGTAATGGCAACGTGCCACCTCCATTCATGGTTCAGACCCCACAGGGGGTGCATGGGGACCATAAAGAGCCACTGCTCTCAACATTGTCTCCGAGGGGCCCTGCAGGCGGTTTACACTGATCTGAGCGACCAAACTGCCTTCAGAGCTCAACCCAGGTATGTTCGATAAGCAGACAAAACCTAAGCTGATGTGTCTAGAATACTTGCCTTGGCTGATAGTAAAATCTGTGCTGCCATGTTCACCTGTTACCGTTTCCTATTGGGCAGAGGTCTGGGCAGGCATCGTCCGCCTCAATGATAAACGGAAGCGTCACCTTCCCCTGATATTCGCGGATCTTCACAGTCCCCTCATTGATCTGCCTTTCTCAAGCCGTGATTATTTGTCTACATTGTACAGGGGCTTCCCATTAAGCCATAATCACCTGGTGCTCCATTGAAAACAGGCCTCACTGATGCTCCTTTACAACAAAGATGTTAACAAGTGCCTATTATGCGGCTGTCTCCTTTGAAGCTACAAGAGAAATCGCACTGCGGTTGCAGTGACCATGTATAAGTCACCCCAAGGGCTGCTTACTTTTGTGTTTGCTCACTTAGAGACAACACCCTGTGCAGCTGCGCGAGCACTCATTACAGCTCAGGGGGGACAATTGGCTAGTTTGTGCTTTGAATCGGCAGGGTGCAGAGGCGACTTTTCAGTTCCTTTAGGGCATCTGCTGAGCAGTGCTGTAGTGGTGTCACCCCCTGGCATCACTCTTCGCCTTTGGGCTTGCTGCATATCTCTGTGCTGGAAGCCATGGTGCAGAGGTAGGTGGTGATTAATGGCAGTCCAAAGTGATTGTTTATAGGTTTTTCTATTCTGGGGAGATTGATTGTTTGTTTGTTTTTTGTGCCAGCATTAGCTGCCGGGGAATATATGAAGGCTCAGAGCAGCAGTCATTAATGGAGGTGACTTGGATGACATCCCAGCTCCGAAAGACCTCTCGGCGTGTAGGGGGTGATATAAACCATGAAAATGAAATGCATAAATAAGAGAGGAGTTGGGAGGGCACACAATGTGCTTGTTTATATGCAAAGTTTACATATCTTTCCCAATTGGTCAGGCATTATAAACTGGACATTGGAAGTTCTTCACCGATGGTGCATTGCTATATGTACAGCTGCAGAAAATTACGAAAAAAGCGCAGTGACATTAAGGTTTCAGTTGGGGGAGGGCAACTAGTTGCCTCGCAGGCCCTTAGGCCAGCATGGTAACTCTAGAAAGTATGTAGGTTTCAAATCTTCAGATTGATGTGAAATGTAGGCTGACATAACACTGTAACCCCCTCGCTGTGCTACGTGTTTTCATAGACTTATTTAAAAGTCTGCATTTTGTGTGCACTTTTGGTCATCATGAATTCATACTTGATCTCCCCTAAACCACCGAGCCCATGCAATCCTTACACCCCTTGGTCCTCTACCCCCACATACATATATATATATGTTCAGTGAAAACACTTTGTGAAAAGGACAATATTGTTACAAGTAAAACCGAAACACGCTTGAAATTCATCAGTTATGGTAAGCTAAGCAGCCATAACTCTTGCCACCACCGTGCACTGCTAAGACTAACACCCAGGACATGAAAGATGACATCACAAATGTCATTGATGAAATCACTGATGACATCACATATCTGGGCCACTTGATTTTGTTCACTAACAGTGGTAGGGCAGTTGTTTTTGTTCACTGACAGTGAGAATTTCAAAATTTGAAAAGGTACTATATATCTAGACATTAACCTTGTATGTTCATAAAGTACTTTCCCTAGGGTTTGGCTTCGCTCATGGTGCACATACATGGGGCAATAAGCAGGCTTGAAACACACAATTTCTTTGTGTACATGATGATGAACTCTAATGTTATTGACATTTTTTGTTGAAGTTGTTTCTTTCCTACTTACTGGAGTTTTGCTGTATATGCCTCAGATTGCAATGTTGCATTGTGTCTCTTTATATGTATTCTTTGTACTAACACAAGTGTCTAGTAAATCTTGTGTTGTTAGCTTTTAATTTCAAGTTTAATATTAGACCAAATTATGATAGCCTTGCTTTCATTATTTTACTGACTAATATTACCAGATTACAAATAATGTATTTCTGTGGTGCATGCTGCTCCCATTTCCCATGTATATGTATTATTAAATTGTTTTATTAACAAGAACACTCCAATATAACATTTCGTTTACATTAATACATTGTTTAATACATTAAGCAGTTCATGAGAGGTCCCCCGATTATCTTTGATATATTGCTACCAACATTGTATACACAACCCCTTCTAGCGACTTTTCATCAGATATAATTTGATTTGTCATGTCATCACTGATGTCATCAATGACATTTGTGATGTCCTGGGTGTTAGTTTTAGGAGTGCACAGTGGTGGTGCGAGTTATGGTTGGCAAGCTTACTAAAATTGGCAAATTTCAAGGGTTTTTCAGTTTTACATGTTTTTCACTGAATTTCATAGGTTTTTATTAGTGCAACCTAACCATAATGTCCTGATAACAACATTTTTTCACTACATTTCATGGGTTTGAATTAGTGCAACTTAAACATAACGTCCTTTTACCACAGTTTTTTCACTACTGAATTTCAAGTTTTCTTTTTTTTTTTTAACCATTGCGCCCTAATTTGCTACAACTTCCTAATATAATACTTACCCGCAATCTAGACATATTTTCAACCAATGTACAATGTTTTTACTTAAAGCGGTAGCATTCCCCACCTCCTAGCATCATTTGTAACACTTGTAAACACTTTCTGCAACTTTTTCCACTGTTTTTGTGTTTGCCGATGTTCGTGAACATCTGACATCACCGCAGACTTTCTGGACAGTGTCACGTGACCATGCGTGCGCGGCATGTTGATGTGTTTGTGAACGCGTCCACACTGCATTTCCATTTGATCTAGGGAGTTTTAAACTGAAAATGCACTCTTGCACAGCTCCTACACCTATTATTACTGATTATCCATTTGCAATCTAGGACACAACACATGCTTGCAAGAATATAAGCAGAACTGCTATGTATTTTCACAAAACGGAATCAGCTATTACCATCCCTCCTCCCCTGGAGCCAACACCACCACCACACCACTACCACCAGCTGCAGAGCCTAGACAACGGAAGAAGCACAATAATTCATATAACAATCAAGAGTTCTAGGAAGATGAGGTAGAGGAAATGCCTACCTCTAGCACCCAAAGAGAATCATGGCAGTTATTTACCACCATTGGGGGTGTACCAAAGGCTAAAGCTACAAAGTTAAAATGCACTGAGTGAAACCTTGTACTCTGTCACAGGCAACCTGGGCAGTACTCATATGGGACCATCTCCATGCACTGCCACACCAAATCCAACCACCGGGATACTCTGAGAAAGGCTGTTCCTTTCTCAGGAAGTAGTAGGCTGTGTTCCTCTAACGCATCTTCTTCAACCAATACTGCCACCACACAAGCCACTCCTGTGGGGCACAAGATCCCACCAGCTACCTTGCAAGCTGTAAAAGGGCCTGTGCATCCATATCTTACAAAGATAATTGTACACACTTCTGCTATAAATGCACATATGCATTGTACAGTAAAAGAAGTGCATGACTGGAAAGAGGAGTAGGGATTACCAAGTGCTCATAGAAGCCCATAAGGAAAGTACCAAGACATGCCAAAGAAGGAGGCCACTAACTACCTGCTAAGGTAAAGGACTCCCAAAGGTGTGGTACATATCCCCCAGGCAATCCACCCTCAACAGCAGTGCTGAAGGGTGGAGGGGTGTACTGGTGTCAACTACATATATGGCATGGAACCTGTTAGGTTTATGAAGTACCACACCACCGGTGTCAGTGGAATGAATTAGCAGGGAAGGGATTAAGTAAAACAGGAACACAAAAGGATAGTTTGCAGAGGTTTTTGGAACTTAAGGAAGTCCAGCTCAAGTATAAAAGGAACAGGAGTGTTGTTTTAAAGAGAGGTTGTGGGCCAAGACAAAGACATGCCTCCTGCTCTCTGTTTCAAAAGCAGTACGTTCGACATAGTATAATCCTTGCAATTAGCAGGATCCAAAGTAGACATTTTTTGGGCTGCAGCGATACCATCCCTGGGCTTCAGGCCAAGGATAAGTCTTGCAGCCCCATTCTAAATTAACCAAAGGGGCTATAGACAGCACATGGGGAGGTTCATGAAGAGGCTGTTGCAGAAATCCAGAATACACAGTAACATGGCTCTACAGACATTAGGCCTCATTATGAATGTGGTGGTTAGGCAACAACGGCATTGTCACCATACCGCCACATTACGAGATCTGCTCGCGGGTCCCCCTTTGCACACCTGGTCAGACCAAGCACGCAGAGGGGCACACGTGAGCAGAACTCGTGATTGTACCGGCACCATTATAAATGGTGCCGGTGCAGGAGCCCGGCCATACCAGCAACCGCGAATGGGCAATTACAGGCCCATTCAACACGTAATGGGCCGGTAATGGCCCATTTGCGGGTGCCGGTAGCGAGTTTGGGGTAGCCGTGCCCTTTTTAAGGGCACGGCTACTGCCAAGCTCGTAATGAGGACCATTGAGTTTCTGGGGGAAGGTAAGGAACAGTGTAATGCCTGTAAGGAGGTCAATCTCAAACCATGGACTTTCATTACAAGCTCCAAAATGTAAGGAGTAAAAGAGAGAAAACACTTAAAGATAACCCCAATGTTTTTGGGCTCAAAGAATGGTAAGATTAGACGGCCCAAAGACAGCAGCCACAGGGTAGGGGAAAAACAGGGTACAGGTGTCATAATAAGAAAGATCTCTGTCTTACTGCATTGAGACAGAGATTGTCAGCTGAACACAACGCTTCAATGTCAGCCAGACATTCAGGGGTAAACAACAAGTATAACAAATTAGTCCAGGGAAGTTTAAAGAAAGCTGTGAATTATTAAAATACCACTGGAAATGCGAAAAGAAGAAAGCCATTAGGTGAACCAGATGGAGAAAATAGATATGTAAATGCCACAATGATAGGATAAAACCCTGGGGTACTCTGCAGTTACACAGTGAGGTGGTGGAGTACAAATAGACCAGTTGCAGCTGGAAAGGGCGGATAGTGGGGAAAACAGATGAGCCAGTCCAGTCCCCAGTCCATGATGCTAAACGTATCATGTAACGATTTAATAAAGATACCATGATTCACTGTATGAAAGGTGAACGAGACATCAAGGAGCACTATCCTCAATTGTACTACAATCATATATACCATGTACACTTTAATGATAACATTCCAACATATTCCAAATACTGTATATTCCCCCTATATTACCCACAATTACTATACATATATCACTATACTTTGTGTTGCCAGTAGTCAGATTTTTGGGGGCATGGCCTGGCCGTAGGCCATAACCATAAAAATCTAATTAAACCATATAACAAGTACATACAACTCGTCCTGACCCCTGTGATTGAAATAAAATCTGTGGACACAAAAATTTACTGCAGACTCTGCGGCATCTGCAAACCCTTTCTTCACCTATAAAAACGACTCCATATTATCTTTATTTCACTCCACTACCCTTTCCATGCCCTCTTTCAGCCCTCAAATACTAAATTGTGTTTTCCAAACTGTTCATTCACAGCGCTGTCCCCGGACTACCGCGGTGTCTGCGGACAAGGCGGGACCCATACCCAATTATTTCCCCTAGAAAAGCAGCATCATATCATCATTATTCTTCCCCCCACCCTTTGCAGCCCCGCTTTCGACTACCTGTTCAGAGAGGGGAGGAGGTTACTGACGGGCCCATAGGTCAGTACTCAACCTCCTTAGCTGGTAAAACAAGATAGCTGCACCATGTGAGGACAGGGGGTGCAGGATTCACATACTCCAGCACAACTCAATAATGAGGACTCAGTAAGTTGGCAAAGGGAAGTCCGTTTAATGGCAAGTAAATCAAACAGGGAAAACAAATGGAAATCAGCAGTGTTGCGATGACCTCTCTCGCCCGACTTCGTCGAACTTCAGTTGAACAGCCACTTTTATGCATAAAACTCGTCATCATTGACGTCTAACTTTACAAAAATCATCATGCAATATAATTGGTTAGGAAAGGTAACTTAAGTATAGGTGCTATATCTGTATACGGTAACAGAGCATGTGGATTGGATAACTCTTATCGGGTGGGTGTCTATGTCCAACCCTCTACATTACTTGTGATAGACGTCACTACAAGTATGACGTCTCATTGATTCTACTGGCTATAGGACCCTAGATCACTTGGACTATTGTGATTGGGAGGGTTACACCCCTAGACATAAATCCCCATTTTAATTAGCAGCATGCAGAATGGAAACCCAGGTGCCTGGTGTCCCAAGTTTCACCCTGGCTCCCTTCCATCAATCAGTATTTTAGGGCTATGTGTCAATTAGTTGGCTAGTTATGGCCTTTGAAATGTAGTCTTTTATCAGGAGAAGTTAGGGCATCCTCGGGTTCTGGATGACATCAGGCGGTGGTACTTCTTCGCGCCTGGCAGGTCACGTGTCTGTTCACCATGAATCTGCTTCAGTTTCCAGCTTTTATTGTATTTAATTCTGCTTCGGCTCTGCCCCCTGTCTGGGCCTCTCTTGTCTTGACCTTCACGGGTGAGCTGGTATGCTCCGGAGCGTGATTCTTGCGGGTTGGTGCTCTCCTCCCCTTCTCTGGTTGACCTTGATTTCCTAGGCATGCGCCGCTCTTTGTTGAGTTTCGATTCCGCTCCTTCTCTTGCCTTTGGCTGGGTTTCAAAAACTTGGCCTGTCAGGCCTCTGGCTGCCTGGGTACATTTCTGCTTTTACAAAATGGATAATGTGCTTCTTGAGGTAGATATGTAGTCGGCGCATGCCGCTTCTATTATTCTACTAAGCATTGCAAGCAGTATCGGTTTCTTAGCATCTAGTGTTTCAAGCCTATTTACACACGTTTAACAGGATGGTGCTTCCATCTTGTCTCGCAGCACCATTTCCTTACGTTTTAACATTGTCTCTTCTCTGTGTCCATCACATTTATTTTCGTAGATACTCGCACTGGCGTGCTTGTCTTCGATAGCGACGTTTGTTCATTTGCGAGTCTGTTCAGGCACTTATGTAATTTCTCCTGGCCTTCTATTAAGTCTTTTGGGGTCTCTTTATGGACCGAATGACGGTACTCCTCATTTCGTATCAGCGGCTGGTATGGCTGTCTGATAGGGTAACGCGCTGCCCAGGGTTGTCTTGTTATGGGCACTCCAACAGGCACGGATCTCCTAATGTATACTGGGCAGAGTCCCAGTGCAGCTCTCTGTTGGTTCATTTGCTCTTCATACGTCATGCCCCTTGGCGGGTACCTTCTTGGCATACTGAGGGGCAGGGGTGCAGGTCATGTCTAGAACCTCCTCTACACACCAAATAACCCTAAATGTGATTTCCAGACTTTTTCCCCACTCCGTTATCTGTGGACATCGGTGGCTGTCTGCGGATCCAACATGGAGACTGTTTCTAAACAAATATGATGCACCTCACGCTTTTCACCATCCCATCAGCGGGCATGTCTCTGCCTGATTAGTCCAGGGTGGTGTCCACAGACCGATTATGGAAGTGAGTCTGAGGACCGGACCCAGATATCACTAATTTTTTTTGTACCTACTTTATAGCGGTTTTTAAAAATAAATACTGAATGGATTTACACCAAATTTCAAAATACCCACATTCGGGACCAAGCCTCCACTTCTGGCCTAAAGTTGAGGAAAATCCGTAGCTCGGTTTGGGCTCTAGGGCCAAGCAAATCGTTTTTTCTATTGCATCTACGAGGATTTCCACACATTTTGGGACCACCTATTACTTTGACCACTCTTGACAAATCCACACCACGCTTCGCAGAATCATTCCGAGGGTGCCATATACTGGTTTTGCAACATCTGATGAGGATTCATCCAGGGGGGGGCAACGTTATATGCTGCCTAAAAAGTGCTCTTTCTATGAGTTGGGCAACTTAACCATAAATACATGTTTTTAAATATACCGTTTTATGAAAACACACATTATGAGACCTCACTTACAATTAGAACATGTAATAATGATATTTATTTATTTTATGATTGATGTTTAATTCGCCAGGACAACACCCATAGGCGCGGGGACAGATGTAGACAGACAAAAACAAAAAGCAGTTGGGCATGGGCAGACAGATCAGTCTTCAGCAGCATGGAGGCTAAATTATTCAAACAGAATAGTATTCAGTCTCCGTTTAAGAAGGCAATGGAGGAACAGGCACTAAGGTCCAGAGAAAGGGCATTCCAAATGTGGCTTTGCCACAGAAAAACATCTTTCTGAAACCAATAACAATTTGACCTTAGGGGGGCAAGAAAACCAAGAGTTGTTCGATCTTAGGGCCCGCCTATTTGGGAGCCAGAAGAGCTGGTTAGACAGGTAGAGAGGACTTTTCCCATACAAACAGGAGTGGGTGAGACACAAATTCCTGAAGGTATTCTGCTTACCAACGGGCAGACAATGTAGGGGCCGCCTAGCTGCCGATACGTTATCGTATTTTTGCAAACCCATGACCACCTGAACAACATCGTTTTGCAACACCTGAAGACAATTAAGTTCCCCTTTCCCTTTGCACAGAAGCAGGGTAGAACAATAATCGAGATGAGAGACAATGATGGCACGAGCCAGGGTAGCACAGTTGGAGGAGTCAAGGAATGATCTGATTTGACCAGGAGTTTGATGTAGTAGGAAGCGCTTGAGACGAAGCTGCTATTGTGGGCTTTCATAGTAAGCATTTTGTCGAGCACTACTCCCAGGGTCTTAACTTTAGAAAGGGTTGTCAGTGTACAGTCCGCAATTTGAAAGGAGCGGAATACAATGTCCAGATTTTGTATTTTAGGAGCAGTGCTGACTATCATAATTTCAGCCAATCCATTACATACCATTCACGTGTGTATGAGTTTATAGGTGGTATTAAAGGTCAACGAATCTTGGGAATGATTGTCTGACAGAGGAATAAGGCATCGCGTATCATCTACGTAATTGGCGTTTATCATGTCTTCTGACTCCAACAGCTTGAGGAGGGGCAGGGTGAAGATGTTAAAAAGAGTAGGTGGACACACATGACCCCCGAGGGACTCCATATGATAGAACATGACCCTCTGCTATGGCAGCCTCATAGAAGAATCTAGCTGTTCGGTTAGTCAAGAAGGATTAAACCCAAGATGATGCCTCACAGGAGAACTAGCCACCAGAATAGAGTGATCCATCAGGTCGAAAGCCGCAGTAAGATCCAGAGGCATCAGTAATGCAGTACTTCCTCTGTAACTGAGGTGAAAGATGTAGAATTTCAAGTCTAGCGAAGTAGATTTGGTACTGTGAAAGCTTTGGAACCTGATTGCTTTGGGCCTAGGATGTTATCCAGGCGAAGGAATTCTTGAATTTGACCATGGGCGTTTTTGTCCAAAGTTTTCAAAAGAAAAGGTGTATTTGTGATAGGACGATCATTTTGTGCTAAGTTCGGATCCAAAGAGGGGTTTTCAAAAGTGGAGGAATCCAAGCCTACTTTACCTTCAGTGGCACATAGTTCTCCTGAAAATATAAAAATATGCATTAACACATTTGGGGATAAAAGAAGCTAGTAGCACGGAGAATGATTTAACAATAGCAGCTGGGCACAAATCCCCTTTGCAGTTAGTTGGTTTTATCTTCTCTAACATAACCAGCATGTCCATTTCAGTGACAGGCCTGAACTTAAACTGAGGAAGGGAGGCCACCAGCCTATCATGGTTGTTCACTGGGGCACTATCACTTAGGCAGCCTAAATTAGCCGTAATATCACCCTTGTTTTTTTTTCAATTGTATGCAGCATAGCATCCTGAATCGAGATGCACCAAGTAGTGTCCTTTGCAATTGTGTGCACCAGAGGGTGAGGGACTTCCAGCTCTTTCGAGATTTTAAACAATTCCTTCAAACTGGAGGATGTTTCCTTAATTCTCGTGTTGTAGGATATTTTCTTAGCATTGCAGATGGACAGATATGATGGGTACATGTCTATCCGGTCTCTAAGATCATGCCCCCTATTGCTCTTTTTAACATTACAGATTGTGGCACCAGAGACATTGGTCTAATGGCGTCTAAAATTAGCCAAAAGGTGGGGTTGATCTGCCATAGGCCATAGGCCAATGCCATTCCGTAATAGCATTAGGGCAAACTTGCCCTGGTGCAAAAATGTAGTGAAAATGCATCTTTTTTTGCAATAGGACAATTTTTTCGCTGGTGCTTTTGATATGCCAAACTGCGCTTGTTGAGGTGCAATGGTTTTTTAATGTGTCCCAGTTTTTTTAAAAAAATAGGGAAAACTTTGACCTAGTGCTAATACCGTGCAAACTTTGCACTTGCAGAGTGCAAAGTTTCTGTAATCTGGCCCCAGAGCTGCTGCTAGCGTATGCGGCAGATGGCCCTCAACCTCTAGTTTTGCTAGTTTTTTTTTCTTTGGCAGACAGGGCCTTGTACTCTGTGAGCTCTTGGTTTTCTTGACCTAACAACAAAGTCGAATCTCCCTCATGCAGTCTGCATTCTGACTTAATCGCTCTTCTATATAATATGATATTTAGGGCCTGATTCACAGAACATTTTCCAATGGGATTGTGCCACCATAAAACACATTTGTGAATCAGGCACTTGATGTTTTTAGTATTGCTTCTATTCAGCACAGAGCTGGGTGCAATAATTAGAAAATGGCGAAACTATTGTGATCAGAATGAACACATAGCTTGATTTTGGATCAGAGCCATAAAAGCAAAAACCCACATGCTACAATTCAACATATACAGTGCTTTACAAAGTCATAAAAAGTTAATATAGATAAAATAGCTTAAAAACAACCTGCTTAAAAAAAAGAGAGAAACATTTGTGCGTTTTCACAATGGCTCACAAAATGCAGTGGATGTTTTACTATTGAGTAAAAATCCTGATTTAATCACAAAAACTAACACAAATGTAGGAAGAATAAAAAATGGCACAGGCAGACCTTCTGATAATACTAAAAATCTCCTTCTAATTTTCCAGAGAAAAAATGACTTCCTTGTGAAAATCTGATATTTCATAAATGTCAGAAGGACGTCTTACACCTTTGCGTACATTCATTGCATAGCCCCTTGTTTCTGCATTCACATGCTACAGAATCCAGAAATATAAGAAAATACAGAAATATAAAGGCCATTTAAAAAGGAAGTGATTAACGCATTTGGTTTCAGACAGACAATAAAAGCAATGATTAGAAGTAGATGAGGACTTCCAATCTGAAGTATAATCTGCTAGAGGAAAGATAGTCTAGATTTAATAACTACAACTCTAGCAAAGGTACATTGAATAAGGCTCTTATAAGTTCCCCGGTCTGAGAAACCCTTTAACGACAGCTTCTATACATCTGGCTACCCAGATACCTTAGTAACAAAGTGTCTCTAACTACAGAGATATCCTGATTTCAGAGAATGTTTTTGGGCCTCATTACGAGCTTGGAGGCAGCCATGCCTTAATAACTCCAAACTCGGGTCCGGGTCCACGGTCCCTGAAGGGGGAAATACCGGGCCATTCTGACTTTGGAGGGCCCGGTATTTCCCCATGCAGGGAACCCGGACCATCCCCATTCCCATTCAAGCCCCCATAGGGCTCAATGGGAATGAGGAGGGAGCTAATAACGGGCCCGTTGTTAGCTCCCTGGTCCCCTCGCGGGACCCGCTAAGGACGTCTGTTAAAATAGGGCGGTATGGGTTTAACGGCGCCGGCACCTTTAACGGCGCTGTTAAACACATACTGCCCTGGTCGTAATGAGGCCGTCTTGGAGCAGGTGGGCAAACCCTAATGTTTCTAGAGTATTTTTTACCTGTCTAAACCACATCCAGGTTTTGCCTCCACCTGTTCATAACATATCCCAAAAAGTGAACTTAATGTTCTTGTATTATGCCTATGCAGACGCAGCCAGTGTAGTACTGGTCTTTGTTGCATTTCCAAAGAATTACCACTACCGCAAGGGAAGATGTGTCAGAGGGGGTACTAACAGGAAGGTAAAACAATTGTTTTAAAAAGTTAGTTTCGATAGAATGCAAGTTGGGCGCCTTCAGAATACCCCACATTTCCCTCCTATATATTGCCACGGTTAGTGCCTGGTCTTTATAAGTGGGGAGCCATTACCTAGATTTCTATCTACAGATTTCAGGGAGCTGTTTCGGTTTTCAGGACAACTTCCCTTTTGTAGATCTTCGGAGAACACGACAGAATACTTGAAGATCTAATGCCTAGTTAGTCAAAACAATGTATTTGTTGCAGTCGTGTGCCCTGGTAATGAATCTTGAATTTTAAGTAGCTGGTTCTACTTCATGCCATACCAACTGTCTTAGATAAATAGACATCCATTTTTCTTTCTATACAAATCTTAGAGATCCTCTGCAGTTTTCTGTTCAGACCAGTTGGCATTTCTGAAATTATGGCAGTGCCATTGGCATATACGAGAATACCAGTCTTAATTTTACCAGTTATTGATGTATCAGCATTAGAGGTTTACAGTGTGTTTGCCAAATCGTTTTTATATAAGAAAAAATGAAGAGGCATGTGGAGTTCTGGGTTCTAGCAAAATGACTCTGACATAAGGTGTGGATGAGTAACTTCTTTAATCAGTTTCCAAGGGTAACATCCAGTTTCTAGAGTCATTATTCATCAGATGGGAAAGTCCAGATCTAATAGACAAGCACCGGCATCCTCTCTCTCAGGCTACATCTCTCAACTGCCTCAAGAGAACACCAGTCGCACATAAACATTCTGACCAGTAACATTACATTGTCAATCATAACACTCACTCCAGTTTCCATTAGGATGAAGGATAAGACCAGATCCATACAAAGTGCCAACACACAATTCTGCCAAACCCCACTTTTAATCTCAAATGGCTGTCTTCCCCAGGATTCTCCCATTTTACCAGAGCAGTATTATTGATATGCATCCTCTTGATGAGATTCAACAGCGTGCAAGGTACCCACATTTGGACTAAAACATTCCCCTGGATTGCTCGATCTATCTTATCAAAGGGTGATCGAAGGTCAATGAATGCAACATAAATAGGTTGCTTCTTTAGATTTACAGGTTTTTTTTTGTACAGAGGCATTATTACTGCCTGTCTCCAACTTGTCGGGATACATTCTGTATCATTTATAAGATTATACAATTTGATTAAAGAATGGACCCAAGCAGGGTTCACCTTTCGATAAATCAATCAGGAGATGGTCTATTCCTGGAGCTTTACCTCCCTTTTGTGTCAAAGGAGCTACATTAACCTAGAATTAATTAATGTGAAGTTTATTGCTTTTACAAAATATGGCATCCTAGAATGATATCTTATTGACTATGGTGCCAACATGCCCATAAAGAATGGAAAATTGGGCGTACTTGATCCGGCAGGAAGGATAGCTCAGGGGCAACGTGCTTGTTTCGGTAGCAAGATCGCACTGAATCACAAAAGTTAAAATCCTGTTCACACACTTAGAGATTGGTCTCCCTTATTGAATGTGCTATAGAAGATTAATTAATGAATATTAATTAGAGGACGGAGTAACTAATATGAATTGCTGTGTGTAACTATTTTTTTACATTAAAAAAATTGTAAAACCTCTGACGCCACTGACTGAATAACGAAATGGGCAATAAAAAGCTGCAAATTCCCTGGAGGAAGTCCATTCCCTAAAAAAATATTCAATACATCTACAACATTCTGTGCCTCATTACAAGTTTGGTGGTAGCCTTGCTGGTAAAACCGGCAGGCTGCCGCCAAACTTGCGGATATTTCTGGCACCTGCGAACAGCAGGGATTTACCGGGTCATTATGGCCCTGCCGGATGCAGTAATTGCCCATTCACGGGCACCGGAATGAAATGCTCCCCATTCCTATTTGAGCCCCGGCACAATGGAAATGGGGGGGTCGGATGCACCGGCACTGTTCAGAATGGTGCCGGTGCATCCGACATGCTCTGCTCGCGGCTGCTGGTACGCACGCCAGGTCCGACCTGGCGGGCGAAAGGGCCCCCCGGAGCAGAACTCATAGTTTGCTGGTCCAGTAACTACAGTACCGGCAAGCTTACCGGTACCATAGCTACCGGACCGGCAAACTTGTAATGAGGCCCTCTGAAATAATCTGACTATACCATTATTAGCACAACCCATTTAATTATCATTTACAACCATGACTTTCCTCGTGAAATCAGCACATATTTAGGTCTGGAAGGGGAGACTTAATGCATACACCTCTTTCAATAACTCAGGTGCCAATCAGCAGAATGCCGAAGAATGATGTGCTTCTGTGTGGAGATAGGTTATTCCACATTAAAATGAAAAAGTGCAAATGGTATAGAACACCAAATATGCCACGTGGGGGCCTAAGCAGAATGGTAACAGAAAGTAAACATTTTCAGGGCGTGCAATGGAAAGACGCTTTCAGGGCTAATGACCCAAGCAGGGTGGTAAGGGTAATAAGCGAGAGCGGGAGCAGGACTTCCCCCATTCACATGTATGCTCTCCTAGATTAAGGTGACGTATCCCCTGCAGGGGAACACATGTTGTTCTCAAGGGCCCAAGGGCTTTATGTTCGCTATACAAATGTAAAAATAAATCTATAAAATAAATAAACGCTACCTCCGATATGTTTTGACCTTCCTGAACGTCATCAGTAACATGCAGTTTTATTTCCTAGGGACAGTGAGCAATTGGCACATATCAGCACATTTCCTTAATGAAACGTGTATGTTTCTGTTTGTACACAAGACTCAATGCAACTGAAGGATCATGTATTTCAATACCGTAAGCACGATTCTATGAAGTTTGTTCAATACCGTAAGCACGATTCTATGAAGTTTGTAAATGCACAGTAAATGCAAAATAGTTGTTTGCCCTACGGGACATAGGTTGCGATTCTACAATACTTTAATGGGAATATCACTTTAGAATTGTGCTCTTTACAAGTCATTTCCTCGTGGCTTCACAAAATGGTTGAACAGGATGATTAAGGGCTAGTCCCTGTCTCCCAATGCTCTGTTTCATATCTGACAAAATTGCACTTAGCAAAAGGCTATATCTTGGTTGGAAGTCCTATTACCCATACCAAGATAAAAGGCACAGGCTCACTGTTCACTCCACCCCTTGCTGTGATTTAGTAGGTCGGCTCTCAGCATGCCCACTTGACCAAACTGTGTAATCTTGGTTATGTTACTCCTACAAATGTCCCACGTAACAAAAATGTATTATCTCAAAAAATAATTCTGAGATTAAAAAAACATTTAGAACTAAATAAGCTAAATATAAGTAAACAAAATGAAAGCAGTTATACTATACAGGAAAGGCTGAGAACATTAAGAATCATCATAATGTACAAGTCACTTTTCTTAAAAATGGGGCTTCCTCTCTTTCCACACATTCTTACAATACACTTGACAAAACCTATCTTCATGGCGTCAGACAAAGGGTTTTCAATACATTAAAGCCTGACTCATTTGCTTTACCGATGCTTGTTGCTGATGTAGTGGTAGTGCCCTCCTCTTTAAGAACCGTGGCAAGGATGTCTGGCAGTATGTACTTTCCAATTGTGAAAAGTTAAGTGCAGGTTCAGAAAACAAACGTACCTTTGCTTCAAACGTACCTTTGCTTCAAATTTGGAGGGTAGTATGGGTGTGGTATAATTCAACAATTTTTTGGTGAATAGACAAAGTATTGGGTTGAGGTTTTCAAGAAGGACTAGCCAGATCTGTTTACACCAGTATGCAAGCACCATGAAAGAGGTCCCATCACTGTTTTTAGTCATATTGACGAGCGGGAGGATTTGCTGAAGTTGAAAATGGGATTTCTTGGATCTTTCTTCAATATAAAAGTAAAAGGGGAGGGGTTTCTCAAAATTACTTTCAAGGTCTTCTCTGAAGAGGAGATGGTAGGAGGAGTGAATGGAGATGGAAAGGACGAGCCAAAACAGATAATGTCTATTTTCAGAGCATTGAAGAAAAGACATTGTCTAACATCCAGGTGTAGATCTTGAACCTTCAAGGATATGTAGTCCATATTGGAAGATGCCCCCAGGGCTTGAAAACAATCCTTATATCATCTGCTTAGGTTTGTACAGTGGCAGTTGCACTTTGCAATATTACTATGGCTCGTGAGAGTGGTTTCTTTAAATGGGGTGAGAAATAGCAATTAATATTTTCTTAAATTGAAGTAACACACTTAAAGGTGAAAACAAAATGAGAGATTCTTACTGATACATAATAACAACTGGGTTAATTGGGGAGCTCTGGGGGTTGATAAAAGGCAACGTGGATACAATACATATCAGCACCTCGAGTGGAGTGCTTGGATCCTCAGAGCCATTCATGGTCTGCAGTTTACAGGCTTTACCAACCAGCGTAGCTCAGAATTCTGATGGTACCCAGGCTGTAAATGCTCACTCAGACCCTGCTCTTGCCTCCCTTGTCTGCTCTCTTCCATCGCTCATTGCGCACTGTCTGCTTTGCATCTTCCAACGTCCTGCTGTGATCCTGCAAAACTGAAATGTCACTGACCGCTTATTTATTCCGCAGGCATCTTTAAATCATTTTTTCTTGACCCTACAACTGCCTGCTAATGGCAGTAATCCCCAACACAAGCAGAACCAGAGAGTTATGGGACCTGAACCTTCTTTATCTGCCCTCGTTTTAAGCTCTGGCTGATCTGGCTTCCAGACCCGTAAGTCCCTGCATTGCATTTGGCTGCATGCATTGCCTCTTACTTATGGTGAGATAAGGTTTTGCTGCGACAACTCTTACGTGAGTCACTTGCATTGAAAAGTCAGTCAGACACCGAGGAGTAAACATTGATGCCATTTAGATACGTGCCAGAATGAACACTCTCTGGAAGGTTGAATCAATGACAGAAAATGGTTATTATATTCAGGCAGCTGTTTTTGAAGAATCCCTACAGCTGTGGCACAGAGTTTTCTGGAGGGTAATAATCCATGTGCTAGTCCTTTCTAAGTGTAATTCTGATGGACTATGACTGCACAGCTTGTTTGCCCTATCATGACTATTCCATCAAAACGTTGGCCCTCTTTCTTTGATTGTGGCCTCTTGTTGAACCCTGTGTTGAGCCTTTTCACGACTATTCTATCACAACCAACACTACTTAAGTTCTTGGCTTTAATCTCTCTTATAGTCAAGACAATGCATTTGGTTAAGATCAGCTTACAATCAGCATTCGCTATGTCTCATTTGTTCACCGTACGAGGAGGATTAGAGATTGACATTATAATGTTGGCAATGCTAAATCTTACTTGCAGGGGCTAGAGCACCTTACACTGATTGAAAAGGCCACAATGAGTGCATTGCCCAGAAATAGACTTTTCTAGCAAGGTTTGCAGACCGTAACACAACCACTCCCTTTTAAAAGTAACTAGAGAGTTGCCCAAGATGGCTGCATAGTTCTTCCTGGCTTTAGAGGCTTGTCTATAAGTTGCTATGAAGAGCTTACAAAAGCCACATAATTACCTGGCTTCTGTGTGGGGTGCCAAGCACACGCTTCTGTGTGGGGTGCCAATCACGGCCCGTGAGATGCCTGGTGTATTTGGGTGACAAATCGAAGCTGCAGAGGTCCCTTGGAGAGAGATCAGCAGTTGAGTGGTTGCACAGCCTATCTGTAGACAGGATGCACAGTGTACTTGAACCCCGGCAGTGAGGGCTCATTTTAATCGGATTGCCGGCAGGTGAGCTCCGGCGGACTCAGCGTGGGATGGGCGAGTGGTGGGCAAGTGGAAGTTGCGTTCACCAGCTTATTGAAGTTACAGTGATCGGCTCTTTCCGGATGGAGAAATGGAGCACGGAGAAGGCTAGGGCGTGAACCAGAGGCTCGTTTGAGGGGCACCCTTAATGACGGGCTGAAGCCCGGGCCCAGCTGGGGGCACTGTCATTAACAGCGAGAGAGAGTGGTCTTGGTGCTTTATATTAGCTGCACTATAGTTGGTGTTGCTTGGCAGAAAGAACAATTGCAAGTGAGAAAGGACAGATACTCCAAAGTAGCCATGTTTGAATCAGGCAACCCACAATAACGAGACACCCTCCATCTATATTTAGGTACTGTCACAGCTGCTGAGGTTTAAGCTTTGAAGGAGTGTTGTGAAAAAAAGCAGGTGTCCTAGAGGCATACTTGTGTTGTTCTTGCCGTTGGACCTGTGTAAAGGCAGTGCAGTGATCTCTAGATGCACTCTGGAAAAAGTAAGAAGAAAGAAAAGTAGGTAGAGGGAAACTTTTTTGCCCCACATAGGTCAATGACCAAGCAATGTGCCTCGGAACATGCATCTAGGGCTTCGTCACCTTCTTAAGAAAGTCTCATGTCAGTCCTGGGGCGCATTGACATAAAAGTAATGCTACTTGAGAGTAAAATCAATCACTTGAATGAAAAGGTGGCCCAAATGGGAACTGGAAGGGTGACCCTGGAACAGCAAACTACAGAGTTAGGGGCGTAAACTATCCTCACAGTCCCAGTGGTGAAACAGATGGGCAGGGAACTAGAGGCAGCTATGCAGGGAACTAAGGCGATTGATCCGAGAGTGAAATACCTTAAAAACCGTGTGCCTGCCAAGCAAATTAGATTACTAGGCCTTTCCACAGGGGCAGAAGGTGATGATCTGGTGGCCTTCGCCTGCACTTGACTCCCAGAGGCATTGGGCCTAAACACAGCGGGCGACCAATATACATCAAAAATTGCAAACAAATGCTACAGAATCAGAAAAGGCGGGAACCACAAGGTAGGGGACCCGGAAGTGGGGCCTATGCTTATCATCAAGCTGTCAGATGTCAGAGATAAAGAACTAATCCTAAAAGCGACTAAAGAGAAAGCAAACCCCCAGTACCAGAAGAAGAGGATTCCTCTTTTCCCGGACCGAGCCCCTGACACTGAGAGAAGGAGATGATTGAATACCTTGAAAAAAAGGTGTCTTGCCTGAGGATCGAAAGCAGGCATTGTGCAACCAGCGAAAGTAAGGGTTGCATGGAAAGGGAAGGAATTTATTTTTTGGGATGCTGAGAAAGCTGAATACCTTCTGAACACACTATCAGAACTACCAGCGCAGAAGGCTAAAACCTTCAAAGAGGTTATGTTTTCTTCATCTGTTCACTTAGTCTTGGCTCAGCGCTGTTGAGGATTCTAGTAGTTTTAAGCACAAGTTGCATTAACAATCTATTGCAGGGCCGTAACTATATTTGCCCTCACCTGTCTTAACTGTATGAAAACCTTTAAAAAATAAATCATGATAAATTGATAGTTGGAGTCCACTGAAGCTTGGACTAACGCCTACCCCCACAGCCCCCATAATTCTAAGGAAGATATCTAGAAGGGTCCTCTGGTGCATAAGGTATCCAGTTAAAATTTCGAATGAACAATTTCGAATGCATTTTTCTCTGAAAAATAAATGTCGAAAAAGAAATGTCGAATTTTTTAAAAATTATTTTATATGTTTTTTGGGAGTTAGTAAAAAAATGGTCAATAAAAAAACGAGGGGTTGGGGGAACCCCCCATTAAAAATAAATAAATAGATAAATAAAATTCGACATTTTTTTTTCCGGCATTTTTCATTCGAGAAAAATGCATATGAAATTGTGACATTCGAAAATGTCACTATAAACCGGTGCATAAGATGTTGTTATAAAAAATGTTGAAGTGTTGCGGTACTTGAGGACGGAGGGACATTCACTTGGTTAGCATGGCTCATGTAACGTTGTTATTAAAAAAATGTAACGAAAATAAAAAAGTGCACATTTGAGCAATGTATCCCTCTTAGGCGCTCAGCTCAAAGTGTTGCACCTTTGCATATATAAGCTGCAGGGGAGTGTGAGGAGGTGAATATTAAAAAGCAAATGTAGAAGGAAAGACTTGGGTGAAGTGGGCTGAAAAGAAGACAGACTGTTATCAGTAGTTCCCATTCAAGCAAATCACTCATGTAATCTTGAGCAGCGAAAAGGATGGTATATGTGAGTGCCATTCAATTGCTAAAGATTCTGTAAGAATATTTCTTGTTATCAACGCAAATCATAAATAATCCACATCATGTGGTTTATATATTGTTCAAATTGCAGTGCTCTGTTTCCACACACACTCTTGCAACACACTGCACAAAATATATTTATATGGCTAGCAAACAAGAGATCTTCAGCACATAAAGCCAGTGCTTGTTACTGATGTATTTCTCTTCATCAAAACATATTAATATCGCCTGGCAGTGAGGATGCATGTTAACTTTCCATGTCTGAAGACTAAGTGCAGGCTCAAAATCTTAAAGTTCTAAAACCAACAATGTGGAGAGTAGCAATGCTGATGCAAAAGGACTGCAGGTGATGGTAACTGGTGATAGATTCTGATCCTCAACACCAGAGTCAACATAACAAGAAGATGAGGTAACTATGGTGATTTGCTCCATGAAACGAATAGCCTAAGAAGTGACACGGCTTAGCCTAAGAAGTGACACGGCTTAGCCTAAGAAGTGACACGGCTTCTAGAACTAAGGATCGCAGGCTATTGGATGGATTCAAAAAAGTAAACATGATTCCTAAATTTAACGCTTGCCACTTACCTTTTGTGGAAGATTTGAGGTTAGATGGAAATGCTTGCAGTTGGTTGCTCTTTGCTAAAGAATTTTGTAATACATCAATTCACGCTTGTCACGTCAGGCCAGAGGCTGCTTGGAGCATAAGCATCCATTGTGGATGGCCTCTCTAGGCCATGTAAATAAGCAGTGGTGGGCATTAGGGAAATACTATGATGAATTGGGCATGGGTACCATTATGCACAGCACTCCTTTGTGTTTACCCTTGTGATAGATCCTCGTCGAGGTTGTGCTGTGAATCCAAGCCCTCCAATCATGTTGGCTGTAACTCTCCTTGTTAATCAGTTGCAATGTGTTATATTGGATTGGTCCGGCCCAGTGGTCCCTAGACTGACTTGAATCCATTAAGTGCTTTGTTTAAGGAGATGAACATAGCAGTTCATATGCACTTAAGTCCTAGGGACACAAGTGAAGGTGAAAACAAATGAGATGTTAAGGCTTCCAGATCTATAACAAGAGTGCTACAGTGGGGAGCTGTGAGGTTGATCACAATCTAAGTAGATGCAATACATGCTATTAGCATTCAAGGTGCAATGCTTGTATCCTCAGAGCCAATGTGGATCCGCAGCTTTGAAGTGTTTTATTCTCGGGTAGCCCAACATTCGGAAGGAATGCAGCGTCTCGCTGCATGTCTCCCCCACCTCGCTCAAAAAAGCCCACACTCTGTTCCCTCCAGAGCTTTAAGTGGGGTGAGAAATCGAGGGGAGAGCTGCAACGAGGGGGTGTGGCCTAAATTATGGGCATGAGATGAAGTGTCCCCAGCACGGGACAATAAAAAAGAAACATTCTTGGGTTTCTTTTTTTTACTGTCCCGCTCTGGGGATTCGCTCCAGTCCTGCCGTTGACAAGCCTGTGCCGAATTGCACTGTGCTGTTTCACTGGTGCTCAATTTATTTTATTTCATTCAATAGACTGCAACATCATCTGCTTTTATAGTCTACGAAATAGCACCGTGCAATGTGTAACTGGCTTGTCATCAGCAAGGATTGGGTGCGAATACCAAGCACGGGGCTATAAGAAAACCTCATTTAATTATTGTCTCTTGTTGGGGATTCCAACCCAAACCCTGCCACTGACAAACCAGATTTGCAGCGCCCTGTGCTATTCCATAGGTGCACAATTTCTTTTCTTTCATGCAATAGACTGACTGTTTATGTGTCAATGAGTCTTTAAATGAAACAACCAAAATCCATTACCTACGTGATAGCAGAGTGCAACGTGACACTGGCTAGTCACTGGCAGTGCGTGGCTTCGAATCATAGTGGTTGTCAGGGCACGGCTGTCAAGGGTAGCGTGAGCCCTGGCAGAGCCTGGATAAATTAAGGTTTTGGGAGGCTGCCGGGGCTTAGTCCCGGTTAGCCCCATCCCACTTGAAGCCCTGGGTCCCTCCCTTCACTCCAGCCACACTGCCTTCTCTGTCTGCTCTGCCTCTTCGGACTTCCTGCTGATATCCTGCAAAACTTAAAATGGGACTGAGCGGCAACGGCCATTTATTCTGCAACCGCTGTGGAACATTTTATTTGTTTATTTACCCTTGTAAAAACAACGTTATGCAACTACCAGTGCACACAGGTGTGGATTGGTGCTTTCGAGACAGGTTTGCACTTCATATATTCCATGCATACACACATTATTCCTGCAGCCTACTTCGCAGAATTCCTACAACTATGGCAGGGAGATTTCTAGAGGATAATCCATGTGGTATCTCAATACGTCTCTGACGCTCTGTGATTGGGTAGCAGATGTGTAGCACTTGCTATTGTGGCTTTTCAAGGCTATTCGTTCACAGCCATCACCCTCTTTGGCTTCATCCTCTCAGAGCACCAACTGTCGGGCCCTTTCATGAAAAGTCTATCGAATATATCACATTTCTTGGGGAGGGGGGCTAATCCTCTTGGAGCAAGGGTAGGGTATTTTGTCAATCTCTGCCTGGCAAGCTGCATGCCCTATTTCTCATTTGATCCCAGTACAAGGAGGCTGACCTTAGGGATTCACACGATAAAGATCTTGCCTGAAGGGGGTAGGTAGATCACCTTAGAGTTGCTTAAAGGGCCTTAGTGTGAGCATTGACGAGAAATGTACTTTTTGAGCCTAGTTTGTAGGCCAGCTCTGCTGCGTTACCCACTTCCTGAAACATCAAGCGCGGAACAATGTGTTGGCCTTTCATTCTCTCTTGCCTGGGTCCCCTCAGCACCAATCATCTGCAGGGAGTGTGGGGAGGGGAATGATTAAAAGGCAACTGTGGAACACCAGAGACTGCGAAGCCCCACCCTCAGTCTGTAAGGCTGTTCAGAGGGATAGGTGTGTAGATTCAGTCTTAAACGGAACCAGGGTTTGTCTTGCAAAATGGCCTTGCAAGGATTGAAAAACAAATGTCAATTTAGATTTGTGAAAACAATATATATATATTTGTTGTGGACGATTTATCATTTGCATCAAGGGTGGAACACTCAGGTTAGCCAGCCAATCATGACTCTTGACATTCTACAACATTCCCTGGTATTGCCCATCATGCCAAGGTCTCGATGGTCTCGATGAGTGACTAGAACTCTGCTGCCACTTCAGAGACCTTCCATCCCCTTATGTCCCGCTACCTACTTCCGGGTTTCTCTTTATCAGGTTGGTGTCGTGACGTCCTCCATGAAATTGATCATAGAAAGGGGTTTGCACGCGCAGCACTGCTGCTGGATGGCTTTGTGTTGGCGGCCTTCTTTTGCTACTCCACGTTTGGTACACTGTTTTCATTCAAAAGATCACGAAATCAGAGGGTCATACATGCTAAGTTTCAGTTTTCAAAATAAGGGTGCAGAATATGAGGATTTCTTTGGGGGCTGACATTGTTATTATTGCGACGTATCAGTACAAAATCAACATGTTTACTAATTTGCCAGTGATTATAGGACATTTTGTGCAATAGTCACTCAGCTTTGTACAACCTCTATTACCTCAACTCCTTGACTCAAAATGTGTAGTTAAGAAACCACGTACGCCTGGTTTCATCATACTGTGACTAATTAGTATTACTACTACTATTACTACTACTACTACTACTATTAATAATGATTACAATGATAAATAATAATAATAATACTAATAATAATAATAATAATAATAATAATAATAATAATAATAACACAGATTATAATAACATTATTGTTATCTTTCCTAGTGACCCTTCTAAAATAGGAGTAACCCCAAACGGCCATTCACAAAACCAGTTTTCACATGTGAGAACATGACAATTGAAAGAAGCTCCATACAAATCGACTTTACTTTCAAGTTAACGTTTTGAGTACATGTTAACAATGGGTCCATATCGTTTTGCCAGAGTCGCGTTCGTTTTTGTGATAGTTGTTATTAATTTTGACTGTACCACAGCTTTAGCAAATGTGGCCATTTGTAATTTTACAAGGAAACGTATGCACATGATATTTTCATGAAAAAGGAAATGGAATAATGCTACTGCCGCCTCTCTGTTAATGGTTCCATGCGTTGGTGCTCGTAATTCAGTGGCATACAAGCCTTGTCAATGCTCTTAAATGTTGGGGGTCTCTTGTTGTCTTGATGACCTTGGTCCCAAAGTCCAGCAATCCAAGCTCCGTGCTCAGTCCCCTCCTTCTCTGAGAGCAGCTGTTGAGCCAGAGTGTCTGCCACTGGGCACGTCATTAGCATAGCTGCTGCACAGGTGTATTTGCATTACCATCACTCTGACCTACTGGTCTAAGTGAGCTGTCCCAGTGCTGGCTAAATGTGTCCCTAAAACGTCAAACAAAGCAGCAAATGTGTTTGTATGTGAATTGATCTATTAATATTTCAAAAGGTAAATACCGTCAGTGGTTGTGCCAATAGCATCAGAAATGCACATATTTTACTTAAGGTGGTCATATAATTTGTGAGCTTTCCAGACCCTACGGAACAAGTACTATTATCATACATGACATTGGATTGGCTTACCTCTTTTCTCACTAACTGCCCTTCCCAGTTGCAATTGGGCAATTTATTTTCCAGCAACTCCATCTCTACTTGTAGCATCGCCCAGGGCTCTATCCTAATGCTATATCTCTTCAATATTTATCGTGCCCCTCTTGCTCACCTAATTTCTCCTTCCCCCCCCATTTCCAGTGTTATGGCAATGGCACACAGTTTTCCTTTAAACTTCCCTCTAGTACCTCTTCTTCCTCCTCTCTAATACCCGACTGTCCGTCTGCCATTCAGGTATGGTGTGCAGCCAACAATCTTTGCCTAAAGGCTAGTAAGACGGCGATCCTTCTGATTGGGGCACCTTTGCCCTCATTTCCTACTACCATCTGGCCTCCCACCTTCGGCCCTCCACCCCCACCATCCTGTGAGGCCAAAAACGTTGGGGTCATCTTTGACTCTGCTCTCTCCTTCATCCCTCACATCATGGATCTTACTAAGAAGTCCAACTTTCAGCTCCACCTCCTCAGAGACATTCTTCCTTCCTTTCCTCACCTTCCCCCAGAATCTCAATGTCTCCGGAGCTCTGGTCCTCTCCAGCCTCTTTCTCAATCTCCCTCGTTCCTCCCCATGCCCCTCCAGCTAATCCAGAATAGGACTGCCAAACTTATCCTTGGCCTCAAGCCCAGAGACTGTATCTCTCCAGCCCTAACATCTCCCCACTATCTCCCGGTGGCTGCAAGGATCAAATTCAAGACCCTATGCATCATCCACAAGGCCTTTTGGAGCCTGGGACCCCGCTATTCCCAACTTTCCATCCCTAAATGCTCCCGTGCTAGAGGCTTACACCCCTCTAAATGCAACTCTTTGACTGTCAAATGTTTCTCCAAGCCGAGAGCGGAGGTCAGGTCTCTCTCGTCGGCTAGTGCCTCCCTGTGGAACAGCCTCCCTGCCCATCCTCAAGTTCCGGGAAACTGCTCAGAAATCTGCTGTTCTCTATCTCCTTCCCTCTTTCTCTTCCCTGCTAATCACACCGCTGCTGTTGTGATTGGTGGCCTGATCCTCAGGAATCTCAGAGGATTCCAGGACTTCCTTACCAGTCGATACCAACACCCCCCCATTACATACTTTACTGTGGTTGTGAGCCCCTGCCTTGCGGCCCTGCATCCTGCCCTTGGGAGTCGCCTGCACCAGCACTTAGCCTGAGGTTCTCCCCCTTGGCTCCCCTTAGCACTTCCCTCCCAGGCCCTCCACCAGCATTTGCCACTCCTTTGCCCCCCCCCTCCTCCATCTCCTGCTCTTCTCCTCAGTGCACTTGCAGGCTCGAATGCCACAAGGTGTAGTAGGAACAAGACTGCATTTTACTGTATTAAATGTAATAGGTCATGCTATCATGTACACATTACGACGTAATGGAAATACTTGCTATTTTTAGTGCAATGAAATTGCAAAACATTAATGTACCACTTTATCAATGGAAGCACTTCAGAGATCATAAAGCATATACACATACTCCAAATGTTAAACATGTAACATGCTTGTCTGTTACCAGGTAATGTCAGTGCAGTCCCACTGTGCTGTCCCACTCCCCACCTATTACACCTGGTTAATGTATCTGTCCGTGAATCTCACTTACGTAAGGCACGCAAATTCAATGCATTATTTGGCTCCTCCTATCACCTCTTTGCTGAAGCCACCCAGATCACAATCTTCTTTCCTTTCTTCACCCCCAACTTCCCTGAGACTTTCACTATCTGCCGACCAACTATCTGTGACTGGATGGCACTACGCTGCCTGAAAAACAAAACTACTCTAAGACGGACAACATCTTCCTCCCTGCCTTCAATGCCAACCTCACTCTTCCATCCTGTGTCTCGTTTCCTACAGAACTCCTCGCACGTCACCCAAGGATGGAAAACATAGGGTACAATTGGACGACAAGCTTAAAATAAATGATGTCATCACTTCCAGTGCCATTGCTGTCAGGAACAACCTTGTAAGTTTCAGGAAGTGCAGATGCAGGGAACCCTCCACTCCAGCAATAGTCAAATCTCCACCTTCGTAGTCAACAAACTAAGCTACTCATTGAGCCTGTCCTTGGGATTCCCTTGTAAACTCTTTGCTCACCAAAAACAAAGTGCTCAACTTAGCCCGATACACCCTCTATAGCGTACATAGATTCTCTCCCAGCTTGATGTCCCGCCACCTCACTGAGAGGGTCTTAAAGCAAACTTGCTATCTCTTTAAGACTAAAGCCTGTATTCAAATCTATCCCTGGCCTCGCCCCTCACTAGCAGATCATTGGATCCCCCTCCAATCTCATTCTTTTGCACTCTACTCGGAGCAACCGCTCTGTCCCCCTGCACCTCCTCTCGCTCCTCTCTAGCGGCCCCTCATCACTGGAATGCTCTCCTCCTGGCACCACAGGAGGGCCATCAGGAGAATCAATACATATTAGGCTCAATCTTCAAATATGAACCAGTGAAGGAGCAACCCCTACCCGCTTCATATGACTCCCCTACTTATCAATTGCCTTTCCGACCCAAATGCAAACAATTGATAATATGTAAATACATATGTATGTAAATACTGGCCAATAGGAAAACGCACACTATATGTATGTGTATCGCTCTGTTGCTAAATGTCCTGTTAACATGTCCTAACACATTACCCCTGCACGACCATCAACACCAAAATAGTCACCAATATTAGTAACCCGGAAAGGGACTGTCTATTCTGTCTTTTTTGTGTGTTCTATGTGGCATTTCTGGGATCGGTGTCTGATTAATAAACCAAATAAATGCTAATAAAGACATCTCTGTAATCACCCGCCCAGTGTATATCACACAATATCAACAGGAGGAACTATTACATGAAAGCAGAAATAATGGGAACGCTTAGGCCTGAACAAACTTCTCTAACATGCATCCATGGCAGCCGAGGAATATTTAAGTGAAGATGTATCTCTAACACAACAACTGTGGTGGTTTTTGGCATCTGCAAATCCCTAACAAATGTGCAGCACAGCGGGTTTCCAAGTCTTGTGCAATGATTCATTGTCCAATCAGTAGCAGTGTGTCTCTTGGCAAATAATGGGCTTAATCGTTGAGTTTGTTCATCCAACAGAGCCCTCTCAGATGATTAGTCGAGTTTGTCTGAGTTCTGTCAGCCAATTGGAGGTCATGAATTTCATTTATGAAGTTCATCCCCCTATATGGCAGATGGGGAGCAGGTGCAAGTGGATCTAGGTCACCTGGTTTAAGCCCCGCCCACCTGGTGCCTTCCTGCTTGCCGCTCTTTTTCCCTACTTAAGGAGCCCTCCAGCCTCTTTTCCTTTGCAGATGGGGAGCAGGTGCAAGTGGATCTACGTCACCTGGCCTAAGCACCATCCACCTGGTGCCTTCCTGCCTTCTCCCTTTTCCTATCTCCTCCCTTTACTTTCTTCTATGCACTTACTCTATCAGAATTGTCCCTGGACCTAGTATGATAGCAACCTCGTTTGTCTCCTCCCCTCTCCCTTTACTGTTTTTTTCCTCCCCACCCTCCTCCAGCACTATCTGAAATTTTGTCAAGCCTAGTATGATAGTCGCTTGTTTTGTTCCTCCCCAACCTTTCTGCACCCCTCTCCCTCACCTCTTGTTTTTCTCTGGCTCTACCAGAAATGTCGTCAGGCCTAGTACGGTAGTCGCCTGTCTGTTTCCATTTCTTTCCTACCCTCCCCCTCCCTTCCTTATCTATGTTTTAGCTCTTGCACTATCTGAAAGGTTGTCAGGCCGAGTACAATAGTTAATTTGACATCCTTACTGTTCATGGCCTGTAAGAATGTCAGTGTATTTTCCCTTGTTCCCTCCCTTACCTTGAAGCGCTTTGAAACACATTGTGTATAGGTGCTATATAAATAAACTATCATATCATATCAAATATAACGACAAAAGATTCAGAAGCAGAGCGGTCTGTGGTGCCTGGTGTTCCAACTGTTTTCCATTGCTGAGGAGGAAGGTGGGTTTCTTGATGCCACGTTACAGCCAGGGACGTCATTTAGGGGTCGCCAGAGGTCGCAACTGCGACCTCTGAGGTCTCCCTTGCGACCTCTGTGGTCACCATTGCGAACTCTAAAAAAAAACATAGGTAAAACATTTTTTTTTTTTGTAATGCAAGCTCCTGGGCTGTAGCCAGCACCATGTGGCTCTTTACTAAAAATAAGAACAAGAGTGCCACAAGTCTAACACTTTCAGCACTGACCCTAAATAAGAAAGAATAGGAATACCAAATAATGTGTCTTTCTGGAATTCTATACAGTAATTGCTAGACTCATTAAAGGTTTATTTCAGGCACACTTCAGGGGGTGAGTCACTGATTTAGTCTGTTCTTAAACGCCTCAACTCAGCCTTTCATCTTTCTGAGGTCAATAAATGAGTACCAACACAGGTTGGGTGTATATTTTTTCTATATAAAACACTTAAGCGTAAGTGCTATATAATAACACATCATTATCATTTGCTCATGGACGTCTGCTTGCATTCACAGTAATTTGGTAATATGGGCCTATAAATACTGATGTTAACAATACATATGGTGATCCATTCTTGTATGAAATGTACATCACATTATAGTGATATCGTAACCATATTTTTCGTAGTGTACAATGCTAGGTGATGCCACTTCCTGTTTTGTTAACGGGCAATATCACTTCGGGGTTGGGTCAAATGACAGCACTTCCTGTGATGTCATCAGGGGTCAAGGGTCATGTGATGTCACTTCCGCTACCCCTGGCATTTTGGTGAAATGACATCCCTGGTTACAGCGTGCCACCATCACACCACATCTACTGCTCCACACTCCCCTGTAGATATCTCGTTCACAAGCTGAGCGGTCTATGGTGTGGACTGTTTCCCGCTGTTGCAGGAGCCTGAGCCAGGCCAGAGCTTTTAGGCCCCTGATCTCTATGCTGCCATAGCTCTGTCTCCGTGGCTCGGCCCCTGGGGTTTACTTACTGTTTTATGAGCGCGCTTTAAGGAACTGATCAATCTGAGAGGTTTATGACCCATTTCAATTATTGGATGCTATACGGTATACTTGGATACCTTCCTTAAACTGTTTGTGCCCATCCTGGAACCTTCGTCCCAGATTAAATCAATTCTTCGACTTCCAATGTGGCGTGTCTTATTTGATCTCAGGTTGGCTTTGGCTAGCTGCCTGATAGACGCTCCTTACTTTTTGCTTTTATTCCTTGCAAACTGGATGAGATGATGTCTTCTTCCCTGGTAAAAGTGGTAGCGTGTCAGTATATGGTCACCCCTGCAACCCATTTGTGGGTTCCCTTTCAAACTCGGTTTGATTTGGAAATAATCTATATTCATATATATGGTTATAACCTCGAACTCGACTGCATTTTTTGGAAAATGGGATTAGACGATTATTAGAAATTGCTTAAATATTGGATTTTTTTTCTTTTACTTTTGCACCTATGTGCTTCCTCGCACACTACCTTTGCTATTTTAAAATTGTTGTTATTCATTGACATTTTATTTTTCAGATATCGCCATGGTAGTGATGTTTGCCGCCTGGTGAGTGGTGGCAAAGTTCAAGGTGAAGTGAAGAGATATCTGCTTGAGGCAATGGGGGGCATGACGTTTGCCTCTTGTTAATAAATATGTATGAATAATAGCAAGTTAGATCATTAACTAAATGGAATAAATAAATAAATAAGATCATTAACCTACGACAGCATGTATAGCAAACTCCCGTGTGGCTCAGACCTAAGCCCTATGTGACCGTTGTTCATTTTCTGATGTGGAATGGATGTATTACTTGAGAATGTAATATCATTACTGCTGAAATATTGTAGTCAGCCATTAACCACTGTCACCAAGGGTGGGGAGATGGACTTGAGACAAGCCCCACAAGCCAGTCAGGCCACAAGCCAGTGGGAAAGGTGTGGTTACTGCTACTGAAAGATTGGTTAATCAATTTGTTGGCCCAAGGAAATACATATAATTTTGTCCTCCACACCTTCTAAAAGGAAATATGTTATCACAGATGCTAAGTCTCTCATAAATGAAATAGTGGCCTTGTTGTGTGACCTATGGGATAATGGACAAGCTTCCCGGACTTGAATTGCATCTGCTTCCACAAATAATACCAGCAAAATACACCTGTAGCACAACATGTAAGTAAGGGAATTCGACCACCACTTATGTTTGCAATACCATATGCTTTGTGGCAAGAGGAGCGCCATGATATCCAGGTAGAGGCAGAAACAAATTCGATAGTACACTGAGCAATTGGTTATAGAAACACCTTTGTGATATTGACTACCTTGGACCCCAAGATTGATTGCAGTGAACAATCTAAATGACTGTCTGCCCAGAGATGTGCAGATATAAGGGACACAGAGAATCTGGAATGTAATGTTTGTAGCGGGGCGGGGGCGCTTTCTCTAATATTGCTTATGGTGGATGAACTCAAACTGAGCAAAGTGGGTGGGCGGGCAATGTATTGGGATGGGGAAATTGTCTCGAGTGCTGCCTCCCCAGCCGTATTAAAGAAGGGTTTTACAACATTGACAGGTCAACATAAATCTCTGAGTTTGGCATTTGAGGAAGCCTGCAGTGTGTGAAATAAAAGGAACATTTCATCTTCCAACTGTGACAGATGCAGGCCAAAGCAAGGGGGTGATAGCCAGGCTAGGTGTATTTGGGACTCATACCAATCAAAGAATACACAGCTAACATGTTCAACTAGAAATTGTCTAGGAGCTCAAATAATAATGAATTACTTAATCTTTTATAATACGCTTAATACAGGAGACCAGTCTCTAAAAGTGTGGGACCAGGATTCAAACCTGCATTGCTCTGTGTTGTCTTGCTTCCAAGACAAACATGCTGCTCTGACTATAATAATACACATTAAGGGTCCGATACACAGAAGCGTTTTATGATGGACAATCCCATTGGAAAATGCTTTTTGAATCAGGTCCATTGTGTCTGATATCTCAGGACCCCGAGGAGTAAATGCTATCATTATATACATGAAGAGAGAGATTTCAAACATATTATGGTGGGAGAATGGGGTAACTATCAAGTGAAGCAATCCGTGGGACCAAAAGCCAATTCTTTAAAATTTACATGGGCATTGAAGGGTAGAAACATCTTTTTGACCAAAGTACGTAAACTAAAACCTATAGTAAGGAAATAAGCCATTCACTTAAAAACCATTGTGCACACTGGCTAAAGCAAAGAAAGGGGTGGTTATCAGTAAGTTGGTCAGATAAGGTATTAGTGAAGAGATTGCCTGATAGAATGGATAGTAATTGGGACATTAGCAAAATAGTTTTGACACAAGTCCAACTGGCAGAAGGTTTACTTGTCATTGAAATTAGAACCGTACCACCATATGGTTCTTTAATTAAAATTTTCCAGAATCCCCCATCCGAGACCCCTGATATACTTAGATTTGATATGGGTACAAAACCTTCTTCGGATCTCAGCCTGTAAAATATAAGTGACCATGTTGTTTCTGCTAATCCAGGCACAACAATTTATATAAATAACTGTATAGATTTGGTCTGATATCTGTTACCTCTACCCCAAATGAGGCTAGCTCCATTAATATATCATGCTGACAGTCTTGCAGTCAGTCCTTCTGATACTCCAGAAATCTCTTTATAGTCTCATGGAATATTGGAGGTCTACGAAATAAACATGAACTAATTGAACATCTAATTATAAAACCCTGAACGAAACCATCTTTACAGAGATAGACTGGTCTTTTGATAGAAAGAGAGAACTCCAGTATGTTCATTTGAAGGAATCCTTAGAGCATAAATTTAACAGATGGGACTGGTGTAGACATTATATTCATCTCTCTAAGCTAAAGGGGTATGAGGCAGTGTCCCATGTAGCTCATCGCTACCGCAGGGTACAACCCAATCTGTTGCTATGTCCGGCCCCTAAAGTTAGACATACGGTCCTAAAACGTTTTATAAACCAACTACTGGTGATGGCTGTTTTCGGTCCCCATTTCGGGTTCCCTTTGGAATCTAGAATATGCCAAATCTGTGGCAAACCCGGTCAACTGGAAATGCCCAGGCATGTTCTATATCAATGTGTTAGTCTGGGACCTCTTTGCATGTGAACATTGGGCAGATTAGCCTATTCTTATGAGGCAATCACTGTGGACCCTTTTTGGGACTACTGTCTGAACTCATGTATGGTTATAGGTCAAAGGATAGAAAAAAAGGGTCGAATGATAAAAGGGTTGAGTCAATTCGACCAAAAAAAAAGGATAGAATTTTATTTTTTATTTTTTTTGGGGGTCCCCCCACAAAACCCCTGGTTTTGGCGTAAAAAAACCTTTTAAAGCTACACTAGAGCAAAAAGAAAAAATATATAGAGTTTAAAAAAAATTCGATCCTTTGGTTTTCGGTCGAATGCACTCGACCCTTTTGCATTCAACCCTTTTGCTTTCGACCCTTTAACTGGACACTCTCATGTACCATCACCGTGCTGCTTGCCCTATTTAGGGTATGGAAGTCTGTTCAGCCTTTATTGCCTGAATGAGAAAACAGTGACTCTTCACTTTGGGAGAGGTTCTTCTTGGAACGCTTTGGAGTGGTATCCATTGGCACCTTTTGGTACCCATTGGCGTGGTGAATGTTATAGTAGTAATCTTGGTCCCTGTTGTTCACTTGAGTTGCCTTACTGGAGATCTTTGCGGTTCTCAATTGAATTTATGTATGTTTTGACGTTCTGACAAATTGCTTTGAGAAACGTTAGATTAATTTGAGTATTGAGTTTCTGAAGTCAAACTGAATTGAATTGAATTGAATTGTGTTATATTTTATTTTATTGTATGTTTTATTGTATCAGATTGTATTTTATTGTATTTTTACTAATTCATCCATTTATTGCATTTGATATGTTGTTATTATATGTTTTGTATGTTGGGTAAAGTCCAAATTATGGATTATATCACAATAACATTATTATTATTATAAACATTAAGAATGTGATTGGCAGGAATTCATCAACAAAGTTGACATCACTTGTCTCAAGGAAACCTGGGCAGTGGAACCTAGAGGTTTTGTGGGCTATAATATGTATTGCATTTCAGCAATTAAGGGCCCTACGAGGTTTGTTGATCAGAGTTTGCTTGGAACTGAACGGCATGCTCGTGTCTGGAAGTGGATCTCTTTGATATCCTATCACTCAGAGTTGAATTATCTTACAAGTTAACCTATTTATTATTAAACATTTATTTGAGACCAGCCCTCAGGGCTATTGAGAAGCTAGAACGTAAATTGCCACATTTGTATGATATGACTTGTGCTCTCCATCTAGGTGCCATTGTGTTTGTGAGTGATTTAAATTTCCAGCTGGAACCACTATCTGCTACAGATAATGTAATAGGAATAGAACATAACATGTGCGGGATTTCCTCCTTCCTACACTAACAGCCAATAGAAATATAGATACGGTTGCATCTCTCCTCTTCTCACTGTGTTTAATAGCATACAATAAAAGTTTGGAAGGAGACTGTACTACGAGCCTGGGGTATAGAATGCAATATACAGCTCCTCAAATAGACTAAATACTTGTTGATATGAGCAGATGGAGATATATATTTAATCTAGCTGTTGCATTGAAAGGTCCAAGCAGAACTGAGGGGAGAGAAGAGGGAAGAAACAATCCCAAAAAGCTTACATTGGTCTAAACTTAATGAAGAATGGAATATTCCAGGATTATATAATAAAGTATTTCCAGCTTTGGCTACTTGTTGCCACCAGACTTTACCTGCTAAGTTCTTGCATTTTTAAAGAAGGATTTATGGCTTAATAAACTGTTTGTACCTCCTGAAATGCAGGGGAAAAAGAATCACATCAAAATGCAAGTCGTATTTGATGTTGAATGTCAATTAGCAAAGAAGAATTTACAATATGATTTAAATACACTGGGGGGAAGGGAGAAACTGTTGGTTGCCAGAATGAGAGTGGATTATAAAGAGCTGACAACACGAATAAAAGAAGAGTTTCGTCAAAAATCATGGTTACACCTAATCCCTCAAAGTCGAAAAATATTAAATAATTTGTGCAACTTGTATACAAAGGGCAAAGCTGAGGGGGACATTACACCAGACAATAGCATACCGGAAAATCAGTGGCTGCAATGTTATCAAACCATAACACTGATCAAGCAAAAGAGTTATCTGTCAATAGTATTTCATCAACATATAATGCTCCAGAGGAAATATCAGATCCGTTAAATATATTTGAGGTTTTGTTAGCATTGTCTACACAGAGATCTGGGAAAGCTCCAGGTCAGTATTTTATTCCAGTTGATAACTTCATCCTTTTTATATCTGCTAGAGCGCCACAAGACCACTCTGGTGGCGCACTGAGGATAGCACAGGGGCAACGTGCCAGTCTTAGAAGCAAAACCACACAGAGGTTCAAATCCTGGATTTGCACTTAGAAACTGAACTCCAGGACGGTATTAGGTGCCTTATCAAAAAAAAAAAAAACAATAAAATAAATAGTGTGCGGTGTAAATGATCTTCAATGTTAACATTTGCCAAAGAACAGCCTGAGATATGGATTAGTTCGTCGTAGTTGGAGCAGTGTTTTCTGTCTGTAGTTTGTCTGCTTTGTAGTTGGATACTTTTTACTGGTTGTTAGAAGCAAGTTTTTGTCCGCTTTGTTCAGTGTGTGTGATAGTGGATTGTGTTAGTTTCCACATATACAAAAAAGAAAACAAGTTTGCATTTCCTCTTGTGCCTTTCCCCTCTGTGTCCCTTTATAAAAGTTAAAAAAAGATGCAACATATATTTGTATCTTCATAAAAACTCAAAACAATAAAATAAAAGTTTTACCTCTTGTTTGTATGATTTTTTTTTATTGTATTGTGTTTTACTGGTAGTAGTAGTTTGTGGGTATTGAGTGCATGTGTAGTTGTAGTCATACTTTTTAGAAGTAGGATTGTTTGTTGCCTTGTTTATTCACATGGGTCATTTCAGGTTGTACTTATTCTTTCTGGTTCTTGGGCTACACACATTTGAGTACTCTGGATGAGGCGGAGTTTGCCATGTGTGGCAGCTAAAATGGCGCCCCACTGGCAAGTAAAACAGAAAGCAGGCTGCAGGGAGGAGGAACTGAATGAGGATAATCCCCCACAATTAATGAGGGGAGAAATGTTTGCTCTTTGTGGGTGCTTTTTTTGCAGGCCCAGGCCAGACCAACCAAGCACCACTCACCCCAGAGTCTGTCGGGGAGGCTGAGGCATTATGGAAGGCCTCAGGTGTAGGAGATGAGGCAGGGCTGGGCCATCATGAGAGGCCCTGTTGGTAACCAGCAGAGAGACAGGTCGGGCAGAACGGGCCTCATGTGAACATGCACAATTTGGCATAAAGGAAGGAGGGTATGTTCCTCTTGAGGGAGGAGGGCTTTGCAGTGGTATGAATCCTGGAGTTGTAGCATAGGTGGGTCCCGACTAGGTGGGGCACATAGAGGAGACAGTGCCTGCACACATCACAATAAAAGGTGCTGCTGTGGATGAGGCAGCGACTATCAGGAGGAGGACCAGCCTGCGGAAGTGCCAAAGGTGGAGGTGGGCTTACCTGAGGAGAAACAGGAGGAGCATCTCGATGCAGTGATAGTGTGTAGTGGTAGAGGACACTCTTCCTGCCCCTGCTGTCGTGGAGGGGTAATGTCAGGAAGAGCCCAGTGGAGCGGTGACTCACCTCTCCCTCCTAGATAGGCCGTAGAGTCCTGGGTGAGGCACTACTTTGCCCTGCCCTTTGGGAAGACTTTCGGGGAGAGGAGTCTGAAGTCTTCTTCATGGTGGAGAGACATCAAAAGTGGTTCAAATGGGAGCCTAAGGAAAGGGGCAAGGGTGGCTCTGCCCTAGGGACTACAGTGATGACAAACCATATGACCGATCCCACAGGCGGGTGTTCCACGTATATGTGTCCTCAGAGCCCGCTAGACAACATAAAGACTCAACCGCCTCCTCCAGCGGTGGTGAGGAGAAGGGTTAGAGCACATTACAGAACCCGGGTGCATCATGACAGCAAGATCAGTCAAACTGTGGCCAGACCCCTGTCCAGCCTGACCAATTGGCCTCAGTGTCACTGACATCTGTGGCCAGCGACAGGAGCCTTTTGCTAGTGCAGCCCTCAGAAGCAGCTGGGGGTGATGCACCACTAATATGCATGCATCTTTGGAAATTATTCCCCTGAATTAGATCATGTGGCACTTGCTTTTTTTTGGGGCGGTCGATAATCTGTGGGGAGCTGGACTCCATAGCGCTTCTGGGCATCTTGAGGCGATGTATAAAGCTCCACCACCCTTCCTTTTCTGTATGGGAGTTGTGCAGGGGGGAAAGAAAGAGACAGCCACGGGGGAGAGAATGTCCTCACAGGTGACGCCTCCTCTTGCGGGAGTGGACAGTCTATGGCAGAGTGGGATAACCGTGATGGGTGGCTGAGCCCTGTGAAAAAAACTGGGAAACTTAGTCGGTGTCTGTGTGCTGTGAAACAACATGTCAACGATAAGGGTTGGCTGTGCCCTGTGAAAAGAGCCTGAAAACCTTAGTGGGTGGCTGCGTCCTGTGAAAAACAACCTTATCAGATTGCTATGTTCTGTCAAAAAAACTGCAAACCTTAATGACTCAATAGCAAAACTCTGAGAACCTTAGTGGGAGGCTATACCCTATGAAAAAGCCATGACCTCTGGGGGATGCTCCTCTTTGTGTAAGAGTCACAGAACATTAATGTGTGGCTGTGCCTTGTGGGCAAAAAAACAATAACCTTAACAGGTGGCTGTATCCAGTGAAAAACCTGAAATCCGTATGGGGTGAATGTACCCTTTGGAAAAAAAAAAAAACTGGGAATCTCAGTAGGTGGCTCTTCCCTATGAAGACACTTAAGGGGTGGTTGTGCCCTACAGAAGATCTTGAAAAGTGTGTGGTAAGAATTTGCAAATATTTCTGGCACCATAAACAGCACAACAGTATGTGTAAGACAGTAACTGGTAAGGGCCTATTAGTCCATTTCTTAAACACACGCACCACGAAACAACCGACTCAATTTTTCTGTGTCTGACATATACTGTATAACAAATCGATGTCTCATCGTCTGAGCTGGTGGTTGGCTATGTCTAGAAGATATTCCATAGGGTTTCTAAAATAAACTCATGCAGCATGTCAAGGCCTCTTCTGTGATTAGAGAAAATTCCCCGAGTCAGAATAAAAACTCTCTTGTATTACACACTTGGGAGTGGGCAACACATTAATTATTGATCTCATCATGAGGCGCATTCCTGGAGTCCTGTGGTATGCCCACTCATTTGAGTACCATCCATCCAATGTCCATTTGGGTTTCAAGTTTTACCATTGATCACATGGGTATGCAATCCAAGGCCATCCAAATGGTGTGGGTAATAAATTCCAGGATCCCTCACCATTCATGGCTGGTGATGATGAGAGTTGAAGGCAAAAACATCTAGAGAGCCAAAGGTTGCACAATCCCTGCCATTAATGCATGGTCTTGCTTAATAGTGTGCTGCAGTTAAATAAGAACCATCTTTATCATTAATGTGAAAAAAGTGTTAACATAACATAAGCCCTGAAGAATTACTTTCGGGAAGAGGATGCATAAATATTGGGTTTGCAGGAAGAGCAAACGGGCTTATTATGTGTGCTCCAAGCAGGCACACATTTAGGATTTAGGAAGCAATGCCAGATTGCTAATATAACCCGACAGGCACACTAGTCAATGAAAAGAAAAGTAAAACTGGAAGCTTTTGCACTTTCCGTCATATTATAGAAGGCCTAGCAGTAAACTCATCTTTGATAGGTGCCTTTTAAAGTCATTGCACAATTGGCTTGGATCAATATTAAGCACCGAATTCAATCTTAAAGACTTGAGTAGGTGACATTATCACAGAAAAAGTGCCTGGCTCCAAGTTGGGTCAGAGGTCGGGCAAGGGCTGTTACCGCGAGTGATAATGGCTCCTCGGAAGGTCTGTAAGGCTGTTAGTACTTTCTCTTCTTTGCATTGCATTATTTTGTTTCTGGCTTTTCCTTTTGGAAACCTACACCCTTTCATAATGCCACTAAAGGTTGTTTACCATGAATGTGCTAGATAGCCACTCTCTTGAAATAAGGAGCACACCAGAAATGGTGAAATCTGTGCAGTGCATTAAAATACCATTGCGCAAAGGACCGCATAAGCATGTTAAAGTAGGTCCCGGTGTATAGTGATTGACAGGACTCCCTGGCATCCAGTCAGCAGTGAATTGGAAACGTAAATGAAGTAACTGGTGTGTGATGGAAGTGGGCATCTACCCAAAGGCATGGGCAGGTGCCTCACTAGTTGGGTCAATGCATAACCTACCACATGACCAAAACCTATTTACCGTGTGCTTTGAAGGACATAGACATGTTGGATGTCACACACACACCAAACTTGTCTTCAGCAGCAATCAGAGTGCATTGCTTGGAAAGAGACTGTTGTTTTGAGCTTGTATTCATGAACCAACTGAAGGGCATCTACCTAATTCTTTTGGCCAGGTATAAGAAATGTTCCATGGCTAAATTCGTGTTCTTTTAGTTGAAAGTTGTTCGTAGTTATGACCGTCTGAATGCCGTTCTCAACATAAAGTCATAGCCGAGGGATTAACAGACAACTCTGGATTCTTATATTGAGGTACACATGGGTTTATTGTACAAACAGAAATGTGCCAGTGGTCTTGGGTGGACTGGTTGTAAAAGGAGGGAACAATCCAAAGCGCAAGAGGTGCAATGCCAAATCGCTTATGGGCCGTAGTTCATCAGTGGTTCGTATCCGCCCCTGGGCTCTGCAATCTGCTGGTCAAGTGGTATCTCTCACAATCTTTAGGGTTTCTGCAACCCCTGCACTTATTTCTTTTCTTGGCTGAGTGGGAGTGGTGCTGTGGTCCACTCAGTGTACATGTCCTGCCGGTGGTCCCTTGCCAGTAATCCCACTGAAGTGGTGCTGGGACTCTCAGGACTTGAACACTTTCTCCCTCCTCCTCCCAGTTGCCTTTCTGTCCTCTGCTGTTTGTCATCCTCCTTCCCTCTCTCAATTTCCATCTACTCTTTCTCTTTCACTCTACTTGTTGTACCCTTCTTGTTCTTCCCCACGCCTTCTTGTCCTTGTTCCTTCCTTTTTTCCTGATCTTCCATCTTCCTACCTCTCTTCACCAATTCCTTTCTTATTTCCCTTCTTGTTTTCTCTTCTTTCCATCGCTTTGTTTTTTTTTCTTTCCCGCAGGTGATCTTATCTTTCCACTCGCTTACACTCCTGTTTCCTTTCTATGCTCCCTCCAATTATTTCCTCTTAACCTCCTCCTATATAGCGACCTTGTTCCTTTCACCCTGCATTGCAACTGTTTTCTTTCCAGCCACCTCCATTATTAGTTTCATCATCCCATCTTCCTTATCCTCACCTCTAAAGGTCTCTCCTTCAAGTTCATTCCACTCTCTGCTTCCTCCTCTCACTTTTTCTGCTTCTCTTCTCTTTTGTTTATCCTCACCTCCTTCCTGCTCTCTACCTCGCTCTGCTACTCTCTCCCCACTGTGCCTGTTCCCCACTCCCAGAAACTCTGCCACTGGACGTTAAGTGCCAATCAATGTTATTTCCCTGCATGTCTACTCCTAGCGTGATCAGACCCTGCTCTGCAGCATGTCCATCGGAGCACTGGGATTGGTTCATAGAATTGAAACCACCTTCCTTTCCATTATGATTGGTCTATGCATCCCAGTGTGGATTCACAGACCAGATATTGAAGATATCCATTTGATAACATTATCACATTCCTACTGATGTCTAGCCTATTGTTTCACTGCATAGTGAGAAACTGTTTTCCAGGCTCCTTCAAGCACAGAAGCTTTCTCACTGCCAGCCTCATGGGCTCACACCAGGAAGCTCATAGTCCTCCCCTTGACATTTTGCAATATGAATCATTGGCGTGGTATTGACTGCCTGCTGATGGGGGCAACACTTTCTCCCAGCTCCATGCAGGTCCAACTGCCCTGGCTGGCCCTTCTTTACGACGGCCATGCACCGAACAGTTCAGTTATTTGTAAGAAGAGTTCACTGGGATACTCATTTTATTCTAAAGATTGACATTGTTCAACGAAACCCTGGTAATCAGCAGAGTTTTGGGGGCGCATGATTCAATAATTGGGGTCAGGCAAAATATTATAGGAATGATGTGATAGGTGAGGACTGAGGATACTCTGTGAACACTGTAATATATCATTCTGGACGTTTTCTGGGGGCAAAGAATAGGAGTTGCAGGGTTCTCAGGTTTCTACAGTGAGTAGATTGTGTTTAGAATATTCTCCTTGCCTCCCCTGAACTCCCCCATGTCAAGTAGAAGCACTTTCCTTCCGACTTCACTATTTAGTTCTCCCCTCACAGGACTTGGACTCCTTCATCATGTCCCCGCCCATAATCGGTCACTCTGTAGTTCAGTGACATAATATTTCTTCCAGGGCTGGTGGTTGGCTGGTGAGTCTGGGGGTCCTTCATTTGCCTGCATCTCAGGTCCGTGGTGACTCCTGCCTCCCAGGGTCATCCCAGCCTCGTCACCCGGCCCAAAGCATGGAACTTTGTCACATTGTATGCATGTTAGCAAATGGTATTTAATTCGATGACTTATTAGGTGGTAGTAATCGCGAAAAGAAATGGCTAAGCCATGGTGATCTCATCTGAAAGACTTGCCTCCTCTTGTCACTTTCATCCTTTCCAGGTCACGGTGTCTGTGTTCAGCTTGAGATGTAAAAGTCATGGACATGTCACTCACTCTTCATCCTGGTGTAGCCATTACAATACAATCACAGTCCTTATAAGTAAGCATGCTGTCGGATCTGCACTGCCAGGATTAATGACCCAATCAACCTGACAATGATGTTTAACCATCATCGTGTGTTAAATAAATGGCGCCTGCTCATAATAACTTCCAGGGGCACTTTATAAGAGCCACTGAATTATGCAATGTTGCAGTTCATCATATCCCCCTCCTTTAGATTTAGCTGAAATGATTGACACAAATCAATAAGATGAATAGAATGTATTTATTTATAAAATTGATTCTACAAAAGACAGTGTTCAATCATTTTTTTAAATTCATGTGTTCATAGTTTAACAAGAAACTTTACACATTCTTTAAAAGAGAAGAAGACATAACATTAATCGACAATAACATCCTATACAATTAACATCCCACTTAATCAAAACACCCTGTTACACAAAGGCTCACTAGCTCTTCAAATGACACATTTGAAGGATTACAATTTAAAACTTTAATTATATATGTGTATGACAAATCAAGATGTGTGTACCAAAAAACTGCTAAAAGGTGATTTTCAATAAAGATATCTCAGCCCCCCACCTCAAATTACTTCATAATTCTTATTTTGGCACAACAACTAATTTAGGGGATATTTAACCTGATCTGCTACTCAGAAGAAGAAAAACGACCTGCTCGTACTGCACTGATAGTTGCACTTATAGTTGTAACTGTTTTAATAGGATACTTTTAAAGCACCTTCTGCAATATCAATACATTGAGGGCCTGATTAATGGAAGTGTTTTATAATGGCGCAATCCCATAGGGAAATGTTCCATGAATCAGGCCCTAAAAGTCTTGGGAATTTTTCTTGTTTGTTTCTCATTCAAAGTATTTTTACAACCTTGAAGTATGTGATGTTTAGTTTCTCAGAGTAAAAATATATGGAGTGTACCAGGACACATATGTTCTGTAAAAGTGGGTTTTGAAATCATGCTACTAAAAGGCCATCCTTGTAGACACATAACTTGAATGTTATGATTGTCAGCAGGTACGAGATTCAGGGATACCGTTGATCGCATTCTTTTTGCTGTCTGAGTGGGAGACTGGAACGTGATCCACTGGCCATGTCACAATCACAGCTTTTCTTGTCTACCATTGAAATTATACGTTGAACTACTTAATTTCTTTAGTTGAAACTTTCCTTCAAAAATGGAAGGATCTGTCTGCCCACAGTGCAAGATCACAGGAAAGGTAAAACAATGCATATGTTGCAGCACTCTACTTGTCAGAAAGTTTAATATCATGCTCCTTTTACTTGACATCAGAACAAAGTCAATTTCCCTGAGTCACATCATCTGACATGAGATGTGCATACCCTAGTGGCCAGCCTCGGAGCAAAGGCGCAGATATATGTAACCATGAACTAAATACATGCAGAAGGGTGTACAGGAGAGACAATGGATCTAGAGTTAGGATTTACATGGATAAGTGGATTATGTTTTGTTAATGACAATCGCAAACTCTGCAAAGCTATGGGCTGCATTCAATTAATTGCAAATAATTCATTGATTGCCTGCATTTATTGCAAAATAATTTGGCCAGGCGGCATTTGGGGGTAATACATGGAGCAATATTAGTTCCGTCTGTAAAGGATCCTACGTGGGCCTAACTTCAACAGTAGAGAGCTGCCCACTGGATTTCTAGTGGTAGTGCCTCAAAAGTAAAACCATCCGTCCACCCCGCTTTATTTTGTTGCATATGTCACCCTATATGGAATGAGTATGCTAGATGTGGGTCCCAGGCCTGCTTTGTCTAGTGTGCCAAGCTATAGCCTATTAATTATACACAAAGGGGATTAAATATGTCTGTGGTTTCATGTAGTCCCAAGCACACAGTATGTGATGTAGGTATTTTGGATGGATTGCCCCTTCACAGTGGGACCAGACTGGTTTCATTTGATTGTCCCACTCCTCCAGTTTCACAGCACATTGAAAAACAGTGGTTTGGAGGGTTACACAGAGATTTGGTAGTTGTTATGTATAATGTGACCGATTCCATCCATCATTCCATGATGTTATAAAAGTTGCATGCACTACTGATACTTTAACCTGACAATCAGTGCAATGTCCATAAAAGAGCATTCTGGAGAAAAAAACAACTTTCTACGTATATCACTTTTGAAAAACTGAAAAAAGAAGATGTTGTGGAATATTCCTCCTCCTCACAAGATAATTCATGAAAAACTATCTTTCTTGTTCAATGAACAGAATAGGATACTCTGTTCAGGTGTGTCGGTATACCTGTACAGGTGGGATAGTCTGGCAGCAAAGCCCCTGTTCACTTTGAAAAAATAATTGCTATACACCGAGCCAACCACTAGATAGGGGAATATGCAAAACATGTGATTCTAAGCAGATACAAGCTTCAGAAAGAAGTTTACTCTGTAAGCAGAATTTGTCATATCATTTAAAAGACTTATTTCGATTTATTTTAAAGCACCCACAGGGCAACAGGGTGGGGACAGGGGAAGGTAGACAATGAATACAACACAGATAAATAATTGAATTAACAGTAAAAACAAATAATGAGAAAAAGGGAGGTTAAACAAACCTACTATGCCTTGTATGTGTTCAGAAAATGCAAGTGCAGAGGGGGGTGTAAGGGATAAGTGCTGTGGTGCTTGTGGAGAAGTGCTCGGGGTGAAGTGCTAAGAAGAGAAGAACAAAGTGCAACCTCCCGTGGGGAGGGTGACCCTAAGTAACTGCAATAAATAGACAGCGCCTGGGATGAGAGATGTGGGAGGTAAGGGCCACAAGGAAACATAAGTGCCCTGCACATCAGTCATGCTACTGTATGATTAGCAAGGGAGGAGGAGAAAGAAGAGGTAAAGAGCAGGGTTGAGAGGCTTTTCCAGAATTTAAGGAGGTTCTGCTCAAGACGCAGATGGAGGCCATTCTACAGAAGGTAGCCCGCTGAGGAAAGCGATCGACCATCAGTTCTCTGTTTAGAAACCTGCTTCACAGACTAGAAGGGGAGTATTTGATAAAGAAGCGTTGAAGGTAGAGTGGTCCTCGGCCCCAGATAGCATTGTGTATGATACAGAGGGATTTGAATTTAATCCATGCTAAGACCAGGAGCCAGTGAAGGCTTTGTAGGGCAGGAGAGATGCGGTCCCTGGGCTTGAGGCCAAGGATAAGTCTTGCTGCCCTATTCTGGGTAGCTGGAGGGGTCGGAGGGTGGATGAAAGAAAATTAAGGAAGAGGCTATTGCAATAGTCCAGCCTAGAGAGATCGAGAGCATGGATAACATTGAGTCTCTTGGGGAAGGCGAGGAAGGGTAGAGTTCCATTGAGAAGGAAGAGCTGAAAGTGGGACTTTTTGGCAATTTCCTGAATACAAGGGATGAAGGAAAGGGCGAAGCCCACGATGACTCCAAGATTCCTGGCTTCAGAGTAGGGGGCAGGGGGGGCCCATGGACAAAGGCCAGAGTGAAGGGAAGAAGTATGGTGCAGGGGATCAAATAGGGAGAATCTGTGTTTTGCTGGCATTGAGGCACAGGTAATTAGCAGTGCACCAGGCCTCGGTGGCAGAGAGGCAGTCAGGTATGAAGGAAGATGCAAGGTTGTCAGTAGGAAGTTTGAAGACGAGTTGTGTGTCATCAGCATAGCACTGGGGGAGAAGGAGGAAATGAGGTGTGCCAGCAGGGAAAGGTATATGTTAAAGAGCCAGGGCAAAATAATGGAGCCCTGGGGGAGGCCACTTGTGGAGAAGTAAATAGGGGAGGAGGCCCAGAATGATATTGGAGGAATGGTCAGATAGGCAGGAGGTAAGCCAATACAGTGCCCGCTCCGAGATACCAAAGGTATCATGGAGCCTTTTTATGAGGATGGAGAGGTTCACTGTGTCAAATGCAGGAGAAAGATCAAGGAGGATGAGGACACGGGGGAGTTGGAATCAAGGGATGCGAGCAGTTCTTCACGGGTCAGCAGAGCAGTTTCCGTGCCTCTGGATGCTCGGAATCCAGATGGTGGTTGTGTAGACCGCCAAAGAGTTCAGTATGACGCTTATTTGGGGGAGGGTCAATTTCTTGAGTAGTTTCCCCAGATAGGGGGTAATGGAAATGGGAATGTAGTTGGCTGGGCAGGAAGGGTCTGCAGAGGGTTTTTTAAGTAGGGGGCGCACAAGGGAGTGATTGAGGGAGGATGGAAAAGAACCAGTAGCAAAGGAGTGGTTGTGGAGATCAGCAAGAGCTAGGGCGAGAGAGGAGATGTTGTCCTTTATGGTTCTGGAAAAGCATGGGGCAACCTGTTTGGAAGGGATCTTCTTGGAGTTGACAACTCTGGTGAATTATTCAGGGGCGTGAAGGAGGAGAAAGAGGAAGGAGGAGGGTGAGTGGTGGGGGGGATAGAAGGGAGAAGGGGTTGGGCTGGAAGAGTGCATGACAAGGCTGTTCAGTATGTCCTGTTTTTTTTTAATGAAGTGTGAGGCGAGTGCATTAGAAAGGGTCTGGCAAGGAGTTGGGGAAGAAGATACTACGGACAGATTGGCCAGATCCCTGCAGATTCTGAAGCATTCAGCCATGTTGTTGGATGCATTGGACACTGATGCCTGAATGTGGGTTCTTTTTTTGGCACGGCTGGAGAGTCTGTAGTGATTCTGGATCAGGTGGCAGGCCACTTTGTCCAAGGGTGAGCCAGAAGTGTGCCACTTCCTTTTAGCAGTCCTGCACTTACGCTTTTGGTCTGCAAGTTCGGTGTCGTACCAGGTGTTAGCTTGGAGAAAGGTTTCAGGCAGATCCTCATGACTGGGGCAAGGATGTCAAGGGTGTTGGTAATGGACGGTTAGAGGTTACTGGGGGAAGAATCAGTGGTATAGTCTGTGTTGGGTGGGAAAGGTGGAATGATGGTAGAAGAGAAAGCAGAAAGAGGTCCTTTAAAGTGTCTGACTATAGTGTGATGACCGTGGGTCTTCACCAAGTTCTGCGAGTCAATTCCCATTACTTAAACTACTTTAATATTATGGATATTATCATTTTATATTATGCTACATACTACATCCACAGACTAAATTCAGATGAATGTAGCAGAAGAATGCAATTAATTATTAGAGAAAACACAAATGGAAATGACATGAATACATTTTGATGAAAAGATCTGACCAAGTGAACAAGCAGAATATGACAAAGGGATAACAGAGCACCAACAGATGGTGTCCTGTCAAAGAACAGAGAATCATACAACAAATTTGAGATTTGAATCTTTTTGTTTCCAAGAGAGTTAACAGAGTATGTGTTATTTTACTCCAATATCGTGATTCAATTTTCAATGTAGCCCAAAATTGAGGTTCTTCTTATTAATGTAAATATTTACAGCATGAGGCCTACAAGTTATTGTACTAACTGGAGAACTATAGAATCGTAGTAATTATTTCAACTTTCACACATGACCAATCAGTGCAAATTTTGGGCAAATCAAAGTCACACTTTGCGGTTCAATTTCAGTGTCTACAACATGTGGGGCATCTTTCATACAAACTGTACCTGTATATTTGCATTTAACATGTTCATAAAATAGCATTTCCGATAGAGTTGGTATTGTCACCTAATAGAACATTAAAATCTAGAACAGTTTTCAAGACATTCCCAATCAATTGTTACAAGACAATCCATGTTTTACATTACTTTCTTTATCCATGTTGTATTATTCAGTTGTGTCTGTTACAAAAACCAAAATGGCTTTGCTGGTCAACAAAATGCACCCTAGCTTTCAGACACACATGTCCACCATGTGCCGCAGACTCCCTGTCTCCTAGTTAGTTTGAGAGTCAATGGGTGTCATTACGAGGTTGGTGGTAGCCATGCCGTTTTTACTGGCATGGCTACCCCCAAACTGGGCTCCGGGTCCGGGTCAAGCAAAAGAAGAATTACTGGCCCATTCCGACTTCGGCAGACCCGTTAATTCCCCTTGTGCACGAGCCGAATCCAGTACGTCCCCATCCCCATTTGAGCCCTCATGGGGAGGATGGTAGCAGCGGTACCGTTCATAACAGTACCGTTGATAGCCGTTAGTTCTGCTCGCGGGTGCCGGTACGGCCACCTGGTCAGACCAGGTGGCTGCAAGGGCACCTTCGAGCAGAACTTGTAATGTGGCGGTACGGTAAAAACGGTGCAGGTAGCACTATCGGCGCCGTTGTCACTGTACCGCCACAATTGTAATTTGGTCCAAAGAGAGCTTGAGCTTCTTAGTATTTGTTCAATGATGAGGACATGGCTGCAAAAAAAGATGAGACCACACTACCTTAACATGAACAACTTCAAGAAATGTAATAATAAGGAATATTGCTTCATGGGTAGTCAGCAGAAGAAATCTTTTCAAACTCTCTAGAAGAAGTAGTATGTTAATAATTCCCTAGGCTGCTACCATTATATTACAATTTTTTCAAACACAGGGCAATATCTGTCCATAGAGAGTTTAACCATAATAATGAAAACAGCAGATACAATGAACCCGATTTCTCAGCTGTTTGCCAGTTTTTGTGTAAGAAGACAGCTACAATTAATTTCATTTCACTAATGAATGTAACATAACTTGCTAATGCATGCATTCATTTTAATGTAACTGCATTTAGCGTTGCCTAACCTTTCCCAGCCAGGGCCATAGACAAAATGACGCTGCACCATCACATTTGTGCTCGGTGCCTCTTCCCTTAAAAGATTTGATATTTTTAGGAGCAAATGACACCACTGATACCTCTCTGCCGGTGGTAAAAAAAAAAAAAAATGGTAGACTTTTTGGCTTTTCAATCAAACGCCTTTGCCGATTAGTATGAGCGAATTTGTCCGTCGTGTATTCCTTCTCTCCCCTTTTGGGGGTGCTCAAACTTGTGTCTTGCTTACTCCGCCCCACTTCCCTGATTATTGTCTTACTTTGTGAAGGTGTCCCCTGTGCTCGATGTGTTTTTTTAGGACAGTCCTTTTTAAGTCAGCTTAATTGACCTCTGCAGGTTTTATTTTTTTTAATTTTTTTTTTTATGCTGTTTTCAAATATTAACCTGAACATCCTATCATGAGAGCCTGCGTTGCTAGGGAAACATGGATGCCAATCTTGAAATTGCAACATGTACGTGAGCCCTCCGATCATAAAATGTATAATGTCCCACACCCGACTTATTCATATAATGTGTACACTATGCATTTCGGCCAATTCAACTATTCATCCTTTTGAGGTCGCTAAATCGTGTGCCAATAAATTAGAAGTTAACACCTATTATCCCAGCGCTTAGAAGCAGGAGTAATCCGTCACAAAGCGCTCCATAACATCCTGCTCTTATTATATTACTTGCATATTGAAGTTGTGTACTCACAGTGTTCTTGTAGTTTTAACTCCCTAACATATTGGTTATAGGGGAAATATAAGTGTTTCGGCCTGCTGCTGTGACTGTATTTCTGCTTCTGGTCACCTGGTCACCTGTTGTTTCTGTTTCTGCTTTTCAGAATACGCCAGTGGGCACACCTGTGTTTATTGTGAATGCCACAGACCCTGACCAGGGCACCGGGGGATATGTGCAATACACCTTCCAGCCGCCTTCCAGTGCTTTCGGCATTGATAGGTTTCGTGGGATTGTGACGGTGACAAGCCCCCTTGACTTTGAGACCACACAGGCATACCAGCTACAGGTCAATGCTACGGTAAGTTGTCTGCACAACTGATTTAAATTAATATGTACTGCTAAGCAGTCTGGGAGAAAAACAAGGAGCCAAAAAATACACCTTGATAATAAAAACGTGCCTCTTATCTCGATTGACGAGTCAACACAAGAGGCGGCACTATGCTGAGTCTCTCTAGTGGGTTCATGTTGCATGGGGTCATAACTTTCATGGACATTGTAAAAAGTCTTGAGTAAGGCTTTTACGCCTTCCATTAACATTGCCCCTGACTTTCAATAATTTGTATGGTCGAGAACGGGGGCGGAATGCAACTTACATTTGCGAGCATGGCAAGCAGTGCTCACAAACAAAAGTAAACGCTTCCTAGCATGCCAGGATGTCAGACAGCTTTTACTCACTTTGCTCTGCAGAGTGCAAATGTGATGGGCAACAGGTGGCGTACATGCTTGTGTGCCGTCTTTTGCACTTTACACCTGCACCCCACAATGCAAATGACAAAAATGTGGTGGCAGGGAGACATTTACGTTGTTGTGCAAACGTAAAGGCTCACTGCTGATAAATTAGACTTTGAAGGAAGAAGAGCTCCTAGATGTTTTGGACTATAAATCCCATGATCTTTCACCATTAACAATGCTGTCTAAGGCTGATGGAAGTTACAGTCAAAAACATTTGGGGAACCAAAAAATCCAGACCCTGAAGAAAACTGCATATCTTAAGATATTTTTTCAGAGAGGGATGTGTTTTCAATGGTGTTTGCTGTGCAAATGTGCACACGGTCGAACATGCAATGCATTCTTGCACATAGTGTGATTTTGTTAGGCTAGCACATTATTTTAGTTGCCAGTTTCCTCTACTACTCAGGCGCCTTCATTAGTCAATCATGAAACAGCTTAAGCTTATCCGTTCGTTACAGGGAACAACAGAATGGTGAAATCAGAAATGGGCTAAACATTATTTATCTATTTATTGGTGTTGCTTTCAGGACAAGAAGACAATATTTTCCAGTGCCCCATATGAGAATACCGCAGTTTTCCAAACCACGTACACTATATTATGACATGTACAAAGCCAAACTGCAGAAAAAGTTATTTGCTTATCTTGGGCTTGACGTTGTGCTTCAGTCACAAATTGGGGGACCAGTGGAGAGACAATTGTAATGACGTTACTATAGGTAACCTGAAACAACTATGCCTGATGGGCCCCTGATGGGCACAGCTATATATGGGGTTTGGGTGGCTGGTAATCCATGAATAATCACTGTTCCCAATAATGCCTGGCCTATCTTGCTGTGAACCAAACAAGAACAGGGAGCAATGTCCAGTGATAAACCCTTTTTGGCTAATCCAGTAAATAAGGTACTGCAGATGTGACAATTTCCAGCCTCTGTCCTTGCTTCTTCAAAATACGAGCCTCTATAAAATGAAGTGGTCGGGCCTCACAACCCGTGAATATGATGCAGCGCCCCAGGAATCCACTAGTGTTATTAAAAGCAAAGCTGGTATGTTAGCTTGCCACTCTAGTATTATTTCTACTATTGTAGCTTTTTAACGCGTGGCATCCTAATCCTTTCAAATGTGCATTCTCTGTCGCTTAAGGCACTTTCCATTGATGGCTGGGCTGTTGCTGATTTTTAGATAGTAAAGTAAGGGAAGTGCAAACTGCCATCTCTAGGATTATTTGTATTTTTTTTAGATGTGTATGGCACTTTCTCCAAAGCACTATACATGTTTACAAAAGGAAGTACAAATAATGAGGTTAGGGGATCTTAGCATGAGGAGAGGGAGCAATGAAGATGGGGTTTTGGATGGGATCAAAAGATGTGGCGGGAAAGAGAGGAATGAACATCAGGGGCCAAAGAGTTCCAGAGTTTGTGAGCAAGAAGGGAGAATGAGCGGAAGCGAGAGGGAGCACAGGAAGGTTTGGGAGAAGCCCGCAGATGAAGATATTGAGAAGGAAGGGGTTGAGATAGCGGGTATGGTAAGATGAGAGCATTGCGGTCAGAAGGTTCAAGTCTGTGTTAACATTTTAAGAAAGTTAAAAAGAATGTGGACTCCATAGGGAAGAAGAGAGCGGAATAGAATAGAAGAGCCATTAGAGGACTGAGGAGGAAGTGAGAGGAGAAGCAAACCGCAAGGGTTAAGAGTGAGCGAGGGAAGAGCGGGAAAGTCAATGAAGAGAGCAGAGCAGTATCTCGGTGTGAGAAAATTGAAGACGTGATGAGGAGCTTGCGTGTGTGAAAAGACAAGCATGGAAGAATAGAAGAGATATTGTAAAGTTGAAAACGGCAGATAGGACAGTTGAAGACATGTAAGAATGTGAGATGAGAATGAAAGGGAAGTTTCAAAGATGACACGAAGATTAAATGCAGAAAAGGAAAAAAGTAGCAAAGAAGGAGGACAGAAGAGCTCTGAAGAAGGAAGAGGAAGGGGGAGGGTGGAAAACAGAGGATCTCTGTTTTTACAGGGAGTGAGATGAAGGAAGCAGGACGACACCCAAGATTGGACAGCAGCCAGGCATGACAGAAAGAGGAATGGGGGGGTCAGAAAAGGATGCCAAGCAGTAGAACATGTGGGAGTCGTTGTAGAAGTGAGGTGAGAGGTTAAAGGTTTCAATAAGAGACAATAGAGGCAGCGTGTACAGAGAGAATAGCAGGGGACCAAGCATGGACGGGAGGCGCTGTGACCCGCCTAGGCGAACGACTTGGTACGATCAGAAACATATGAGTGGAACCAGCCAATGACAGAGTCGGAAAAAGCTACCATTTCCACATGTTAAACTGTGGTTTACACCACCCTCTGCCCTCTAGGGGCCCTCAACCAGGCATATTGTATGCACCCCTCACCCCCAACTCTGTGTGATATTTAAGGCCACTTTAATCACATGTGTACTCCGGGATAGTATCCCTACACTGGTCTTCTCTGCGAGAAGCTCGCTTTCTAGGGGCTCTTGCCCATCTGAAAACATTATTAATGTGTGTTATCGCTCCTCCCTTCCTGAAAAAACATAATCCTGCAAAAAGAAGTGAAATCCAATAGTAAATTACAGAGCACAAAATAATGCAAACTTCTCCCATAAGACCCATGAGCCCGGCCACTCTGCTCGAGTGTATTCTGTATGGACAATCTCATAAACAGCAAGACCTTGGGGTTATATGGGAGATAATGTGCACGCTGTGTTATTGGATTCCGTTTAAATGAACATTAATCTCTCCATAATCAGTTTTCGCTGCAGTTAAAAAAAGAAAAAACATTTTATGGCCGTGTGGAGTAACCTTTTCTGTCCGCACCTGTCACTGCTGGGCTGCTTCAACTGCTAATGAAGGATGGGTCTCGCAGCATTATGTTTCGGCTCCAGTGCCTCTGATGTACTTTTAAATATATTACCTTGGCTCAGGCACAACGGACCCAGATTCTGGCTATCTATGGATTCTGGTAAGAATAGCTGGCATTCTTAGGCCCCCAGAAGGGACTTTCACTGACGGAACTTCAGTGCTTCACTTAAAGGCATATATGAATGCCCGTGCAGTTCTGTGCATGGAGGGCGCATGTGCTTATGGATTCATCAAAAGTCTACTGGACATCGCACATGCAGTGAATGCAACTCTGAATAGATGAAACAGAAACAAAATAATTAGCACAACAAAAGGACTAAACACAGCCAATCTGTGTCTTCACTTAGCTAGAGGCTAAGTGATCTACTGATGAACCGAAGCCAGACTTCAAATACCATAGGTCTTTATTAAAACAGCAACACAAAACGATTAGGTATGGCTCCGGTAAGCAGGATGAAAAATGCAACAAATCAAGCCTCCTCCTAGAATCATAGTCCCCTACCCTTTCCTCCCTTCGACTCAGCCCTCCTGCCGGTGCACAGAAAAATTGGCAGTCTCTGTGGTTTTGAGTACCTGCACTTCTAATTTGGTTCAGATGTCTTTCTTATCAGGATATCTCTCATCTACTTCTCATCCTAAATACCTTTGGCAACACCACTTCTGGGCCTTGCCTTGTATGGAGACAGCCGTCTGGCTCATTAAGATCCTTCCTGGACCACGTTTGACCGAGGACTTGCTGTGGTTAACACATTCACTGTCTGGTGGAGGCCGTATAGTCGCAGACTCTGCCCACCAAATCTTATTTTTATTTTATTGTATTGTCCATTTGTAACACACTTAAAACCAGTGAGTGCTTTCTAAGCATGGGATTGGGATCCAAACCTGTGTTGCGCCGCATTGTCTTGCTTCCAAAACAAACACGTATGCTTCCTCCCCAGGTATCCTCCTTTCCCCAAACCAGGAGTCCCATTAGAAAAACAGCACCAAGCCAGCCCTCTCTTCTCTTCTATACTTCTTCCTTAAATCTATTTCATCCTCCTCTGTATGGGTTGTCTCCCGATTCTCTTCTGCGTTTGACTGTTTCTTCTGCTTTCCTGCGTGAAGATGCTCTCCTCTTCTTGCCGTTCTGCTTCTTAACTCCTTTGCTTCAATTCTTTGCTCCTTTCTAAACTCCTGCATACCTCTGGTCTCTGATGTTCTCACCAGCTCCTCAATGCTCCTTATTCACTTCTCCTCCTTTCCTCTTTCTGATCTTCTCACCTACCTCTAAAGTCTGCTCTGTTCAGCTAGTATCTCCTCATCTCTCTCCTCTGATGTTCTTGGCATCTACTGTCCCCTCCTTTGTTCTGCTATCACCTCACCTCCTTGTGCTATCCTTTCCCTGATGTTATCACCACTTTCTGGCCATTCCCCACCCCCACTATCAGTCCCCTCTACTCCCTTCTACTCTTGCCTGTTCCCCCTCCTCCTCCTTCCTGTGCTTCTCTTCCTCACAGCTCAGATACCCATTAGTTTTGTGTCTCATCATCATCATTACACTTGTACGGCACAACAAATCACCAGAGGCATCAAGGCACTAGTCTCACGTCGTGTGAGATGCATGAACGAGTTGTCTTGTACAAGTGTCCTGCTGGTCAACCCTGCATGGTATGAGAGTGTTGGTGTCTCCAGGTGACAGACTGCTCTGAGAAATGTGGATGTTTAAAGAGGTATGTTATGTTACTTGGCATTTATATAGCACCTTATATATCATTGGCATGACCTCAAAGCGCTGGTAGGCTGAACGCCCTCGGGAACCGCAGTTGAAGTCAGTAAAGAGAAAGAGTGTTGTATGGTGCGTGGGCACACTGGATACGTGTGTAGCTGGTGTGGTTGTTGCATGGTAGCTGCTTCTTAGCGGTAGGTGTGGTGCTGAGGAAATCAGTTGGATGTGTTCAGTCTGGAGGGTGGACACCTAGACTGAGTTCTGGCTGCGTTAGGCCTGAGAAGACGCCTAAGCAATGTCAGTTGGGCCTCAAGCTGGTATGCATGAGCATGGCTGATGGATATGCTGCCAGTTCAGCATTCTAAAAGAGTAATTGAAACCTTTTATCAGATGTGCAATAGATCTACCCGTGTTATACTACCTTGTTCTGTGTCTACTGTTCCTGATGAAAGACTTTCTTAGATGACAACATTGGCCTTCATAAGGTATCAAGTGAGAGCATCCTCGGGAGGATAGCTCAGCGGCAACGTTCTCGCCTTGGAAGCAAGACGATACGGGGCAACACAGGTTCGATCCCTGGGTCCGCACTTAGAAAGCTCTGGGTATTAAACGCATTATAAATAACCTATCATATCATATCATATCATATCATACCTTGGAGAACAGATGACCCCTAAATTCAACATTAACAGAAACAAAGCACTGGTTAGTCAGGTACTCAACAGAAGCAACCATCTTGAAGAAGTGGTGACTTCTACAAAAACGCAAACCCCCACACTTCATCAGGTATCAATGCAGTCCACAAATTCAGACTGAAAAACATCCAAACTAAAGATGAGTGTGGAACACATGCCTTTGGGAAGTGGCAGGCTCCAGTTTTATTAGGAAAGGGTGTTGAAATCCACCAGAAGATAAGTAAATATGTGTGGTTAGCATGCCAAATTAGAAAAAGGCTTTTGGACACACCACATAAACCTAATTCCTCTCAGTGGCCATTTTTGATAATTGCAAGAGTCATATAAATAATGGTGTTCTTCTTCCTGAACCCAACATTCTCAGTCTCCTATCTTCCCTCTAAATCGACTGTTGAACAGGCCTCAACATATCTCGGATCTCTCTTATTTGTTGTCCTCACTATCTTTCTCTCTCCACATCCACCCGATGTTATCACCTACTTCTTCCAATGACTTTCTTCTGGCATTGCCATTTCCTTCTGTCTACCATCCTTCAATTGTTCTGACTTTTGCAATAGCACCTCAATGAACTCCCAATTCTTCCTCTCAATTGCCTTCTCTTACCTCCCTCACTCTGTCTCCTCTAACTCCCTCTAGTGAAATCCAGTCCTGCTCCCTTTTGTGTGAACCTTCTTGCAGTCTCTTCTAGATGCTCACTACCAGTAACCCTTTGTTTCCCCACCCTCTTTATGTTGTTACCACCAGTCAGGGCTATAGCAACCTCCGCCTCCTGCGTACTATCACTAACTGCTATAATTTCAGTGACACCCCCATCTCTTTGTGGCACGACTGATAGTCACTGGATAATAGAACCTACCTCCTCAGTGGTTATTAAATCTGGCTCTTTAAGCACTACCTTAGCCTTCTGATCTTACCCGCTCTTGTACTATTGTCTTATCTCCACCTCTTTAGGTCTCAGCTTCTTCCCCTTATGTTGTACTACTTCCTCACCCACCTCCTCCAGGTCTAACACAACTTTCAAAACTCCTGTCACTCCTAGATCCTTCCACTCAGGTCTCACCTTTTCTCACCCACCTACTGCTAGCTGTTAGCACCTCCACCTCTCCTGCTATTGCTAACTCCTTGTAGTGTGATGTCTTTAATTATAACAACCACCGTATCTGTTTTCAATGTAACAGCTTCTGCCTTCACTTCAACTACAATCACCTCCTCTTGTACCTTAACTATAACAATCTTCTAATCTTCACTGCTGTCACCTCTCCTTGTCTCTCCAGTCTCATCTCTCTCCAGGTCTCTTCGGACGGCAGCCTTCTTCAAACGCAAGCCTTTTGCTTTTTCCTCCCACAATGTCAGACTGAACTGCTTGCCTTAGTAACCCCGCTCCCTGGGCTGGTCTGCCCTCTAGTGGTTGCACCTGTAAAATGTGGTTTGGGCTGGCTTCTGATTGGACCATGTGTCTGAGTTCATATGGGATCAGAGGAGGGCTACCTAAGTCAGTGGTAACCTTGTCAGCCATCTTGAATGTATTCTTTCTGCTTGGAGGGGATGGGTGAACTGCCTGTGCAGAACATAAGCTGATGAACTTCTGTTCGGCAGATAAGTAGACTAAGGTGGCTGCAGTTGTGTTTAAGCACCATTTTCTTGTCCTGCACTGTTTAAGTTGTTTTGGCAGGTTTTCAGGTTTGCAGACTTTGTGAGCAAATCCAAACAGACCCTTGGATCCTGCCTAAGGTTCCACGGACCCAGATACATTTGCAATCATGCAGAACCCTAAATAGGTTTTCAGCTTGCCAGGCTCATGGTGGTCTTGCAAATGTTGTCATCAAGGTGTGTTGAGGTGTAGGTGGTGGTTTTGGGGTTCCTCGGTCTGGGAGACATGTAGTGGGTTCCCCACAATGCGTCCCACTTATAAAAGGTAGGGCAGGGTCTGGACTGTGAAATAGACCCATACCAGGTAGTGGATCCACAGGGATTCTTCGCAAACTGCCCCTGAGTCCTTCGTCCATTTGCTTGGGGAGGTACCTGTCCCTCAAAGTCACCCAGCCCATGGTCACCAGTCTTGGGACTTTGCATCCATTTCCTGTAAAAGGGGCCTTTGGAAATGAATCATATTTATTCGTAAATATGACATTGATGGAACCTTGTCCAATAGCATAATATTTACATATAACACAACATATTCACAAAGAATAACACAAGCACAAAGAGTATTTTTTACTTGCAAGATTTTAAGAAGTGCACAGGTCACCTTACTCACAAAGATTACCTACACACTTCATCTGGGAGATGGACGCCAACTCCAATGTAACTGCAAAATGTTTGTCCTTCTTTAAGGGTAGGAATACACGTGAAAAACCAATGGAGACATTGGTTCCGACTTTAAAAAAGGCATGAAAGGCTGTGCAATGATACTCTCTTATGTTTTTTATTTTGTTTTGTATTTATTTATTTGTTTTAATTTGAATGTATTGCAGACTTCCAACTCATAGTGTTACTGTTCCAAAACACTATTGAGGGATTGCAAACTGAGGACAACAGTAAAACGCTTCTGATATAGAGATGCTAAGCTTACAAGCACAGTTATTGAGGGGGTTACTGGTGAAGAGGGTGTGATATAGAAGATTCAACAATAACCAATCGCTCCGTTAGAAGATACAGGTGAGATAGCCAAATTAAGGAGCCAGGGAGTCAAATTCAAGGTTAAGAGTCAAAAAAGAGCATGCCAGAAGTCTGTATCAAGATCCTAGCGATGGAAGGGAAGAATTGTGCATGAGATGCCATTTGGGATATATGAGGGATACGTGTAACAGGGCAAGCTGGTGGCCCGGGGAAAAGAGTAAGGGTTCAAGGAACTGAAAGGAAGTCAAGTCAAGTAGCTGAAGTAGTTAGGCACTCTGATTTTGAGCTGCCGTCTACATCTTTAGAAAGTTGGTTCTGTTGTACGATTGTGGGGTGGGGGGTGTTCCAGAGTGGGCACCTAAGATGTCAAGGGATGCGCCTCCATGTCTAGCTCTTTTCAATCGATATTTACCGAAGTTGTTGTGTAGGTTAGATATCAAAGTTGTTTTGGTCAACCCCCACCATCTCTTCCAAACAGGTGAATTCTGTTGGTTTGATGTTCTTTGCATTTGAAAGCACTTCCGGTTTGCGATTATATATAGTGCAAAGGGTAGAGGCATCTGAATAGTGCACATCTTAGGTGTGCTCATTCAGATGTCCTCTTTGGATCAAGCACCCCTTTTTCTGGCGCAAATGTATGGCGGGCACCAGCACGTTCCTCTTGAAAAGGTTTTACTAATCAGGCCCAATTTATGGAGGTAGACTTATAATTTAACATAGAGCAAAAAGCCAAATATAATATGCAATTCCCTGAATTGATAAGCATCTTCACATATGAAATAGTGGATTTTAGAGTTTAAGGGGCAGATTCATGGAATTTGTGAGCAGAATAACAGAGATTTGTGCGCCATTAAGCCCGCATGTCCCTATTTAACAAATGGGGATTTGCGGGCAGAATGGCACACAAATCCCTGTTTTTTGGTGCACAAATTCCATGAATCAGCCCCTATATTTTTCACACCTTAGTCACACGAAATTGAAAACAAACTACCATTAACTGTTAAAGGTTCTATTGCGAGATGGGGAAGTCATTTTGTCATTTGGAAATAGCCTTATAAATTAGAGACAAATGGCCCTCATTACAAGTCAGGCGGTGGACCATGGTGCTATTAGCACCATGGTCCATGCCGGATTCCGCCATGGTGGATGGCGGAATTACCGCCCTTTTCCAAGGTGAGTGGGGCGGTAATTCCCCATTCACCATTTGCCCTTCCCCATTCCCATTTTTGCCCCATAGGGCATAATGGGGATGGGGAAAGTGCTAATTACGGCACCGTAAATTACGGTGCCGTAATTAGCACCAAGGTCGCTTAGCACCTTGGACTTTAACGCCTGCAAAAAGCAGGCGTTAAAGTGTGAATCAGGCATTAAGGGTTAACGGCGCTGACTTGTAATGAGGGCCAATGGGCCTCATTACACGGTAGGCGGTAACCATGGCGCTATTAGCGCCATGGTTGCCGCCGGTATTTTACCGTGTCTGCCTTGGTGGATGGCGGAATTACCGCCCTACTCCAAGGTGAGCGGGGGCAGTAATTCCCCATTCACCAAGGCCCTTCCCCATTCCCATTTTTGCCCCCATAAGGCATAATGGGAATGGGGAAGGCGCTAATTACGGTACCACAATTTGCGGTACCGTAATTAGCACCAAGGTCCCTTTGCGGCACCCTACTTTAACGGCTGGTAAAACCAGCCGTTAAAGTCGGGTCCCGCAAAGGGAACTCGTAGTAAGACGGTGAGGGTTAACTGTCACCGGTAGCATTACCGGTGACCGTTAACCCTTACCGCCTTCCGTGTAATGAGGCCCAATTACTTTAAGAACCATATTGATATTGTTGGGTTCGACTGATGACACATTATTAACTTTATACTTCAGAAATCTGTGGCTATCTGGGGGTGTTTCTGATCAGTAGAGGACAGACTGGAAAGCACAGTGAGCTAAATGAATGCTACAAAGATCTGTAAATGAACTGCAGTCACTGATCCAAATTCAAAATTGTCTGGGGGGTTTTGAATTTCGGTTTTTGCAATAAGGGCCATCATTTTATGCAACAGGGACATAAGGGGCCTCATTACGACCCAGGCGCTAATGGGTTAATGGCGCCGTAAAAGGCTGCGATGCCGTTAACCTATTAGCGCCTAATTACAAGGTCCCTTTGCGGGACCCGACCTTAATGGCTGGTTTTTCCAGCCGTTAAAGTAGGGTGGTGCAAAGGGACCTTGGTGCTAAGTACGGTGCCGCAATTTGCGGCACCGTACTTAGCGCCTTCCCCATTCCCATTGAGCCCTATGGGGAATTACCACCCCGCCAACCTTGGAATGGGGCGGTAATTCCGCCATTCACCATGGCGGACCCCGGCATGGACCATGGTGCTAATAGCGCCGGGGTCGTAATGAAGCCAAGGTATTTTATTTTTTATTTTTAGCTGCAACATTCCTTGGTTGTAAGATTTCAAAAGGATAAGATAAAGTAGTATTTATTTTCAGGGCAATTAAGATTCATTAAATTAGATCATAATGACATTAGCTCATGTGGCTCTGAAATGTCATAAGATTTGTAATATAGAAGTATATGTTTTATTAATTGGCAAACTCCTTGACAATCCTTATGGCATAAAAAACTATGACATAGCAGTATTTGATGCCAACTGGTTTCAGTTTTAATAACATAGATTAGTTAAAAAACGAATTGTTATACTATGTGAAATAAAGATGGCTTTTATCAGGAGCAAATGGAAATTACCTTAGCAAGAAGTGAACAATTATTTGAGTTTCATTATTTGTTTTGTTGTTGTACATATTAACAGGATCAGGACAAAAGTAGCCCTTTGTCAACTTTAGCCAACCTGGCAATCACGATCACAGACGTACAAGATATGGATCCAATTTTTATCAACCTTCCTTACAGCACGAACATCTATGAGAACTCTCCTCCGGTAAGCAGCCAAACTCTGTCTTCTCATTGCTATCATTGCATTTTTATTTTAGGAGCTATTACTGTGTCACACATCACATACCAACAATTCTTACCATCACATCTTTCACCTATATCGAGGGTGTATTCTGTGTCTGTTGTTTTCATTTTGTTCACATACAAAACAGATTGTTTACTTCCATCAATGGGGCCTATATGTGTTGATTAGATATGTATCTCGATGACTTTATCCACTCCCAATATCTAGCATGATTGTCAATTGCAATAACCTGACAATGTATAAGAAGACTTCACAACACAATACGTTAAGTGTATAAGTATTATTGCTATCATGTACTAGAAGATGATCTTTTTGCAACCTCAAACTCGGGCTCCGGTCAGAAATCTCTGTAAGGACTGTCCATTGTTTGTAATATTCTGGAGAATGCCCACAAAATAGATGTGTTCCTGACTTAATTGTATTTGATTTAAGAGTTGTCACTGACACAGTCTGTCAATAATATTAGGTTTCCATGTTATATTGGATTATATTAGTGCTCTGTTATAAAGTCAGATCCTTGCTCTGTCTCAAGGCCTGTTTTTGGACTCTGCAGCCCAGGAAATGTTGTGTCCTAGGGCAATATCATCATAGTCACGAGCTACCTGACAGAAGTTCAGGGTGTAAACTGCTCAACCCCCATCCGAGTCCTTGGCCATGCCCTAATCTCATTGTTTTAGTTTTAAAACTAGAAGAATCGGTATGCAAGAAAAGGATGACCTCTTGTCAAAACCCCATCTCCAGTTCCTACATGCACCTCAGGGAAGATGATCCCAACCATCATAAAACGAATGTGAGGGAAGAGGAGCCAAGATGGCGGACAGGCTGGTCGCACCCCTGTGAGTCTCCTGGCACCTTGGCCTTGGAGTGGTAACTGTCTGTAGCTATAATCCAATGAAACAAAAATGCAGGCTCCGATTTAGCAGTGCACAGCAGTGCCCCAAATATAAAAACATGAGAGCCGGGGATCGGCTAGAATAAGGCATGAAAAGCGGCCGTGGAGATCTGTGGTGACCATTTTGCCACACAATTCGGAAGTGTTGCTGAGAAATGAGGACCGGGTCAGGGGCAACAAGAAGTTAGTGGGCATGGGCTCCCCATTCCATATACAGATGAGGCTCCAGAAGAACATCAAACATCCAGGGACTGAATAGTGCGGATGCACCCAGGATGCAGTATGGAGGCAGGAACATCACTGGACAGTGCGGGCACCGAGGTGTACAGCTCTTAAGTGGGAATGGAACACAAGGCAAACAGCAGAAAAAGATGGGCCAATCTATGTAAGGACCTGACAGGTGTCTTCTGTGGCTCAAGCAGTGAGACACAAGGGCAAATGTAGTAACCTAGTGCCTCCATTGCTGAATCAAGTAAAGCCACTCTCCCTCAGTGATTTAAGCACACGCCGTCTGTCAGATCACTCCCTCCTTTTCCGGCAAACAGAAGATGGATAAGTGCTGCAATTGGATTTTGCGACTGAAGAGGCACAGGGACGCTTAAGTGTATGGCGAAAGAGGCTCTGCCAATCTTCGATGAAAAAGGGCAGCAGTGATCAGTTCGTGCACGGATCAGCAGGCCGGTGCTCCCTGAAAACGGCAATGACACCTGAAATACGAGGAGAAGCCCAAGTGAGAGGCACCTTGGTATCCTTCACCAAAGAAGACTTAACAGCATGTCTGCAAACGTTACAAGACAATCTAACTCAGGAGATGGGGGAGCTGAAGGAAGGGGTCGCTAAGAGTGTGGAGTGACGTCAGAACGAAATGGATGCTCTCGCAGTAGATTAAAGGAAGCAATCCTTGGCTGAAGTGACAGCGCAGATCCTCAAGACCTCCACAGAAATGGATGGGCTCCGACAAAAAATAGTGCAACTGGATGACAAATCTAAAGACTTTGAAAATAGATCACAGAGAGATAATATTAGGCTGAAGGTTCCTACAAGAGGAGACAGAACAAAGAGGGATGGAGGAACTGTTTGCCCTACTGTGCCCGGTGGAATCACCTGGTGCACTGAAGTTTGATAGAGCTCACAGGGTGTGCCCCCAGGACAATCCAGAGTCCGGCCAAGATGAGAGACATTCTCTTCAAGATGCAATCCTACTTTCTAAAATAAAAATGCTGCACGGGCAAAGGGACAGTTTGATTTCAGAGGCTCGAAAGCGGGAGGGGTTGGTACATTTGCTGGAGATCCTGCTTCGGGATTGGCGAGAGGGGACACAGAGGGAGAGGTCCAGGGAGTGGAATCCACTGATGGAAAGCAGACCCAAAGACCTGTCAATATGGTTATGTTTTATAGTTGTGGAAGTTGGGGTTGTGGGTGAGAGTGGGAAGGTAAACAAGAAACACATTAGTAGGAGGAATGTCACCGAGCAAGTGCACCAGACAAAGGAAGGCTATAATTAGCTGTGTGGATGTGTGGTGGGGATAATTAGCGGGCAGTTTACACTGTACAATCATACTCCAATATTACCGAAATTAGACCATCACCAATTGAGAGCACCAGAACGCTTATGGACACTACTGAAACATTTGTTGAGAGATCCTGTTGTCAGGGAGGAAATCGAGGAGAAAATTACAGACTATTTTGTATATAATAAGCTGGGAGCCACATCATTTAACAAAAATTGGGACACACTGAAAGCAGTGATTCGGGGGTAAATTCTTATACATGGGCACCCACTTAGCTAAGATGAAGAAGGACCGAATGAGATCACAGAGGTAGAACAAAGATATAAGATATAAAGACAGTGGGCCTAATTCACAGAAGTTTTTTATAATGGTGAATTCCCATAGGAAAACGCTCTGCGAATCAGACCCAGTGTGTCGACATGTATCCATAGGAAATTAATAATGCTTAAGGGCCAACTAAATATGATGGAAGTCAACATGACAGAACGACCCTTACTGAATCTGAAATCACGCTTTGTGAGAAATCTAATAAACCCTATAAACTGCTAACTAGAGCATTGAAGGCCAAATAATCTAAAGGGCAGATCAAAGTGCTAAACAATTCAGCAGGAGATTACAAATATGACACAGATGGCATTGCAGAAGCTTTCTAGTGTTTTTTTCAACGAGCCGTATTCTGCAAAGATTGAGGGGGCGCAAACCTCTAAAGAATATGTAGGTACAGCGTCACTAGGGCGAATTACAGAACATCAAAGGCAGGTGCTGGAGAGCACTATTTCAAGTGAGGAAGTTATTTGTGTAATTAAAACCTTGAATGCTAACAAAGCACTAACAAAGCACCAGGACCATATGATTTGACGGACCACTTGTATAAAGCATTCTCTGGGTCATTGCTTAAACCACTAACTAACCTATACAACTCCTTCTTAACATCTGGGACAATCTAGGACAGGATCAACCAAGCGGTTTATAGTCATAATGTCGAAAAAAAAATGTCGACAAACAAAAATGGCGAAAAAAAAATTCGAAAACAATAATGTCGACATCCTATACTTATAATGTAAAAAGTCATTTTTTAGAAAAAAAAATGTCGACAAAAAAATGTCACTTAGAACTATCAACACCTCACCCAACACCCCCCTGCCACCCCCCCACACCCCCCACCACCACCCTCCCACCCCTCATACTCAACACATTCTAATTATATATTTATTTATTTATTTATTTATCCAATAAATAAATAACCAAAAAGAGTATCATTTACTATTGGGGGGGGTCCCCCCCAACCCCCCCTCACCCAACACCCCCCTGCCACCCCCCCACACCCCCCCAACCACCCTCTCACCCCTCATACTCAACACATTCTAATTATATATATTTATTTATTTATTTATTTATTTATTTATTTTTTCAATAAATAAATAACCAAAAAGAGTTTAATTTACTATGGGGGGGTCCCCCCAACCCCCCCTCACCCAACACCCCCCTACCACCCCCCCACACCCCCCCAACCACCCTCTCACCCCTCATACTCAACACATTCTAATTATATATTTATTTATTTATTTATTTATTTTTTCAATGAATAAATAACCAAAAAAAGTTTAATTTACTATGGGGGGGGTCCCCCCAACCCCCCCTCCCCCAACACCCCCCTGCCCCCCCCACTCCCCCACCCCTCGTACTCAACACATCTTAGTTATATATATTTATTTATTTATTCATACAATAAATACAAAATTTCGAAAAAATATCGAAAAAATGTCGACATTATTGTTTGTCGACATTATTTTTTTCGACATTTATTTTTCGACATTTTGACTGTCGACATTTTGACTGTCGACATTATGACTGCCCACCCAACCAAGCCATGATTAGCGTAATCCATAAACTGGGTAAAGATCCGGTGAGCTGTGGGTCCTATCGCCCCATTACGCTCTTGAACATGGATGAAAAAATGTTTCTAAAATACTCTCGATGAGGCTGAAGGGAGTGTTTCCACTCCTGATTCATTCATATAAGACGGAGTTTGAAGCAGGAGTCAGACATTTGATAATATTAGAAAAGGTACTCAACTCTTTGATAAAAGCACTAGGTTTAAAAAGGATCTTGCATTACTTATCTCTTTGGATGCTGAAAAAAGCCTTCAACATGGTCAACTGGGCTTTCCTTAAGGATTTGTTGGCAGGATGGGGGTGAGTCCCAACAGAATTAAGTGGATATAGGGCATATACAATAAACCAACGGTGAGAATTAGAGCTAACAGTGTCCTCTCTGCTCCGTTTGCACTGGGCAGAGGAACTAGACAAGGGTGTCCACTGTAGCCCAACCTCTTTGTGATGGTAATGCAACCATTCGCACAGAGGCTGGGGGCAAGGACAGACATCCAGGGACTACAATTTGGGGGTGGGGGGTGGAATACAAAATAGCGTTATTCACAGAGGATGTCATCCTTTCACTGCGTGATTCCCTAATATCTTTAGCGGCAGTACAAGATGAGCTTGTGAACTATGGACGGGCTTTGGGGTTCAAAGGAAACGGGGACAAATCATAAATACTGAATTCAACTAGGCCTTCTCTAGAAAGCAATCAGATCAAAACAGTGCTTCCATTTAGATGGGCTAAAGAGAGTATCAAGTATCAAGGTGTACGACTAACTACCAACTTAGACAAGATGTATGACATCAACTACCCCAATCTACTAGAATCAATAAGGAATAAATGTACCATTTCCTGGTTTCGGGTGTATTAATGTCTTACAAATGAATGATTTCCTCACTTATTAGACTTTTTTCAGGCCCTCCTGGGAAGACGCTCCTTTCACTACAAAGTGAAGCCACATCGTTTATTTGGAAGAGTAAGAGAGTAGATTAGCTAAAGCGCTATTGAGTGCAGAAGCTGGATGAGGGGGACTGCAGGTGCCGGACCTCCAGGCATACTATATTGCAGTGCAGCTACAAATGGTAAAGGAATGGTGTCAAATAGAATCCACAAAGCATTGTTGGGCCATAGATAGTGCAGTTGGAGGCATCCCATTGTGGAGAGTTCTATGGCAATTGAAGGGAAATAGACCAACATCAGTGTATAGAAACATGTTAACCAAGACAGCATTTGAAACATACAATGTCCATGCAGGGGAATCTTACCATGTTTCCATCACCATTTACACCAATTTACAGCAATCCTGACTTTACACAGGGCCTGCAGAGAGGTCCATTTAAGAGTTGGAGAGAGAACAAAAGATGGTGTGCAGCCTACATGTTTAAGAGAGGTGTCGTAAAGTCCTTTTGTGAAATGTAAACAAGAATGCAAACTGCAGGAAAGTGATCGATTTCAGTACTTTCTGTTGTTCCACTGGGTGATGGCAAGACATTAAAGAGGCTGCAACTAGGGATTTGCTCTATGTAGATATATACATCTAAGAAGGTTACTTCTGTGCGATTCATTTCAAGTGTCAATTAAAGGCCAAATGTGTGTTGATTCATGTATTCACAGTGGTTTTGCAATTCCTCTTCATCCCCATTCCATATGATGAGAATATCATCTATTTTCTGTTGCCAATTGATTACATTTCTTGTCAGTGTAGGGTGAATGTATGCATGCTTACATCAGAACTCGCCCACAAAAAGATTAGCCATTGAGGGTTCAAAGCAAGTGCCCATTGCAATTTCTTCTGTCTGTGTGTACATAATGTCATTGAACGCAAATATAATGTTATTCAGAACATGTAAGGATGAATGAAGAATTGCACATGTCTTTAAACAGGACTATTAGTATCATTTGGGAGCTCAATGGTGCTCTACTCTATGGGGGTTGTTCTGGTATCTGTATTTAATCATTTGTCTTTGCTTTAACTGTCTCGACATACATGTTGTAGTAGCAGCCTGAACAAGGATTGATAATGTGATTGAGTTGTTTTTTTTTATACCCTTTGACCAGATATTATAGAAATATCTTCTACCCACTGCTTGTTTGTGCTTTTTCTGATAGTATATAGAAGGTTACACCTGTCCCCGCCCTTTTGGATGGGAATTTTAGACAATGTCACCCAGCATTTGTTTATTTACTATGAGCCAGCACAAAGAAAATCACTTTTGAACTTGTGTCCTTTTTGAGAGGACTGACATTTAGAAAAAAACTGAGCCAGATTAAGGAAGTACTTACAAGGAATGTTAATGTGATGAGCTTAATCTTTTAATGATTTAGGTATACTAGGTTATTAATGGAGACATTTTTGGTTACTTGCAATAATACACAAATCTTTATTGTATTAGATAATGATTCATATTGTTGTATTTAGTATTTTATGTCTACCTCAAAACATTATTTTATGTCTACCTAAAAACATTAATAAGTCAGATGTAATCAGGAATCTGCCAATACGCTAGCCATATTGACTTCTGCGCTTTTAAGTAACTATTTGTACTGCAAAGTACTGAACATTTGCTGTTTTAATATGTGTTTTCTTTTTTGTACTTTTAAGGGATTTACACTTTGAAACAAAGTGTAACTGACTGACTGACCAAACTAATTGTTTCACCCATGATGAACACCAGACACTTTTAACAACAATATTTTGACGCTTTTTTTTACTATGTGTGTTACACAGCACCCTCAGTGCAGTAACACGGGGTTGTCCTAAATGACCCCCCCACCATAGACTCCATACCCTGGGACTGACTACTGTCTCCCAGGGCATGTAAAGTCACCATTGGCTTTACTAGTCTCAAATTTAGTAACAGAACCAGTACAAAGCATCATAATGTGGAAGTACTGGTAGGGGTAATTCGATTGCCCCTGGGTCTGTTTTTCGAGGGGGTACTCCCTCGTCGAGTTTCTGGCTGTTGGCAGTGGTTACCACGTGTAATATTCCTTAAGAATATTTCCTACGGGATTTTCCCATGTATTTTAAACGCACCACTTTTTGGTGCAATGTTAAAGAAACCGCTGGTTTATTTATTTAATATTAATTCACCGGTAGGGTCTTTTTGCCAGAACTCAATTTTAAAATGGTGTTTGTGTTCGCCTCTGTAACTCCAATCCAAAGGTCGAGCACTTTGTTCCACTTTTGGCGGGCTTCTACACAGAAACCCTCCAAAATGGTGCCACTCTGTCTGGGTACCACAGGGGGTGTGGGAGGGGGTTTAGGCACCTTGGACTAAGTTGCCTTGCCAACTCAAGTCGCACTCTTGCGTGATTGGCCCAAGTGGTGAGCCGCTCCGCTCACCACTTAGCATTTTTGATTGACAGCTAGGCTGAATGAATGGGGGTTTGCTGCATAAAAGCAGGGCTTTGGGGACTGGAACTTCAGAAGTCGCCACAGGACCTGAAAATCCGAAGAGGGAGAAGCCCTGCTGAACCGACTCACCACTACCCAACGACAGAGGAGATCTTCTTCCGGAGAGTCTCTTCCACTTGAGCTGGTGGGGACAACCAGTTTGCCATCTTTTTGCCTTCCAGGACGTCCAGTGGTCGAATTGCTCGTGCCAAGCACCCTGGCAACCGGATAGCCACTTGCCACTAACCCGTGAATAAAAGGGCCGTACCTTTTAATCGAGAACTCCGCAGCGGGTTTCTTCCCTGGCAGTGCAACGGACTCCTGCTCTCCTCCACGACGAGATCTTCTCTTCCCCCGGATGGAGCACCGACTTGCACCCGCTGCCAGGAACAACTGGCCCCGCTGGAGCGTTCTCTCCCTTTTTTTACCGAATTATTAGAGTGCCATCTGCGTTAAGCGCTCACCGCTGTCTGAAAATAAGTGGTACTTTACTTTAGACTTGTCTAATATTCTTTGAAGGGAGTGTACATACTTTAGTGACTGTGTTTTTGAACTTGCTTGATATTAGTGCCAGTGTGTTTTCATAGATGTGTTTTTTTAAATAAATAATTATATATCTTTTACACCAAAGCTCTGGTCAGTGTTTGCTTGTTTTACTGTGTTTTTCTGCCCTATTGTGTATGCTCTGTATACTGCCTAACTCTTCTTGAGAGAAGTCTGACTATTCAGCCACAGCTACCAGGTAAATCTGGGTGGTGCAGACTGCTACCAATTGGGTTTACTGCTAACTCCTGTAGTCTTAAACTTTTTGCAGTAGTCCCAAGGGAACTGCACAGGTTTCTGCCTAACAGTCGGTATAATTGTTGGCAAGAAAGTCGTATGTGAGGTCACTGGTGATGATTTTGTGACAAAGTTTAATACAACATATCTATTTGTAGTTGTTATTTTAAATGGCCTCAGGCTGCATCGCTCCTAGACAGGATTGTGAATGTTAGCATGTGCAACACTTAGATGGAATTTAAAGCTTACCTAGTGCGACACTTAAAAGGAATTGGGAATGTTAACATGTGCCACACTTATTTGGAATTATAAAGCTTACCAAGTGCAACACTTAAATGGAATTGGGAATGTTAGCTTGTGACACACTTAGATAGAATTGTGAACATTAGCCTGCGCTGCATCTAGATAGGATTTGAAGGCTAGCAAGTCCCACACTTAGATGGAATTATGAAGGTTAGCAAGTGCCACACTTAGACATATGTGTGAATCTTAGCATGTTAAATGTCATATAACCCACAAACTAAAAAGCTCAAACTTTCTGCATACTTATCTCACTCAAAAAAACTCACACAATCATCTCTCGCACAACACGATGCACGCGCTTCACCACACCACAACAGCACATAAGCCAGACCAACAGCACACGAGGACTGACATCGATCCGATACTCGCACCAAAGCTCAGCACCTGGTGTATACCGAGATGGAGCTGCCAACAGAACACCACCCCTCTCACTATCGTATCCCCTCTTCACCTTACTAACCCATCGCACCATCTCGTTTACAGATCCACCAGAGCGCCTGGGGACCAACTCCGTTGGTGACGGTGCGCGGTACAAATACTTTTAACATTTAACTTTTTACATTTAACAGTATAAAGGGAATATAATGACCATGTTTTGTTATAAAAAATTCAGATCCTTTTATTTGTGACTTGTAGATTGACAAACAATTAAATAAAAATCCATTCGACAATCCTCTTTTTGAATGATTGGATTCCGGTTGACAGTGTAACTGAGCTTGAAGTAAACCCATTTGAATACGATTTAAAATAACCCACTAGAAACGTTATTTGGATTTGACAAATAACTTCATTAGGTATCTAGACAAATCTAAGAGCATTATACAATTCAATTCAGGTAAGAACTAATCAGACACGCCAGCAAGAGAATGGGAAGTTCTGTGGAAAGTCCAAACATGTCAAAGATAGGGAAGAGCATGTCCTCCTGATGCCAGCAGAGCAGAGATGCAGCGAGCCAGATTCCAGGACCACCGCAGGCTTGCCTGAAACTACAGACTGGGGAAGCCATATGGATTAAGAGTCCTGAGCTGAACTGGCAGGCTGACCAAGCAGTTGACACATATAAAGGTGAAAGATCATAGAAGCTGGAAGCACTAATAATCCTGGAGGAATTAAGTCTTCATGACTGTGAGAAGAGCAGTGAGAGGGCTCTATAGCTCAGAATTAAGAGGCTGCTATCCCTTAGGAGAGGGACACTATGGGCCTCATTACACGGATGGCGGTATTAGCACATGGACCAAGGTGCTATTAGCACGTTGGTCCATGCCGGTAAAATACCGGCACCGCCTTGGTGGAAGGGGGAATTACCGCCCCATTGCAAGGTTGGCGGGGCGGTAATTCCCCCTTCCACCACTGCCCTTCCCCATTCCCATTTTTGCCCCATAGGGCATAATGGGAATGGGGAAGGTGCTAATTACGGCACCGCAATTTTGCGGTGCCGTAATTAGCACCAAGGTCCCTTAGCGGGTTGGTTTTTAACGCCTGCAAAAAGCAGGCGTTAAAGCACCAACCCGCTAAGGGACCTCGTAGTAAGGCGGTAATGGTTAACGGTCACCGTTAACCATTACCGCCATCCGTGTAATGAGGCCCTATGTACATTGGGAGTGAGCCTGACACTATTCTCCTGACTGTATTACAAACTGGTGCAGGTAAACAGTGGCAAATAAGAAGCAGAGCCCTACATTCTCTTCACTGTGTATAGAGACAAGAAGCAGCCAGGTACTTTATGCTTAAGACTGTGCCTGAATCGATTAGAAACTTAGCGCAATATCCATTTATTTATTTAGCATTTGTAAGGTGCTTATACAACAAGAAATGATATGATAGGTTGTTTATAATGCGCTTAATACCGAGACGTGTCTAAGCGCAGACCAGGGGATTGAACCTGTGTTGCTGCATGTCGCCTTGCTTCCAAGGCGAGCACGTTGCCCCTGAGCTATCCTCCCTACATTAGAAACTGTGTTTCAAAGTGCCCAGAGGGCTAGGGGAGGGAACATGGGAACAAAGGCAATAGAATATAATGTTGAACAGGATAGAGGCGGTCCTACTAGGCCTTGCGAGCATTTGCATCGTGCAAGATCATGTGACTGTTACAGTGAGATAGAAGCCACTTGAGGCTATAAGCCTGAGACAGCTATCAGAATTGACAATTTGTGGGAGACCAGTATCCCTCCTAGGAAGAGAACTCTGAAACGTTCACTTGAGCCATCCTGACACATGTAGCTTTGACTGGCCCCAGACAGGACCTTGCATTTTAGTTCTAGGTGAAGCCTTAGTCTCTATCTATGGTTATCCCGACCTCTTGCTGGCTTGTAATACACCATGGCTGCAACCTTCCTTCTTGAGTCATGTATTTTGTCAGTCTGCCACAGCTCCTGTTTTCTGTACCTCTTGCCATAGAACAATGTTACCATTGCTGCCTGGAAGATCCTCTTAGTCCATGTTTGGTCATCACACTGTTATCTCAGGTTGTCTGCTTGATCAAGCAGGAGCCAGTTGGTCCACGTGACGTACTTAACAACATTTCTTTGTCATGTTTGCCATCTGCCAAGGATATTAAGATATCTGAATTAGACCACATCTTTTTTATCGGACTATTTGTTTTCTTACCTATTACCATTGTTTTAAAGCAATGCCATATGGGTTGGTCCTTTTGTTTTTGTTGGAAGTTGTTGGATGTTTGTTGCTGTTTTTTGGTTGCAGTTACCTTGGATATATCTCATTGACTTTGTCAAGTGCAGATTGACTTTTAGAGCGCAGCCGATTCCGATAGTGCTTCCCATTTATGGCATCACTCTGCAAGCAGTCTTGTTTCTGTAGCACTCCCTTACCAGTATTCTGAAGGGTACCTGGTTACTGCCTTGCTCTGCCCAGGTTGGTACAATAATATCAACAGACGAATGAACAAAGTCAGGTCGATCTCTGCTAAAGAGTAACTACTGCTACACCGTGAGTGGGTAACCCCTTGTACGGGTGGTCACAGAATTCTCATGAAACTGTTCTTCTGCACAAAAGGGTTTTATTTTGAAGTGCAGTGGTGTAGTAATACACTGGTATTTTTCAAAAACATAGGACATTCACATTTGAGGACATACAAAGTGTAGTACCTAAGTACGAATGATCAAGTAGTCAATATTTGAGACATCTACTTGTACAGTTTGTTCATTCTCTATAGGTTTGTTAAGTGACTTCAATTCAGCAGTCCTACTAAGTCTGTGCCTTGTCTGGGATTGCTCAAGGGAAGCCCTTATTTATATATTTTTATAGCAAGTTATACCCTGGACGATAAACCCTTGTATAACACCCCTCTCTTTGAATCCCACTGATCTCACTGAGCCAAGAAGTAGGTTTGTTTTGCAATTTAAAAGATTTATTGGAAAAATTAAACAATATATATATATATATATATATATATCACACTTTTATAATAAATTAATATTTGATATCACACTTATGAATATAATGTTGATCAACAATAGATAATCTGACACTAGCACACTTCTTTACAATCAATGAGGAGTTAGTATAGGAAGGACAAGGTAGCAGAATATACTTTTATGGTTTCAAGGAAAGCAATGAGGGAAAAATGCAGCACAAAAATAAACTTGATATGATTTCAACAAAAGATAATATGATCACTTTTTGTTTGACAATTCCCTCCCCCCCTATGCAAGATAAGGAGATGGAAGGGGAGCACACAATTCTCAGGAATACAAATTGCAATACAAATTTCCAGTTCCCCCAGCGAGCTTAGAGGAAAACAAGTATGATTTTAAAACAGGCAAGATCCTTTTAAATGTGGTGGCAATGAAGTGAAAAACATGCTGAAAATGCTTTTCATTCCCTCTAGAGGTTCAGGGTGAGTGAGAGATACTTTAAATCAGTTCAGGTCAGCCCTACCAATGAGTCAGGGATGGTTATCAGGTTGAAAATGGGATTCAGTAATGGAAGCAAATGACAGATATTTTTACACGTGGTTGAAATGAAGCAAACTGTCAATTCGCGGCACTTTTTTCCGAGTGCGTCGATCGCGATTACGTTACGATTAAGTTAAACCACGTTCCTAGCACACACGGTTCAAAAGATATGGACGATTTAATGGAGGTAGATTCTCAAAATAAAAGTAAAGCTCAGAATGACAGATGACAGTTATGCAGAATGGACACACGATTTCTTATGATGCAGTTCTAAAAAGGTTAAAATAGTTTGAATTAGATTATTTTAAACTAAGAGATTGGTTTTGCACAGTTCTGGCTGAGTACTCACACTATGAATTTGAAATAGGCTGTCAGGGTCTGGTCAGCAGGTTTGGACTGGACTCCTGGCGGGTGGTTCTGAAGTCACAGCTCTCTGGGTCAGCTCTGCTCTGCACTTCACAGCGGTCTGGTCTGGGTCTCTCTGGTTCTGGTCTCTCTGGATACAGCACTGCTTTCTGGGTCTGCTACCGGTTCTGGCAAAAGTTCTTGGCAAAGAATCCAACAGCTCACCCGGCTGTAGAATAGTTTGGTTGGTTGGATTGGTTGGATTGCTGGATTCTGAAGGCTTGCTGAGAAGAGTTCTCAGCTTGTGGGTTAGGCCGTTGCTTTAAGTTCTGTAGTCTATCTGGAGTCTAAGTTCTGGATGTTCCTTCTAGATGTTGTGTGGTCCGGCAAAATGCTCCAACAGAATTCTGCCCTTTTCATCAAGAACACAACCTCTAAACTTTTCCAGAATTTATACAAACATGCACAAGGAATATGGGCATCAGATGATAAAGTGTCAGATTTTTAACATACAGACATTCCGAGTAATACCTTATTTTCTGCTACTACCCCCCAGAACATACCACAGAGTCCTAACACCTCTTAAAATGTGCACAGAAAAATCACAAGAATGATGATATTATTTATATAATTTTGACAAGTCCCCATCTTTTTTAAATTATGCTCTGGCCCAGAGGGGTGTGGTTTCCCAAAGCACATGGTGACATTTCTGGTTTGTCCACTTCCTCCAGCTCAGCTTGCTCACAGAGGCACTGCCCTCCCAGTTTCTCCCAAGAGGAAGCTATTTTACGACCCCCCCCTCAATATAACATTTGCCTGCCACGGAAAGTACATTGTTCTGTTTCCTTCCAGTCCTAGGTGCCACTCCCCTGATTCAATCAGAGAGGTGTCATCTCCTTTTGGTGGGGGCAGCAGAATGCAGCCAGGCCTGGGAAGAGTTGCTGGGCAAGTTTTAACTCCTGTCGGGGGTAGTTGCCAGGCAGAATTCAATCTCTTTAAGCCAGGCTTCATCTAAATGTCACTTTTGTTCCAGTTTTCTACATCCAAATCAAACTTACAATTTTTACACATGCAGCTAGAACGCTGATTCTACGTTCAAAACTATGACCTTTAAACAGTTGCAACCTATGTGACACTCAACAGTCGGTCACTCATTTATTTTAAACATTTCGATTTTAGTGGTTTTAAATCCAATTTCAGTTAAGCTGCTGACATCCAAAGCTCAGCCAGTTTTGTTATAAACATTGCTTTAGGCTCTTCATCTTTCCAGATTTTGTATGCACACAAGACTACATTCTACCAAATGTCTACTGGTGTTCAGTGATATTTTTGAATATCTTGCAATGTTTAAAATAGGCATTTTTAGCTTGCATTTCAGAGAAACAAAGGTGATTTCAAAGCGCTATTGAGCTAACAGGCACTGCTGTTTTTCCTTTGGCACCACGTTTCACTCATGGCGCTTCTGGCCCACCACGCTCGCACTGATGGGTGGCAGGTTAGGCGACCATTTTGTTGTGCGCAAAAACTGCGCGATTTTCCTGGATTCTGGCGTAATGTGGGCTTTTCGGCCATCTTGGATTTTTTAAGCCCACAGCACCAAATGTTGCAGCATAATAGCCCGAACCTGGGTCAATACACGCGACAGGTTCTACTTGTTCATTCGTACTTAGGTACTACACTTTGTATGTCCTCAAATGTGAATGTCCTATGTTTTTGAAAAATACCAGTGTATTACTATAGCACTGCACTTCAAAATAAAACCCTTTTGTGCATAAGAACAGTTTCATGAGAATTCTCTGACCACCCACACAAGGGGTTACCCACTCAGGGTGTAGCAGTGGTTACTCTTCAGCAGAGATCGACCTGACCGTGCTCATTCGTTTCTTGATAGCACTCCCTTACCAGACACTAAATCAGAAATCCAGGTAGTGAATCTCTATCTCTCTTAATGGTGCCTTCACCCAGGCTCGTAGTCTCACCCACTTAATAAAGTCATGTTGAAACAAGGTGACTGAGTGGGGCCCTCCCCACAGAACAGGCTATTCTGCTGTGGTTGTTCTCAGTGGAGGGGCTCCCCAGTTTTGCTAATTTTGAAAAACGTGCTGCTAACCGTAATCAGTACGTGGACCTCTTGTTTACTGTACTTAGCGATTCTCAGCTTCACCTCACTGGTGACACCCAACATGTCAGAAACATGTGCTGATGGTACTCTTGTTCACAGGAGAATTCCCATGCCTTCATCTGCAGGGGGAGCAGACTGATATGCAAATGCACATGTCTCCTCTTTGTAAAGTGCAGCTAAAGATGCATTCAGGAGGCAGCATAGCACAGAACACTCATGATCTGTAATCATTCAAGGAGTTGCTTCTTGCTTAACCTGGTTTTTAGTTTTGGGTCTAGGTGTTTTAGCTACCAACTGTCCCCTTTTGTCATGTACATGATGGAGGACAGAGGAGGTTCACTGGATCCAATTTTGCAGCACAGTGATTTTGCAGTGTTAATGTTAACTTTTAACTTTGTTATGCAAAAAAAGGGGGCCGTGAATATGGATTGCGCATTTCAAGGATGACTGTGGACTGCATTCCCCTGCCATCAAGTTAAAGAGAGGGCAGTGTGTGCCCTTTCATCCGACATGGTGGGGGTGCATGTAACTGTGCAGGGATTTCTATTCTCTTTCTACCCCACGAGCACCATACGTATCCCATAATGGGAGTATATCATTTCACATGCTGGCTAATAGTGAACGTCTGACAAATGCCTCTGCGTCAGCCAAAGCTACTGGTTTAATGGGACCAATACCCAGCCCTCCAGCATACGGGCCAGATTCACTCTCTAAAATGAGGGAAATACAAAAAAAAAAGATCATGGAATTGTGCCTGTCCAACAACAAATCCTTTGCAACCCATAACGTCTAGAGTTCTATGTAGTCTTCATGCCCTTCCGTATCCAAAACTGCTGCTACAAGAACATCTCTCAACATCACATCACCAATAGTAGTGTCTCCCTAGGTAAGCATTTGCAACGGGATGAGAACTTTTCACTGAAAATGGTTATGTTTCATGCATGCACCACTACTGTGCTGCATTTATTGCAACCCTTTTTTTTTTGCAGTTTGTGTTTATGAAAACAAATGTTATGTTATGTAATGTGGCATTTGTATAGTGCCTATTGCCATTGATATGGCCTTGAAGCTCTGTGAGGTGGAACATCCTTTGGAAGACTGTAGTCTGAGTTGAGACTTAGTGAGAGGAGTGGTAACATGCATGTGCGCATGTTTAGCCTAATTGAAGGTAGGTCGGGCATGGCTAGGTCCTTTAGCACAGACCATATTATCATGTGTGTGATGAGTGCTGTGTCAAATTGTCAGGAGAGTCAAGTTATGTTAAATGGACTGAATTTTGCATGGGACTGTATTGTTTGTATGGGTGGTGTCACCAGGCCGAGGGTGATGTATGTTTAGCGTAGGGTATAGTCAAATAGGGTGCATGTCAGATGTGTGTGGCCATGTGTAATACAATCTAAATTAGGAGCGCTAGTCAGACAGAATGCAAGTGTGGCAATTAGCAAACAGTGGCACGATTGAACCAGTACTCTAAAAAGGAAACCTACTCCTGCAAAATGCAAGAGCGACAAATACAATTGTAGCGAGATTGAAATGTACTCTAAAAAAGGAAACCCAGTCCCGCAACGTACGAGAGTGGGCAAATACAAACAGTGACGAGATTAAAAAGGACATCTAAAATGGGATTACATAGTTCTACACATTTGCCTGAATTAAATCTTATTTTTTTAATTAAGGTCACCAACTTTTTGGATGAGCATGTGTTTTGTTATGGTCTCCTCAATTGCTCGCACTGCATTGTGGGCCGTGTATGCTTTATTAGATTAAGCATCATGCCTGGAAGGGGAAGACAAGCTTATACAAAAGAGCGCATTTGTATATGCTGCTAGTTGTTGATGCCAGACTCTTTCAAAGTGCATACAATGTTGTTCAATACGGGAACTGAAGCAATGGGTATAGCTGGGTGTGGATCTGCGCACAGCTGCTGCTACTACATCAGGCAATGGAGACCACCTCCCTTCCTGCCTGAGGTCAGTGCGGTGGTCGTTGCTCACATTGCTCCTTTTGCTGACTAGTGATTCTTTCTGTGTGCAGATCCAGTGGGATACCTTCACAATGCCATTCCTATGATGAGAACCTTCTTCTCATTCCCAAAACTCGATACCTGAACTGGGGTATCGCTCCCTCACAATCCAATCTGCAGGAAGGAAGAAAACCATAACACATCCTTATGCAGACCTTCCTCTACCCAGCCTAGCATAGGTGCATGGTTCAATTAAACAATAGAACCCGAGGAGGGGGTCTGGTAATGCCCCTGGGTGTCAGCTACAAGCCCGAGCAAAGACTGGTAATGCCCCCCTCTGAGGGTTCTTTTGCTATTAGTACTGCTGCATGTTGTGCTGGGGTACTAATAGTATTTCTCTCAAGTTGAGAAATGGTGTGTAAACTGTTTCTCACCTTCAGGAAAAAAAATGGCTGCCATGGATCCGGGAGACGGGACTACATGTAGTCCCTTCTCCCTTCCCATGGCAGTCGATTGCAAGGTGGAGATGCGCCAGTAACACTTCTTCTTTGGGAGCCAGCAAGGGACTATGCAGCACAAGGTAAGTAGGGAGGGCCTGGAAGGGCTTAAATATGAGGAAAAGTCAGGTGGAGGTAAGTGGTCAGGGAGGGTGCAGGGGGTGGTGAAAGCACACTTGCCTGATTCCAGGCTAGGGAAGATGGCAGCCTCCCACTCTGAGGAGGCTCGGAGCATGATCTTTCCCTGTGTGGTAAAGACCCCGTCCCGAGCCTCCTCATTGGCTGCGAAGCCACCATACCTCCCCCGCGGGTACTAATCTTCTTTGAATGGTGTTTTCAGTTTTGATGGTTTAGGGGGTAATTATTGGGCTTTAACAATATTAAAATAAAGCTAAGCTGTTAATTTTATTAGGTTCAATACACTTCGGACGCTCAAGGAGAATATAGCATTGTTGAACTCATGGTGGGAGTATACATGTAAGGCGTTTTATAGAATTTTTAAGGATTTCCGACACCAAGCATTCCCTTTTTTAGTGCCGACAGGACAAATTTATATTTTACTTCATACTGTTATTTTCAGTGAGCTGTAACTTGCTTTTGACTCTTCGAGCAGAAGCCATCCATTCACACTATTTCACCCATCCTCCACCTCACAAAATCCCAAACTTCTAGTTGCAAACTTTGCCTCGACAGATGTTTTTAGCTACATCTCCCATTAGCCCCTAGCCAGCGCAGTCAATGGTGATGCCTCGTGCAAGTTGTGGACCCGAACATCAGGGGAAGTGCAGGTTGCAAACACCTGATCTACCTCACTCGTTCGCCTATCTCAAAATTACACATACACATTGATGTGCACCCATACAACTAATCCTACAGACTTCTGTATCCAATCCTCCACGCTCATCTATACTTCTAATTCAGGGCTCTGCAACCTTTGCCTCCCCGGATGCTTTCGACTACCACTTCCATCAGGCTGAGCCATCATAGTTATGTATGTTACGTCATCTTTCATTTGCATTGCACCTCCTGACATAGTTTATTAATTTATTGTTTGCTTGTTAGGCGCTTATACAATAAGAAAATACTGTTTCAAAGCGCCCAACACATTATTTATTTATTTTTTATTTATTTTTTGCATTTGTAAAGCGCCAAGCAACCCGAGGGCATTGTGGCGCTGTTTCAAGGAAATGTCGTAGTTACAGGGGTGAGGTTCGGGCAGGTTACAATAGGCGGTACATGTAACAATGTGTGACTTACATTAGCCTGGAAATTGAAGGTTGCCTTACATTATCTATGAAGTTGTAAAGATGAGCATAGACATATAAGAAATACATACTTCCGGTAAAAGGTCCAAAGTGTGGTTTACACGGTGTTGGTAGCGCTGCGGTGCCTTACATGCTAAAAGGGGGGAATGGTGGATTATGCAAAACTAGTAGAGTGGGACAACATTGGTGTATTAAGTTGGGATAAGTAGATAGGAGGCTCTAGAAGGCATGAAATGGAGAAGCTATGTGTAGAGTTGGGGACACATTTTTTGTGGGACTCCGCTGTATTCTATGGGGAGCAGCGCAGGACAGGATTTACTCCCTCCATGAAGCCTGTGTGTTGCGGGAGCCCATGGGCAGACCCTGTGAGACAGCATGGCCAAGGTTATGAGGGCCTTATCTGCAGGTCAAAGATGCTGAGTGGGAGGGTGAGCTAGGAGGTACTGAGATCCCGCTTTACTGTCTGCAGAACATGGCTCCGCACTGTCACATGTGTGGCATGCCAGTGCATATCAGCTTACGTGTGTGCATGCAGACGAGAAGTTGAATCCATGTGCAGTTTCCTTAATGTAATGTGCTTACACGAAAGTCCGGTGCCTACACTTGCAACTTAATGAACGTGGATGTGAATCAAGGTGGAGTTGTTACTGGACACACTTGCAGGAGTGGGCATGTGCGGGGTCATATGTCCGGGTAGCAACATGGAAGGGGGCTCCTAAGTATAGCATGGTATTATTGCCGCAGTGCACTGCAATGAAATGAACGAGATGAGCCGTCTTACCTGCAGTCCGGTCAGTGTGCTTGCATTATTCCTTTGCAGCCATGTGAACAAAACAAGATATGGTGAAGAGGAGAAGGGTGACAGAGACTTTTTAGAGGTGTGCAAGGACTAAGGTGTCTGTTGGAAATTGCCAGAAAACTGGCAGAGGAGTACAGGGTGTTCCGATGGAGCTTCTAGGAACATGGTTCTGCAGCGAAGGAATTTACTGTGAGAGAATTATGTCTATGGAAAGATTAATTGGGTGACGTTGGCTCACGATTCAATCATGGTCAGCTCGGCCAGAGAAGACTGTATCAGAGAAACAGGTCTTTCATGTACGCGCAGTTAAATATGAGGGTTCAGATGAGACGATGCTTAAAGTCAAGTCCAGGTCCAAGATGTTGGATCAGTGAAGGCAGAGATTGTGTGGTGTGTTGAGAGCCAGAGGAAGATGAGATGTGGGTGGGTGGGTGTGCTGATTTTCATGGTATAGTTAATGGTCAGCCATTATAGGAATCATAACACTATACTTCTGGTTAGACACAGGTTGCAGACTCATGACCCAATCACATTCAACCAGCCATCTAATTGCACACTTTCCTCGCAATTTCACCAAGATATCAGTCCACTCAATCACACACACACACATCCATTGTTCCACCCAACAGCACAAATACATACACACACATTCACTCAATCCCATTCAACCACACATTGGCAGCCATCCTCAATCCACACAGCTGCACCCATTCATCTCTTCCTACTTGTACGTATACCAAACCATTTCAACTATAAAAATGATAGGACCTATGGGCTTTGCCAATGCGTGCTTATTGCTCTTCTCTCAACTTCCATATGTCTGCCTATTTTGGCTCTCTTCTTCTGCCTGCTGCTTTCTCTCCTCCTTCCCCCGTGCTGCTTGTTATCGAAAGCACGGAGCAGGCCTTCGAATCGTGATGGCTGTAGCTGGGGCGAATTAATACCAAACGTGAAGTGTATTTTATTACCTAATAAAGTCCTTCTTATGCCAGATTATTGCATCGCATTTTAATTTCCTCACTCAAGTAAAAGCATGTTAGGCTGGCCTTCGGCAAAGGGCTGAGAGAAACTGAAAGGAGTGGATAAGCTGCAGCAAAATGCAGCAAATTACTGCAAACAGATCACTATCCGTCCTGTGACTGGAATTGACTGGAATTAAGCAGGGAGAAATAGGATTTTCTGCATCCAAATCTACTGTGGCAGCTCTATGAAGCGCTGGATCCTCGTTTCTCCCCCTTGCCCTTACTCTCCCTACCGTGACATTGGGCTCCGGGCGCCTTTCATGTCCTAATCCTATTATGGAATGAGACGATTAAGGAGGAAACGAATTGGAACATCATTGCAAACCGGTTGCTGTTAACTGTGGTCACTTTCTGCTATTGTCAGTCTATCTTAATGCCTAAAGAACTGTACTGTCTGGACATGCTGATGTTGCTCTGTTTTTTGTTTCCATGACACTGTGACGCCAGAATTCCTGTGTGCATGGAGTCCCCTGTATGTTTCTACTAGAACTCTGATCAACAACACCCCCAGCAAAAGGAGCCTAAGATCTGCCAATGCGAACTGTAACATGTAGGTAGTGGTACTAATTACACATTTGTATAATAATAATAATAATTTAGCATTTATATAGCACTACAAACACCCAGACATATGAGCGCTGCTTATTATTACCTACGGTGTGTGGTGCTCATTTATTGACCTCGGATGGCTGAAAGGCTGAGTTTGGCCCTGCCGGGATTCAAACTGGCATCAGCAGGCTCTGCACAGATGTCAAAGCGAGCGCTCTACTCGCTGTGCAATCTGACCGTATATAGTACGTAAGCCAATATAGTGATAATATATAGTGCTTCATGCAGAAGGAATTCTGCTCTCAGCGCTGTAAATATATCTGCTCATATTACCCAGTTTAATGGGGTACTTATATTTGTCAACCTCAGAAGGCCTGCTCAAAGAGCTGAAACAAGTGTAATATGAAATTGCTGGGGCTGTGCAACTGTGTGCTCTCATCAGCCACCAGGCTCCAACAAGGCATGACTTACATTTAAACATGTACTTGCCACCCAGCTGATTAAGCCATACAATTCTTATAAATTACATCAGGGGTGCAGACAATGTTAAATCCACCTCTGACTGCAGGGACCTTTAGTTCCAACAGCTGTCAGTAAAACACATTTGACCTTTCAGCCTACCCTGTTCCACTGCAGTGCCGGGGCTAAGGGTACCTGCAAGCTATCACCAAAGGCACATACCTCCACTATAATTTTGTCATGAAACATTCTTGAAAGGGGGATATGATTAGCCGACCTCCCTTTTGGAAACAGAATTACCTGCATCATTTTGTATTTATAAATATAAAAAAAGAACAATGTTTTCACACCCTCACAGAGGACAATCCATCACACTGTTTCTCTAAGGATATTTCAATATTATCTGTAGACTTTCCTTTAGTTCCTATAGTCATTTTGGCCAGTACCTTTCCTGACCTACTAAGTACTAAAGACAAATTTGAGATCACACCACTTTTTTGTCACACATGCCATTGCTCAACTTTCCTACACAATTTGTTTGACTACCCGGTTTGGTAAACTAAGTTTCATTTGAAATGCAACTAATACTACTTAGGTTCATGTTTATTTGTATTGATGAACGCAGTGGCTCATTACTTTGTGGGCCGTGAATACTCTGGTACCTCAGGACAGCAGCTGGATGCCAGCAAGATACAATTAAGGAATATCACTGATCCAGTACAGAAGAATTTGTTAAGATTCTTTTGTTTTTACTTGCACGTCTAAAGGTCAAAAGGACAGAGCCATTTGGAACAGCCCAAGATATTACCGAATAACTACACCCTGGTCAGGCACACTGATACATTTTACTATATCTTTTGTACAGATCAAGTTTTGGACTCACTGAGGATATCTAAAGTGAAAGTTCCATCATTGGCTGCACGTGTCCCTTTACCCGTCCACAATTGAGTGATGCACTGGTTTAACCTGTTGGCTTTACGCAAAGCACCTGGCACCTCATGCCCACCTTCAATAATAGTGCAAGCTCTCAGTGAACTATGGATGGGAGGACATTCTCCGTGTTTATGATGGGAGAGCTATGCTACCACACACTGGATAGGGCACAGTGCGAGTGCCCTTTGGCAATCATTTTGAGAACGATATCATTCTGAGTTTGGTGATGGTGATACAATAAGGCAACTCTAGCTCGTTGCCTAGGACACCACCAGCCGAGGGGCATGGGGACACCACTTAGAATCTAAAAACATAACATATGGCTTCCTTAAAAGCTAGGACGGACACTTGGCCCTCACCTTTGGGGGTGGGGCGACTGCATCCATCTACCATGCCAACATCTCTTCTCCTGAGAATTGAGCGCACATCCAGCTCTGAGGCCTATTAATCAGAAGGTGAAGGTGCAGGTCACGATCAACCATTGTGCCATGACACAAGCCTGATTTGTACACTGCTCCACACAGTTTGGGGGGAAGGGGCAGCGTTGGCAGACCAGCCTGACCTAAATGTAAAACTGTGCTAGAGATAGCTTAGTTGAAATACTGTGTCTGAACTCAGAGGAATACACATTAAGGGGCTGTGTTCTATAAAATAAGCTGCACCTCGAAAGGATGACAAGTGCGGAATTAGGCATTAGGGGTACCTCCAAAAAGGTAATCCCAGGAGGTACAAAAGATGTCGTATTGGTTATAAGACCATTGCATATGGCCCGGCCGCAAGGGAGAGAAGAGACCAGTCCTACGTCTTTCACCCATTCACAGTAACCATGTGTTAGTCTCTGAGCTTGCCCACCAGTCTCTTAGGATGTAGATTCAGTAGTTCATCAGGACTTCCTCATTTCGCTCATTTCTTGACATCCATAAGAGCCAAGATCTTATTCGGTGAGCCATTGCATGTGTGCTTAGAAAGCGCTTTAGTTTTCAAGCAGTTCCACATATGGGAAAGGGGTCAATGTAAATTCGGATTCCCATCTGAAGCTCTCCAGTCAGGGAGCCAGAAAGATGTGCGAATGCACTTGGGAAGGAAAGGAGCTCTTTGATGTGGGTAGTTCATTTCTTTAAAGTCGGTTCTAAAGCGAGTTGAAACTATGGGTAATGATTGAACACATGAGTGGCTGTCCTGTATATCATTAGCCCACACCTGCATTATTCCCCCGTATGCAGAACCTAACCTACTCGCAGCGTGAGCTTGCATAGTGCTAAGTGAGCTCGGTTAACCCACTGGAAAAAAGGCTGACCCTGCCTACCAATGGGTCTTACCACTTTAACTTTCCCCAAACATGGCCCGCCATGTCCTCTTAGCAATATCCCCCCAAACGACCTCTTGTAGCCACAAGTGGAGTGACACTTAAACTGGATGCAAAATGTCCTCCTGCTCCCTGGCTTCTGTCATCCTAAACTGAATACACCACTATATGCTTAGCAGAATGCCAAATCCTAGGCAGACACTCCAAGTGGTGATAGTCCTATTCCTGGCAAGTAAAAGTGCCCAAATCACTCTCCTAGAATACCAGGACAATGACCTTGCTTCTTCTAAAGAGAGTCCGTTCACCTCACACATGTAGGGCTTAGAAAGTCGGAGATTATCTCTACATTACTAGAATTTAGTTTTAGGGTTTAAAGGTACAATAGCGTATTTTAGCACTTCCTAGTGGCTGTTGTGGGTTTGCCTCCTGGAAAACGAGGTAAAGGAGCAACAGAAAGGTTTAGGCGCAGACAAACCTGAGTGAATTATACCAGAGACGGCCCATGACAGAGGCAAGTCACTCAATAAGAATCTGCGCCAGCCTACTGTCACATTCACTAATGCCCTGAGGTCTGCAGGACTAGACTGCAGGAGCAGCTCAGCAGTGGCATTACCACCCCGCAAGACACCTGGCACCTAGGACTGACGGTGTGTACTTTGCTTATTGTGGACGAGAACAATGAGACTCGAGCAATTCCATCATCTCCCAGAAACCGGCTCTTTGCTTCGGATACTCAGAGCTATATACTGGACACAGAATGACACTAACCCCACCACCTTACCAATGACACATACGGTCAGACAATGGGTCTACATGGACGGTAATAATGAAGATGTCAGACAAGTGGGGGGGTACCTAGCGCAAGTGCTTTTTAAAACACATATTCGTGAGAAGGAAGGTTTCTACTCATTGACTCGAAACAGTGTGATCTGGAAATTGTCACATGTACTCACTCACTAATTCACTCACTTGATCACACACAGGTATTTTGCAAAGAATCCTATTTGCTTATGCCAATCGAGTGTTTCTGCTATTCTGCAAACGATGTATAGATCATGTAAAAAAAACTGTTAACACTTTACATTTACTCTCTCTTAATCCTCTGCTTCATCTAAACATCTTACCTTTGGGATTGCAAATGCAAGGTGGCGGTGGTGCAAGAATGGCAGCAAGGGTGCAAGGCTGTGGCTTAACTTTCTCACACCGAGTGTGTGTTGTGTCTACACTACACGAGTTTCTACCTCTATGGAGAGAGCATGAAGTGAATCAGTGGCATGTGTGGGTCACTTGCATGGTTGTTTACTGATGAAGCGTTGGTTCAAGAGGTGCTCTTCTATATATCTCCCGCGTTCTACCTCTTGGGCGAGTGCATGAGGTGGGTCACTTGCATGGTTGTTTACTGATGAAGCGTTGGTTCAAGAGGTGCTCTTCTATATATCTCCCGCGTTCTACCTCTTGGGCGAGTGCATTAGGTGGGTCACTTGCATGGTTGTTTACTGATGAAGCGCTGGTTCAAGAGGTGCTCTTCTATATAACTCCCGCGTTCTACCTCTTGGGCGAGTGCATGAGGTGGGTCACTTGCATGGTTGTTTACTGATGAAGCGTTGGTTCAAGAGGTGCTCTTCTATATATCTCCCGCGTTCTACCTCTTGGGCGAGTGCATGAGGTGGGTCACTTGCATGGTTGTTTACTGATGAAGCGTTGGTACAAAAGGTGCTCTTCTATATATCTCCCGCGTTCTACCTCTTGGGCGAGTGCATGAGGTGGGTCACTTGCATGGTTTTTTACTGATGAAGCGTTGGTTCAGGAGGTGCTCTTCTATATATCTCCCGCGTTCTACCTCTTGGGCGAGTGCATGAGGTGGGTCACTTGCATGGTTGTTTACTGATGAAGCGTTGGTTCAAGAGGTGCTCTTCTATATATCTCCCGCGTTCTACCTCTTGGGCGAGTGCATGAGGTGGGTCACTTGCATGGTTGTTTACTGATGAAGCGTTGGTTCAAGAGGTGCTCTTCTATATATCTCCCGCGTTCTACCTCTTGGGCGAGTGCATGAGGTGGGTCACTTGCATGGTTGTTTACTGATGAAGCGCTGGTTCAAGAGGTGCTCTTCTATATATCTCCCGCGTTCTACCTCTTGGGCGAGTGCATGAGGTGGGTCACTTGCATGGTTGTTTACTGATGAAGCGTTGGTTCAAGAGGTGCTCTTCTATATATCTCCCGCGTTCTACCTCTTGGGCGAGTGCATGAGGTGGGTCACTTGCATGGTTGTTTACTGATGAAGCGTTGGTTCAAAAGGTGCTCTTCTATATATCTCCCGCGTTCTACCTCTTGGGCGAGTGCATGAGGTGGGTCACTTGCATGGTTGTTTACTGATGAAGCGTTGGTTCAAGAGGTGCTCTTCTATATATCTCCCGCGTTCTACCTCTTGGGCGAGTGCATGAGGTGGGTCACTTGCATGGTTGTTTACTGATGAAGCGTTGGTTCAAGAGGTGCTCTTCTATATATCTCCCGCGTTCTACCTCTTGGGCGAGTGCATGAGGTGGGTCATTTGCATGGTTGTTTACTGATGAAGCGTTGGTTCAAGAGGTGCTCTTCTATATATCTCCCGCGTTCTACCTCTTGGGCGAGTGCATGAGGTGGGTCACTTGCATGGTTGTTTACTGATGAAGCGTTGGTTCAAGAGGTGCTCTTCTATATATCTCCCGCGTTCTACCTCTTGGGCGAGTGCATGAGGTGGGTCACTTGCATGGTTGTTTACTGATGAAGCGTTGGTTCAAGAGGTGCTCTTCTATATATCTCCCGCGTTCTACCTCTTGGGCTAGTGCATGAGGTGGGTCACTTGCATGGTTGTTTACTGATGAAGCGTTGGTTCAAGAGGTGCTCTTCTATATATCTCCCACGTTCTACCTCTTGGGCGTGTGCATGAGGTGGGTCACTTGCATGGTTGTTTACTGATGAAGCGTTGGTTCAAGAGGTGCTCTTCTATATATCTCCCGTGTTCTACCTCTTGGGCGAGTGCATGAGGTGGGTCACTTGCATGGTTGTTTACTGAGGAAGTTTGGTTCAAGAGGTGCGATTCTATATATCTCCCGCGTTCTACCTCTTGGGAGAGTGCACGTGGTGGGTCACTTGCATTGTTGTTTACTGATGAAGTGTTGGTTCAAGAGGTCCTCTTCTATATATCTCCCGCGTTCTACCTCTTGGGCGAGTGCATGAGGTGGGTCACTTGCATGGTTGTTTACTGATGAAGCGTTGGTTCAAGAGGTGCTCTTCTATATATCTCCCGCGTTCTACCTCTTGGGCGAGTGCATGAGGTGGGTCACTTGCAAGGTTGTTTACTGATGAAGCGTTGGTCCAAGAGGTGCTCTTCTATAAATCTCCCGCATTTTACCTCTTGGGAGAGTGCATGAGGTGGGTCTCTTGCATGGTTGTTTACTGATGAAGCGTTGGTTCAAGAGGTGCTCTTCTATAAGAGTGCATGAGGTGGGTCACTTGCATGGTTGTTTACTGAGGAAGCTTGGTTCAAGAGGTGCGCTTCTATATATCTCCCGCGTTCTACCTCTTGGGAGAGTGCATGTGGTGGGTCACTTGCATGGTTGTTTACTGATGAAGTGTTGGTTCAAGAGGTCCTCTTCTATATATCTCCCGTGTTCTACCTCTTGGGCGAGTGCATGAGGTGGGTCACTTGCATGGTTGTTTACTGATGAAGCGTTGGTTCAAGAGGTGCTCTTCTATATATCTCCCGCGTTTTACCTCTTGGGAGAGTGCATGAGGTGGGTCTCTTGCATGGTTGTTTACTGATGAAGCGTTGGTTCAAGAGGTGTGCTTCTATACATCGCCCATGTTCTACCTCTTGGGAGAGTGCATGAGGTGGATAATTTGCATGGTGATTTACTGATGAAGCGTTGGTCCAAGAGGTGCACTTCTATATATCTCCCGAATTCTACCTCTTGGGCGAGTGCATGAGGTGGGTCACATGCATGGTTTTATACTAATGAAGTGATCGTTCAACGAGTGCACTTCTATACATCTCCAACAAGGAAGCCTCTTGGTAACAGGGTTCAATTCCAGCCTGTCACAATCTTTACATTTATCCTACAGAGATTTTCACAACGTGAGACTTAAACCAGTCTATTTCTTTAGGCATCACTTCTATATGAAAGTCTAACAATCTACAATCAAGTCATTGGTTTGGCTCTTCACATTATGGCAGTATGAAGTCACGTGGCAATCTCACCTTCTCTCCACATTAATAGTCACTTACTACCCTCCCTGCATAATAATAGTCTCTCTTTATTCAGTGTAACCTTTTACTCTTCTGTGTTCTCCTCTTTTCTCGATGGCCTGAGGTTTGTGTTCTGCTACTTGTTTGTATTTGGTGGGATTTGGGGATATCAGATCTAGATCTTTTGCTCCCAAAGGCATGCTAGCAGGATTTCTAAGGCGGACTCTTTTTTAAAATAAAATTGTGGGGGGTATACCACAAACCCTTCTTCTAGCTTCTTCTTTCTCCCACCTATCTATAGCTATTGTAACCTCCATTTTGGGTTTTCTCCCATGTTATTCTGACATCACTTAGTTTCCTTGGGGTTTTGTTAATTTCTGTGCACTACTTTTCAGGAAAGAGAATGAACCCAAACATCTCATTGCTCATTCTCTCATTCAGTAGAGACGCCATGGGTGGAGAGAAAATCATCAAACTGTACTCACCGTTGACTTTGCTTTAGTGGCTAGCATGGGTGCAAGTAGCTTATAACAAAAAGGGAGTGTTTACGGTGTTCCTTAAATACTGTACAAGAAAGAGAGATAGATATTAAGCTCTGCCTTCCTTAGAGTCAGTTTGCTCTCCCTCGAAAACGGTGGTGGGGAGACCATCTAAAATGAGAGAAGAAAGAGAAAACAATGATACTACAAGACCAGCTATGTGCTCCTCTTGCTTCCACCTGATTAAGGAAACTGAGTTAAAAAAATGTCACCTTGCAATATGGGTACACAACAAAATATTAGACACCCTTTCTTCTAAATGTTGACAGGTTTCTGCATGGAAAGGCTTCCTTCCTTGCATTCCATCGGGCAAGTGTTAGGACAGTTTTACTGAAGTCCAACTAAGGGCTTAGTAAAAACATTCAACTGAGGCAGTACAAGACTCCACTCTTAGTAGAAGGCTGTACCACTTGAGTGCAGGGTAGCGTAGACAGAGCAATCAGGCTTATCTTAGGAGGGAGAGACGGCTGTAGAATCAGTACAAAGAAATGCTATTATGCACACGGTCCAAAGAAACACAGATACCCCATGGATTGTAAAACATAAAGGGTTTGTTTTATATACAAGTAGACCAAGAGATTCTTGGGTAAGAAAGTACTAACATGAAGTATATAAACACATGATAAAAAAAAAAAACACTATGCATTGAAGGTGCACAGACCAAAGCATATAACCTTATTTGGAACACCTAGCAGGAGTTATTGGAAGTCAAACCAATAGTTACTTTTTATGTTACTTTCCAGCAAAAAATCACATAGTAATATCAACTGGACATTATTCTTTCCTGATCTATTGAAACACAGATTCTAGGAACAGTATAAACCCATAGCCCTGATTCAGGATAACACAGTTATTCAAGGGGAGTTGGACCTTGGGGAGTAATATTCAAATACAGTTGCTTTTCAGTTCGCAGGCTAAGGGAAGCAATAACTCTAAATTATTTTAGGATAACACAGTTTTACTCAAGGTAAGTAAAACCTATATACTTTTGGTAAGGAGCTACCAGCAACCTAACAGGTAACTATGACCTAGGCGGATTTATTCTTAAATGGCTAACAGCAAGTCAGGAGAAGCAGGAACCAATTGGGGACACTCCTACAATTATCCTAACAGGAATAATAAAGTGAAACCAACAACATTTGTTTTGGGATATAGACACAACCAATTCACATGTGAGTAACTTAACCTTAGATATACTTTTCAGAATAGTGCAACACACATTCACGGTAAGTGAGAACTTTTGTAACTGTGCACTCCCAGAGTTACAGTTACAACCAACTTTCTTTACAAGTAAGTAACTTTTTCACCCTTGTTCTTCTTTTCAAGGCACAACCTGCTTCTTATCCAGTCTTTCTCTTATTCTATAGCATGAGTTTAATCACAGGCAGTAGAGGGACCCTAGTGCTCTAGGTGCCAGCTATAGGCAGGGTGAGATAGGGTTCAGTTGCAGGCAAAGTCAGTGTACCAGGGGAAGACTGTTCAAACAAGTATTTCACTTTAAAGTTAGTTGACAGTCCTGGGACTTCAGAGAGGACAACCTAGGAGGATTCCTCAGTGGGCCTGAGTGAACTGGATGAGTTGCCTCCCAATCATATAAAACCCCCCAAAGCTATACATGAATTACAAAGGCTTAAGGTAGGCAAAATACCCCAGCCAACAGAGTACCTCAGAACCGAAGAAGAGTTGCAGCAGGAACACTTCAGGATATGCAACACAAAACCCTGTCGATGGATTCCTTTGTCAAGAAGATGGAAGACAGGCCTTTGGAAGGACTTTTGCAGTGGGGATCACAGAAGAAGGGTCCAGGCAGGAGTTTCCTCCTGGCTAGATGCAGCTTTGTGTATTTGGCGCCTTTTCAGGAGCACAGAAGAAGACAGAATATCGCTGGTTGGATTCTCATCATTTGCAAGAGCCAGAAATCTGGTAAGGTGGAATTTCTGGACTGGATTCATGCCTCTTTGGATCCAGCAGGATGCCCACAAAGTTTCAGCCAGATTCAGAATTCGGAAGACTGTGCACCGCACAATGGCTTGATGTCCCAGGGCATTGCAGCCCCACAGGGTCGCAGCACAGTGTGGGATGGCTCAAAATGCTGGTCCTCTTAATTCTAGTGGGTCTCAATAGGCTCAGTATCAGGGTCATCATCTTCGGAGTTCCCAGTTCAATTGGAAGGAAGGGCTACAGCAGACTCTGGTTACACAGCAGGCTCTCCGGTCACTGGAAATCTTTCTGCCACAAATTCTTCATCTTCCTCTTCGTTTTGGTTCCACTAGTCAACTACCTCTTCAGCTTCCAGGTAAAGACTTTTATGCAGGAACCCAGCCAATCAAACAGCCTTGTAGCATTTAAACTTGGGGGGTTGGCAATCCTTTCAGGACAGCCAGCCCCACAGTTTGAACTGGAATCTTGCACTCATGGAAGACAAAGGGTTGCAGAGTTTTGAACTCCTACTTCGCTTCCTGCCTTCATAGACATTCTGGAGCCTGGGCAGGGAGTCCACAGGACTCTCGCAGAAGATAAAAATCACATATAGGAATTTCCCACCCTGTATGTCAGGAGAAGGAACAAGAAAAGAAAAGGATCACTGAAATGGTGAAAAAACAAGACAGAGGCCATTTTTTTAAAATTAGCACACATGGGTGCCTTTACCCGGGCTGTGCAAACAACACACGGTAAAGGTGCACCAAAATAATAAAAGGTATCACTGCCAACAGCTACTAAATGTTAGTTTGTCCTTGTAACATGATTGTTGCAGTTTTAATGTGAATGGGGATACATTGTATCTCCCCAGCACTCCACATAAGGTGGGGTGAGCTGGTTTCACCAAATAACATGTAAAATGGATCCAAAGATCCAATAACATGTAAAATGGATCCAAAGATCCTTTCTACCCTTGGGAACTGTGGGTCTCACAAGGCTAGCCAGAGAAACTTAAAAGGGCAGCCACTAGGGCAACCCAGCAACCATAGGCACCTATTGCCAAAAAGCTGTCAAAGAAAAAAACTTTTAAAAAGCACTACTGAGAGTCTTAAAAATGACACCCATAAAAAGTGTAAAAGACTCTGTGAGTGTGGAAAAAGATTCCCACTCGCTGAGGTATAGGGAAAAATAATCTACCAGTCCAGCAAAAAGTTCTAGGGTTGACACACATCAGGAGGAGTTATCATTAATATGAAGATCTTACCTAACAGCAAGTAATTGAACTTGCCCCAGCTTCCAGTTAATAGTGTCTCTCTAATGCTCGTCTCCCAACTCCATAAGATTGGAAGCACAGGCCAGATCTAATTATCATGCGGCCCCAGACACATTCACAAGCACATACTGTTATCCTTGTTCATTTGCCAGCCAGTCTCTAATTATGCAACTGTCCTTTGAGTGCACTGTATGAGTTTGATTAGGTATGGTTGAAAGTAGCCACACAGTGTGCCTCATCTATCATAACATCCCCACCACTCCTGTTTTCCGTCTCTTTTGAAGACGTTGCACTAGGATCCGGTTCATTAATACAGACAATTTTCCTGAATGTGTGCAGTCCTTTCTGCATTTTACTATAATGAAAATAATAATTACATTGATAATAGTAAGTTACATCCTGTCAGACGTTTCCTCGACGGTGCCAGAGAAATAATGTGCAGTAAAAACACGCAAAGGGATTGTATTTGTTTAAATCAACCAGATGTTGGTATTTAGCTCTATGCAAAACCCCCACATACAAATACAATTTAATAAATATTCCTGTACTATAGAGTTATGCTTGGACTTCAATCTTTGCCTGTAGCAGAAAGGTCTGGCAGTCGTGGGGGGAGAACCTCCACTAGAATGGCTCGACCACCATCCCTCAAGGCCAACGACCAGCACTATATTGACAAAGGAGAAATCCAACAAGAACATCTATTACATGAATGACAATCAAATAACAACAGAAAAAGCACACACATGCAAAGGAACCAACAGACCATTTGCTGATGTTTCCATGAAAGTGAATAGTGCTTCCACTCAGAACAGCAATTATTCTCATGGTATTCAGGCCCACGCATGCATGGTCCGTGGCCCTCTGCATTATAAGTGCAACGACAGAAGACAGCGGACGGCAAGTTACTTGAGAGATGGAGATAGCATAAGCACATTTAACGGTCACATGGAATAGGGCATGAAGGGGTGGACCAAGAGCAGAAGAAATAGAGGAAAGCTGACCTTGGGTAGCGGAGAAAGCCCCGGCACTCTAGGGGTGTTTGGGCGCTTTATTTGCTCACAGTGCAACTTGGGTCTGTTGTATATGCACCATTTGTGCTCTCAGCATCTTTTGGCCTAGGTTCTTGTTCGATCAGAAATGTAACCACGTGCTGGCCCTGACCTAAGCTGAATTGCCCTATGTTATCAAATGAACAGGCTAAGCACTGCGGCATGTCTGTTGATGAAATACAACTACACCCACCAAGAAACATGCACTAAATCACATGTCCAAGTCATTGCATTTAGAAACAGTCCTAAGGGATCTGTGTTCATGCTTGACCCCATTAGTTTCCCATATAAGGTCCAGCTTTCTCTCTCTGGGTGATGATTAACCCAGAGCTTGTCCTGGTACTTTATTCCTTTGCATTTATCGCATTTGGCTTCCATGCCATGAAGTTGTCCAAAAAAGCCTCCTTCATTACATTGCTTGGGTTCAAGCAGTTACGGGCACACGAGTTTCCGTATTGCAGTACGCAAGAACTGGCATCAAGGCTGTGTTTTTTTTTATAATTGGTTATTTATAACGTGCTTAATACCCAAAGGTTTCTAAGCGCAGACCCGGGGATCGAACCTGTGTTTCTGCGCATGGTCTTGCTTCCTAGGTGAGCCGTTGCTCCTGCGCTATACTCCCGAGTTTGGCCTGTTGCTTTGAGAAGCCCATAAGTGTCATTGTTCATTACTTGCATGAGAGTTTGTGCAATTGAAAAGGAAAGAGAGGGACGGCGTGACAGAAATATGAAACCACGGGGTAGTGTTCTTTCCCATTCTACTTTGATTTTGCAAACAGGCTGGGTGTGGCTGAGATGAGTGGGAAGGCTTTGCTGGGAGGTGACGGGGTGAGAGGCAGGAGGAGGAGCAGTGTGTTGTTGGATTTCGTGAGACAGACGGGGCGGTGGGAGGAGTTGTGAGATTATGTGGGCTACGTGTTGATTGGTGCACATCATCCTATTGGATGGGGAAGCGCCTGCGTGGGTCCGCCCACGCATCAGATAATTTAGAAGAAAAACAACAACAAACAGTGTAAAAGATTGCATTGATGAGTGCCATATTTGATGCGTCAAGGTCATTGTTTAAGGCTGTAACCAAGCGTGTTTACTACTGGGTTATTAGGTACAGGTCAATGTACTTGCTGGGAGATGTGTTGGCTTCCTTAATGGCATGGATAGCCACCTCCAACATTTAGAGCCTAAGTACCAAGGACGAGTATGCTCATCATTTTTGCATAGACTTGCATAAAAGCCTGGCAGTTAAGAAGGCAACGTTAGCAAACACAAAATCGGCAAAGCCTGTAAACTCGCCCTTTTCAGGCTAGACTTCTGCACAGCTACAACTTGTCATAACAGAGCACATCTTGAACCGTAAAAAAAAAAGGAGCATCTCAGATGTGCTCAGGGGGTGTTACCTTGGAATCCCGTTGGAGCCCGGAGCTACTCTTCAAGAATAAGGGTTCGATTACACAGGCTTTGAGCACATGGACCTCTTTAATTTAAAATATTGACCTCTCACACCAGGTTGGAACAGGGGCAAATTGATCAGTTTCAACATAACATACTGAGTGATCTACGCCGGTAGAAGTAGACCAGTTTCATGTTATGCTGTACACACAACATGCCTACTAGATAACAGGGGGTTAATTAGCGGTTATTATGGTTATGGAACATGCATTATTTGGGTGTGGATTCAATGACACCTAGAGCTGAGATAGATTGGAAAATCACAACATGGCGGCCTGGACTTGATGTTACTGGCACGGAACAATCATTTGCACCAACCCAGGGTTGGAGATCTGCCTGAGTGACGAGAACTGCACCAACAACTGACTATTGTAACATGCACAGTCTACCTCGGTTTCTCTAACAGATTTGAGGCATGACACGCTGAATACCTGAGACACAGCACAGGTGAATGGAAGAAAATAATGAAGAAATAACCCCTCACCAAAGAACGGTTTTCTGGTGTCGATACGAGGTCCGGGTGTGTAATCCCGACTATTCAAGAATGAGGGGATATGCAACAGACGAGTGAACGTGCATAATTGAATTACGCATGAGCGATTAAATGTGGAAGCGAACTGTGAAAACCATGGAGGCTCCTGAACATGAAGAGTAGCCCGTGACAGTTTAGGAGGAAGGTACAGCGGAAAAGAGAAGATAAAACAGAGTCGACTAGAACTCACTGTACCTGTGCACGCTTCTATATTGAGTGGAAGATGTTACGGGTTGTAGCTGGACTGTGAAGCAGCATGTAGCCCTTACAGACAGTTATTTTGAGAAAAGCAGGAACCAGTGTGCCCCTGAGGAAATACCTGTTGATGAGTTTTAATATATAGAGAGGAATGAAACATGTTGGGTGTATGGGGTATGAATTTGTGAATGAGTGAATTAGGTTTCAGAATGAACGAAAAGCTATGTATAGCTGATAGCACTGTACTGTATTGAATGGGCATGGGAATGTCCATTCTGAGCACATTCCTTAGCAGTTAAGTGGTTAATAGTCCTAGTGGGATGAAATTCAGCAGTCTGTTTTCGTATGTTAGTAACGATAACAATGGTTGTTGTGTTTAAGACAACATTGTTCTGGTAAAGCATCTGCCTGTTGTTATAGTGAAAAACAAGGACACTATGGATGTTGACGCTTTATATTAAGAGGAATAATACCATGTATATTATTATTGTTAAACTGTTGCGTACAAATAATGTTTGGCTTCTGTTGAGACTCTACCTCTCCTGGAACTACTAGAGCCATTAGCATCCGCGTTTTTGTGAGGATAGCTTCCTGTAGAGGGGTTGCTATGTTGGTCTCTTGTCTCATATTGCTGTGTAGTCCTGGGAAGGAGGAGCAGCATGTGCGCTTCTCACCCTCGCTCACTCTATGAGGACATCAGCTTAGCGACAGTGCTTTCCTGCTCGCGGATGGGGCTAGGTGCCGGTTCCGCATGTATGCGCTCAACTCCGGAGCGATTCTGATGTTCCAGAGGCCTCAGCCGCAAAACCAAATAAAACATAAGAGCCTGGTCACTGAATACCTGGCTTTTCTGCGGTGGGTACCATCGTGGGATGCTTTATATTTAGGCGCTGTTCCCCTGAAATGTACAATGTCCTTTTCACAGGATTCCTCTCACTTCCCATTTTCCGAAACAACAAAAAAATTGACCAACGACAGTCATCTGTTTTCAACCAGCAGTTTCCCTAAACTGCTATTGAGAATAATGCAGGCCTGTGAAATCGCACCGGCTGTATCCAGCAGCATACCTGACTGCCACAGAGGGAATCACACAGAACTAGGTGAAGTCGTGAGAGCAGAAAATGTGCTGCTTTTTTGTCAATTGCATTACACCATTTTCGTTTGTTGGTGTGTCTCTTATTTGAAATGTCGTTTTTATGTGTAAAAAGAGTGTTTGTGAAGGGTGACTCTGATTCCTATCCCATCAAGTCGTAGGTACACTGTTTAGTTTTGGCTGAAAGACAGTGGAGCCAACTTTGTGAAAGTATTCCTGTGTACATGAACTCTGGGATCGGTCTAAGGATACATTGTAATGTATCCTTCATTGTCCTTCCTTGTGTGCGCGCATCTAAGCTTAGTGAACGCATCCTATCTTGCGTTTGTTGGTTTTGGCACACAAGGTGGCATAAACGCACTCTCTTAGGGCCAAAGCATTGCTACAGAGAAGAGAGAGAAGAGAAATGATGTTGAGAATTAGTTTGTTTCCTTCATTGCAGTCCTTCATGGCAGTCCTACCTTCTCCTTTGTCACAGTCCACATCCTTCATGAGATTCCTAAATCTGTGTTGATTGCCTCCATCATAGTACTGTATCATTGTTCTTGTTTTTCAATGCATTCCAACATGTTAATCCGGCCCTTTACACAATCATTCTCCTTATTCAGTCCTTCATCAGAGACCTTGCCACTTTGTCACATATTTTCTTTCTCTTTCATCACAATTATCCTTTGTAATAGCCCTTCTCCTTCACCACAGTCATTCTGCTTCATTGAAGTCCTTCTCTCTCCTTCATGACATTCATTCATCATCCATTCTCTTTCGTTAGGTCAAAGAGTGCTTACTTCATTACAGTTTTTTCCTTCATCACAGTGCTTCACCATTGTCATTCTCCTTCATCACCTCCTACTCACAGACCTATTTCACAATCTTTCTCCTTCATCAGAGTCCTTCTCCGGCGCAGTCCTTCTCCTTTGTCATATTCCGTGTTCTTCATCAGTCCTTCTCCTTCTTTACAGACCTTCTTCATCGCCATACTAACCATTCCTTCATCACAATCTATCGCCTTCATTTGTCCTTTGTCACATTTCTTGCTTTACTGTTCTCTATCACAACCATTCTCCTTTATCTTTGCCCTTCTTCATCATAGTCCTTTGTCATCGTCACCCTTTGTCAAAGTCCTTCTTCATTACAGTCCTTCTCCTTCATCACACTACTTCATTACACACCTTCTAATATGTCACAGTCCTTCTCTTTCATAACTCGTCCTACATAATCACAGTCCGCCTTCATCACAGTCCTCTTTTGTCATTGACCTCCTTCTTCGTCACAGTCCGTCTCCTTCATCACAATTCTTTTCCTTCATCACAGTTCCTCATCACAGTCATATTCCATCATCCCATCCCTTCTCCTTCGTCAAAGCCCTTTGCCCTCAACGCAGTGAATCATCAAGTCCCTTCTCCTATATCACAGTCCTTCTCCTTTTCCAGTCCTCCTCCGTCATCACAGACCTTCTTCATTATAAGTCCTGCTCCTTTGGCACAGTCCTCTTTCATCATAGTCCTTCTTCTTTGTAACAGTCATGGTCCTTTGTCCCTCCATCTCCTTGTTCACAGTCCTTGATCACAGTCCTTCTCCTATGTAGGTTCCTCATCACAGTGCTTCTGACTTACCATTCCTTTGTCATAGCCCTCCTCCTTTGTCACTGAATTTCACCTTTGTCAGAATCGTTATCATTCTTTACAGTTCTCCTTTGTCAACATCCTTTTCCTTCGTAGTTGTTATCATTTGTCACAGCCCCACTTCCTACAAGTGGGGCTGTGACAAATGAGAAGACTTCTGTGACTCCTTTGTCACAGTCCTTCCCCTTGTCTCACTTCTTCTCCATAGCCATAGTGTCTCTTCTTAGTCATAGTCCTTCTTCTCCATCACGACCCTTCTCCACTATCACATTCTTCATCGGTAATTCTCCTTTGTTAGTCCTCCTTTTACAGCCCCTCTCCCTCATCACAGCTTCTTCATTGTGTGTCCTGCTCCTTTGTCGCAGTCCTCCTTCATCGCAGTCCTTCCCCTTTGTAACAGTTATGGTCTTTTGCCAGTCCATATCCTTGTTCACAGTCCTTGATCACAGTCATGCTCCTTCCTAGGTCCCTCATTACAGTGCTTCTGTTATATCAGTGCTTTGTCATATCCCTCCTTTGTGTCACTGTATTTCTTCTCTGTCACAATCTTTCTCATTGTTCACAGTTCTCCTTTGTCATAGTCCTTTCCTTCATAATCTTTCTCCTTTGTCACTGCCCCACTTCTTTCAAGTATTTTCTCCTTTGTCACAGTCATTCCGCTTGTCTCACTTCTCCTGTGTAGCCCTAATCCACCTTCTTACTCCCAGTCCTTCTCCTTCATCACAGTCCCCCATTGTCGCAGTCATTCTCCTTCATCAAAGTCAATTTCTCTCCTTACAATCCTTCTCCATTGACACATTATTTTACCTTTGTCAGCGTTTTTAGTCAAAATCCTGCTCCTTTAGCACAATCCTTCATCACATCCCTTATCCCTCAACATAGTTCTGTAAGAGCCCTTCTCCTTCATCCGAGTTGGACTGTCTCAGCAGAGTCTCTTAATCAGTCACGTTTGGTCTCCTTCTCTCTGACCCCATTTGTATCACTTCATCTATTTTATCTTCCTTTCCCCTCCATATGTCCCTATTTCTCTCCCCGTCTTGCTTTCTCTCATGCTTGCTCTAATTTTCTCTCTTCATAATTATCACTTTATGGTTTAGCAAACGCATTCAAATAGAACAACACAATGTAATACTATCATATAAATATAGCTGAAAAATTGAATCGGTAGACCAAAAACCATAAAATAAGACCCCACTAAATTAAGATTCGAGCAAGAAAAAATTACCAATGTCATAAACCAACTCCAAGTCCCTTTCACACAGCTCTGCCTATATACATATTAGCAAAGGCTGCAAATCTAGTGAGCAAGAGAGCTTCTTTATAAATCCCAGCCTCCAGTGAGCTACTGGGCTACTAATACTATCACCCTCTCATCTTTAGTGTTTTCTCTAATACTGCTAGACCTAAAGATGAATGTGTGCACCTTCCATCTCCATCTGTGATATAAGGGGTATAAGAGTAAGAGTAAGAAGAACATCCCCCAAATATGTCCTTGGACCTCAGTCCTCCACCAGCAGATTGGCCTAGATTATTCCCACTTCTTTCCATCTGTGGCCCAACCCTGTCTTCTTACCAAGGCAGATGCCCAGGTAGTCAAAATAAGATACCATCTCTAAGCATCCATTATTTACACAATACCTCCCCTACAGCATTTAGCCAGGCCCAGTAGTATATGCATTGTAATTTCTGTGTGTGTGAGTAGAATGACATCATTCACAAACAGCAGGAGCTATGGGAATCCATGGAATGGGGATTTACCGCCCTTAAAGGCACCTGTAAGCTGCCGATAATTCCGGCAGACCCGGTGCCGGTTACAGAATTACCGTTTGGTGGTATCCCACCAGATTTACCGGCAGGATACCACCAAACCTCTAATGATGGTGATTGTCCAAGCAAATCTAGAATAAAAATGTGTCATTCCCACAGGCATTTCCTTCCCATTGACTTAAACAGCAATTCCTTATTCACAGAGTCAAAACCTTTTTCTTTTTTTAATGTATGCATCTCTTTCATTTCCTTCCTTTTCACGCTGGCCAGTGTGGTACCAATCCGGATACAGATAGTGTAAGAGAAGGCAGTGAAAATATTCAAATTAAAGGCTGTATGGATAATATATATAAGGAGATGGGTGCTGAAAGCATGAAATGTGACCTAATGTATGAAAATGGTTCCCCTGTTGCGCTGATGGAATCCCACCCCCTACGCCTGCATGTAGATCTGTGTATGGCTTACACTTTTTGCAGCTGGGGGTCCTGCTCGGTTCAAGTGTTTGAAGTATCAATGGAACTTACGCTCCATTTTTAAGCATGACACTTGCAGGCAACAGTCTGAAAAGAACAGCTGCTTCAGTTGCCACCAGGGGTATATTGTAGGGCATGCATCTTCCCCATATTTCTCAGCTAGAGATGGGCCTTCAAGCTAACAGATACAACTTACTTCAGTTATAACTACTATAGTCACATGAATGCCGATGCCTCCTTTTCATGGGCATCATTGATAAACTGGTACTGAGAATTGGAGCAGGAAAATATACTCATGTTACTACAAATGTTAATTCCCAAACAGTGCATGACTTCCTACATATGGTATCATATATCATATTATCATATATGTCTGTATTCTATTTCAGAGTGGTTCAGTTTTACTTTTTGGCCCTGTGGTAAACGGATTGCTAGGGCTTATAGGGATCTATTGTGCAATGTTTAGGCCCCAGATAGTTGGTAATTGAGACTTAACTGTGTCTTATAAAATTGGCGATGCAATGATGGATGGTACGGAGATCAAACCCATGGTATGGACCTTCACTGCAGGCTGTTCAAGCTGCAGGCTTCATACCCCAACTGTTGATTTTACACGTTTGAGGTATTTCACCATCCCGCAGAGTTTAACATCTCAACTAATAGTGATGTGCTGACTTCAGTTGCATTCTCTATGAGCTGGGCCTATTCTTTGAGGCCAACAGTGATTCATGTTGAAATGTAACTAAATGAACTGCAAAAGATCAAACTGCTGGCTGTTCGAGGTATTTCACCAGCCCGCAGAGTTTTAACATCTCAACTAATAGTGATGTGCTGGCTTCAGTTGCATTCTCTATGAGCTGGGCCTATTCTTTGAGGCCAACAGTGATTCATGTTGAAATGTAACTAAATGAACTGCAAAAGATCAAACTGCTGGCTGTGCCAATGCATGTTTTGATCACCAGTGGTCGAAAAAGGCCTTTTGCACTGTTTCTGAATATTGCACAATATGCAACAGCTGCGGTTTACATATTTTACCAGTTTCAAATTCCTTTGTGATAAAAAATGCGTATGAACTGGACCCACACATTGAAGTGATATTAAAAATGTATGTTTTCAAATTTGATTTTAGTATAACAGTTCTTCTCCTCTTGGGCAATTAGACAACCTTCTGTTTGAGAGCCTGCAGATGTTACCTCAATACAGATTTGTGTCTTTCTTGTCATTTTGATCCCATGGCCCACCTGATTCGTAGTTCCCGTGGGACCCAACTTCCTTCCCTGTTTATTGGATTTGGAAGAGGGTGTCCCTGCTTTGTTTTTCTCCAAATGTAAATGTCTACTAGTCAGAGGGATTTCCGGGCAAACTCTAGGCATATATCTCCCCTCATTTGTGCCAAAGTACCCTCCTTTGGTGTTTCTATCGCCAACAAGCCTCTGCACCCATCACCCTGCCCCTCTGTGCTGTTCGCCCCCTCATTTGCTTCTACTCTACTTCCTCCCCCTCAGCTTCATTCACTGCCTCAACCAGTTCCTCTCTTCTCCTGGGGTGACAATGCAATTCCACCATCCAACCCAGTGCCAGCCCCTTAGTTCCTTGCCCCATGACTTGAATTGCATACTTTCTTCCCCCGTCTCCCCTTGTCCCTTCTTTTTTCCATCTCAAACAACAACTCAGTTGTAGCTTTTAACTTCCCCATTGCGCATATTGGTGGCCTACGCTCGGGGTCCCTGCCCCCACTTTCTTCCTCTGTTAGCTGCACATCTTTGTCATCCGCCACACAATTTGACCTGAGGTTTGTGGACCCGGTCCCCTTTTTCTTAGTGTCTCCTAAAACTTGAAGCCATAGGGAACAGGCAGCCACCTTAATCTCTTTACATGGTCCTTGCTAGGCCTCTCCAATCTCCCTTTCCCAAGCTCTTGCTTCTACAGACGTCCAATGCAATCTCTCTCCTCCTCAACGTTTCTTCAAAAGCTCATAAATGAGGGACCAAATCTTGTTCCCTCCTTCTCTATCACTGTCCTTGTGCTTCTCCAGCACCTCCTGAAAACTTCCCCTTGGACTTTTTCCTCCACCCATTGTGTCATCTCTGCCTACTCCTCCTCCTACCCCCTTATGCTCTGACTGCCCTTGCTTCCCTCCTCTGTCCTTCTTCTGTGGATTATCTGCTCTTCCTCCCTACTCTGTTAATCTTTCCCTTGAATTGTCGACCTACTTTCCACCACCATCTCCTTAGATACCTACCCCTTATTCACCCCTACCTTAACGCTTTGCTTCTTCATAATCTCTTTCACAATTATTCCTCTCCCTACCTCCTCCATACTATTCACCTCCTCGAACCTCCTCCACTCTCTCACCTCCTCCTTAATGTCCACTACTTCCCATCTCTTCTGTTCTCTCTCTCTCCTCCTCCTTAAGCTTCACTTCATCCTGCTTCTTTTGATCTCTCCTCTCCTTCTGCTCCTTTACTTCTACCTGCAACTTAGGTTCTCTTTGCAGCTCCAACTCCTCCTGTACCTCTACCCCCTATTGCATCTTTAACGGCTTAACTTGTATCAACACCTCCTTAAACACCTCCTTCTCAGTACATCATCCTAGGTCTCTCCACCTCAATTCTCCATCCACTCATCGCCTTCTGTGTCCACCACTCCCCAGTCTGCTGTATTTATCTCTCCACATCCGTCTGGGTCTACCTATTGTCTGCCTCCTGGTGCTAGTTTAACCCAGCTTCTTGGTTCTATCTTCCCAGGCCTCCTGGTTCTACCTTCCACAGCCTGCTGTGTCTACTTCCACCAGACAATTAGATTTGCTTTTTCCAGCCATAGTTTTGTGTCTACAGACCTTGTGAGATGACTGGTTGACTGCTTATGGTTCCTGTCTTAGTTCAGAGCCTTCTCTTTACCCCTATTGTTTTTATATAGGATTTCTGCAATCATGCACGGGAGACAAGCATGCAGGTAATGTAAGATCAAGCAAGGAATATCGAGGCTTGATAGCACCAAAAATTGGATCCGCCAGTCACGAAGTCAAAAAGAATATAGATTTATTCAGTACAGATTCAAATATCAAAGCAGATAGCTATCTGGCTCCAACACCTCGCAGTGTGTACCAGAACACACTCTGAGGGGAGTGAGTACTGGTCATTACAAAACATGCAGTATTTATACACAGTCCTGGTCATACCCCAGCCCATCTCCAAACGAATAGGTTACAAATGTGGGTGTGTGCCCAGTTCACATAACAAATATACATATTGGTTTGTACTTTTGACATGTTGTCCCATCCTTGAAGATTCAATTGTGTTGTTGGTTCTCCAGCTTAGGTTGATCCTAGTTTCAAGAAACAAATTCAATAGCTTATGGCTAAGGTACATAGTTCTAGTTTGTCTACCATTCAGTTCTTATGTTTGAATAATGCTGAGACTATTGATGCAGACAACACTTTAAATTGAAGTTCACTTTGGCTCTAAGGTTCCTTAAACATACTGACAAACTTTATTGTAATCAGCTGTGTGGATCTTTAGCTTTTTAAAGTAAATCCTGTTTCAAGAAATGTACAAAGGATTCCTTCAAAAACACACAGCATTTGTTTACATGCATTGTATATCACTGTTTGAGGGTGGATGAGTTTTGTAGACATAGATAACCCTTTGAAAAAGAGTTCATTCTGACTACAAGGTCTGTTTGCACAGGACAAATAGTCTGTTCCGCCAGCCCTAGTGTTGACATAGGCTCAAAGGTTGTTCCTGCTCTGGCAGCTGAAAACATGGTTTATCATTACTGAACAGAGAGCAAGAGTCAGAATCAAGATGGAGGATATTTTCCAAAATGGCGTTTGAAGTCAATTCTAATTAACTGCAGGTTTTAATACAAATGAGAAATGGCTTATGACAATATTCATAATCAGATGATATTCATGCGAATATGGTTCAACAGTACAGCCAGCTCTGTGGGACCCCCCCACTCATTGATTTCATTAAAGGGACAGGAACTTCTAAATTGCAATGTGATGAGCCTCTTGCACGTGGCATGGTGGGAGTAGCCAGGTGATCCTTCCTATGTTGAGCCAGGGCCCAGCACGACCATGGTTTATGGAAGGCACTTTATTCATTCTACCATCCATCAGCAGGGACAGGCTGGGACTTTGTAACAATCCTACAAAAAACATGCACAAATAACCACAGCTGAAATTCATTCTATGCACATTGCTTACATAGAGAAGTAGTAATTATGGATATTATGAAAATCTAATTTGATTTCACTATTTGGTGGATCAACAAGCTTGGCACTGCACAAGCACAGATAGGCCCATGGGGCATTATGCTACTATCTGAAGAGGTGTCTCTAGAGGCCAGTGTGGGCCAATGTGGGGCACTTTATTTACTTACGGGACTTTGCATGTCGTTGGTTTAGCCCATACCACTGGCCCACTGTCCTTTACATTTCTCCATGTCCCACTGATATTCCCCAACAAGCCTCTGCAAGGCACTACTCAAACAATTAATTGTGATATGATATGATATGGCATTTATAACGTGCTGATAAACATGTGTTTCAAGGCGCGACAAGGCAGGGAAGGGGGAACAGAGCTAAGACAAGATAACGATCCTACCAGGCGAGGTGTCATTCAGATCGCAAAATAAGTGTGAAATAACAAACTGAGATCCGCGAATGTGGCCATTTGTCCACTGATGCTGAAGACTATTTTCTGTTTTAGTCCAATCCTGCCACTTAATAGTATCAAAGGTGTATTTACCAATACATGCAGTATTACTACTGTTTGTATGTATTTTAATATGTGGATGTATTACCCAACTTAAGGGTTTTCAATATTTTGACCGTGAAGGTTGTAGGGCCCAGTAGCATTTCATATATGTGACTGCAGGTTGCGCACACCCAACTCTAATGTAGGCACCTAACTTTCTGAGCGACTTAAGATGCACGATAAAATAACTGGAAGACTACGTCAAAGTATCTTTTAAATAGGTCAAAGGAGGCTAGAAAAAGGCCCAGTGAACTTTGTAATGAGTAACAGTTGAAGCAATCATTTATAGAGAAAGATAAAAGGTCAAAAAGCTTAATACACGATGCATAGCGTGATGATTCTGCTACTGGTAACAGTGATAAGACGTGCTGGTCCTTGTGGTGTAAACCACTACCATTCAAACACCAGCTGCATTTAAATAAATATAAAAGAATATGTGTGGGATACATGTTGGGGCTCTTTAAATAGTTGAATCAATGCATTAAAAAAAGAATCCGAGACGCTAGTCGTGATTTTAGACTACAATAAAAGACAGGTCGATAATTCCTTTCCTTATTATTCCTAGCACATAACTGGAAAGTGGCATTATAAGCTTTAACCTTTTATTGGAAAATAAATTCCTTAAACCGAAAAGCTTAGTTTAGGCAATAATGTATTTCATGTTTTCTTTCCAACTGTATATACTTTAAGAGCGTAGTAGTAAGTAATTATGCAGCTTGTTGTCAGCGTTGGGTGCTCTGCCCGAATAGCTTCTGTTCTATAAAATGTAGGATGTAGAGAGATAGCTAAAACTGTGAAGTCTAGGCCAGTCAGAGTGAGCTTGTTTATTTAATAACAAAGTAGGGGCACACCTTCAAGCCTGGGTCGTGTATACTATGAAAGACCTGTATAACGCCAGGTCCATGTGAAGCCATCGTGATAAACTGATCATCTCACCAGCACCTCACATTTTAAGCTACATGTGCTCAGGAAGGCCAACCCCTTCATTAACCTACCACACAAAATTGAAATCATCAAAAAACACATAGCTCATCAAAAATTGATTATTGCAACAACGTGAATCTGTGCGCCGGTGTTGGGGCCTGATCTCATCGTAGAAGGTTGCAGTTTGATCCCAGCACCCCTGGCACACGTTAAAAGGTTTTTTTGAACAAAAATGTCTTATTCAGAAATTCTGCCAAGTAGTGTCCAGATCTATTAAATGGGTCATGATGACTGGATACATTAATGGTGATTTTACAAACAAAACATAGGGCCTCATTATGACTGAGGCGGTGGCCGTGCCGGTAAATACCAGCACGGCTGCCGCCAGAGTCATTTTCTTTTCCGGCACCCAGCAATGGGCAATTACCAGGTCATTCCGGCACCGCCGTACCCGGTAATTGCCCATTGCCGGGTGCCGGTAATTATTACTCCCCATTCCCATGGAGCCCATCTTTATAAGATAAGCATTTTAATTGCACACTTAATTCAATTCCATGAGTTTAATTGCACACTTAGTTGAACTGCAACAGTTTTAACAGGTGCGAAGGTGCAAAGGTCAAATGAACGGGGTTTCTTTAAACAACGTGAAAGCAAGGTTCCATGTTTTTTCTTTCACTTTGGTGTGTTAAGTCGGCTCGATTGTCCTGTTAAAAGAAATAATGCTCTTAAATGGCGTGGCTATTTTCTAATAGCAGATACATGCTTTCTGGTAATTCCATGGCTCCTTAAGACGTAAGAGTGTCAACAATGCAGTCAATGCGAGTAGTTATTTTCTGAATTTTACTCATTTCAAATGGTTGAGAGGGGGCAAAAACAATTTCCATGCACTAATACGGTGTAAAATGAGAGGTGCAAAGTACGATGATTTGTGCTTCTGTTCATTTGCTTCAGTACAAATCAGGGGCGTTGCTAGGGGGGGGGCTAAGGGGGCTATAGCCCCTGATCTTTTGGTTGTAGCCCCGGATAGAATCTCAGGAGCTACAGCCAAAAGACTAGCTAGCCCCCAGTCCCGACAGTTCAGACATCAGCGTAGCCCCGGGTCTTTTCCAGACCTAGCAACTCCCCTGGTACAAATCAAAGCTTAGCAGCTATAGGGGCTGCAACGTAATGTATGAAGAATTAAAAAAAAGCACTTGGTGTGATGCCCTACACACATGATTTGTGTATGTGTAAAGAAGTAATGACCCAAAAATGTGACAAGCAAAATAATTCAAAAGGCCAAATAATCACTGCACCGTTTTGCACGGGAAATAAGATTTGTTACATGAAAGAAGTTTCAGACCGTCCCGTATAACTGAATTCACATGAAGCAGGTCACATCCCACAACGTCACATCCTTTATAGCGGGAGAATACAAAATGTGATTATATATAGGTTACAATGTTATCCCACCACCCTCATTGGCTATCACCTACAGAACATGCTAATGCCCCACTATAATCCCTACACCAATTAGCCACACATTATCTAAAGCCACTCCCCTAACACGTGTCCCTTTCTGTCCTCACTGTCAGATCTAGGTCCGGGATTGCTTACTTGAACTTAGTAGCATATTAATAACTCACGATTGCCACATGATGTGCACTCCTCTATTCCAGATGTGACTGGAGTAAACTGGTGAGGCCAACTCTGCTTTGATTAGACAATAGGACTTCTCATTATGCCCGAGGCCATGGCGCACAAATCTTACCTCCCGACCTTGAACTTAATTTACTGGCATCCCTTCTGCTCCTCCTATGCCAAATCACAGGATGTGACAGACATGGCTCCGCCTTTATCTCTTTCAAACCCCAGGTGCCCAGTAATGACATGGCTGGTGCACCACTTTTGAACCTGAATTTCAGGTTTTTATTTACTTTGGTGTGTATCTGTGTGGATTCACATCGGATGACCGCTCTTGGGGAGAGCAGTAGTGCTCTTAAATATGTGCTTCGCCTCTTGGTATCACAAACCCTGGTGCCCTGTTCTCATGAGTTTGTCCTTCAAAGGGCTCAACCCTACCAGCACACATTCCATTCACACCATGTTCAGGCCCCACAACTGGATACAATTAAGAGTTCTTCTGGTGCACCTTGGCTGCTTCTGACCTCTACTTCTCTCCTAGAGAACGGCAGAATGGATTTGTTTTCAAGCTTACTACACAGAGCCACAGCTCCACATCGGGGCCTTTGTTCTGTTCTTCGGCCTCAACTTCCAAAATGGTGTTACTTCTGCCCTGACAACACACTGACATCACTGTTACCACAGCACCTTTCCGACTCCAACTTCCACCTACCTCAACTCTTCTCAAACTCCATACACAGGCCCCTACCGTTGCCTACAACAACTAAAAACAGAGCCTATAAAACTGCCCTATTTATAAACGCGGCAACCGCAACAGTGAAAACATGTGTTGCTCTTTCTGTGTTGCTGTATGTGGGTACCTAATATGTGTCAAACAAACTTAACTAAAAATAATATGTGCTCCTTTTTCTGTGAAAACCTCAATCTTTTCCCGCAATAGTTCATGCTATTAGGTTTTTCTAAACCTGTACCTTTATGCCTTGCTGGAACCCCTGGATGCGTAATATTAATTTAAATGCACCTTATCTATTTATTTTTTTACTTCTTCTCATTCTATCATACGTTCCATCTTGCTGACAAGAAACCATGTTTCCAAAATGCACAAGTGTAATGAATGCACGTCTCCCATGCTCCTCGCCATTCCCCATAGCTTCAGCGCAAATCCCTTGATCCCGTTAAGCCGCGTGAATGACAAGGTTAGGAAGTAAATGCCTTCACAGAAAGAAAACGTGTAAGTTAAACGAAGGAGCCTGCATTTGCATTTTTGAATGGTAACCTGCCGGAGTGAATAACTGCTAATTATGGAGTTTTAATTTAACACATTTACAGCGCGCCTTAGGGAACGCTTCCCCTTCAATGTGCATCTACTTGGTGCAGCATTCCCAGGTGCACGTTCCTTTTTGGCAATTTTGAGTTTTGCTTCCGAAATCTGTCCATGCATTTTGTCTATGAATTGGAATGGATTATCAAGCTCGGCTACCAGCTATGCCGAAGAGCTCCCTTATTAAGAAAACTATTGGAACACTCCGAGAGAGTGCAGCCAATTCGAAAATAGATGCACATTATTAATAGGACATTTGTAGACACTCAACCAGGGGTGTTGCTAGGTCTGGAAAAGATATGGGGCTATGCTAATTTTGGGACAGTCGGGACTGGGGGCTAGCTAGCCTTTTTGTTTGCAACACCTGAGCTTCTATCCGGGGCTACAACCAAAATACCTGGGGCTATAGCCCGCTCAGCCCCCCACACCCCCAGCAATGCCTCTGCACTAAACGCTGTTGTTTTCAAGCAAACAGGGCATATGATTGATTGATGGATTGATAAGTTATATATTATGCGACTAAACACAAGTGTTCCAAGGCGCAACTTGAAACACTTGTGTATATTGAAATGTTTTTGGCAGTACTAACACTTTTACGATTCCACTAAGACTAGGGGTGATGAATTTTGTGACTGTGATTTGTTTTAATATCAATAATGATCTTTTACTTTAAAGTACGATTCAGAGCATTTAAACAAAAAAATACTTGATCTTTGTTAAGATATCTTTAAAATGGTTCTGAAGGCTGCAAGAAACCGATCTGCGTGTGCAGGAGTAGTTCGCTAGCTAAAGGATTTAAGCACTTTAGCTGAGGCCTCACAATGGTCTACCCGGCATTAAAAGCAAGTCAAATTGTCCCCTAAAGGGCCCTGTAACTCACCAAATGATAGCACATTTGAGCCCAAGAGCTTGAATCATGCAGAACGGATTGGTAGAGCAGAAATAGACGGATACTATGTGTTATACAATTGAAGGAACTCAACATTTGGGCAGGAGTATTTATATTTTATGTGATGCTATGTTAATGGATGTTATACCATTCACTTCTGCCATTTGCATGGTCTCCAGGTGTTCTTGTAGATCTAAAAGAGAGGGAGTTGATGTAGGTTATTGGGGAGAAATCTAAAATGTAGGATAGCTTTGCTGCTAAGATAATGCATTCAGTGTGGTAGTACCAAGGTTCTCTGTGGGGGTCGGTTTCTATGTGGTCATTCAAAAATATACAAACGTATTATCTTCACCACTTTGCCTTTAGATGTAAAGGCAAGGCAGAGAGACATTTTTTAGAAACAGCCTCCACTGCTCCTGTGCTCTTTAGATGACTCCATCATGGGAATGCATATCTCTTAATTGTGTCCTTCAGGGGTTAGGAGGGCAGATCAATGTCATGGGGTTTGTTGGAACCGGTCAGGTTAGAATGTGTCTTGGTGCATGAGAGGGAGACTAAGGCACTGCTGGAAATGGATGCCGCGTAATGCATAATGCAGCGTCTCTGTGAGACGACTAGAAGACAGCACGCACCGAGAGCTGCAGTACGCACCGACAGAGTTTGAATATTCAGCCTAACTATAACTCATCCCAGTAGTACATAGGGGGGACAACCCTTTAACACGGCCCAAACACAAACTGAACAGCTCAGGACCCATTCGGGCATCAACTAAAAACACAATGGCCTTGAAAAGGACCCTAGAGGTCGAAAGATGTGTCGGCTGACCACCCAAGGCTATATGTCTGCTTTATCTTCAATAAAATATCTTAAATAAAAACAAATTGGGTTTCACTTAAACAATTGTGGGGATATTCATCCTTCCTAAAAAAAAAAAGCGTAAGGTATCCGGGACTCTGTCTATTACTCTTTAAAAAGGAATACTACCCTGCTGTCTCTACTTGTGGTCACTCATGAGCAACCGCTCTCAGGTTTTGGGTTTGCGGATCGGTGCTGCTCTTGAGAATTTCACAGTCAGAGCTATTGAGGTGTGCTGGAGAGACTCCAGTTGGGGGCATATAGCAAAGCTGAAAGGATGGCTGCACCCTGTCCTCTGCATCCCTGTCCCCATTAGTGTTCACACAATGCATGCCCTTATGCAGGGGTAGTAGCCAGATGACGAGGCCCCAGAGTTACCGTACTGATTTTGCAGCACAAATGCACTTCTCTGGCAGCAAGAAATCTACTTGCGGGATTTGAATCTTTGGTGTGTGCAGGTGTTTTCTGCATTATCTCCCCAGAAATATGTTTGCAGTATTCCTGACAACTCCAATTCTTAGGTCAAGGGCTGGAGGTTTCAGCCTGAGCTACTCAGCTCTGTTGCGTAGCTGATGCTAAGCTTTTCTGCACATGATGGCTCTTACATTGGCAGTCTGATCTCCAAGGGATTGAAACTCACGTCACTAGCCCTTATGGCTAACATTGTAAGCATGTTTTTCAGTATTCTTTATTTATTGCAGTATTTTGATTGGATGCCCACTGTCGAGGTGGCTGCATATGGTATAGTGCTTGATATTTCAAGTTCCAGTTATACATTGTGTGTGGGCTGACAAGAGTTTATGCTCCGGTACTGGTGTTGTAAACCCAAACCAACAAGAGTTCTGCACTCTAGAATTGTCCTTTCAATGTAACGTATTTTAAACAAATCTTCAATTTGTATGCCCTCCAATCCTCATACAGAAATTGCCTGCACAGTGAAATTATTATATGTTTCATCCCTAGGATAGCTTTGACATGCTGACAATCATAGAATATTTACAGTCAAAAGCAGGGTCGGCCTGTCTGCACAATGTCTATCACCATTAGCACCTGTGTAGTTCCCTACATGGGTACAAAGGGGGTTTAATAAAAGAAAAAAAGAAAACTTAACCGGTGGTGTGGTGCGTCTACACTTTGTAGTTCCTGAGGTCTATTTTCTATGTGGATGACCGTGGCGTCATTAACAAGGAAAAGGATTTCAGAGACTATGATGTTGCAAGGCACCACACTGCAAGGTAAGTTGTCTTTGTTTTAATAACCACTCTTAGCACCCACGTAGTGACTACACAGGTACTAAAAGGTTAGGAGGGAGGGGGCGAAGGTAAGGAGAAGCGGAGAAGTGAAGGGGGCGCTGGCTATCAGCACCCAGCCTGCTCACATACCGGGCTTCTAACATACAATACACGTTCCGAACATCCTGTTTGGCTAGCGCCCCTTCCAGGGTGCTTATGAGGATTTTATGTGCATTGTTTGTGCAGAGAGTATGTCAGCCGGCTAGCAACTCTCACTCAACTGGACTCCATATTTAAAGAGAGAAGCAAAATAAAGACTGTTCTCTCACATATGAGCAAAGTCACTGCACGTCGAGGAATTTGATGGCCAATTTCTTTACCGAATATCAACAATGAGAAGGGCTAGCTTACCATTTCCAGTATAACTTGGTACACCACGAATTGTGACCTTGGATTTGGCTGGAGTTTGCTGCAACATTGTCAAACGCTTTTAAAACAAAAACAAATGTTGGCAAATATCATTTTGATAGTTCTATCAAATGATATGATATTATATGATATTGCATTCAAAACGCGCCTGTACACAAGTGTTTCTAGGTACCACAAGACAAGGGAGGGAAGACAAGACAAGCAATCTTACTAGGTCTTGTGGCATTCAGATTGTGCAAGTGTGACATTGAGAGGTGCTGGGGGAAGGGAGTGGGAGAAGTGCAAGGGAGAGGGTAGGGGGATGGGTGGTCAGGGCCAGTAAGGATCTGGGTAAGTACAACCAGAGCAGCGCATCTCTGGGTAACTGCAAGACAGTCTGGGGGTTGTAGAGGTTACGGGTTACAGATTACACTGCCTAAGAGCACAGTAGGACATGCAGCAGTGTAAGGAGGACTGGCCGTAGAGGAGCCTGGAACCCAGTGAGACTCTCAGGGTAACAAGCAACCAGTCAGCACATCAGACAGGAGGCTATCAGAAGAGCGAGAGAGAGAAGGCAGAGGAAAAAAGAAGGGTCCTCAGCTGCTTCCAGAACTTCAGGTGGTCCGGCTTCAGTCATATAGGGGTAGGGAGGCCGTTCCAGACGGATGCACTCACTCACTGTCTGGAGAAGCATCTGAACCTTAGAGAATTCAAGGCAGCTGAGCAAAGGGCTCGAGAAGGAAGGTACCTAGGTAGAGAGAGTTGGATGTAGTGCAGGCCCCAGCCCCAGAAAGCCTTGTGGACAATGCAGAGGGACTTGAACTTGATACTTGCAGCCCCCGGGAGCCAGTGAAGAGAGTTCAGGGCTGGAGGGAAACAGTCCCTGGGCTTGAGGCCAAGGATAAGTCTTGCAGTCTTGTTCTGGATTAGTCACAGAGGATGCAGACTAGAAGCAGGAAGATTGAGCAAGATGCTGTTGCAGTAGTCAAGCCTGGAGAGAACCAGAGCTATGGAGACAGTGAGCTTCTGGGGAAAGTGAGAAAAGGAAGAATACCTCTGAGGAGGTCCAGCTGGAAGTGGGCTTTCTTGGCAAGGTCCATGATGTGAGAAGAGGAAAAGGTGAAAGTGGAATCGAAGATGACACCAAGGTTTTTTGTCACACAGGGAGGCATGTGTAGAAGGCCAAGGAGGGTGGTGAGAGAGGGAAAGCCGGAGGAAGGGCCCCAAAGAAAAGTATCTCTGTCTTACTGGCATTAAGGCAGAGATCGTTGGAGGAGCACCAATCCTGAATTGTGGAAAGACAGTCAGGCATGAGTGAGGCAGGAGAGTCAGCTGAGGGAAGCCTGAAGGAAAACTGAGTGACATCTGTATAACACTGAAATATGGAGGAGAAGGTGGAGATCAGGTGGGCCCAAGGGTCAGATAGACATTGAAGAGCTAGGGAGAGACAATAAAGCCCTGGGGGACACCACATATAGAGAGAGTGGTGGTAGAGAAGAGGGATCCAAGTTGGACCTTGGAGGGCAGTCCAAAATGAAGGTGTTCAGCCATGCCAGAGCCTGATCCATGATACCCAGGTTCTCATGAAGTCAATTGATCAGGGTGGAGTGATTGACCATGTCGAAATCAGAGGAAAGGTCAAGGAGGATGACGACAGATAGACAGTGAGAGTCAAGATTAGAGAACAGATCTTCATGGGTGTTCAGAAGAGCAGTTTCTTTGCCTCTGGCTGCTTTGAAGCCAGCCTGATGGTCGTGGAGGCAAGCAAAAGATTCAGTGTGGAGAGTAAGCTGGTAGATGGCCAACTTTTCCAGGAGTTTGCCCAGGAAAGGAGTGATAGAAATTGAGTGATAGTTTGCCAGACAGGTAGGATCGACAGAAGGCTTATTTAGGAGAAGGCGCACAAGGGTGTGCTTGAGGAGGGGGAAAAGACTCAGTGGTGAAAGAGTGACTGCAGAAATCAGCCAAGGCTGCAGCAAGGGTGGCAATGTGGTCCTTGATAGTTCTGGAAGAGCAGGAGAGCACCTGTTCAGCAGAAACATTCATAGATAGCACTTGTCTCAAACCATTGTCAGGTGTCGAGAGAGAGAAGGAGGAAAAAGGAGGAGAAGGAGAGGCAGCCAAGGGGGGCCTGAGAGAGGTAGAGGGGGAGGATGAGGAAAGTGAGGACAGGATGTCCTGAGTTGTATTGGTGAAATGAGAAGCAAGTGCTGTGTAGATGGAATGGGAGGGGACAGGAGAGGGGGAGACTGCAGTAGGATTAGACAACTCCTTGCAGATTTCAAAGAGTATGGCCATGTTGTTGGTGGCTGCATTGACGCATATGGACTCTCTTCTTGGAGGAGAAAGAGAGTCTGTAATGCCTTAGGAGCAGGCAACAGGCCAGTTTGTCAAAGGATGCACCTGAAGCGCTCCACTTCCTCTCAGCCATCCTGGACTTGAGTTTCAGGGCGGCAAGGTCAACGTCATTCCAAGAGTTGTACTTGGAGAGAGGATTCCAACGGATTCTCAATGATAGCACCAAAAGGAAGAAATCTAAAGACACAACAGCCACAAAACTTGAAACCATAACACACAAACAGCTGGGTTGTGGTAAGTTCCAATTTTCTTTTTCCATTCAATGACTCCAGTTTTCAAGTGTGCCATTGCAACCTTGTTGCAGCTTAATTCCCATGATCCCGAAGGAAATATGCATTGGCATTACTTTTGTCTATTCGTGGGATAGGCATTTGGCAGGCATTGCTAAAATGGTACTACTTGGAAATACCATGGCAACAGCTGGACAATGATGCGAGTACCAAGGCATATGAGATCAGTGTTTTACAAATGCCTAATACCTATACAAATGTTAAACAAGTTGTATTTGTCAACGTTTTTTCATAATAGGACTTCTGTGCAGAGAACAGATGTGAGGACACACATATTGTTTATAAATTAAGAGGCTGCAGGCTTACTTGATAAGCCAATTTGTATTTGACCAGAAGATCATTTACAACTGCAATTAAGCAATTAACTGTCAGAAGACATATTATAAATAACACTGGCTGGCCCTCTACCGTAACAAGTGTATGTTACTGTGTGACAACTGTAGATCAACTGACACCAAGAGGGTGTGTTTTGGGTGAGACAGTCAGGGTGAGGGCAGGAATTTCCATAGGGTTTAGCATACCAATGGGCAATGACTCAGTGGGTAAAAATAAACAATGCCTACAGTCTGTGTCTCTGCTTGCATCCTATCTCCCTCCTACATGTGTCCAATGCAATAGTTATGGCTTGTAGGTGGCACTACAACATTACCTAAAAGCTAAAACTAGCAAGGGCTTCTCCAACTACTCTAAAAGCTTAGGTTGTCACAAACCACTATGGGATCTTCTCACAGTAGGGTGCTTCCGGTTATTCAGTGTGAATTGGTATAGACTGTGGATCCCAAACCCATACAAAAATACACACATTCTGGAGAAAAAATGGTTACCCAGGTTGTATTCACCATGGACCCTTCTACTGAACATGTACTTTAAAGTATTTCAAGTCCATAAAAAGACAGATTCTCCCATGGTTCTCCAATTTCCATTGGCCAAGAAGTCTCAGAGACTAAGGTGGATCAGCAAAAATAGATATCTACTTGGGATACTAACAGATAAATCTAAGCAGAACTATGGGCCTCTGTTTTAGGTGAATGGACTGGCTGATGTATAATGCTGCTCAACAAACTGGCTTCAAATCAAACTGGCATGCAAACACGCCACAAAAATACTACTAGTGAGGCACCAGGGCAGGAACGTCATTTAGAGGTCACCGAGGTCGCAACTGCGACCTCTGGGGTCTCCCTTGCGACCTCTAAAAAAAAAAGTCAAAAAAAGAAACATTTTCTTTTTTTATTTTTGTAATGCAAGCTCCTGGGTTGTGGCCAGCACCATGTGGCTCTTTACTTCTGTAGTGGCTGGCTTTCTTGTTCAGGCCCATTAAAAAAAAGAAAAAAAAAGAAAAGGAGTGCCACAAGTCTAACACTTTCAGCACTGACCCTAAATAAGAAAGAATAGGAATACCAAATAATGAGCCTCATTATGACCCTGGCGTTAAGGGTTTAATGGCGCCGTAAAAGGTGTCAGCGCCGTTAAAAACTTAACGCCTGATTATGAGGTCCCTTTGCGGGACCCAACCTTAACAACTGGTTTTTCCAACCGTTAAATTAGGGACCCGTAAAGGGACCTTGGTGCTAGTAATGGTACCGCAATTTGCGGTACCGTTATTAGCACCTTCCCCATTCCCATTGAGCCCTCTGGGGCAAAAATGGTAATGGGGAAGGGCCATGGTTGCATGAGGAATTACTGCCCCACCAACCTCGGAATGGGGAGGTAATTCCCCATTCCGCCATGGCGGACACCGGCATGGACCATGGTTCTAATAGCACCATGGTCCTCCGCCTGGGTCGTAATGAGACCCAATGTGTCTTTCTGGAATTCTATACAATAATTGCTAGACTCATTAAAGGTTTATTTCAGGCACACTTCAGGGGGGTGAGTCACTGATTTAGTCTGTTCTTAAATGCGTCAACTCAGCCTTTCATCCTTCTGGGGTCGATAAATGAGTACCAACGCAGGTTGGTGATATTGGGTGCATATTTTTTCTATATTAATATGGGCCTATGCACAATGATCTTAAAGATACATATGGTGATCCATTCTTGTATGAAATGTCAGTGCTACGTGATGCCACTTCCTGTTTTGCCAATGGGTGAAAGGTCATGTTGCATTGCTTCCCGCAATATCACTTCGGTGTGGGGTCAAATGACATCACTTCCTGTGATGTAATTGTGGGTCAAGGGTCGTGTGATGTCACTTCCGCTACCCCTGGCATTTTGGTGAAATTATGTCCCTCCACCAGGGCAGAATAGAATAGTGTGCTATCGACGTGGGGGATCTTCCCGTTAAGATGAATTTACCAGTCTCATTAGATTTGGCAGGTGAATGGTGGCAATAGGTGTTGAGGGTGACAAGGAGGTAAACATCAACAACAGCACAAAACAAAAAAAAGGGCTTGCCAGCAAAAGAACACACCAAACGGATGCCTGAAAATCCAAGGTGGCAGCACTGTCACCAGTGATAGAACATGGACATAAAGTACACCCAGATTTGCTCACACGGCGCAGCCACAAGGAATCATTGGCCTCTCTATTGTATTTTATTTATCCATACAAAAATGTAGAGCACATTGTTACTTTATCCGGATAAGCTTCTCTGTGTGCCAACGTAGAGTCTCTGCCACATTTCCGCAGTCCCGCCATTTGCATATGTTCATGGACTTCCAGAGATTATGACAGTGTGCAGGAAACGGCTGATATCAGCGTGAGGCCACAGTGAAAAGAGAAAGCGAAGTCTACACTGAATGTGGCACGGTACCGATGTATCCTGCCATTAGTGGGAGTGAAGACCAGAAAAGATTAGAGACCCCTGTCTCCTGTCGCTGGCGTGAGCATTAAAGGAATCTAGGAAGGCAGCCACCATAAACTATGGTGGGAGAGAGAGAGAGAAGAATTGGAAATGAGGATTTCTGCAAAAGAAACAGTCAGGTCCTCATCATGGAGAAGGGGAATGAGAAAATTCAAAGCAAAAAAGGTTGAAATAGACAGAGTGACAAGTGAGAAAAAGGGGACAATTGATCAGTCGGAAGGGATTCTTTACAGTGGAGAGCACAGGCCAATAATGGTCGAGTTTCCCAAAGCCATTCTGACTGCTATGTCAAATAAATGTCTAAGGTGGATGTTGATTTCCACCAGACAGTTCTCAAAAGCCTTGTTTTGAAAAGGACATTTTGCATATTTATACCACAATCTAGGTGAACCTCAGCAATGGTCAGATCTGAATGGCACGGTCTCCAGTGCAAACATGGTGTTGTAGAAGGTGCCATGGTAAAGTAATGGCTGTCCTTTCACTTTCCTGATTCAGGTCCACTAGGAACTTTTAACAAGTATGCACAGGATCCACAGGGTTAGTGGACAATTTCCCTTATTAAAGGACTAATGCACAGGAGCACATGCCCTTAACCGTGAAGCGCAGTTGAGGCATGGCAGCTGTTTGCACTGCATTCTGAAACAAGTTGCCTGGAAAAGGTATTGAGAACCTCTTACAAAGTGTGTGTACTCCAGGGCCTTCAACCTGTGGCTCTCCATATGTTTTGAACTACAGCTCCCAGGATCCCTCAACATTGACTATGCTGGTGTGGGCTGAAGGGTGTTGTAGTCCAAGAAATCTGGGGAGCCAAGTTGTGTAGACACGTGCCACACAACAACTAAAAAATCCCTGCTGCAATAAGAGGCTGACCTCAGACATACCCAAAGACAGGAATGTGCCTTTGGTGTTTCAGTTTTGGTATTGACACCCTCAAGATTAAACTTTTTGTTCAAGCAAATGACCTTCTTTTTAAGAGATCCTTGTTTGAAGATCTCAGTGTTGCAAAGAAAAATGTTTAAAAGGAAGAAGAGAGAAGATTCTGAGTCCAGTAAGGGATGACTAAATATTAAGACCGCGAGCCGATCAACAGACTTCTGGTCTTGGCCTCATGGTGGGACTGTTATCAACACTGGATTTTGGCCAGAGAAACAATGAAAATTAATTGTATTGAATCCTCAACCATGTCTATGTACTTCGGCTACACTTCTCTAATCATCAAATTTTTACAAACATAACATTTGTGATAATTTGAAAACTCATGAAGCTGTGGACTGTCAATACCCAGTTTAGTTGAATGCTTTAGACATCAGGACAGAAAGGTGTACAATGCACTGTTGCCAACAGATTACAAGTGATTACACTTGTAATCTCGTAATCTCGACTCTGACTCCTTGACTACCATCGTGGCTCCTCGCCCTCCCTGTGCTTCCTCTTGCTTCCGCTCTTTCTCGCTCCACTTGCCTGGAATTCTATACCTCTGGTGGCTGTCCTTAATCTATTTATGTCCACTTATGTATTGTCCCCAGTGACTGTTCCATTTAGTCCCCTCCACAACCTTGTCGGAAGGTTCCTGAAACTCACCCCACTGTAAGAAGCTGACTGCTTCCCGTCAAATCAGATTTTCTATTGAGTGTTCTTTCTTTTGTGATCAAAAAAGCATTGTTCCTCCTGTATATAAAAAAATAAATAAACCTGAACGTCATCCTTGAGGCACCACCACTAAGTAAGGTTATAGTCATCACCATCATCATAGTTTTAATTTGGTTAAAAATAAACAATATATCAAGAAAAATAGCTTGCAAAAATACTTAAAAAACATCAATGAAAAGGCATCATTATAAAAAGTGCAATCAATGCACATGAAAATAATACCTTAAAAGATAAACAATGTTCTAAAACATAATCACAGTTCGGATTTCATAGGTACATTGTCAGACGTTAATGCATTTGAACAATCAGTGCAAATAACCAACTTCTAAAAAACAAACAGTTTATATGAGACTTACAACAGTTTAAATCATTATCGCCAACATGGTAAAATAAACTAAAGGGAATTCATTCTGAAGACATTTTAAAAGCATTCAAAGTATTTTAAATATAAAATTTAAGCCATTAAACAATCGGCCTCATTACAAATCAGGCGGTCCGGAAATAACGGTGGCGGTAAACCCGCCGCCACCGTTGTTTCTGGACCACCTGATCCCGACTCCTGCAGTTGGGAGGTGATGTTCCCGCCAGGTCTGACCTGGCAGGTTTAACACTGCCCGCCTGCAGGCGGACGAGGAAACACCGGCAGCATTACTGTCAAACTAGAAATTATATCGTGCCTCCTATTGCTATGAATATATGTATATTGGTCTACGCCAAGCTGCTAACAAGCTGCTTATAAACTACATGTGAATAAACTCGCATTGCAAGGTCCTGACCTTAGAAACCATATAAACTGTCATTTTGGGTCAAGCCGCCATTTTAGGTTTTCTTGCTCTATAAAGTCACCATGTGAGCTAAAATGGTAGCCTATGTTATTCAGAACAGAACTCGATTGTCATGACCTCTGTACAGCTAATGTATAACTTGCCTGCAGGCCACTTGTTAGGGTCATGAGCTGAGACCTTGTCCTTCTGCTGACCTGTGTGCAATGGATTACCTGTATCACCGAAACTGATCTATAATTGAATGAGAACACCTGCTTAAACTACATTGTATAAATTAAGTCCCGCATTGTAATGTTAGGCCTAGAGCATACATTATTACCATTTCTTCTTGTTAATGTATACACCTAAAATGAACTAGATTTGACCTGGCAAGTGACCCTAGAGCAGTAACTTATTTATGGAATGGTTAACCTGAAGAAAGGCTGAACAGCAGGCTTGAAATGTATAAAAGCCTGACTGTTTCAATGAATATTTGCACTCACTGAGCACACCGAACCACGCCGGAGTTCGCAGTGTTGTACTGAGGGTCGATGGCTATCTGAATTTTGTTCTGTTCTTTTGTAACTGGATTCAGTATAAAATAAAGTACTTTGTATGTTCCTTTGTAACCTGTGTTTGGTGTGTTTCCTTTTTGGTTACCCTACCTGATATTATTTCCTTGGTTTCACATTACGAGATGCTGCCAGTGTTTCCATGATCCCGATTCCCATTGAGTTCCATAGGACTCAATGGGAATGGGGATTAACACCATTCCGCCTGCGTGATTCCCGGGAAACCGGGGTTGTAATGCCCCGGTAATTCTGGGAATCACCGAGGCGGAATGGTAATACGAGTCCGGAGGTAACCAGGCAGTTTTACTGCCTCGGTTACCGCCAGACTCGTAATGAGGCCCGATGTGTCTTTGGCAAAGTCTCCAAGCTTTGGCAAGGTAACTCGAAATTGCGTATACCCGAGAGACATCATTGGCAGTTTTGAAAAGGTCTATGGCCCCAAGTATCATGCCAATGCTATTTGCCTTCGGCAATGGTAAAGAGCATTTTCAACGTAGGTATTTCAACTCGGGACAAAAAAGCAACAAATTAAAAACGTCTTCCTTGCTGTACCTAAGTATTGGGCAGTTAGTGTTTCCCTCGGGATTCCATTTTCCTGTGAACCAGTTTAACTGGAGATGGCCCAAACCAAACTGTGTGTACAGAGTCTCCAAAGGTCTAGAGATATTTTGGACTACAACTCCCATCGGTCCTAGCCAGCATGGCTAATGGTGAGGGATACTGGGAGTTGAAGTCCAAAACATCTGGAGAGCCACAGGTTGCAGACCCCTGGTCTTGAGATTCTGGTCCAGTTATAGTAACACATCTTATCACAGCACTGATACTACTATAGAATGTTATTTAGTTCTGCATGCAAGTTCGATGCTCAAGTGTATCTATTTCAGACCTGGGTAGAAACATGTGTATGTGTGCATGTGGGGGAGCTTGGAAAGAAAGGGCTGTGCACATGTTCTACAATGGACGTGTTTGCAAGTTTAGGAGAACATTAGAACATTAGAAGAGTTTGAATGATTTCTAAAACGATAAACATGTTGTTATAGAAGTATATAAATAGGCATGGTCGCCATAGATAACCTAAAACGACCTATCAGTGTATACATAATACATGTTCTGCAATATTTAAAAGCACACCTGTGTTAGGTAAAACCTGGTGCAGTCACACTGTGTGAGACTATACAATACTTACCTGCTTGGTATTCGGTAACCCAATTTTTCGTATAGGCATGTACCACACAAGTTTGTAGTGTGACTGAGCAGCCAGGTCTATATCAAGATGGGGTACGTGTGAGCTGTAGAAATTAAATCTGTCAATACAAGTAAGCAAGTAACACTTACACTCAAGGTTTCAGTTATAAATAGTTATTTATGCATTTGCACATCAAGTTTTAGTTAAGCATTCTTGAAAAAGGCAATTGTTTGTAACAGTCTAGAAAACTTTAGAATAACTTTTCAACAGTCAATAAAGTTGGTGAATACGCTTTGGATATGCTAATACATTTCTACTACACCCTGAAGTGACTTCAATAACAAGGATAGTATTGCATTTATATATACCACCCATATACTTTTCAGACTCTGATTTTCAGAAAGGAAGGCTTAGGGAAAAATAGGAAGGTTAGAACATTTACTTATAATGTGAGGACAATTTGAATCCTCCAATGAAATCTCGGTGAGCCTTTCCCAGCAGAAAAAGTGTTCAACAATTTTCAACCTACGAGGGAGAAGCAATGACAAAGCAATTGATTCAGAAAGGTGCCTTTAGGGAGCCAAGACAGCCAAAGTAATTTGAACAAAATCAATGGTTATGTTATGTTTTGAATTTATAACGTGCTCCCGGTACCCTGGGACTTAATGCGCAAAACATAAAGAAATAAAAACAATACAAAGACAAGGGGCATGAGCAGCATCAGCCAAGACCTGACTTGGGTGAAGCACATAGAGAGGCTAGCAGAAGTTCTGATGTACTTCTCGGAAAAAAAGTAGTTCACATCGGTCAGATAGTTCAGAAAATCACTGTAGGAACACACGCTGTTACGCCTGTGCACTGATGCAGATAGAATATCTCCAGTTCGACTTTCCTTGTTCCCTCGACTCGGGTGAGGGTACTCTGGATCAGGATTTTCTGGAGCTTTTAGCCAGATTCGTTACGCGGCAGACCCTGCACTCGGTTATGGACACTCAAGCCCTGGCATTGGGCTTTTGCAGCAACAGAAAGGCATAGCAAGACAGGGATTGCGTCAAAGTGGAGTTTGTCTCGGGGTTAATTGGCCCCACTAAATGAAGGGGAGAAGTCGTTCCATCCGGAGCTTCTCTGTCGAGGTGAAACAGGAGGTCAACACAGCAGCAGGGCTTCACTGGGCAATTCAAGATCCAGAAGGTTGCAACAGGCTTCTGTTCAAGGTTTCTTCATTAGATGTTTGTTCCAGTGGTCGACTCTGTTTTTAGACCCAAAACCCTTGCCTTTTAAGCTACTTTTCCTATTCATGCACAGTCTAGGCTGTCAATCATGCTGCAGGGTGGCTGTCCTGCAGCCAGCCAATCAGGACTGGTTTCATTCAGGCACTCCTAGAGACAAAGGACAGGAGAGTTTTGGGACCCTGCCTCACATCCTATCATTCCAGACACACTGGAGCCAGGGGTGGGCTTCAGGGCTGAAGCCTGCCAAAGACAAAACACAGAAATGGCTCAAACCTGTCTCAAAGCCTAGATAAAAAGCCAAGAAAGACCTCAGAAACAGACAATGGCAAAAAAGAAGACGTAGGCCATTTTGACAAAATGGACACCCATGGGTGCTGTACTGCCGTTCAGCTTGCGGTAGATAAGCATAATGGTAGTAAAAAATAAACCACTGCTACCAGCCATTTAAAGTAGTAAGGGTGATAAAAAATGTTACATGAGAAAGCAGGATACAGGGCTACTAGGTAACCCCCAGCACTCCACATAAAATGGTGTGTGCTGGACCTACAAAAGGAAAAAGGTAAGTAAGATGAATTTCACCTTACTATTCTTGGGAACGGTAATTCACCGAGAAAAGGTATTTAAACCTTAAGAGAAATCCAAAGGACCTCAGTGACGGGACTGAAGGTGCTCTGCATCACTATACAAAAAGCAGATGACTATGGAGTTTGTCATACTCCAAAAACAGTGAAAACACAAAATACTAATCAGGGAAAAACACATGAGGGAGAAAAAGGACCCACTCACTCAGGAGTTAAAGTTAAAAAGTCCAGCAAAAGAGCTGGGGGTCTCTAAGGTTGAAGGGAATTAGCTCACAAATGAACATTCTTCCTAACAACCTGCCTTATGGTGTCGAGTGACACTTTTCTAAACAAATATGACGAATTCATATTCATACTCGCACTCTCCCCTTCGAAAAAGTTTGAAAGTTGTATTCTCTAAGTTTAGAGCTGTTTCTTACATTTTTCCCAAAACGAGGTTCTCTTGCTTCTGTGTGTTACATCCGCCCTACGTCTTGCTACGCGGTGACGCAGGGCGTGCTAAATAAAAGCCCCGCCCCCGAGTTCGGGAAGGCAGTTCCGGGCATACGATCTACAAGTGTGTGGCGTATTCTTATGAGCTCCCGCCGGTGCTGCAACAGAGGCCACGCGGCCTAGCGAACATGAGCCAGCCCCCGCGCATGCATCATCGCGGGGCTGGGAACACAACAATGGCGAGGCCGTGCTAGAGCTAACATTCACTTGGCGAATCTCATCTCGCGGGTGCCCCGCGAATATAGCACATCCGTTTTGGGACACCTGGTGGGGGGGGGAAACGCGCACGTGACCCCCCACCGGGAAAAGAAAAAAAATATATATTTTTTTTCCTTGTAACCTGCATCATCCGAGACATCGACACTGATGTCATCCTGTCGCCAGAAGACACTGGCAACTCTCCACAACATCGTATCTCAACGTGAGGGTACCTAAGGACTTTCTCTCCTCCCCCAGGGAACGGTAAGCCGCAACAAAGCCCAAGGAAGCCCAACAAGGCCGCACGCCATTTCCTCTGAAGGGCCCACGCCAAGTCTGTGTGGGTGCACGTCATCATGGCTGCCGGCACATCAACCCCTGGGCCCTCCACGCCCTCTAGGATAGCGGCGAACCTATCAATGGCAACACCACCACTTCACACACAAGGAGGGTCATCAACACTGGTACAACCTTTTGACCCATTCACTGACCCATCGTCCAGCGGATCACGATGGCAACTACGGATACAAAAGTTCGATATGGCGATGGAATGCAAAGACATAACGACGGCCAGAAAAATGAAGGCACATCTACTGCTCAGTGTGGGCGATGAGGTACTGCGCCTCTTTAACTCCATAAACATTGATGATGGCCAGGATGCATACCTGAGTGCGAAGGATGCCTTGACAGCACACTTTCTCCGACAACTGAACCCGGACTACGAAACGTTTATCTTTTGCACAACCATACAGGCAGCAGATGAAACTCTGGATGCCTACCACATACTGTTGAGAAGTTGGACATGCCCTGTGAGTTCACAAATGTTGAGAAAGAGATACGGAGGCAAATCATCAATGGCATCCACTCAGAAAAGCTGAGGCGACTGGTGCTCAGCGAGAGAGGTATTCCCTTACAACGCATCCTTGAGCTAGGACGACAAAGGGAATTAGCCCACACCAGAGCTGCCAACATGGAGGCCACACTGCACAAGTTACAACCCCCCAGCAACACAGCTTTGGTGGCCCAGATCTCCAACAGACAATTCACAAGGGATGATGTCAGTGGTGGTCATGCCCAGAACAGGTGGCAACCTCGCATCCCAGGGCCCATGGAATGCGGCTGGTGCGGTGGACCACGACATGGTCGACGGAACTGTCCAGCACAAGGCACCACATGTGGAGCATGTGGCAGAAAGGACCATTATGCGAAAGTATGCAGATCAGTGAACGTGACATCACAACCATCACAGAACCCTCAGGAGAAGAACACGACCAAGAAAAAGAAGCAGGCCAATGCAAGAAGAGTCGTTGTCACCAACTCCTCGACGGAAGAAGAAGGAGATGATGTCTCAGCCATGCAACAGGACGTCAGCAAGGAAAATGACAGAAAAGGCAGAAAGGTATATCTGGTGTCCACACTAGACCAAGATCAAAAATCCAAAAAAGCTGTCCGAAGGCGAAAGTGCATGGCCACCATCCAAGACCAGCACATCCTGATGACCATTGACACGGGTGCCTCGGTAAATGTCATGCCCGTAAGCGTATTCCAGACTTTAAACCCACAACCAAACCTGAAAAGTACTGACACGCGTTTGTTTGCATACAGCAGCCGGAAGCCCCTACCAGTCGTCAGCAGGTTCCGCACCACGCTGGGTCACGGTGAAAACAAATTGTCGTAAAAATGTATGTTGTGAGAGCAGGGATTGAAAGCCTTCTAAGTGGAGATGCATCGGAAGACCTGGGTGTGGTCAAATTCATCAGCCATGTCGACTCAGCCGCTGAGGTAGAACACATCCTCAGTCTATACCCCAATCTGCAAAAGGGAATAGGTTGTCTAAAAGGCAAAACCATCAGACTGCAAATTGATGAGTCAGTACAACCAAGAGCAGTGAGGCACAGGCGAACACCATTCCACATGCGGGAACAAGTGGAGAAAGAACTCAAGGCACTAGAATCAGCTGGCATCATAGAGGAGGTCACAGGACCTACACCCTGGGTCTCTCCGATGGTGGTGACAAGGAAGCCCAAGCAACCTGGAAAAGTCCGGATTTGCATAGACATGCGCCTTCCAAACACCGCAATCAAAAGGGAACGACACATCACACCAACGATCGATGAAATTGTGGCTGACCTCACAGGGTCTTGTGTATTCTCAAAAGTCGATCTGAAAGCGGGGTACCACCAGCTCAAACTCCACAGAGACTCCCGCTACATTACAACATTCTCGACGCAGCTAGGACTACGGAGATACAAACGCTTAAGCTTCGGGATCTCGTCAGCCGCTGAAGTTTTTCAACAAACCATTCAAGAAGTCATCAGGGGCATACCTGGCATCCTGAATGTAAGCAACAACATTTTAATCCACGCTCCCAACAAGAAAGAACACATCAAGAGACTGCAGACCCTATTGGGCAGGTTGGAAAATGCCGGACTCACTATACAAAGGGAGAAATGCGAATTCCTCAGGCCAGAAATCACCTTCTTTGGCTACAAATTCAGCAGCACAGGAATCTCCCCTGACCTGCAGAAGATTGCAGATATTCAGGCTGCCAGCCCACCACTGACTCCTACGGAAGTACGCAGCTTTCTAGGTATGGCCACATACTGTGGCAGGTTCATCCGAAATTTGGCCACCCTGTCTGAACCATTACGCGACCTGACCAAGGCCAACACCAAATGGGACTGGGGGCAGAAGTGCCAAGAAGCTTTCGAGAGCATCAAGGAATCCCTGTCCGTTGACACCAAAATGCCATACTATAACACGGAACTCCCCACAGAACTATACGTAGACGCGAGTCCTGTAGGGCTAGGAGCCATCCTAATGCAGACAACCAAGGAAGGGGAGAAAAGGCCCATTGCGTACGCCTCAAGAGCCCTCACGGCAACAGAGCAGAGATACTCACACATCGAAAAAGAGGCCATCACCGTGCTGTGGGGGTGTCGACACTTTCATCTGTACCTTTATGGACATCGATTCACAACCATCACAGATCATAAACCCTTACTACCCATTTTCACAGGCACGTTGTCACACCCGCCGGCAAGAATCACCAAATGCCTGCTCCATCTTCAGCAGTACAACTTTGAACTTGTCTAGCAACCGGGCAGCGGGAATACCGCAGACTTCCTCTCGAGACATCCTCAAGCGGCAACCCAACAAGAAATCCTAATTGCCGAAGAGACTGAGGAACATATATGCCATGTTGTACGAGCCATGAGACCCAAGGCCGTCAGCATTGAGGACATTGAGGCAGAAACTCACAAAGACCACTGCTGTGATTTAGTGAAAGATGCAATCATTTCAGGGGACTGGAAAACATTTATGAGGCATACCCACAACAGAACGGTAGAAGCCAGGAGTTTTCTGTCCGGCATGTTCACGGTCCGACAAGATCTATCAATCACCGAGGGAGGACTGCTGCTAAGAGGAAATTGCATCGTCATTCCACCCACTCTACAAGACAAGATAGTGGCTTTGGCGCATAAAGGACACCAGGGACTCGCAAGAACTAAAGCTCGGATCAGGCACAGGGTATGGTTTCCTCAGATCGATGATCGGGTCGAAACACTCATAAGCACATGCCTACCCTGCCAGATAACTGGGGCCCCACCGGAACCAGAACCGATTTTGTCGGCTGAACGTGGCCACGCCCGATGGGGGGCCTTCAGCATTGACCTCTGTACACTCCGAGAGGGCCTATATATCTTGGTGGCCATTGACGACCACTCCCGCTATCCAGAGGTCGAAATAGTAGAATCAACAGCAGCGGAAGTGGTCATTCCGCCCATTGAAAAAATGTTCGCAACCCATGGCCTACCCACCTCAATCAAAAGTGACAATGGACCCCCGTTCACAGGGGAGGAATTCAGACAGTATCTGCATGACCTCAATATAAAGTACCACCACATCATGCCAAGGTGGCCCCAGGCAAACGGGGATGTAGAACGTTTTATAAGGAGCCATGCCCATCCAGGAGGAGGAAGAAACGATTGATGACACTTGGCAACCCATGATGACGCCGGGCCTGGAAGACCAGGACTGTGAAGGTGAGCCAACCCATGGGCCTGTGGTGGCCAGTCCCCGACCAAGGCGGTATGGTCTGAGAACAGCCACGAGACCGCCCGCCAGGCTAAATGACTATGTGTGGTAGTTAGGTCGTCTGGACCATGAACCCTAATAGGTGGGGTGGTATTTGTATCTAACATTTGCACAGTGTTTGAAGCACAGTTGAGTGCTGTTATGTTAATGTTCATTTGTTTGCAAACAAAGGAGGAATGTTACATCCGCCCTGCATCCCGCTATGCGGTGACGCAGGGCGCGCTAAATAAAAGCCCCGCCCCCGAGTTCGGGAAGGCAGTTCTGGGCATATGATCTACAAGTGTGTGGCGTATTGTTATGAGCTCCCGCCGGAGCTGCGACAGAGGCCGCGCGGCCTAGCGAACATGAGCCAGCCCCCGCGCATGCATCATCGCGGGGCTGGGAACACAACTCTGTGAATCTCTAGCAGGGAACCAGTCCAAAATTAATATGGAGCTGTTTGCAAAATTTGATAGCCGTAACATAGTTGAATTGGTGAGCAGTTCAGGGACCGAGCGAGGGTGCACTGACAGCCACTTGAAGCACAGCTCCGATGTAGTAAAAGTCTGTCAATGAGTTGCTTGATAAAGTTCGTTGCTGCGAGCGTCAAAGAGCCTGGCGTTCCTTAGCATGCTGCGCACAGAGCCAAGGCCACGACAACTGCTTGGAATTCCAGTTATCTTCCCTCAAGGTGGCAAATGAAGGTTTAGCTTCTGGCTCCCTGCAGGTACCTCATGCAGACACGTGCTCCGAGAGGCCCTGCCATGCGTGAAATTAATCAGTATCTCCCGTATCCATCCGCCGGGGCCTATAGTTAGTTGGCTTCCTCATAAATGCATTATACAAACTGAAATCCGAGGTTTCTTTCCTTTCTTTTTTATTGCCACGCCGTTTATGCTCATTGCTGGCCAACAGTGATGACCTCAATGTAATTTCCATTACCAAAAATTAAATATAAAACGGTGCCAGAATGAGAACTAAATCAATGTAGGCAGCTACAAAGCGAATATAAAACGGCTTTGAAAACCACTTGGCAGCTGCATCCAGCAATTCAGATGCGCCTGATCAAGGCCGCTTTATAAAGTGCAGCCACTGCCGGCATTCTGTCCAATGGCGGAGGCAGGATGGCCCAGATCTTATATGACTCACTCAGAGATCAGTGTGTGTGACGCAGCAAAGATAGCTATGTGTGACGTCGGACGTAAGTAACTAAAACGTGAGTGCTAGAATCTTTATCGAGTGCCAGGCTCGGACTGGGTCATAAAAGTGTCTCTGGCACCAATGAAAAAGGGCTCACCGTTGCAAATGGTGCATTTTAAAGAATATGTATTCAGCAACACTGGTCAAAACTACTAGCCACAGAGTGAATTAACTAATCAAACTGGCCCAAATTGGCCAGAAAGTGGCCCAATTTGACAAAAAAAACTGGCCCACACGAGCATTTTGCGTTTTTGGTTCGGTGCTGGGCCTATTGGCATGTAGGCCATTCAGAGCATGTCCAGGGCAACCTCTCATTTAGTGGCAAATATAGCTGCAAGATAGTATTTCTCACAAGCTTATTTTACTCAAATTTATATAATGAGGTGGGACACGTCTCATATGGCAGAGAAATATAATATAAATCATTGGTGCACCATAGTACTATTTCGTTTGCTTTTTACAGAGCGTGCTTTTAGTTCAAAAGCTCATAAAACACGTCCTTAACATTTTTTCTTTCTCCTTCGTCAAATATAGAATCGGCTCAGGCGGGACATTCAAGCACTGCCAGTTTCCCAAGTCACAGCGAGGCAGACACACACACAGCGTCCGTCCGTCCGTCCATAGCTCTGCAGGTCATGATGACACATTTCCAAATCAAAGAGCTTGCAAAGCAGCAGTGACCGTGTAAATCTGTGATAGTTAAAGTGAGCAATGCAAAGCGCCGGTTTCAAGATTTGTTTATATCCATGATGTCTACTTTCTTAACATGCAAAAAAATTAAGTTGCTTTAAGTCACTATTCAAATGTTTTCAACCACATGAATAAGTACGGGCTGTAAGTTTGTGACAGAGAATCTGCATATCTATCTTTGTTTATTACTCAACTTCTTTTGTTAAATTTCTTAAATCACTGAAAGTACAGTGGTGTTAACTAGATTTTTCAGGTTGACATTATCTTGCATTCTGACACTTATAATTTACCATTCAGGATGTGAAAATTAAAGCCACAATGATATTCCTTTGGCTTAACATGTTGCCATAAGGATTTACATGTTGCCATATGGCTTTATTATGCAATTTGTGTTTTTTGTGAGTAAACTGTACAAGACATTATTACTGTAGACCTTCATATCCAACAATTTGAGCCAAAGTTTGTGATCCTGGTCACCCCCAGCCCCACTCGACACTAGTGCCCTGCCCCCCCCCTCCCGACCATCTGTCCAACCATCCCAGTCCCTTCTTTTCCAATGCAGCTATAGTAGCACATGTTCCTTTTTTCCTCTTCCACCACTGGAAATACTGCACCTATCCAATTCCAGAATCCACTAAATCTTCTCCCGTTGAATCACGTCCATGTGTGAAACAATACACCTCCCTGGGACTTTATAAAACAACATCTCCCTGGGACTATATAATGAAACAACCACCCCTCACCTAAGTCTAATTCTTCTATCCACCCATCTGATGTTTGGATGTGCCTCTGGAGTGTGGAATAAGCTTCTTCACAGGTATGAAATTAAGCTTGTGTCGATCAAATCAATCTATATTAATACATTTCCACACTTGAAGTTCAAGAAGTTTCTTGTGATGGTCTTGTCCCTTCTGCCGACTGTGACCATGGGGCCTTTTGTAGTAACTACTGCTAAAAAGCTTAGGGGCAAAATATGGGTGTGGTCTTCCTAGCCATTGGCTGTCAAAATATTACAATCAACTTTTCATATGCTATCTGGAGTTTTCAGCATAGACTCTGTTTCTTTTGCTTTGGTGTCACTGACTCTCAGCTGATCTGCATCCCTGGAGATGTCCTGAACAGACAGTAGATGGGGAATCTGGTCCATACCATCCAACCAATCATCAGCTCTGGTGGGTATCGGCTGCTAGTGCCGTGAGGTGTACTGCGATGCTCTCATAGCACAACACATAGTCCTGACATCAGTGGAACCTTTGTGAGGTGGCATATTTGAACAATCTTCTTGATGTTACCCATGCATCTTTCTACAAAGCAATTTGCCTGAGGCCCTAGCAGTGTACGTTTCTGGTAACATGCTTGTGATCTACGAAAAGTGGAAATACTTTTCTGGAGAAAGGATGACCAGTGGAATTTCATATGCTGACAATGCTTTATGTCATTCCGGGAGTGCTGCAGTTGCTGAGCTGGATGACACTGTATGAATGTGAGTATATAGCAGGTATTTCCCAGAAGGCTGCAGACCGAGGAAATTGGCAGCTACATCGTCTAAAATGCATTCTAGCAAGCAACCCAATTGTAGATGTTCAGGTTAAACTTTTGAGTGATGCTCTGACAGAGATGACAGGCTTGTTTGGTGAACATGTGAGTAGAATACTCTCTATTAGCAGAGTTGTGTCTAGAAGAGAATTGAAAACAGACAGCGAGTTGTCGATTGTTGTGGTGGTAACCCAGGATTGCTGGTGTGCCATTTATTTATTGTAGTTCAAAGGAATACATTTTTCTAATGGCAGTTGCAAGGTGGCTGAGAGATGCACCGATAGAAACAAAATCATTGCTGTAACATGCACAGGAGCTGGCCATAATCAAAAAGGCAAAACAAAAGAGGTGATGGCTGAAAGGTTTAGAATTACTTAACCTGGAAACCATCTAGAGCATCATGCTTCAGCTTGCCAAACCATTACAGAAAGGGGAAAAACATATGCAAATCAGGCAAAGCCCCACCCCAAAAGCAGCAGTCTAGCCCAAACTGCTTGGTCACATGCCTTCTGAACAAGACCACAATCAACCAGAGACATGTTTCAGCCTCGATAGGCATCATCAATGAGCTGTAACTTAAGTCACCCCAGGTGGGCCGGGTATGCCCAGATGTGGATCCTAAACCTGTGTGGCCTAGAGACCCAAGATACACCTCATTGATGATGCCCAATAAGGCTGAAACATGTCTGGGAATGCTTGTGGTCTTGTGCAGAAGGGATGTGACCAAGTTGTTTCACTAGATTGCCCCAATCCTGATTTGGATATGGTTTTTCCCCTTTCTGTGATACCTCAGCAGGCTGCCCAAATGATAGTCTGGAGGGTTGCCAAAGCAATTGCCAGAGGTTAAGCTCAATTCTAATACTACCAGCACTTCTTTTATTTTGCATACCCTAAAGGAACATAAGTTTGAGAGTTTTGTAAAATGAGGTGTACAAGTCAGAGCCCTCCCTTTGTCTGGGTTGGACTGTATCACATCTTTTGAAAAGATGTGCCCCTAGAATTCGAGTTGATTTGTTGACGTTAAATTTGGTTGAAGACATGCAAACCCTCTGCAGGGCATTCTCGTGTGCCTCTTGATCTAATCAATATATATCAATACATAACCTGATCATATATTGTCCACCTGACAAGGGCAGCCAGTTCCTATGTAATGTGTACTTAGATGTTCCACTTAAGCCTATCCCGATCTCTAGTAGGTTTTTCATTATTTGCCACGTGGTATGACATCACCTCTGACATATTTTGAGTATAAAATCTGGTCTTTATCAAAAGATCTTTGAGATAAATCGAGCATACGTCCGTTGATGTTCGTTGTAACTCCCTGTTTTAGAGTACTTTGCCATGTTCCTCAGTTTGTTTGATTGTTTGGACTCAGAGTTATTCTGTGAACCCATCCATTGCATGCATGTCCCTAAAGGACCATAAGCTCACCACGTTTCACATTTCATGAATCATAAGCAAACAAAATTGTTCTCCATATTTTATATTGAATCCAGTTAAAGCTTCTCCCAACTCAATAGTCATAAATGGATCACCAGTATAACTGGGAATCACATAGCATCCTCAGGTTTAGGTGTATTCTTCTACCCTCTCTAGTCTGTAACTTACACTAGACCCCGAAAAGGGTCTCAGAGTCTTTTCTAAACACCTTATTTTTGTGTTTAAGCAGTTTCTTTGTAAATAGCCCATCATAGCAGACTTCAAAAACTTGAAGTACTTGTACAACTCCAAAAGACATTATTGTGTCCTGCAAAATATGAGCTGGAAAAACCAGTATATTGTATTATCGCTTACTTTTCTAGCCTCACTGTTTCTCTTTCCCATCATCCCTGATGCTTTTTGCAACTTCTGCACACAATGATATCTTCTAAGCCTCCTGGTCCTTCTCTTTACTCGTCTCTCTCATCATCTGACTTTGCTAATTACCACTCTTCATTCATCTTTGAATAGTGTTTCTATTAATATGTGTCTTTTTACTTGAACTCCTCTTTCTTCTCCTTTATCTGATTCTGATACTTCTGCTCTTCTTGCTCGTGCTCACCCCACTGCCTCTCCATCTGACCCTTTACCTTCTGCTCTTATCTCTCAAGTTTTTTCTCATCTTCTTTCCTATCTCACTGCTCTCATCAATTCATCATTCTACAATCCTTCTTTTCGTTCTCTTTTTAAGCATGCTCTTGTTCTTCCTATTTTGAAGAAACCTTCCCTCGAACCCCTTGATTCCAGCTAATTCTTGACCTATTTCTCTTCTCTGTGTCTATGTAAAATGTTTGAGTGGGCTGAATATACCTAAGGCTCTGCTTTTCTCAATCTTCATTCTCTTCTACCCCCTCTTCAATCTGGGTTTTGACCTTCTCACACTATGGAGACAGCACTTTTACATGTTTCCAATGCTCTTCTTACTGTCCACCACTCAAAGTCTTCCACTATTCTTATTCTTGTAGACTTATATGCGGCCTTTGAAACTGTTGATCACTTTCTTCTTATTTCCTCCCTCTATACACTCAGTCTTTTTGGTTCTATTCTTAAGTGGCTTCATTCTTATCTTTCTCAGTGATCATATTCGTTAACATGGGCTGGTCAGACCTCTTCATCTTTCCCTCTTTGGTGTGGTGTTCCTCAAGGGTCTGTCCATGGTCCCCTTTTTCAATGTATTTTCTTTTTCTTTACTTCCTTTAATGACTCACTTCATTCTATTGTTTCAAAATGCCTTTTTGCTGTGCAGAAGTGGATGCCATCCCACTTCCTTCATCTTAATCCTTCAAAAGGTCCTTTTCTCTCCTAATACTACGATTCCAGCCACTGCTCTCCTTCTCCCCTCTCATTTCCTCCTTCTACTCTCCCCTTTTCTCCCTCTGCCCGTAACTTGGGTGTATTTTTTCAATCTTCTCTTTCTTTTTCTCGTCATATTTCTGCTATCGCACAATCCTTTCATTTTACTCTTTTGAACCTTTGTCGTGCTCAACCTCATCTTTCTGTCCATGCTACTAAACTTCTTATTTCTTGTTTGATTTCTTCTCGCCTTGACTATTGCTCATCCGTCCACATTCGTCTCCCTGCCTCTCATCTTCTCCCTCTTTCCTCTGTTTCAAGCTCTTCTGTTTGTCTCCTTTTTTCTCTTTCTCCTCATTCTTCATTCATACGTTCTTTACTTTCTATATTCCTCCTTCCCTTTAAGTCTAATTTTCTTTTTCACTTTATTTCAATTGTCTTTCAGTGTATTCATGGCCTTGTCCCTGTTTATCTTTCTTTGCTTATTTCTCTCTATTCTCCTTCCCAGTCTCTTCCCTCTCGGAATCAGGTATTGCTTGATGTTCCTAAACACCCATGTGATTAGTCTAATTTTCGTTCCTTTGCCCTCCCTGCTCTTAAGCACTGGAACTCTCTTCCTTTTTCTATTCTTTCTTCTCCTTCTCTTTGCACTTTCGAGACTACTCTTAAAACATATTTTGTTTCTTATGTTTCTAATAACTAAATGTCTTTTCTCTGATTTTGTTTTGGACTTGCATTACTCATATTTATTGTACCAAATTGTTATAATCTGTATCAGCACCATTGGCGAAAGGTGCTTTATAAATGTATTAAATGAAATTAAATGAATGAAATCTATGAGATATGCCAGGCAATCTGGTATGGACAGATAGTACAGCAGAATAGCCAGGATACACTCCTGCTTCAGCCCATCCAATTTCAGCTCTCTTCTGTTCCCAGACTCCATCCTTTCTTATTCTACATGTGGCCATTCTATAGGTGGTCCATGTGATGAGTGCAAACAGAGCTCTCACCAGGTCTTCTGGTATCAGAATGCAGTGTATCCCATTGTATTGCTTTATTAACTTTATCAAAAGCAGTAACCAGATCTGCATAAACCCAGAGCAGGCCACTGGGATATTTGTGCTACCTCTAGGTGAATGGCAGTGGAACAATTGCCCATGGTCTGTGGTCACTTAATATATTTTTGTTCTAGCCATGGATGGGGCTTTATGTCTTAGTTCTATGCTCCAATGTTTCGCTTTGGGGTCTGACACAGAACACTTGGTTGTCCCGAGATGTCTTAACCTGCCTCAGAACCTCTGCAGCTTCCAGACACTGCTCACAGGCTTTTGGGCACTTGGCTATCCAACAAGGCAAACAGGTGTCATCCCAGTAAATCAATGCATCCCACTAGAGCTGGTGATGGAATGAGGGAGTTGGTTTTGCGAATTCTGGTAGACAGTTCTGATTCCAGGGTAGGGTGTCATGCAAGCAAGAACAGCAGTACATTTTTCATGGTCCCAAGACAAGTCATGTCCAACATGCTGCAAGGCTTGCTACTTCCTGCATGACATTCAGTCAGTCAATATCATAGGTAATAAGGGATTGGAATATTTCAAGCCAGCTAAATGCACCAGACCTAGCATTTCTCTAAGTTTTGGTCCACCCCCTTTCAAAACAGTGCACCTTAACCAAAATGACAGGGATTTGATCAGGTCCTTGCCTATACTCACACATGATCAGAAATAGGCTTTATACTTGTTGTCCTGTGTTAGTCTCCCACTATGCTGTCAGTAACTTCAGCGGTCTGGATCTGGCATACTGGCATGTTGCTGGTTCCTAACAACCATCACACAACATTAGAATTGTGTTCTCCCTCTTTCCTGAAGACCTCTTCTGGGAATTCCCTGATGAATTTTAATCTCAACATTGAACACATGTTTCAACATTGATACGTACAGTGTCACTTTAAGGCAGTGGCTAAACAGAAAATATTTATTAACTTCTTAATACTCACTCTTGGCGCCAAAATGAACAAGGAATTCTAAAACTGTGTGTTGATAGGTCTGTATTTTGGTTAAAAAAAAGTTTAAGTATCTGCGTCCATATGAAAGTAAGGTTGAACGATGAAATAATTGAGAGGTAAGATCTACCATAATCCACTAGGCTTAACTGCTGTCTTATGCTGGATGTTGCAATACACAGACATTCGACACATCACAGATCTGAGGGAGGGATGTACATCCATAGTCCCAGGTGTTAACTTGAACTGTTACTCTCTAGCAGCTTTTCGATGCCCCTGTCAAACCTTAAACCACGCTTGATATGCACTTTAAAAACAAGCATTGGCAATGCCAAATTTGTGTAGGACAGGCTCTTCCCAGGCACAGCCGTAGTGGTATTATCTGGCCATTGAGGGTAGCAGATGCAAACTGGTGGAGTAGCAGAAACCATTGGACGGTTCACGGATCGGCTCCGTGTTAAGTGGGGTGTCTCTCTCACATGATGTATTTATACATCTCTTTTGAACTACACCCTGCTAACGAGAAAGCGCATATTGGCCTGCTGCGGGTTGGGGAATTTAACGCCTGCTTTTTGCAGGCGTTAAAAACCAACCCGCAAAGGGACCAGTGGAGCTAATTACGGTACCGCAATTTGCGGTACCGTAATTAGCGCCTCCCCCATTCCCATAGAGCCCTATGGGGCAAAAATGGGAATGGGGAAGGGCAATGGTGGAAGGGGGAATTACCGCCCCGCCAACCTTGGAATAGGGTGGTAATTCCCCTTTCCACCAAGGCGGTGCCGGTATTTTACTGGCATGAACCATGGCGATATTAGCGCCATGGTTCACCGCCATCCGTGTAATGAGGCCCCGTTAGTCGTGACCATTAGAAGTTCATATTACACATCTAATGTATTTTGGTATAGTTTTAGAAGTTAGTTGATGGATGAATGGTGCTGAATGTGATATGATATGATATGAAATGATATGGTATTTATAACGCGCCTATAAACAAGTGTTTCAAGGTGCGATGAGGCAAGGTGGGAGACAAAGGGAAGACAGACAACGATCCTACGCCAGGTGTCATTCAGATCACGCAAGTGCATGGGAAGGGGGGAAAGGAAAGTGCGGGGGGTAAGGGGGAGGGGAAAGTGCAGTACATGGCAAAGTGGAATAAATAAAGATAAAACGGGAAAGTGCAGTACGTGGGAAGTGGAATAAATAAGATAAATAAACGGCCAGCTGGTGGCAAGTGCAAGGAAGTGCAGACATAAGTGCTGGTAGGGGGACTGTAGGGATACAGAACAGCGATCCCCCAGTGCAGGGGTTGCCAGGGAGGCAGTGCAGGTGGGCATTTGACGGGGCCAGGGCCAGAGATCAGAATGGGTGGCCAGGTAGCCCAGTGCAGTTACAGTCAGGAATTCAGCAGGGGAGAGGGGGAGAGAAAGCAGAAGTGATGTGGACGAATGAGTGAACGATTCACTGTCTGTTTTCTAAATAGATATGTTTTTTAATGGTATTTTTTCCTGCAATGTAAACAGAAGCTCAAGTGTTGACTAATATATGATTAACTAATTTTTTATAAATGGTGTATCAAGCTAAATACATTTTTGATACTTTATTATAAACTAATGTCCTCTGGACAAAGTTTTTTCTGTATAAATCTGGTACGCTAATACCCTAGTCGTGAGCATAGGGTCTCCTGTGCCTTTCAGTTATCCGCAAACTGGTGGAGTACCTGGGCATCTAATTGCAGTGCCTAGCAAATGCCTAATACTTATACATAAGCCAAAACTTTTGGCTTTGTCAATCCTTGTTTTTAATAGGACTTTGGTGAAGGACACACAGAGTGCTTATAAATCGAGTGGTTGAAGGCAGACCTGGTAAGACATTTTTATTACACCAATAGCGAGTCTACATCTCCAATTAAGTTTATTCACTCTCATGAGACTGCTTTGAAAACAATGTGGCAGGCACTTTGAGTGATGTGCTAGGTAAGATTTTCATATTTATGATAAATCTTCCCGACATGTGTCATCACCGGAACCTTTTGCTTGGAGTTGGTAACTATTTTACCTTGTCCCTATGTGAAGTGAAATCTTTTTCCTCTGTCACCTAGTCTTTTACTCTTTTTATGAGTGACCTGTTTATGTCTCTCCATAGTGTTTGGTTGATCTTTTGGGCTTAAGCTGGGTTGCCCCTGTGGTCTCCCCTGTTAATCTCTCGTTCCTATACTTGGGTGAACTACAGTTCCCAAGTTGTCAAGAGGGATCTTCATCCCCTTTACATTTTGTATAAGTGAGCCAGCACACCCCACCTTATGTGGAGCGCTGGGGGATACAATGTCTCCCCTTTCTTAATTACCTGGTAACAATATTTTACAATTACGAGGTTTACATGAATGGGTGGTGGCAGTGGTTTTACCTTTTTGACTTTTAGTCTTCATTACCTGCAGGCTATTTATTCATCCTCGGTAATGCACAGAAATTCACCCATTTTTTTAAAATGATGGGCTTGTTCTTTTTTCACCATTTTGTGTGTGCTTGCTGTTTTTGGGCTGTTCCCTTGCCATTCTGTATGGTAAAACCCTCAGTGGAAGTTTTGTCTTCGGCAGGAATCCTTTGGATTCCTCGACCAGGCTCCAGAGTGTCTGAGAAGATAGGAAGTGAGGGAGGAGTCCAAAACACAGCAATCCTTTGTCTTTCTCCTTGCCTGAAAGGCAACAACTCCCAGTGGCAGACTGGCTATCCTGATTGGACAGCCAGACCAACCCTTGCTGTAAAATGCAGGGAGAGAACGCAGAAGTTGTGTTGTAGTTCCTATTAAATACTCTGAACCTGGAACTTGCTCGACCACTGAAGCTGAAAGTAAAGAGGAAGATGAAGAAATGACAGATGTACGAATTTCCAGTCACCGGAGAACTTGCTGTGTAACCAGAGCCTGCTGTAACCCTTCTTTCCAATCAACCTGGAGGCCCCGAACATGATAACTCCTAAACAGAAGCTAGTCGTATCCACTAGACTCAAGAAGACCTGCATTTTGAGCCATCCCACAACGTGCTGAGATCTTGCTGGCTGCAAAACCTTATACCCTGGGACCTCACACCATTGTGTGGTGCATGGTCTTTTGAAGTCCAAATCCATCCGAAACTTTGCTGACCTCCTCCTGGCTCTTGAGAGATACAATTTTAATCCCTGATGTCCCCTCATCAGAGTGCAGGACCAAGAGAGTGACAAGAATCCGACAGGCGATATTCGTTCTTCATCTGACTGCTGAAAAGGTCGCTAAAGCCATATTGCCCAATCCAGTCACAAAGAAAATCTTGCCTGGAGTCTTCCCCATGTATCCATGCTGCAAATTCCCTTCCAGTGTCCTCTCTTCAGTTTCTTGACAAGGAATTCACCGATCAGGTTTGTGGCTGCAGATCCAGAAGACATCCTGCTGCAAAATCTTCTATGCTGAGGTACTGGTTTGGCTTTAGTATTACTTAACTTAAGGCTCTAGTGATTCCTGTGTAGCTTTGGGGATGATTCATGTGATTGGAAATCCTTTCATCCAGTTCACCCAGGCCCAATGCTGGAATCCCCCTAGGGTGTCTTCCCTGAAGTCCCTGGACCCTAACTCAATAAAACTACTTGCTTGTTTTGAAGAGACTTCCCCAGGAACTCTGACTGTTCCAGAAAATTGAACCCTATCTCACTCTGCCTACTGCTGGCTCCTAGACCACTACGGTCCCTCTTCTGCCTCTGAGAGAACTCATGCAGTAGACTAGGTAAGGAATAAATAAGAAAAGGATTCTGCCTTGAAAAATATAACACGTGTTTAAAAGTTACTTATTTGTAATAGAGTTGGTTTGGTAACTGTCCCTCTGAAATGAGCAGTTACAAACACTCTTACTTACCTTTAATGTATTTCCCTTCTTAAAAGTATACATAAGGTTATTTTACTCACTTGGGAATTGGTTCCCCCACTTCCCAAAAATAATGTTGTTGGCTTCACCTAACAATTTCTCTCAGAATATAAGTGTATAACTTCTCCAACGTATTGCTTCCCCTGACCTGCTGAATAGCCTGTCTAGAATAAATCTACTTTGGGTTTTACCTACCTTGAATAACATTGGGCCATTCTCATAGTGTAACATTGGGTTGTGCTTTCCCTGGCCTGCTTTCTACAGATTCTAACACAGTCCTACGTTTATACATACCTTTGAATTACTGGTAGCTCCTTTAAAATGTATATAGGTCTTACTGCGCTTGATAGCTGTGTGCCATTCTGAATATGTGCACTGTGGGTTAGCTGACCCTGGTCTGCATGGTGCAATCCTAAAATAGTGTAAATAGTTATTGCTTACCTTAGTCTGTGTTCCACTGATCTGAAAATCAACTGTAATAGTTTCTTACACAATTGGGTATTACCTAGTATTGCTGAATGTTATCCTGAATGAAGTTAGGGTTTTACTAACGTTGGTCTGCCTTTTGCCATCCTAAAACAAGTTAGAGGGTTATTGCTTACCTCAATCTGTGTTCCACTGATCTGAAAAGTAACTGTAATAGTTTATTACAACACTATGTCTTACTCAGCTAGTGTAACTGTGGGTTATCCTGAATGTAGTTGTAGGTGTGAGGAATTTGACCATCCACATGGCAAGAATGCGCTCGCCTGGGCTTTTTTTGTTTGTTTAAAAGAATGCATGATGGGGCCATTTCTGTGCAATTTTCCATGTTCACTGCACAGCAGAAAAATAGTCATGTACTCTGGGAGGACACAGCTAACCAGCACCGTACCCCCCTGTTATGTGTAGCTGACACCTGACAGCCATGGTTACATCAAAAGCCTCTGGCCATGGGCAGCCTGGTTAGAATTTCAAGGCCCCATGGATTTGCATTTCCATTGTCAAACCTTGTTGGTGGTGGCGAACACTGAAGAAAGTTAATTAGCAGGGGTGCAGGAAGTGACAATGTAGACCAGGCCCCAACACCTCTTTGTAATGCAATGTGTCAACTTGGTACTAACACCCCTCCTTAGTATGAAAGGGAAATGAATGTGCTGTCTGGAACCACTCCTTTCTGAGCAGAGAAGTCTGTGAATTGTAGGAGACGAAAGTCTGCCTGCAACCCCTACTTCAAAGGAGGCTGTTGTGATCAAGCGCCGCATAGAACTCAGTTAATTAGGGAGACACTTTGATTTACAGCAGACAGGAATATGGGTGGTACTTAGAAGTATATGTTGTCATCTTTCCACTGTCTGTTGTCAAGCAGCCTGGTTCTCACCTGAAGCATCACTGAAGATTGTTGACGGAGACCCAGGATTGACTGACTTACGTTAGGCTTGGCCTACACCAATCCCTGGGGGCCTGTCTGGCTTTAAAAGAGGGCTGAGCCCTGCACTGATCAGATCATCTGAAGAATTCACAGGCAATAAGAAGAAAGGCTCATTTGCACCCGAGATGAAGGTACAGTCTACCTTACATCTTCCACCAGTGAAGAAAGGTCAGGAGCTCTAAGAGGGAAGCAAGATCGCTCCCCCAAACATCTCCCAGGGAACAGAGGCAGATACCGGACTCAGAGGACCTGTCCAACAGCTCCAGAACCGGTACCCAGCTAGCACACTGCGTGCCCTGCTAGTTTCTGATAGCAAGCTTCCAAGGTGGGAAGTGCCTGAGAGTCTCTGGACAAAGGACAAAGCCATTGCCTGCTAACGCCCTCCTGGGGTTTGGGGCATTGGTCTTGAAAGGACACAAGCCCTGTGAAGAAGCTAAGAGGAGTGCCACACAAGCATCATTGAGCATCCATACTTTTAATGACAATTTCGAGACAGTCGAGTCATCGAACCGCATCCAGCTTCACCGCTGACTGTTGTCATGCCACAGTCGCCAGAGCCATCTGAGACACCTCGACCAGCATTCCAGATCCGCCAACCAGCACAGAGACAATGATTCTTGGCCCCGAGCCACTGCGCTGGACAGCCTGCAGACGTCCACCCAACCTCGCTTGCGAACTGCCTGCCGCCTGTTACCCGCAGCTGTCTCCTGCCACTTACTCTGTCTTAAGGGCTGCAAAGCGCCCTGGAACCACCTTGATGCTGTGGAGCACCAAGAACTTCTTCAGCACCAGGTACATTGTGGTTCTGCCCCCCAGGTCCTTCTCAAAGGACCCTAGAGACAGTTACGGACCTTTTCCACTTTGGTGTTGAACCCAAATAACCTTGAGCAGTAAGACTGATTGCTTTACCAACTACCCTCCTGTCAGTATCCAGAGTGCATCCATTTCCTTTGTGAAACGGTTTGTCCACTGTGTTCCTTTACAGTGTGGGTCGTAAGTGTAGTGTGCTATAAATGTCTGCTGTAGTAATAATAAAGTATATTTTTATACAACCTTGACTGGACAGTCCCTTTTATCATTGGGTAATAATTGTATTGTTGCTGTGTTGTAACTAACAAATGATCCATGACCTTGCAGAGATAATAAGCCTGCTGTTCCATCCATGTTACCACAATTGGACAAGGAGGTCCTACAATTCACTTGTATTCCAATCTGTTCAGATCCCTTCTGGTGTACTAGAGGTGTGGGGTGGATTGATGGTTTATAAACCGATATTCATCCCTGGACCACTGATGCCCCGGAAGTTAATTCCTCAGTGTAGGTTCATACTGTTCCATGAATTTCTGTACCACTATTCAGAAAAGTATCCTGGTAAAAGGGTTGGTTTACTAAGAGATTATTTAACTGAGTGTCACTGCATGACTGGCAGGGTCTACTACCCTTAAAGGAATTACTGTATTCAAAACGCATATGTAACCTGGTTTTACTCCCCGAGAATAGCTGATTGCATTCTAAATGTGCTATAGGTTTACTTAACTGCTATTCTTAATAAGGTAATCATTTGGGTTGTATCCCCTAAGTATTGAGTTGGTTTTTATAATAGTATATATATATAATGTGATAGTACTTATTTACCCAAGATTCATCTTGGCCTACTTGTATTTAAATAAACCATTTATTTTTTACTATACATAGTGTTTCAGTGTTTCATTGGACCATATGTATGCTAATTTCTTTGTACCAAGCTACAGCCCTCTCTCTCCCTCCTAAAATAAGCCTGGCTGATCTGTCCATGCTACGAAATACTAAGCTGGTACAGCCTTATGCTAAGAGTGGAGTTTTGTTTGGTCTCAGTTGTATGGTTTTACTAAACTCGTAGTTGGACTTCAGAAAAAACTGTCCGCACAGATGGTGAGGCTTGATTAAAGCGAGCTCAATGAGCTCCCATGAAGAGGTGTTTTAGGCAGGGAAAGCAGGAACTGGGTGGGAATGGCCATAGGGATTAGCATGGCCATGGGCAGTCAATGGGTCGGCAAGTAATCAAACAACTCCTACAGGCTGTTTCCCCCTGCATATGCAATTCCTCCCTATCTGTACTCTTATGCAGGCCAGGTGTCATTCAGATCGCGCAGGGGAAGGAGGAAGGGGAAAAGTGCAGGGTGGAAGGGGGAGGGGACATTGCAGTACATGGGATAAGTAGACAAAATTCAAATAATAAGTAAAGAGTGTGGCCAGCTGGAGGCAAGTGCAAGGGTAAGTGCAGACATGAGGTGTCAAGTGCTGGTAGCGGACTGTAGGGATACAGAACACAGTCCCCAAGTGGGGGCGTTTCCAGGGAGGCAATGCAAGTGGGCAACTGGTGGGGGAGGGGACCTGGGACCGAGATCAAAGGGTGGCCAGGTAACCAGTGCAGTTTCAGTTTCAGCCAGGAGTTCAGCAGGGCTACAGAAAGTAGCTACAAGAGAGGTAGGGCTTGCCAACTTGAGGCCTTCAGCATGTTGGGTGTGCAGAGACAAATATAGTGAATGCTTTGATCTAGAGAAATAGAAAAACAAGGACGTAAACTGAGCATAGGTACAGGCTTTAGTCCTCAGTGGGTGATGATAGTACATAAGGAAAAGTTAATAACCAAGGGGAGCCAACTGGGCAGAAGGAGATCCCCACACACAGTTCCAGTAAATATGGACCACAGCCTACCTGCTGCAGCACACATGGACCTATGCAATGCTCTCCTGTGTAAAGGCACTTCCAGGGAGTAAAGCATTACCACTTCTTCAGAGAAGGATAATCTCCTGCACAGTTATCTCTTATCATGTCTTTTGAACAGCCAAATAGCTAACCTCATGAGGATTCGCCTTAGTGCTGATGTTTACCAGCAGCGGTCATGTATCCACGCATTCGCACACGATGGGCCTCATTACAGGTCGGGCGGTCCAGAATTAACAGTGGCGGTAAACGCGCCGCCACTGTTAATTCGGACCGCCCGATCCCGAGTCCTGCAGGCGGGAGGTGATCTTCTCGCCAGGTCTGACCTGGCGGGTTGAACACCTCCCGCCTGCAGTCGGACGTGGAAACACCAGCACCATCACGAGATGGTGCCGGTGTTTCCACTTCCCCATTCCCATTGAGTCCTATGGGACCCAATGGGAATGAGGATTTACACCATTTCACCTCCGGGATTCCCAGGACACCAAGGTCGTAATGCCCTGGTATTTCCGGGAGTCACGGAGGCGCAATGGTAATACGAGTCTGGCGGTAACCAGGCGGTTTTGCCGCTGCAGTTACCGCCAGACTCGTAATGAGGCCCAATGTGTGCCTGGAAGAAAGCTGCCAAGTGGATGACTGTGAAAGCATCTAATGAAGTGGTTGGTCCTCCATCGCGGGGGAAGTCATGACTATAAGGCCCCCACTGCACTGCAGTTATTGATCTGACCACCTTGTGTAAATAGCAACATCACTAAAATGTAACATGATATGATTGGTTATTTATAACATGCTTAATAAGCGCGGACCCAGGGATCGAACCTTTGTTGCTCTGTGTCGTCTTGCTTCCAAGGCGAGCACGTTGTCCCTGAGCCATCCTCCTGAAACGTTATCATGTCGAGGCACGATGCTACAGCACTGGTAACGGTGAAGAGTAACCAGACTTAGAGCAGCATTCTAAGGCGAGAGAGCAGGCAGGGCATGACACCAACTTTGAATTGTATGTCTGAGCTAGGGGTTCCTGGATGTGTATGGCACTGGGTAGGCACCATGCTCTAATTCTTGGGATTCACGTGAATCAACAGCATCACTCCTTGCCTGGTAGGAAGCAGCATCGATTGGTGCCTTTGCTCTGCTCGCTGCAGTCTGAACCCTCCATTCTTGTGAAGGCGAAACCTTGAATTGTACATCTCTGCACTGTTCAAGAACAACATACATCCTTCATTCTCCCTGAAGGCCAGACAAGTCTAGCTTTGTGGAGCTAACTGCTCTTGCAAACCACCATTACCTAGACGATATATGTTGTGTTCCCAGCCAGCCATATCTTCCTCCTTCAATGAAATACTGTCAAAATATTCAAATTGCGTTAGGTCCTGGCAACCCGCTGCAATGACGGAATAACCAACTACTGTGGCTATGTTTGCTTTGAACAATCAGTTGTTTTCATCCATACCAGAATTCTGTAATGGGTGTTAATGGTATGTTCCGGAGTTAAGTTCCAAATTGAATCTATGGGCTCTTAATCGGGCAACATACCCCGATGCAGCGGGCTGACCCCGTGGGTAAAGTCCCGCTGCCCAAGTTAAGGGCCCAAGCTTAGCAAGGATCCCTTAACGCGGCGGCAGTGCCATTACCGACAGGGTCAGCCCGCCAATGAGGTGTATATAACCATTAGCACCCGTGTAGTTCCCTACGTGGGCGGTAATGGTGTTCATTTGATTTTTTATTTTTAAATGTAACTTACTTTGATGCACGACCCGGTGCTGCACCCTACTTTTGCAAGTCTCTTTTTAATGTTACATTTTTTTTATTTTTTTATTACACGCTCATAGCACCCACATAGGAAACTATACGGGTGCTAAGAAGTGGGGGTGGGAGGGAGGAAGGAGGAGTGGGAAGGGAAGGGGGCTCTGGCTAGGGAAGGGGACATTGGCTAGCAGAACCAAGGCTGCTCGGAACGTTGCCTTGTAGCAGACAATACAGCCAGCATCCCGAGCTTCCTGATTGGCCAGCGCCCCTTCCAGGCTGCTAATGAGGGTAAGAGGCTGATTTGACTGAAAAAGCACATCGATGTGGCCTCTCACAGGGTGGAACCAGCATTCTTGGGGCAGCACAATTGAAGGAATGGCAAGCATGCCATGCTTGCTGCCATACATCGACCAGAAGAAAGGAGTGAACTGTGCCAGGGCCATTCTACCTGCCAACAAGAAAAATGCTGAAAGGAGTACCACAACAGTTTGACCGAGAGGCACGAGTGAATGGTATATGGGCGTGCATGTTCATACCCATACCTACCCCATTGAGAACAAGGTAACGATTAACTTTCCAATGTCATAATGTGTGTTAAAAGATGTTCTATATTGCCTCACACAGGGGGAAAGCATGTGTGTAATGCCGCGAAGTTTTTATTTAGATAATAAAAAAACATACACACGCTCATACACAATTTGGGCAAGCAAGGAAACCAGGATTCTAATTCAGACCTCCAAGTTCTTGGGCTAGCAAGTTGGCCAGTAGGCCACTCCTCAATCTCAAATGAGAAGTACATCGAAGACTTCGGGGCCCACTGACCCGGGTGGAAAGTCTCACCAGTGTGCCTCGCCTGCTGTCTCCCGTAGAGCTGCCGTAGGTTTTTCCTTTGAAATGTGCAGCACGGCCGCCCGACACTTATCATTCCATGCCACTGCCTCCGCTTTGACAGGCGATGAGCGCACTGTCAGGCAGAGCGACACCTTCACCCAGAGCCTTCTAAATGGAGAAACAGCCTCGTTCCCCAATGAAGGCTTTGGAGTTGATATCTCTCTCGGGGGAAAGATAAATTAAAGCGAAATAAATTGTCGAAATAGAACCATGGAATCTCGTGCATAAAGATGACCCGCTCTCCATCTTCCGATCTCCCGTTGGACTTTAATGTATTATGCCCCTCCCCCTCCGTGTCCAGCTGTAATACCCTCTTTACTTGTATGTGATGGTTTAGAAAACACAATTACCGAGGGTGATTTACAGGACCTCCAGTGGATGGCAGGCCCTGGCAGCAAAGGCCAGTGACCCCGGGATTTACGGCTAATTCCATCGCGATGAACAGCGCAGATCTGCTTGAAGGGTCTATTGAGAGTATCTCGCAGAGCACGGGATCCAGCAGGCGTTTTAAATAAGGGACTTCTGCGGCTGCGCTGATGCGCTGGAGGAGGTAGCGGGACGGGGGATTGGCGCCAGGGTTCAGGGGTTTGTTTGTTTGTTTGTTTTATTCACTTTTTATGCGCACCAGACCCGTAGGTAGCAGGGCGCAACAGAAAAGAAGAAACAAGGCTTACATGGTTACAAATTAAAGTAATGTGCACTATACAGTATACATTAGACATTTGACATCACACATAATTACAAAATATACAAAACACACAGTAAAGTTTATCTGGTGTAGCCTAAGTCTAGTTTGGCAGATGCACCACTAAATAGTTACAGTACGCTAGTTACAGAGTACAATAACAGTAAGGTTTAGCGACTAAGATGTTAAATAATTACAGCAAGTGTTGGGTGGCGCAAGTCAGGGCGACTAAGGGTCAGTGGAAATGAGGTGTTGTATAACATTTTTTCTAAAGCGTAGGTAAGGTTGGTCTCCTCTCAAGTCATGTGGCAGTAGGTTATAGGTTTTTGCCGCTTTGACCGGGAAACTATTTCCACCGATCGTGGTAAGTCTGTAGCTCGGTGTTATCAGGCAGTTTGAATTTGCAGCTCTGGCTGGTCTAATGGAAAACCTCCTGTGAATTTTGTCTATCAGATATGTAGGGGCGGCGTTATTCAGGGCTTTGTGGGTCAGCGATAGCATTTTTAGTTGAATTTTATTATCAGTTGACAGCCATTTATGTTGGCGCCTGATGGAGGAGATGTGAGTTCTTTTATTTATACCAAGTGCTGCTCTTAAAGTGTTATTTTGTAGAGTTTGTAGTCTTTGAATAATTGATTTATTTGCTCCGGAATATAATGCATTGCAGTAGTCAATTCTGGAGAGCATTAAAGCTCTGGCCAGGATTAGACAACCGTCGTTGGAGAGGAACGGCTTGCCGGCTCTTATCAATTTACAGGTGTAGGCCATGGTAGAGGCCAGGGATTTTACCTGTTTATCAAATGATAACGTGGAATAAAGGCAAAAACCAAGGGTTTTTACTTCCTTGGAGACTTGAATGATGTTACCATCTATGTTAAATGAGGAGAATTCCTGGCCTAGTTCTTTAATGTTGGCGTGGGTGCCCAAAATGATCAACTCAGTCTTATCATCGTTTAGGCAGAGGCCGTGGGTGGCCATCCATGCCTGGATGATAAGATAAACCTTGTTCACCAATTCCGAATCCTTAGTGTGATCCCCAGAACGTGGGAGGAGAATCTGTGTATCATCTGCATAGTTAGTGTAGGTGATACCTAGATGGTCCAGATCATCGAACAGGGCCTTAGTGAAGATGTTGTAAAGAGTTGGGGAGACACAGGAGCCTTGGGGGACACCACACGAGATGGGGATAGGGTCTGCGGCTGCTGAGGGAGAGAAGACTCTGATAGTTCTTTCGCTAAGGAATGACTCGATCCACTTGATGGCCTCCGAAGAGAAGTGGGCGGCGGAGTCCAAATGTTTACAGAGGACTCTGTGATCCATTAAATCAAAGGCCGCTGAAAGGTCCAGAAGTAGCAGGAGTACTGTCCTCCCTTTATCTCTCAAATCGTCAATTCGGGATTTCAAGTCAATTTCAAGTCAATTAAGGCAGTTTCAGTACTATTTAGAGGGCGGAAGCCAGATTGTCTTTCACGTAGGAGTTTATGTAATTCTAGATGTTTTTGAATCTGGTTGTACGCACCTTTGTCTAGTATCTTGAGTAGAAACGGTACTGTCGTAATGGGACGGTAATTAGTGGGAATGAGGGGATCTAAAGTCTGCTTCTTGAGGAGAGGGAGTACCCATGACTGTTTAAGGTTGGCAGGAATGGAACCTGTGGCAAAGGAGGCGTTGATTAGCTTATTAATAAAGGGAGATAGTTCTCTGGCAGCATCCTTTATTAATTGTGAAGGGCAAATGTCACCTTTACAATTGGAAGGTTTAAGTGAAAGGATAATTTTTTCCACTTCCAGGGTAGACAATTTTGTAAAGTAAAAAGTATTATTTTGTGCGGAGGGAGGATTGTTAGTTGGGATGATTTTAGATGGGTCCTGAATTTTCAAGGTTTCTTTTTTTATCTGAATTTTATTTTGGAGTGTGCAGATTTTGATTGCTAAGGCCTGTTGGATATCTGAGCACCAGGACTTGTCCTTAGTGCAGTTGTCCTGTATGGCTATAGGCTGCTCATGTTCTTTTAGTATGGAGAAAAACTCTTTCATACTGGAGTTAGATTTAGCTATACGATGGTCATACGAGTTGCGTATCGCATGGCAGAATTCCCTTTTGTATAGCTTGGAGAGAGAGGTTAATTTGGCTTTGTTGTCGGTTGAAGGGCAGAACCTCCAAGTGGTTTCACTTTTTCTTTTCAATATGCGTAGGTCTCTTAACTGTGGTGTAAACCATTTATTTAGATGAGCTTTGGGTTTACTTGAGTTAAGTTTAAGAGGTGCCAGTTTATTGAGTGTGGAGAGCATGATGTTATTGAATTCATGCACTAGGGTACTAGGATCTGAGTTTTCAGATAGAGCGTTGAGAGTGGGTAGGATAGCTGGGATAACTTTCTCTTTCGTGATACACTTTTTATTTATAGTTAAGCATGGTGGCACTAGTAAGGGGACCATCGGTTTGGGTCTAGAGGTGCCCAGGTTGAAGGACACCAGTGAGTGGTCTGTCCAAGGTAAGGGTACTATGGAGGAGAGGGTGGCTGAGCAATTGTAGCCTGCTATCCAGTCTAGTGTTCTCCCCTTCAAATGAGTGGGATTGTTGAATTTTTGAGTCAGGCCTAGCGCGTTAATCATATTGGCTACCACCGGGGCATTCTTGTCCGTAGGGTCTTGGAATCCTATATTAAAAACCCCAAGTAGGAGTAATTGAGAACAGGGTTTAAGGTTATTGGTAAGTAGATTATGGAGGTCCTCCTCGAAGGTGCCTAGAGGACCTCGAGGTCTGTATAAGAGATGGATTGTAAGTGTTTGTGAATTATTTATCTGGAGTTCGGCCGATAAGGTTTCCCATGATTGGGATGGTTCAGTAGGTGTTAGTTTGAGAGAGAGGCTCAATTTGGAAATAATGGCAATACTGCCACCTCTTGCGCCCTCTCGGTCTTGTCTGTCAATTGTGTAGCCATCTGGGATGGCTAGCATAAGTGAAGGTCCTGCGGCATTATGTAGCCATGTCTCTGGGATCATGAGAAAGTCAAGGTTGCTTTCTGTGATAAGATCAGCTATGTCAAGGGCATGGGCGACAAGCGATCTCACATTAAGGAGTGCTCCTTTGATGCATGGGGTTTCCATGACCACTTTAGCTTGGTTGGGCTTCACTGTAGATGTGTTAGATACCTTAGGGTGGTTATTGGAAATTGGGCAGGCATTAGAATTAGGTGTGGCCGGTGTCAATGACAGTTTAGTCAGGTTAGGTTTCCTATTCTGCTGATAGTTAGTTTTGAGGTTGGTGGAGGGTAGAGACCTTCGGAGAGGTTAATGCAATTTAGCTAATCTAGCACAGAGTCTAAGGTTTCTGCCAAGTATGTCACATGGTAGAGATACGAAGGACATTGTCGCTAGGGAATTAGTGTTGGGCTGTAAAGATTGGCTGGGGGTAGCATTAAACATATCTGTCTTGGTTAATTTGGTCAGGCTAACGTTAAGTGAAGGACCTAATGGGAGCTCAGGCAGCTGAAACAGACTTCTAGGGCCAAGGGGTAACAGGGTTGCCATCATATATAGTACAGTTATTAAGGTTAGAATTTTCCCAATAGAGCGGACGATGTAAGGCAATTCATAGAGGACACCCAGGGCCAAGGGTTAGTCAATTAGGAGGCCAGTATCAGAGGCACTGAGTGTTAGGTTATGGTACTGCAGTGTTAAAGGATAATATGGAGGCAAGAGGTAACGTAAAGGAGATCCATTTCTACCATGCATACTCAGATTACTACACTGAGCATGTGGTCCCTACAATTACTGTACCCCCACCCTCGGTTACCTGCAATTCTGCGTGGCTTGCACCCTTGACCAGTTTCTCAGATGACCCGACCTCTTACGCCCTTGCTAGTTTTCAAAATCTCCCACCCCCTAACGAACGTACTCAGTTTTCCCTAGTCCATCTCCAACTTTTCATCCTTTCTTATTTCTCAGGTCTTACACCCCTTATGCCATTGTTCAGTACTCCCAGGGCTCCTGACCTGTTACATCATTCCCTGTTTCCTAAGCCTCTCAGCCTCTCAGACAATACTAGGTTTTCTGAGGTCTCTGGCCCTCTTACCTAAGTCATTGGTTTCTGATACCCTACCCCCTTATCTTCAAATTACTTAGGTTCCCAAGCCTCCTGACCTCTCACACCCTCACTTGGTTTCCCAGACCTCAATGGTGGTCTACTTGTTTTCCCCAACCACTTTAAGTTTACATATTTCTATTTCTCAGCCCATCTGACCTCATCTATCCCCAACTTCTCTCCCCATGCCCTTTCTTTTATTTGCTAGATTTTCTGCCCTCTTCTCCAATGTGTTTTCCCTGTTGCTCACCCCAGGCCCAGCTCCCCAAAATCCTTGTTTCTTCCCGCTTTACTTGCCCCACTCCCCCATAACTCTCCGGTGGCTGCCGACATTGGGGAGTTCCCCAACTTCCTCTAGGGGTCTATGGGTGGGGAAAAATGCTGAGTTTAATTCCTTGGTGATCATCTCTTTAATTATTTATTTGTTTCGTCCTGAACTCTTTCCTCTTTTATTCTTGTCCCAGGTCTCATGACCTCTTAGACCATCCGCCATTGCCCAGGTGATTTGACCTCTTACACATTTCCCAGGTCTCTTGACCTCTTACAAACCTTCTCCATTTCCCAGGTGCCTTGACCTCTACACATTACCCATGCCTCTTGTCCTCTTACAACCCTTCAATGTTTCCTAGGTGCCTTGGCCTCTTACACATTTATTCATTTCCCAGGTCTCTTGACCTCTTACAACCCTTCCCAGTTTGCCATGTGCTTTGACCTCTTACACATGTATTCATTTCCTCAGATGCTTGACCTCTTACACTATTCCCTGTTTCCGAGGTGTGTTGACCTCTTACAGTTATTCATTTCCCCAGGTACCTTTACATTTTACTAATTTCATAATTTCCCAGGTCCCTTAACCTCTTACACCATCCCCTTCTCCCCGTGCTTTGACCCCTTAATCAGTTCCTTATTTCCCAGGTCTCTTGACCTCTTACATCATCCCCCAGTGCTCAGGTGCTTTGATTTATCATTTCCCAGGTCGCTTGACCTCTTACACCATTCCCCGTTGCCAAGGTGTCTTGACCTCTTAATCATATCCCAGGTCTCTTGATCTCTTACTCATTTCTTCCTTTCCCAGGTCTCTTGACCTCTTACAGAATTCAAAGTTTCCCAGGTGCTTTGACCTCTTGCGCAGTTCTTCCTTTCCCCCAGGTACCTTGAATTCCTGTGTAGTTATTTATTTCCCCAGGTGCCATGACCTCTTGCGCACTGTTTTCCATTTCCTGTTTACCCCAAGCCGACCACCCCTGAAATGGCGTTCCTTCAGATTATTTGTTTTACCTAGCACATGAAGTCCATAATCACCACCCTGTTAGCACTTTACCCCATTTGAGTCATTCTTCTGATCCTCTGCTCTTACGAGAACATCAGACATCAAGTGTGCTGTACCTACTTGCCCAAGCCAGCCACACCCTGTGGCGGTGAACCCTCCTCCTCTTACTTGTTTTACTCCAACCCTGAATGTCCCTAATCTCACTGGAAGACAACATTGCTTCCTTCTGTTTTCAGGTACCATTGACTATCCTTTTCCCCCACTTCTTTTCACCTTCCTTCTCATCCTCTGTACTTTTGACCCTCTAACCACTCTGTGCTGATAACTTTCCTACTTCTGTGCATTTCCCCACTGCATGACACCCCATATCCTAGTTGCATCGACCAGAGCACCCGAATACCCCGCACACACTTGCCTTGGGGAGAAAGGGATCCAACCGAAGCACCCTACACTAAACATGACTTGGTAATAATCTGAATCCCCCAAATTCATGCCTGCAACTGATACTCTTCAGTTCTACTGTAATGATCCCTCATGTCACTGTCATGCAATCCAACTACGGCAGTCCAGGCTCACCTTTCCTTGTGTTTCTGGGACCTTGCTGTGTGGCGTTACATAAGCATACCACGTTGGGCAAGTCCACTGCCCTGCAGCAGGCATCCCTCTTTTTCCATTTTCCATCCTCATTGAATATTTTCTGTGCGAACCATGAAGTAACCTACCTGAAATGCTAACAATCCTTTCTACAATTCTGCTAGGTATATACCATGGATTGGGCAGGTGGTGGGGGGGGGGACGATCACAAACTTTGGCTGAACAGTGAAGGAGGGATCCTAATCCACTCTTCACATTTGACCACATACCTTCCAAGCTTTACTCGGTACAAATAGTTTGGATTTCAATGTCTACAGTAATATTGACTTACAGAGTTTACTTATGAAAGCACAAAGTGCACAACAAAGCCACATGACAACAAGCAAATCCCTGCTGCAACCTGCCAAACCAAAAGAATCACACTGTTGTCTCAACTGTCACATCCCGAATGGCAAACTACAAGTCTCAGAATGCAAGACAATGCCAACAACGAAAATCTACTCAAGTCCCTGCACTTCCAGCGATCCAAGGCATGCAACAAAAGAAGCTGTGCAATAAACTCAGACACTAGAACTCCGCCACAAACACTCCAGCTCGCTATCACTCACGATGCTGAAAACACTTGACCAGCGATACAAAGCACTGAACCACAGAGTCGATGTATTACCTTGTTCCCAAATCATCTTGAAAACTATACCGGTTTCCGTTACATTGTTCTCATGCATGCAGTCACTGAAATTAGTGCGTTGGACTGCGACCCGCTTTGAGCTTCAGCAAATGGAGAAATATAATGTGCCCAGTGGAACACTCTGGTTTCACCTACAAAGTACCTCTATATTTATGTCACTCTATGCAGAGTAGCGATAGCGTAATCTCTTCTGCCGACCTTCTCTCCTCCTGACCCACATGCAAAGTGGATAGAGGGGATCAGCACAAGGGCTCCATTAGTCAAAACACTGCAGGGAGCGGGACCCGTTCCCTGTTCCACCCCCACTAACCTCATAGGATTGCTCATACGAGACAACACACACAGATCTCTGCACCAGGCAATGCACCCACCAAGATATCTCACCGGCAGGGTTGGATTGCCCCCTCTGACCTTTGACCCGTGGCCGGGCCGAAATGGTCCCTGCAGAGTGGGGACCAGTTTCTGGCCACACCTGGTCCGGTTTGGAAAAAAAAAGAAAAAAAAAGTTTTTTTTCATTTTCTTTTTTTTTCAAAAAGCCTTTCATCCTTCTTAGGTCGATAAATGAGTGCCAACCCAGGTTGGGTGATATTGTATGCATATTTGTTCTATAACAAAGAGCTTAAGCGTAAATGCTATACACTATCATATTATCATTTGGCCTTGGACGTCTGTTCGCATTCACAGTAATTTGGTCAAATGGGTCTATACACACAGATATTAATGATACATATGGTGATCCATTCTTGTATGACATATATATCACTTTAAACAGTGATATCGTAACCATATTTTTCGTAGTGTACTTAGGAACAATGCCATTTGATGCCACTTCCTGTTTTGTCAAGGGGTGAAAGGTTGTGTTTCATCGCTTCCCGGGATGTCACATTGGGATGGGGTCAAATGACATCACTTCCAGTGATGTCATCAGAGGTCAAGGGTCGTGAGACGAGGGGTGGGCCACTTTTTTTAGGCGAAGGGTGGGCCACTTTTTTTTGAGTGACCGGGCCTATTTCTTGTCCCATTCCGACCCTGCTGGCTAGCCAGAGCTTGTAGGGTGCTTGTTTAATATTTAAGTGGCTTTCTCTTTGCAATGATATTTATCACCATGGGCTAAATGTTTAAGCAAGTTTTCCCTCCTGATAGTCTACGGGTTTTCTTCCTTTACCGTACATTGGCAACAACCCGGACTGTGTCTTTCCCCGGGAGTGAGCATTCCTTGCTCTTAAATTTCTGGATGGCTGTTCTTATTTTTTTATTTCGTTCACTTATTATTTTTTATACCTCACCCCCTCAGTACTTCTAGTTTTGTCATTGTAATGCTGCTGCCCCACTTGCATGATTGGGAGGAATGATGCCTGCCACCGGCGAAACGAAAGGAGAAACAAGTCGTTGCCCACATCTAAACCCTCCTCAGCTTCAAATCAACTTGTGACCTCTTTAAATCTTAACCACTGTCCCCAGTGCATTAAGGTGGGGGTGATTTACAATTGATGGTCCATTTAAGAGACCATTGGATTGGAGGCCATGTTTTTTTCTTCTTCTTTTTTAACATTTCTCTGTTAAGAAACGCAAAAGGCACTCCCTTCTGAAAGCACATACAGAGCACCAGTTAGATTTCTAAATCTACGCTCTCCTCCAGGTCATTTACAATATGAAATGAAACATTTTAAAATTAGCTACCTTATTTTCAGATGCTGATATTTAAGGCACAAAAGAGTTTATTTTTTGGTGGAATGTGACATTACATCACATCGTATATGATCCCTTCATTTGTCAAACACTGAAACACAATGAGGAAGCCTTTTCCACACATTACAAGTTGAAAATTCATTTCCAAAATCGAAGGTCATTTTTTGCATTTTGCCCAATTGCATTCTGGTATTTGTAGTCTCTCAGTCCAGATGGGGGAATGATGCCACAATTGTACACGTTTTGCTCAGCACATTTCTGTAATTATTAGATTATTTATCTGATTGGGTACCTGACGTTGGTATGTGGACTTCCACACCATGTTATAAAGCAGAGTATTGTTGAAAGCCAAACATGGGGTTGACGAGTGGAAATTATGAGAGGGCAAGCGAGTCCTGAATATTTGCCCACTCTTGATATTGCCACATAGGTAAATGTTACTACTTATAATTCACATACTGGCTGTCACAGTGTATTTGTCTACTACCTTACCCATGGCAACATAATTTAACTTCCTTGATACGTCACATACTAAAGACTCATTCTGCCCTATCACTAATGTTGCTATTTATGCAAATTAGGGGGTCCCTTACCTCATTTGCTGCCCAGGGCGTGAAACTATGATTGGCATATACCTTTTTGAGAAACACAATAGGCCTTTCACTTTGGCGCTTTGTTTCGCTGAAGTGCAGCCTGATTATGCGGACTGTACAGAGCTGGTCACGCTCCCAGGGATAGCAAGACATCTTTTCTCTGTGTATCCCACCCCTTATCCCTCCTCTTCCCTGCAGATTGACTTCTCTTCCTAAACACTTTAAAATGTCCAGTGCCCCACTTTTGGTGTAAACTCTGTACCGTGTTGCTGTTAGCGACATTGAACAATAACATAGACTTGAATGCATGTGAATGGCTCCTTTTTGAGTGAGTGAGATAGTTTATAAAGCGCACACTGGGGAGCAAACCACCTCTTTTGGGACTTTTCCGGGCTTTCCACCCGCTTTCACGACACTAAAGTGAGCAGATGTTCCCTCCACAGGGACCCACGTGCTGCCTGTGCATCCGAAAAGGAATGTGGGTGCCACAGCTCACATCTGACAGGGGGGGTTTGGGGGGGGGCAGTAGGCAGGCACTATCCTGACTCTTTTCGCTTATTTCAATGGATCATCACATGACTCCTCCCAGTCTTGGGCGATTGTACTTTACTTGCTGAATGGTGGACCCCGAGGCCACCACAGCGTTGCTTTTACGGCACTGGGACTTAGGGCAACAGAATGGATGTCCAAACAAAAGACATGGCCCTCACAATGGGTGCAGGGTTAAAGTTTCCCCTGAAACCTCCCGTAGCATTCCTGCAATTATAGACAAGCACTGTGATTGTACAGGGCACATTGTCTGCCCTGATGAAAACGGCATCATGTAGAATAATCAGGCCTATATTAAATTAAAGGCTGTCAAATAAAGTGCACTGGCCTTGAACTACAACACATGGCCAGCTGCCAGCACCCTGCAAAGCACACGCAACCTACTCTGCAAACACTCCCCCCATATGGCCCAGCAATGAGGCAAGCGGAGGGAAGCTGTTACACAAAGGGCTCTAGGAGACACACACTACAAGGAACGTGCCCGTTCCCTGCCCCTCCCCCACACTTACTTCTCAACTGCCACGTGATGACTTTACTTCGTCTCAACCTCACACCCATGAAAGAGGACCAATTGCTCCAGCGGAGCCTATATAAACCTTACCTAGACCTGCCCTTTCCTGGTTACTGCCCCCAAACATTCCTTATCCTGCCCCACAGCTCCACTCCTTACCCCACCCTTCCCCTTACAACTCCTTTCCTGTGGTCCCAGGGCATCCTTATGTCCCCCCAGGAACCCCAGGGGCAGTGTGTGTCACTGCAAATGTAGCACACACCGAAGTCTCGAGCTTCGTAGTGCATCCACCGGCAGATAGGCTGTTTCCAGGTGCCTTAACATATCTCACATGCTGATCTATTAATGCATACGTAAAACTGTTGAATTAAGAAAATTCAAAACATATTCGATAGCCAATGCATATCAACAGAATCTATTAGTACCATGATTAGACAGTGGCCTAATACAAAATAAGGGGTCCAACTCCCCATTGTCCCTGATACATGAAGGGGGCTCCTCTCCAAGTCACAGCCTGGAGGCCTGTGGACCTCCTCTCCCACTGTGAAATCGAAAAGAAGATATCGAGGCTGAGTAACCCAAAAGGAAATACACCAAACACGGGTTACAAAGGAAAATACAAAGGTCTTTATTCTATACTGAACAGTTTCAAAGGACAAAGCAACAGATAGCTATCAGGCCCTCAGTACAACACAGTGAACTCCAGCCCTGTTCGGTGTGCTCAGTGAGTGGGGCTCTACATCAGAATAGTCGCACCTTTTATACAGTCCAAAACATGATGTCCAGCCTGCCTACAAGTTAATACATCATGGATCTAAGGTTCTTGCCGAGTTCATACATCTATACATTTAGAGTTTACCATTAATACATTCACCAACAAGTTACAATGGCAACAGTGTGTCTTCGGATTTCTCGTTGAGCCTTCTCATACATCTTTATACAATGCAGTTAAACAAGGGTTCACATTTCAATATTTGAATATATTATGTTTAACATGTGCTCGCGGATTAGCTGTGTTGGCATAGATCCCCTATACACAGGTCAACGAAGGACAAGGTCTCAGTTCATGACCCCAACATGTGGCCTGCAGGCAAGTTACATATTAGTTTGTACACAGAGGTCAAGACGGCCATGTTACATTCGGAATGACACTGTCCACCATCTTGGAACACAGGGTGACTTTAGAGACAGAATCTAAAATGGCGGATGGACCTAAAATGGCGGCTTACTCAGATCTAAGGTCATTACCTTGTAACGCAGATTCTCGTTGCAAAGCGCCTTGGGTTTGGCAAATATACATAGATTCGAACTGTATAGGAGGCACGATATGATTTCCTGTTCGACACCACTACAGCACTCAAGGTAAGCTCTGTGGGCTAATATGGGCTCTGGCCTTGCAGTGCTCTGGGCACTTGTTGTGAATCTTTCTTTCTTCAACATCTTTAAAATCATTGAAAAGAAAGAGTATTTCCACTTTGTTTGAAAGCTGTGCCCAGCTGCACCACCTTGACGGTGTTTGAATTCACCACCATTCCTCCCCATACCAGGCCTCCTTTCCATCATAGCTGCTGCCGTTGCCAGCTATGCTGGCATGCCTGGCCATGAGCCTGCTTGTCTGAGATTGCTCACTTCCTCCTTCTTCTTGACCTATCAGGCGAGACGGCAGGCGAATGCTGGCCCACCTACAAGGCCCACGATTTAGGCCCCTTGTGTGTCTGCCTTTCCCCCTAGACCCATTGTCCCCGATGCGTGAAGTGGGCTCCTCTGCAACTCGTGGCCTGGAGGCCTGTGGAAACCCTCTCCCACCACAGCACTCAAGGTAAACCTTCTGGCTAATATGGGTTCTGGACTTGCAGCACAATGGGCGCTTGTGGTGAATCTTTCTTTCTTCTTCAACAGTTTAGAATCATCAGAAAAAAAGAGTATTTCCACCGCGTTTTACAGCAGCGCGCAGCTGCATGACCTTGCTTGTGCTTGAATTTACCACCATGCCTCCCAATACCTGGCCTCCTTTCCATCATGGCTGATGCCTTTGCCAGCAATGCTGGCATAACTGGCCCTGAGCCTGCTCGACTGAGATTGGTGCCTTCCTCCTTCTTCTTGACCAATCAGGCAAGCCATCAGACAAATGCTGGCCCACCTCCAAGGCCTGCGATTTTAGGCCCCTGTCTGTGCCTGGCTGGTCCAGATGGCCCCCCATCTACCTTCAGCATCGCAGCACATCTTAAGAACAGTTCTGGACTTGAGGGTCTGACTGTGAAGCCTTGCCCAATGCGCATCACATCCACAACCACCTCCGCAGTCTAACACTTGAGTAGGCAGCTCACTGTTTTTCCAAACCCCAGTGACTTTACAGCTGTAGCAACTAGTCACTTTGTATGCCATGTGTTTAGTGTGCCTTGCTTGTTTTTTTGAATGTAAGCATTCTTACAGCTGTAGCCACTTTGTATGCTATGCGTTTAGTGTGCCTTGCTTGATTTTCGAATTTAGGTGTTTTTTTTAATGTTTTTACACCTGTAGCCACTTTGTATGCCATGTGTTTAGTGTGTTTTGGTTGTTTTTCGAAAATGTAGGAATTTTTACACCTGTAGCCTCCTTTAGCTGGATGTGCATAGTATCCCCCCCCCATTTACCCCACTCTCCCTCCCCTCCTCTCCTTCTATGTGTCTCTTGCACTTACTACTCTGTTTGTCTTACCCTGCACCCCCCTCCCATATCTTAATTGTGTAGCTCTTGCAGTATTGTAACAACCGTCAGGTATGTGCAATATGTGATATATTTTTGTCAACAGTCTGTTTTTCCCCTGTCCTATGTTGTACCAATGAAACACATAGCACTTGCCAATTCTGAATATACCAATGCCTATTAAGAATGTTAATCTTGTTTAGCCTCTCACCCCCCCTGCAGTGGAGAGCTTTGAAACCCTTGTTAGGTGTATAGGCACTATATAAATGACCAATAAATAAATAGTGCAATGCAGTGAGTGGCCCCTCAGATACCCACCATGCAGATACATGCACATCCCTGGATACGCTGTAGAGTCTCTGATTAGAGTGAGGCACACTGCACTGGAGGCTCTGCTAAGATGTGGGTATGCACGTTTCATTTTGTGAATTAAATCAACCATCTACTGGATCCCTATCGATTTACTCTGAATCCTTTTGCCGCAGTCCCAGTGTGCATGCAATGGACATCCAGGGTGGACCAGCTGCTCACGATTATTTGCTCAGCTACATTTTTGTTGTTTACCTGGCACCCACATTGGCCCACAGCCTTAGGGAGTGTGGATATCTCGCATCCATATTGCACTTGCTGGTACCAACCTCAAGTGTTCCGATCATGTTGCTTTGAGGTTTCCATCGGTTTGGGGACTCTGGCAGGCATGAGGTCTCATGAAGAAACGCAAAGCGCTTTGAAATGAAAGATCCATCCATGCCTTTATGGGAGTTGAGGAGAGTGATTAATCGGCAAATTGAACCTTCTTTGTAAATTCCCACCACTTCATGATTATCTATAGACAGCCCAGAAACACTGAGCACTTGCACACCAGCCCCTGACTTCATGTAACAATGAAACAATAGAAAGCCAGGCTTGAAATAGTGTTTTCTTAATTTACTACAGAATGTGAGATGCTGAGCATTGATATTGTATTCACAGCCTCATTCTGAGGCTTGTGGTTGAGAGAACATTCACAGTAGCATAGATTGACAATGCAATTGTCCTATAATGGGCATTCTGTGCAGTGGGATATGTGTTGTTGCTGCATAGACAAACATCACACACATGTAGTCACTTTGCATATTGAAATGCATTCAGTTTCTGAATCTGACGTGATTTTGGAGTGTGTCTAATACCTTAAACCAGACCAGTTTAATCAAACAATTATCACTGGGGAGGGAAATATAGTCTTCCATGATGATTGTCTTTTCACATCGTGGCTGTGCGCATGCTCAGGGAATTGTTCATGTGAAGATACCATGAGGAGTTACTGCATGCATGTGATAACTGGCCCATACAGCACACATGTCATTACTCTGCATGTGGTCTTGGGATAAGGAGTTTGTCAGGCAGGGGTGGACTGGGAACCAAAATAGGCCCTGGAATTAATGTTCAAAGTGGCCCATATTACATATTTTCAGCAAGGTCAACCCTTTTTCTATGCGAACATTTGGAAATACCACTGAAAAGATGCCCAGGATGCAGAGGCCTACCAGGAAATTTCCAGAGTTCCCTATAGGCCAGTCCAGCCCTGCTGTCAGGAATGGCCTAGAATTGTCCAATCACTGGATTTCAAAACAATTCCCAGCCTATAGCTAGGCTCCCACAAGACGCTGTTTCCCTACAATCCACATTTAACTTTTTGAGTGCCTGCGTAAGCCCCACCGTGTGCACTCAAAAAATATTTCTTGCCATTACTCAGGGTCTTTGGTACTTGTGCAAAGGTAGGCATCGGAATTACGGATCGTCACCACGCAACGAAATCCCTTGGAGTACAATTAAACCACTCTGTTAGAGTTCGTATAGGCACACAGCTTAAGGACACTTAAAAGGTTCACATCATGCACATTTAAGCAGGTATTTAAGTGACTGTGGAACAGTGCATTGCAACAACATGTAATGCGATTACATTGGGCGGTGTATAATCTCCTATGGGATATGCCGCATAGGACTGAGAGATGGCAATCACTGATGGCAGATGTTGGCACCATCACTGTGGTAAAAAAAAAGATGCCAATCGTAAGAGACAGCTTTAAAGGCCCTTAACTTAAGTGTGTATTAAGGGAAGCCCGTGACTTAAGAGCCTGCAAAAAATTAAACCGCAGGGGGATGTTCAAAGGTGTGCAGAGGTATTCAAGGGTTCTAGGAATGTGGTTGGGGGATGGACACTGCGATGAAATGACTACTGCTCCGCAGGAGTACAGGGTGATTATTGGATTCTAAACTCTTATTCGGCACCACACTGCCACTAAACCAGCAGTCATCGGTCATAAAGGTGAACCAGGCGCAACAAGGATGGTATACTCCCTTCACCTCTTTCGGGGCAGGAACCGAGGACAGGCTACAACCTTTAAGAGTGTGTGAGCCAGCATGGGAGCATCCAAAACAACAGTAGTACCATGGTAACAAAGTATAATAAATGTCCACTCAAGGTTCTATAAAAATAAGACTTGAATTACACTAAAAGGACAAACAATTGTAAGGATGCACAACCCACCCTGTAAAGAAATACAGGGATGTGCAGGCTGATAGATCGTTTTTATAGCAAGTTTAAGAATCCCTTTTAAGGTAAACAGTCGGGGTCTTCAATGCCACTAGGGCCCATAGAACAAGGCTGGGGAGCAGAACCGCAGTAGGTACCGTAATATCTTCTCTTAGGAGATCAGCAGCCTCAAACCAGGCTTCTGGATGCTTTTTTTTGAGTAATGTTTGAATGTTTGATTGGATTCAGCAACGGAGGGTGGCAATGGCTCCAGGCTTGAAGAAGTTTGGAACATGTGGCGATATGCAGATCCACATGGTTCCAAGGTTTTGATAGTGGCTCAGTGCAGTGATTCAAGTACAGTGGTAAAGTAGCTCGACTGGGTTTAATACTGTGTCACGGTTCAGCAGTGACAACAGTTTGAAGCTCAAATAAGGTAGGGAGTAGTCAGACAATGTTGAGCATGCAGGCTTGGAGGTGCCCTTAGTCCTGGGGTGATGTGATAGATCTGCTCAGGATCGCTGAGGAAAGTAGAAGGCCAACGCTAGTGGGCCCCAGAGAAACCTATTGGTGCAACATGTACAGTGGCCACAGCCGAAGGCCATGGCTAGTGGGTCTGAAGAAATCTATTGGTGTAACATGTAATGTGGCCACGGCTGAAAGCCGAGGCCACTCTCCATGGCCAAAGGCTAAGGCTAGTGGTCCCCAAAGAAACGTATTGGTGTAACATGGACATTGGCCACGGCCAAAGGCGGTGGACAATGGCCATGGCTAGAGGCCATGGCTAGTGGGCCCCAACTAAACCTATTGTGGTAACATGTACAGTTGCAACAATTGAAGTCTATGGCCACTGGCCATGACTGAAGGGCATGGCTAGTGGGCCCAGAAGAATCAATATTATAACAAAATCCTTGAAATTCACTGAAAAACACTTTAATTAGGAGAGAGATGTGAAACGTGAAACATACAAAGCAACAAAACCTTTGAAATTCAGTGTAAAAAAAATCTTCGGTTAAGCGAGAGTTAAGGTGATCAGATTTAATTCAACAAAACCCCTGAAATTCAGAAATCACATTTCGCACAATTCTACCATATGCCCCCTGTAGTGCAGAGTATGATCACAGTGATGACATCACAGCTTACATCACTAATTGCATCATGCATGACATCACTGATGGCATGTCATCATGCATGACATCACTGATGTCACTGATTTGAATAATTACATTTTGAAATATGCCAATACTGTTTTTTAACATAACATCTATGCACATATTTCATACTTACAGTACAATCTATTCTGCCCTGGTTTCTTTAAATGTAGCACACGGTATACAATTGTAATTACATACAGAACTTATTCCGTAGAAAAATACTATTTAAATATTTATGTAATTTGGAGGGTAATCCATTATATTGAAATACAAATTCATAGTTGAATTTCAAAATAAATTACTAGAAATCCTAGTAATACCATTGCTATGTCCATAATTAAAATAAAATGTTTAGGTTCTTATCTTCATTTCTTTTCTGTAAATGTCATTATTTAGCATACAATTTTTTTTTGCATATTATTCAAACTTTAAATTCTTTGAATATATGTTATGAAAATGGACACAGACACATACTTTCTTTTGTATGTGATTATTTTTTATAAAACTGGTCATTTAGAAAAACATGTGGTCATGTAATGTTATTACAGTAAGGATATAGACATATTTACAACAAGGCCGATTAGGCCCAAGCTTGGGGCGGCAGATTACCAGAGTAGCAGCATTTTATTGCATTTTATTTTCAATTTACTTTTTGTCATTTTTTTTAAATGCAAATTTTGTATCTCCAATTATGAGCTGCTAGGAAACATTCCACTTTAGCAGCTACAGTCTTTGATGACCACTTCATTTGTAATAAAAGGTGCCTGTATTGTGCAGTTACAAGGAATGCTGTTGCTTTCCACCTGTTACTGTTAAGGTTTGTCCTTATCCATTACTCCACTGTGAGAATGCACAGCCAAATATTCCAAGAATTTTCTCCGACTGTCTTTACTCTACTGAGGTGTTTATGCCCAGGCAGAGGTTACAAACTTCACTTGTGATTTTGCCATAGTTTTAATGGCGTTCCAGCCCAAGGGATGGAGGTACATGGGCTGCAACAGGTAACTTGCCTTATTTCTATTTTGGCCCTGCTAATACCAGAGCTGTAACCATGAGAAGGGGGTTGAGTTCTTTTTATTCAACATTTTTATAAGATGTGCCTGTATCACTTGAATATATTTTATATATAAACGTTACCATTTGACAGGACGGATGTAGACATTTAGTTGTGTTGCATTACTATTACAGACCAGTCTAGGTGCTTTTCAGACTGACAGCAGGCAATTTGTGAGAGAAACCAGGTATCAGCATTGAAAACAACTTTTCCCTTTCCAACCTTCGCTCACTTGTGTCCAGTTGGCAGACAGTTTGTGTTCTCATTGCTTCCTCTAATAGATTGCTTTCGGACCTACCAGAAAGTAGACAATTAGCCGTAACAATATCCTTCTAGTGTACTCAACTGCAGAACACACTTCCTTCTCCACATCTTGGGCAGCAGAGATCTGAAAACACTCTTTCAGCTAGCATAACATAGAAGATCCCCGGCTTGAATTAATAGAGAGGAAGTAATAGCTTTCTAATCCCTGCAACCTTAAAAATGCCCCTTTGTTATGTAGGCAAAATGGGGTACACAATGGGGCTGAAGGGTGTAGTTTGGACAACGCAGACCGTTTGTTGAAGGGGTGGAATCCGGTGAAGGTCTTGCACAGGTAGAGTGAAGTTGGGGGGGGCCATGCACTTATTTGGGCCTAGGGCAGTAGAAAGCCTAAATACGCCACTGAGTAAGGAGAATTGTAAATCTAAATGTGAACATTGGTTATTTTCAAAACATTTACTATTAAACATGTATCTACCTAATTCTTTTTCCAAAGTTGCAGCCTACTTCCCTTTCGTTTTCCCATTGACAAACAAGGTCCATGTTTGCTGGACAGCGCAGTGCAAACCGCTGGAAAGATTTGGAGCAGGTCCGAAAAACGTGAGAATTAAGCATTTAAAAGATGCCTTTTTGTGATTTTCGGTTACTCTATGCAGAAGTTTTAAAATATTTGACGGAGAAGGGGGTGCAAAGGATAGCCACGACAATAGCCAAAGGATATCTGAAAAGGAAAAACAGGGAAAACCATTTGTATGTCAAAATAATTGCAAATGTGATTACTCTAGAGGTGGGGTACTCTAGAGGTGGGGAGTGGCTAGAAGTCACCAAGTGAAATTTGGGAGTTGGAGGAGTCTAGGTGCTGAGCTTGCAACAAAAAGCTTTTCTGTAACTCCGGCTATAACCTTGAATAGCCGACACCTCAAAGTAAACTGTGCCACAGAAACAGAGTGTGTTGTGGGGAGAACCAGAGAGGGCAGGGGAGTTGAGGGGGACATCTGGGGAATGGGGGGAGCTGGCACAGATGATGGAGCACTTGGTGAAGGGCTGGGGTGGCAAGAAAGCATTTTATTTTGTGGCCATTGTTCCGATATTTGCACCTACAATAAACTACAGAAAACCAGGGGCTATCTGTAGTTCATACATAGAATAACCACAGATAGCCAATGTTATCTGTAGTTCTGTACCTGCGGCTATAGTCAAAAAGTAAACACAAATAAAGAGGATATTTTTACAGTTACAATGATGTTGGCAGTGAAAAACCAACAGTCCTGGCCACAATGGATCTAGGCAATAACCAGGACTGATCCTGCTTAGCTTCAAAGCAATGCAGCAGCTGCGAACCCCTCAGGCCATGTTGCCTAACAAATTAGCACAAGTTAAATCACCATTTACAGCAACATGGCCTTAGAGGACAGACACCTTCCTCCCTTTGAAGCTAAGCGGTGTCAGTCCTGATTACTCCATGGACGGGGGATGGTCACACCGAGCATACACATTTTCTTTTAAACGTGCTAATGTAAGTCCCCCTGAATGTATTGCACTTAGAGACCATTCTTTAGCCATTTGCTGAATTGCATTCTGATATGTGTAGTTTCCTAATCAAAATGGGGGCAATAATGCCAACATTTTTGCTTAACATAGTTTGATAATGATTTATATGTTTAAGTGACAATATGGTATGTGTACTTTTCAAGTTATCTTTTTAATGCCGAGTATGTTTGAAAGCCAGACATCTGGGCGAGAGGGGACATGAGAGTGCAAGTAAGTCATGTGTATTTGGCCACGATGTGGCAAGAGAGTTTGCCATCCTGGACACTGATGCATTTATTTACCCCGGATTGTGGCTACATTTCAGGGCACAAGTAAAGGACAAATGTGGGTGGACAGTGTAACTTTTTTCAGAGGGCTCACGCAACCCCTTGGGTTTTTTGAAATGGGAAAGGTGGCTCAAATGTTTGGCTACTTGAATTGTACTTAGGTTGGCATGTTCCCAGTTCAGATACTTACCCACAAGCCTGCAAGCACGTGTTTCATATTGGGATTTTGGTTTCCAGGGAATATTTCACAACAGATTGCTGCACAGAGTTCTCAAAGCCTGCAATCTTTGATACATAATAAAATCAATATTTTTACAGTAACAGTGGGTGAGAAAAATCACTGGTGACCCCAGCCTCCTATCCATGCAGTAGCTAGGACCAACTATGTTTAGCTTCAAAGTGAGGAACAGGGCTGCCACCTTTGGGTATGTTGCCCAACTTACAAAACCAATTAGAGCAAAAAAGCCTGAGGGGACCGGCCCTTCCTCACTGTGAAGCTAAGCAGAGTTGGTCCAGGTTACTGCATGGATGGAGACAGTGCACAGTCTGGTGCTGTGTTTTCTTCGATTTAAATATCTCATAACACACTAACAAAATACACAGCATCCACATATTTATTTTGTAAACTGTCAGTCCTTGAAAGTATTTCATGCAGGGACCATTTTTTTGCATTTCACTGAATTGCATTCTGGTATTTGTAGTCTCCTAGTGAATATGGGAGGAATAATGTCACAGTTGTTCACTTTTTGTATAGCATAGTTCTATAAGGAGTTGAGTAACACTATGAAATGTGTACCTTACAAGCTATCTTTATAAAGGAGATTATTATTGAAAGCCAGATATGGATGTGTGGAGGGGAAATGATGAGAGGACAATTAAGTCATGAATATTTGCCCATGATGTGGCAAAAGAGTTTGTAAACCTGGACACTGGTGCAATTATTCTCCCCTGATTGTAGCTGCTTTTCAGGGCACAAGTAAAGGACACATGTGGGTGAAGAGCATAACTTTTTTTTTCAGAGGATGGAACCCCTTGGGTTTTTTGAGGTTGTCAAGCTTGCTCAAGTATTTGTCTACCAGGATTTTACTCAGGTTGTTATGCTCACAGTGCAGACACTTACCCACAATACCATAAGCACTTGTTTCGTATTGGAATTTTGATTACCATGGAATATTTCATGACAGCTTTCTGGGTGTAAAAGGTGAGCATCTTTAATACTCCGAGCATATTAATTGGAACATTTGGTGTTCATTACTTTTCTTAAATGTTCAATGCTATTTTTGTTTTGCACTTTTTCTTATAAGGGGAACGTATAATGAACTACATTTGTGTATTTCACTTTAAGATATATATTCACTTACTGTGCATACCTGGGCGAATGTGATTGTTGCAGCCGGTCATTTTTGGTAACTTTTCCGTGCTGCTTGTATACAGTAAATTGGGGTCTTGCGATGTAGCCCAACAGCCATCAAGAGACCGGCGATAAAACAATGGGCTTGTAGCATGCTGCTTAACCAAAGTGTGTGGTCCATGGCAAATCATTTAATCTCACTGTGCATTACCTAAAACAATGTGATTTCTCAAAGCCTGCAATCTTTTATACATGACAATACCACTGTCAAAACAGGTCAAATCAGTTTGTGATTGATTAATGTCTTTGTGTGAAGGGTTGCAAGTGTTTTAAAGTGTAGAGTGGCCGTGCCCACTGGCCATGGCCAAAGGCCATGACTATTGTTCTGGTAGTGTTCTAAAAATGTATGGAATAACACAACCCTTGAAAGTCAAGGAAACATCTTTAGTTGCAGGGATGTTAAGGTGAGCAATACATTGTAACAAAACAATTGAAATTCAAGGAAAAAACTTAAGTTGCAGGGAGGTTAAGATGAGAACGTAACACAGCAAAACCCCTGAAATTCAGCTAAAGCCACCTTAACTTTACGCCCCCTGTTGCGCAGCCTATAACCACAATTAAGACATCACAGGTGACATGGCTGATGACATCACTGATGACATCAATAATGACATCATCCATGACAGCAATGATGGATGGCATCACTGATGACATCATTGATGACATCACTGGTGACATTGATAATAGCATCATAAATGACATCAATGATTATTTAACTAATGGCATCAGATATAAGATCACTCTATGTATTTGCCCATATTTAGACCACCCATACATTTCGAAAAAATTTGATATTACCATTTTACAATAGTTAATAGCAATCAATACATTGTTTAAAACATCAACAACTACACATGCATCATATCACTACTTGTGAAGCTTTCATTTGTAGTACGTTGGTAAAAGATGGTATCTGAATTATAAATAGTACACTGCTTCGAATGTTCCTGTTTGTGTAAACTATATCTAAGACATGTTCACTATAAAATGATCTGTATATACATTTATAAAATAATTAGTAGAAATAAGTAGAAAGCAACAAATGTTGAACGCTAATTATTTACAATGTGTTCAAATAAATGTACGCAAATACTCAATTGTTTTAATGTAAGAAAAATGTATGCACGTATCATTTTCTAAATGACATGAGAAGTTCTGTGAAACAAGGAACAACTAAGTATTTGAATATATTTGAAGAATATTCATACATGGGTATTGAAAAAAGGGATTATTGCTCTAAATGTATATATGTATAGAAAAAAATAAATGAAGTTTTAAAATTCAACATTTGCTGGAAAACATGTACATAAATGAACATAATGAATATTTCTTTCTGTGTGTCTTTTGTAAGTAATTAACATGTTAAAAGTGAACCAAAACACATACTCTACAAAGTAAAAGTAATCTGTAAATAGTATTACATTATTTTAATACATTGAGTTGTGTTTATTTCATAAATTATGTCATTAATGACATCACCAATGATGTCACCAGTGTTGTTATCTGTGATGTCATAATTGTGGTCATAGGCTGCGCACTAATGGTGCGCACTTAAGGTGGACTTACCTGAATTTCAGGGGTTTTGTTGCATTAAGTACTTGCATTAACGTCCCTGCAACTAACGTTTTTTCCTTGAATATATATCTAATATATGTGTAATGTACATGAACAAGCAGTTGGATAACTGCGAAACGCATTGTACCTCATTTTTATCACTGTCCACATGAAATAAATCTTTTTTTGCACACAATCACTGCGGTCGAGTGTTTTTGCAGACTGGCTATACCTGCTTAGTTCTGCTGCTCTGGGGAGTGCAATCCTTCCTGTGCTCCAGCACGCTTCTTCGACAAAGATATATATATACATTCCCATGAGGACTACATATTTTAACAACATCTTCCTTTGAAAAGCAGGATCCAGCTAAGCTCCATGAATGGGGTGAGGCCACTAATGGTTGCTCAGTAACATTTTTGAACATTTAAAAAAAGATGCCTTCATAGATGAAAGAAAAATATTGCTCAGAAGAAGTGAAATAGAAGAAAACATGAAACATATTCCTCGGATTGAGGAGGATACCAAACTGCGGGCAATTAAAAAGGCTAATGTCAAAGCATATGAAGAAGACATTAAACAGAGCAAACAGCATACATTCCTTAGCACAATGAGGACTATGAGACAGGCAGAGTGTATATATCTGCCTGAAGATTTGATTCCCTCAGAAGAACAACCAAAGCAAGTCCCGAGCCATCTCAGGAACCATCACTACCTTCTAGAGCCAGCCTATGACTTCAGAATCAGTATCTACTAGAAGTGAGCATGAGAAACCAATTGTCAGATTACATTTTCTAGAGGAAATTAGATTGTTCTGTCAAGACTGATGGACAAATAAGAAAACAGAGGCAGGGGCCCAGGCAGAGGACAAGGAATGGCAGACAGATGAAAACCAGGCAAGGATAAAAGAGGTAGAAGCATGACAAGCAATTCTTCAGAGAGAGCAAATAGCTATGGTAAATGGACAGTATGGAAGCAATGGATCATAACAACATGAAAATAGTCAACTTTTCAAGTCATACTTTAACTCCAGATCCGGAAAGCATTTTAAACCTGGGCTTGAATGTTTGCCCAACTACCCATGTTGATTATGTCCAGACACAAATCGATTTTGTCTTAATCCTCCTAAGAAATCCCAAACTAAACCTCAGGGTGGTAGAACAGATCTCCCCATTAGTGATATGGAGACCTTGGTTTGACACATTTGGACTGAGGTTTGGGAACTGAGGACAGAATGGACTCTATTGAGTGGTGGGAGCTTGGCATTAATGCAGATTTGTTGAGTGAAAGCAAGCAAAAATGTAAATCCAATTTTAACCCACCTGTTCAGCAGGGTGAACATACAGAGGTCTCAGGATTTGGTGATTGGTGATCTCAAGAAATGTAAAAAAAATCAAAGTATGCCAAATTCCAAAATATTCTATCTCAAAAGGACAACATTGTCCTTTCTGGAACTACAAAATATGACCGACTGCATTACCAAACCCTCAGACAAAGGCAGAAATATAGTGATCCTGAAACGGAAGGACTATATAAATGAAGCTAACAGGCAATTGAAACACCAAACTTGCTATGCCATCCTCAAATCAAATCCATTTACAGCAGTGGCAGAAGAACTAGATAGTTTCCTTTCTGACTTGAAAATGTAAGGTATCCTTGATGAGAATGCATGTAAATATTTATGTCCCATGATGCCAACCATCTAATTTCTGCCAAAAGTGCATACGAATACTTTAAAAACACTGGGGAGACCCATTGTTATACTTGTGGGAGAACTCCTAGAGAACATGTCTAAGTATGATGTGCTGTTACCATTCGTCTCTACCCTACCATCATTCTTGCACGATACCAAGGACTTTCTGAAGAAAGTAGATGACATTCCCTGGGCAAGAATTATCCGCTAGCCACAATGGATGTTGTTTCATTTTAAACATCAATACAGCATGAGACTGGGAAAGAAGCAGGCAGACATTTTCTGAATAGTAGATCTCTGAATTATTTGCAACATGCAGAGTTGGTTATTAAGATGATTGATTTCTGTCCAATAATGTATTCCTGTTTAATAAAACATATTTTCATCAACTGCAGGGTACAACTATGGGAACAAATGCTGCACCAACATAAATTTAACAATGGGTGGCTGGGAAGTGTTTGTAGTATGGTCCCATGAAAATGACCCATACAAAGACAGAATAGTACTATGGCTGCGCTTTATAGATGAAGTATTCATTATTTGGAGTGGCAGGGAGAAAGAGTAGACACAATTTGTGTGGATTCTCAATGTCAATCTGTTGAATCAGTAATTTACAGAAACACATAGCCACATTTCCGTAGTATTTCTTGATGTGGTAGTGAATAAAAGGTTGTAGAATCATTGCTAGATCACATAGAAAACCATCAGGTTCTAATGCACCCCTTCATGCTAGCATTAGTCATCCAAAGAGTCTCAAATGAAGCATTCCCTTTGGGGAATTTATCAGACTATGGAGGAATTGCGCCACTTTGGATGTGATTGATAATGAATGGGTAATCACAGCTAATAGCTTTAAACTGCAAGCTTATCACAAAAAAAAGTTACAGAACAAGCATACTTGAAAGTCCTTTCCCATAATAGGGATCTCCTTTTAGCCTCCAATAACCAGGGGATGTGTAGGAGGTTAGTGAAAAAACCAGACTAATTTTAACATTTGGGACTCAAGCTCAGCAAATTAGACATATACTCCATCAACACTGGCACAGCCTAAACTAGACAAAACCTTATCACCCATTTTGGGCGAATGTCCCATTGTAGCTTCTCCAAAATCACCTTCTATGAAAGACACCCTTGTCTCTGGTTCCATGGAGAGTGGCAAGTCTAGCCTCGGAAGTAAATGGCTTGGAGACTCAGGCACAGGTTTTTCTAGATGTACACATGTAAGGCTTGCCAGTATGTGAAAAAATGCCACGCCACACATCATTTGTAGTGTATGTATTGACTTGTGCTTGCAATAAATGGTATGTAGGAAGTGCCATATGCACATTGAAATTATGTATACTTTTTGCAATACATAAGATTGGCAGCCTTTCTAGGGGTAGTGGAGAGAACTGTTTTTACACCAGTTTGAAACTAAATGTATTTGGACACTTAAATACCTGTTTATCTAGAGATTAATTTAGAAAAGTCCTAAAGTCTTGATTCAATCATGCAAAAGTTGAGCAGTTGTAATGTTTTCTTTCATTAATTTTGTCATTTATACCTTGGCCACTTGGTGAATATTATTGTGTAGTGAGTTTGTATTCTGCTTTCCTGAATATGGTTAGACATTTTTGGAATAATGTGAGTACTCTCCCTTTATTTCAACATTAGTACCAGGTTTTAAAATGTATATTAAGGTATTTTATTTGTTGATAGTGTGTTTGTACGGTATTTCTATAGATGAACTTGAGGTTTGTGTGGCAATCTCATGTATATGACATTTTGTTCAAATGGTATTTAATATGAGGTTGAGTATTTTAATTGTACATTGCACATATGCACATGCCTATACATGTGGTCACATGAGATCAACTTCTGTCCAAAGAATATGGTTTTAATTATGCATCAGTAGTGTGAAATTGATTGATTCCAATATTGGCATTTTTAAACTTTGGTTATTATTGGCAGTTTTACTGACTACGTATTTGCACTTTAGGAGAATAAGCTACAAAGATAAATCTCACATTAATATCATGTGATGCTTCTACCTATTTTAAGGTATAATATAGTTGCAAATGATCATGGATACGGATGCATTAGATTGGAGATATCTTAGCCTTTAGGGCACTAAGCCAGAATGTTTGCTACATGGATATCTTTGAATCTGTTATGCACTTGCACTTAAACCATGGTCAATTAGGCATTTGTATTTTATAACATCAGTATGTAGAGCTAGACTTTACGAATTGAGCATTGTGCACTATAGAGCAGTTTGCAATTATTAGGTACTTCATATTCGTGTTTAATAGATGTAAGCCACTAGCACTTTAAGGCAATGTTGCAAATGAAAATGCATAATGAATTCATAGAAACGTTCATTAATTGTGATTTATCCTCTGAATGGCACTGGTGTATGAACCATGTCATATCCATGTGTGCATGGTATAAATACACTAAATTGATCCATCTGATGATTTAAAGTAATATGGATAGGTACAATCTATTATGTTGTACGGTTGGCAGGCAACTTGGATTTATTTTAGAATGATTGATTAATAGGTGGAATTAGGGTAATTTACCTCTTGGCATTGGTTGTGCTTTTATTTTTTCTACACGTGTTTTGTTAAAAGTTCAACACACCTTACACGATGGCTGCCATACAGAGCACAGTTGGTTTGCATTTTTTGCATCAAAGAAGGATTATTTTTTCCTTTTCAGGGACCAGACTTTCCATGAATGGTGTTTCATTCAATAACGCTTCATGTGCGAACAAGCAACCAGCATGTTGTGAAACATGTCACATTGATTTTCTTTTTCTCCCTTGTCTGCATTCCAGGTTTGTTTAAGGAATATATAATAAAGGTATTTCCAGATTCCAGAACTGTGTGGATGCTGCTTTCATGACCGTTGACCAAGGTTTCCCAGAGTGCTGTTTAAATGATACGCTTGTACCACTTTTGAAGTTTCATATATATATATATATATATATATATATATATATATATATATATGTGTGTGTGTAAAGTAGCATTGAGTTGTAGGAAATCTGAAAATACTATAAATGATATTGCTAAGAACATTTGATTTGACTTGTATGACAGATTTGGATAGCATTTTCCAGACAAAAAGTTTGTCATGGGTACCCCCAGACTGGAAAGTGTGGGAAAGATTTATAAACAAATGAAAAAGGTATTAAGAAAGCAAGTAACAGTTTTTCGTCCTACACCCATTCATTTTCCCATAGAGAAAAAGTCCAAATTTGGTAATGCCGAAGTGCAAAAACTGATTTCAACCAAATAAACATCTTGGGCACGAAGCATTGACTTAATTTCCAGGACAGGTTTGGGGTAAATCTGTCCAGTAGTATTTAAAATATTTGACTGGGTAGGGGGTGTCTCCTGCATGCAAAAAATAGCTTTATATCCCATGGTGCTTTGCAGCCAAGAGACTTTTCTGAGATGAAAAGTCACCATTTTATTTTGATTGATGTAAGCATTTACCAGGGTAACCATGGGAATGCGAAAATTAAAAGTGCTCAAACAGCTATTTGAAGAAGGAAAAAGGATGCACTTGCACCAGGCTAGAGATGAGGAGGGGGAAAGAGGATACCATGTGAAATTGAAAAGTTGGGGGTGATCTGGGGAGCCAGATACAGTTAAGAAAATGTGAATTATTGGGGAAGTACTGGGAGAGTCTCGCGAGATTCCTGCAGCTACAACGGAAAACACGTCGGAAAAGAAAATGCATCACATGAACCAAAGAGTGAAAGAGGGTCATGGGAAAGGGCAAGGGAGTGAAACATCAGCACAGGGGGATGGGGGCCATAAAAAGAGGAGTAGGAGAGGATTGGGGAGAGTTTTTGATTTTCAGATTTGTTCAGATTACCAAGAGAATACAGAGGGAATACCTCAGGCATGGGTAGTTCATTGCTGCTGTATGTGTAGTTCGTGCCATTATCTGGGGAATATAAGGTATGTATAGTTCTTGCCATTATCCAGGTAATATCAGGGGAACCCTGTGGGAATCGGGAGAGGGTGAAAAAATAGGACATTGTACACCTACAGTGATCACTAGGCCGGGAGTAATGGTTCTGTGTGCTCCTGGCCACGCCAAAGACCAGGGCTACTGGGATCGAAAACCAATGTATTTGTGCAACGTTTACAGTGGCTACGGCTGAAGGCAATGGCTAGTGGACACTAAAGAAACCAAAATATTTAATTACAGACATTGCTAACATACTTAGTCATTTCTTTGGAAAATCATTTATGAATTTGTATTCAAATATAACAGATTTCCATCCAAAGTGTATAAATGTGGATATACTATTCTTCTTTGTAATAATGTCTGTTTGTACTTCAAGTGTTTACCGAATGTTACATTTAAAGAGACAAGGGCAGACTACATTGTACTGTGAAATATATACAACTATGTTATGAGGATTTGCAATATTTCAAAATGTAATGAATCAAACCAGTGATATTTGTGATGTCATAAATTATGTAATTAGTGATGTCACCAGTGATGCCATATGTGATGTCATCATCGTGGCATATGCTGCACAACATGGGGCACAAAGTTAAGGTGGACTTGCTTCAAATGCAAGTGCATAATTTCTTGGGTTTTATTGCATTAAAACTGATCACCTTACCTCTCTCTTAACAAATGTGTTTTCATTGAACATATATAATAAAAACAGTTGTGCAACAAAAAAACAAACCAAACAAAAATATATATATATATATAATATATATATATATATAGTTCAGTTTTCTTGTACCATCAACAAGCTGACACCTTAGTTAGGCCAACAAAGTAATTTATTTGCAAGCTTTTATAATTTTCAGATTACTTCATCCGGCATAAAAAGAGAATGAGGCTTTTGGAATAACAGGGCAGTCCAAGGATTCGCCTTTGGAATGTATTATCTGTTGGTTTCTGATTCTCATTGGTTTACTTCACAAGGAGCCTTATATTTCAGAAATTCCCCCCACTGATTCCAGTCACAAAGATTGAAGTGGGACACGGAAAGGACATGCAAGCAGGCAAGAGAAATAAACCAGTGCTGGGCTGATCTCAAAGAGGCATAAAGGAATGGGGCAATGTCAGTCATAGCATGTGCAAACCTACTGAAGGCTGGCATGTTTTAGACCTAGTCATTTGCATGCCCATATCCGCTAAACCTGTTTCCCACCATGCACACCTACGTTTAAGCTTGGGATTGGAAACACAGCCAGTTACTTGTTGGACAATTGTATTTAGACAATTGTACAGGCTGTTGGTTACATTTTCAGTGACGTCCTCCTTGAAGGCAAATAATTATAATTATAATTGTTCTTTTATAACGTGCTATGTGCAGTACCACTTTGGAGTGTAGCTCATGATCAGAATGGAATTAATATAGTAAATGACCTCGGACACAAATAACCGGACAGCTCAAAGAATATGGCAAAGTACTACTTTATTGTCAGCTCAAATAAAATAAGGAAATCTGGTGACCATACAAAATTCAGCTCACACACTCTCTGAGTACTTTTCTCTTACACACTTACACAAAGACTTCACACTTTGATTTACCTATCGATAGGAGGCATTGGTTAGGGGAACATAAATACCTATGGTATATTTAAGTGTTGATAACATGAGAGGCTGCCTCTTATCTAGTCGGCACACCTCAAAATATGCATAATACTTATTATAAAAATAATAACAGTGGATTGGCTTCTGCAACATTGTATAGGATGTCTCTACTTAGCCACTCATAATTGGTTGGCATACTCTCCCAACCTTGGACATTTGGTTCGCTAGCAGCATGTGAACAGAACAAAATCCAGGGGCAGAAAACAGAATCAGACCACTGCCCGCATTGGTCAATTAGCCTACCATTTCTCATCAGCTAGAGCATGAGCCAAAGCATCTCTATTGTGGTTGACCCTGCTGGTTGTTTTCTTCTCTGGGATGTTTAAGGGAGTAAGGGTACACAAATATCTTCGTCTGAGGCTTAATGAATAGACCTTGTTTTTGACTTCTGAGTCACATGTGAAGAATCCACAATGTTGTCCTTTTCAACCTGTTATTTACTGCTATTTGATGTAAATATTCTGGGTGCTATTACTCCTCTTGGCCTCTGGACACTTGGGTTCTCTGTCCTACTTGTGCTTTCTTCACTCTTTATTGTCCAATACTTGACATCTGCAGATGTTTTTGCTTCTGCTTAATCAAAGAGAAATGTGCCCTTCATTCATAGCTTATCCTGGTTAACTCCCTTTGTACTTTCCAGTTATGTCTTGCTGTGTCATCCTTAATCTTGGTAAAATAGATATTCTTTGTTCCTCGCAGGAAGCTGTTTTTTGCAGCATTTCTGATCTGCGGCACTGGTTTGTCCATGAGGTGGTTTTGACACGATCTGACATCCATCGTTCCATCATGGCCGCTTTCCTCACGCGATAGTTTCTACTGCAGCAAGCTTCTATGTAACTTATCTACCTTGCATTTCTGCATGTATACATTTGTTGAGCTTCATCTCACTTGTCTTCTCGACATAGTTGATTTCTTCATATCTTTATTCTTGATTACTTGGATTACACCTTCATTCTTTAAGTATTTGTATATTGTTTCTGTGTGTCATCATGTCTTCCCTTTATGACATCACTTTACTCTCATCTGTTCGCACTCATAGCTCATCTATGTCTGATGGTGTATGCCGACACCCTTCCACCACTTTAGTGCCATGGTCCTTTAGATACGGTTGTCTGAGTGCATAACGTCTGTCATACCTTCGGTGTGGTATTGGGACGACACCTGGTACCATGCACAGAATCCTCCTGCATTGCTTTCAGTATGATGGAGCTCAGGGGGCGGGCACTAGAGGTGACGTCATCTGCTCCTCTACTCCTAATACCAGAGATTAGTTTCTAAGCACAGGATTGGGATTCAAACCTGCGTAGCCCTGCGTTGTCTTGCTTTCAAGATAAGCTCATTGTCCCTGAGCTACAAAACATTCCATAAAAACCAGTACACAATATAAAATACATATCAATACAATACAAATCAGAGGAATAAAAGCTTTAAAAGCCATGCAGATTTCCACCTCATAACATTTAACAACCATACAAATCCTAATGTCAAATTGCACTCCCCAGCAAACGCTTTCTTACATTTTAGATATGTTAGAGACAAGCACACCCGTGGCGATTCAGCCCAAAGTAAATAGATTAGGGCAGGCTGATATTGCATAAACTCCAGTTCACAAAGTAAGGGTTGTAACACAGAGCTCCTCACACTTACATACGTGGGAAAAAAGAATATCAGGTGGGCAAGGTCCTCATATGGAGCATCACACGCAGGGCAAGACTGACTAGAATACTCACCCAGACCCAGCTGCCACCACCGCTCATAGGAGAATGCTTTAAAACTGTGCCATAGTTATGAGGACAAGGTCCACAGGAAATTATGCCCACACTAAGTACATTTGTATGCCTGCGGACATGATGGTCATTAAGCCTCTGTTCTTACAGTTCAACATCTCCATACTTTCTCTATTTGCCCCAACATGCTCATTAAAATGGCTGGCCCACAATTTTACTTCACCACAGGAGAGCATATTTGGGGTAGGACACAAGAGTCTGATATTTAGAGCCATCATTTGTTACTTAATGTAGCACAGCCATGGGACCTTACCACAAGAATCTTTGACGATCATAAAATTTATCAATTCTTGTGTAAGGATTGCTCTCTCATTACCCCATAGCCTGAGCCAATAGAGAACATGCTGCAGAGAAACCATATCACCAATTAACCTACAGCCCAGTTCCATAAGTACTACAAAGTTCAGAGCTTATGATGGCAGGCCTAGAATTTTCTTGAAGAAGTGGTTCTCCACTAGTTTGATGGGGCTAATATTTGCATAACCGATGCCAAATCTAGCAACTGAGGCTGCTTTACCATTGTACAATTTAAGCAGCAAATCAACTGGTCTAACTCTAAACATGAACATACACCTGATGACCCCTCCCATTGCCTGCTTAAATCGGACAGCCTGTTTGATCACTTGAGGAGTGGGGCCCAGGTTGGAAGAGACTCTGACCCCCATATAGTCAAAATCATCAGCTCTGGGGATCACAGCACTCTTGCAATACATAGCCCTGAATTTAACTAGACACCTCCTCTTGCAACATGCCATCACCACCGACTTCTCTGCTTTTACCACTAGGTTCAAGCCATCCATAAAGCAGACAAAATTACAGATAAGTGGTATGTGGCATCAGAACGGTATCATCCCCATACACCAGAACCGGCAGAGACCATCCACCCATCCTTGGTACATCAGGAAATGATCTCAGCAAATGCTCATATAGGCCTTTAATGTACAGAGAGAAAAGAAGAGGTGCCAGAACAGAGCCTTGGTGCATGCCTAGTTCCACTGTGAAAGCACCGGTACAACGCCCATTGGAACCACTCCTAACGCTAGCATGTGTTGAGTTATGCAATCGGGCCAGGAAGCTCACTTGGGCAGTGGTGCAAGTCATGGATCAGAGCACAATTAAATTTGTCAAAGGCTGTGCTCAGATCCATGAATGCCAAGTAAATAGGTTCCTCCTTTAAATAAATAAAGGGCTTGCGCAATTACCAAATAAAGGTTAAGGGAGTGCTCAGCTGTGAACAAACCAGGCCAGAATTCCAGCTGCACCAATGAAAGAGCCACAACACTTGTGACCCCTCTAGTCTAGCAAGAATAGCACAACCTAAAATCTTAAAGATGGAAACCAATAGCAAATTAGGCCTATATGAGGCAGGAGATTCCCATGGCCCCTTTTTGTAAATCGGCTGGATAATCGCACAAGACCATGATGGGGGTATCGCGTTCTCCGCACAGATGGCATTGAAGCCCTGAGTCAATACAGGGGCCCAAAGCTCCGGCACCATAACAAACAGATCAGCCAGGACATCATCTGTTCCTGGTGCCCGTTTACAATGTTGACAGCCAATATCTTTCAATATCTCATCCACCGTGACTACAATCCTAATATCATCATCAGCCCCTCCAGCCAGATTCCCCAGACCTCCCAAGGTTACAGGACCACTTCCCTATTATCCGCACTATATAAGGTTGAGAAATGATGCAGCCAAGCCTTATTCGGTACATTACAGACCAGAGTTTCCTGGTTGAAATTATAAAATAGACCACGATGCGCAAAGTCCCAAAAGTGTTTCTTTACGTCTTTGTCCATAGAAGCACCAACCCATATGTCCCACGCTTCATCTTCTATGGACGTTTTCCTAATAGTGAGGACTTTCTTATAATGAGACCTACCACTATCAACAGAATCTTTACAGGCCAGTGGGCAACTCAAGACTGAGAGCAGATGGGACTTGGCTCTAGTACAATCGGAATCAAACCATCTAACCTTCACTTATTTTGTTCTTTTACCTGCAGTGCGGAAGAACACAAAAGACATATTGGACACCAATGACCGTATCTCTCTCTCGAGATAAGGGTATGATCCCTAGACCCTGACAGCCAAGTCTCCAATTATTGTGGGCTGGATTCAATTGCCTTTCTCAATAGATCCTCCTTCCTATCGTAGTTCCACCTAAGTCTTCGTCAGGGAACATTTAAAGACACATCCAAGAGGTAGGCCTGGCAAGGGGGAGCATCACTGGGTGCCAGTTGAATATCAAGCCTGATAGGGAAGTGGTCACTACAGATATCATTTACCACTTTAAACCTCACCAGTTCTCCCCAGAATTTGATTGAAACACACAAATAATCGAGAGTGGACCTTCCCAGTGCAGATGAAAAAGTAAGCCTGCCTGGGCTGTCTGCTCCAAATCAACCATTTGCAGTACGCAACACCCATTCATATAGATAATGCCATAACCTTTGCACATAATCTGGGATCCATCATGATAAGAGGCAGGATCCCCACCACCTCATCCTCCATTTTATCATACAACATATTGCCCAGGCCTTCTCCCAGCTACGAATTGAAGTCTCTCCCAGCACCAAACACAATTTTTTTGCAGCTATCAGTGGGATAAAATACTGAAGCGAGGACTCTGTGTACAGATTGTTATAGAAATTAACCACCAGTATATCACTCATATCATGGGCCTCATTCCGAGTAGGGCGGTAAGGGTTAACGGTCACCAGTAACGAGACCGGTGCCGTTAAACCCTTACCGCCCTACTACAAGTTCCCTTTGCTGGTCCATCCTTAACGCCTGCTTTTAGCAGGCATTAAGGACCGGACCCGCAAAGGGACTATAGTGCTAATAACGGTACCATAATTTACGGTACCGTTATTAGCACCTCCCCCATTCCCATTGAGCCCTATGGGGGCTCAAATGGGAATGGGGAAGGGACCTGGTGAGTGTGGAATTACCGGTCCCGCCAACCTTGGAAAGGACCGGTAATTACTCCATTCACCAGGGCAGAATCGGAACGAGTTTGGAGGCAGCCATGCCGCAAATAGCGGCATGGTTACCTCCAAACTCAGAATGAGGCCCCATGTTTGAAAACCCTTACCAATAATGTAAAAGGAATTGGGGACTTCAACACCAGCAACTCACTCAGCAGATTGGATTTAACAAAAGTACACATACCTCCATGGTTCCGCCCCCTCGTGTTTCTTAAGGCCTTCTGTAGGTATGAGACATAACCATTCACATTCATTTCATCCTGGGACCACGTCTCTTGCAACATGATGATATCCATTACTTTAAATAGGGACTGTGTTTGCGCCTCTGTTAACCTTGTTTTTGACTGACATTTTCTCAACTTGTGCTAATGCTAGTGCTGCATGTTGAATACCTGTATGGGCCCCGGAAATATGGCCAAAACTTGGCCCTGGCAGCAAGAGTCATTCAATATCATCCAGTACGTTAAGACAAGCAAACCGATTCATGGAGGACATTGAGTTATGATGATTGGCCAATCTACCTCTGGGACACCTCTAGTTTAGCACAGGGCCACAAGGGGCCTGAGCAATTACAGGAATAACAGTCAAACCTTTCTCAGGCATCCGTGTAGCATGTGTGGGACCAGACCCGTCTGATACAGTGGTTTCCACCCCCTTCTGCAAGGATAGAAATGGTTCAATGACACCATCCATGCCCCATGCTTGGGTCATGGAAGACCAAAATTAGAACCAATTACATAATTAGTCACACCCGGATGCCTAAAAGGCACCACCACACAGTCCCTGACTATAGATTTGTTAGTGGGTCGCACCCACAGGACTCTACAGGCCATTATAATTAGATGTGGATCAATGGGTCTGCCCTGGATATTAGTATTAATCCACTGAAATGATATATTAATCAGGGCACTACATTCCTCTCTGTTCCCAACCTCCAATCTTGGCACGTTCAGAATCACTTCCGCTACAGGCAAAGCCCCGGGGGCAGCTGTAGTAAATTCTGATTCGTGACCGCTTTTCTCAATGGCCATAGTGGCACTTCTCTTAGTAACATCAGGTCCTTTTTGGAGCCCCCAAGGCTGGGGGCAAGGATGAAGTGGCAGGCCGAGAAGGCAATAAGGAGAGGGAACACTGACGCTGATGTGAGTCGGAAAGAACATGTATATCTACCGACACCTCATGGAATTAGGTAATAATCCTCTCATTATCCAATCCCCCTCCTTCTTCGGCTTGGATTGTTTGACCACTTCGGGTGCTCAGGGCCCCGATGCCTTCCGACTATCCAAATGAAGCACACTTCACGCAATGCCTATCAGGCACACTTAATAATGCAACATCCTTCCTTAGCGATCTTCCAGATCGTCTAAGTTCGGCAGTGCATTAAAAATGCCCTATTTAAATGTCATCATAAAATTCTTCCTTGAGGACAATACGTCTTTTTTCAGTACCTCTAGACTGCTGGGATCAGAAGGATTAGGATGTCCATATGATAACACGAGAGGAGAGGGCATCAATCCACAAGAACAACAGGAGGTTTGACCCATAGCTCTAAGCTGCATATTTAGTATAACTCTAGTACCCTTTGGATTTTTTGCAATACCCCCCGGAGTAGATCGTTGTGCAGTCTTACAAATAGAGACCCCTCCCCCCAGTACACTCCCTACAGCAGCACACTGGGGATTCCACAGGCACTCTATTGAGATGTACCAGAGTGGTGGCAAGCACCGGGTGGATACAGGGCTAGAATCTCCTAGTATAGATGTATCATCGTCAACAATGGCAGTACTGGGTAACCCAGAAGTGTACAACAAGGAAGGCTTAATTAGAGCAACATTCCTCAGAGTAGACGAAATAGCCATGTCTGCTACCCTGATCTGTTCATCCATTTGCCCTGCCACCTTTTGTACATAGGAATCCAGTTTCACCCCCTTTAAAACCTTGTTTTTCACAATAACCCTCTCCTTGATAACAGGGTTCTTCACAGTAATATTTTTGTCCTTCTCCTTGGATTTTCAGTTTTTTTTTTGTTATCCCTGGATGGGCGAAGGGCTAGAGGTGGTTCTATGTTTAGACATAGAAATAGAAATGGCGTAAAACACACAAATCACCTAACAATGGACGAGAATAGACTGAAATGTCCAATACAAAAAAAGCAGAAAATATGTGTAATCAGTGGTCCAAAAAACAAATATCCAAACTATGTATGGCAAATAACTGAATGATGAGAGTAACAGAAATTAACTCACAGGGCTGCCATAGTCCGACTCCCCGCCCTCTGGTGAAATGATCACATCACACAGTTAACAACATCTTGACCCGAAGGGGCTTTGTGAAATGCAAGAGTTGCGGCAAAGTGACAACAATTCAAGTTTTTTTTAAAACGGTTGAAAAAGGTTTGCATCCCGAGTATGCAAGAACACACAGACCACGAGAGAACCAAGCATGGCTCGTAGCCCGGGTTTTTAGAAGAGCGTAGACCTTGGGAGACCCCCTGAATTGGAGTACACCACCCCACACGGACCTGTCTGGATGGAAATCAAAGATTCAAAACAGGCTAAATAGTCCACTAGAGAAGCAAATGAAGTCCAAAATCAGACTCTGAGCCTTGAGTCACTGCTGATGATGGAAGGAAAATCCTTGGCAACAAGGAAGCGAGTCATCAGGAGGCAATAGCAGCGGAAAAAGAACTGCAGGCATACTATTCCCGAATTCCTCTTTCTTGTTAGTTATTAGTCAGACTTGTGCTGGATTGTAAGTACAGAGCACACGCTGGGGAGCCTACTAAGTCCATGCAGACCTTGACATGGGATATACACAACTAGTGAGCTTCCCCACAGGGGACCATAGGGCAGTTAGGCAGGTAAGCAGTATAGAGGTACAACAGGAATTGCCTCCAATTATCTGGAGCCCGCCTCCCACAGCACAGACTGCAGAGACTGCCCTTGTCCCTGAGCTATCCCCCTTATCAAATAAGGATACATATATATATATATATATATATATATATATATATATATATATATATATATATATATATATATATATATATATATATATATATACTGTTTCCTCTGCAGTCCATGGAAAGCACTCCCCCAGTCAAACAGTATTACTCCAGGAAACCGGTGTTCAGTATCAAAAAATATTATTTATTAGTTAAAAATGTGCAGCATATGGCTCATAAAAATCCACTAACATCGTGGTTCTCCCAAAACATATGACCCTTGCATAGCAGAGTTTACGTGTTTCGCGGTTCCCTCACCGCTTGATCATATTTATATATCCCTGCGCAAGATTGCTTAAGAACTGCAGACCAGCATGGAAAAAGATGAAAGACTGTGTTAGGTACTTCCTGAAATGCCTCTCCTTGCTTTCAGGCAGCCAGCCAATCTCAAAGAAATCATCACAAGTAACAAGTTGCTTCCACATCTCATGCAATAACAAAAGAGTCCTGACCTGTCCACATATATGCAGTTCAGATACAATTAGAATACCCCAGATGGGGCAGGATTACAAAATCGCAACAAGTTTCACATGTGCGTCCCACAATGTTGCGTATCTGATTATGTGTATGAAATGTCACTTTGGGGCTACTACGTTGGGGAAACTGACCAGCAACTACATAAGCAGATGCATCTACACAGACAAAGCGTTAAGTGACGAAGTAAGGACATGCCCACCGGTCTGCACTTTTTGGAACCAAATCACACTATGGATGACTTTCAAATTGCAGTGCTGAAAGGTAACTTTAGGACAGAAAATATGTGAAAAACATATAAGCACAAATGCATGCAGACTTGAACATGGTACACTTGAAAATGGTATACATAGAAATTGTGGCTTTATGAGTCACTCTCTGAATAACAAAATCCCATTATTTGCACCCATAGAGAACAACAGGTCAAAATAGATAGACCTGTTTTTCCCTTTAACATTTTTTATGGCCCCATCTACTTCCCTGATGCAATGTTATCTTGCTGGACCCATTCTACCCAAGCCCTACCAGTTCTTTAAAAGCCCTGCCAACAAGCTTCCCAGAGGCTGGTTAGTGCTCCTGTTCAATGCCATAAAGGTTCCTCCATCTCCCCCACCCAGATGTAGAGAAGCACTCTCTCGGTATGTCAGTATCCTTTACACAGCAGCCTTCGCAAGTCAAAGGGACAAAACATGATTAATGGTTCTCCCTCCTTATTTGCCTTCTGGGAGGACAATACTGAAAATGTGATCACCAGCCTGAATGGTTTTCTAAATACGAGTGTCCAACAAGTGACTGGCTCTGTTTCCTATCCCAGGCTTAAAAGTAGGTGAGCATGGTGGGGGCACCAGGCTTAGTGGAGATGGACACGCAAATAACTTTATCTAAAACATGCCAGCCTTCAGTAGGTTTGCACCTGCTATGACTGACAATGCCCCAGTCCTTCATGCCGCTTTGATAGCAGCACTGCCTGCTTGTATATCGGTTCCAGTGCCCCACCATATTATAAGAGAAAAGTTTCACAATGGCATGCAAAATAGCATTAAGGGGACATTACATTGTGGCTGACATCAACAGGAAGGCGCTGAGTTAAACTGATCATGACTTCACACATCCGTTGAATTTCAAGGATTTAGTTGTGTTAAATCTGCACAACTTAACTGCATTTTAACTAAGGCTTTTTCAGTGAATACATATATATATATATATATATATATATATATATATATATATATATATATATATATATATATATATATATTTATTAATTTAGCTCACTAGAGTCACTTGGTTCCCTGGAGTCTTATCCATAGAACACTCAGTGATACAGTGGCCACTGGCTATTAGGAATATTAACAGAGTATCATTTACTGTGTATACCTGGATCAATGCCTTTCCCGACCAAACACCAAACTCCAGGATGACTGTTTGTTACAAGAACACGCTTTTCAATATCCTAGAGGGAGTTCCATGATTGCATGTGAGATTCTTTTCTCAATATTGTAGAGTTATGTATTTTATAATCCCTCGTAGACTTCCACATTTCAGATCTTAATCTAGGGGCCTTTCACCACAGCGAGAAGCGGAGACTCCGCTGTGCTGCACGTAATATTAAATGAGGACCAGGAAGCCCCAGATTTAGAGGATTATTTTCAGCTAATGTAAGAAAAATATTTTTCCCAATGATTCTAGCGAGTTTTCAGAAAGAAAATACACAATCCTAAACTATGCAGGAGTAAACATATCAAAATGTCCTTGTGCACACAAATGCAAGTTCTGCTTAGCCAAAAATGTCCCCATGCCGTGGAGATAGTACTCAAATGCCCTCCTCCTCTGGTCAGTTCATCATCTCTAGAAATATCACATTCCACTTGTTGTCAGTTCTGCCAATTAAGTAATCAACACATAAACACATTCCATTGCCATTGTTCATTGGTTTCCTTGGCGACCTGATGGATACCCGCTATTAACAATGCGCACACCTATTTCTCCCTTTAAACACACTATGGGCCTTCCCCTCTTCCTCATTCTATCTGTGGACATCATCGCCTCCTTGGCAAGGTCAACTCTAACCATAAATAGTCTGAATAAATAATTCCATAATAACGTGGAAAGGTCAGTGATTCGCTTAAAGTGTAGTAAAACATGTCTACAAGAACGAAAAAACCTTTGCTCTCAAATTAATGCAAAATGTTGAAACCGTTTGAAAAGTTACCAAACCAGCTTAAGTCTGAGTGCACCAATGAACAGTCTAGTGATCAGAAGTGGTAGAGTTTCACTATATATTTTGCTAAAACATATGACATTTGGTACATTAGGTGTATTTCAAAAAGAAATTAGAAGCATTTTTGTTATTTCCATTTGCTCATGTAAATTGTCCAACTCCGGGCCTTGACGGCCGGAATCCGGACAGGTTTTCAGGATATCCCTCATTAATATTCATGAGAATAAATGTGCATACATTTAGAATCATTGTATGCAAATGTGTTTCATGAATATGAATGATGGGTGTCCTCAAAACCCGGCATGGATCCGTCCCTGGAGGCCTGGAGTCGGACAACCTGCATCAGACAAAAATTTACCTGGATAGAACAGCCATACATCATAATTATAGAACGTTTTGCTTAAACCGAATTTTAAAACATAAAAAAAGAGATTTCATTAGCATCTTCCAAAAGTAACCCACTACAAACGGCACTCAAACATGAATTGTTCAGTTCCTCCCTTAAGTGTAAGCATGCGAGTGCCACTCACTAGCATGTTTTGACATCATTAAACCTTTATGTGAAATGTTGTAATCGACGCACTGTATTGGATTTCGCTCTACCATCAGCTGGCGCCTGAGGGACTCGGTTAAAATTATTAGGCCTCATTAATTAATCAATCCATCTGTCTGCGAATGCTCATTATGATAAATGGTCCTAACGTAGCTAATTGTGGATACATTAGTTTAATAACATCGTATTTCGAGACTCTCTTCACACACGATCGTAAGTGAATTAATATTGTATGCCTCACGTCGTGCATTTTGGTTTAGAGTGATTTATTTTTACAATTAATGATTTGCATTGCCTTTTCATCCTTTGCTGATCCCTGTGTGAACTGGGATATCACCAGTCCGTGTTTGGCTATATACTACTCTGTGAGGCGCATTCATGCGCGGTCCTGCAATCTGCAGTATTTTGCAAGAAGCTCTGTTGCTTCCAAGGTTTAGCAAGCACTGTGTGTGCGACGAGTTATTGTTTCCTTTGAGTTGGTGGTCGGTTCGCCGTGCCTTCCAGTCGCAACCAGAAGCTGGGCATTTGAGTGGTGCCCAGTGTCAATCAAAGCAGTGCAGTGATATGACACCATCAATGGCCAAATGGGAGACTTTGACTATTTCACAAGCAGGTGCCAGGGCATACATAAGACATGTGATCCCAGACACGTGCAGTGCTAAATTAGGATACGCACTGCATCCTTGTTCATATTGCAGGCCATGATCAGGACGTATTGTTCCTGTCCTCGGATAAAGGGAATGGGACCTCTGAGTAAACCTCTTACCTGCCCCCCTCACCCTACACCTTTCTCTCCAGTCGAGCAATTGCTGTGTCACGGACATACATCTGAAAACCCATATGGCACTGCTGAGGCACCCAGGGAAGATAAATACATTTACATAGTCGAAATATTAGAGATCAGATGACTGATAGGGTGAGAAATAGTTCCCACCATCGCCAACTTCAATAACCGCTGCATAAGCAAGCATTGGTCCATGGTTCTGATGTGCCATGTCAGGACTATTACAATACCCGTCCACATAGAAATACAGTACTTTTACACTTGTGGGAGAGGCTGCAGGTAGGCCGGCATAGTCACTAACTGCATTGCCCCCTTCAAAATCTGCCATGGTGCACTTGAAAGTACCATACCCTAGAACAACTGGGTTGAGCCCTTGAAAGACATCATCCACCACTTGGCTATTTGCATCTGGCTCGTGGTTACCTGTTCTGGCTGTGTAGGGAACAGGCAGGACACAGAAGAATCACACGGCAGCCCCAGGTATGCTTGACATACACCTTTGATTCCACACTCTACCCTTCCCTTCTTGTTCTTTCCTCCACCCTCCTGTTTTCTTCCCCCTGGTCTCCCCCACTTCCTTGTTCCTCACTCTGCTCTTATGTCTTTTCCCTGACAGTGCATGCATTTGGATATAACAGCGTGCATCCATATGTGATCCAAGAATCAGTTCAGTAATGAGCTGGGTCCGGATTTGTCCAATGTATAAGGCCTTGAGGCTTCATCTTTGACCGGTGTTCCTGGTTTATGAGCCGGATTCACACTGGGTGTCCGTCAGTTCGTCTTCCTCTTATTCCAATTCTCTTTGATAATGAATGCATTCATCCAAGTACGTTGATCTTCAACACATCAAAGTGTAATCATATATATTCTGACAGCAGGTGTATCCATTGCAAACTTGAGTTACAGCAGTTTGACTTCTCTGGCGTCTCTTTGGTGTGTAGCTTTGCAAGGTGGTCATTCTGTTACTTCATATTAAAACTAAAGGTTGACATTTTATAGAAGTCTTTAGCCTGAAGGAATGTGCAAGGGTGGGTAGCTTTGGTTGAGTTGAGTAAGTTGAAGAAGCAAGTACATTTCTGATGATTTGTCAGCCCTGCAAGTCAAGAGCCCGGATGTATTTGAAGGAAACTCGAATGCTGCCAATCCTTTAGGAACCAGCACTTGCTAGAGCAGGCTGTAGGTCAGCCCTCGAACTCAGTCACTCTCATCAAAGCTGAGCAACAACTAGCAGGGCCTCATTGAATGCTGGCTCTTAGACATGTAATGCCATTTCCTTGGCTATAATGTTCATAAATGATCATGTATTGTTTAGAAGAGCGCCCAGAAATCACATCTTTCAATGCATGTAGTCACATAGGTTAGAGGTGTAACTATGCAACCTCCAGTACTTCATGCTTTTAGTTCCACACCAATGATAAGCTTCTATCGAGAACATGTATGTTGGGAAAATACCAAATCCCATAAATAATTTAAGTTGATCTTGATGGAATCTGAAGCATGGTTGGAGACATATGCTATTTTAGTTCCCCTGTGTCCCTCCTGTTTCATTAACGTTGACATTAAGACATTCAGAATCAGGATACAAGCCAGGTTTTCATCAAGAATGCAATAAAAAATTGTATTTGGTGTATTTACAAAGGAGGATGGTAAGGCAAAACAAAACACAACCTCTTTTAGAATAGCTTCCCTCTTAAAGAGATTGGGCCTCATTATGAGTTGGCCGTTCTGGTAATAAAGTGCCAGGATCAAAGTATCTTGGCACCTTTATGGACCGGCCAATTCCAAGTCTGCCGGTAGGGGCTCTGATCTACTAGCAGGCCTGACCTGTCAGTAGATCACGGCTCTACCAGCAGATAAATGCCTGAATCACTGGCACCGGTACTAACAGTGCCAGGTCATTCGGACAGCCCCATTCCATGGAGTTCTATGGGACTCCATGGAATGGGGAGTTACCACAGTCTCTGTCGCCCATAATATCCCAGTAATATTGGAATATCGGGCTGCAGAGATGATACGGTACTTTCCCGGTATCCCACTAGAATTAGCAGCAGGATACCAGGGAACTCATAATGAGCCCCTTGGCCTTTCCCCTGTTTAGTTGGGATGCCTGTGTGCCCAGCGTATAATACACACAGTCATTCTCATTCCTCTAATTGTTGGACCATTTGCCTTGGTGTCTGGCAGGCACATGGGTGCACCCATACATCATGCCCTTGAATTCAGCAACAAGGTCAAGGCTTCTGTCAGCTATCAGAAGCACATTTGCAGGAGAAGATGGTGAATTTGGTCCTTCCGTTAGGAGCTCAGAGATCTCCCGTATAAGGTCATCATTTCTTGAAGGCTTCACCACCTTGCTGACTCAGGGTCGTGACACTACTCCCAATCCCTAATCTTGGCCCTACACCTAGAACATCTGCAATAGCCTTGTTCCTATACTTTTATTTCTCCTTTCTTAGTCGTTCTCCCTTTTTCTTTGACACCTTACCACTATCTCATTCCTAAATCTCTCTCTAGTGTTCTTTCTTCTCCTATAACTTTGCCTCTCTCCAGGCGTCTTGGGTTCCTCTCCTACTTCTTTTTAGGAATGACTCTTTTTATATTCCTCCAAACCTCCTTCTTGATGCTCCCCCTTTTCTCCGCACCTGCTCTCCTTTAAATATTTTTCCATCTTCCTAATTTAAGCTCTGTACAACCTCGGCTTTTAAACTCTCTCTTCGCTCTTCCTTCCCACTCTCTCTAACCTCCATTCTCTGTTCTGAAATTACCAGGCTATATTACCCCCCTTTCCGTCCAAATGGCAGAAGGTTTTTCTCTTCACCTAATACCACACCTGTGGCCATATTACTCTTAAGAGTTTTCAGCCAATTACACTTATTGGGGCCATGTGGGAATTGGTGTGATCCAAATTTTATTGGTGTACGGCAATGTGGAGCAATCCCATTGAGGCACCTACACCATCTTGGATCTGGTTAACTGTGTGTACAATCAATGGAGCAGTTCTGCCTCTTGCAGCATTACCATTTCAGATGAGTGTGAAGTTGGCTCCACAGGGGCTGCCATGGGGAAATAACCTGGGAAATTACACATCACCTTTGCAAGCTCTTCTTCCTGAAGGCGTCCCTTAGACACCTGGATGCACCAAAGGCACAGAAACTGCAACCGATGGGCCACTAGAAATGCAAGCTAAGTTATGATATGATATGATAGTTATTTATAACGTGCTTAATACCCACAGGTTTCTAAGAGCGGACCTGGGGATCAAACCTGTGGTGCTCCGTGTCATCTTGCTTCCAAGGCGAGCATGTTGCAGCTGAGCTATCCTCCTGAAACAAAAGGTTGTGGGAAAAATGGGCTATGGCAATAGTGACAATCCCAGTCACTGTCAAGGGGAGAGGGAAGATTGTCTCAGGGATACCCTCACTACATCCTCAAGTCCCAGCTTGATACAATGTGTGTTGTCACCTGGCCCCAGTTACCACCCCAGTCATGACCAGGAACATTGTTACACGTGTATGGCTTTAGATATTCATCAAGATCACTACATCCCCAAATGTCGTGAAATAGTTCCTTTGACTTACATCTCAAATGAAGAGGTTGTTCTCATCTTTGATTTCCTCTGTTCCGATGTGTTGGACCAACTAGCTTTCTTTCTAAACACTTCCCACGTTCATAGGTCTATACATTTGACATACTCTCATAATACGTTACAGCTGTTGTTCTTGCATTTGTGGGAATTTCGATTTAACGCGGTAGGTCGCCTCTGAATTCCATCTACTTCAGCTCTGAGTCTGCTGAATTCATCACGACAGATGTTTGGAGTGCTTGTGTTCAGCTCTTGGTAAACCCACCCTGTTCTGAATCCTCAGGAGTTGAATCCAAACGTTGTTAAAGAACATGTATTTTGGATGGAGTGGCATCAAGTGTCAGATGTTACGCTGTTTGTTCACTATTAATTGCCCTGATGTTCTACTGCTTCTCTTTTTATTTCCCAGATGTTCTCTAATTAACCTTTAAATATGATTCTTTAGTACCTGGCGCTTCTATGCCACAGGATACACTTAATGTGGATTGGCCCGATTCCGAGCCATACCACAGGGTAATCCTGTGAACACTTTTGCATGCATCGCATGCCAGGTCCCTACTCACCTCTCCATTCATTACTACGGATCAACTGGGCCCAAGATGGCACCCTGTTGATCCGTAGTAATGAAGCAATACGCGCGTTCTAGTCTTTCTACGCTCGGGCCTATAAATATGGGCCCCTGGGGCATTACCTTAGGAGGTAATGGCCTGCCGGCTCCGGGCTTATTGTCACAATATTAGCGCATGGATTGCAATATTTTATGCTTCTTAGTCAATCGGAAAGCTTAGAATACAGTTAATAACTTCTGCCATGGACCTTATTCTAAACATTTTAATTTAACAGCCTAAAAACTAGCAATTGCCGTCATTGTCCATAGTAAGATATCCTCACAACGAAGAATATCAGCTTTCTTACTACCCTTTCCTTCACCATATTTCAGAGAGCACATTTATTATCAAAGAAAAAAACAAGACCCTTCAAAGCGAAAAAACCATGAAATATATGGGAAGAAAATGACGTGCAATTTTACTTTGTTTTTAAAATGTACTATTACAGTGTGTTTAGGATATATCGGCCTCCACCCTGATGGCCCGTGTGCTTAGATCATTATTTATTATTACCCAGAGTCTTGCCAGATTCAGCTTGAGCAATAATTTGGTACAGTCTAGTCAACGGGCCCAGAAATTAATGTGTTCCCTATTGCTAACGAATCGTGGCAGGCGCACTTCATATAGGTGGCACAACCCTGGGCAGTGCATCAAAATATGTCTATTTGTCTATACTTGATGTTTATTGTCACATTATGTTTGGCAAGTGGGATATCATACAAGGATCCAGTTACCACCAAAGTAGGCAGTCTGTTAATTCTGTATAATTCATCTATGGGTGGGAGAGGGAAACAATATCAGTATCTAGCAGGAGTGAGGAACCTCTGGTACAAACCAGCAAAGTCATACAAACGCTTCAATTGTTATGCATACTCCTGTGTTCTCGCCAAATCCCATTCCTTTGCTCTGTTCATGAACTCCTGCCCAGTTGGTGGTAATCAAATCCCCAACATGGCCCCCAGTCAATCTCCTGAAAATAATTCTCACAGCACTCTTTGTATTTGGCCACTGCTGTATTGCCTTTGATCTTCATGGCCGGCCATATCATTTGCATAAAGTGCAGGTCAAGACTGTCAAGGTCCTTACGTACAATAGACGTTTTTCCACCAAAACACTCAAATGGATAGAAGTCAAGCCCAGCTCAAGGTGGATGGCCTCAATGAGAATGCTCTGTGCTAGGCCAAGGAACGTTCTCCATACTAATCCTTCAATCATATTTAGTCAAAATTCATGGTTCACGTAACTAGCCTCTAGGTCCTACAGGATCATAGCTGTAAAACTCTGTCTATAGGTTATGAGAATTCCCTTTAAACCATACCCAGCAGACTTGACAGCAAAAATGTTAATAACCGTCATAAAAGACAGTACTCTTATGCTTTTGCTTTCAATTAGCTCTTTACAACTGCCCTTGCTTGTAATTTCAAAACCTAAGTAAGTATAGTTGGTAACCCCACGATTTATTCTGTCTGGTATGTATCCACTGTCTGGTACCAAATCTTATATATCTTTTTCCTCTCCCAATTGATTTGTAGATCAGTATGTTAATGTTAATGTTAAAGGATATTTATACCAAGCACCATCACCACCGGAGTGGTCCCCTGTTCCAGGTGAACTCACTTAACCAAATGGCACTTCTTTTAATACTGATATAGGTGTGATCCAGAATGATTACAGCATCAGCATATTCTAGCCAAATTATGTGTTTGCTGCCAATTTTAGGAGGAAAATTCAACACAGATGAAAGACACTCATGTAAGGTGGATAGGTACAAATTGGAAAGCATGGGTACCAATATGCAGCCCTGCTTTACCCCTTTGTACGTCGGTATTTCTTGCGACAGTAGCCGGTGACTATTCAACCTTACCGTCACACTAGTGGCAGTGGGCAGTTGAATTAGGTAATATAGCAGATCGACAAGGAAGTCTTTACATCTGAGCTTCTCCCAGAGTCCCTCTCCATTACTGTGTCAAATGCTTATAAAACATTGCCGAATAGAACATGCACTGGTGGATTTTTATTTAGATTAGTGTCTTGTATTAGCGAGGTTAGTGCTAATATTTTGTAGACCGTCAAACAGTCCGCCCTGAAGCCCCTTTGGATGGTGCTCTGAAGATTTTCTTTTTCAACCTAATTCTTAAGTTATTTTAACACAAATGTTGCAAGCATGTTGCCTGGGATGTGCACAAGTGCCAAGAACCTGTAATTGGCCGGATTAGAAAGGTTTTTTTCCAAGAATTTAGAATGTGGTAATAGGTGGTTATTGCTTTGAACAGGATGTATTTAAAGTGAGCTCAATTTTCTGGATTTCTCTTGACTGTCACATTTGCCAATCTATCGGCCCGGGTGCTGTAGAGTTGTTTTAGTTAATCTATGGATTCTAGAATGTCTACCCACTCCCCTTCCCCAATGGGATTAACAATCATCAGGGTTTAAGAACCTACCCTATTTACTCTATTTTACTACAAAGTGCTAATAGCCTTACCAAGCTTAAAAGCAATCATTATCAATAGGGATTGTAGGGTATTTTGTGGAGATTTGGGGCCTGACGGTATTTTATTACCGCCGAAAAATAACTTAGCAATAATCACTCTTTGTATTCAGATTTGGCCATGTGCAACAATAATACAATGGACATGCATTATTTCAGCACCCAGACCTGCATATTTGGTATACGTGGTTGGTGGTATTTTGGTGAGCATAATTCCCTTGTTTTATTTGTGGCCCCAATGTCCAGAATCCCTTATCTTTGCTTAGATTTTTCGTGTGATCACTAGAGAGACCTCAGACCTGCATTCTAGGAATACCACATTTCCAGTGATAGTGTTGGTGTGCCACCATGGGCGAACTCACTGACTTATTTACGACAGAGAGCTATATGTGGTAGTCTTGTGGTAATTTCCACTACCTTATATACGGTAGGGATCTATGTTCAGAGAGTCTCTCTTCCCGTTGGCTCATGTACCTCCAACAAGTTATGCTACAGTCACTCACAATTATTCATACTGATTCTGACATGCACACATCTGTCTTAAAGTGACTATTGCACTGTTTAAAAATCTCCCCACATCATCGGCATTGTAATGGTAAATAGAAAATAAAACACCCATCTGTTTTCAAATATTTTCTGTATTATAAAAGCTGCATTTAGACACGATCTCATTCTTTACAGAAATAAATAAAATGGTACAGTCAAGCATTGTCTATGACACACTGTAAAGAGCGTGGCGGAGAACAGAATTCAAATTGCAACATTGGTATTTGATTAAGACACGCACAGGAATCCTACACTGACTGCATATTACCGTACACACTCAGCTCCCACACTTCTCATTACCTTATCTTTTTATTTGTTCTCTTTGTGAATGTGGCTCTCTTGGATTAACTCCAGCAAAAAGGAACGCTTGCCTTCTCAAGCCGGGGTCATTGCCTGGAATTCTCAGCTTTTTCAGATAGGAATGCCTCAGCCAGTGGAAAGGTTTTTCTTTCAGCTCTCCCCAGTCTCGACTGCAGCAGGACACCGGAATTTGCATTCAGTCAGGACCCCACAGCCAGGTCTTCTCCCCAGTAGTGCAGAAAGATGTCTGCCTGTCTTTTTCCCTGATACTGCCCACTAAAACTTTCCTCTCAGCCCTCTGTATGACGTGTCCCAATGAAATCCATCATCTCTCATCCTCCTACTCTTCAACAATAGCTTCGCTTATACATTTGCAATTGTTGCAAATCTGACTTCCTCCTTCCTGCAGTTACTGTGCACAAAAACACGGAGAATCAGGCAGAGAAGAGAAGAGAAAAATCTGCACACACATTTAAATGGTTTTCAGAGTATGCCTAATTCTGCAGTGGAGAACACATTTTATTAGTGAGTTATATTAAAATAAGGTTTTATTAGTCAGGTTAATGGTTAATAGGTTAGCTGTTAATTTTCAAATGTGTCTCTAGCAATATAGGCATTTCAGGTGAAAAATAGTGTGCATTTTTAAATGAACACGTGTGCTTTTAACTGTTAAAATAGATTTGCATCTTATATGTTAAAATCGTTTTTGACTGAATAGTCTGTCTTTCCTTGTTAATCTGCTAACCCATATAGCAATGCACCGCACCCTTGTGGTGGTGGTGCTGCAAAAAAATGTTGCTACTTGTGCAGTAGCGCTGTACTCTGTGCTGTTTGCTAAATATCCTTACATATACCCTCCTTTTGTTTTTAGAACTTGGCTATAATCCAAGCCAATTCCTAAAAACAACTTGTTCTATTTTTTTTTACAATATAGCAATCCAACAAAATGAATATTCATGTGCATCAATGAAAATTTGCAATCAACATTTCATCTGAGTCCATCAGTTCATAAAATGTTCCACATTTGCCTTCTCAGTGGAAGTGGCATTACTTTAAGTTTAAATTTTCCAAGTCAATTAAAAACAATGAAATAAAACAACTAACTAAAACAAATAAGTAATATAACAAATTAAAATAAATAATTAAAATAATAAATACGTGGAACTTCATATGCCGGAACTTTTGTTTTGTCTCTTTTGGTATGTCCCGACCAGCGATGTTATTCGGTTCATTCGAGTACTCTTTCATCTTGGCAATCTTGAATCCACAGTAGTCATCTCTTTTGGCATTCCGGTTATTTTGTCTTCACCTCCACCTGGAGGCAGGCATCTTTTGGTCTTCATCCAGGGGACTCCAGGACTCCATCGTCTCCCGTGGCCTCTGATCCCGGAACCTCCGACCAAATAATGTTAATTGTCTAAATCAAGATAGAAAATAAACAGATTAAGTACATAGCACAATACTAATTTCCACCTTTTGCCAAAAATAAAACATGCTTGGTAAAAATATTTCGTTTATATTTTTTTTTTTTTTTTTTTTTTTTGAAATCAAATACAAGTTAAAAGAAAACAAGCATATATAAAACAGCATTCAATATTTAATACACTTTCTCTCTGCACACCAACCATGAGCTTCCGTTATATGTGCATTTATTTATTTATTTATATTATATATTTTTACATATATTACAGTGTTTATGTGCCATCATAACAATCAACTTTTTTTAACTTCTTTGTCACTGCCTCCTGATTACACCCATTTATTTTCTCAAGGGACTCTATCCGTTTCCACATGCTCAAGCTGCCTGATCTCATGTCTGGGATGGCATGGTTTGATTTGATTTACATGGACAAACTGCTCTATTGCTGTTTCACCTTCATTTTTCAAAATTTTATACACTACAGGAGAGACTTTATCTATAATTCGAAATGGCCCCTGCCAGGCTGCTAGAAATTTAGAATTTTTCTGTTTACTTTTTCCAAAATGAAACTTGTACACCTGATCCCCTACACTGTATTCCTTTACTGATGTCTTTTTATCATAATATGACTTAGCACTGTCAGCAGCTCTTTCCAAATTTCTCTGCACAAAAGCAAATGCGTGTTGCAAATGCCTCCTCAGTTCATCAATATATTCATGAACTGTGGATGCACTCACTAGAGTTTGCTCATGTGTTCTGTATAGTAGGTGTTGTGGTAACACCATTTTCCTACCTGTTAAGATCTCATGGGGGCTAACACCTGTTGCTTTGGCAGGAGTCGACCTGATTGCCATCAGAACCAACGGTAAACGTAAATCCCAGCTGGAACCTGCTTCTGCCACAAATTTCTTTAAAATATCCACAACAGACCTATTGCTTCTTTCAACTGTACCTGAAGACGCCGCCCGATATGCGATATGTAGTTTCCTTTTCACACCTAGTATTTGCCATACCTTACTCATTAGAGCACTTGTGAAATGACTTCCTCTGTCTGACTCAATTCTTTGTGGCAACCCAAACCTTGAGAACACATGGTTCACCAGTAATGTGGCTGCTGTTTGCGCACTACAATCTGGTGCAGGAATGCACTCAATCCACTTCGACATCAAACATACCACACTCAAAATATAACGGTGTCCCCTGCTCGACCTTTTTAAAGGACCTACATAGTCTATTTGCAAATCTGACCATGGAAGAGTTAGGCCTCTTTTCATCAATGGTGCTCTGTGCATTGGTGAAGCAGGTTTAAATTGGGCGCATACTAGACATCCTCTAGTATATAATTCCACATCTTGGGACATATGAGGCCAGTAAGCATAATCTTTTAGTATTTCTAATGTTTTTTGTGAACCTCTATGGCCTGCAGTTATGGCATCATGTGCATGGTGTAGCATTAGTCCTCTGAATGAAAGGGGTACTACCCACTGTATTTGTCCTGTTATGGACTCTCTAATCATGAGTCCATCCTGTAATCTAATTCGTGTTTTGTTCTTTAATAACACCCTCAACTCTTCTTTTCCCATACAATCATTTTCTGTTAAATGATTTTGTTCAGGATCTATCAAATGATTATAATAGATTCCCAAAATTTGATCATTCTTTTGTGCCTCAATCAAATCTTGGTCTGGCGTGTCATGACTCCACTGCACCACCGGTTGATCTACCTCCTTTGGTGCTTTAGAACGTGTGACTGCATCAATTTGTATTTCACCCATTAAATAATCAATAGGTAGCAATTCTCCCATCACAGCCCCAATCTTAGCCAGATGGTCTGCCTTATCATTTCCCTCCTTATCCTCTCCTGGTGTTTTTAAATGCCCACAAATTTTTCTCCAGTATATTGTTAAATTATTTTCTGACACCAATTTGTCTATGGCTTGTATCATTTTTCCATGTTTAAGTGGCTTTTTGTTGTATGTAACCATGCCTCTTGCTTTCCAACCAGGCAAATACTCCACAAAGCTATTCCGTGCATAGTCAGAATCAGTCACCAGGACAATTTCACTGAACTTTTTATCAACTGCAGTAGCAATTGCTTTATAGATGGCTGCCAATTCCGCCACCTGACTGCTCCTATCTCCAATCCTCATCCCTATACTAGGAACGCCTTCACATTTCAACCAGACATTTCCTATTCCTGCCACTAATTGTTTATTATTGTCATTTTCAATGTGAAAAGCACAACCATCCACATATACAGTTGGCAAATCCTTGCATGTTTTTTCATCAAAAGCTTTGTGTGGTGATTGTTCAAATTCCTGCAAACTAGCTTCCACTTCCATTTCATTTGGTATTTGTTCAGCTGCACAGTCATGTAAGTCAGCTAACCCTTGAGCAATTGGGCTCTTTTTATTTTGTCCATATCTTACTTCTACAGGAAAACCTTGTAATGCCAGCGTCCATGAAGTGATTCTGGATTGCGCTAGATTGCCTGATCTAATTCTTTTACTCTCTAAAAATTGCAAAGGTTGATGATTTGTTTCAATAATCACCTTTTCTCCCTGAACAATGGGGCGAAAATGTTGTAGCGCCCACACAGTGGTTAATAGGGCCTTTTCACATTCATTAAATTTCATTTCAACTTGGGAAAATGCCTTACTTGCATATGCAATGGTTTTGTGATTCAAATCGTGTTTTTGTGATAACACTGCTGACATACAATGTTCAGAAAAGCCTATTTCTATAAAGAAAAATCCCTGTCCTTTATGGGGTATGCTAAACATGGTGCCTTTACAAGACATTCCTTCAATCTAGCCACTGCATCAGACTGCTCTCTTTCCCATCTCCAGGGAGTATTTAGTTTAAGCAGTTTAGTCAATGGTTGAGTGATTTCTGCATAATTCTCAATGAACTTTCTGTTATAGCCTGTCATCCCTAATAAACTTTTTACTCCTTTCACATTTTTAGGATCTTTTAATCTTTGAATGGCCTCTATTTTCTTCCTTTGTGGATTTAGCCCATGTTCAGTCACTTCATGCCCTAGAAAGTTCACTTTTTTCTTGCACCATTGTGCTTTTTGCAAAGATACTTTGGCGCCTGCTTTCTGCAATTGGCCAAGTATATGTCTTATTTCATCAAAATGGCTTTTAAGGCTTTCATTTTTTATCAGGACATCATCCACATAAACTATTGTTCCTCTTTCCGCTGCATCCGGCATGGCCTTTCTCAAAAATATGCCAAATTCACTCCCACTATTGATGTACCCGAACGGAGCTCTAAGCCAGGCATATTGAGTCCTGTCAAATGTAAAGGAAAATAGGTGTTGTATCTCCTCTGCCAATGGCACACACCAATATCCAGATGTGAGATCTAATGTGGTAAATACATTTGAACCATGTATCTGAGCTAGGCCCTGATCAATGAATGGTAGTGGCCATCTAGATACTGGTACTCTTTTATTTAACTCTCTTAAGTCTGCACACAGCCGCCATTGACCATTTGGCTTTAACACACCTAAAATAGGCGTATTGGATGTGCTATGAATGGGCCTAATTATTCCCCGTGATTCCAAATTTTTAATAATCTCTGCCAATGATTCTAAACACGCCAGCGGTAGTCTATACTGGCGTACAAACACTGGATTTCTGCTACAACCTTCTGGTAGTGTGGCCACATGTAAATCAGTTAAACCACAATCATAAGCATCTTTTGCAAATACATCCTTAAACTCCATAAATATTTCCCTCAGGTCGTCTCGATCCTCATCGCTGTCACATGCATCCGCTAAGGAGATCTGCTCTTCTACCATTCTGGAAAATTCTGGAAACTCTTCTGGTAAAGGAATCTCAGCGCTTTCCTCTAACTGTGTGGCTGTGTCTTTTTGTAGAGCTGCCACTTTTAAATATTTTGGCATATCAGCTTCCACTTCAATGGGCTGATTTCCTGTTTCATTTTCATTTAAATTAAATATTATGCAATCCTCTTGATGGCAGCACACTGTCTCATTTGAATCATAAGGATACACAGAATGAATTTTAAATATTCCTTTGGGCTGAGAGTCCAGGTGTTCTGGCAACTCGCCCTTGGCATCTACATATTTTTCAGGAATATTCCCAATCACCATGTTATTTAAATCTGCCGTATAATGTGATTTTTGTATGGCCATTCCTAATGGGGAGTTTTCCTCTAAATGAATATCCTGACAACCTTTATTATTTACCATGATTTTTACAGATCCCTCACCAATGTCTACCAATGGAATGTATTCATAATCCAGGCCTTGCTGTTTTATGGATTCATTCAGGCATACAAATGCATCAGAGCCTTTCATCTGCTGCCCATTTTTGCATTTCAGTGTTATTGCAAACTGTTTTGTAAATGCAGGAATAATAGTATCTTTCCTTATTTGTAATTCGACTGCATAAGGAACTAGTTGTGCACAATGATAAGCCCTTCTTTTGTCTTCAAATTCAGGTGCCGGCCCACCTAGGCGTGACCATATTTTTTGATTAAGGAAATCTAACACCATACACATTCTGTGCATGATGTCATTGCCCATGTAAAATTCATTTTGTGCTCCACTCACTATCCATACATTATGGTAAATTATTTTCTGCCCAATGCTAATTTTAAGCATGCATCTGCCTGTAATTCGGTTTTCAAAGTCTGGACTGTCCAACCCAGAAACATATTGGTTTTTAATCCTAAATTTCGGGATTTCTTCCCTCTCCATAATTTTTTGCAACAATTTCTCATTAATGAAACTCCTTTCATGTTCAAGCGCTAAAGTGGCTTTTATTGTTTTAAGATAATCATTTATACCAACGTGAACCCATGGTTGCTCATCTTCCATGTGTATTTCTGCCAGAGTGGTAATGTGTTTTTCTGAATCTGTTTTAGGAACAATATTCTGTTTGCATGTTTTCTCTTTTAAATAGAAACGTAATGTGTGTTCGTCTATGGCAGTCTGCCAATCTTTCCTTGGGTCCAAGTATATTTGTACAGGTAGTTTTTCATTGTCGCTCTGATCTTTGTCTTGACACATTAATATAACAGTGACACTAGGTATGCAGCTATTCTGGAGATATACCTCCACAGCATCATTTGTTTTGGCAACGGTGTGACATTCTTTTATATTGCTGTTTTGTGATTTTAGTTTCTTAGGCCTCAATGGTTTTTTGGTTAAGGACCACAGCACTCCATTCACCCCATCTATGAGAGGAGACAATCTTTTCAGGCAATCTGTCCCCATCAGAAATGGAATTTCACAAATAGATGTGATCAATACCTCTTGTTTCATTCTGTGCTTTCCTATTTTTATGTCAACCTCAGTTACACCTATGATGGGCACCTCCTCCCCATTAAAGTTATGCACTGGGCCTTGATTTTCCTTCACTGTGATCTGACTCTGTGGAGGCCTCCCTTCATTGATACTCTTTACCAGCTCCTTGGACATAATTGTGGCCTGTGCGCCAGTGTCAATCATAGTGAAAGTGTGGCATTTTTCTTCTACAGTGATGGGTGCATAATATCTGTCCTCAACTTCCTCTAATACACATAAGAAATGTGAATTCTTACTGATTTCAGGGCTCACCTTTCTCAGATCTTTTTCACTTTTGGCTAAGCACATTGGTAAATGAAAAGTCATTTTTCCCTCCTTTTTACCCATTTCTGTGCGAGATATTTTATTCATTTCTCCATGTTCAGAGGTTTTTTGGAGTGTGGCCACCGTTCGCCCATCCATCTGGGTAACATCAGAGACCACATTACAACCTCCCAACTGAACATGTGTAACAACATCATTCAGCAATTTGTCATTTTTTAATTCTGTGCATTTGTGATCATTTAGTGTAATACCAGCCCTTTCAGCCTCTTCAAAAATATGTGGCTCAAAGAATTTTTCAGGTGATTGACTTGTACCCTCCTTGTGTATTTCCTTTTTCTGTCTGTGTTTGGTCATTGTTTTGCTTGCCCAGGGAAGGAGCTATGGCATCCCCACTTACTCCCTGTTCACTGGTATTCCCCATGCATGAGTCATTTTTCTTAAATCTGTCCCTTTGTTCTTTTGGAATTCCTAATGTTTCTTTTTCATTTGTGCAAATCTTTACTGTTTTATTTAGCTCTAAGTTAAACCGTACCTCTTTTTTAGAAGTATTTGCACTTTCTATCACAATTTCATTTACTGGTACTTTCATTTTTAATCCATTAGTCACCTCAGAGTTGTCATGCAAAATTATATCAGAGCAATCTGTCATTTTGGCACTGCGATTATCATGAGTACTTAGTCACTTTTCGGAAGCCCCCCGGTCATTGCTATGGCCATCAGCCCCCTCTTTGGAAGGTTGTTTTTGCGCTGTATAGAGCTTTCCTATTTGCTCAGCTAACATTTTCACTTGGGCCTCAAGGCACTGGAACCTTTCCATCTCTCTAGGATCCTCTTTCTGTGGCCTAGGTCGATATTGGTTGTTTTCCCCCTGATTGGATCTATTCTGATACCTCTCAGGTGATTGATACCGGTTGGGATGGTTTCTGAACTCTTGATTTATTTGTGGAGGGGAGCGGGTTGCACCCATCCTTTGATTATAGTCCCCTGGTGGGGAATCATTGTACTGGCGTGGACTGTAGTTCACGTTTTGCCTCATGTCCTGTCTCTCAGATTGTGGGTACTGGCCCCTATGTTGATTTCCATTATCATTAAATCGATCCACATATCGGGGCCTATCCTGATTACCATATATCATGGTGTTGGGATCAAACCTACTCTGTGTCCCCAATGACTGGTAGGGACCATCATTTCTTTGATCTTGATTTTGTCTCTGGTTATTGTTCATACCTGCCATATCAGACCGGTATCTTACCCGGGGTCTATCTCCTAAATATCTAGGGCTGATGTAGCTCTCTCTATTACTAGGATCATGTGATTGGAACATTGGTACAGGAAATGGCGATCTTTGTTGATTACCCCTTTGTTCAGGTGTCACATTATTTTTACCTTGGCTTTGAGCAGACTCAAGGGACATTTTGGCTGACCTGATTTCCATTACTGTGGCTGAGGGTTCTTTAGATTTAGGCCTAGTATCTTTCATTTTATCACTTTCTCTACCCTGACAATAGAGTACCTCATATAGCTTTGTGCTTTGATGTACAATCCATTCAAGGGACTTGTCACGGTCAAATTCACGGACCAATTGGGATATGATGTCTTTCTGTAGCCCATAGAAGTATGCGGTTTTAAACTCATTGGAATTTGAGTCAAAAGATACATCAAAGCGAGAGAATGCTCTTTTTAAGTCTTGTAAAAATTGGCGAGGGGATGTATTAGGTCCAGCAGTAATAGTGTACGCGACTTTCTTTGCCTCCTGCAATGACTGAAAAGGAGAAAAATGACGCCTAATTTCTTTTTCAAACTCCAGCCATGTCATATTCTGCTGTTCATTTAATCCCCTTATGATGCTGGCCGTCGGGGCATCTAAAGTTAAATGAAAATATTGTCTGTACTGTTCCTTAGGTATCTGGAGCGCTTTAAAAATGTCATGTACCGCTTCTAAGTGATCCTCAATGCAGCATTCACCTCCCTTTTTAAATGGTTTGATCAGGGCTTTAATGGATTTCATTATTTTTATGGGGCTACTTGTTGCAATGCATGGAATTGCACTATTTTGTGATTCAATCCTGTTTTCAGGTGTATGAGATTGGTGGCTGCCCCCAATGGGAGTATCAAATCCCCCAAGGGCGCTGCAACCAAGTTCAGTCACCGGCCCTGTCACTGGGGCACTAGCTCTTTGGGCAGAGCTAGAATTCACCTCCACTCCATTGAATGTGGTACCCTGCCGCCTCTCCTGGGACCTGGGAATGCACATTTGCTGTTCTAAGTCCTTACACTTTTTAAGGAGTCTGTTGGCTTCATCATGCAAATAATTAATTTCATCACTCATTTTATTAATCGCCTCCTGCATATCGCACATTTGCATTTGGCATTCATTGAACTCTTTATTTCTCTTGTCTCTTTCTTGGATCATTTTAATCATTTCTTGTTCTGCACTCTGGAGATCACCTTCTTTTTCGCAATGTTCTTTTTGTAAAATCTGCATATCTGAAACAACCTCATCTTTATCCTGCCTAATGTGATCCACTAAGGCTTTTAAGTGTGTCAATTCTTGCTCACTATCTTCAAATTGTTTCTTGCTTTTGGATAACTGAGTATCAAAGTCTCTGCATTTTAATTGCATGTCTTTTTGGCATACATCCAATTCTGCTCTCAACATTTCCTGATTTTTACTTGCCCCATCTAATTCAGTCTTAAACCTGTTAATTAGCTGAGTATCATTCTCTTGCATTCCCAGGGACTTGTTTAAAATAAACCATATTTTGCCGCATAGCCGTATTAAACAGTCTTTCTCTGCACTTTTATCGGCTGCATTCAATAATCTTGTAAGGCAGACCTGAATTATGCTGCCTTCTGCAAAAATATTGTCTAGTTTTTCTTTCTGCACCTCACCCTGAATGCGGTTACTCCATTCTAACGTGGTATTCGAAGACCAATTCCCATGTGCAAATAACTTTGCCTCTAAATATTGCACTAGATCTGAGAATGTGGTTTCCCTTTGTGACATTCTGAAATTCGTTTTTAGTGGCACTCTGCTATTATAAAATGGGTTCCCTTTAATGTGCAAATGGCAGTGTGAGACACGCTTGCCACGCCCAGTAGGTACTCTATGATCACTTTCCCGGCCTGCAACGCACCATAAATATGTAGGGTATTTTGTGGAGATTTGGGGCCTGACGGTATTTTATTACCGCCGAAAAATAACTTAGCAATAATCACTCTTTGTATTCAGATTTGGCCATGTGCAACAATAATACAATGGACATGCATTATTTCAGCACCCAGACCTGCATATTTGGTATACGTGGTTGGTGGTATTTTGGTGAGCATAATTCCCTTGTTTTATTTGTGGCCCCAATGTCCAGAATCCCTTATCTTTGCTTAGATTTTTCGTGTGATCACTAGAGAGACCTCAGACCTGCATTCTAGGAATACCACATTTCCAGTGATAGTGTTGGTGTGCCACCATGGGCGAACTCACTGACTTATTTACGACAGAGAGCTATATGTGGTAGTCTTGTGGTAATTTCCACTACCTTATATACGGTAGGGATCTATGTTCAGAGAGTCTCTCTTCCCGTTGGCTCATGTACCTCCAACAAGTTATGCTACAGTCACTCACAATTATTCATACTGATTCTGACATGCACACATCTGTCTTAAAGTGACTATTGCACTGTTTAAAAATCTCCCCACATCATCGGCATTGTAATGGTAAATAGAAAATAAAACACCCATCTGTTTTCAAATATTTTCTGTATTATAAAAGCTGCATTTAGACACGATCTCATTCTTTACAGAAATAAATAAAATGGTACAGTCAAGCATTGTCTATGACACACTGTAAAGAGCGTGGCGGAGAACAGAATTCAAATTGCAACATTGGTATTTGATTAAGACACGCACAGGAATCCTACACTGACTGCATATTACCGTACACACTCAGCTCCCACACTTCTCATTACCTTATCTTTTTATTTGTTCTCTTTGTGAATGTGGCTCTCTTGGATTAACTCCAGCAAAAAGGAACGCTTGCCTTCTCAAGCCGGGGTCATTGCCTGGAATTCTCAGCTTTTTCAGATAGGAATGCCTCAGCCAGTGGAAAGGTTTTTCTTTCAGCTCTCCCCAGTCTCGACTGCAGCAGGACACCGGAATTTGCATTCAGTCAGGACCCCACAGCCAGGTCTTCTCCCCAGTAGTGCAGAAAGATGTCTGCCTGTCTTTTTCCCTGATACTGCCCACTAAAACTTTCCTCTCAGCCCTCTGTATGACGTGTCCCAATGAAATCCATCATCTCTCATCCTCCTACTCTTCAACAATAGCTTCGCTTATACATTTGCAATTGTTGCAAATCTGACTTCCTCCTTCCTGCAGTATGCCTAATTCTGCAGTGGAGAACACATTTTATTAGTGAGTTATATTAAAATAAGGTTTTATTAGTCAGGTTAATGGTTAATAGGTTAGCTGTTAATTTTCAAATGTGTCTCTAGCAATATAGGCATTTCAGGTGAAAAATAGTGTGCATTTTTAAATGAACACGTGTGCTTTTAACTGTAAAAATAGATTTGCATCTTATATGTTAAAATCGTTTTTGACTGAATAGTCTGTCTTTCCTTGTTAATCTGCTAACCCATATAGCAATGCACCGCACCCTTGTGGTGGTGGTGCTGCAAAAAAATGTTGCTACTTGTGCAGTAGCGCTGTACTCTGTGCTGTTTGCTAAATATCCTTACAGGATAATTGTCCTTTGGCAAATTGGGTGTTAGTAATTATTATGCATTATCAACAGGAGTGGGCAGTCATGGAGCCTCTCAGCCAACCAGGAAGATCAGAAGGTGGGCTGCACCTCTTGGTACTTACTACCTCTTTAAAAAGTATTTGTGGTGAATGCTTTTAATTATACAATAACCCCCCTCCATGCAGGTTCATTACCAGGCCAGGTAATGACCCAAGGGCCTAGGTTACGTGAGCTTCGAATTCCCCCACAATTCCCTAATTTCACAAATCTCACAAAACATGGCTTTTCCAATAACCCCTGACCAAGAACTAATTCTAATGGACTCGCATACTGACGCACTGACCCCAATTCCAGCCCAAATGCTCGCTACCCATATTCCTTGCAGCACTCTGCTGCTCTTGAGCTAGGTCTGTGCTTTAAACAAAGCGATACAAATTCAACATTTCATTACCAGTCCTTGTAATGCCCTTGCATAGAGGTCTTTATTGCTATTAGAATCACAGCATTTTTTCCGGGGTGCTTATAGTTTCTTTTATACAAGTTGAGAAAGTAGAGGGTTGCCATTTTTCTACAGAAAAAAAAGCTGCCCACCATGGACAAGGGAACGATGAGTAGTCCCTTCTCTCTTTCCATGGTGGCAATTGCTGTGGCGGATAAGCGCTGCAACACAGAGTGTCTGAGGCAATGGGTGAGGAATGAGGCAGCTACAAGTAAGTGGGGCAGGGTTTGGGTGGGGGATTGGATAGGGAGATGGAATTTGGGGGCGGGGTGTTCAGGGGCCAGGTGCTCAGGCTCCCTTACCTCTTTCCCTCCAGGGATAATGGTCCTTGCTAAGTGCCACTGTGTTTTGTTATATTTGAGGCAACATTGACAGTGGGCATGGCCGAAGGCATTGGCCATTGCTAGTGTGCCACTGGCAAAGGCCGAAAGGCAGTGCAGCCTTCGGCCACTAGCCATGGACTTAGCCTATGGAAAGTGCATTCTGGTTTGATAGAAGGGAGAGGGTATGGGCCTTGGCCAGTAGGCTGCGCCAACTGTCATTGGCCGGAAGTCATGGCCAGTGGTCTTCCATCCTTTAAAATCATTGGTGCAACATGTATAGTGTCCAGGGTCATAGGAAATGCCTAGTGGTCCCAGAGGAATCTGTAGTATAACCAATTCTTCAGATTCAGTAAAAAAAACTTGAGGTGGGGGTTGATGGTCATCATTTCCCACAGTACCTGAGTTATTAAGGTTTTTTGTTGTTGTGATAAATCAGATCGCCTTAACTTTGAGTTTCACCGGTGGTAAAGCTGAGACTTTAACCCATATTACTATCCTTCCGGAGGTCCTCACTTACCACTCTCCTGCACATCTTCTGTAGTGTCCATCTTCCAGCCCTGCCAGCGGTGCTGTGATCATGGATCCATGCCCACACTTGGCATGGATGACCTGGCTCCCCACCCATCTTCTGTCCCAATTACCTCCTTGGTGCAAGCTCCATGACACGCGCAGCAGTTGCCAGTATGGCACCAGAAATGCACAGTTCAGATCTCCCCTTTTTCTCCGTGTGTCGCTCCCCTGCCGCCACCTCTCCAGATTATGAAGTGCTCCCTATGCAGCCTGTCAAGGGGAACTAATTGCTATAAACCTCTCATTGGGTGGGTTTCACCATCTGGTATTGATGATGGGGTCCATTTTAAGGCTTGCTGTGCTCAAGCCTGTTACCTAGAGGTGTATTGCTCAAATGTATGCCTTGTAGTTTACACTATACCCTGTAAACTGCAGGATCTACATAATAGATGTACTACAGGAATCTTCAACAACCTCTTGTGAATCTTTAGTTTCAATTGTAATTTCATAAGTTGCCTCCTTGCCTTGGTAGAGGGGCACCACTCAATACATCAATACACTATTATCATACTGTTATCTTTATGGTGCTTTGACACATGATGTAATATCAGGCACACAAATGCAGGTTTTTGTGTCTCGGTTAATCAAAAACATACTACTTGAAATGCCAATAAGATGCCACTGGTTCATGACTAGAAAGCTTTCAGTTCAATCGGTCCGCTTTCTTGACTGCACTATTGAGGTTATGCATGTAATGTGTGCAAAAGATCCATCACGCAATCAAGAAAGCAAAAGGTGGCCAGCGAGAAATGGTGAGTGGTGAGAGTGGAGGGGAGCAAATGGCTGCAGGAGTGGAGGGGCACAGGAGGAGAGCTTGCAGGATGAGAGTTTTTTTTGTAAGAGTGTTGCTTATTAGATGTTGAGGTTAGAAGCCAGGGACTGGTTAATACGTTGTTTAGCTAGTAGTAGCAATTGATGTTACGCTTTGCTTCCATCAAGGAGATTTTAGAATATGTTGTTATATTTTGTATCCAGGGAAGCTTGTGGAAGCAGGTGTAAAGGTAGTTGAAGTGTCTAGCATTGCGATAGCGTAAGGGTTGTGCTGTAGTAACTGGAGGGCTTTGTTCCATGTGAGGAAGAGTTCACCATTTTGGATTAGATCCTGTTGGAAATTACAGCTTTTGGTAGTTAGAGAATTAGGCCATCTTTGGAGCTTTTGTTCAGTCTATTTAATTAGAGTTCATGCATCCTTCTCCCAGCATGTGTGCAGACAGCCAAGGCTAGGGTGGAAATGGAGACATGCAGTACGGATAGCAGTTAATTGTGCTAGGCTGAGTCGTTCACAGGAGCTGGGAACGGAATGTTGGTTTCTGATGATTTGATTAGTGCTGCCGCTGTGAAGGATGAATGTCATGAGAAGAGATCCTGGTGTCGGCCATTGCCAAGGTGTTGAGCTAGGTTTGGGGTAAGCCTGACCCCATTGAGAAGTGGCCGGTCCATTTGAACTACAGGTGCCTGAGGAAATAGAGAAATTCAATATGAGGAATTCATCCCCGTGAACGTTATCTTCACTGAATTCATTGTAAAGCACCTGGTTCCCAAGGAAGATAAGGGAGAAGGCGTGGTAGGAAAGTAAAATGTTCTAAAACAGAGTAGCAAGAGGTGATGTCAAAGAGCACTGCTGCAAGGTTGCAGGAGCCATCTGGGATTGTCGAAGTGTCTGGTCTCATGAGGAAGCCATTGTATTCCCGGGTGGGGTTGACCTTGCTGTTCACATTTGCTCCCTGATTGGGTCCTCGCAGGGGTATGCACATCACGAGTGGGCCAAAGTTACCTTGATCAATAAGGAGAGTGCATTGCGGAAGCAAAGTACCTGAATTTAATGGACCAATCACATCATAGTGTTCCTGCTGACTATGTCATTAGGCCATTTTGCAAGGAGTTGTATTTAGATATGCCTGACCAATGGGGTAATGAACTATAGGGGATGTTGGGATTAGGTTGTATTTGATATGTTTTTATTTGTGAGTTTTTATTTGTGATTCACCGCTATAAAAGATGCAACTCGACATGGGCATGTCGACCTTAGGTTCAGTTCGCAATATTACAGGACTGACTGATACTCCCGGCCGTATTTGCATCTAATAAAACCTGGTTCTTCTAGCGAATGGAGCACTTTCAATTGATCCCCTTGGAATTGTTTTTATCTATCGTGTTTTGGACCTACCTTACAGAGGTAAAGGGTTCTGGCGGTGTCCCCTGGATAGTGTGGATGGGTGAAGGAGGGTAGGCGGGGGATGGGAAATGGGGGAGGAATAGTCCTTTCATCCTCAGCACGTCGTCTTTCAGACGTCTCTCTTTTCATTGCTGCAATTTCACTGTAGCCGCTGTTAAAAATTGAAAGCCGAAAAAAGGACAATCGCTATGAATTACCCCCTCCCTCTCTCTCCATAATTGATGCAGAACACATGAGCGCACCTAATCCTTCTTGTACCGAGACTCTCACACATTAGTCCTTAATTTGTTGAACTACACTGACTTCATTGTCGGAGAGAGTATATCATTTTATTGCTCTCTTATTATGTCATTCACGCTGCGGCTCAATTACCTTTGCAGCCTCTCATTAAACTGTATCTCTTTGCTCACACATTGCAACCTCCATCCCAGGCTATCCTGCTTAATTCCTCGCTCTTCTTTCATGGCCTTCTCATTTTTCTCCCTACCTTTGCCAGGCTTTTATGTTAAGCAGCACTTTCTATAAACATGCAGAAGAAAAAATGGTCTTCCTTCTAGAGGTGTCTGCTGTTTCCCAGCACCTTACATGCTGGTCTGTGGTGTGTTACACAGGCATATTGCACTTTAGAGTGTCATGAAGGAAAGTGTGTGAGCATATTAGCAAGACATGAAAGGAGATGAGTAGGTGGGCACAGCACACATCTCTGTGCACATATGTTTTCTGTGTGTTATGCCACAGACATATTTCTATTAAATCATGTGTACTATATTTAAAAAGCGAGTGCATGTAGTCTGTTTCCCACTACCCACTTCTAATAGCCTATAGCAAGTGATCAATGCGCTCTCCCAACAGTCTATGCAGGCTAGGAGCAACTAAAATGTTCAAATTGAACAGTCACTAGCAGTCAGTTACAGTACAAATGTGTATCCATAACACATCTTACTATCCTTTTTAGTACTCAACTTGAAGCGTCTCATAATGTATTGTCTCTAAGATGGGGTGTTTTCAAGATGCTGAAAGTAGAACTACCTCTCCTCAAATACCCTCAAAGTCTAGGCAGTGCTAAGCAGACACACTGAGGTCCATGTCATATCCTCATTAGAAGCTGATGAACCCCACTGCCCCCTGCTATTGCTCTGCCTCCAGGTGCAATGTTTCACTGCTGAGTACAGGTCTCCCGAAGGGAAACGGGGTGTGGGGTGGGATAAAATATGAAAATAACACAGGTTGACGTTCTTTTGCAATTTGAAGACCTGCATAAAATTAAAAAATAACAGCTAGTAGTTTACCTTGCTCCTTAACAGTGTCACCTGTTGTATTATTATTCTTCCCCACATTTCCCGCCAACCTGCATATGCCTAGAGTAGAAATCCAGGCTGTGTCGAAGATAAGTGCATTTTCTTTTTTAGCTTCTTAGAATTTTCCTGTATCCACCTTTTCCCTCTCATTTTTTAAAACTATTTCTACTTATATATATACATGTGTAGTACATACTTCATTTCTATGATTTCTACGATGTACATGGAACTACTACTGTGTTGTATGTTTTTTCCTTTTTAATTTTCTTTTTTCTTTGGTACGTAATGTTTTATCACTCCTTGTAGGGCCTCATCACGAGCTGGGCGATAGCCCTTAAATGTGGTGGTAATGCTATTACCGCTGTATTTAAGGGTCCGCCCCTCATAAATCTGGCAGCATTTACCCCCAGCTCCAAGCTGGGGATAAATGCACCGACTTAATGCCTATTTTCGGTCGCAATTAGCAAGGTGCAATAGGCGTGCACTAATTGAGCCAAAAATTCCCTAATGGGTCCAATGGACCCAGTGGGGAATGGGGATTTACAGTAACCGCCCAACCTGTATCACCGGACGGTTGAGCGGTAAAACAAATACAGTTGGGCAGTATCCCAGTTGGGAGTGTGTGACCTATCTGTGTGCACAAGGAAATGCAATCCTTCTTTTTACCGATGATTGTGTGCTTTTGAAACCGAACCTCACTATTGTTAACATCTTTCTGGGGTTGGCTAAACAAGACACTTCAGCGTGTTCAAGTCATGCGCGCTACCATAATTTACCCACCATCTTTAAAGTCAAGCCTGCACGGAGCTGTTTCTCTTATCATATGAATACAACACACGCTGCCTCAGTGGTTGCTTCTGCGCGTAGCCACGCTGTAGGAAAACAAGTTATGAACATGATGGTGACTTTTAGTGTTATGACTTTGCTCTATTCAGATCATTACTCGGGGGGAAAAAACGATCTCTAATTGTCGGGAATTTCTATCTGCTCTTTGTGGCTTGTTTAAACATATACATGCTACCTGTACTATAGAAATTCAAAGGACCGTTTTTTGAACATTCAGTAGTCCTGTAATACACAAGCTGCAAGGTTGAATTCTTCCTAACTTCTTTGCTTAAGACCCACATCAAGGAGAACCATCCAAACTAGGCCTTGCTTTGAAGCGTAATTTGATGAAAGGCAGTTTAGAATGTTTCGATCATTCCACTTCCCCTCTTCAATGTTCCAAATTAGATTGTTTTTAGTTCTTCTCGCCATCTTGGTTTGGGAAGACCTCTTGTTTCTGCATATTCTTATTATTGGTAATGGGATCATTTCCTTTTAACGCTCTCGCTCTCCTACCCTAACTACGCCATTGTTGAAAGAAGCATTCCCCTACTGTATGTACAGCTGCTAGGCCCCTGCAAACTCTGCCACACTAGATCAAAATGCCATCTTCATCTGAGGTCACTGCACTATAGGACTCTAGCTCTGAAACTACAACCAAGCTGAAACATGGCCCAAATCCTCATGAGTATGCCACAGTCCTTCATTTGGGACGGAGGAAAAAGAACAATACCTCTGTCTATAGCTGCTCTCATGAATGCCTGGCCATCAACAGTGACATACCATAATACAAAACAAAAAACAGGAACATCTCTCTAATACCTCGAGTGGTCACCCCTTAATTTCTTACATTAGATCTAAAGGCACGCAAACACAATGCAGGCAAATAATATTCGAGATCAAGTGATCAAGTTAAATTTCACAAACAAACATATTTTCAGTCTATAGGAAACTGAAGAAGAACACACTCACAGAAGGATACAACAATAAGAAGACGAGAACATCTAAAGAAAAAATGACACTTTTTCAAATGTTTTTATTTTAAAAGCAAAACATTTCAAAGAAACATCACTCAGCCACCTACAACTCAGAAAGGTAACCACATCGTGAACCTATATTCACAAGAACAAGGTACATTGATGTAAGTACTGAAGACTCCATGAGGGAAACCAACTCAGATAGAACACTGCTAAGATGTGTATGCCATGAATAAATAATGAATGCAACAGTGAATATACACCAGACAAGATTCTGAGGGTCGCACATTAAGGTGCATTTTAGGAAATTGTTCTCAAACTAGTTTAAACGGACTGCAAATAAGTCACATTTCAGTTGTTTTGAAGTATCCTGAATTATCTAACTATTTCCCGTGCCTATCTGGCAAGGTTCGAGCTGCACAGATCCACTCCTGACACAAAAACATGCCTCACTAATCAACAAGGCCTGTTATGTGCAAAAGAGCATGTTTTCGTCCTCTATGTTTCATTCACGAGATGTAGTTATTAAGGCAATAAGCCCCGAGTTGCGGGGCCATTACCGTGTATGGCAATGCCCCTGGGGCCCATAGTTTCAGGCCCGAGCATAGCGAGGGCCTTAATGAACGCCCCGGGGTCTTGACCTCTTGAATAAATTTGACGCATGCATCGACAGGTGACTGGGAAAGGGAACATGCACTAAACATGGGGGTAAGTGCTTTCATATGGGGTTGACATGTGATCTCAGGGAATGGAGAACAGAGTGGCTATAGAGATGGGCATGCTGAAAAGGGCTCAGGAGATGGGTGATTTCTTGTCATGCGCTCTAGGTAGTTGGTGCTCCTGGACACCATGTGCTCCATGGAGTAGAGATTCTCAAACTGCATGGTAGTGTTTTGGGGACCCAAGTGGCTGATTAATATTTTTGAGTTGCCAAATCTTCTGAGAGATTCTGCAGGCCTAGTAGAAAGCATAGGGTGCTGGGAGGATAGCTCAGGAGCCATGCATATGTCTTCATAGCAAGACAATGCAGAGCAACACAGGTTCAACCCGAGGTCCCGCGCCTAGACTGTTGTCTGGCATTAAGCACATTATAAAAGTTTAAATAATTCATAAAGTTTCTAAGACACAAAAATTCTTAAACAATAGTATGTTGTAGCAAAAATGTTCTCGCACAAAAGAATCATTATCCACAAAACTAAATATCTTATTAGGAATGTATGTAATCAACCAAAGGAAGCTGATGGGCTCACAGATGATGAAGGAAGTCACAGAAAAGGTTTACACAACCGTTATAGATTAGTTTGAAAATCCATTAGCACAGTGGGCAGCACCGTAAACCAATGAAAATGCTCAGAATGCAGGCCTGTATTATCCACGGAAGGACCCTTCTCTGAGCATTTTCATTGGTTTAGGGTGCTTCCCTTCCACACTACCCCTTCACTGCTTAGCACCTGTGTAGTTTGCTACTTGAGTGACAATGGTGTACAAAAGTAACTTACCAGTGTTTCACAGCCCTGTGCTGCGCAGTGTTGCAGTCAGCAGAAGTCTGTTTTCATGTTGATGACGGCACAGTCATCAACATAAAAGACAGACTTCTGTGGACAGCAGCACTCTGCGTTGCTGGGCCACGAAACAAAGGTAAGTGTATCAATATTATAATTATTTAAAACACCTGTAGCACCCATGTAGACTACTACATGGGTGCTAATGGTGATATGCCCCTTGGTGGAGTGTCAACCCTTTTGGTAACCATTCTGCCACCATCGTTATGGGGCCCTCAATGTGCTTGGACCCCTAACGTGAGCGGTAGCCCGTTACCTACAGGTTCTGCTCACCACCTCGGGGCATATTGTCTCAACATGCTTACTTATATTTTTTTCAATCACGTCTACATTTTGCTCCACGCACATAAAGTCAATACAAACTCATTTGGGCAGAGACAATATTGCAAGAAGACCCAGAAGAACCACATGAACACCAAACCAATACCACAAGAAGAGATCCAAAAAGCATCAGCCATATCAAACCAAGAGCATAATCAAGACCACAAACACATGTTAGACACTACATATCTATGTATGTACTTCACAAAACAAATACATAAAAATGATTGTCATTGAATGAGTCTTCTTTCTATGCAGCATCAACTTGAGCACTGAGTGTTACAGAAAAATAAGCATAACAAATTCAAATTAACAATATTGATGACAGCAATTAAATTTCAGGTATTACTTTCATAATAAAAAAAGGCCCCCTTATCAAAAAGAAGCCCAAGTATGGAAAACAAATGATTAACAGCATAACAGGCACACAACCCTTTACAGAGCTCTCATCCAAAACACATGCATCCTACACAACCACTCAACGATCAGCAAAAAACAATCCATAAATATCCTTTGTGGGAGTGTGTGAGACTGAATGGTTTCTCGAGGAAGATATGTGAAATAATTGATGATGTGCTCGGTGAGGCCTTAAACTATGATTTTAAAATCCTGATTCTTGAGGATGATGAACTGCTGGAGGACTTGAATACCCTCCAAAGAAAATGTTTATTTGGGGGGCTTCAGTTGCAAAGAAATTGATATTAAGAGGATTGAAGTCAAGGGTGGCTGCAGAAGTGGATGATTGGACAGATGAAATGTTCAAATTAGCAAAGATGGAGAGAGTGATGCATCATAGAGAAAAAAAGCAATTCTTATTCAAAAAGATTTGGGGGATATTCCTGGATTTCTATTAGTCTTGCATCATAATGTATTAAATGGGTTGGGGCTAGGGGGGAAAGTGAGGGGGATTTCTTGTTGTTAATGTTGGTTATAATGTTTATGGAGAGATAGCTGTAGGATGTCTTATAGTTTAAGTAGTGTATATTATTTCAAGATTTGGACTCTGATTTTAAGACAATAGTTATGCAAGCATGATTTAACTGATATGTTTTTTTGTATAATTAAGAACATGAAACAAAATGATAGAAAAAAAAGGCATTTCAATCCACCCCAAACACATTAATACCCCACTCAAAAGTTGCCCATTAATCCACGTTAAATAACTCACCCATGCTGATTGATATATACACTATACCATTTCTCACCCAACAAAAAAACATAAAGGCATTATACTGGATGCAGACTCTAAGCATGACATACACCAAAGTACACACCGTTAATATTACTGTCTGATTACAAATACAACTTTGTTATAAAGAAACATAGAAAGGATACATATGGTTAACTGTTTATTGGGATATATAGTAATTGACCTTTTCACAATTGAGCCCGGGAGAATTGACCTAATTTAAAAGGTCAATTAGGACATATGTGTGGGGGGAAACACTCCACAACACCCCACCCAATCCAAAAAACCCTGCAACTCCCCACCCAATCATTTTATATTATTTATAATCCAAAACCAACCCAATACATATATCAAGTAACTAAAATAATATAAAGGTCAATTGTGCAGAAAGTCAATTAGGACCACTATGATTAGGTCAATTAGGATAAAAAGGTCAATTGTAAAAGATCAATTTGGGTAATACCGTTTATTGTGTTCCATAATGCCACTGAGTGGTTGAGGTAACATGATAAACCACAATACCAATGTCGGAGCTGTTTATTTATGTCATTCATTCCTTGGAATGACATGGACAATAAGGCATGTTACCTGCTATCTAGTTTTCGAATTACATTTTAAAAATGCAAGGTTTTACAGTGGCTGAAATCCTTGATTCAGAGGAATGTTCTGCTAAAAGAAGCCTCACAAGTGAAATAAAGTTATATAATATGCAATTGCAAAAAACATGAGCACAGACAAAGCCATGTACCCTGTTCTCATTGCGGCTCATAAGGGAGGTGTACAGTCTCACTTTAGCTCACTGTGACGCAACAGAGCAGATATACCCATTTGCAAATAAGTCCAGTCTATCCCACAAGGACAGTCCAGCTCTGGAATGTTTGGACATTTGCCACTGAACAAGGGTGCCACTAGCAACCACAGACACATGTTTCTGCCTCATATATCTTCATGAGTCTGGTGTGGTTGAGGTGCAGCGTCTCTCTAGGCACAGAGAGTTAGGATACGCAAACAACCTGTTTTAAGTGATGCTGATGGAAACCCATGAATTTCCTCCTGAACCACAATGAGTATTGACACTGCTCCATGAATCCATTTTGCCAGTAAACAGAAGCAGCCTATTCCCCACTAACTAGGTACCTGCTGGTAAGGAACGCCAGTTATCATATACCCATACACTTGCCCAAGGATAGGTACACATACCAGTTGGCTCTGATGAAGTGAAGAAGAAATAGGTAGTACCCAACTTGGCCAATATTAATTGCTCAGTCCATCTTTTTTTGGGTTCTCTTTTTGGTATCACAGTGAACCTGCAGGTGGTGCTCACCTTTTGTAGAGGAGGTATCACACCCCCCATCCAGGTAACACATAACATGTGGGATTTTGCTTACAGGAACTCAATGGGCCTCATTATGAGTTTGGAAAGCGGCATGGCTACCCCCAAACCAGTTCCCGGGTCCCGAAAAAAGGGAATTACCAGGCCATGCCGACTATGACGGGCCCGGTAATTCCCATTCTCGGGACCGGGAACCCGGTACATCCCCAATCCCATTTGAGCCCCATAGGGCAACACAAAGGTGTATGCAATGTGGCAGACAAAAGGAATGCTGAAATAATCCTAAATTCACAGGAACCTACCCTCCAGAAATCTAAAACTAGGTGATGAAATATTAGCGCACAATGGATAAACAGTGGACCTTTGTCTTCAGCTTCTTAACTAATTATCACCATCCATGTTGCTTGGAATAGGGGCAAGCGCAGTGCATTTAAAAAGCGTTCAAAGGGCTGTATTTGTCTTGCATGAAGATCTAGATTCAAATATAAAGAAGATGCTGGGAAGACAATGGGCCTCATTCTGACCCTGGCGTTAACCAAGGCGCTATTAGCGCCTTGGTTGACGCCGTTATTTTTCCGACTCCGCCATGGTGAATGGCGGAATTACCGCCCCATTCCAAGGTTGGAGGGGTTGGTAATTCCCCATTCACCATGGGCCCTTCCCCATTCCCATTTTTACCCCATAGGGCTCAATGGGAATGGGGAAGGCGCTAATTACGGCACCGTAAATTACGGTGCCGTAATTAGCTCCTAGGTCCCTTTGCGGGTTGGTTTTTTAACGCCTGCAAAAAGCAGGTGTTAGGTACCAACCCGCAAAGGGAACTCGGAATAGGGCGGTAAGGGTTTAACGGCACCAGTCTCGTTACCGGTGACCGTTAACCCTTACCGCCCTACTCGGAATGACCCCCAATGACGTTTTATTGCATGGATCTTCTGGACTAAGACGATAAGGGCACCGGTGCTGGTAATCCCTTACCGCCCTACTATGAGTTCCCTTTGCGGGTCCTCCCTTAAATCCTGGTTTTATCAGGTTTTACCTGGTTTTACCAGGCATTAAAGATGGGACCCGCAAAGGGACTTTGGAGCTAATAACAATACCACAATTTGCGGTACCATTATTAGCCCCTTCCCCATTCCCATTGAGCCCTATGGGGACTCAAATGGGAATGGGTAGGGCCCTGGTGAATAGGGAATTACCGCCCCGCCAACCTTGGAATGGGGCGGTAATAGCTCCATTCACCAGGGCGGAGTCAGTAAGGATTTGGAGGCAGCCATGGCGCTAATAGCGCCATGGTTACCACCAACCTCGTAATGACCCCCGATGTGTATACATGGGTAACAGTTATGTGGTCTCATTACGGGGCCACCTTCCGCGTAATGAGGCCCAATGACTGTTACCCATTTATACACATCGTCTTAGGGCCTCATTACACGGACGGCGGTAAGGGTTAATGGTCACCGTTAATGGTACCGGTGACCGTTAACCCTTACTGCCTTACTACGAGGTCCCTTTGCGGGTTTGAGACTTTAACGCCTGCTTTTTGCAGGCATTAAAAACCAACCCGCAAACTGACCAGGGAGCTAATTACGGTACCGCAATTTACGGTGCCGTAATTAGCACCTTCCCCATTCCCATTATGCCCTATGGGGAAAAAATGGGAATGGGGAAGGGTAATAGGGAAGGGGGAATTACCACCCCACCAACCTTGGAATAGGGCGGTAATTCCCCTTTCCTCCAAGGCGGAGCCGGTATTTTACCGGCATGGACCAAGGTGCTAATAGCACCTTGGTCCACCGCCGTCCATGTAATGAGACCCTTAGTCCAGAAGATCCATGCAATAAAACGTCATTGTCTTCTCAGCATCTTCTTTATATTAGAATCTAGATCTTCATGCAAGACAAATACAGCCCTTTGAATTCTTTTTAAATGCACTATGCTTGCCCCTATTCCTAGCAACATTGATGGTGATACATTAGTTAAGAAGCTGAAAACAAAGGTCCAGTGTTTATCCATTGTGCGCTAATATTTCATCACCTAGTTTTAGATTTCTCGAGGGTAGGTTCCTGTGAATTTAAGATTATTTCAGCATTCCTTGTGTCTGCCACATTTCATACACCTTTGTGTTGCTACGCCACATCTTGGTTATACATACTTTCTCCTTGCCTAGTATTGTTAGGTTATATTAGTCCGTCATTTGATAAGGATGCCATGGGCATTTTCTGAATTATGTTATATGACAAATTCCAGGGTATTGTCTCTGCTACCATTGGGGACACCCCTTTCCATAAGGACAGGGAGCTGAGGCCACTACCTGAAGTCCCCCTGGGGGTGAGACTCAGCGGGTGGAGCTCATCGGAAGGGAAATCATCCATGGGACTAGTGACGATCCACTTGGGAGAGCGTGGTATTATCCTACTTCATTTATATGGCCACCTTCCTTGAACCCCACTCAGTACCCTGTATCTCCCCAAACCTCTTTCTGTGTAGAGTTGAGGAAGCCAAGTCACAAGAAAATACAGAGACAAAGAAGAGTACTACTGAACTTTATGATGATCATCAGTTCGGTACTGTAACGAAGAGGAACGATGGAGCAATGAGGAACACCTACAGGAACCAGGATGGGAAATCTAGTTGTTGGAGACTTTTGATTGGTTATCAAAAGTTTCAAATTGAAGAAGGACTACCCGGTTTGTCAAGCCTGCCCTGGATGAATCCAGAGCAAAGTCTGAATATTTGAATGCTGCAGATGAAGAGACTCAGGAAGAAGCTGCGGGCCGGGAAGATAGCAGAGCGGAATGGTGGTTTAAAAGGGTGCTGCCAAGAACCAGCAGTCCACGAGAAACCACAGAGAAACCAAGTGTGCATAAGACCTGGGACACCTCCTGGAGCAAAGACATGCAGTCCGAGCCACAGAAGGCAAATCAGGGATGCAAATGCCAGCGAGTGTGGAGAGAAGAGGATCGGAAGCTTGCCCAGAGTGGCCGCGAAGCCAGAGTAGGATGCTATGCAGCCAGAGCCTGGAAACAAGGTGCAAGTGCTGCCTGGGTTCACAAGAGTGTCTGGGAATCAAATGAAGGCAACCTAGAAAGGGTTAAAGACCCAATCCAAACTAAAGCTGAGGATAAAATGGTCAAGGACCCTAAGGGAATGATAAGGACACAAACATATGTTGCATCAATAGATACTTGGCAGGAGAGTAAACCAAGTGTCTATGAAAGCCATCGTCAAGGGGTCTGGGACTCAATTAACCACAGAGGGAAAACCAAAACAAACGAGCCGGAAACCTGAAAGAAGTAAAAACAGAAATAAGCTTCATAAAATATTGTCTATGGAACAGTATCTGGCAGGAGATTACACCAGGTGTGTTCAGTTGGGCATTGACTAAAACTGGGGTAGTGAATCCACGAAAACAACACACAAGCTTTAGAGACCCAAATGAAGTTGGGCAAGGTTAACAGAAACGAAACACATGGGTTGCAGACCCATATGAGATTAAGGAGACCTATAATCATGGGGCTGAGACACAGAACAAGTCAGAGTGAGCCTTAGGAGATGTAAAGGGGTTGGGCACCCACACAAAAAAAGAGCAGTTGCAGAACAAGTCTGGGGGATCCGAAGATACCCCAGAGGTTTCTGGAGCTAATGCGAAATAGAAGAAGAAATACAAAGAGTTGAAAGAAGGGGTCAAGGAGCCATTGTATGACGACAAGACAGTTTCTGGAATTCTGAGTTCAATGGTCAGGTTTGGCAGGATAGTGCACCAAACTTGGTGATACAGTTTTGAGTTGGAGAAAGAAACCCGTGGAAGAGGTATTCCCCCCATTACAAGGAGAATGCAGTTTGTGATATAAAGGTCAACAGTTAAGTCTTGTAGGATAATGAACCAGGCCCAACATTACGCTTTGGCGTTCAAGACAAGAGCAAGGGGAGTGACCCCCATCCCCAAACACCCCATTGGATACTTGGGAGCTGTGTTTAAGTCACTCATGGTGTTTTCATACTGTAAACTGAACTTTAATGCCTGTATTCAGAATGAGAGAAGTTTCCTTCTGGATGAAGAAGACATCCAGTTTTTCCATAGTCAAGTGTAAGCGACAGAAATAGGTTTGGCCACAGGATGGTGGACATTGTACTTTATGGACATCCTGACAGAGAGAGTCTTTAGTGTTTTTGTCGAGGTAGGGCCACCCTCATAGGAATAGGGCAAGATAGGATTTTCCTTTTCTTTACTTTTATAATAAAAGTCTTTGCCAACAAACATGCCACTGCTGTGTCAGACTCGTACTTCTGCACCCTTACAATTGTTAAATTGTGTTAATCTTTTATTTACACATGAAACGATAGGCACATTTCTCAATAACGGTGTTGCTTAGAGTTTTTCTTTCCTTCTCCATTATTTACATCCTTTTGGTAGATGTCTTAAGGCAAGCAGACAAGGCACCATCTGTTCTGTGCAGGAGCAAAACTACTTGCCATGTGGGCACCATCCCATCCCAAGATGGCCCCAAGACAGGCAGCCACAAGAAACAGTTCACTGACCTAAACCATTGATCTTCCCTTTTGCAGACACATCACAAAATCTGTGAAATATTTTCATATCGGATTCTCATCTCCCAGACCATTCCTAAGTCAAATGTGTGTTTGCCACTTCATTGGAACGCAGCCATCTGTCTTCTGGACAAGGTCCTGGTGATAGGTATACACATTATTTGCTTTTGGGATAAGGTCATGTTCTCTCTCTGTTGTTACTTAACATAGATGGTGTAGGGCTAGTTTTGAAGAATTCAGGAAAGGGATTTGGATGTAACCACCCTCTTGGTTCGAAAATTTCTCTACGCACAATGGCATTCCTCTGACACTCGTATATTTGGTGAAGCCTGCTACTCTTTCTCAGAATCCTTTGTCTCTCAGAATTCTGTGAAGCAGTCAAGAGTAGCATGTTGGCACACTTTGTGTAGGGATCTGATTGACTGAGCCAGTGAGAATCGAGGACGACAAGCACATTCCAGGCATTATTACTTGGAATTCACATGGAATCTTCAATGTTGGCCTGCTGAGCAAAGCATCAGCCTCCCTGGTGAAGAGTTGATCACAAACAGGCGCTCACCTCTCCCAAGCTACTCCTTGATGTTAAGCTGCCATCCCCCAGGTGTATACTTCTTTCAGCTCTGTATGAGTGCTGACCTCATCTGTGTGTCTTCCTGCTTGTGCACCATGTCATGTCGCAACAGAAACAATGCACCACTCACGCTTTCTGCTTGATTACAGGGCACATTTTAGTCCAACTAAGACCCACATCAAGCCACCGAATAGACTCCCAACATGCGCACTGGTCTCAGGTCTCAGGCATCTCTAGGGATTAGTCACCCTCATCCCTCCTTTAATGCTGAAAATGTGTTCTGGACCATGGCACTGCTTCTGAGGCTCGAATAATATCTTCGGACATCGTGGATAAATACCTTCATATTCCAATCTCCACTTTCCACCAGAAGTATTAGCAACAGGATGTATCAGCTCTGAGTTTGGATTATGCTCAGCACCCAGAGTATTCACCAAGGTTCTGGCCCCTATTTTGGAACCTCTGCCTGCAGAGGGCATTGCCATCTATCCTTATCTCGGCAGTTGGCTTATATGAGCTCTCTCCAGGGAGTTAGCTCATCTCCACATCAGCCAGTCTGCAAAGTCATTCAGTAACATGGGTTTTGCATCAACTAGACACAGTCTTATACAGACCCGTTGGAAGACCTCCAGTACATTGGAGTGATATTCCGTATGGACAGATGAAAGACGGTGTTGTCTCTGGCAAAAATGGCAATTCTTCTGTATCATCTAGTTCTCTGGGCTTCAGCGAAACTGTAACAGCTAGAACCTGGATTCAATTATGGGGAGAGATGGTGACTTGTACGGCCACAGTGCCATGGGCACATTTTAATTTGAAGCCTCTCCTGTACCATGGGAAGACCTACTGGCAACCAGCCTCAGGTAACTACGAGGCCATGATTCCTGTCTCTCCAGAAATCAAGAGAAGTCTTGCCTGCTGGGCCGACTGACGGGTAAGAGAATGCAAGCTGCTGGGTCTCATGGGCAGAAGTTCCCAAAAAGAAAAATAGGAATAATAGCACCAGGTGTAAATAGAGTGTCCAGCATTAAAAAGGTGCAACATCTTGAATAAAAGTGGACTGGTAAATACCTTGAAAAATCCATGAAAAACCTATTCAAGAAAAAAGAAATGCATTCATCTTCCCTGTGTGTACAACAAAATTAAGAATAAAAAAAAACTGAGGGGTAGTCGAGCTATGTGATGTCGTTTTTGTGAAATAAGTATATTTCCTGATGAAGCCTCCACTGCACACTAAACAAGAAGATCTCTAAGGATGGGCAGATCTTTATTAAGGGCCGGAACACTCTATGTCGACAGACCGTTACCTACAAAAAAATCCCCATAAAAAAGCAGAAAGAAAGAGTACAAGAACTTGCCCTCTAGGCAATGCTTGAACACACAAACCAATGTTAAAAAGAATAATTAAATTATATTTTATCTAACTTTGTTTTAGTACACTTGAAAGGCAGGGTTACCATTCATGTATATCAGCAAAACTGAATTGTTTTTGAACAAAAAAAAAACGCAATTGGTAATGTTCCCATACGCACATGTACCAATATGAATAACTTTTTGAAAAATTTTGATTGCATATAAAGCGCTCTAATTACTAACCCCACAGCGCACTTACACACTTTAATGAGTAGTTGTGACTTACCATTGGGTAGCCTATTTGAAAAACAATGTTTAGTGAATGTCTAATGCATGTGGACATTTTTGAACTATTGTTCCTTGTCATTAAGTGGTACTCAGTTTGACGTCTTAGAATTCTGTACACTGTATGTCTGTGTTTTACATTTCTTTTGGAGTAGAAATAAAGGATTTCATTTTAATGAGAAACAAGAGTTGAAGTACATTACAGCATTTGTACCACACCTGCATTTTTCCACCGGTGGCTAAAGGTTACTACACAAGAGGGAGGGCAAGCTTGAAACTCGCTTGTTTAGTTTTGTTTAAGATCGTTTTGTTTAAGATTCGAGTGAAACCCCATAACAAAAAATAGGGGTCGACCCGTATATTATAAGTTACCTGGTTGATTACAGCAAGCACCTGCTGAAAGAGGTTCTCTTGCATCCGGAAGCAAGTTAACCATGGATGGCAGTGACCGGGGATGGGGAGCAACACTCCAAGACATTACAATCAGGAGCGATGGTCCACAAAGGATGCTCGACAGCATTCAGACGGCAAGGAGCTAATGGCAATCTTAAGGTCCTTACTTCACTTTCATTTCCATGGACTAGAACGGGGGTAACTTGGGCTGCTCGGCCGTTACCCCCCATTCCAGCCCTTGGAACACGGGATTAAAGCCACATTACATTTACTATAGTGTACATTGTGTTCCAGAAGCACTTGTGTACAGGCGCGTTATAAATGCCATATCACATCATACCTTTCTCTTTGGCTTGTGTAGCTAAATATTGCTAATGACTTTGAAACCTCTTTTGACCTACCAGCTGAAAGGGCCAGCTTTTGGGTCAATGTAACTAGATTGAAGGCTTCTTCCTGCGGAACTCTTCACAACTTTATCATCGCATGCTTTAGGACATCTACTTTCGGTGTGAGGTCATGGAATGAGGAGGAAGAGAGAGAGAGACAGTGTGAGAGCGTGTGTGTGTGTGTTCTAAGAGTGCCCTTGGAAGGTAGATGTAGCCGTTGGGTGTCTCACATCTCTGCTTAAAATCCCTGTAACTACTTTAAGAAGTGAATAACGCACTGTGTAACATGCAACTGTCTCCGGTGTAGTTTCTGTAGCTGCATCTTCTAAATGCAAAAAGCATTTCATACTTCACACAGACAGACCGTTTCAATTTCAAAACCTCTGTACCTCAAAACCACTGTTCTGCTCTGAATACGTACCCTACCATCCAACTGGCTCTTTCTACCTGCGCTTCCTCTGCCACCCCCCATTCTCTCATATTTGCCCTCAGCAATTTGATGCAGACTTTTCATGTCATGAGTGCTATATAAAAGATGTTAAGTACATACATTTTGAACAGTGGCTATTCTTGGTTATTTCAGTTCTTCACTGTGTGGTCTTCTGCCCTCCTTTATTTCCTATGAATGCATTGTGTTTTTGTTGAAATCAGTTTTTCGTGCAGTTCTTTGGACCTGTTATAACTGTGAATTTTAGCAACAGCGTGCTTTGTGTTCCTTCAGTCTGCAGTAGCCTATATTATATTAAATCCCGTTTTATAACTTTCAATGCTTTGTTATGTCTTGTATGCCTTGTCATGCCATTGCCTTGTCTTGCTTGGCCATGTTGTGCCTTACTGTATGAGACTGGATTATTTGTGCCTCCCACTAACCTGCCCACTATTCTACTTTCATTGTTACCGCACTGTGATTCTGCCTCATGGTATGTGCCCCCATGTGTCACACTATAATTTTGCTCCTGTGTGTCCCACCCTAAATTTGCTCCACTGTAGATTTACTTTCGGGTCACCAAGGGTATGTTGCTGCTCTAGGCTTTTTCACCCTTGTGTCCTACTATCATTTTGACTTGCGCTTCATGCATTATTTTGCTCCCGGATTCCAATTTAATTTGCTTGAATGGATCCTACATACCACACCCTGACCTCGTAGCATGCTGAGTTTTCCTAGGGATACCCCCTAAACTCACCCATCTCTGGAATCCCTACTCTGAACTCCCCTTGAGAACTGCTCTTACTCTTTCTCAATTTACATTCACTGCTGCATGCTCCCTATGGCATCCACTCATCTATCTCTGTGTTCACCCACTCTCATCTAGGAACAATTACTGCCATACAGGCCAGACCAAGCATGAAGCGTCAGGACATTGCCTGACAAATACTTACCTGAAGATCACTACTACCAAAACCACAGGGAAAGCCTACTGATACTAAAGCATTGCCAGGCCGAAACTGGATGAGTTATCCAAGCTCTCCCCGCCGAGCTCACCACTAACCTACCCGCCCTTTCATTTTCCACTTCTCTGCTCAAGAACACTATACAGATTCCAGCTAAGCCACTCAAACAACATAACAGTACACCTCTAAAGTCATCTTACATATCACAGTCTCAGCCAATGCTTCCTAGCTCCATCGGCACAATGCCTCGAAAATACCCACTTGCAGAGCACGGTGCACTTCCGGTGTGCATGCTCAATATGAAAATGACAATCAGTGTGCAGTATAAAAAATCCCTTTAATATAGCGTAGCATATCTCTTCTCAGTAGTCTTGTAGCCTGGGACGCGGCCAGTTTAAGTGAGACTAGTTATTTATCAATTGTGTACTTGAATCCTTGGTTCATGTCTCAGCAGCCTGATCCTTTTTTCATCGGTATATGTTAGATTTAGTTGTGTTCAGCAGACTTATATCATGCCGCTTTGTACATGTGCAGCTCATAATATTTTGAGTGGCTTGGTCTTAATCTAGTGTTCTGCGATCCTTTAAATTCTTGATGATCCGATGGATTTCTCATGCTATTATTTACTATTCTAGCCTATCTTTAGCCTCAGTGGTCAAGCTAGGGATCCTAATTTTGGACAACACCACTGCTCCTTCTGCAGTCATTTAGGCAAATCTGACGTGTGTACAGTGCTTTATGGAGGCCATTGAAACCTCTGTGGTTTCTGACTGCTGATTATATCTGCTTTCCTGTGCCCTTAGCTATAGTACTCCAGATGTTCCCTCTGCTTCAGTTGTGCTGTTAGCAGTCATCCTGGTTTAAGTTGCCTTGTTGGTAAAGGTCATAGAACCTTGTTTATTTGCTCTATGTGTGCAATTAACTTTAAATAATTTTAAGGCAGGCATATTTTAATGAGATCCTGAGTTTTTGTCAGTGCCCAACAGCACTGTCATAATCTGTTTGGGTGGGCTCACATGCTTGGTCGTTAGTGATTGGGTGGGCAATTTACATTGGTGGGCTACAAACGTTCGTGAGGAGCTCAAGAAATCTCACTCGGACTGTCGTGGTCACACAAAGATAAGCGATTGCCCCCTCGTCTTCTTTCTTTATGAATAACTTTAGAGTGGTCTCTTTGCAATTGATCTGGTGACCTCGCAGTCCCTATTCTTCTTGTTCTGTATTCTCCTATATCTCACATACCTGACCCCACTTCAATTACCCTGTGTTTGAATACAGTCTGGGAGCTGTCATGTTAAGTTGCTGAAGTTCTAGCACTACTTTTAGGTTCTGTATGAAAGCAACTAAATCTGCAAGGTATGGGGCCTCTCCTGATGGGTCAACTTGCATCACCAACATCTTAACAGGTTACGATGGTCATACCTTCATCATTTCTTCATAGTTCCTCTCAAATATGTAGCATATATTTATTTTTACTATGTTATTATTGCACAAGCACAGCTGAAAGTAATCCTGTGATCAGTATTTCGCAAACATGTAGTTAGCTATTCCCCGATATACCTCTCGACTACTTGAGTATAGGATATTTTGCTATGAATGGCTTAGGCTCTTCCTATCAAGTCCTATCAAGTCCATTCCAGCTTCGAAACCAGTGTTATAGGTGCCTTTTTGGCTTATTGTCTTTACGTCCTCGAGAACCCCAAAGATAGGGGCATGGCTATATCTACTCCTGTCTTTTAATACTTATACATGACCTTAAGATGATCTCCCATTGGTCTTACAGGCTATCCACATTTGCTTTTTTTAAGTCTACCTTCCAGCTTACACACGCCTTCATTTTTACCATGTGACCTGTAATGCCACAGACGTCTCCTTTATATTTTTTTGCTCGCTCGAAGAATTCCTTCAGACTAAATTTCTATGTTTTGGATAATAATTGTGGAGGATAATTGTCTTGCTGTTTCATCCCTAGGGGTGGCTTTTGGCTCGTAGAGATGTAAGTATGTAAGTATGCTCTTCTGTATCCAAATTCCTAGTGGCACATTTGTGTAAGCAATCCATGTTTACTTTAGCTGCAGTGTTAGTTCTCCTTGGATCTTATGTGCTTGCTGAAGTCACTTTGCGGATGTGACCCAGTACTGAGCCTTCATCCTTAAACTGCTGAGGACGTGTGACTCCAGTGCATGGCCTCTTTTACTTTGTTAACCACTAATGTTTCTCTGCCATTGTGGACATTGCATGGCTCTGTCCTGATCAGTTTCCTCTGGACTGCACCACATTGGCCAGTAAGGGTCAGTTTGTATCTGTCTATTTCCTTTCTCCATCCCTCTGCTAAACAGTGACTTTGATGTTCTGAACTGTGCTACGGTTGCTATGTGTCCTACAGGTGTTTTCAGTAAAACAGCCTGAGGAAGGCAGTGGAAGATGCTCTGGCACTCTTACAGCATTACCTCTCCTTCCATGTTTCTACATAGGGTTTCCCGCTGCAAATCCTGGTCCTTCACCCATAGGGACTGCACTTCAGAAGCACTCGTGGGCCACTGTTCTATTATCACATTATCGCCTTATCACCACTAAAGAGTAGTATACGCTGTGCACAGTGCAAACCACACTGAGCGATCACACACAGTGTTCCCAGTATACAGCTTCATATAATGGAAAACCAGCCAAACATCAAATGCGGAAGACCAACACCTGCCTCTGCTGCAGCTTCACAGCTTTCACTCTACCATGTTCACTCCTCTCTCTTCTTAGTATAGTTATTGCCTTGTGCCTGATGTTAACTCTGGTCCAAATTGGTCTTGAGTGGATCGTTGTGTCACACTGTATTGGACCATATCGGACCACTGAGAGTACGAACTCTTTCCTGGGTGATGTCAAAATTCATGACTCGCTCACTGCATATCCACCGAAGGGAGACAGCGGGGAACAGCGCCCTAAGGCCCTAATTTAGCCAAGTTCAAGTATCAGGTGTTAGTGGTGAGTATGAACACAGCAGGAATAGGCCGCTCATGGCCCCGCTCCACTCCACTAGCAAAGTGGAATGTGCTTCTGCACTGCCTAAGTGCCGGCACCTGGCACCTCCTTCAGCCATGTTCATGTATGAGGTGTTAGTGGTCGGTATCAACACCGAGGGAACAGCCCGCTCATACCCCCGCTTCGCACAGCAAAGTGAAATGTGCTTTTATGCTGCTCAAGTGTGGGCCCCAGGCCCCTCCTTCAGCCAAGTTCAAGTTTCAGGTGTTAGTGGTGAGTATCAACACAACGGGAAAAACCCGCTCACGGCCCGCTTCACTCCGCTAGCAAATTGGAATGTGCTTTGTGCTGCTCAAGGACCAGCCCACGGCCCCTGCTTCAGCCATTTTCAGGTATGAGGTGTTAGTGGTGAGTATCTACACCAAAGGAACAGCCCACTCACAGTCTCTGCGAAGTGGAATGTGCTTTTGTGCTGCTAACGTGCGAGGCCGAGGCCGCTCCTTCAGTCAAGTTCAAGTTTCAGGTGTTAGCAGTGAGTATCAACACAGCGGCAACAGCCCGATCAGGGCCCCGCTCCGTTCAGGTAAGTGGAATGTGCTTTTGTGCTGCTCAAGTGCCGTCCCCCAACTCGTGGCCCCGCGTCGTGGTGTTTTCCCACTATAAGATGGCTGCTGGGATGGCTAGTAATATCATTTATGCCTTAACATTTAATATCAGAGAGTATAGATTTCAAAGTTATATTGTTTAATAATTTGCATAATTTCATGATAGCGTTTTGGGAATGTTCTTGAAATCCACTATGTCAAACAACATTGATAAGGTTCTTTAGCAAGTGATTTTTAGATAAACTGATTATTACCCTTCACAATGTCGAGGGGTCGTTTTCTCACATACTCGTCCCTAGTGCAGCTTTCATCGTGTAGTCAGTCCTTCTGTAACATGTAGAGGGTATTCTTTTTCGAGACTTTGCCTAGCATCCATTCAACCAGCCCCACTTGAAAGATGTTTTTCTCCCCCTCTGATGTCCAATTTCTGTGTGTGAAACATAATAACAAACCGAGCAGTGGTTAAGTTGGCGCCAGCCAAACGTCCTGTACATTGCGTTGCGGGTAGGAGTGGTGCTGTGTTGCTGGCGGCAGGAAGGTGTTGCTTTGACTGTTCCAGGAGAGATTTCCAACGCTGCATTCCAGACCCAAGAGTGCCGATTGGACAATGGGGAATAATGGCGGGCCGCACCTGGGGCCGTGCACAGTACCCGATATTCATCCACATTGTCTTTTGGCAGGAAATGCTGACATGCGCCACGTGGCTCGGCGCCGTTCAGGAGTTCATAGGTTGCAGCTGCTACTTTTGGATGCAGCTTCCTTGCTGCGTTGCTGCTTAACCACACACACAGACACAGACATAACCTGTGCAGAAGTGCCCGGCTCCCCCATTGCACACACAAGCCCTACAGCAGGACCGGCCTCCCCACAGCGCACAAACAACCGCTGCGGGTGCACCATCAGCCCCCATTTCTATTTGGTGCTGTGTTTATGACACCCACCGGGGTACTATACTGGCATGTCATTAACAGCCGTTTTACAGAAGATGCTTATGCCACAAATCCAACACATTGCAAAAGAGATGCTGAACAGCGACCTCCATGGTTGGCCAGGGGCACCGCAGGCTACGGCTCTGACAAAACATGCTGCAAAACAGAATCCATTTCTTTGTGCTACTCCAAATTAACTAGCTTTAAAGAACTATGGGCCTGATTTACAAAGAGTTTTCAATGGTGTTTAAACTCAAAATGACAACCATGCAGTGCACTAGGCATATTAGATTGAATCTCGGATCCATCATTAGCATGGTGACTGTGGTAAAAACAAAAAGGAAGTGCAGGTAGACCAAGGTTTTATTGAGCGTTTGTAAGCACTTCATACTGGCTCTTAGGGGAGAGCGAGGTTTGGCGGGACAGCAGAGGTGACCGGCAGCATCCCGATTCAGAATGATTTTTGGCAGGCTGTGTCCTGACCCCCAACTCTCAGTGCTGGACTGGCCTACAAGGACTTTCCCCGGTAGGCCTCAGGGACTTAGGGCCTCTTTTCTTGCTTGGGGGAAGGATACATAATTATGAGCGAGCCACCAGGACTTTCCTCGTAGCCCTCGGCGGCATTTGGGCCTCTTTTCTTGCTTGGGGGAAGGATACATAATTATGAGCGAACCTTTCCAGGTGGTTCGCTATCACACTGGCTGTGGCTGGTGCATTTCCTTTCTGCCAGGCTGCAGGGCCGGGCTTACGCACCCTGCACATTTCGTGAGGGGCACCACCCTGGGAACGAACCGCACGTGCCCTGCAGCCCTAGATTGTTTGCTGTGCAGCCCATTCCATGTTATGTAGACGTCTAATTAAGACTGTTTTAAATGAGCACAACGTGCTGTCTTTGTTTACGGAGATAGTAACAAGAGTGTAGAGGAGCACACCTCTTCTTCGTTTTTTTTCTTTATATCTTCAACAGGATTTCTCAAGTTTGGAGGTATCTGCTGGTTGCTTAGTCAGCAGACTGAGCCGGATCCTGGGCTACAGGATCAAATATAATCGAGACAGTTTTTGGGATCACTTTAAAACAAAAATGACCAAGGCTCTGTGCACACTTTTGGGCATCAACAATGCAAAATAATTCTTTGTAACAGCTCTGTTTAAAAATATACGTATTTTTTTTTACATAAACAATTAATCAATAGCTTTCCGTGTGAATACTTAATTTATAAACATTTAACATAAACTATGCTTCAACATAAATATTTCAAGATGAAGCATTTTCCTCATGCCTTTTAAAACTTAGTTCAAATATTGAACACAACTTAAACCCTTCTCCTAAAGGTAGCTGTAGCTCATATTCAATGTCCAAATGTTGCTCTCTATTGAGTTCATTTCCTATTTTTTTTTCAAAAATAGCACAACTACAACTTTTTCAGAGTTCATTCTTTAACTTCTGGTGGTATGCCTTTCTATTGCTCAACGCGTTTCGGGCAATTATTGCCCTTCATCAGGTGTAGAAATGGATTTTTCTTTAAGACGCTGTTCTGAAAATAAATTAAAAGGTATACTAATGAATTTGTTTTTTTTTCACTTTCTGAACATACTTGCAGAATTTGTTAAACTCAAAAATAGGGATTTATGTTCACTTTGTCTGACTTGGAGTGCTTTTGACTCTGAAGATTTTCTCTTGTTTGTAAAATGTTCTTCCTGTCCAATTCACTTGTCAGGCGTGTTTTTCCGAATTACAACTATTGAATTTACTTTCTACGTTGCCAGAGATTTTTCTTGCTCAATCTGTAATTTAAAGCCACTAGTGAGTCTTTTTGAATGTTCTAATGATTCCTACATATCGTGGATTTTGTACCGGGAACAGACGCAACAGTAATAGCGCTGTGTCCCAGTATCAAAACCCTTGTCTATTGACATTCTCTCCTTTTTCGAAATAGTGCATACATTTTTAATTCAGGGGTTCACCTCTGTCTTGTTACTCGTTATGTTTCTCTGTTTTCCGATGTTCTTAAGGTTGAGGGATACCTCTAGTTTTTGTTTTGGTACTGCGCTCCCTGCAATAAAAATAGTGCACTATGAATGTCGTGTCGTAAATTAAGTATTCACAGAACCGTTTACAAAGAATTGTTTTGCATTGTTGATGCCCAAAAGTGTGCACAGAGCCTTGGTCATTTTTGTTTTAAAGTGATCCCAAAAACTGTCTCGATTTTGATTAGGGAGATTCCCGGCTGTTTCAGGTAACCACAGTTGTGTTTAAACAAGCTTTGCATTTTTGCATGTTCTCGTCCCACTGGACATGGGAGGTTGAACACACTTGGTCCATGTTGCTTTCACATTTCACCTCAGGCATCAAAGGGAACAGGAAGAGCTCCAGCGGGGGAAGTGGGTGGGAATCACGGGGCTGCAACTATTTGTGAATCGAAGTACAAGGAAGCACAGGAAGTGAGCCCAGCTGGAGCCTTCTAACATCCAGGAGCGAAGGGTCGCCAATTCACTGGGCTGGGGTGGAGCACAAACTCACCTGCCCTGAACCACAGTTCCAACTGCGCAAAGCCACTTCCCAATCTGGGCTAAACCAATGCGCAAGATAGTGCCAGGACCTCCTTAGTCAGAGAGGTTGCACGTGTGTATGATTAGTTGGTCTGTAATAAATTCATCATGGAACTGTTCAAACTTGCATGTAGCAGCCAGGGCCCTGAGTGCAGTTACAAAGTCATCTATTGATTTGTCGAGTAATTGTTCCTGCTATAGGAATTGTGCAACACTATTATTACATTGCCTTTGGTGGGGTATTTCAGATTCATTTTGGCTTGGAGTTCCTTGTAAAGATTAAAGGCTTCCCCCGCTCCTTCTTGGGTCCGAGACAGAAGGCGACTGCAGACATTGTGCTGTTCAGGGCCAAGCCACTGCATGAAGATAACCTTCTTATGGACTGCGGTAAACCTGGTACTCCTCTGTTGAGTTAAGTTTGTAGTTACTCCTTACATTGTTTCCAGGGCATGGGACGGTTTCTGGGGTAATGAAGAAACTTTCGGGGTGGCTCTGGGTGCTGTATGTTGCAAGCAGTTGTAGCACTGGTTGTTACTACTTTGTCTCCCTCCTTTTTTGTTTACATATCCACTACTGTGTATGTTTCTGCAATACCACCCTTGCTGCTGGCTGATGCTTCTGTTCGCTTAGATGTGTTGCTATAGATTAAGGTTACCACTGCCTGCCGCTCCGTCATCTCTGCCTGGCCCGGTAGTGTGGCAGGCAGATGACTGCGCCTCACTCCTCTCTGTGTCTGGAGAGGTCACAGGCAGTTTGAGGTGGCAATCCCCCAGATCTGCCTGTGTACATTTTAGGGTTTTAACTGCCACCTGTTGTCACTTGGGGAGATTGTGGGCAGATGGCTGCGGCTCTCACACTGCCCCACCCCCCAAGTAGTCAGGCATTTGGCTGCAGCTTGCTCTCGCACACATAAAGCAAGAGTGCTTCTTGTCAGAGGGACTCGGAGGAGGAGCGGGTTGTAGGCAGTCCGAAATTAAGGCAAAGATTTGTCGGAGGACAGGTTGCGCTGGACCAGACCACAGTCAGCAGGGGAAATGGGCTGCAGAGAGTTGGGAAGCACAGACCACTGGTAGGGTCTGAATGAAGGTCAGGTGTTCACAAGGTGAGCATGGGAGGGAACGGCATCAAACTCACTTATTAGCCAGACAAGGCAATCAGATCAGGCGGATGCTCGGCAGGCACTCTGGAACGGTTTCTAGGCCCTGTGATGTTTGGATGCCGATTGATTATAGACTGGTGGCGGTACGATGCTGTTTTTGGTCCATTGCATGTTTCTGCCAGCAGATCCAATGCAAGTGTTTGGGATTTGTGCTTACATATCTGGGGACGAAAGGATCTGTAGTAGACAGGATAACATCTACATGTATTGTAGGGATTTTTCCCAGAGGAAAACACGGGTTTCACACCACTTACATCACTAAGCCCACCAACCATGATGCATTGCTCTTCAACTCATTACTGTGACCCAACTGGCTCAGTCAGAGCCACCTGCAAGCAGAGATGCTGTCTCCTATTGATTACAGAGACCCTGTTGTTATGGGCATGGATCGAGCTTTTGTACACATACATTCAATTCCCATGCTACTGAAAGAGAACCGAAAACCTGCACATTCAACTGATGGGGCACCAGGTACTCATGCCAGAAATCAGATGCCAGATACATCCATGAAATGCTTGGGAATGGTATTGCCATTACATGTTTGGGTGCACACATCATATGTTAGGAATACAATCATATTCTAGGTACTTACATGATAAACTGAGTGTTACCATTAATGGGCAAGGTACTCACATGTTATGGCAGCAATTCCCATAAAATGCCAGGTACTAAAATCCTACACCTGATAAAGTGTGCAGGTATTCCCAACATATGCCAGGTACTGATAGAGTACTCCATATAAAATGGCAGTTATTCCTATGTAATACCCAGGTAAGTGTATCATAAATCAGGTATTCCTATCAAAAACCCTAGTACATCATGTGCCAACCCCGTTTTAAATGCTATGTTCTTGCAGGAGTGCAGCCTTACTGCTCTCCTCATATTGAGGCAGTGCTGGGTAGGTTGCAGGGGGACAACAGACCTGTGAAATGTTTACATCATTTCGCCAGGCCAGGTTCTCACAAAATATACCACATATTGGTAACCAGACGAAAATAAAGTAATTAAAAAAATGCAAAAAAGCTAACAGGATACCACATTTTTTGTCATAGGAACACAAAGATATCGTCAGCATTTCTCATGCAACAGGTTTATACCCTATCCTTCTACCACACTGGGGCAGAGCGAAGCGACTGTTCTCTGAAAATCACCATTGGACCTGGAAATACCTGGAAGGAGGAATGATAAATAAGGACGATGTGTGAGAAGGATGAATGAAAACGTCCTACAATGTACAGCGTGTGACGACTGATGAGGAGGGGGAAGCGAAAGGAAAGGGGTCCGAGAAGAGAAGTGAAGGGAGAGAACCCGAGAAGTGTGGCTGAGGAGTGAGAAGGAACAACGAGAAGCCTGTGTGCCATACCCCACACAGGCAGGCCGATTCATGGAATAAATGTGCGCCGAAAATCCCGGCGCAGAGGGGCCAATACGTGCGCTGCGCCGAAAATTAGCGAAAAGCGCAGGGAAACCAGCGCACGTCGATTCACGGAAGTCCGTGCGCAAGAAAAGCAGAGGACGTGCGCTGAAAAAGCGCGCGGCGCAGGCCGGCGCACAGGTCAACCAACGTCGTGCGCCACGGCCACTGCGCTATCACTCCGAGCGCAGCGCACAGCTCTAAAGTAGGCGGAACACAGGGCGGGACACTCGGAATGGGGAATAAAATGGGGCACAACACTCGGAATGGGGAAGAATGTGGGCGGCACGGGGAAAGTATAGGAGGCAAGTGCGCGGAACGCCCACACGCTCGCATACAACACGTATTCATGGAATAGAATAGGGCAAAAAAGCGCACGATCAAAGCAGCGCACAGGCACAAATAGGCACAAACACGACCGCCACAAGAAAGCAGGCGGTAGCGTCTCTGCGCCTGCAAGAAATGTGCGCTAAAAGGTGCGCCAACAAATAGCACCTATATACAGACATGATCAATGTCCAATACTGTGGCCCTCCAGGACAAATGACGTACAAAGGGGTACCCACAAACACAGACACGCGCTGAGAGAAAAAATAAACGTGTGCGTGCATACCGGGGTGCGCGGGAAGTTGCACACGCGATATGGCCGGGTACGTGGATTACAGGGGTGCGCGGGAAGTTCCACACGCGATTAGTCAGGGTACGTGGATTGCAGGGGTGCGCGGGAAGTTCCACACGCGATATGGCCGGGTACGTGGATTTCAGGGGTGCGCGGGAAGTTCCACACGCGATATGGCCGGGTACGTGGATTGCAGGGGTGCGCGGGAAGTTCCACACGCGATCAGTCAGGGTACGTGGATTGCAGGGGTGCGCGGGAAGTTCCACACGCGATTAGTCAGGGTACGTGGATTGCAGGGGTGCGCGGGAAGTCCCACACGCGATATGGCCGGGTACGTGGATTTCAGGGGTGCGCGGGAAGTTCCACACGCGATATGGCAGGGTACGTGGATTTCAGGGGTGTGCGGGAAGTTCCACACGCGATATGGCCGGGTACGTGGATTGCAGGGGTGCGCGGGAAGTTCCACACGCGATTAGTCAGGGTACGTGGATTTCAGGGGTGCGCGGGAAGTTCCACACGCGATATGGCAGGGTACGTGGATTACAGGGGTGCGCGGGAAGTCCCACACGCGATATGGCCGGGTACGTGGATTTCAGGGGTGCGCGGGAAGTTCCACACGCGATATGGCTGTGTGCTCCCAGGCATTACCTGTACACCCTCCACGGCCCCTGCAGGCAGCACACACCACAGGGAACTACCCTGCACACCTGCTCATGTCTCCCACCACCCCCACCCCCCATCCACCAGGGACACCCTCCACCAGGCCCCCACCCATGTCTCCCACCACCCCCACCCCCCATCCACCAGGGACACCCTCCACCAGGCCCCCACCCATGTCTCCCACCACCCCCAGCACTGTGGGGAACCTGCCAGCAGGCCCCCACCCATGTCCAACCCATGTCTCCCACCACCCCCACCCCCCATCCACCAGGGACACCCTCCACCAGGCCCCCACCCATGTCTCCCACCACCCCCAGCACTGTGGGGAACCTGCCAGCAGGCCCCCACCCATGTCCAACCCATGTCTCCCACCACCCCCACCCCCAGCACTGTGGGGAACCTGCCAGCAGGCCCCCACCCATGTCCAACCCATGTCTCCCACCACCCCCACCCCCCATCCACCAGGGACACCCTCCACCAGGCCCCCACCCATGTCTCCCACCACCCCCAGCACTGTGGGGAACCTGCCAGCAGGCCCCCACCCATGTCCAACCCATGTCTCCCACCACCCCCACCCCCCATCCACCAGGGACACCCTCCACCAGGCCCCCACCCATGTCTCCCACCACCCCCAGCACTGTGGGGAACCTGCCAGCAGGCCCCCACCCATGTCCAACCCATGTCTCCCACCACCCCCACCCCCCATCCACCAGGGACACCCTCCACCAGGCCCCCACCCATGTCTCCCACCACCCCCAGCACTGTGGGGAACCTGCCAGCAGGCCCCCACCCATGTCCAACCCATGTCTCCCACCACCCCCACCCCCAGCACTGTGGGGAACCTGCCAGCAGGCCCCCACCCATGTCCAACCCATGTCTCCCACCACCCCCACCCCCCATCCACCAGGGACACCCTCCACCAGGCCCCCACCCATGTCTCCCACCACCCCCAGCACTGTGGGGAACCTGCCAGCAGGCCCCCACCCATGTCCAACCCATGTCTCCCACCACCCCCACCCCCAGCACTGTGGGGAACCTGCCAGCAGGCCCCCACCCATGTCCAACCCATGTCTCCCACCACCCCCACCCCCCATCCACCAGGGACACCCTCCACCAGGCCCCCACCCATGTCTCCCACCACCCCCAGCACTGTGGGGAACCTGCCAGCAGGCCCCCACCCATGTCCAACCCATGTCTCCCACCACCCCCACCCCCAGCACTGTGGGGAACCTGCCAGCAGGCCCCCACCCATGTCCAACCCATGTCTCCCACCACCCCCACCCCCCATCCACCAGGGACACCCTCCACCAGGCCCCCACCCATGTCTCCCACCACCCCCAGCACTGTGGGGAACCTGCCAGCAGGCCCCCACCCATGTCCAACCCATGTCTCCCACCACCCCCACCCCCCATCCACCAGGGACACCCTCCACCAGGCCCCCACCCATGTCTCCCACCACCCCCAGCACTGTGGGGAACCTGCCAGCAGGCCCCCACCCATGTCCAACCCATGTCTCCCACCACCCCCACCCCCCATCCACCAGGGACACCCTCCACCAGGCCCCCACCCATGTCTCCCACCACCCCCAGCACTGTGGGGAACCTGCCAGCAGGCCCCCACCCATGTCCAACCCATGTCTCCCACCACCCCCACCCCCCATCCACCAGGGACACCCTCCACCAGGCCCCCACCCATGTCTCCCACCACCCCCAGCACTGTGGGGAACCTGCCAGCAGGCCCCCACCCATGTCCCCCTGGCCCCAGGTCCTGACGATACACAATCATGGCAGTAATGGCCAGCATACCCAGCACAAACACCCAGGCAAGGATTGCATGCACCCACATAGTGAATGCAATCACATGACACAACCCCAAAGGCAAGTATGCAAAAGAACACATGTCTGTCACACACACATACACAATGGGTGCAAGTGAATGTCAAAACCCATATCATGACATGTAAGAAACCAAAGAGAAAATAACACAAGTGTAAGATAATATAAAAATGTATTAAAAACACAAATCAAGTAAACCAATAAAACATACAACTATGTGGCAAAGTAAATAAAAGGTCCATGTCCGAGAACAAAAATGATAAACCAAAAAACAAAGGATTAAAAAATCAATATAATTTGTCCAAAGCAAAACCATGTAGTAGGAAATCAAAGAAAAACCATTACGTCATGGTGTAAACAATAAAAAAATTAAAAAATGTATCTCCCAAAATATAACAATATATACAGGAATGTTCCAGGGTCCATGAGCCCAACAGCACAAATGAAACCTAATACTAACTAATAAAATAAATATGTACAAAAAAGTGGCCATTGTCCGAGCGGTCCAAAATAATAAAAATAAATAAAGGAAACCTAGCACTAACTAACTAAAAAACTATATACAAAGGCAGCGGGCTAGTCCTGCGGCTCACTTGGTGATGCTGGCCAGGGCATCCTCGAACTCCATGTCAATGTCCTGGAGGCGGGACTCTGTCCTGGCCCCGAGGTCTCGCAGGGACAACCCCATGTGCTCACCAAAATCCCTGCGAGCCTCCTCGAGGCACTCAGCCCGCCTCAATGCCCGATGCATGGAGATCTCCGCCCTGGCCATGGCGAGCCGCTCCTCTTCCGCCCGCTGCCGCTCCGCACCTATCCGCTGGCCAAACTCCTCCCACACGGAACACACCGCCATGCCAGGGTTGCCCTGCCCTCCGGCCGATGCCTGCCCCTCTGATCTTGATGGCCCTGAGCCATGATGCCTCCCACGTCGAGCCCGCTGCTGCCTCCGACGCCACTGCCTCTGCCAGCACGACGGCATCCAGGCTGATGGTAACCACCGACGCCGTCGTGCACGTGCCCTGCCCGATGATGCCGGCACATCTTCCATCTGCTGGGGTCCACTTGCTGTGTCGTCCACCCCTGCTGGACCTCCGACTCCCAACTGTGGCAGGGATGGGATCCCCACCGAGCTGGCTGCATTGGTCGGGGCAGGTCCACAGGGGGCCATGGTGGCATCTGGGCCGGAAGACGGCAAGGAGAACGACCGTTGGATAGCCTGCACAGAGGAGGAGAGGGCCGTCAGATTGGCCAACACATGCAGGAACCCCCCGAACATGGCCGATCCCAATTGGGCCACGTCGGCACGGTGCACTTCGTGATGACGTGCGTGCTCCTCCCGGGAAGCACGCACGTCATCACGAATCACAGCCGTGCGCATCGCGACCCCAATCAGGACCTGCTCCACGCGGCCAGGGGTTCCCACGGCCGCAGGTGGAGGGGAGTCAGTTGACATGGACATCCCCACTACCTGCGGACGGGCCTGGGACGGGGCATCCCTGCTGGTGCATGGTGGTGCACTCACAGGGTCAGGGACAGCGACATGCACAGGCACCTCCACGGTGACCTGTGCTGCCTCCTGCCCCTGGCCCTGGACTGCACCACTTGCACCAGCAGGGATGCTCCCACCAGGCCCCATGTGTGCACCAGTGTCGGCCTCCTCCTCCTCTGTGCAAACCACCAACCTGGATGGCTCCTCACCGTCTCCCGCCGTAGCAGGCCCCTGTGGGGGCTCACCCACCCCTTCCGCTGCAGCCGTGGGGGCATCCCCGCCGCCTTGCTCCACAGCGCCGTCTCCGCCCTCTTCTTCACTAGCCGCTGCGTAGAGGGAGACAAAGGACACAAGCATCAGGCTACTGTAAAATGGTCCCCTAGACAGAAAGCAATAGCAGATGAGCACCCCTGTCAAAGTACACTTCCATCATGTCCCTCCACAACACATGGGTCAGTCCAGGCAAAACACACACAGTAACAGGCATGGTGCATGCCATGCACATTTCCATGCATGTCCAATTGACTCTTGAAACATTCAATGATATGTGACTCACATGCATCATGGCTCATGCATATCAAATGCACACACTTCACCTCAGTCACATCCATCTGGCCCCAAACACAACGAACACAGGCGAAACAAGGGTTAGTTGGGTGCGTCACAGAATCTGTGCATTGTCACACACATGTGTCATGCATCCATGGCATGCACAAGTCACAGACACGCAGGTCAGGCACACAGACATGGCTACCATATATGTACCTGGCATCAGCACCCATCCTTCACCCCCATCCATGTCCAGGTACAGAGACTGGCATGCTCTCATGTCCTAAATCTGCATAGGGCTCCCCATGCCACATTTCAACACATGCAACAACCATGTGGGTCACACATCACTGGTCGCACATGCATTACCATGATGTCCCTGCACACATACATGCATACATGGCCCATGGCACACATACAGGCAAGTATCATAGAACCAGCACACCGCAACATGCCCTGTCTCACACAGTAATGCTTGCACACTTACCGCTCAACTCCAGACGGGCCTCCCTCTCAAGGACCTGGGCGTGGAGCGCTGGGCGTACGCGTTCCAGGACCCTCTTCTGGATGGAACTCATGCGGCCCCGGCCCCCCTCCACGAGGCGCCGGGCCTTCACAAGGGTCCTGGACCTCAAGTCCTCCCAGCGCTTCTTGATCTTCTGGACGTTGCGGGTTGCCACCCCCTCCGCGTTGATGGCAACCACACAGTCGGCCCAGATCCTCTCCCGTCCTTCCTTGCTGGCGCGGGACGATCCAAAGAGGGCATCATACTGCCCCAGGACATGCTCCACCAGGACACCAACTTCGGTGGCAGTGAAGCTGGTGCCCCTCTGCCCCTCTGGCCTGGGGTTGCCACTGGTGCCAGATGTCGAAGTGCCCGACATGGCAACCCCAGAGGCAGGTGTGGGTGGGCAACTGGGTCCTGGGGCTGGGCTGTGGAGCGATGTAATCCCAGTTGGGAGTCTTCAGTTCCAGCAGGGGTGGACACAGCAACTGGACCCCTGCAGATGGCTGATGTGCAGGCACCAAATGGCAGGGCACGGTGGCAGCAGGCAGGCAGGCAGGCAGCAGCAGATAGCACGTGGGAGGCTGCTCAGGGCACTGGGGGGGCAGTAACTCGGCCTTCTGGGCAGGAGCGTGGTGTTCCGTGTGTTTTCGGGTGGCCAGCTTGATACGGAGTGATTTGGCACATGAAATTCCTGCACGTCAGCGTGAAATCCGAGGAAAGGGCCTTAGCGCGTAAGTGCATCAGCACGCATACGCGATTCTATTGGACCAGAGTCCCTCACCGCGTAAGCGCGTCTGACGTGATCCGCACGGGCGTTCCCCACTCAGCACGTGATGACGGAGCACACGTGGAAATACTGCACGTCAGAGTGTCATCGCGTGTAATTGGCCAAAAGTGCGCGTACACGCGATTGGCCAATGTACGTGTATTACATCGCGTGTAATTGGCCAAAAGTGCGCGTACACGCGATTGGCCAATGTACGTGTATTACATCGCGTGTAATTGGCCAAAAGTGCGCGTACACGCGATTGGCCAATGTACGTGTATTACATCGCGTGTAATTGGCCAAAAGTGCGCGTACACGCCATTGGCCTATGTACGTGTATTACAGGGGTGCGCGGGCACTTACACACGCAAGTACGTCAGCGCACCTGTATGCCTGCTGCGTGGGAATTTCCACACGCTATTGGAGTGGGAACTAGATTCCAGGGGTGCGAGGGTCACACGCTCGCCTAGAACACGCGCAAGGCATTAATTTGCGCACTTATCAATAAACAAGCCAGATGCCAGGATGAACATACCGTTCCTAGCAGCAGTGGCAGTGGGCTACCAAAGGAGGAGGAGGAGGAGAGTCAGGGCCAGAATATTCACACCCAGAACCAGCCTATTCGGGATGCCTGATGACCAGGTGTATGGGAGGTACAGGTTTCCAGCACACATCATACTGGACCTGGTCAGTGAGTGGGAGGATGACCTCACATCACCCACCCTGTGCTCCCAAGCACTCAGCCCCCTGCAGAAGGTCCTGAATGTACTGCACTTCTTGGCCACTGGATCCTTTCAGCGGACAAGTGCCATAGTGGGTGGTGTGTCACAGGCCACGCAGTCACGCTGCCTACACCAGGTCTTGAACATCATCACTGCACGGCCATCAGTCCGCAGGCACATATATCTCCCCAGGACTCATGCAGACAGGCGGACGTGCATCCAGGAATTCTATGGTGTGGCTCAATTCCCCAAAGTGCTTGGTGCAATTGACTGCACACATGTGGCTCTACGTCCACCCAGGGCAACAGAGCACATCTATAGAAACCGCAAGCACTGGCATTCCATCAACGTGCAAGTTGTATGCAATGCCAAGGGAATCATCACATCAGTATATGCCAACTATCCCGGGTCCACCCACGACAGCTTCATCTACAGAATGTCTACACTATGCCGGGACCTGGAGGCTGGCCAGCATGGAGATACATGGCTGCTTGGTGAGCATGAATGCCACTGCACATGCATGCATGTCAGATACTGGGTCATGACACAACACCACTAATGATACCCATCACCACCTCCGCAGGGGACAGTGCCTACCCTATCAGCCCCCACATGATGACCCCAATCCGGAACCCCACCACGCCACCCGAGGTAAGGTACAACACAGCCCACATTGCAACACGGGGCATAGTGGAGCGCACATTCGGAGTGCTGAAGTCACGCTTTCGCTCCCTTGACCGTTCTGGCGGGCAGCTGTTATATGCTCCCCGAATAGTGTGCAGGATCATAGTGGCAGCATGTGTCCTGCACAACGTTGCAACACGCCGGGGCCTGCCCGTGGACATGGTGGTGCCCCCACATCCACAACCACATGCACGCCCGCTGCGCATGGGAGGGGAAAGGGCACGGGGGGTGGCAGCCCGTACGCAACTGGTGGCCAACTTCTTCACCTAGGAATCACAGTGCTGGCTAGTGCACACTGCTCTGGCACATACCATCTGACAATCAATGATGACACTACCTGACAATGTCACAAAATTACTTGACAATAAACTGTCAGATACACATCAGCCTGAGATTGTTAACATGGAAGTGTCACTATGTGTGCACCCCTACCTACACATACACCAGCAATGCATCACAACGAGAAGACACAACTCCATCAATCAAATATGCATTGCCACAGGCGATTCACTACATGACAACATTGCCATGTCACACATTCCCTTCACAGTCCCGCCACTGAGGACACCATGTCATGGTATGTGAGAGCAAACAAACTGGCCATCACAACATGACACCGGTGTCACAAATAGCAGTGCCCCAAATGGAACATAGCCGCACTTGAACAGCTAACCGCGCTGGAGCCACTACTACACACCTGTGTAAGAGTAATTTCAATCAAATTACACACCAACCCACCATGAAGCCCACCCAAACAAGACACAATGCATGTAATCAATGGTAGTCTCATTACCTGATTCTGCTGGTATGTCCTCACCGTCCAGATGTACAGTGATGGCGCCACGCAAAAGTGTCAGTGCACATCTACCGACATGTAGTCTGACTCCAGAGAGTATGCCCGTGTGAAGAACTGTGTGAAATACCTGCAAAACATGAGCAACATATGTAAGTAGAGGCACATATCAAACCATCATGCATAGTTAGGTGCAACAACAATGTACACTATGAATGTCTACACAGTATTGACTATGGACTGGCCAACAGCTCATGGGAGTCCAATGTCACCGTGTAATTTGCTGTCACTTGGGCACACCCTTTGCAAGCCCATGGAAACGGAAGCAGGAGGGGTGTGGATGTCTGCTACCCAAGCATCTAAACCAAACTCAGGACAAGCCTGCATGTGCCCAGCCACAATACAGTGTATGCCCAGGTACCCACACAAGGCAACACTCTTGGAAAAGAAAAAAGAAAATTGAGAAAAAATGGCCATGAAAGGGCCGGCGGGGGGGGCCACCTATGAGGTCCGAGGACAGGATGCACGCCACAATCCACCTGTGTGGATCATGGGAAACTAAAACACCCCATAGGCTCGTGGCCCACACGGCTACTCTGTTGTGGGAGATGAGTCGCTATCGCTCTGGCCAGACCCTGCAGCTGACTCAGGAGGTGGGGGAGCTGCCTCAGAAGATGGTGTGACAATGGGAGGCAGGCCACGCAAAGCACGAGTTTGCTCCTCCATGGCTGCAAGCAGGCGGGTCTGGTAGTTCTGGTTCTGGGTTATAATCATGCGGAGGTCCCCATGCAGTAACTCCCGGGATGACCTGACCTCCGCACGAGTTGTCTGCATCTCGGCCGAGAGCGTCCGTGTCAGACGCTCCAGCTGCTCCTCTGTCCTTCTATGGGATGAAGCCTCAAGCTCTAACAGGGTCGACCTGAGGTGATGGAATTCTTCCCTCAGGCCTTCCCTGTGGCGCTGGGACTCCATGGAAAGTGATTCCCGCAGAGTCGCCAGTGCCGCCCGCCTGTCCTTGTTGGACGCCAACATATCCTCCCTGTGTGCCTGGCAGATGGACTCTGTAGCCTGCTCCGGTCGCTCCATCAGCCTTTCTGGGGGGACAATGGAAGTGGCCACCCTATCCATGGCCTGTGCAATCATCTCGGATGATGCTGCCTGTTGGTTGGCCATACCGTAGATGGATTGCTCCCAAGCGGTATTGCCAGGTGGCATACGGCCACCACGTTGACGGGCACCACACCTGCCTGGGGCAAGGCGGACTGCGCCTTGCTGTGCCGGCAAGGCCTCAGGCTGCAGGACTGCATTCCCTCTCTGATCTGCAGCCCCAGGAACAGGATCAGAGATTGTGTGGTGTGGCCCTGCATCCGTAACCACCGGAGGCTGAGCTGCCGACACTGACATCCCCATTGAGGGCAATGGCCCGGCTGCAGGTGGGTCGGACAGAGGAGATTCTCTCCCAAGAACACTCACCTGCGACTGCACATAGGTGTCATCCTCCGAGTCTACACCTGAATACTGCTCGGGGGAGGAACCCCCAGAGACACCCCTCGACAGCACGACCTGCAGCACTTGTGGGTTTTCACCCACAAACACACCACGTCCCTCACTTGTGGAAGGTCGGCCCCGGTTGCCCTCCTGGGACGGCTCAACCACCACATCCCCAGCATCAACAAGTGCTTCGTCCCCTGCAAAGACATGAAAGAGAAAAATGGAAACAGGCATTAGCACCATGGCATGCAACAAGGGCTGATGAACAACAGAGGCAGTAGTTCTACGACACATGTCCCACATGACTGGGAGACCTCCTATGCATTCACCATCACTGGGTCTGTAGGGGAGGCTCAGGGCATACAATGTACAGATTGGAGAGCAACGCCTGCTCACCATGCTGCCTAGCACTGCCATCACACATTGGCCGGTGATTGCCATGTCAAAGGCACATGCCATCACACACATGGCATGTGACATAGCCACCAAGTGAAGAGGGAGAGGAGGGCAACTTTTTTGGATTTCTACCACTCTGGTCCTGACATTGCATCATCACATCAATAAGTTGACATGTTGTACATGGATCTGCTAGTCCAAATTGGCCACGATGCACAGTGCCTTGTCTACATCAACAAAATGCAGTAAACAATGAGATTCCACCTCCCCATCACCTGTAAAGGAATCATATAGCATTCGTGAAGCACCGGTCCAGAAATGTATGAAGGTACAGCGGAGCACTGAGGGGTGGTGGGGCAGTAGGGGATGCCAGTCAACAATCCTACTGGTGCTGGTGTCATTCATGTCACGCAAGTGCAGGGGTGGGTGGCACAATGAAGTGCAAGGGGAAGTGGCGGCTGGAAGTGCTGTACAAGGTAAGTAGGACTTAACGTCAAGGGCAGATGGTGTTAGGCGCAGACAAGTGCTGGGGGGGGTGGCCTATAGGGGTACAGAGACAATCATGCAGTGCTGTGGGCTCGGAGGGGACAGGGGAGGTACACACTGCATCTGGCTCGGCAAGGTCCTTGCAGATTTCTATGTGTCCTGCAGAGTTGTCACATGCCGCAGATATGTGCCCTTGGATTGGGGATCTCATCTTGGTGAAAAGGGTGAGGCGCTATTGCCTTTGGAGCATGTGGCAGGCCAGTTTGCCAGAGGATGAGCATGATGCAGGACATTCCCTCTCTGCCACCCGGCACCTGTGGTCTGGGTTCACAAGATCCGAGTCATGCCAGGACTCTGCATTGGCATGGGGCTTCAGACAGGTGGTCATGACCGTGGCAAAGACATCCAGTGTACCTGACATAGAGTGGAGCATGGAGTGGGCCCTGTCAGGATGGGAGTGAGCCTAAGGGGGAGCTGGATGGGGGGGAGATTTTGGCAGCATGAGCCTCGACTGACACACACTTCATGGGTTGGAATACCAAGAAGGTGTGTGACAGTGGTGAGGGTGGCTTTGCCTGTGGTGTGGTGAGGGTGAGCTGGGAGGAGAGGAGAATGTGATCACTCCAGGAGAGAGGAGTGCAGAGATGGACGGAGAGGGGAAAGTCAGATGAGATCAGAGCATCAAGAGTGTGCCCTGCAGAATGAGTAGGGACAGACGGGAGTCTAGAGGGTGAGAGGGAGTTGCTGAGGTCACAGAAAGGTCACGTGGGGGGGTCAACAAGCATGCAGGTGGATGCGTACAGCAACAAGGAAGAGGATTTCTGTGTCTGGGGACATGAGTGAGGAGGAGAGGTGAGGACACTCAGAAAGGAAGTAGTACATTTGACCAGTTTTCCCAGACACAGTACGCACAGTTTGTGAATGTCAAGGTGTGGTAGAGAGAGACGTCACACAAGCCATTCCAGAGTGGAGTAGGTCTAAGTAGGAGTGACAGTGGCAGGAATACCCTCAGGGAAGCCAAGGGCACACCCCCCCTGCACAGTAGTGGCGGGCCAAGGAGAGGGTCTCCTGAACATCAGGTAGGAGTGTGTGAAGGATGCAGACAGAGCTGGCCGTCAGACATGTTTCCATGAGACCAAGGATGTCAAGGTGCATAACCTCATGTAAGTGACAGATATCGGAGGAATGCCTGATGCAGCCGCAGTGAAAGGAGTGTAATTGTTGAGGAGGTTGACAGCCTTGGAGGACTTACGGGGAGTGCTAGAGATCAGAGGTGCAGCATGTGTAGGAGTTGGAGTGGGAGGCGGAGAAGGATCATGGGAGGGTGCAGGGAGGCAGTGCAGGATTGATGAGGAGAGAGGAGGGGGGACAGCAGGAGAGGAAAGGAAGTTGATGAGATGTGGCTAGCATTTCTCAAGGAGAATGAGGTTGGCCTAAGGGCCTTGGACTGAGATGCTCCCATTACCATGCACATCAATTGTGGCCTCTGAGGATTGGAAGGAGGCCAGGAGTACACCCCAACGGGTCCCACCATTGATGGTGGAAGAGGAGCAAGGAGAGAGGACAGGGACCATGTGAAGGGTCTATGGGACAGGCAAAGGCATGTATGAGCAGATGTCAGTGAGAGTTGGCTTTGAGTAGGCTCAGATGCACTTGTCAGCAATAGGGTGGGTCGCATTGGAGGGCAGGGTGCCCTCATTTGACTGTTAGCAAGCAGGTGTCGTGAGTAGGGCACAATGGTCTGAACTGTAGAAGTCAGGGAAGATAGACCATGAAGAGCAGCATGGAGTGTGAGGGAATGGGGCTCGAAACCAGACGGTACCAAAGCACACAGGTAGGAGGTGGATGTCAAGGCAACATCCACAGTATGACAGCATGTTGGTTGGCATTTATATACAGAGGACGCATTAGCATGTGGTATCATTGCATGTCAGGCATGTGAAGATGAAACTTGATTGGCTGGGGGAAAGTATAGGAATGGTATGTAAGACATCAGATGAATAGACAGGGGAGTATGAGCAACAATGTAGTGACAAAATGACAATTCAAGGGCAACTTCCATGGTGTAGGGCCATATGTGCACTGTTGCCAGTTGGGATAGTGCTGTGGGCAGATGGTGTGGCACTGAACATACTGGATGAGGCACATGGGTGCCACTATCTACTCTGCCACACACCCCCTTGACAGGCACCCAACATGAATGCTTCACACACACACCATGCACATGGATAATACACACATGCATGTGCACTCACCGGATGATGCCTCGTAATCAGGGAGATCTCCCACACCTTGGAGTTGTCCCTCGGTGACGTAGGATCCAGCTACGGACTCGTGTGGTGTGAGTTCTATTTCCTGTGCTGGGGACCCACCTCCAGTCACCAAGGTTGCGGCATGACTTGAGGCCAGCTTATCCTTTGCCCTGCGCTTAAGGTCATTCCAGCGCTTCTGGCAATCACTAGCTGTGCGCCTCACTACTCCAAGGGCACTTATTCTGTCAGCAATGGTCTGCCAGTGTGCCTGGCGTCTGGCATGTGTGGTCTTGGACCCTGCAACGATGACCATTTCCCTATCATGATCTGACACATACTGAACAAGTGCATTCAGTTCGGCGTCTGTGAAGCTTGGCTTCCTTGATGGGCCGGACTGTGCAGCCGTGCCTGGGGAATCAGCCTGTGCCGGACGTGCACTCTTCCTCTTGCGCTTGGAAGGGGGTGGGGATCCAGAGTGTCCTACGCCGCTGTGGACACTAGGGGCAGGAGCCGTGGTGGACTCAGTACTGGGTGTGTGGGATTGCACACTCAGCATGGGAGTAGGTGCAGGCATTGGGGGTAGTGGGATGGGGTCAGGCCTGATCTGAGGTGCATGAACTAGGACCGACACAGTCTTGGCAGTGTGTATGAGAGGTGGGGTGGATTGAGCCACACCCTGGCTACGGGGGCCAGCAGATGACCTATCTGGCATAGATGCGCGTGCCCTGATGACACCAATGTGCACCGGTGCACGTGCAGTGGACCTGCTGACCTGGATGTCAGCGATGGGATCACCCTCGGACAGGTCTGCTGCCACAATGGGCTGGTCCAACAAGGGCTGATCAGGGTTGGTATCAGCCACATGACCCTCAACTGGGGGGGGGGGGCATGGGTGTCCCTGACTGGTCCTCCAGACTGGGGGGGACAGGGGCACCCTGCAAGTCACAACCACGTCCCCTAGTGGATCCTCCACGGCCACCACGTGTGGCTCGGCCACCTTTGCCACCCTTACGGCTTGCACGCCTCCCAACCATGGCACTGATGTTATTGTGCGTATGGGAGTCGGTGTGCACAATTGTCCTGGGCAATTGGGTGTCAAAGGGGTTGGGTACCAGATGGTATTCGTACCCTAGTGCAGTGGCAAGGCTATATGACACCCCTGGGGAAAGATGACGGGTCACGCAACGCACAGGCACCCCAGAAAAGTTAAGGAACGTGCACAATACCCCTCCTAGACCACGTGTGCTGATGGAAAACCCTGCACTACGCTGTGGCATTGTTGGGTGTCCTGACCCACGTTTAAGCTACCCTGCTACAACATTTGGTGCTGTGGGCTTAGAAAATTCAAGATGGCGGAAAACCCACATGTGCGCTGAAATCCAGGAAAGCTGCGCAGTTTGTGCACCCACCAAAATGGTTGCCTCACTTGCCACCCACCAGTGCGAGAATGAAAGGCCGGGTTGCCATGAGGGAAATGGGTTGCCAAAGGAAAAACAGTAGCGCCGGTTAGCTTCAAAGCGCTTTAAAACCACCATTGGACTACCCGCACAGTAGTCTGAAACCATTGGGAATGGCAATGCTGATTGCCAAATGCAACCTAGAATTGTGGGGAATTCATTTCTTAAATCCCAAAAATGGGTGCAGTACCAGTACTCACCACTATCCAAAAGCCGGCGTTTTAAAACCACTCTGTGTGTTTTTCTGAAGGCAAGCAAAATGCCTATTTCAAACCTTGCAACATGTGCAAAATATTCACTGAACACCAGCAGACATTTGGCAGAATGGAGTTTTGTGTGCCTACAAAATCTGGGAAATGAAGAGCCCAAAAACAATGCTTATAACAAAAATGCTATGGAGTCAGCAGCTTAAGCCTAACTACAACTGGATTTAAAACCACCAAAATCGAAAATGTTAAATTAAATGAGTGACCTATGTTTGGTGTCACATGCCTTTGTAATTGTTGAAATGTCATAGTTTTGCGCTTAGAATCAGCATTCTAGCTGCATGTGTAAAATTACAAGTTATTTTAAAAGCAACAAAAAGTTAGCTGAAGGTCTGGCTTAAGGAACTTGATTTTGCCTAGCAACTACCCATCAGCAGTGAAACTTGAGTCACCACTGTGTTCCCAGGCCAACCTTCCTTTTGCTGCCCAGGCTAAGGATATGCCATCTATCTGATAATTGAATTTCCTGTGCTCTGCCAGAGAGTGAACAAAGCCCTCTCCACTCAGGCAAAGGTTTTTTATTACAGACGTCGTAAAAAGTGGCTTCCTCCTGGAGAAGCTGGGAGGAGCACTGCCTGTGAGAAGCAAGCTGGCTTGGCAGAAACTGGAAAGACTGGTTTCTGTACCATGTGACCTGAAAAGACACACCCCTGCAGCAAGGATATGGTTTTATAAAAAGGGGGATAATTCATAGAGCGGACATGTGAAAATTTTATAAATGATACCATAATTCTTGTGATTTTTCTGCCCACAGTTTAAGACGTGGTAGGAACCGGTGGTATGTTCAGGGGGGTTTTAGCGGAAAAGTGGATATTACTCTAAATGTGTGCATGTTAAAAATCTGAAACTTCATCAGTTAATGTCCCTACCCCCTGCACACATGTATGTAAAGTTGGGTCCATGTCGGAAATTGGAAAAGCAGTTAAAAAGTCAATTATGTACACTCTTTGAATGCAAGCTCCGAGAATGAGCAGATTTGGACATAGACAGGGCTAAATTCAGCCACACCATGTATATGTAATTTTAAACAAATGTGTACCTGTGCAAATATGTTTTTAGGTCAGATATAGATTGTGTGTAAAGTTGACAGGGGTGGGTTCTCTGTATCATAAACAGACCTCATCATGATGACACTTCATTTCATTCCCCCAATCAAGTAAGAAATGGAAGTTTGACCAATTAGAAGCTGAGAGAGAGGTAGGGTCAGTGATGCTAGAACACACCCACATTCTAAACACATAAAAGCAGACAGTCAGGACACATAGAGAGCTTCAAAATCCATCTGCCGCTGGAAGCCCTGCCGGAAAAATCCATACTTACCTCCATCAACCTCCAGAGAGCCAAACTAGAGACTTCAATCTATCCAGAACTAAGAGACCAGACCAGAGAGACCCAGACCAGCAGAGAGAGTGACCCAGATCACTGTGAAGTGCAGAGGCCAGACCAGACCAGACCAGAGCCCAGTCCAAAACCCTGACCAGATCCATGGCGAGGCCCATTTCACTCAAGAATATAGTGTGAGTACATAGCAAACTGTGTAGAACCAAGCTTTTAGTTTAAATTCATCTAATTCAATCTATTTAACCTAAGTAGAACTGCTTGATAGCTCCAAATCTGTCACCTGTCATTCTAGCTGCAAAAAGCTGCACTTGTCTTTTTGAAACTTTAAAATTTCAAATCTGAAAAACGACCTTTATTTAATCGCTCATATCTCCGCAACCGTTTGTGCTAGAGACTTGCAATAACTTTCATCTGAAAGGTTAGAATCGTGGCTTTCCTACGAACCTAGAACCGCATTCCTACCCCTTATAGTTTTACCGCAATCGCGGAACACGCATCCGCGAATTTTACCGCGATTTGCAATTTCTTCACATGTAAAAACGGCTGCTGCTGATTTCCATTGGCCAGAAATTCGTTTAACCTGCTAACTATCCCTGCATCATTGCTAGTGTGAGCCTGGACTAATATTAACTAGATACCACTCACCCTGAACCTCTATAAGGGAATTAAAAGCAAATTTAGCATATTTCTCATTCATTGCCAGCACATATCCAAGCATTGCCTGTGATTTCAAAACTCCTATCTGTTTTCTGTTGTCTAAGCTTGCTGGGATTGAACTGAATTACCGTTGATTGCATTTCTGAGGACTGTGTGTTTTCCTTCCATTTCCTTGCATTGCATAAAGAGGGGGGGAGGGAATAGCCCGAGAAAAGTGATTACATTGTCTGGTTGAATCATATTGCGTATTTTCTGTACTGCATTCATTGAATATTGCATCCACCTGAGCTACATAAAGCATCCTCTACCACATTATACTTTTGTTCCTATTTACCAGTGTGCTACCTTATCCATTTCAGGTCAACTCATTAGTCATTATAAAGAAGTGTGCTAGTGCCAGATTCTCCGTTGTTAATATTTACCATATCAGATTAAGTGTGATATTCAATTATTAATTTATTATAAAGTGTGATATATATATTTTAATTTATCAAATAAACCTTTTAAACTTGCAAAACAGAACTACTTCTTGGCTCAGTGGGGTCAGGGGGATTCCAAGAGAGGGGTGTTATACAAGGGTAGTCATCCAGGACGCATGAACTGGACCTAAAGATATATCAATAAGGGTTTTCATTCAGTATTCTAGACTAGGCGTTAACTTGGCTGTAGTGCTGAATTGAATCCTCTTACAAAGTGGGGGCTCGTATCCGGGATTCTGGGTTAGAATACCACTTGTGCAGCTTAATACAGTGTGCTAACTGACGGGATACATACATCCAGTCGGATCACCACGCTGCATTACGCTGTGAAGCATTCCTCAAAAGGGACACTCCAAGAAAAGTTCTGTTCTGCAAAAATAAAATACAAACTTCTGTAAGTCAGGACAGAGACCAATCTCTAGAATGACGACCTTAGTAGACATGAAAATAGCCAGAGAGCACCTCTTGCATAAGCTATTTGTGAGAGGTGAATGGACCGAACAGGGCCAGGATGTGTGGTTGCAGGCCATCACACAACAGGTCACTGAAACAGGGTCAGATATATATAGAGATCAGGGTCCCTTACATGTGGCCCTGAGTGAACTATATATGGCTCCTAAAGCCAAAGAGGAACACAATAAGATTGCCAGGATAGCAGCATACCTGTACCTATATATGGGAGACATGCAGGATAGATGTGCTGAAAGCCAAAATCTGGCAAATAGGCAACAGATGGCATTACAGAAGGTCCAATCTGATCTGGACTCTTCTGAGCAGAGGCTGCAGAGGAGCCAGGAGTCAGAAAATGACAGCAGACTGTACATCACTAAAATGAAGGAGGATATGGATGTGCTGCAAAAGGAAAAGTCAGAACAGGATACCAGATTTCTGGCCTTGCAGAAGGAACACCAAGAAGGTTTGGACTCCCTACTGCAAAGCCAGAAAAAGCTGGAGCAACAGTTAGACTTTAACAGGGCATGCACGGAGCAGGTAGCCACCCTGCAAAGTCATCTAGATAGAGTGAAGGTAGAGAGCAACAAGCTGATCTTGAAAGACCTGGATACCCAGGCAGAGTTTGATGAGGAGCGCCAAAAAGCTGGTGCCCTTCAACGGCAAAGGGACGACCTGGCGGCACAAATGCAGGCTCTTAGTCAGGAAAGAGACGCCTTAGGCCAGGAAGTCTGCCATTTAAAAAGGAAAATGGAAGAAAATCACCTGGCCCACCAGGGGCTGGGTGACCTCCAAAAAGAAAACCAGAACTTGGTAGAGCACACCAGAAGGGTGGAAGATGCTCTAGCAAGAAAGGAGCAGGCCAATAGGGACATTGCCCAGGAGGTAAACCTCCTGCAGCAAAGACTGGCCCAGTTCTCCAGGACCAACCAGGAAGCACAGAGGGAGAATGAGGCCCTCTGTCAACACAATGATAGGCTCCAGCAACAGGTAGCGATGCAGGAGAAACTGATAGAGTCGAGTAAGGCCTTAACAGAGGAACTGAAAGCACAAATGCAGGCTCTTGCATTGCAACAGGGAGCAGGGGCGGATAGAGATGAGGTCCGCTGGGAAAGAGAGACTCCTGACCATAACCACAGGAGCCCTAACACCAGGGGCCTTCATCTTCCCCAGTCCCTGGACTCTACCACCCCCATGTCCCCTGGCGCACATGAGCACAGGGCCGCAGGGATGGCAGATCACTATCCAGCTAAGAGTATGGGGCTCATAGGCCAGTACCACTCAGGAATGGAGGGGTGGGCATCCGGGTATGGGCACCCAAGTACAGTACAGTTCAATGGGGAACCCCAGGAGAGTAGGCCCATTAAGGGCATCCTGAAAACCTCTGCCCAGTTAGGTCAGTGGAGGGGGTACCCATCAAATCCTGGCAGCAAGGAGGAATCTGAAGACTCCTCTGAACTGCGCAGGACACAGGAGACCAGGTCCCCACATTCTGCCAGCCATTCCCAGGCTCGCAGAATCCGGGAAAACCTGGAAGAACAGACGGGAACCTCTGGGAGCAGTGCCTCTGAGTCCGAGGAAGAATGGACAAGGGTTACCCGAACCAAAAAGGCCAATAAGGCAAAAAGGGCCTTGCTTAAGGACCCCTTAAAGCAGATTAAGGCGATCAGGAGCGTCATCACGCCTTACCATAAGAACGCTAAGTATTCTGTTTGGGAGCACTTAGAGTTGTTTGAACAAATGATGGAGACTTTCCATTTGAAGGACAGCCAAAGCTGTATTCAATATGTAAAGTGGACATTCTCCCCGGAATACTCCAGTTTCTTTGCGGGGCTGGAGGACCAAAATCATTTAAGATGGTCCACATATAAGGCGGCCATCCTGAAACATTTTTCTGTTCACAGAAATCCTCAAGAGGCTCGCAAGGCGGCCTACAATTTGCAATGTGGGGAGGATCAGGCCCCACAAGAATTTGTGCAGGAGTTAAAGCGTGCTTTCGCACAGACCACAAGAAGGGTGCGCACAGACAGTCGAGAATTCGTTAATACATTTTTTCATGCCTTGCCCAAATATATCATGACCCAGCTCGTGAGGGATTTTCACGAGAAAAGATCTTTAGACTGGGTCATTGAACAGGCTACCCGGATCTATGAGGTGCAGAAGCCCATAGAAAATAAAAGCAATGCCCAGAAAAACCCCAAAGCCACCAGCACCCCTGCTGCTGCCAAGGTGGCAGAGGTAAAGGTCACCCCCGTTTTGGATTTGGAGATGGGGGGGCCTAAAAACCTACCTGCACCTAATAATGCTAGGCCCAGAAGGTCCTCGGGCCAGTCACAGACAGGGAGCCAGGGAGGCAGCCCCACAAATGGGGTCCCTCGCTCTCCTGACTATGTAAGTCCTCGCTACAAAGGTAACAGACCCATTCTGGGTTATGTGTGGACTCCTCCAGCCCAAGGGGGGGGATCCAGCCAAGCACCTAACCCAGGGAACTTCCCTCCAAACTTCCCACAGGAGGGCAGAAATTTACCAAACCCTGGGCAGAACTTTTTCCCCAGATATCCTCCCGACTTTCAGCCCCAAAACCATCCATCCTTCTTTCCCCAATTCCCTGAGCCCAGACCACTGAATCCGGGAGAGGGGAGGCCAAGGGTGGAGGGGTACCAAAATCTTCCCAACCAGGGGTACTACCAGAGGAGGGACAGCTACCCTTCCCGGGATCAGCCCAGGGGAGAAAACAGGGCCCCGTATCAGCCTGAGCGGGTTTCCCAGTTAGAGCGCCAGGTTCAAAACATGGCGCGGGATATGGGTCATATACTGAGGGCACAGCAGAACCCTCAGATCAGCATGCCGGCGCAGAACGCACCCAACTCTGGACCTGGTGCTCCAGAACAATGACGGGGGCAGCACCCCGATAAATCACCGGTTCCCAGGGAGGAGGCACAAAGGGAAGGGGGGTGTAAAGCCTTGGAGGAAGCTTCCTTCCTCACTTGTAAACAGCCCCTGGAAACCCAGGAACCGGAAACAAAATCTCTTGCCCCTGAAAGTCTGCCTCCTAAGGAGCAGAGGGGGGGTAGGAGAAACAAAAGACCCAAACAGACTCAGTTTGAGGAGGAGGTACAGATCTTCCAATTTGAGGGAGAGGGATCCTCAGAGGATCCTGGGAAAAGGATCTTCTCCTTCAGAGAGGGGGGAACTCCTCCCAAAGAAAAATGGGTCCCTAGGGATGCAAATCCAGACTGGGGAGATGTGGAGACTGAGCTACCGCCGCCCACCATCTCATCCCAGAACCAACAGCAAGAAAATCCCCTGGTTCAAACCCATCCTGGCGACTGCCTCCTAAAAGGGGGGGGCGGCCCAGAAACGGAGCCAGGGGAACCCACAATGGCTCTGATCTCCAGTTGCAAATTTTTTCTTTCAGATTCCCAAGACTCTCCACAGAATTCTGCCCAAATCTCCTCGCTAGCGATGTCCAAAACCAGAAAATTAGCCCACCAGTTGTCCAAAAATGTACATTATCTGTGCCCCCTTGAGGAGAAGGAGGGAAGATATTATACCCCGGTACAAGTACAGGGGCAGGGTACAATCTCAGCACTGGTGGACACTGGATCTCAAGCTACCCTTCTGTCCAGAAGGGCCTTTGACGAACTGAATGCAGGAAGGGGAGAGAATTACCAAATTCCTCTCACCTCTCTTCCTGGACAACTGCAGAACTTTGACGGGAAGGAAATTCCCGTCGAGGGGACGGCAGACTTGGACATTAAGATCGGGCGACATAAGTTGAAACACCCGGTCATAGTTGTGACCCCAGAGGGCACGCCTTGTTTACTAGGGAATGACCTCCTGAGAAGGTTGTCACCCCTAATAGATTGCGTAAACAAGGTCCTCTGGACTCAGACTAGCCGACCCATAAAATTAAAACAGAGTGTCAACCATGTTAGTTTAAACGGCACATGCCACATGGTTGAACAAAAATCTGACCAAGTAGAATTTCACTTCCAGAACAACCAAATTCCAGACGTGACGGTAATAGCAGTAGGACAACAGACTGGTGATGGGGGGTCCTCTCTATTTCTGAAAATCAACCTTCCTTCCAGTCTAAAGTGGTATTCCACGCTGGAAGGAAACACTCTGAAATTCTATACTAACCCACAATCAGAAACTCCCACTCCTATAGTCCAGAAAGATGTGAAATCAGCTCAGAGCCTGGCCGATATTCAGCAAATTGGAGAGCAGTTGTTCATCCCTGTTCAGTTAAATGATGGGAAGGACTCTGTTCTCGCTCGAGTGTGTGTGAACAACGGGAAGAGCTTCATCAGCGAAGCCATGTTCCGCCAACTCCCAAAAGATCCAGCCATTCCCACCTTCAAACTGATAGACAAGTGGGAAATGGACCTGGAAGCACCTAATTCCAAACATCTCCTGCCAAGCAGGTGTATGCTCAAAATCTCCATTGGCAACAAGAGCATTGTCCATAATTGTTGGGTCGTGCGAGACGTCCCTGCCGCCTTTTACTTAGGCAGTGACATTCTCAATCGCTTTGCCATTAGTTTGGACCTAATAAACTTCAAAGCTTGGTCCCGATTAGCGGATAATCCCATGGGCTTTGATGATCCAGAAAAAGCATTTAGGTCAGCTCAATTGCTACCTTATGCAGTTGAAATTCAGGTTAAAGAGGAAGTCACCATCCCAGAAAGGACCCGACAATTCTCCCTGGAAGTGAAAGTTAAAAGGGGACAAGAGTTGAAAAACCCTGATGCTTACATACATCTAAATGCTTCTCTCCAACAGCAAGGGTTGGGGGTAAACCCGACTCCATTAGTCAACATAGAACATGACCCCATTCTAATAGAGGTGGATAACAGCGACTTAAAGACTATTACTCTAGCCGCAGGCACCATTATTGGAATGGCGGTTGATGACCGACATTTCTCCATTGATCTTGTAAATGAACTGTTAGGACCCATCCCCAAGGACTGTTTTGACAGTGACAGTGATGACAACGCAACACCAGACAGGATTTTTACCCGGCATGGGGGGAACTTCCTGGTGTACACTTCCTGCCCCTATGGTAAGGAAGATGTGACCTGTGACTTCAGGAGGGATGAGGTGATTTTCCAGGTCCATGAGGGCTGCCTTTCCCACCTGAAGCCTCCGGTCCAAATCAGCACTCTGACCAGGGACTTCTCCACCCAGCTGGAGGAGGCCGCGGAGATAGCCAAACCAGAAGTCTTTCCAGGCTTCAGGCAGATGGTGGAAGAGAGAGTCAACCTAGCTGATGCCTGTGTGACTCTGGAACAAAAGCAAAAGTTGAAACAAGTTTTCTTGGATTTCCAAGATCTCTTTGCGGTAGACTCATATGACTGTGGTCGCACCGACATCCACACCACAACAATCCCCACGGACCCTGGCATGACTCCAGTGTTTGTGAAGCAATATCGCTTGCCTCTCGCATCAATGGAGTCCCTTACTGAAATAATTAAGAACCTTGAGTCCCGGGGAATAATCCGTCCCGTCCACAGCACTTTCAATAATCCGGTGCTGGGAATATTGAAGCCAAACGGCCAGTGGAGACTCTGTGCCGACCTCAGGGAGCTCAACAAACGGGTCCATACTTCCCGATGGCCTCTGCCCTACATTGACCAAGGGCTGGCCCAGATCCAGGGGTCACAGGTATTCACTGCAATAGACCTGACCAATGGATACTGGACCGTGCCTGTCAGTAGGGAGGACCAATACAAGCTGGCTTTTACCTTTGGGGGCCAGCAGTACACATGGACCCGGACTCCCTTCGGATACCTTAACTCCGGCAATGAATTCAACATTTTTCTACACAAGGCCATGCCTGACTTGGGTGCAAGGGGTAACTTGGCTTATGTAGATGATGTCCTCATCAAAAGTTCATCTGTGGAGGAACACATAGCAGAGATCCGTTATGTTCTGACACAGTTGAGGGCCGCCGGAGCAAAACTTTCCTTTCAGAAAGCACAGTGGTGTAGAACCCGTGTTAATTTCTTGGGGCATGAGATTACTCCTCAGGGCCTCTGTCCCCAGGAAAAGAAAGTGGAAGCACTTCAGAAACTGAAAGACCCCACAACTCTGCGGGAACTAAGGAGCCTCCTTGGACTGACTAATTACAGCAGAAAGTTCATTGAGGGCTATGCAGAGATCACCAGACCCCTGATTCATCTCCTGAAGGGGGGGGTCAAGTGGGAATGGGGTCCAGAACAAGCCGAGGCGGTAAAACAACTCAAAAGAAGCCTCTCACAAGCGCCTTGCCTAGCTTACCCTGTCAGAAACAAGGAGTTCTTCCTGGAGACGGGGTTCTCTGATACGTGCTTGACGGCAGTATTATACCAAAAGCATGACGAGGTCAATAAAGTAATCTCCTATGCGAGCAAAACTTTATCCTCTGTGGAGGAAAAATTCAACGATTGTGAGAAGGCACTCCTGGCAACGGTGTGGGCATTGAAGAATTACCGCCCGTTTATCCAGGGGGAACACATCATAGTGGAGACTCCACACCAGCCTCTGCAATATCTCCAAAGTGACAGAATCCGGGCCGGAAATGTGAGTAATTCCCGAATTACTTCCTGGATTCTGTCAATGCAAGGCTTTCCTGTGGAGGTCAGATATGGCCAAAACAAGAAGAGTCCCCTCGCGCAAGGTCTGGCTGACTTGCATGATTGTGCCAGAGAAAACTGTCTCGAGGACGAAAGTCTAAAAATAAAGGACAACATGGAGGCATACCTTAATTCCCCCCACAAAGTCTTTGAAGAAGACAAGTGTGAGGGAATGCCCACTGTCTATGTGGATGGATGCTCTTACCATGTTGACTACAACGGGGAGAAAGAACTGGTGGCCGGCGTAGGGAATGCATGGGTGAATGAGTCCCCAGAACCCTCCGCTGGATACAAAATTGGTCCCCGAAGTAGTCAGGTGGCAGAATTGATGGCTGTGCATCAGGCCATCCTCACTGCTGTCCAGCATCAACTCCACGAACTGGTCATAATCACAGATTCGGATTATGTACGGAACGGGTTCGTGGAGCACCTGGTTAATTGGAAGACCAGAGGCATGGTATGTGCTAACAACAAACCCTTGAAACATGGGAAGTTGACCCAAAACATTGATGATCTGGTCACCTCGAATGGGATGACCATCTATTGGAAGAAGATCAAGGGTCATTCCAAAGTAGAGGGACCAGACAAAACTGGAAATGACTTAGCTGATCAGCTGGCCAAAACCGGGGCCATCCAAGGGGATCTAATTGAGATTGAGTCCCTGTTGGGGGAAATCCAGGTCACTGCCATCACTAGGTCCCAGACAAATGCTCACAACGACCTCTCAATTGCACAATGGAGTAAGGAGACCCCTGATGCTGATTTGATTACTGCTCAGAAGGGGGATCCAATAATTGGTAAATTTTACCAGCACCTTGAGGACCCTGAGAACTTTCCCCTGACGGATACCGATTACATTGGGAAAGAGGACCTAAGAGTGTTGATGAAATGTCCCAAAATGTTCCGGATCCAAGACGGTTTGCTGGTAAGGAAATCCAAAGCTGGCCACGATCAGTGGGTGGTTCCTACCTCATTCCGAAGCCTGATGTTAAGTCACGCCCATGATGCGGCCACGGCCGGTCACAGGGGGTTTCACACAACATTGGAAATCTTAAGAGAGGTTGCCTACTGGCCACACATGGGGCAGGACCTCGACCAATACTTGAAGGGGTGTCTTGTGTGTGCACAATTTCAGCCATCATCCCTCACACACCGGGCGCCTTTACAAAAGAGGGGAATGACACTGCCATGGTCAGATTTACAAATCGACTTTGTAGGCCCTGTGATTCGCTCGGCTAGGGGGAATAAGTACATGTTGACTGTGACATGCTTGTTTACCAAGTGGGTGGAATGTCTCCCAGCCCCAAACTGCAAGGCAGAAACGGCAGCTGCCTTGATGATTAACCACATCTTTTCCCGTTTTGGTCTACCTCAAAGGATTGAGTCAGACAGAGGTAGCCACTTCACCAGTGAAGTAATGACAAAGATGTGGGAGATACTGGGGGTCAAGAGAAAGCTGCATATTGCTTATAGACCAGCTTCTTCTGGGGCAGTAGAGAGATATAACCGGACAATTGTGAGCATATTAAAGAAGTTTGTGGCAGATTCTGGGCCAAGTTGGGATATCCGATTACCTCTGGTCCTAATGGCTATCAGATCTACCCCTTCATCTGCAACCAAAATGTCACCATTTGAGTTGATGACTGGGCGCAAGATGGTGCTTCCTCAGCATTTGCTCTATAGGACCCAAGAGCAGACACTGATAAATGCCTCCACTACTCATGAGTATGTAGAGAATTTAAGGAAACACCTTCAACATGCTTTTGCTTATGCTCAGCGGAATCTAGAAAGATCGGCTGATAGCATGAAGACCCATTATGACCTGAAAACTTCCAGGAAGGAATATCAGGTGGGAGACCGGGTCTATCTATACAACTTCCAAAGGAACCAGGCCAAGCAGCGCAAATTTTTGCCTACATGGAAGGGACCCTTTGAGATCGTCGATAAGATCTCCCCTGTGGCCTACAAGATCCGCATCCCCAAAGGCGGTTCGGCAGAGGGGGAAGACAAGTGGGTCCACATAAACCAGTTGAAATGTTGCCATCCCAGGCACACTCTGCAACAACTGGAGGAATCCTCTGGAATCCTAGCAGGCACTGTCTCAGACTAATTCAGTTCCAACCATAAAACATACCACATCTAGTCTCTAAAATATTGTGATTTGCATGAAACTGTCTCTTAGTTATACTGTTTTTTTTTCGCAAAATAAGAATGTAATGTTTCGTTATGATAAAATGCATATGCTGCCCCACTATCTCAACGGTGGTGGAAAAACGTCTATGAATAGGTATTGCCGCTTTTGCTTTATCATCCTAGGAGAGATGAAACCATGAAGGATGACCAAGAAGAACGATCCGGAGACCGGGAGCAGAGACGCAACGGGCCCGGGGTACCGCCCAATCTTCCCATCAGGACCGGCGAGGAGAACCGATCGATCAGTACCGGATGGAGAAGAAAACGCTGAACTGTGTCATCTACAGAAGAGGAAGAAGATTATGCGGACAGACCGGTGCATGGGTCAAAACCCTTGTGCACGCGACTCCCCATCGACTCAAATTCAAAGTGCAGTCGCGTGGGGGGGACTTGTTGGGTGTCCTGACCCACGTTTAAGCTACCCTGCTACAACATTTGGTGCTGTGGGCTTAGAAAATTCAAGATGGCGGAAAACCCACATGTGCGCTGAAATCCAGGAAAGCTGCGCAGTTTGTGCACCCACCAAAATGGTTGCCTCACTTGCCACCCACCAGTGCGAGAATGAAAGGCCGGGTTGCCATGAGGGAAATGGGTTGCCAAAGGAAAAACAGTAGCGCCGGTTAGCTTCAAAGCGCTTTAAAACCACCATTGGACTACCCGCACAGTAGTCTGAAACCATTGGGAATGGCAATGCTGATTGCCAAATGCAACCTAGAATTGTGGGGAATTCATTTCTTAAATCCCAAAAATGGGTGCAGTACCAGTACTCACCACTATCCAAAAGCCGGCGTTTTAAAACCACTCTGTGTGTTTTTCTGAAGGCAAGCAAAATGCCTATTTCAAACCTTGCAACATGTGCAAAATATTCACTGAACACCAGCAGACATTTGGCAGAATGGAGTTTTGTGTGCCTACAAAATCTGGGAAATGAAGAGCCCAAAAACAATGCTTATAACAAAAATGCTATGGAGTCAGCAGCTTAAGCCTAACTACAACTGGATTTAAAACCACCAAAATCGAAAATGTTAAATTAAATGAGTGACCTATGTTTGGTGTCACATGCCTTTGTAACTGTTGAAATGTCATAGTTTTGCGCTTAGAATCAGCATTCTAGCTGCATGTGTAAAATTACAAGTTATTTTAAAAGCAACAAAAAGTTAGCTGAAGGTCTGGCTTAAGGAACTTGATTTTGCCTAGCAACTACCCATCAGCAGTGAAACTTGAGTCACCACTGTGTTCCCAGGCCAACCTTCCTTTTGCTGCCCAGGCTAAGGATATGCCATCTATCTGATAATTGAATTTCCTGTGCTCTGCCAGAGAGTGAACAAAGCCCTCTCCACTCAGGCAAAGGTTTTTTATTACAGACGTCGTAAAAAGTGGCTTCCTCCTGGAGAAGCTGGGAGGAGCACTGCCTGTGAGAAGCAAGCTGGCTTGGCAGAAACTGGAAAGACTGGTTTCTGTACCATGTGACCTGAAAAGACACACCCCTGCAGCAAGGATATGGTTTTATAAAAAGGGGGATAATTCATAGAGCGGACATGTGAAAATTTTATAAATGATACCATAATTCTTGTGATTTTTCTGCCCACAGTTTAAGACGTGGTAGGAACCGGTGGTATGTTCAGGGGGGTTTTAGCGGAAAAGTGGATATTACTCTAAATGTGTGCATGTTAAAAATCTGAAACTTCATCAGTTAATGTCCCTACCCCCTGCACACATGTATGTAAAGTTGGGTCCATGTCGGAAATTGGAAAAGCAGTTAAAAAGTCAATTATGTACACTCTTTGAATGCAAGCTCCGAGAATGAGCAGATTTGGACATAGACAGGGCTAAATTCAGCCACACCATGTATATGTAATTTTAAACAAATGTGTACCTGTGCAAATATGTTTTTAGGTCAGATATAGATTGTGTGTAAAGTTGACAGGGGTGGGTTCTCTGTATCATAAACAGACCTCATCATGATGACACTTCATTTCATTCCCCCAATCAAGTAAGAAATGGAAGTTTGACCAATTAGAAGCTGAGAGAGAGGTAGGGTCAGTGATGCTAGAACACACCCACATTCTAAACACATAAAAGCAGACAGTCAGGACACATAGAGAGCTTCAAAATCCATCTGCCGCTGGAAGCCCTGCCGGAAAAATCCATACTTACCTCCATCAACCTCCAGAGAGCCAAACTAGAGACTTCAATCTATCCAGAACTAAGAGACCAGACCAGAGAGACCCAGACCAGCAGAGAGAGTGACCCAGATCACTGTGAAGTGCAGAGGCCAGACCAGACCAGACCAGAGCCCAGTCCAAAACCCTGACCAGATCCATGGCGAGGCCCATTTCACTCAAGAATATAGTGTGAGTACATAGCAAACTGTGTAGAACCAAGCTTTTAGTTTAAATTCATCTAATTCAATCTATTTAACCTAAGTAGAACTGCTTGATAGCTCCAAATCTGTCACCTGTCATTCTAGCTGCAAAAAGCTGCACTTGTCTTTTTGAAACTTTAAAATTTCAAATCTGAAAAACGACCTTTATTTAATCGCTCATATCTCCGCAACCGTTTGTGCTAGAGACTTGCAATAACTTTCATCTGAAAGGTTAGAATCGTGGCTTTCCTACGAACCTAGAACCGCATTCCTACCCCTTATAGTTTTACCGCAATCGCGGAACACGCATCCGCGAATTTTACCGCGATTTGCAATTTCTTCACATGTAAAAACGGCTGCTGCTGATTTCCATTGGCCAGAAATTCGTTTAACCTGCTAACTATCCCTGCATCATTGCTAGTGTGAGCCTGGACTAATATTAACTAGATACCACTCACCCTGAACCTCTATAAGGGAATTAAAAGCAAATTTAGCATATTTCTCATTCATTGCCAGCACATATCCAAGCATTGCCTGTGATTTCAAAACTCCTATCTGTTTTCTGTTGTCTAAGCTTGCTGGGATTGAACTGAATTACCGTTGATTGCATTTCTGAGGACTGTGTGTTTTCCTTCCATTTCCTTGCATTGCATAAAGAGGGGGGGAGGGAATAGCCCGAGAAAAGTGATTACATTGTCTGGTTGAATCATATTGCGTATTTTCTGTACTGCATTCATTGAATATTGCATCCACCTGAGCTACATAAAGCATCCTCTACCACATTATACTTTTGTTCCTATTTACCAGTGTGCTACCTTATCCATTTCAGGTCAACTCATTAGTCATTATAAAGAAGTGTGCTAGTGCCAGATTCTCCGTTGTTAATATTTACCATATCAGATTAAGTGTGATATTCAATTATTAATTTATTATAAAGTGTGATATATATATTTTAATTTATCAAATAAACCTTTTAAACTTGCAAAACAGAACTACTTCTTGGCTCAGTGGGGTCAGGGGGATTCCAAGAGAGGGGTGTTATACAAGGGTAGTCATCCAGGACGCATGAACTGGACCTAAAGATATATCAATAAGGGTTTTCATTCAGTATTCTAGACTAGGCGTTAACTTGGCTGTAGTGCTGAATTGAATCCTCTTACAGCATCCAGTAACACAATGAACGTATGCGTGTCACACGCAGCCTAGAATGACCTCTGAAGGGGTAGGCTACACACGGGGCAAGCACAGAAGTTAGATACGTGCGTGACTCACCGTCTGCCAGGTAAAAGAGCGTGAAAAATGAGCGCGTTTGGTTGGCAACACCCCCGCCAAAAGAAGATGTGTACGCTGTCTGAGGAGACAGGACAACAGTAGAAGGGGACACTGTTTGAGGGAACAGGCCCAGGTAAACCAGTACAAGAGGAAAAAGAGAAAAAGCTGTCAGAGGTAACAGGGAGTACGAACTGGAAACGCCGTGAAGTAAATCGCGTGTGAAACGACAAGAAGTACAGAATTCACCCACTCGCTCTCCACGAAAAGCACGTACAAGGAAATGGTGTTCTACACTACCTTATATACAGGCCCACACGTACAGCGTCACTTACGGCGTGTACGTGCTTGGCCCATGTTCACCAATCACACGCTTTGTCACTTCTGCGTGTGGATCCTTTTTCACCAATCACACGCTTTGACACTCCTGCGTGTAGCTCACTTTTCACCAATCACACGCTTTGTCACTCCTGCGTGTAGATCCATTTTCACCAATCACACGCTTTGTCACTCCTGCGTGTAGATCCATTTTCACCAATCACACGCTTTGACACTGCACGTGCAGGTAACTATAGACGCACATATGCTGGTGACGGGTTTTCGCGCGATTCGCTGAGTGTGGGGTTTTCACGTGCAAAATCACTCCCTATCAGGCTGTCCACGCGTTCAAACACGAAAGACCACGCTCCTGGCCAGGAGGCCAAATTACAGTCCCCCAGAGCCCTGAGCACGCTCCCACCTGCCATCTGCTGCTGCCTGACTGCCTGCTGGCCACGTGCCCCACAGTGCTGGTGGGTGGGGGTGGTGGGAGACATGGGTGGGGGCCTGGTGGAGGGTGCCCCTGGTGGATGGGGGGTGGGGGTGGTGGGAGACATGGGTGGGGGCCTGATGGCAGGTGCCCCTGCACTGCTGGGGGGTGGGGGTGGTGGGAGACATGGGTGGGGGCCTGGTGGAGGGTGCCCCTGGTGGATGGGGGTGCAGGGGGACATGATCAGGTGTGCAGGGTAGTCCCCTGTTTTGTGGGCTGCCTGCAGGGGCCGTGGAGGGTGTACAGGGTACACCTGTGAGGGCCCACCCAGCCTATTCGCGTGTGATAATTCCCACGCACCCCTGTGATACACGTACCCTGGCCAATCGCGTGTTGAACTTCCCGCTACCCCTGTAATACACGCACCCTGGCTGTTCGCGTGTGATAATTCCCGCGTACCCCTGTGATACACGTTCCCTGGCCTATCGCGTGTTCTACTTCACGCGTACCCCTGTAATACACGTTCCCTGGCCAATCGCGTGTTGGACTTCCCGCTACCCCTGTAATACACGCACCCTGGCTGTTCGCGTGTGATAATTCCCGCGTACCCCTGTAATACACGTTCCCTGGCCTATCGCGTGTTCTACTTCACGCGTACCCCTGTAATACACGTACCCTGGCCAATCGCGTGTTGAACTTCCCGCTACCCCTGTAATACACGCACCCTGGCTGTTCGCGTGTGATGATTCCCGCGTACCCCTGTAATACACGTTCCCTGGCCTATCGCGTGTTCTACTTCACGCGTACCCCTGTAATACACGTTCCCTGGCCTATCGCGTGTTCTACTTCACGCGTACCCCTGTAATACGCGTTCCCTGGCTGTTCGCGTGTGATAATTCCCGCGTACCCCTGTAATTCACGTTCCCTGCCTAGTCGCGTGTAGAACTTCCCGCGTACTCCTGATTTGAAGATTGCCCGCTTTGCTTTCCTTGTTTGCCTGCCCTGTGAAGTGGTCCAGGGTTAGCGCAGCCCTTAGCGATGATTTAGCGATTTTGATGGCTTTTCCTTGCGCGAGGGCGTTCTTGGGGGCGTTACTGGCGCTGCTGCAGGCTCGCTGCGATTCTCTGCGCCACGGCTGGTTTGGGAGCATGAACTCCATGAATACGCTGTGCGCGGAAATCAGTTTTAGCGCACGTGCCTGGCGCAGACTATCGCAGGCGCACGCTGTGCGCCAGCCGCGTGCGCTACTTGTGCGCTGGATTCTATGAATTACCCTGAGAAAGTCAACGATTGTGTTGAAGTGCTCCATTCTGGAGTAAACGCGTCATCTCGGTTCACCATGCTTTCTGTGTGGATAAGTAGAAGGAATAGAAATTATCAAATTAAGCAAAACGATTAGGCCATTGGGCAGGCCTATTGAATTTAAGCAGCACCAATTCCTCCTTTAGGTCACAATGTATTTTTGGGATAGCCGGAAAATGAGTGTGTCACTAAATTGTGGGCTTGTTGTGAGGCTAACATTTTTTGGGTTGTAGTAAATATCTTGTGTGGTAAAAGAAAAAAGCCTTCCCCTGACAACGAGCAGCTAGGCAAAATATGAGGGAGAAGGCACAGCTGAAAGAAGAGCCCTAATGAAGACAGGGGGTCATTTAGAATGAAACTGACTTAGAGAGATTTCCGGGTAGGCCTAGTTTGTCTGGTAACGTCTACATTCTCTCATAGTAAAAGGTTTGAGCTTTCTGAAAATGTGTAATATGGGGCAACTTTCAAAATAATGTCCAGGGCCTCTTTTGGTTCCCAGGCCACCCAGGCCAACTCGCTATAACTTCTTCACTAACTATGTTGGAATGATTGTTGGGTGCAGAGGCCGATGTCTTGAAGATGGACTCTAGAGCATTTCCAGTCCTGGTTTTTGCTGAACCTGCCACGCTCCTGGCAAAAACAGAGAACGGCATCATGAGATTATTCTGAGATTTCAAATCTTAGTGTAAAATCAAGCAATTAACTAGCAAAACATTAGTTGATGACTTAGGGGGACTCAGAGGCCACGTACACTTTGGGTTTTCATCGCTTAGGAGAGAGGTGATCTAAGAAGTTGATGACTCCAGCGAGAGACTTTCTTCCTCGGGCTCTTGAAATCTTCAGATTGTCAAAGTATCTCCCTGTTGATGTAAAGGACCAGAGGAATTGAGAGATTTTTCAGGAATATTGCAGCCAGATCTCCCTCCACCCACATCTCTGCGAAGCATGCCACATCTGTGACAGGCACTTTATATGAAAGTGAAAAAAGGGGACATTAAAATCTGAGTCACATAGAGGTGACCGAAAATGCAGTCTTTAATTCCATCTTTTTTCCACCCAGGGAACCCAAACGTGCTTTTGCGAGAAGAGCTAGGGCTAAATTGTGTCCGTTCCCAAGCTGAGATGAGATCACGTAGCTTCTGACTTAGAATTTGGGCAAAGGGTGAGCCCTCCCTGTGCAAGGAACCTCTGGCAGAGTTGAGGACTTTGGCTGGGGATGATTCTTCCCCGTGACTGAGTTTCATTAGTGATTCTCTTCTGAAGTTTAAGACAATGGGACGCTGTGATTTTCCTAATTGTATCTGTCAGGTAAATCACAAGGTGATTTCATGGAGCTGCTATGGAATGAGTCACTTTTTTACTCGGTTGAATTCAAATTGGAGGCTGATAAGTCTCAAACTGAATTCGATCATGTGACGGTGGAAGGGAGGTGATCCCGTGGGTTGACCTGTAACTGTGACAGAAGATCACAGGACGCTGAGATCGATTTCCTCTTTATTTGCCCTGTTTGCAAGTCCTCCTGATCGCTGAAGAAATGGGGTGCAAAAGGAGGCCCTTTTATGGGCTCTCTCCGATAATGAAGATTCAGCTATTTTTGCCAAATCAATTGTTATGTGTATTGGCTGGAATCGGAGGAAAACATGATATCATAGAGGGTTTTGTGATTTTCTTGTTTTTAACAATTTTATGTTTGTCTTGATGCATTTTAATGTAAAGCTATGTTTTATTGTATATTTCATTTTTTTTTTAGAGGTTTAGGATTTTAGTCTAATATATTTGTGTACATGCATGATGCCTATTTATGCTATACAATAAATTAGAAAAAATAAATATTGGGTATCCTTCCAAGTCTGGCAATAGTGTTAAGCCACCCAGTATTTTGGAACACTGGCGCGTTCATTTTCCATGACCCATACCGTAAATATATCACATAAAAGCCTTGCATTCATGTCCACTCATTTTCATTCATTTTTGTGGCCGAGAAGAGGGGGGCAATGCAGCTTGCATTTCCGCATATCCCTTCCCCTCTGCCATACAAATTCTCATTTGCGCCAGCATACAATTTCATGACTGCGCAAATGCTGGGGATTCCTATGCCCCAGCAAAAAGCAGGCAGAGTCCTTAGGGAATCATTTTAAATGCTGCCTGCCACAGTAACAATGCAGGCAGCGTTTATTTATTATTGTACGCTGGCTTTTGCCCTTTCCTGTTGCACTCTGCCATGGCAATGCTGAAAATTCAGTGGCAGGGACCGCCTACATGTAAGTCTACAGGTAACAGGTCCAGTCTGCCTAATTACTGGCTCATGCTGCACTTGGAATAATTCAGGAGGGTGACCTGGGGGCTGATGTCTGAGCATTTTGTGAGCTGAGCCATTGTATTCAAGACTGTAGCCTTTGCACCAGAAGAGAGGTTCTCTTGTGATCGCCATTTATAGCACTTGAAAGGGTTGTGCAGTTAACCAGGGTGCTGCGCTTAGTCAAGTCCATGAGGGCAACCAAGTTATGGATTCTAGGCGATTGTAGAATGTGTTCCACTACATGTAATGCAGATGTTGGCAGAATGCTGCCTTTACGGTTAAGTGGGATCTTGAATGTAGCCACTTAGTGATAGCTGGAAGCATGCAGAATTTTTCCACCATAATATATCAACCCAAATGTTTTAGAATGTTGCCGAAATGTACCAACTCCAGGCTTCATTTGATTATAACCAATGCATTTTCCTCTCACACTCCGCGGTTTTGGAATTAGCCAAAGGCGCGGCCACACTCCCACACACATCTGCCTTCTCATGTAACACTTTGCACAACAGTTCTGCCATAAGAATGTAGCTCCCTTTCACAACAAAACTTGAACTGTAGCTACACAATTAACTGACTAGCCTCCTCACACTGCTTTTGTGTAGAGGAAATGTCCTCCACCACTCTAAAGCAGCACCTGACGCTATAACACTGCATGCACTAATCACGCACGCAGTAATATGTCATTGAATTAGAAACATGGAGAACCCTATTGTTACTGCATGATTTCCTTATGCAGTAATGATAAATACTGCCATACTGTTTACTGCAGTTTCCCTCTCGCACTTTTTCTCCTCCCCCACTCTCCTGCATTTGTGCGATCTCAATGTCACCTGGCCTAGTAAGAACATTGTCCCTGTCTTCCCTCTGTTCCCCTCCCTTGCCTCGTCGCGCCTTGATACATTTATGTATAGGCACGTTATAAATGCCATATCATATCATATCGTGGGGGCCTGATTCATGGAACGTTTTCCTATGGGAATGCGCCATTATAGAACACTTCCATGAATCAGGCCATAGAGTTTTAAACATCACTTACTTTTAAAATAGCACATCATTATTAATTGAGATCAAATGGAATACATACTACATAGAGTACGTAGGGAGCGTGGGACGGGGTAAAAGGCCTCTATTGAGCCATGCAGTTCTTGCTATGTACCCATGCAATTGTAACTCTATAGGTGAGGTATTTAAATTGCAACCTTTTTCATATTAGCGCCAATTCTACTGTTAGTCCGCTAATCTGGCCCCGTATTATTTATTTTTCTTGTTGTATATCCTCCCGTTCATGACTTCATGCCCATATACTCACCGCTAACATGCACAGATGTCTGAGGTAGAAATGAATTCTGGTATTTGGTGAAACAGAGCAAGCCAACTCACAAGGCTGCTGGGACGGCGACGCCTGGGACTGCGACCTTCCACTGGCAGATGATAAATGAAACTTTTGCGCCATGCGACCAATCCGGGCTTGCGCTCCTGCATCCTGATGTTAAATGCAGTTGTGAATGCTTACATTTTTCTAATTTCCCGCGGCGGAAATGAATGAGCTTTTTTTCCCTCCAGCCCTCATTAAAGCAGAGGAAACATACCGCAGAAAGCCGTAAACGTCGGTCTCTTTTCAATGTGTATAATGAGGAGTATGCACAGCCAATTGAGGAGAAAATGCAGAGTGTAAACATGTTTGCAATGCTCTTACGTCGGTGGGCTCGGTCCGGATTGCTAGAAGCAAAGAAACAAGTGCTGAAGGTTTGTTCACTTCACTTGTGTTTGGCCCCTAGGGCCTCTGTGGTGTTCTTCCAGAGGCATTCCACCAAAGTGTGCCTGTACAATATAAGAAAGAAGAGAATGAGTGGTGAGCCAGTTTATGAGGGTGTAAAAAAAAGAGTGGGACTTATACCAGGGACAAAACAAAACGAAAATGATGGTTAAGGTGAGTCGGTCTCCGATAGGAAACCTGAAAAAATGAATTGCTAATAACTTTTGGCTCATGCAACGGATTTAGATGAAATTCTGAGGACAATTAGGGACGCCCATACCCCTCTGCCCCCACCCCCACTCCCATCCACCCCTTTCCCCTAGACTGCAAAGTTTGGTAAAGATATGTTAAAAAATAATTAAGAAAAAAACAAAACAACATTGCGGCCTACTCATTTTCCCACAGACAAAAAAGGTCAATTTTTGCTGCACCACACAGTCTAAACCGCTGGAGGAATTGGACCAGGTGCGAAACAACTTGGGCATGAAGCGTAGACTTTATTTATTTATTGGACATTTGTATGGTGCCTATACACAGGTGTTTCCAGGCACCACAAGACAAGATGGTGGGCGGAGGGTACATGGGAATCAAAAAAGTAGAACAACAAAAACTGTCATATTGGCCTTGTGACAATCCAACCGTGTAAGTGCATGACAAGGTGCTACGTGCTAGGGGGGGGGTAGAGGAAGAAGTGCAGGAGTGGGGTAACCCCGAGGGTGGGGGCAGGAAAGTGCTGGGTGGGCCAAGGTGGCAAGTGCAAGGGCAAGATGGGGGAAGGGAGGATGAGTGTGGTTGCCCACGGGCAAGTGCTGTGAAAGGATGCTGGGGGAATGCTAGTGGGTGGTCTGGCACCTGTATGACTCAGAAGGGACCAGAACCCAGTCGCAGCGGCAGAAGGGGAGTTACCACGGAAGGGGGAGAGGGAAGGAAGAGGAGAAAAAGAGAGTCTTGAGAAGTTTCCCAGAACTTGAGGCCTTTTTGTGGTTGGGGGTTATTCCGTCCAGTTTCCCCTTATCACCCCAAAAAATAGTTATATATTTGCCACAGTGCATTGCAGGATCATGGTTTTCAGAAATGAAAAAGCCGCCATAATTGTGTTTCCCGATGTGAGTGATAGCCAAAGGTATCTGAAAATGGAATACAGAAAATAGACAATAATAGGTAAAAAACAGGCAAATGGCACCAGTCTAGTGGGGAGGAGGTAAGAGGACATTGAAAGTTGGAGGGGGCCTAGGAACTGCGTTTGCAACACAAAGCTTTTTTCTAACCTCTGCTATGGGCAGAATAGCCAAGAATAACCGAGAATTCAGAGCATACTGCGTCACAGAAATAGCATGTGTTGTGGGGGAATGCGAGAGGGCGTCTTGTTGCAAAAGTACACATACCATAATGTCACTCAAATATATAAATCCTTATAGAACTATGTTAGGCAAAAGTGTACAATTGCGGCATTATTCCTCCCATCTTGACTGTGAGACTACAAATACAAGAATGCAATTCAGCAACGGCAAAGAAATTGTCTCAATCGTGCTAAACCTTCAAGGACTGAGAGTAGCATGGTTTAAAAAAAGAATAATGTGGATGCCATGTGTTATGAGATATTTAAAACTTTGAGAACTCAAAATGTTTTTAGGAAATGCGCAGTGAGATTACAATATTTGCCATGGCGCATTGTCTTTGGTTAAGCAGCGTTCTCCAAGCGGGACACCCTTTTCGGCACCATCATTTTGGCGCGGGCCGATTGTGCAGGCCCATTCCGCCGCAGCACCCATTTTGGTGTGCCCTTTTTGGTGCAAAAGCCATTTCGGCACCGTTATTTTGACACAAGGGATGTTTGGATGTGACTGACATTGCAGCCACGTCTAAATGCGCTCATACTAAATAAGATCACAGGACTGCACTACAACAAACCTCGGCACCTCCCACTTGCATTGCTTTTCTTTAAATTAAATTAAATTAGTTACATTAAAAAATAACATACACCCTTGAACTCTGGTCTGCCAGAGTTCATGGCCCAGCATTTAACCACTAGGGAACAATGGCCTGTGGCTTCATACTTACCCAATAATTTAATATGTTAAGTGATTAAGGCCAGGGTTCTCTGATAGCAGTGTGCAGTATAAATGTGATTTGTTTTTATTTCATTTTTTTTCTGTTTCATAAACATGCAGATGCTGTGTGTTATACGATATTTAAAACTAAGAAAACACCCAGCATTCAGGGCCGTGGACGGTCTGCCATCCATGCAGTAACCAGGAACAACCCTGCTTAGTTGTATAGCAAGGAACGATCCAGCCCTCTTAGGCTATGTTTCTCTAAGTGTTCTTATATGGCGTGGTCCATATATCAGGCAAAATGGCCTTAGTGGGCTGAGCCCTTCTTCACCTTGAAGCTAAGCAGGGTTCATCCCAGTTACTGCAGGGATAGGAAACCCACTGTTTCTCTAAAAATACTTATTTTCTATTTTTTATTATTAATTAGGAGACAACAAATGCCTGAATGCAATTCAGCAAAAGGCAACAAATTGCCTCAGAGTGCAAAACCTTCAAGGACTGACAGTAGCATGGTTTTAAAAAAGTTAATTATTCAGATGCACATTTGGTTGCCCATCCATGCAATAACCAGGACTGACCCTGCTTAATGTCAAAGCGAGGAAGGATCCAGCCACCTTATGTCATGTTTCTGCAAATGCTCATTGAAGGGATGTCCAATATATTAGGCAACATGGCCTTAGTGAGATGACCCCTTCCTCACTTTAAAGCTGGGGTTCATCCCTGTTACCGCAGGGATAGGAATCCCAGTGTTGCTGTAAAAATGCCTATTCTTTTAATTATTATTATTGATTGGGAGACTGCAATTAACAGAATGCAATTCAGCAAAAGGCACACATTGTCTCTGAGTGCAAAACCTTCAAGGTTTAAAAAAAGTAAATAATTCAGATGGCCATTTGGTCACCCATCTATGCAGTAACTGGGACTGACCCTGCTTAGCTTCAAAGCAAGAAAAGGGCAGGCCCATTACTCTAAGTGGTCTTGTAAGTTTCGCTCATTTATCAGACAAAACGGCCTGAGGAGGCTGGCCCCTTCCTCAATTTGACACTCAGCAGAGTCTGTCCTGGTTACTGCATGAATGGGAGATCTGAATGGCAATTGAGACACTGCCATTGGCCTTCTGCCATAGCCAGTGATTTTTCACCATCGACATCACTATAATAATAACAACAAATGTAACCACAGGTACCAAACTACACATACCGTGGTTTTCTGTAGTCTTTTGTAACCTTGGATATAGCTGATAGCGGAAAAACAGCTAAAAGAAATGATGCTTCCCTGCTCCCCCAGGCCATCACCAAGTGCCCGCCTCATCTGTGCCAGCTGCCCCCACTCCCCAGATGGCCTCCTCACCTCACCTCCCCTGCCGTCTCCCTTTCACCTCAGCGCACATGCTGCTTCTGTGACAGCGTTTGCCTTCAGATGTCGGCTATTTGCAGCTATAGCCAAGGCTACAGAAAGATTTGTGTTGCAAACTCGGTCCCTGGACCCCCTCCAACTCCTAGCCACTCCCCTGACCTCTACCCTGATGGCATTTGTATGTTTTTGACATGCAAATAGCTTTTTACTGTGCTTCATTTTCCCATAACCTCGGCTAGAGCTGTGAATATCTCCCACATCGAGAGAACAACAAGATGGCAGTCGTTTCATTTATGAAAACCATTGAAAGGTAGCCCAACTTACAGGGGTAGCCCTTAAGTAAACGGGTACCGCTCATTACGCTCACACCAGATTAAAGTTTATCCTTTAGGGAATTAAGGCCAAGAGTCTTATCTTGCAAGAATAATAAATGTAATCTTTACAGAAAATGAGGAGGGGGCAAAGAACTCTGCTCCTGAGCGGCATTCTGTCCATCACCGTTGCCAGCTCCTGCAGGCTGGTGGCAAGCAGGAGCCTTATATAAACTTTAATTGGATACTGGATACTGGCATGGCTCATCCAAAACTGTCCTTCTTCCCTTTCAAGGGATGCTGCAGTCTTCCTTCCTGCATGGCCGGGTTTCCATTTAGGACAAGTAACTTAGCATATTGTTTATCATCATTGTTTCTATATTATAAACATTTATATATAAAAAAAAATCCTCTCATACTCTCCATGCTTCAGTCAATATACTCATATTTTATCTGATCCAGTAATTCTCCTTAAAACCTCTTTTTCTCATACTTTTACATTGTGTTCATGAGCCCCAGCCTGCCTGGGTGTTTTGATGGACAGGAAACAGCTGCTAAGTAACGTGTTGGCCTGCCAGTGCTAGCAGAGCACCATGGCAATGCCAGTAGTCTATTTTTAGCACAGGCTGCATTCCTTTTGGCACAGAGCCTACTGCTCTGTATTGTGCTTTGAGAAAAACTAAGTACACATGTATTCAGGTAATAGTTATTTACACCTTATATTTAAATACTATCTTCATTTAGTGCATGCCTACGCTTGTCTGTATATTTGCATGAAAAAAGCTTTCTCAGTGCTCCAGTGCTTAGAGGAGTCTTGCCTAATTGTAAAGCGCTTGCCGGGTGCAGGACGACGCTATCTCCTCCCCAACACCATGATTCTGCAAAGCGCCATGGGAGATATAACTATAGTTTTTGGGGAAGGGGGCACCCATTTCTCCATCAAATTTTAAAATAACTAGGGCACAGAATATCCCTAATCCATGCATGGATCGCGATTCAATGCTTTGTGCCCAAGTTCTTTTGGACCTGGTCCAAATCCGTCCAGCGGTTTAGGCTGTGCACTTTGGCAAACATTGACCTATTTTGCCTATGGGAAAATGAATGGGAAGTAGGCCACACTTTTTGAAAAAAACATTTTTGGGACGCTTAATACATTTTTTTATTTCTTAACAAATCCTTACGAAACTTTGCAGTCTGGAGGGGCACGCACACTTTAGTAATTTCGGCCCAATCTATTACTGAATCGAAAGTTATTAGCAATTGAATTTTGAAGGGTTCCTAGGTGTCTCCGACTCACCTTAGCTATAGGGTGGCGATAAAATGTTCAGCAGCAAAAGATTTGTTCAGATTGCTGTGACTGTGTCAGTACGCATAACTGTGAGTGAGAACATGCATGAAGATTGTCCTTTATCTCAATAATGAGATAGAGGGACATGTCAGGTTAGACGTCCATTTTGTAAAAGCTCTGATCTTCATATTAACATATAATGTAAACAGGATTAGTGGTGCATTGTGAGAGCTCAATGTTGGGATACTATGGAGCACAAGGAATGAATCCAAAGGCTGATTGTGAACGTGCTGTGGACGTTTTAGTACTGGGGTTCAAACACAAGTACCAGAAAGAAGTGTTTTCGAAGAACTTTCTGGGTGTTTTATTTCTGTTACAAAAGTACATGATTCATCCTGGAACAAGGTACATTCTGAGAGTCCTCTAGTTGTCCTAGTACTTAGAGTACAGTGCATTATGCAAATCAAGATAGAATTTTTGTGAACGCTCTGTTGTTGCCTCAGTGTTGGGATAGTAATGCACGTTAGACTAGAGGTGCCTTGTGAGTGATCCAGCAATCTCTCAGTATGTGGACACAGTTACATGATACAAGCCACGAGAGAAGTATCCCTTGAGGGATCTGGGGATGTCTCACGACTTAGATACCAGATGCAACTCACAACAGAGGTGAGCTGCTTGAGCTATGTTGCCGTCACAGTAGTGGGAAAGCAGCGGTTCGTACAAGTCATGTTAAAAATGCATGTTGGGATATCTTGGATGTCTCAGTTCTTGGATACGAATGCACAATGCATGTCTTGATAGGGGTGCATGGTTGCAACCCTGTGCTTATCTTAGCACATGAAGTCTTATGTCAATGCAAGTCAGGATGTAAGTGTTTTTTGATTTCTTAGTTCTGCGATAATGGATATTGGATCAGGTCTATATGAAGAGGATTGTGAGATTTGTGTCATCAAAGGGACTAGTATAAGGCTTTATGTGTTCTTTACAGAATATTGAGTATGCTTCCTGATAACGTGAAGGAATCTGCTGCCCATGTAATGCTTCTTGAACCAGGGGCCAAGGACAAATTAAAATTCATTGAAGGAAACATTTATTGACATATCCAAGACTGGTGTATTTTTTTTTTGCACAGAGATGTATTATGTTTTCCGGGCAACCATCCCCAACTTGACCCTCCACACAGTCACTGGTGTACCTCTGGGAATGACAAGCAGTTTCTGGTGAAAATGCATGTTCTGCCTACAGAAGTCACTTTCTCCAAATGCCTGCAATGCACATTCCTCCTCTTTCTGCTTAATAGTGTACAGTGAAATTCTACCCACCAAATCAACATTTCAAACAAAGCAACCCATTGGCTGTCTAGTTAACAATGATTGCAGCCTTGCTCCACCGAGTTGCACAAGAATGTCCACACACTACAGTGCATTTCAATCACAGCACCCACTTATAGCATGTATACATAGCTAGCAATCCACTACTCGACTAACACAAATTCATCAGACATCATTGTAACAGAAAATGCTGGCAATTCTGGCAAGATTTTTTTTTTTCCAGCAGAGTACATGTCTGCTGGTAGGGGACACGGATCTCCCAGCAGGCCTGACCTGCCGGTAGCTCGGGCCACTGCCATGCCCTGCACCAGTATTACAGGAGCACGTGATTGCGGCAACCCATTCCCAGTCCTTTAGGACTCAGAGGGAATGGGAACTTACCGTTACTCTGCCATCCCTAGCATCCCGTTATAACTGGGATCTGGCGGCGGAGGTGGTAAGGTGGGTTTGCTGGTAGCCCGGTGAAATTACGGGTGGGTTACCAGCAAACACGTAATAAGGGCATTGTCTTTGGCGAGTTTGCGGTTACGTGATTTCAATTTCTGTCTCAAAAACATGCACAAAAAAGTTGGGCAGCAAAAGGGGATTATTGCATAGCAGGCTTCTGGCACTGGGAATCTATCCCAAAGGTTTTTCCCTTAGTGAAAACCAAGGTCTGATTGTACAGAATCTAGAATGTGACTTTAGGTAATTTTGAGGACCTTAAGTCAAGTTTTGAGAACAAACTAGAAAATATTGTGAATAGCGGGTGACATACCAGGTATTTATCTATTTACTATGTTATGCACATGGAAATGTGACTACAAATCTGATGGGTATTTCTAGGCAACAAGTCTTTTAGAGAGACACAAAAGGATAGTAATATCTTAATAATAGAATTACAGGCGGTTCAGACATTCTTTTAAGATACTGGAGTAAAATAATAATACACAAAGTGAAAGGACAACAGTGTAGATCTCCAAGGGCCTTACCTAGTAGCATTTAATAATGGGTCAGGTGATGGATAGCCCTGTTAATGGCATTCAGCCAACCAGCTGGCCTGTTATACTTTCAGAAATCTTCTCTTATATTGAGAAGTGAAGTCTCGGTGCCCCTGGGCAGAATGAAACGAGATTGGTGGTTGTGGAACAGAGGGTTGCCTTTGGTGTACATCTGCAACTTTCGATTGTCCTCCCTCGCAATAATTTTGACTTCCATTAGGAGATTTTATATATCTGAGAATCAAATAGTGTGTATGCAGGTGATGTATTGTTTATAACAGAGGGGCGATGATAGCTTTATTTAGTTGTTACAGCATAATGGCCAATTCCATTGACGAATTTCATATGTAAGTACGTTCTTATTGTTCTGCAGAATAAAAGTAAGGCTAAAGTGAATTTCTATTGTCTCTAATGTTAAAGTTGTAAAGGTGTATATGAATCGTGTCTTAACAATGCCAATTTCCAAATACAGAACTCTATTTTTCTTCTTCAGGGAATAACAGTCCGCATGCTCACTGCAATAGACCAGGATAAGGGACAGCCCAGAGGAATTGGATACACCATTGTTTCTGGTAAGACACACACAACGTGTTCACCCTTGTATGTCTCTATTGAGTTTCTGCCAGTGGGACAATACAGGCAAAGGCTGCATGGGTTAATCGCAGCCCGCCAGTACCGAAACAGAGTTAATTAATTCGAAGTGCTTAGCTACGGGAAGACTTCTGCTCACGATCCCTGTTCACATTTCCTGTAGAACAGGCAGATATGTCTGAGATCCGTTTCGTAATGAAACCTACCTGAGATATCAGGAGCAAATCAATTGAACTTAACAAGTCAATCATCTTCTCCAAGTATTTCCTCACACCTAGCAACATGATTGGGCTACAGCTGCTTCTTAGTTGCAGTCGTCCCTTCTATAGCCTTCTGTAGAAGTGTAGATTATGTGGACAATGGCCTTATCTTTAGAAAGGAAGGATATACACTATAACAGCCAACCAGTGGGGATTGGCAAGTTGAAAATCGTCTTGCATTTGATCCTACCTAGCACCTTCGCCTTTCAGAGAGGCGAAATGAAAGAAGTTTGGATTTTGTTCAAGTACTTTCATTATTAAATGGAATGGATCTGTATGCATAGTAGCAACACAGTCATCAAAGTGGATGATTGACGATATCTTGTCTTCGAACAAGAAAGTCGTTAGGTAATTTTTTTTATTTTTTTTGCTTGAAAGTGTTGAATAAATTAGGACTATGTTCCTTCATGCTAATGAACAAGTATTCACTCAAGAAGTATTCTTAAGCAAAATACAATCATCCATTGCCATACCGATTAAATGCCTTATTGCAAAGATGGTTGAATTGAAACATGTTTAACATTAGCATACATGAGCTCTATGTAAAAGTAAATGGTTTCTCTATAAGAATGTGAAAGTAGGTACCCACATTTTAGTGTTTTTTCTCGTGTGTTAAAAAGCATGTTGCAGCCAAAAAAGGTACATTCAGAGAGGCAGTCTCCCTTTGAACAAAATTTTGCCTGGGAATTGCATTGTTGTTTTCCTGTCTTCTTTTCAAGACAGAATGTTAAGAATGAAGTCAATGTCAGTAGTTATTGACAGCAGTCTAAACATTCTGATTGGCCGAGTGGAGGTCAATGACCATCTTCATGTGCTAATCCGATATCTTTTTTTTTTTCAACATCTGGACACGGTAAGGGTCAGAATAGTGTTTTCAAATGATGCCATGTCTCTATGCTCCTGTCCCCTAATCTGTGTTCATACCACTGGCAGTGCCCATTGTAACACCTTGTACCCACGGCATCAGTGCATCACAAAGAGAACCCACCACAGCACTTGCAAATACACTGAACAGCTATCTTAGGAATTCCAAGGAACTGCCCATGGCACAGGCGGCACATTGTGTTGGTCTAAGAGCTTCACTGCGGCATGACTCTCTACCAGTGCAGGTGAGCTTAACATTGTCCAAAAAACTGATACCACACTGAAGATTGATACATGAAGAGTGGTGTGAACGAATTAATTATTTTTGAAGTGGATGGACACATTCTTATTACCATGAAGGTGTAAAGGGGCGGGGGGGTCGTTTAGGGGCTATGCTGGCGTTCCTGGGTACTTCTCCTTGCTTTGGTAAGTGATCGAAGAATTTTGAGACACACAAGCTATCTCTCAAAACACACACACACACACACACACACACACACACACACACACACACACACACACACACACACGCGCCCCCCCGCCCCCCCAGCACCTTCTCTTAGGCGCATACATTTGCTTGAATGCTGGAAACCCATAATCCTAGCCAGTGTCTGCTGCCCAGCAGGAGAGCGCTATCACAGCGAACAATCATACCGAACACATGAAAGACTCCAATGATTAACCTGCTTTACAGTTTGAGCACGGCGGGCCTTTCATTCTACTGGAATTTAGGGAAATGTTTCTGAAACTATTGATTACTAGGGCTTCACTTCCTGCTGGCAGGCTTCCATTTCCACTGCTCATCTATCACAGATAACAGAGGCAGCATCTCCAGGGCCATCTTAAGCACTTTTGGGGTCTGGGGACCAAACACCTTTGGAGCCCCTCTCCAGCGAACCAAGGCATTTAGGGATCTAGAATATTTAATTGTGCACCCCCCCCTCGCACCCCTGATCACAACCCATGCATCACAGCGATCAAAATAGGCATGGGGAATTCACTTTCAGTCCCCTTACCTTCTTCATTCTTGCTGCAATCAGAATGACAAGTTAGTAGCATTTCAAGTGCAACATTAGCAGTCCATGACAAGGGTACTGGGGTTCTAGCATGGGTATAGGAAGCTTTTCATCAATAGCAGCCACAAGGAAGGTTTACCGGCCATAGCATAAATGCCGGACACAGATCGTATGAAGAAAGGTGCACATAATCCAGAATAGACAGAGGACTCAGACTAGCTGCCTCACAGAATTCAAAAGTGCTCAAGCATGGATACAGGAGACCAATTAGAAGCAATGTGAAAGCTGTACATACCATGCACAGATATACGCTGAAGATTACAAGGTACCAGGAGGTTTTCCATATCTAGAAAGACTGAGATTAGAAGATGGACATGGTTTTCATGTAGTGCTGCTGCTAAAGAGCAAAGAAGCAAGTGGCTCTGGTGTGCAATATCTCAATGCTCACTTTTATTATAAAAGAAGCAACATTATAGCCAGTGGCATCATGAGTGAGGGTTTTTTTGAAGATCAAACCCTTAGATAAAATAGCTCTGATAGACTGACAATGTTGATAGATTTATGCATTGGCAATTTTGACAGGTTAGGCAATTTAAGATTAAATGAGATGCACAATATCACACATTGGTTAAGAGGTGAAGCTGGGATGTGTGGCCACTCTGCAATGTTTGCACTGTACCACTTTATTTTTCAGTTCTTGTCATAAACTAAAATAATCCCATGTTATAGAAATGGCTTGGAAAGTACACACTTCACATAGCCCAACATGACCATTTTTAAAAAGAAGATGCTATAGAAGCATATTATGCAAAACGGGAAAGATTATAGCTTCAGTGTCTCCATCATCAAAGAAAGTATATAATAGCAGCATACTAATTGACGTGATCTTAAATGATGTAATCAGGGTTTCTCTTTTGTATTTTAAAGCTTTAGATATACCCAGAATACAGGTGTGCAAAACTATTTAGAAACATGCAGAACAACATTTGAATTGTTCAGAAAGCAACACATGTTCTGTGTAAAATAAGCAGACCTTAAAACACGCTTGCCAGTGGCCTGCAATATCTGGTCTGCTTTCTCCTGTCTACAACCCCTTCCACTAAAATAGCCTACATAAAAAGAAAGATCAGGTAATGGGCTGCACAATGCCACCAGCATGTGAGAAGGCAAACCTTTTCACAGAAGACAGCACAGTACTGTCAGTGATATAATATGATCTGTCCAGGATCACGGTATCATCTGCCAGCAAAGCCAGGATATAATCATGAACACTTTGGTTCCACAGTTTGAATTTGGATACCTAATCACCTCTCCTGATTAACACGTTATGCTCATAATTGGAGGTGGCAGCCTAGGTTTTACAACTCCCTATCTGAACAAACCACATTCTAGGCCTTCCTACTGATGCTATGTTAGTTTCCCTAGCATCCGCTATATGGTGCAGATCTCTTGGTAGTAATCTTATTATCTGTTAATTCCACAGATTTACTGTATTGTGCTCCTGAAGAAGGGACGAATTGTCCGAAACACGTTGAGCTGAATTATTATGTGAAAAAATATATTTGGAAGAAGAATTCAAGGACTATTTTATAATGGTTTTGTCTTTTACAAACAACTTGTGGAAAGTTAGCCCTTAATTGTTCTAAATGTTGTGCAAATACTTGCCTTAACAGAATGCAGGGCATGGGAGTATCCCTGTTATTGGGATCATTTTCTGTGTCGGGTATCTTAACTCTGTCTAGGGTTGTTGATTATGTCTTCACGTGTTGAGATATCTTCATTCTCACCCTGTATTGGGTAATAAATTCTCTCACCCTTGCTTTGGGTTTCTTTGTTCCTACCCTGATTCGAATAATTGTTTCTCTCACCCCTGCGTGGGGTATAGTCCTTTTTGCCCCGGGTTGGGTCGTGCTTATACTCTCCACCCTTCTCCTGGTTCCCTGGAACCACAGCCTTCCTTGCTCCTCATAGCAGATTTCCTCGAGAGAGGTGTTCTCTTCAACTGTGGTGGAACCACAGATCAGGTCCTTTGTGGGCTTCGGTGTCTCTTTGTCAATCCAGCTTCTTCCCGTCGGTGATCCACTGGTCCTCAGGGTAGCCTTCTTCTGGAACTGGCCGACCACTTCTGATACAATCCTGCCTCCTCTTCGGATGTGGATGAGTCTTGCTGGCACAGCACCATGTAGAAGGGAGAGAGCAGTCTTTCACAGATTTCTGTGTGTCCGTGCTCCACATGCAGGCTGCATGTGGCTGTTTCCTGTTTCCACTTTCTGCAAGGGGCTCTCCTCCTGCTGTACACTCTGTGGGATACATGATACCTTTCTTGCTTCCCTTCATATTTCAAGCTGTAACAAGATTGGACAATTCCTTGTTGCTGTGATTCATGTAATGATGGTGTCCTTAAAGGGTCAGAAACCCTACCAGTCATCACAAAAGAGGTCAGGTGCACCATTATCCATTGTAATGCCCATATTGCCAACAAACAAGTGGGACTCTGCAGAGCCTTCTGCAGACTCCAATCCCAAGTATATGACTCATTTGCCTCTCTCTTCTCACTGCTAACATTCAGCCCTAAGTCTCAACTTCCTCATCCATGAGTACCCACTTCATACACAGTCTCCGCACAGATAAGTGTTGGCTGATGCAAACATGGAGGTGTGCCCACTCACATGAGGACCTGAAAATCTATCTTTATGCAGGTTAACTCTCTCAAGTCTCTCGATGGAGCATAGAGCGAAACAGGAATTCTCCCTCAAACTCATCGACTCTCCCTCCAAACATCCACGCTAGCTTCAAGACACTCTGAACTCGCCTCTCCTAAACCTATGACTATCAACTCCATTTTCACAGATAATACTGAAGAAGTCCTATTTCAAATGATGAAGGCTAACCCCTCTTGTGTCCCATCAGACCATCTTTTTCCTTAGCCAGTCAAGCCTATTGCCCCTTTCTTGGCTTCTTACCTTGCTGAACTCTTCAACCTGTCCTTTCGACTCCACTCACTTTCCCTCTATTTTCGTCTAGAATTTCACTCAAACTTACCCCATTCTAAGAAACTCACTGCTTCCCTTGAAATTTCATATTGTATCTATTGTACATTATTTTGCAATCAAAAGAGCATTGTTTGTGCCTGTATGTAAATAAATAAATGAATACAATCATGCAGTGTGTTGGCATGACCATGTAGTCAATGTTCTGACCAATAGTTCACATGTCCATTGTGAAGTAGAATTTGTGGCTTACGACTGCGGTAGTACCCACTCCATTGTAGTCAAAATGTTGCTGGACAATTTCCAGTACTGCCTTACTAGGGGAAAGAAATGGCAGCCAGGAACTTCCCAGAATTGGTCTACTTTTGCCATAAACCGAGGAAATCCACAGTCTTCAACAAAAGAGTAGAGCAAGAAGTTTATTGCCAACGTTATTCCAAGGTAGCACTGTGTTGTCTGTCATGTGACTTGTGATATTGTTTTCATGCTCAAATGCTTCCACACACTTGCAATAGTTAATGGGGAATAATTGGTATGCTTCAGAGCTACAGTATTTTCAGGCGTAATTTTACAGACTGGTAGTGGTATCCCTCGTTTCTGATGGTTTGTGGAGGGATGTGGTGCGCTTCAGATTATTGTACTTCTTCCCATGTCTACCCGTGTCTGCATTATCATTCTGCAGAATAGGGGACTGCATAGATGTGGTACCCAACATTATCACTGCCTTGCCTCGGCACACCGAGTGTGCAAGTGGCCAGATTTGGTGGTTGGTTATTCTGTCTGAAGTACTGCAATAATGATTTGTGTTTTGGGCTAACATCAAACATGCTGGGCTTATCTGTGTGTGATGGTGCTGGTGGTGCTTGTGTTCTAGAGTCCATACAATTATGCGCTGCACTTTCTGATCTATAACAAAAGGACTGTTGCTTGAAGAGACTGCACACAAGCGAGGGTGAGCATCTATTACAGCCTCTGTTTTTATGATGTCATTTCCTCCTCAATATCCCGCTTTCCAGCAATGACTCCTGCTCCTGCCTCTACTCTGTTGGATCATATTATTTGTCTTGATCATCATCGATGTCATTTTCAGCATCATTAGTGTTTGAATTATGAATGGATGGGGACTGCATGCATTGAGCCCAGGAAATTATAATGTATTCCCAATATTCAACTCCAAAGTGCATTGTTCTTCACTGCTCTTCAGTAGACATGATCTGCACCCATTCCCCATGTTTCCCTGAGATAGTGGGAGGAACTGAAAGTGCAATCTCCTCCTTCGGTCTCCATTTTCATGACTGTAATGCAAAACCTGTATAGGTACTAATACTATCGGTGCCCTTACTCCTGAGCAACTTGTCAAGGGCGGCGGAATGTGAATTGGATGGATGAAGCCTTCAATTTACTACATGTAATTCTGCCATTCCTAGTGCACACATCAATGGCTGCTACCAAAGTCAAAATTCCACTAGCAGCATGTTTCCCCTGCCTCCAACTTGTTTGGGTGCTGACATGCTGTCCCAAAAGTGTGTTCACTGACTGAATATTGTAACACCTACCTCCATGAATATCTGCCACTTCATTCCACCAAGCAGTCACACAAGCTTGAGTCTCACACTAGCTACCCTCAGGGAATCTCAAGGATCAGTTCTTTGTGTCGCTATATGTTCCATAGAATGTATATTTCTGAGACCCTTTGATAGGACGTCTGCTTCTCATGCTTCAGTAATGCCTCTGACTACAGCTTCTGCTTAATAAGTAGTATCCAATGTCTGAATCTCTTCATAGTCAGAATTAGTATTTGTTCACATATGAGCTGAGCCACGGGTGGTCCTTGATTCATTGTGAATGGGGTGTTCTCTAGGCTCAACAGAAGCACCTTGATTTGACCTCTCCATGTTAGTTCCAGTCAATAGCTCCTGCTCTGACTTCCAAGGAATCTTTAAGATCCAACCCGGACTTCAGAGCCACTTTCAAATAGGTTCCCTCTTGTATCTCCATCTTTGAGCATGTCAAAACCATGGCCTGGCTCTAGGGGGCGGGGGTAATTTCTTTTTCATCTGTACAGAGGTCACACCCGGCAGTTTATGAAGTGACCCTTGTGCGGAGTCAGGACTTACTTGTCAATCTCACCACACTCAGCATCTTGATTGGCAATGGTGTACCTCTGTATCAGGGTTTAATGGATTCTACTTTGACACCATGTGCAACAGATGTCACAGAAATCGCTAGATACAGTGCAAGGTTTTTTATATTGTTTGTGAGGGATAGGGCCATTCTTCTCTCTCTTGTCCAGATGTGACCCTCCACCCTAAACCAGGACTCCTTAACCCCTGGTAAGTGCTATTAAATGGTGCTCCCTATGCTGTGCAAGTTTTCTTATGCTGTGGATGGTAAATTAAGATGCTGCCTATCTCCCATAGGGACTTCCTAACCGTTCAAAACCTATCCAGTTGCCAGTGTTCCAACATGAATTTGGATAGTGCCTTGCACTTACTCTGTTTTGATTCGGGCTGTTTGTGGGCAGCTGCAGCTGTTCTCTCTCTCTCTTAATTGGGGGTAATGTGTACCCCTGCTCTGCAATTTAAGGTTATTTCTTTTCATTAAAAAAAAAGTCAAGTGCTCCTGTTTGTGTACAATCAGGATTGATCAGTGTTAGCACTAGGTTTAAAATGTTGACATAGAAGAGGTGGCACTGGAAGATTGCTTAGTTAACTATGCCAAAAGTGGCTGATTGGTCAAGTAGGATCACGGCAGGGGACCATTACTATCAGAAAGACCAGTGGTCAAAATGTGCACTCGTTACTAGCCATTGACTAATGAGAATGTACAATTGGCAAGTATGCAAGTATGTGCTATGTGTAAGTGTAGAAATTAGTTGGCAAGTGACTTTTAATGGCTGGTTAGAATCTTGCAACTTGAAATGTTTACCCCTGAGATAGTCTCATGCTTTTTTCTTACAACTGTTAGAAGACTTGATTAGCTCCTCTGTCTCTGCAAAAGGGATCTATGTGATCACGCCGACGGCCGAAAATGGCGACTTTTTTACCCTTTTTACCCCCCGCAGCCCCTCCCATATTAATATTATACACTTAACCCCCCCACATATATATATGGTGTAAGGGAGGGGTTAAAAAGAAAAAAAAGTCGGCATTTTCGGCCGTCGCGGTTCCCAGGTCGACATTTTTGTACGATTCCCTGCAAAAGCAAGTTGGCAGGAGAGGCAGAGGTCTGTTTCTTTAATGAAGGATTATAGTTACTGCTTGCTCAAATAGTTTCCTGGGAAAGGGGAGCGGAATGATAGGATTGGCATTTCTTGAGTGTGTTGGGTCAAGAGAGGAAGGACTACTGCGTCTTTGGGAGCAGTTTAAATGCTTTCTGTGGTGTTTGTACTGTTGGCAAATGTGCAGAGATCGTCCTGGTTGAGGGGGGTTGAGTTTTATATCTTTATTTGAGGTAGGTAGAGGTTGCTACAGTTATAAATAGAATAGTGAATAGTGAAGGATTATTGGTTTAGAGAACAGTGATCCACTCACCAAACAGAACAGCACTGAGAAACTGATGGGCGACCATACAACTAATGACTCTTTAGTTATCAACCGCTCCAGGCACAAAGTTAGATATGCTGAATAATCTGTACTCTCCAAGGGACTGACGTATCGCCCCTTTCAGAAAGTAGGCAACGTTAACTTTGCAGGGAAAGCGAATACTGCGTATTATGCTTACTTCTCCAAGAACATTTCAATGGGTGGAACAATGAAAATAACACTGTCTGTGAGTAAAATGACACAAAAAAGACTCCAACAGGGCACCTTCATATGACCCTAACCCGAAACTTGACAAATAAATAGACAGTCTCAGAAACCCTGTAAGAGCTGGCATCATAGTTGACAAAGAATATATAACTAAACAGAAACGTACCTCCGGAGAGAGTAAGGCAATAAGAACACTCCAGACAAACAAGGGAATAATAATTAAACCAGCAGATAAGGGTGGCACTCTCGTGGTCATGGATATACATACATACAAAAGGTAGGCCGAGTGATGACCCTACCGTGCAGTCCAGGATTCTCTGAAACAAATCACCAAGTCCATGCCAAGCAATGTTGAGTAGCATCTCTAACACAGTTCCATGATATTACAATGATAATCTTTTTTATGGGGTTTTTACTGAAACATTTTTCCGAAATATTCAAAATATTTTTATGGGGGCTCAAATGGGAATGGGGAAAGGTTCCTGTAAGGAGGACTTACCGGGTCCTTCTATGTCGGAATGACCCGGTAAATCCCCATTGCGGGAACCCAGTGAAGGAGCCCGGTTTGGAGGCAGCCATGGAGCTAATAGCTCCATGGCTGCCTTCAAACTCGTAATGACGCCCTATGACTTTTACTGGAAGTGCGCATGACACATTTCCATTGTTAGCAATACTCTTCACAACGATTAACAGTTTATTCCTGCTTCTACTCTTATGCAAGCCACTTTAGAGCTGGTAACAGTTACCAGCAAGGTTTTCAAAGTGAACCTGAACGCCAAGATTCACTCACCGGCTCCAGGAACACTGTGGTTGCCGGCTTCTTCACCTTCCTGACTTCTTCAACTTCTGCTACTGCTTTGGGCACACTTGGGACCAACACCTTTCTACAGCACAGTTATCTCAGGTCTGGCCATGCCAACTGGGAGTCTCCTCCACTCCTCTGTCCCTCGGCTTGCTTTCTTCTATGAGCCTTCAGGCTTCAGCACGGTCAAGGCTCTGCAATAACAGCCACTAAGCACACATGGGAAAACCTTCATTCTCAGCACATCTTTCTCAGTGCAGCCATGGGAAGGCAGGCTTTATGAACAAAGGATCCTCTTAGAACTTGCAGGTGAAATCTGCTGTCTCCACATCCCAGCATCCTTTCGGTGATCACACTTCCTCATGAACTGACAGACTTGTGCTGTTCAGCTTCTGCAACTACTGCCAGCCTACAAGCTCCTGCTCCAGCTCCTTCCTTGTTCCCTCTCCCACTGCAGCCTTTATGCCATATAGGTGGTGTAATTGGTTTCAGGTGCAAGCTATTCATTTCAATTACCTGACCCTTGTAAAGGCTATTAGCCTAATGGCCTGTCTTCTATATCCACATGTTTCTTCAGCCCTCTTCTTCATCTCAGTCCCTATGGGATTCTGGGACATGTAGTTCACTTTCTCAAAGTCAGATTTGTCTACTTCTTGTGAATTGTTGAGGGTAGATTTAATTCCCTTAGTCATTTTCAAAGTAGGGCTGTAGATGTTAACTTTATAAGTGGAAGATAGTGTACAGGGGGCAACATTTCTGCCGTTCTTTGTAGTGTACCATTGGTATTGAGGAGGGCATTTGATTTTAGGGATAAAAAAGATTCTTTCTTTTGGTATCCTATGCTTTGGTGTTACAACCTTAGGGTTTTCCACCCTAGATTTAATAGGAGGTTGAGAGACATTAATATGACAATAAGCCATAACCTCTTCTTGCACAGTGATAAGAATCTCCCTGTCAGAGGAAAACTACTGTGTCTCATCCCACAGATTCTCCTCACTTCCCTGGGCCTTGTCTCCATCCAGGTGATCCTCCCACAGTACATCACCCACAGGGTTGGGATCAGGAAGCATCTGCCTTCCCTGTGCCACCTGGGAGGAGACTTTAGGAAGGTTTTCAGTGTGGGATCTGCAGGATTCTTCACAGTACCCATAATTGACCTCCTATGCAGAGACAGAGAAACCACAGAATGAATACCCTTGGTTGTTATGTATCACAACCACTACGCAGCTGAACGGAATTGTTAAGGACCTACAATCAATAATTAACCAGGATGAGGAGCTGCAGTATATTTTCAAGCAACCACCTGTAGTTACATACAAGCAACCTAACAATCTTGCATGGTCCTTCACCAGAAGCACCATCCTACAAGAGCTAGAACAAATAAGACAAGGGACATACCTAAACAATGTTGGGAGAGGCAAAACCATCCAACACATCTGTACCAAATCAGCAGTAACAATACCACAGAACTAAACATTACAGATACAAGGAACATACAGTTGCAAATCATCCAATGTTGTGTAGCTCATCCATTGCAAGCAAGACCCAAAAGGAATGTATTTAGGTGAGGCTTGTCAGGAACTACCTAAAGATTTAACCTATATACAAACACCATCTTGAACTGCAAAACAGAAATGCCAATTGGCCAACAATTCACACAGGAAGGGCACTAGCTGCAGGACCTATCACTAATGGCACTGATAGGTCGCTTCTCGGATACCACACACAGTGAAATATGGGAGCTCAAGAACTTGAAGAATCTCAATCTGAAACATGATTGTCTGAAAACAGATATAGGATTCATGAAACACTACTGCCAAGTTTTATCCTGCCACTTTCAAGGCATCTACATTGACATTCCCAGAAGACAAATTGCCATTACCATCTCTAACATACAACAAAGGGACACAATGGGCCAGATTCTCACAAAGTTGTGCAACAATGGGCCAGATTCTCACAAAGTTGCGCAAAGGAAAGAAGAGAGAATGCGCTCATTTCATTTGCTCTGCTTCAGAAATGTGATGGTCACCTTATTCTCAATGGTGACCTGCACATTTCAGGAGGGGCTGGGCGGTGCAAAGATGAGCTGTCCAGCCCCCTTTCCTACATTAGTGTCGGGTGCGCACTCCTGACAGTAATCTATTACAGGCTCCTAGCAACAACGTGGTTGCTGGCACCATATTTCACACAGATGGGCCCCTCAAGTGACCCCTCAAGTAGGCCTAAGCATTTTTAGTTGACCTTCTGTATGACACTAGATAAGCATAAAGGCTGCAAAAACATGCTTTTTCCTGTAACAATATTTTAGCTTCAACAAACTCACACAGGGTGCCACTTTTATGCACGCTTGGGCATTAAAATAACTATGGGCAATTATTTTGGGCCCCTTTTTCCTGAAAATGCTAAGCCACATTGTATTTGAAATTAAATGGGGTCGGTTGAAACATTGGAATTGTAAGTCAATGACACATGTGAACTCTGTAGGGAAGGAGTGAAACAATGCATCCTTCTTTTCAAACTGCGTAACTTTCAATCATACATTTTGGGATGTATCTACAGTAATATGACTGGTTCATTCATACTGCATTTCACTTACAAGACTCATCCTGCTTATGTGTTTAGACACATTTATTTATTGTTTTCTTGTTAGGCGCTTATACAATAGGAACATGCTGTTTGAAATAGCCCACTGGGTAGGGAGGGAGATTGGGAAATAAATTACAATATAATACAATATTTAAGAGCAGAGGGGGAAGAGGGAGGGAGAGGGAATCTACTATGCCTTGTGAGTATTCGGAATGTGCAAATGCAGACACGAAGAAGGAAGAGAGGGTAACTGCTGGGGCGTCCAGGCCTGTGGGTGAGCCAGGGACGAAGTGCTAGGAGTGAAGAGAGCTTCACGGCCTGGGCCATGGAAGGTGTAAGTCACCAGAGCGTAGGTTTTGCAGATGCAAAGTGTTGTGGAAAGACAGGAACTGGTAAGAATTGGTGTGGGAGGCGAAGGCCCCAAAGACAGCTAAGGGCCCAGGACACTAAATCAGCAACTATGGGATTAGCAGAGGAGAGAAGGAGGGAAGAAGGTGGGAAAGAGGAAAGTCTTAAGGAACTTCCAAAATTTGAGAAGATCCTGCTTAGGGTGCAGGAGGAAAGGGAGGCTGTTCCAAAGGAGGGTGCCGGCAGAGGAAAGTTTAGAAAAATGCTTTATACGCAAACAGTTGGTGCCAGAGGAGCCAAGTGGTCTAGAGGGAGAGTATTTCGTGAGATAAAGTTGAAGATAGCGTGGTCCCTAGGTCAAGGCAGCCTTGTGGATGATGCAGAGCGATTTGAACTTAATCCGTGCAGCAACCGGGAGCCAATGAAAACTTTTTAGTGAAGGAGAGATGCGGTCCCTGGCTTGAGGCCAAGGATAAGTCTAGCTGCTCCATTCTGGATAAGCTGCATGGGTTGCAGAATAGAAGAAGGAAGATTCGGGAGGAGGCTGTTACAGTAGTCAAGTCTAGAGAGAACCAGGGTTTGAGTTACATTGTGCATCTGAGGGAAAGGGAGAAAAGGTAGAAGTACTTTGAGAAGGAAGAGCTGATAGCTGGACTTCTTGGTAATGTCCTGAGTGTGAGGGATAAAGGAAAGAGAGGAGTCGAAGATGACTCCATGGTTCCTGGCATCAGTTGAAGGTGCAGGGGGAGAGCCCAAGGAGAAAGGCCAGAGTGAAGGAAAGAAGGAGGGAGCAGGGGTCCCAATGGGAAGATTCTCAGTTTTACAGGCGTTCACACAGAGATAAGTGGAGTTGCACCAGGACTGCATTGCATATAGGCAGTCAGGGATGAGAGAAGGTGCAAGAGGGTCAGCAGGAAGCCTGAAGAAGAGCTGTGTGTCATCTGCGTAACACTGGAATGTGGAGGAGAAAGAGGAGATGAGACATGCAAGGAGAGCAAGGTAGATGTTAAAGAGTCAGGGGGAGAGTATAGAGCCTTGGGGGACACCACAGGTGGAGATGGAAGTAGGAGAGGAGAAGGGGCCTAGGATGACTTGGGAAGAGCCGTTAGTGAGGAAAAAGGACAGCCAATCCTGTTCCCGTTCTGAGATACCAAGTGCATCATGGAGCCTTTGTTTGTGGATGGAATAGTTAACTGTGCCCAATGAAGAGGAGAGATGGAGAAGGATAAGGACAGCTGGGGAGTTGAAGTCCAGAGATTCGAGCAGTTCCTCACGGGTGTTCAGAAGAGCAGTTTCAATGCCTCTGGATGCTCAGAATACAGATTGATGGTCGTGGAGGCCACCAACAAGTTCAGTGTGAGGGTTAAGTTGGGCCAAGGCCAGCTTATCAAGTAGGTTCACCTGGAAGAGGGTGGTGCAGTGGGTGCACAAGGGAGTGCTTAAGGTGGGAGGGAAAATATCCAGTGTTAAAAAAGTGATTGCAGAGCAGGGACAAGAGAACCATTGTGATCCCTTTTGGTTCTGGATGAACAAGGGGTGACCTGTTTAGAAGAGATCTTCATGGGGCAGACAACTCTGGTAACTTCTTCAGGTGTGACAGGAGCAAAGGAGGAAAATGAGGCAGGGGGAGAGAGGGGTATGTTGTGGGGGCGGAGTGGGATGGGTTGTGAGGGAGTGTACAATGGGTGGTAAAAATGTCCTGAGTTTTGTTGGAAAAGTGTGAGGTCAGTGCATTGCAGAGGGTCTGGGAAGGAGTGGGGGAGGAGGAGACTGTGGAGGGGTTGGCTAGTTCCCAGCAGATTTTGAAAAGCTCAGCCATGTTATTGGATGTGCCGTATATGTGTGCCTGAATGTGGGCTCTTTTCTTTGCACGGATGTCAAGTCTATTTTGCCTTTGGAGCAGGCGAAAGGCGAGTTTGTCAGAGGATGAGCCTGAGGTTTGCCACTTCTGTTCTGCTGCCCTGCACTTTTGTTTCAGGGCTGCAAGTTTGGTGTCACATTACACGTTATATTAAAAATATTGGGTGACTATGGTGGCCCTGCTTAAGGTATTTTGTCACTGCACTGGATTGAAGAAAAGTTGTCCAATGGCAGTGTGTGTCTGCTTATTCCTTTATGTATTTCCCTGTAAATAAAGGGGCCTTACAGAACTTAGTTTCTTGCATTATTATTTCTGCAACCAAAGGAGTGAGTTTAAAGAAGTGGCCAATGTAACTTCTGTTTTATCTATGTGAAAGATAGATTCAGTTCTGTGTGATTTGTAGCTTGTTTTATCATTTGATCACTACCTGATGAAGAAGTCAATCGGTATGGAAGATCTCTGTGCAGAAGCAGCGGACGCACAGTGGTGTGCACAATTTTACAGAAAGCACCGGTAAAGCATTTGTCACACATCACCATGTGTTAAGTGCATTTCTTTTAGGTCAAGTTGGTAAACTAAGTTACTAAACCCGCAGGCGTTGTGAGCAGGATTTTAAACAATTTGCAAGGCCTGCCTCTACCATATTAACATCATATTTTCAGTAAGTCAAAAAAGAGATATTAAATCTTAGATTTTGTTTTGTTTAGACAGGAGAAGGCTCATAGGCCGCAGATATGAAGGGACATTATTTGTGCGGGGTGACTGCATCTGAGTCAGGGTCTGGGAGTGGTTCTGTGGCCTGTTGATATTTGTTCCAATGATTTTGATTTTTGTGGCAACAAAGATACTACCTTGTTGCCTAAGTGTGCTGCTGGTTTGAATTGACTGGGAAACGAATTGGTTACCCAGAGATCTTTAAGGACATTGAAAAGTTCTTGAAGTGTTGGAAGCTGGTATGAGGCTGTCAGGGAAGTATCCTTGTTTGGCTTTGATGATTTGGTTTTTGTAGTTAGCTTCTTTTTGAAGACTGCTTTGGTCTGATAACGATGCTGGCTACCTTATGTTCTTTCTAGTTATGAGTTGTGTTAACTTCGAGCAGTTCAGGTGTAAATGGTTTTTGTGATGAGCACTAGTTTTGGCCAGATTGTATGGTCTTGGATGGGGTGATTGCATCCAATGCTGTGCTGATGCTGTTTTGTAAGTCAAAGGAACTGATGTAGGATATGGAGGAAATGTTATGATGTTTTTGTTTTTTGTTATATTGGGAGGATGTGGAATTAACTAGGACTTGTGGCAATTTTCGTTTGAGTACTTCAGTATGTCACTTGTGGCGGCTGGTTTCTCAGTAGGGAAGGCATGCAATGAACATATTGCCTCACAGATGACCTCAAGCATACACCAACTCCCAGATGCACTTCAAGCGTTTTTATTTTTAAATCAGAAAAGGGAGGACTAGCCCTCTTCCTCTCTGCCACCTAGGCATGGGCAGTCCATCCCTAATACAGGCATCCCTTGAGCCCAGCCTGGTACTAGAGTTTGGTAACCCCTACTATCTAAGAAGCTATGTGTCTTCTTGTGATGGCCTGATAGAAAATGCCTTATGTGTCTAGACTTCCTCTGAGAACAATCTAGGTGACACCTATCAGGCTTGGGTTATGCCTTTCAATCACTCTAGGCACTCACCTGGTCCTCCAAACCCTTCTTCTTTTCCTGATGGTATATTCCTTCTCTCCTTACCTTGCTACTCTCCTTGCGTCCCTTCCTCTCTGTGGTTTCTCTCTCTCCCCCCTCTCTCTATCTAACTGTCCCACTGATGGTATCTCCCTCTCCTACTTTCCTTCTGCTCTCCCCTCCTGCTCCACCACTTCTCCCCCTCTCCACACCAGTACTAGTCTCCCCTCTCCACCTCACTGCTACTCCCGACTTCACACAACTAATACTCCCTCCTCCACATCACAGCTACTCCCTCTCCACACAACTACTACTTCCACCCTACCTCAGCACTATTATTCCTCCCGAACCTCTTATCTGTCACCCTACGTTCGCTCCCTCAGTCACCCTTTCATTCACTCCTTACTCTCCTATTGTCAGTCTCACTCACACTCCTTGCAGGCAGACTTGCAACATAGTACCACTTTCTCTCACCTGTCAATACCACACCTTTTCTATAAATTGTCTTCACTCTCCTCTACGCCATCCTTCCACCTTCTGGTTGGTTCACCACCACCTCCTCCACCTTTACACTAACAATCCACACCTTCCTGTTTCCTGCGTCGTCTTTTAACCTCCCTCTAATACCTCCATTGGTTCTGCCCTGCTGGTTCCATAGACCAGTGAATTCCTGTTTCCATCGCCCAGGAGGTGTTACATTGGGTAAAATACATAAAAGGGTGTCTAAGCCCCACCGCTTTCTTGCATGTAGGGCTGCTAGAGAATGTCTATGGCGGCCCGCTATGGTAAACATACGAATTCATGTCAGAGTTCCCAATGTCCATGGGATTTACATCCTTATCGGTGAGCCGCTCCACTGCTCTGTTACAGTTGAGCATTGTTCTGGTCTGGAAAAGTTTGCACATTCCATGTACATGCTGATACTTGTGCTGGCTGGTTGTGTGGTATTACGGTTTCTCTGTCCGATGTTGCCGGTTGGGGTGAACTGGTGCGCGGCATCTCTCTGGGGCCTCCTGTGGGCTACCTCCATGTCAGTCCACCACTAGGGTTATTAACATAAACAAGTGACAGGGACTGTGGCCCTCCCAGCTACCACCTTCCCCCTCAGGGTTTGGACTGACTCTGGGCCCACCCTAATAGGCCTCTAACCCCAGGCTGAGAGGGGCCCCTATCTCCGCTTGACAAGGTCAGTTTACTGATCCTTTCACAATAGTCAAGAGAGGTGTAAAAAGGGAAAAAAAAGCTCTAAAAACGCACGGAAGACACACCAGTTGTCTTGTCAGACCAACAGGGCACATTTAAATAAGGGCAGGAATTGAACGACCTGAGAAATGTGTGAAATGAATAAATTGGGTTATAATGTTAGAGAAATGACTGGCTAGGATCATTGGCAGGACTGCAGCATAGATACACTACCGTTATAGCAGTAGGCCTGTGCGCTTCTGCCAACAGTTAAGGTCACCATGGGGTATGAAGGACAGGCACAGTAATTAATCCTTGGGTTTAATCAACACAGCATTTCAGCAGATTTATGGACAAGACCTGCCTCCCAGGCATTGACTCTTCCGCCCCATCCTTCATTCCCACGGCTAAGCAAATGACTCCTTTTATAATAGGGTGCATTCAGGGAAAGGCTTTTCATTTGGGCAGCTTTCTGGGTTAAGGGAGATTAATTCCTGAAGCCTAAGGGGTTGGGCAGAATACGAGGAAATAATGGAGCTTGAATGGGTTGCAGAGAGGAGAGGTGCATGGGATATTCTGCCGAACGAGCAGGCAAAAGCTTGGGTGATTCGCCACTCAGCGTGTACACGCGACGGAGTCATCGAGAATAGCGAATGAGCGTGCACGCACGTTCCTATAGGTGAACGGTCAGGTGATGGATAAGAGCACTGAATCTTTTCCAGGGTCATTCTAAAAATGGCTTCTGAAGTGGAATACGGATCATAGAGGAATAGGAATTACTTATGATCCCTTGGGACACCAGTACCAGAGGTTAAAATAAAACTCTTCAACAGAAGTGCCAGTGTTTTGGGAAGGGGTCGAGGACAGAATGGTGTGCCTCCCAACCCACAGAAATACGATGGCGGATTTGTGTACACATTACACCATTATGTCTGCCAATCATCTAACAAAGACTCAATATTGATTATGAGATATGTTGTGTAGCACACGTATCTTAAAACTGCGATCTGTAGGATAGGTTGAGAAACCTGTATGTGTAGGTATATTCGAATAGCTAAATAAAAAGTTGCTAAGAGGCAGTTTTGTGATTTTGACAACATTAGAAATTAAAATGTTGTGGGAACGGTTTCTATATGCACTATGCACTTTATTTATTAATAGGGCTGAATGCCACTATGCCAAATACACCTTTAAAGCACAGGAAATCTATACTTATATGTATCACAATGGTACAAGCAGATGAGTAAATAATCCCTATATTCATTTTTCATTTATGTTTTAGTATGAAATAGTGAAATAGTATGTTCTTTTCATTAATAGCAGATTTTTCAAGGAATCAAAATGTATAGCTTTCGTCGTTTTGCTTTGGCCACAGGAAGTAAGTGATGTCAGGTAAAGCTGGGTCAACTTCCCGAAAATGACCTGCAAATATATACGGGTCACCATTCCAGAAGAGATATGCAAATATTTGTCACTTTCGGGTGTGCACACCAGTCCTCTGCACTTCCTTAAAGCACACCTATGACCCTCTACCCCATTGGCTCCTCATAGCAGGCCTGCTCCCAGCACTGTAACATGGGCCCTGTAGTTGATGACCGCTCAATGCCCTCCATTGCAGGGCTCTAACTACCTACCTCTGGGTGACCCCAAACCTTTCCTGACAGATCTCCAGAAAAAAGTGAAAGGTTCACTGGATTTGGAAACACCTGGAATTCAGTCGTTTCAAGTTCTCCATCCACTAGTTTGCCCAGCTCTAGTTTCGGGTAATAAAGGCAAGGTTTTCAAAAAGCTCTTCAGTCCCACAGAAGGAACTGTTTCCTCCGTTCACTTGTCATGAAGATGGGCCAGGATTAGGAAAAGAAAACAGGACAGACAGTGTGCGATGGGGCGTACATCTGGACTTTCTTGTAAAGATGATATGGCTTCTGACCATTCAACGTGCTGTGGTGGAGGATGCAGAGAGACGTGTTCTTTATAAGTGTTTAAAATCCTTCACTCTGCCACTGATTTTAATGGCAGCCAGTTGAAGAGTTGATAATAGGAGTGATGTGATATTTACCATCCAATCAACTCATGGCGTGACGGGTTAGAAGGAAGTTTAAGACAAGGGAAGGGCCATGAGGGAGGGAACTGCAAAGAACCTAGGACAGAGGGACTGTGAAACAGGTTGGTGGTGTTCTTGTTTTCAGAAGTGTTGAGCATCCACATGGAGAGATTGCAGGGAGAGATTGCCTTACGACAGCATCCTGACATGCTGAGTGGGCCCGTAACACATATGTGGATTCATGATGGCACAAATGAGCCGCCCTTGAACATAAACAATGGGCATCCTGGAGCATGTGAACAGCATCTTGTCATAGGAGTGCAACACTTGTCCCTATATTATGGACAACCTGGCATGTAGGAGCGGCACACTGGTCTATTCGAATTTGCAAATGACTTGTTGGTACATTTATTCCAATAGCAATGCATTATTTTGTATTAACCAAAGAGAAAGGTGAGGGCTTCACCGAGAGCTATACCTTTGCTAGTGTTGATTTACCTTGGTTCTGCGGTGGCTACAGAGGGACACAGAAAGGGATGCCAAAGGGAAGGCGCACCAAACTCTATTTTCCCCTTCAATTCACAAGTGGTACTACTTGCTTAAAATGCTTGAGGCACACTGTTAGAATGGATTTATAAACTCTGGCCTGCTGGACAGATGTTTAGGAGTCCATCCTTGCTCTTGTGAACCAGGAGCAACCTCTGGGAGTCTAGCCAAACCAATCAAGGTAGCATGGAGAGCGGCGAAGGATAAATCTCACAAGCGTTGAGTGGGGCCAGGGTTTCACAATGAATCCACACAGTCAAACACCAATGATTACACTTAGACAGTTAGTTATGAAAATACTATATTTACTTTAGTCCCAGAAAACACACTATGAAAAATTATTAATGCCAAGTAATCTAATTACACAATACTGAACACTATAAAACATATATACAGCCACTGCAGTTGGTGCACAATAATCATTTAACTTCCCCAATACCTGAAAAGGAAGGAAAGTCACGAATCCGACACGGGCCACACACAAAGCACACAGAGCTGGGTGCCAAGAGGTCACTCAAATCTGCATTGTTTCCACTTCAGTGCACATGGAGATAGATGTTATAAAATACATGTGTACAGACATAGGGGGCACAGACAGGTATCAGCAACTGCAGGCCAAGGCAGCTTCTGAGGGAGTACCCCGAGCCATGTGTCGGTAGCCATTCCAACTGCTTCTGATGGAAATCATCTCGTCTGTTACACTCCCCATGCAGCCAGACTGTAAAAGCTGCAGTCTCCAAGTCATGATTGACATCAAGGGAGAAAAGCAAACACTGGGCCTCATTATAACTCGCCCGGTATGGAAACAACAGTGGCGGTAAACCTGCCACCACCGTTGTTTCCATGCCGGGCGATCACAACTCCTGCAGGCGGAAGCGTCAAACCCGCCAGGTCTGACCTGGCGGGTTTAACACCGCCCGCCTGCAGGCGGACAAGGAAACACTGGCACCATCACGAGATGGTGCCGGTGTTTCCATGATCCCCATCCCCATTGAGTCCTCTGGGACTCAATAGGGATGGGGATTAACACGATTCCACCTCCGGAGTTCCCGGGACACCGGGGTTGTAATGCCCCGGTAATTCCGGGAGTCACGGAGGCGGAACGGTAATACGAGTCCGGCAGTAACCAGGCGGTTTTACCGCCTCGGTTACCGCCGGACTCGTAATGAGGCACACTTTCTTCAGAATCGTTTTCCTTTTGTACATATACATACAGAGACAAAACAGATAGAGTGCCATTGGTATAAGTATGTTAAATGTAGTCAAACGAGAACACAGGAATTCTTTTATATCATATAGGAACCACATATAGTCGTATATTTAGCAGTTTGATGGAGTATTCCTGAGCCTTGGGAAAGCACGTTAGCGCGAAACATATGTTGACTTGTAACCTATGTTAAAAAAAGTGTGGCTTATGACGCTTGATTGAACTGCATGTGAAACGGAATATGCCTCACTGCATGGCACAGTGCTAAGGAATGCACATGTGTATGCTCAATGACTACAACCAATGCACATCTCGCATACTTTAGAAACGGTTACCACAGAATCATTTCCTTTAACTCAAGGTGACCTATGAAAAGCCAGATATACGAGTGAAGAGAAAAGTGAATGGTATGGTGACGTGTAGGAATATATCAGATCCTAGCTCTGAAATGTAATTCTTTCAGGGAAAGGCGGGATCCCCTGAATTTCACACACCTTAACATATCCATACAAACCCAAGTAAAGGTGTTGGGAAATTCCTGGAGACATTTCTATTCTTGCCATTATCTTGAGGTACTTTACTTACCAGCCTTCTCAATTAAGCCCAGCCCCTTTTCTTTTCGAGCAGAGCCAGCTGGTTGTTCATCTGCTCTCGTCCTAATATCCTCTTGCCTCCAGGGCGTTATGCGGGGGCCAAATTAGCAGGTCACCCCTTTCAGGGATTCGGCTGCATGCTCCCTTAACTGTGCCCTGCTCTGCCTGTATGTTTACAGAATACGTTTCTATGTAAGACTCACGCTCGTCGCTATGAAGGGATGGGATTTCCTTGCGCCTGATTTATAATGTAGGGCTCATGTCTTCTTCTTTGATACCTCACTCTCTACATTTGGCATTGGCCATATATCGCCTAATGTATCTCAAAGACACCAATACCCTACGTGCTGAGTTCCCCTAGATTGGCCAGGATCATTCATACAATATCCCTGCATCAAATTCCTGGTATGAACTTCTCCAGGTCAGATCAGTCCACAGATAACAGGCATGGCATTCACCTTTCCACCTGCATTTCCCTAACTATTGCCTTTATGCCACAGTTTGTATTTTGCTCTTTCAGCGGTGGATCTAACAGACTCAAAACTAGTGTTTCTTGATAATGGTGATTTTATTTATCTTGCCTTTCGATTTTATTTGTATAGGGTTTCAACTGAATCTCTGCACACACATATTACAAAATAACTAAGAAGAAGCTAAAGGGGTTAATAAAATGGCAGCTGTGCAAATAACAGTACAATGCAACGTCCAGGTTCTGAGAAGATGTGTATGTGAGATCTCGAAAAAAACATCAAAAATTGTATTTCTTATTTCTACCCTGCCAATATTAGTTTTACTCTATTCCATAACCGCCCACCGCTTACATACCCTTACCCAACTCCCATATATTTTTCAATGGGTTGTTTCGGAGAGAAACAATTGGCAAAAAACCCAACAACAACAGTCGATTAAGGTAGGTTGTGCCATTTAAGTGTGGAATTTCTAAAGCAGAAACCTAGTTTTGAAGCAATGGAACACTGTATATAATCACCTGAGGGCTACAGGTAGATTGATGGGGTAGTAGACGGAGATGTTGGGGTCGGGGGAGAAAGGACAGAGGGAGCGCTCCGCAGGGTAGGGAAAAGTAGGGTTGAGTGGAGTGGTCAGTGATTGATGAGATGATCTTTGAAGAGTTGTATCATCAAAACGTAGAAAGAAGATAAGCGTGGAAAAGGAGTCAGAGTCAAAGGGCAGTAGAGATGGGTTGAAGTTTATGTTTTGATTTAAACAGGAGGCGATGGAATGGAGAGGACGAAAGACGTGGTAGGAGGGCAGGGTGAGAAGTATCTGTCAGGAAGAGTGTTGGTTACACAAGCGATTGTTAGCAGTGACAACTTGACAGGTATCGATAGGATTTGTTTGAAATTAAATGAGAAAGGTTGTGAGTACAACATTTATTGTTTAAATAGTGCACTGCCAACATCTAACCTCACAGTCACTTTACATCACTAGTGAACATGGTCATTATAGATTAGAAGAACTGATAGAAGGCAACCGAGGGAGTAAATGTCAACACCTTGATATGAAAAATCAGGCCTTGATTAATGTGGTTCTGAAGGGTCCTGTGTAAAAGGGCAAAGTATTTTTGTGAAGAAGTAGTCCTGTTATTTGCTGGGTTATTGACAAAGTTTACTAACGGTTGCTGTGCAATACTTTCATGAAAGACATAAGGATGGCATACCTGAAAACTCTGTATATTCTAGCGATGGCAAAACAACGCTTTGATGGCTTTACTCCCAGTCAATTTTGTTAATGAACATGACCTAGACCACAATGTTTGGACTGCTTTATTTTAAGATGCAGCTGCAAAAATAGTGGTTAGTCATTTCCTGGATATCTGCTGCTCCTTATGTCACTACAGCTCAGTAGATGAGGCACACAGTTTGAATCATTCTGTACTCCGCTGGGAGCCGGGGGAGCCATTTTAGGCTTTTGTGATATAATCTGCCTTCTTTAGATTCAGCTATACATAAGCTACCGGAGTTAAGCTTGTTTTGAATGGTTGGATCGTAATCATTGGCACTGTATTGAAGTAATCAAGTCACTGTTGAACTAGATGGCGAGAGTCTATTCTGCTTTGCATGCTTACAGACAAGCACTAATCTCTCTGGGCCCTCGAATTGTTGAGTGTTACAATTTTGTAGGGCAGATCATGATTTCCATTTTGTTTGGGTTGAGTTTTAGGTTGTGCTTGGACACACGCACATTTATTTTATAGGCAATGATGATTTCAAAAGTGCATCCTGTTCGAAATCCTTTTTGTGCCCTTCAATTTCATGGCCACAATTCTTTAATGCATTGTCTCCAATTAGGGGTTTCACCCCAATAATATGCTCCTTGCCCTGCCTCATCTCTCCTATCTTCACTCCTTTCCACTCAAACCCCTTTTTCACAAGTTGCCCCACTTTTTTCTTACTTTTAACCCCCTTCTGAAATCCCGATGTATTCCCTTTCAGCCTTCATGTTCTCGATGTTTTCTGCTAAATTGCCATTTCGCAGTGATTTTTGTGAATTGGTGTGTGTGGAGTAAATAAACAGCTAAATTAATCAGGTTGTGTACACCATTATTCAATAGTAGATCTAAATATTGAACATTCTTATGTAGTCAAAATATATTTTTAGTCATTCACTTCTATTAATCATTACTTAACTTAGATGAGTGAAGTAAAACATTACTTTTATGAAATTGCAAAGTAGTGTTGACGATAATGGGGAGAAGTGTTGTTGACAGACAAAACAACATTGGCAATCCGTAAATCTGTTGTCTCTGTCTATAATCAGATGACTGGCCATGCAGACTGGTGAAAAGAGGGTGCAACAGAAACATAAGCATGAGACCTGGGGGAGGAATTCTTGACTGCTGTCAAGAGTGCATGGAAATAAATACACCAACAGGAATGAGTAGCAAGAGAAGGGTTAAACATCGAACCGTTGTCCAAGGAAGAGGTGGAAGAAGCTGCAGTGGTACTGCAGACCCTGAGCAGCACTGGAACACTGAAAGAGCTCAGCTAAACCACATGCTGTGGGTTGCGATTCTGGCTCTCTGCACTAGAACATGAGGTCTGAGACACTACAAAATGCCATGGACAACTGTATGTTAGGAAAGGAAGTCTGTCATTTCCCAAAGTGGCAGTAGATGTGCAGAAGGAGAGAAAGCAAACCAGTGGGCCTAATATTGAACAATTCTGAGCTCTGTTAAGTTAAACTATTTTATATAAAGCAACTTACAACCATAGGCAACATGACGCTGAGGAAGTTCAGTGAGAGCAGAAGATGGTCAAAGGAGATACAAGAGTTTCATTAAATACAAAGGTTTTGAGCAGACGCCGAAAAGCCAGATGGTCAGCTGTTGAGTATGAGATGTTGAGAAGCCTCTGGAGAACCACAGCCAACTGTCTGCTAGATTTGTAATCTTGTAAATCAGAAACTTGTCTCAAGAATCACTGAGGAAGGTGGGCATTACCCAATAAAGGAGGGCAGACTAGATTCGTCATTCTGAGATAAAGAGCAAAGGAATGCAATGAAACAAGACTCGCGAAGGCATGAAGAGCTGGGCTCAGTGAGTGGCAGCTGAAAGAGCAGAGAAGGAAAGAGAATACAAGACTTAAGGAGGAAAGTCTTTGTTTATTTGTGGCCTGAAGAAAATGACGTCTTTTGTTTGAAGTGTGCTTAACTTGTGAGTTCACTATTGGTGGTGACCCATGCATTCATTACATGAAGCAGCTGGGAAAATAATGTGACTTTTAAAAACAAGATTATGTGTGCATGTGTAAACCTAGTTACTAGACATCAAAGTTTGAATTCACTACGAACTTTCCTAATTAGAATAGATAATGTCAGCTGGTCGTGTACACTCACTGTATCTAACAATATGAAAAATACTTTATGTTAGTAGAAGTACTTTTGCAAAAGTAAGCCACTCAAAAGAAAGCATGACTGGTGCTTGTAACCAAACGTTTTCTCAGGCTCACCACCTAAGACCACACATTCAATGGTATCTGTGCACTATTGAACAGAGGACGTAGTATTATTCAATTCAGAATCTCTGGGCAATTGAAACAGTTGGCTGCTTTGATTGAAGGATCAGCAAAGCTGAATTTCCAGGCTTCTATATCAGGGAGCATGTCAGCTGTGCTGAGGTATAGTCATCGGGATGGGTGGATTCCATTGCAGGTTATTTTTTTCTCCATCGAGGGAGATATCATCACATTTTACTGCAAATATATGTGGGGGAGGAGGGGTTATAGTAATTGAAAAGGTAGAGTGGGTGGGGTGGTGTGGGGGTCTCCCACCACATGCATTTGCGGTTCAATGCCCTACAAAAAATAAAATGCAATGAATTCTCCCTCCATTAAATAATCTCAGGGAAATCACATAGAACCATAGTCATCTACCCCGCTCAGCTTTCCTCCCCTTCTGGATGCAAAGGTCTGGTCCCTGCTACCCCGCCTAGCCAATCACCCCTTTAGTTCTGGGATCTGTAGATTCTGTGTCCTGAATACCTATGGGTTATTTAAGAAACAAATGTAAATTGGTGTATCACGCTCTGCCTTCTTATTAGTTAATTGTTCAAGGTTGTTAAAGTGATAAGTCAAAAATATTTTAGTCCCCAGGTTTGCATCTGTTAGTGATTTTATTTCCAATGAATCAGCCGACACGTGTTTCGACCTGAGTCGTCCTCAAGGCTGATAAAATATCCATATAACCATCACCCGAAATTTGTGAACACAATGCAATCGTGTATATACAGGCATGAACATAAAGTTGAACATTTGTTTGCAGTGAAAAAATAAATAAATGTAGATATTTTTGACTTATAAGAACCTTGTACAGTTAACTAATAAGAAAGCAGAGCGTATTACACCAATTCACATTTATTTCTTGTATCACTTACCCGAGGTCTTTATGGGCAGACCTTGTGGAATTGGTGACGCAGTTTGCCACAGTTAATACTGTCAGTGTTTGAAGCGCACTTTGAAGGGTCTGGACCCATACACAACTCATCTATATTTTATTTAATGTACTTGTTTTATTTGGATATCATGTAAAGCCTAATAAGGTGTCTATACCACACCCCTTACTCCACAATTTCGATATTGGAAAATCCAATTTGTCAGATGATTATTTTGACAAATAGTTCTATTATTTGCCCGATTCATATACATTTCAGGAAAGCTCTGAAAGCTTTACTTTTTTAGTTTCCTCCCTTCTGCAATACTTTTGTTTTCAATCATAGCGCCAAGCAGGTTGCCTTTTTTGGTGTTGGTTGCCTGTACCTCGGTATGAAAAACTTTTACATAACATAAAAACATTTCAGAAGGTGATTTGGCAATGGTTAACATGCAATATACAAGGCTACATTTCCATTTCATTGCAATTGTCTTGAGATGTGAGATATTAAAAAGTGAGTTTGGACCGATTCAATATGGTGATGCATCAAATAGACGCTCGTATCGACAGGTTAAACATTTTACTTATTACTCGTGCAAAAGCTCGTGTTTAACTGCCCTTGTTTTGTTAAAGTAACCCATGATTTTGGAAAATTCAGAACGCCAATATTGTTGGACCAGACGGTCCACACGAAGATCAAAGAGGCAAACTAGTCAGAGTGCAGGGCCACCGCCTTTGGAACAGCGCTGAATCACATCTAATTTCCCTGCCAGATCTACCATTCCACAAGCCCTGATAGCATTTACATGCACTCGACAACCTTCCTTGTAATCTGCACAGTGAAATGCATGCATGGCAAAACAAACACATTAATAAGTGTGGGGTGTGCCCGTTGCTCAAGATCGCCATAAAGGACTCTTTTTGTGTTGTGAAACAGCATGCTAGGACTGATGCATGTAATCCAATCTTCCAAAGAGACGGCCATGTGAAGGGCCCACGAATCCCATCTATCTGGTGCAATGCGGGCCGTAGAACATCAACAATTCAGAAACTGCTCATATAAATGTCTGTGTGGCCTCTGCAGCGAGCCTTGACTTGCTGTTTTAAGTGCACACAGTGCAAGTCAAGGTTGGCAGTCTTAGGTGGGATGTTAGACAAAGTGTACAGCTGTGGCCTGGGACAGCCTGCCACGCCCCCCATAGTCACTGCTGTTCTTTCTCAAGTGCCATTGTGAGCATCTTAAAACATGCATATTTCTAGTGAGTCACAATGATGACCAATGTCCTGCCTGTGTCTTTATCCGACACATTAATGCTGATAGATTGTGCATGAGCCAATGGGGTAATTATGTTCCTTTGGCACTGCAACAGCATGCACAGGGCCGTTATGAAAGGGTCTTCTCTGTTAGCAGTTAGAGTGACAGACGGTCAGCATTGTTTTTGAGGAATCAGGCTTTTGGGGTATTGTGTACTGTAGGTATGTGGATAGTTTATCAGACTCATTCCGTTTCTCACTTTTCTAGTTGAGTGACCAGTGACCGCAAGTACAATGTTAGCTGCATCACCTTATCTATGTAATATAAATGCAAGCAGAATATCATATTTACAAAATATTGAACCTCAGAGAAGAAATGTCTTTTGAGGTTGCATTGTGATTACCAGTGTACAACTTGTAGGAAATAGGGAAATACACTAAAACACGCTCTCCTATAGGCTGTGTATATGTCCTAAAGTTTCATGATTACAGTACTTAGTTAGATGATAAGATTACTGTCACCAAGATGTAAGATCACTGGCACATTTGCAGGTTATGTTGAGTAATCAAACTTTGATACAGACTGAAACAGACTGCTGGCAGATATGTGCTCATTGCTGCAAATATTATTATGGGAAATTGGAAGGGGTAACAGGCCTTCAGTAAAGCATTGGTTAATCCAAAATGAGCCATTTATCGTCATACAAAATGTTTTGATTCACTAGTAGATGGACTTTGAACTATCTGATTGATTCTCCAACATCTGCTCACATGGAGAAGAAACAGTAGGCCATGGACCAGCCCTGACCAGAAACACACAATACATTGAAATCAAATCATCTCAAAAACCTTCTCCACTTTAGAATGCTTGGTTGCCAAAGTTAAAATGGCTCCATCAAAATCCACACGAATAATCATTATCTACAAACCTCTGAAAAGCAATACAAACTTTGAAGAACAACGCATAGACCACAATGAACACAGTTGGTTGAATCCAAAGACAGCATCCTGCTCTGAGACCTAAATCTGCACTGCATAGATGGCAATGTTGTTATTATTCATATTCCCGGCTTTTCTAAATGCCATGGATCTAGCTCAACACTGCACTGACCAACACACAACAGGTGGTCCACTATAAAGTGAATCAATTCAAAGCCTGGGAAAGTACATGCCTGAGATTCCATTGAAGCTGATTGGTCCAACCACCTGACACTTTAATTTCCCTTCTCATTGCATAAAGAAAATTCAAAAGACAAGCCAACAGCTCAAAATAGTTGGGTAAGGAACCTAAAATGTTTACTGAACTAATGTCAACAGCGGTGCAAGAAATCAGCTAACATGAATAGATGTCAACTGTCAACCACTTACCAATGATCAAAATCCTAAGTGAACTTGCTGCATTCATATTTAAAGAAATAAAAGTACAACAATCTGCCCTTTGTTTTTCAGGGGATGTAAACACAGAAAGAAAGTGTCTTCAGTACACAGAAGGGAACTGGAGACAAATCTCCTCGCCTTGACTGTAACATACAGCATAAACAAATCAGATACTTCATACTAAAAGACCTATACTAGACACTGCAAATAGACCCCAGAAAACACATTTGAGATGGTGAAAAATGCATCTAATGACACACCTTCATCTCCAGTGTCCAAAACGCAAGTAAAATGTCAAAACTCCTCCGACTTTAACTCAGAAAAATCCACCAGATTACACTGGAGCTCTCAAAGTACACTGAAAAAAACTGGCAAGCCTTTAACAGGAAAAGGGTTGTAAAAATGGCAAGACCTTAATCTGCTCCCAATGGAAACTCCAAAAACATATGTGTGAACTAAAACCCGGTAGCTACATGGGATTCCCAATACCAGCTACCTTAGCTAAGGAAAACATCCCAAATCTAAGTGCCTGTTGGCTAAATATCTTCAACTGCACACGTGGATGTATTTTCATAGAAATCTTCAAAATTGGCCAGATTACCCTACTGTGAAAATGAAGTGCAGCTGATCTAAAGGTCCACAATACCTTTTACCATTTTTCTTTTTTTGCTGCCGGGTAAGACCATGGAATAATGTATTTCCACGCAACCTTCACATTGCAAGGAACAACATCCAAGGTGAATGCCAGCCAGACGTTAGACAAAAGCCACAGCAGCAACATTGACATTCTGTGTATGCGTGTATGAGATGTATAAAGTGTGATCCTAGCTGGGAAGCAATGAAGTATTGTGTGTAGGGGGACACCGGCAGTGGGTTACAGCTAGGGTGTGGGGGTAGTGGAGGAGCTGGAATAGGTAGGAGGCATAGGAGATGGTATGCTCTGAAGGGGGAGAAATAGAATTAATTGGTGCAATTAGAGATTTGTGGGATGTACTCCAGAGACTACATTCTTCAGGTCCTTCCAGAAATGTCAGCTAGAGGGTGCCAGTTTGACCTGCGTTGATAACTTGTTCCAGAGACAAGGTACACAGTAAAAACAGCCCTGCCGCCTTGTTTTTTCTTTTTCCCCCCTTGCAGTTAGTTTGTTCCACTCAATTTCTGGAACATGGTGAGGTGCTGCTTTGCAAGTCATCAATGATTCAGTGAATATCCTTGACAAAGATCCAAGTTTACTCATGCTCCTTGACTTCACTGCAACGTTCAACACGGTGGACCACCAAAACCTGCTCAACAGCATGACATTCTTAATAGAGGACTCTGTCCTCACGTTATCCACCTCCAGAAATACAGAGCCCAAATAGTCAATATTGGGGAGGCAACTCCACTCAGGCTCTAAAGTCATACAGACACCCTCAAGAGTCCATCTCTCCTCAGTGCTTTTTAGCCTGTACATGGAACCCTTGGGAGAACCATAGGTGACGAAATGCACACATGCAACACATCTGTGTGCAGGTGCTACACCTGGTTTCAGGTGTTGCACAGCTATATCTTGCATTTGTGTACCACTGCACGTTGTGCCAGTGCAGAGCCAGAAACACCATCGAAAGATGAATCTGAGTCTAGTAAAGTAACACCATTTAACAGTTTACTTTCTAGTTTCCGGCCACAGCTGGGACTTATTTATCTTCACTTACTATGGCCTGCTGCTTCAGCTGGGGCTGGCATGTCACTGGCCAGAGGAGTCATGGGAGAGGAAGCACAGGCCTGGAGAAAACATTAATATAATAATGCACCGGACGGGCTTTGCAATATTTTCCCGGCTGACTCTTCAGTGCTGGCAGAGGTA